>NC_087369.1:172606314-173827744 GCF_030014295.1 Loxodonta africana | reverse complement strand
GCTGGGGGTATAGGGAGCCATGCCGGCTCTCTTGCTCTGTCTTGGACAAAGGAACATTCTAGAGGCAGTGTTGGCTTTTTTCTCATCTTCTCGGTGCCATTTGGTCAAAAAGTCTACTCTGGCTGGGGGTTGGGAGTCCTCCATTCACTGAGAGAGGCAAACCATCTGGCTCCAAAGACTTAACAAAAAGACAATGTCACACCCGGAATCCCTCCCATTTGGGCCACCAAAAGACAACGTCCAACAAATCAGGCTGATGCCTGGTTTCCAAAGCACCCAATGGAATTCACACGAGTGGCAGTGGGGTTCTTGTGGAGACCGCTCAGTAATGCGTTGACATCAGCCAGAGAGCGACACAGGTGTGCTGGTGGTGTTCACATGGGCACGGCAGCCATGCCTCTTTCTCTTGTGCTTTCATGCGGAAACCCGAGGTGAGGGGCAGAGGGGGACGGACGTGATGGTGGTTCTTGTTTTTAAAAGTCTTAAAAAGTTTTTGGTTGAAAACAAGTGACAGTCCTATTTCAATTAACTTTTTAAAGGCTTTTCTTCTTTTTTTTTCCTTAATGAAAAATGTCTAAATAGCTAGCTCTCCCCCCCTCATTCCCAAAGTCAATAGTCACATGCCTTTCCACACAAAAAGGGAAAACAAGGCCCAGGAGTGCTCAGATAAACATGTGAGAAAAGGCAACATGCACACATATACACACACATACACACAGACACACAGGCCCCAAGACAACAAAAATGTAGCTACTCAGGGTTAATATTGTATCAAATCCAAGTCCATACAAAGACAGAGTTCGAAAAATATGTACAGGGCATTCTTAAAAGCCAAATGTGCACCACAGGAGTCATGCCCACTGTGTACTGTACAGCCTTTTTCCTACAATATGCTTCTAAACATCCCAGAGACTGCAGCCTCAATCAACCTCGAAGAATGGAGAATCCACCTCAAGCACCTGAACCAAGACCACAGAGCCTCAGTTGTCCCAGGCTGTGCCAGGGCCTAAAGAAACTGACTCTAGGTTCTTCCCAGGGGCCTGCATTCAGCCTCTGAAGGACACGGACCTGCCCTGGACAGGCTGTTCCCCAGGCGCCTGCTTCCTGCTCTTTCCCATCTCCACCCAGCCCCAAGCTATCCAGGCCCTCAGCAGAGAAGGGCTCCGCAGAGGCCAAAGGCAGTAGGCATTGCTTGGCATCCTCCTTTTGTCTCTGGTCAGCGGGGCCCAGGCCTAGCTCTCTGCCAACTAGAGAGGAGGCACATTGGGGTAAGTGTCTTCTCATGGGCTCCCAGGTCACATGCAGGCACCTGCCTGAGGCACTGCTGGGACAGTGGAGCTGCCTTCCCTAGGCCCTCCAACATGGCCTCCTCCACCATGGAAAAAGAAGGGGCTTGTTAGGTCAAAACTCCCTTTGTGGAAAAGGGCTGGAGTGCAGTGCTCGAGTCCCAGGGAAGGGAGAAGAAGAAATTAAAGGTGAAATGCCACGTGGTCAGCACCTCTGGCATTAAGGAAACCTCGGGGGTGGGGGAGGGGACTGAAAGGGCCAACTGGCAGGAGACTGACTCCCTAGGTTGAGGCTCAACATTTTCAGCTTGGGGCCTCCCAACCTCCTCAGAGGCATATGGGGGCCTCAGCTAATACTGATCCACTATAACCTACACATTTTTGGAAGAGTCTTCCTAAGGGCAAAGCTCATGGGCTCCCTGGTGCTTCAAGCACTTCACAGACATTAGCTCAGTCAGCTTTCAAAGGGCCTGTGAGGTGAGGGGAAGGAGACTCCTAGCCATAGGTCAAGTCATCCATGCTGCTGGTCTCACTGGGATAGGAACACAACCCTCTAACTTTAAACACATTCCGTGGCAGGCTCCCAGGACCAGAGGGGTCTCCAGAAATCATCTGGGGCCTCAAGGCAGAGCTGTATTCCAAGGCCAGGCCCCACTGCCCACCGTGGAGAGCTCTTTAGACAGCAAGAAGCTTGTCAAGCCTGTGTGATTTCAACTGCTGTGGTTGCCAACAGACCCTGGCTGTGCACTCTTTAGGGCCCCTTAAAGATGTGCTACATTTTTTAAAGCACCACAGAGGAAAAATGGTTTGGCTCTGAGGCCAGGAAGAGGGAGGTGGGGTGGGGGAGGCAGTGTTGACAGTGTCTTACGCCTGGTCACTGACAGCCACAGAAAGGAGTTACTGAAAACAGACCAGCCCCTGGCAATGACAGAGCAAACGTCAGCTGGGCCTTCCACCCCGGGTCATGGGTTCCCCCCACCTCCCCACAAAGAAATAAGAAAAAAGGGACACTTTAGGATCTTCTCCCCAGCTAGGCACCATCATTACGGAGAAATCACTGATCTGAAGTTCAGGTTCAACACATGTAAAGGGAAGTATCCTAAATGTTCAAAGCCAGAGAGCACAGGGCTGTGGAGGCCAAGCTCATGGGTCCAATGGGCTTACAGGCCAGTCACCCTGCCAAGGAGAACACTTCAGCTCTCCGCCCCAGAGCCATGTATCAGACGAGCTTGTTCTGACAGCTGCGAGGACGGGGAAAAGAGCGGGGGCTATGCCAGGGCAAATCTTGCACACTAACTGGAGCTCAGCCCATCACTGGAGGTTGTGGGCAGGGTCAGCACAACGGTTTTCCCCATGATGCAGTGCTCTGGCCCAGCCCAGCCAGGACAGAAAGCACAGGACTGTTAGGGAAAAGGAGGGAAGGAGTGCTAAAGGACTGGCCTCTTGCCTGAACCTCTGTGGTTGGGATTCCAGACCCAGACAGGTTGTCCAGTCAGCCCCACAACCTTGGGTCTGAGCCTGTGGACATTTGGACCACAATCCAAGGATGATTCCTTTGGCATAAGAGAAGCCAACCCCTGACAGGTGCACAGGAGGGTAGGGGCATGGGGGCATCCACAAGAGCTGGGCTCTCTGGTCTGTGACTCTTCCCAGGGCACTTTGACTCATGCATGATCCCTACCCCTGATCCTCCCCACCCTGTCGCTGCTAACTGACTTCCTACAAAACCACGGTTATGGAATTATTTGGCAACAAGGAGGCTAAGGCTGTTTTGTGGTGGCACAGTCTTAAAAATTGTTAAAAGAAAATCGAAGACACCTGAAGGAGGTTTCTACCCAGGGCCCTCGTGCCACTATTTATCTGAGCCAGGGTTGGCGGCCACTATCTCCTCATACTTTGGGGGCGGGTCGCTGTAAGAGACACTGGCCTCCTCACTGCTGCTCTCCTGGGGAGCCGTCACCTCCTCGTAGGATGGGGGCGGGGTGGCACTGGACAGTCTGGAGAGGGAGAGCTCAGGGAGGTACAAGGTATTCTCGAGCCGGACCGTGGTCCTGACCCCACGACTGGGTCCCAGCACCACGTGCGGGTTGCTCCCTGCTTCCCGGTGCCCAGAGGACTCAGCCAGACCATGCACAGTGCCGCGGTACACCATGACCCGGGGGAGGCTGTGCCCAGCGCGACTAGCAAGGTACCGGTTCTGAGCATAGGAGGGGTGATGGCGGGTGGCCTTTTGCAGCTGGCACCTCCAGATGATGAACAAGGCGATGACAATTAGCAGCGCCACTCCCAGGAGGGGCACCACCACATACATGGTGTCTGAGCTCTACACGGGGTTCCGGACAGAGTAGACTGCGTTTGGGTACCCCTTCCAGAACTCCATCTGCAAAAGAAGGGCAAGAGTCACTGGCATCTGGAGAAGACGGGCACAGTGGGAGGCTCCCTAAGTGCCCATGCCACAGGTGGGCTTCAGAGGCCCTCGGGAAGGCCAGTCTGCCCATCCCTTCACACCTGATCATCCTCAGGGGGACCCAAAAGACAAAGGGTAATGCCCCCAAGTGAGGAGGACTCCAGGAGTCAGGCAGTTGGAAGGGTAAGGACACTCCTCTGCTCTTCCATGGCTTCCCTTCAATGCTCCCCATTTGGCTGAGAGTCCAGGCCATGTCCTCGGGATCCCGAGGCCGATGCTGCTCCCAGCCTCCAGCCCCCAGCCCCCAGCCCCAAGGTGGTACGTGCCATCTGCTCTTTGTCCTCAAACACCTCCTTGACCTCCTCGTAGCTGCAGATCTCTTCCATGCAGCTCCTCCAGGAACTCACTGGTGTGAAGAAACCACTTCAGGATGGAGTCGGCATTCCTGGCCTCCAGAAACACTGAAGAGAGAGTGCAATGAGGCTGGGGATGAGGAGTGCCAGGGCTCCCTCAAACCAGACTCTGCCCAGAGGCCGAAGCATGATTACAGAAGGCATGAGGCCTAAGGGATTGAGGAAACACCAGGCTTCAAAGCGCCCCAGACAAGGGTGGGGCTGACTTCCTGTGACACTATGATAATGCCATGGACCTATAAAGCGTCCAAACCAAACCAAACCAGTTGCTGTTGACTCTGACTCATGGCAACCTCATGTGTGTCAGAGGAAAACTACTCCATAGGGTTTTCAAGACTGTGACCTTTTAGAAGTAGATTACCAGGCTTTTCTTCTGAGAAGCCTCTGGGTGGACTGGAACCCCCAATCTTTGTGTGAGCAGCTGAGCGCATCAGCCGTTTGCACCACACAGGAACTCCTCAGCAAGGGTCAGGCCTCTGAGACACTGAGAACCAACTCAGTGGGGAATGCAAGCTGCCTAGGGATGATGGGTGGGATTTTGAACATTGAGGTCATGGATGAGTAAGTGCCCAGTGGCCTCTGCACCACCTAGAGAAAAAAAGCAGAGCCCTTATCTTGAAGAATTTATTGTCCTTTGAGGCAGCTGCTGGTGGGGCCAAGGCCAGCTAGATCCATAAGACTCCACCAGGGTGGCATCCCTCTGCCCTGTCATCAATTGCCTTGCCCAAGACGACCAAAAAAAAAAAAAAAAAACCAAACCCAATTCCAATTCACAGTGACCCTATGGGACAGAGTAGAACTGCCCCATAGGGCTTTCAAGGAGCAGCTGGTAGAGTCAAATGGCTGACCTTTTGGTTTGCAGCCAAGCTCTTAACCGCTGTACCACGAAATCTGGCTGGGGCAGATCAGGGCACTGGGTAGACATTAACCTGAGAATTCCTCTGGGAAGGGCAGAGAGCAGATCTATTTGGAGTGCACAGATCCCTCTTGCAAAACTGTCTTTGGGTAGTGGCCATCCCTACTTATCCCAAAGGGAAAAGCCCGGCTACAGTGGGGCTGCTGGTGTGGATGGGCTGTGCACCCCATGAGCCTCAGCTGAGACTCTGGAGGGTGAAAGGAGAGGTGGCATCGGCTCCTGTATTCACCTAGAGTTGGGACTTCTTGTTCTTATGGCAACAAACCCCCTCAGTGCTCATGTCAGTGTCTATCCTAGTGGCCTGGGTAGGTGCACATCTACCAGGAGCCAAGTGCCTGGGATGGGAAAGGAGCTACTTAGCCAATCGGGTGCTGGCCACAGAGCCCCCTGGGGAGAGGAAGGCTTTTCCCATGAGCTCCTAGGCATGGCCTCCACCATTCAGCCTGGGCCTGGAAAGCTCACCAGCCATGATGATTCCTCAGATCCAGTGTCTCACTTGCCTGGTGAAGGAGAAAAGAAGAGTCACAGCAAAATCACACCCAGAGCCCTATGGGGCACCCATTTGGCCCTGGGATGTGCCCAGCCCCCTGGCCTGGGGTCAAAGGTCAAAGAGCACCTCCACGCGGCCACTCATAGCTCTGTGCATCTCATTCTTTCCCAAGCTCCTCCTAAGAGGCACCCTAAGGCCTAACAGAGCCCAAAGCAAAGCTTTCCAGTATGTCCCCAAGATTGTATTCTAACAGTCTAGACAATGTGAGGGTTAAAAAGAGAAAACTCCTACAGGGCAAGGCTCTTCCTTCCTTGCTTCCCTCAAGACACTTCAGAATTGGAAAGACCTTTGAGACAGGTGAGCCATGACGCCCAGAGAGACTGGGGACTTAGACAAGCTCATGCCAATCCACAGTGACAAAAACAAGACCTGAATTCAGAACTAATTTTGATCCCAATGAGAAGTCCCAGATACCTCTAATGACAAACACAGTCCTTGATAACAGGCAGCACATGTTTAAGAAGCAGGCATTGGCAAAAGCTTTCCACGGCAGTCACCACCATCTTAAAGTCACAGCCCAGCTGGGACTAGAGAAACCTGGAGAAACCTTCCAGAACACGTGCTTTGCAGGGCCAAGCTCCCCCATGCACAACACAGTCACCTTCTTACTCGGCCTGCCCAAATCCGCTAGTCCCAAACAAGCCCAGATGACCTGCTGTGTTCATAGTTCCCAGACAAGGCAGCAGAGTACCTGGAATCTTCCGGAAACAGGCACCTCTCCTGCCTTTGCACTAAGGAACACTGCAACAGAGCACCAAGACATTTATTTAAATGATCAGCAGTGAGAAGCAGTGCCTGGAACGTAAGCTGTTGTTCAAAAGCCTGTCTCCTGCTCAGGAGCTATCCAACCAGATGGACGCCACGGAGGCAGAATACTGTTCACCCCCGCAGCACTCTCTCACTCACACACGTATTCCTGAGCACTGGCCACGCCATCCCCATCTGGTAGCAATCACCCTACCTCTCCCCTCTCTAAGCAGCAGCTCTGGTTTTATGACTAACTAGATGCAGGACACATGAACTGTGTAACCCATTTTGCTACCCTTTTTGCCCAGGCTGACAGGAAGCTCAGCATTAACACTGACATTGACCGCCAAACAAGGACGCATTACCAAATAAGTAAGGTACTAAATAAAGAAAAAAAAAAAAAGGTACACACGGGCTTAATTGTGCTTACTAATCTGTAGAGCACAGTTTCACCTGGTTTTCACGTCTTTTAAACCCATATGAAATTGTTCACTATAGATTAGTAAGTGAACACAATTAAGCCCGTGTGTACGTTGCTTACTGGGTAATCCGCCTCTGCTGCCAAGCACAGAAATCCTGGAAACCCAGCTGCTAAGCACATATGCCTCTTTCCAGCGACATGGTCTATAATTTTCTATTTATGTTTTCAGAGTCTCACTGTATATTTCATAATATGTCTTCTAATCCTTTTGGCAAACAGGTAGGATCTAAATCATAACTCAGTTTGAAGTGAAAGGTAAAATAGCAAAGCTAACATCCTTCTGGGGGAAACACCATGTCTTGGGGCTGCTCCCTTTTGAGAATAACCCTCACCAAAAACTCTGTGTGCATTTGTCAACAGACAGCCTGCCATCATGAGAAAAGCTGGCCCTCAACCTTTACAAGAGCAAAGACACAACGTGATCTCAAACTCCTCTTCCATCATAAATCTCTGACGTTGTGCTAGAGCCAGCACCTCTGTGGGGTAGGGTGTAGGCATGGCCTGCCTAACAGCAAGTTGTTGACAGCACAAAAATGGAGGTGTTGTGTCAGGGGTTGAAAGAGATGGGCAAAGCCTTCACTGATAAAGGAAGACAGAAAATAATACAAATTTCATTGATTATTGAAGAGAATCATAGGGTTTTTTTCTTTTGAATTTTTACACAGAAAAACCACATAACAGTTTACACACAGCCACCTTCTGTTCCAAACATGGCCGACTTGGTGCATGCATGCACACCCACACATGTCATCGCCTGAATGTGTGTGATCCTGACACCTGCCTGACACTTGTGGCAGTCATGAGTTCATTGGTAAGCTCCCAGCAAGCCAGGAGCAGCCCCTGGTTAGCAGCTCACCTGGCATGGCCTGCCCCATTAGCCATTCTGTAGTCACCACCACCACTGCTGCTGCTGCTGGTGATAAGGCCTCCTCTCTGCCCTCCCCAAATGTAGCGCCTGCTTTTTCCCCCTATAAATACACCATCAATAGACTGTCACTATGGCAACAGGGAGGCAGTGTGAGGGCTCCACGACAGAGACTGCTGCTGCAGTCAGGCAAGGCTATGTCCCTCCTGCCCCTGGTGGATACGTGTGCTGTTGAGAGGCCCAAGGCGTTTTTAACCCACTCCCCACAGGAAACGTGGCTGAAGCCCGAGGGGTGCAAAGGAAGGAAGGCAGGGGCCACCACAAAGACCTCCCTTAACCCCAACCCAGGCCCAAGCTCCCAGATCACTAGGCTCTGGGACGCCACTGCTCCCAAAGTCCCTGACATGGGGACCAGAGGCCACCAGAGCACCTGGTGTCCAAGATATGGCCTCCAAAGCACTTCTCCAAATCCTAGCCCTTGGTGTCGCCTTCTCTCAGAACCGATCTTCAGGCCAGGCTTCTGTGACCTCCAAATCTCATGACTCATCGATCCACCCGTGAAACGGCCACTCCCAAATTAGGCTCAAACTCCAACTCTGGGGTCCCCTTGCGCTCATGCCAGCCCTGAAAGTGCCTGTCCTCGCCCACTGTGGCCTGCCACAGCGCCCTGGCCCGGCAGCACTCTTCCGGTGCCTGGCTGGGCCTCCAGATCCTCCCCCACAGTGCCTGCGCCCAGCTCTTGGCCCTGGACCCCGAGCCTGCCCTCGGGGCTGGGCGCCCAACCCCACTGGCCTCACCATTCTCCAGGCCCAGAGGCGGCCGCTCTGCCTGCACACGCAGCCAGCCACCTCGCCGCGCCTCACCGCCGGGCCCTGTCCCCGCCCACCTGCTCCGGGTCCACCGGGTCCTCTGCCCGGCTGCCTCCCGCCCCTGCCACCCCGCGGCCTCCCGCCGCCCTGGGCTCCGTTCCGCCGCCCAGGGTCCCAGCCCGGCTGCCGGGCGACCAGGCCCTGCCCGTTACCTCGGACCCCGGCCCGCTCGCTCGGGCTCCGCCGTGGTCCCCCCGCCCCGCTGCTACCCCCCGTGCGCCTTGGCCACCGCGCCCCTGTCTCCAGACCGGGATCGCCGCGCTGCCTTGCGTCCCGGGCCTTGGCGGGGCCAGGACGGGGAGAGCGAGGGCAGGGCCGCAGGCCGAGAGTGCGCGCGCTGGGCCAGGGGCGGTGGCGCGCACCCTCCCGCGCACCCTGCCCCGCCCACTCGCCCCCCAGGCACCCCGTACCCCAAGCACCCCGCCCCGCGTATCCAGCTCTGCAAGCCCGCCCACCCTTGCCCACCCCCGCCCACCCCGCCTCCGCACCCCGCGCACCCCGCCCTGGGCACCCCACCACGCTCACCCCGCAACCCGCTCCGTGCACCCGCTCCCCCACTACCGCGTACCCCGCACCCCCGCCCAATGCGTGGCGCGGAGGGGGCGGGGCCTGCTCTGCGCTCGGGGCGCGGTGGAAGGCGCTGTCCCCGCCTTGTCCTGGAGTGGCCCTCACCCATTGCCGTTGAGTCGATTCCGACTCATAGAGTGGCCCTTAGGTGACCTAATCTCCTGAGTCCCCAACGCGCTCACCTGCCTGCTTCCCGGGATACCTTGGTTGCCCGGCGCCAGGAGAGGGGCGTGGGCCGCAGCCTAAGCCTGAAGGAGAATGGCCGGGGCGAGACTGTGTGCTGCCAATGGCTGGGTGTCCTGGGCTCTTTCACCTACCTCCCCGACCCTGGTCGTTAGCCCTCCTGTCAGATCGTAGCAATGGGGCGAATGCTGTCTCCCTCGCGGAGTTACAGCGAGATGCAGGAGGACCTTGGCTCAGAAACCCGAAGGCGCGGAAAGGGAAGAGGAAGGAGTCTTCTGGGCCTGCTAAGAGCGCTAGGTGGGGAGTCCTCCGGAGCCTGGGATGCGGGACGTCCCGGAAGAGCCACAACACCAGGCAGGCTGCTAAGAGTGGGGCAGGAAGGTTCAAGGGAGCTAGCTCAGGGACTGGGAAAGCCTCGGAGAAGGCGCCGGCCCACCCAGCTGGGGCTTCAGGGCACCCCCAGAGCCCCCTCCCCTGGGTACGCTGGAGAGGGTGAACCTCTGGAAACACCCCCACCCCTATCCCAGGCAGGGGACCGCTAACCTGCCCTTGGGGATGTGGGCTCCGCCTTCCACCAGGACCAGGCATACGCCCTCCAGCTTCCAGGGTTGGCAGGTTGGCAGAAAGTGTCCTTAGCCAGGGCTCAGCTCCCTGCCACCCTGCCACCCTTCCTGCTCCCCTCCCCTGCCCCCTGCCCTGGAGCAGTCCATCCATTCCAGCACCCTTCCCTGGCTGGCTGGCTCCTCCAAGACTCCAGGGCCTTCCCTGGCCTCTGCAGACCCTCTGTTCCCTCTCCCCACTGAAAGCAAGGACAGCCACACCACCACAGCCAGTCAGGAAGGATCCCACAGAGAAAACCAGGATCTCCTGGGGATGAGAATGGGGCCCATTTGCGGCCCAGAGGACTGGGTATGTTTTAGAGAACAGCTCAGCTAGGGCGAGGGAGCCTGGGGTCTCCTTGGTGAGGACCCAGTCCAGGCTTAGGGAAACAGTGCTGCTCCTTACTGACTTCTGATGCTCCTAGCTCTCCAACATGTTCCCACCCTGATCTTAACAGCCACCACACTCACTTTTCACAGTTGTTTATAAGGTGCCACTCTTGGGGCATGCATAGGGTCTCTGGCTCCCCTGCCCTCCCGGTCGTTCTCAGCTCCAGCAGCCCCAGTCTTCTTCTGGGTGCCTGTGCCCAGACGTCCTTCCTCCCACTGCTGTCCATGCACTGGGTTCATTCTCCCTGCTGACTTCACATGCCACCTCCACTGAGAAGTCTTGCAGGACGCTTGACCCCATCCCATTATCTGCCTCAGGGACTGCAAGGCGGGGGCAGTGGCCCTGGAGTGAGCTGCCTGCTTCAGACATATTAGCTCTAAGATCTTGAGCAAGTGTCCCAACATCTCTGCATCTCAGTTTTCTCATCTGTCAAATGGGAATGATGATAATAGTACCGGCCTCAGGTATGTTTGGTTGTATACTTTGCTTACGTGCTTGTTCCACTTATGGTCCTGAGGATTAGGGACCGTGCCTATTCATGTGTCCCTCGCACACAGCAGGTGCTCACTAGGTCTTTGCAGAGCTGAGGCAGGAGAGACCAAATAGAAATGAGGAGCTGCAGCGAAGTTAGGCTTGTGACTTACCATCATGATGTCCCCAAAACCAACAGCAGCTCTGGCCCCTGCTTTCTCCCCTCGAGGAGCTGAGTCTTGGGCAGCTGGCTTTCTCCAGACTCTTTGGCTTCCTTAGAGGGCTTTCTAACTCTAGGAAGGCTCCAGGCATTCTGGGGACTGGCTGGGGAGGGCTGCCTGCCTCTCTCCCTCCCCCCCCACCGCCCTGCTTTTAGATCTTGATCTGAACGTATTGGAATTGGGGTATGACAGAAAGAGAGGAGTCAAGGATAGCTCTCGAGCTTTTAGCCTGAGGAGCAGGAAGGATGGAGGGCCATTAACTGAGATGAGGAAGATTGAGATGGAAGAGATGGGATATGAAAGCTGGAGTTCTGGAGCAACCTCAGGACTGGAGATATAAAAGTGAAGAATTAGTAGCAGTTATTGTTAGTTGCCATTGAGCTGGCTCTGACTCATGGTGGCCCCGTGTACAACAGAACAAATCATTGGTATGCTCTAGTCCATTGTTGTAGCCACTGTGTATTTCAAGTGTCTTCCAAACTTGGGGGCTCATCTTCCATCACTGCATTAGACAATGTCTGTTGTGCTTCATAAGGTTTTCATTGGCTGATTTTCAGAAGCAGATCACCAAGGCTTTCTTCCTAGTCTGTCTCAGTTTGGATGCTCCCTTGAAACTATCCACCATGGGTGACCCTGCTGGTATTTGAAATATGAGTGGCATAGCTTCCAGCATCACAGCAGCATACAAGCCAGCACAGTAAGACAACCTGACAGATGGGTGGTGGAGGTAGCATTTACTCAGCATTCAAAGTCATGAGACTGGATAAAATCAACAAGAAAAGCAGCCCAAGAACTCAGCCCTGGATGCCCTTGAGATGAGGAGGAAACAGCTAAAGGAGCTAACAGAAGAACGTGTCTCAAGGAGGAGAAGTGAGCAAGTGTATCAAATCCCGCTGACCGGAAAAGTAAGAGGAGGACAAAGAATGGACCATTGTTCTTAGCAATGTGGAGGTCATTGGTAACCTTACAAGAGCAATTTCCAGGAAGAGACAGGGGACAGAGACAGATCGAAGTGAGTTCAAGGAAATGGAAACAGCAAGTATTGACAACTCTTGCTTTTTTTTTTTAATTTTTATTGTGCTTTAAGTGAAAGATTACAAATCAAGTCAGTCTCTCATACAAAAATTTATATACACCTTGCTACGTACTCCTAGCTGCTCTCCCCTACTGAGTCAGCACACTCCTTGCCTCCACCCTATATTTCCCGTGTCCATCCAACCAGCTCCTGTCTCACTCTGCCTTCTCATCTCTCCTCCAGACAGGAGTTGACCACATAGTCTCATGTATTTACTTGAGCCAAGAAGCTCATTCCTCACCAGTATCATTTTATGTCTTATAGTCCAGTCTAACCTTTGTCTGAAGAGTTGGCTTCCAGAATGGTTTTAGTTCTGGGTTAACGGAGTGTCCGGGGGCCATATCTTCTAGGGTTTCTGCAGTCTCATTCTGTCAACTCTTTTGAGCTTTGCAACAAAGGAGAGCAGAGAAATGGAGTGGTGGTTGTAGGGATATGAGGGGACAAAATAAGGGAGTTTGCTTTAATACGGGAGAGACTACAGCATGTTAATGCGCTTGTATGCCAACAAGCCAGCAGAGGGGGAAAACTTGATGCTACAGGAGAGAGATGGCAGATGCAGGTAGAAGGGTGGGGCTTGCAGAAGTTCTCTTCTGATGGTTTCAATTTTCTCAGGGAACCAGGAAGGTAGCCACCCGCTGAGAATGAGAATGGGGACGGGGTGTTGGAGGTTTGAAGAGAGAAGGTTTGAAATAGTCTTCTGGGAGAGGGAGAGGGTGAATGTATTAAGGAAATGGAGGATGATTGCTGGGCTGCAGTAAGGGCCCACTTGAGGGTTAAAAAAAAATGGCCATTAATTTACAGTGAAATTAGTCAGCATGTCTGCGTGGGTCTCTCCAGCCATGTGCACTCACACAGTTGCAGACACAGAGGAGGTTAGACAGTTGGATTTCGTCAGGGTTGGCATTTTGCCAGATGTACGTAACAGAGTACCTAGGTTGCTGTACCAAAAAAATACCACAAATGGGGGACTTTAAAGAGGAGAAATTAATTTTCTCATACTTCTTGAGGCTGAAAGTCCAAATCAGGGTGTCATCCGTATTGATTCTTTCTGTGGGCCTCTCTCATAGTCTCTGGTGTCTGCCAGCAGTCCTTGGTGTTGCTTTGATGTAGAGGCTTCTCACCCAGAGTCTGTCCCCAGGTCTTCCAGCCCCCACGTGTGTCTCTGTGTCTAATCTGGCCTTTTTATAGGACACCACTCAAAAGTAATTAGGTTAGAGCCCACCCTGCTCTGGTATGGCCTCATTAACATAACAAAAGAAAACCTCTATTTCTAAACAGGCCATATTTACAGGCATAGGGATTAGGAATTGTACATTGCTTTTTGGGAGACACAACTCAGTCCATAAAACCAGGAAATGAGGCAGGGCTACAGGAGTTGAGTGTGTATTCGAGGGAGAAATTATGGTGACTGACCATGGATTTTAGGCAGGGTAAGGAAGAAAGGAACCAGAGCCCTGATGGCGCAGTGTTAAGAATTTGGCTGCTAACCAAAAGGTCGGCAGTTCGAAACCACCAGGCGCTCCTTGGAAACCCTATGGGGCAGTTCTACTCTCTTCTATAGGGTTGCTATGAGTCGGGATCAACTTGATGGCAATGAGTCTAAGGAAGAAAGGAAGTACATAATCAGGGTTTGATGAAAGACAGTGAAAAAATAGTAGGATCAATGGTTTGAGGGTCCCAGTGGGGGTTAAAGGATCATTGGAGTTGCAGTGCTGAAGGAATAAGCTGGTGGTTGGAAAGCGGGACGCATGAAATGGAGATTATGGAGTGTTAAGGATTAAAATGTGTCCCCTCAAAATATGTATGGAGGTCTTGGCCTCCGTACCCGTGGATGTGATCCTGTTTGGAAATAGGAGTTTCCTTTTGTTATGTTAATGAGGTCATACCAGAGTAGGGTGGGTCCTAAAACTAACCCCTTCTGTGTAGTGTTTTATAGAGAGCAGAATAGACACAGAGACACACACACAGGGGAAGACAGTTGCCAAGGAACACCAAGAAATGCCAAGGGGAGATGAGAGGGTAGAGAGGGTCAGAAGCTGGCCCAAAGGACACGAAAAGAAATAGAGGAGGGAAGGAGTGTGCTGTCTCATTAGGGGGAAAGCAATTAGGAGTATATAGCAAGGTGTTTATAAATTTTTGTATGAGAGTCCAACTTGATTTGTAAACTTTCACTTAAAGCACAATATAAATTTTTAAAATAATTTTTATTGTGCTTTAAGTGAAAGTTTACAAATCAAGTCAATCCCTCACACAAAACCCATATACACCTTGCTACATACTCCCAATTACTCTCCCCCTATTGACACAGCCCGCTCTCTCCCTACACTCTCTCTTTTCATGTCCATTTCTCCAGCTTCTAACCCCCTCCAACCTCCCATCTCCCCTTCCGCCAGGAGATGCCAACATAGTCTCAAATGTCCACCTGATCCAAGAAGCTCACTCCTAACCAGCGACACTCTCCATCCCCATTGTCCAGTCCTATCCCTGTCTGAAGAGTTGGCTTCGGGAATGGTTCCTGACCTGGGGCAACAGAAGGTCTGGGGGCCATGACCACCGGGGTCCTTCCAGTCTCAGTCAGACCATTAAATCTGGTCTTATGAGAATTTGGGGTCTGCATCCCACTGCTCTCTTGCTCCCTCAGGGGTTCTCTGTTGTGTTCCCTGTCAGGGCAATCATCAGTTGTAGCCAGGCACTATCTCGTTCTTCTGGTCTCAGGATGATGTAGTCTCTGGTTCATGTGGCCCTTTCTGTCTCATGGGCACGTAATCGCCTTGTGTCCTTGGGGTTCTTCATTCTCCTTTGATCCAGGTGGGTTGAGACCAATTGATGAAACTTAGATGGCTGCTTGCTAGCATTTAAGATCCCAGACGCCATTCTTCAAAGTGGGATGCAGAATGTTTTCTTAACAGATTTTATTATGCCAATTGACTTAGATGTCCCCTGAAGCCATGGTCCCCAGACCCCTGCCCCTGCTATGCTGGCCTTCGAAGCATTCAGTTTATTCAGGAAACTTCTTTGCTTTTGGTTTAGTCCAATTGTGCTGACCTCCCCTGTATTGTGTGCTGTCTTTCCCTTCACCTAAAGTAGTTCTTATCTACTATCTAAATAGTGAATGCCCCTCTGCAACCCTCCCTCCCTCCCCCCTCTCGTAACCATAAAAGAATGTTTTCTTCTCAGTTTAAACTATTTCTCAAGTTCTTATAATAATGGTCTTATACAATATTTGTCCTTTTGCAACTGACTAACTTCACTCAGCATAATGCCTTCCAGGTTCCTCCTTGTTACGAAATATTTCACAGATTCCTCACTGTTCTTTATCGATGCTCAGTATTCCATTGTGTGAATATACCATAATTTATTTATCCATTCATCCGTTGATGGGCACCTTGGTTGCTTCCATGTTTTTGCTATTGTAAACAGTGCTGCAGTGAACATGGGTGTGCATATATCTGTTTGTGTAAAGGCTCTTATTTCTCTAGGATATGTTCTCAGGAGTGGGATTGCTGGATCGTATTGTAGTTCTATTTCTAGCTTTTTAAGGAAGCACCAAATCGATTTCCAAAGTGGTTGTACCATTTGACATTTGCACCAGCAGTGTATAAGTATTCCAATCTCTCCACAGCCTCTCCAACTTTTATTATTTTCTGTTTTTTGGATTAATGCCAGCCTTGTTGGAGTGAGGTGAAATCTCATTGTAGTTTTTTGATCTGCATTTCTCTAATGGCTAATGATCATGAACATTTCCTCATATATGTTCGTTACCTAAATGTCTTCTTTAGTGAAGTGTCTATTCATATCTTTTGCCCATTTTTTTAATTGGGTTATTTGTCTTTTTGCATTTGAGTATTTATAGTATTATGTGGATTTTAGAGATCAGGTGCTAATCAGAAATGTCATAGCTAAAAGCTTTTTCCCAGTCTGTAGGAAGTCTTTTTACTCTTTTGGTGAAGTCTTTGGATGAGCCTAACTGTTTGATTTTTAGGAGCTCCCAGTTATCTAGTTTTTCTTCTATGTTCTTTGTAATGTTTTCTATACTGTTTATGCCACGTATTAGGGCTCCTAACGTTGTCCCTATTTTTTCTTCCATGATCTTTATCGTTTTAGATTTTACATTTAGGTCTTTGATCCATTTTGAGTTAGTTTTTGTGCATGGAGTGAGGTATGGGTCTTGTTTCATTTTTTTGCAGATTTTTTTTATCCAGTTATACCAGCAGCATTTGTTAAAAAGACTGTCTTTTCCCCATTTAACTGTTTTAGGGCCTTTGTCAAGTATCAAGTGCTCATATGTGGATGGATTTATGTCTGGATTCTCAATTCTGCTCCATTGGTCCATGTATCTGTTCTTGTACCAGTACCAGGCTGTTTTGACTACTGTGGCGGTATAATAGGTTCTAAAATCAGGTAAAGTAAGGCCTCCCACTTTGTTCTTCTTTTTCAGTAAGGCCTTATTTATCCGGGGCCTCTTTCCCTTTCATGTGAAATTGGTGATTTGTTTCTTCATCTCATTAAAGAATGTCTTTGGGATTTGAATTAGAATTGCATTAAATGTATACATCACTTTTTGTAGAAGAGACATTTTTATAATGTTAAGTCTTCCTATCCATGAGCAAGGTATGTTCTTCCACTTATGTAAGTCTTTTTCGGTTTCTTGCAGAAGTGTACTGCAGTTTTCTTTGTATAGGTCTTTTACATCTCTGGTAAGATTTATTCCTAAGTATTTTATCTTCTTGGTGGCTACTGTAAATGGCATTGATTTGGTGATTTCCTTTTCAATATCCTTTTTGTTGGTGTAGAGGAATCCAAGTGATTTTTGTATGTTTATCTTGTATCCCGATACTCTGCTGAACTCTTCTATTAGTTTCAGTAGTTTTCTGGAGGATTCCTTAGGGTTTTCTGTGTATAAGATCATGTCATCTGCAAATAGAGATACTTTTACTTCTTCCTTGCCAATGTGGATGCCCTTTATTTCTTTATCTAGCCTAATTGCTCTGGCTAGGACTTCCAGCACAATGTTGAACAAGAGTGGTGATAAAGGGCATCCTTGTCTGGTTCCTGATCTCAGTGGGAATGTTTTCAGGCTCTCTCCATTTAGGGTGATGTTGGCTGTTGGTTTTGTATAAATACCCTTTATTATGTTGAGAAATTTTCCTTCTATTCCTATTTTGCTGAGAGTTTTTTTTTTATCATGAATGAGTGTTGAACTCTGTCAAATGCCTTTTTTGCGTCAATTGATAAAATCATGTGATTCTTGTCTTTTGTTTTATTTATGTGGTGGATTACATTAATTGTTTTTCTAATGTTGAACCACCCCTGCATACCTGGTATGAATCCCACTTGGTCATGGTGAATGATTTTTTTGATATGTTGTTGAATTCTATTGGCCAGAATTTTGTTGAGGATTTTTGCATCTACATTCATGAGGGCTATAGGTCTGTAATTTTCTTGTGGTGTCTTTACCCGGTTTTGGTATCAGGGATATGGTGGCTTCATAGAATGAGTTTGGTAGTATTCCATTCTTTTCTATGCTCTGAAATACCTTTAGTAGTACTGCTGTTAACTCTTCTCTGAAAGTTTGACGGAACTCTCCAGTGAAGCCATCCAGACCAGGGCTTTTTTTTTTGTTGTTGCTGGGAGTTTTTTGTTTACCTTTTTAATATTTCAATGTTTTTTGGATTCTGCTAAGACTTGCTTTATGACCTAATATCTGTCCTATTCTAGAGAATGTTCCATGTACACTAGAAAAGAAAATATACTTGGTTGTTTTTGGGTGGAGTGTTCTGTACCTGTCTATGAGGTCAAGTCGGTTGATTGTGCCATTTAGATCTTCTGTGTCTTTATTGAGCTTCTTTCTGGATGTCCTGTCCTTCACTGAAAGTGGTGTGTTGAAGTCTCCTACTTTTATTGTGGAGCTGTCTATCTCACTTTTCAATGATGATAGAGTTTGTTTTATGCATCTTGCAGCCCTGTCATTGGGTGCATAAATATTTAATATGGTTATATCCTACTGGCGTATTGTCCCTTTAATCATTATATAGTGTCCTTCCTTATCCTTTCTGAAAGATTTAACTTTAAAGTCTATTTTGTCAGAAATTAATATTGCCACTGCTGCTCTTTTTTGATTGCTGTTTGCTTGATATATTTTTGTCCGTCCTTTGAGTTTTAATTTGTTTGTGTCTCTAAGTCTAAGGTGTGTCTCTTGTAGGCAGCATATAGACGGATCATGTTTTTTTAAATCAATTCTGGCACTCTCTGTCTCTTTATTTGTGCATTTAGTCCTTTTTCATTCAGCGTAATTATGGATAGGTATGAATTTAGTGCTATCATTTTGATGTCTTTTTTTGTGTGTTGTTGACCCTTTCTTTTTCCCACTTAATTTTATGTGCTGAGTAGATTTCCTTTTTGTATTGTCATTTCCTCATATTCGTTGTTGTAGATTTTGTTTCTGCTGAGTTTCCATTTTTTTTCTTGTATGACATTTTGATGTGTAGCATAGTTTGTCTCCTTTGTGGTTACCTTATTATTTACCCCTATTTTTCTAAATTTAAATCTAACTTTTATTCCTTTGCATTGCCTTGTCTTCTCCATATGGAAGACCTATGACTGCATTTCTTAGTTCCTCTTTATTGTTTTAATGTTGTCTTCTTTTACAACGTAACATTGCCGTTTCCCTCTTTTGAGCGTTTTTTAAAATCTTGTTGTTGTTGTTGTTGTTAGGTGCCGTCAAGTCAGTTCTGACTCATAGCGACCCTATGCACAACAAAACGAAACACTGCCCGGTTCTGCGCCATCCTTACAATCATTGTTATGCTTGAGCTCATTGTTGCAGCCAATGTGTTAATCCACCTTTTTGAGGGTCTTCCTCTTTTCTGCTGACCCTGTACTCTGACAAGCATGATGTCCTTCTCCAGGGACTGATTCCTCCTGACAACATGTCCAAAGTATGTAAGATGCAGTCTCGCCATCCTTGCCTCTAAGGAGCATTCTGGCTGTACTTCTTCCAAGACAGATTTGTTCGTTCTTTTGGCAGTCCATGGTATATTCAATATTCTTCCCCAACACCACAATTCAAAGGCGTCAACTCTTCTTCGGTCTTCCTTATTCATTGTCCAGCTTTCACATGCATATGATGCAATTGAAAATACCATGGCTTGGGTCAGATGCACCTTATTCTTCAGGGTGACATCTTTGCTCTTCAACACTTTGAAGAGGTCCTTTGCAGCAGATTTGCCCAATGCAATGCGTCTTTTGATTTCTTGACTGCTGCTTCCATGGCTGTTGATTGTGGATCCAAGGAAAATGAAATCCTCGACAACTTCAATCTTTTCTCTGTTTATCATGATGTTGCTCATTGGTCCAGTTGTGAGGATTTTTGTTTTCTTTATGTTGAGGTGCAATCCATACTGAAGGCTGTGGTCTTTGATCTTCATTAGTAAGTGCTTCAAGTCCTCTTCACTTTCAGCAAGCAAGGTTGTGTCATCTGCATAACACACGTTGTTTATCAGTCTTCCTCCAATCCTGATGCCCCGTTCTTCTTCATATAGTCCATCTTCTTGGATTATTTGTTCAGCATACAGACTAAATAGGTATGGTGAAAGTATACAACCCTGACGCACACCTTTCCTGACTTTAAAACAATCAGTATCCCCTTGTTCTGTTGGAACAACTGCCTCTTGATCTATGTAAAGGTTCTTCATGAGCACACTTAAGTGTTCTGGAATTCCCATTCTTCCCAATATTATCCATAGTTTGTTATGATCCACACAGTCGAATGCCTTTGCATAGTCAATAAAACCCAGGTAAACATCCTTCTAGTATTCTCTGCTTTCAGCCAGGATCCATCTGACATCAGCAATGATACCCCCGCTAGAAGTCCTCTTCTGAAACTGGCCTGAATTTCTGGCAGTTCCCTGTCGATACACTCCTGCAGCCATTTTTGAATGATCTTCAGCAAAATTTTGCTTGTGTGTGATATTAATGATATTGTTGTATAATTTCCACATTTGGTTGGATCACCTTTCTTGGGAATAGGCATAAATATGGATGTCTTCCAGTCAGTTGGCCAGGACATTGTCTTCCATATTTCTTGGCATAGACGAGTGAGCACCTCCAGGGCTGCATCTGTTTCTTGAAACATCTCAATTGATATTCCATCAATTCCTGGAGCCTTGTTTTTTGCCAATGCCTTCAGAGCAGCTTGGACTTCTTCCTTCAGTACCATCGGTTCCTGATCATATGCCACCTCTTGAAATGGAATATCGGCTAATTCCTTTTGGTATAATGACTCTGTGTATTCTTTCCATCTTCTTTTGACGCTTTCTGCGTCGTTTAATATGTTCCACATGGAATCCTTCACTAGTGCAACTCGAGGCTTGAATTTTTTCTTCAGTTCTTTCAGCTTGAGAAACACCTAGTGTGTTCTTCCCTTTTGGCTTTCCATCTCCAGCTCTTTGCACATGTCATTGTAATACTTTACTTTGTTTTCTCGAGAGGCCCTTTGAAATCTTCTGTTCAGTTCTTTTACTTCATCAATTTTTCCTTTTGCTTTAGCTGCTCGATGCTCAAGAGCAAGTTTCAGAGTCTCCTCTGACATCCATCTTGGTCTTTTCTTTCTTTCCTGTCTTTTCAGTCACTTCTTGCTTTCTTCATGGATGATGTCCTCGATGTCATTCCACAACTTGTCTGGTATTCAGTCACTAGTGTTCAATGTGTCAAATCTGTTCTTGAGGTGGTCTCTAAATTCAGGTGGGATATACTCAAGGTCATATTTTGGCTCTCGTGGACTTGCTCTAATTTTCTTCAGTTTCAGCTTGAACTTGCATATGAGCAATTGATGGTCTGTCCCACGGTCGGCCCCTGGCCTTGTTCTGACTGATGATATTGAGCTTTTCCATTGTCTCTTTCCACAGATGTAGTCACTTTGATTTTTGTGTGTTCTGTCTGGCGAGGTCCATGTGTACAGTCGCCGTTTATGTTGGTGAAAGAAGGTATTTGCAATGAAGAAGTCGTTGGTCTTGCAAAATTCTATCATTCGATCTCCGGCATTGTTGCTATCACCAAGGCCATATTTTCCAGCTACTGATCCTTCTTCTTTGTTTCCAACTTTTGCATTCCAATCACCAGTAATTATCAATGCATCTGATTGCATGTTCGATCAAATTCAGACTGCAGCAGGTGATAAAAATCTTCTATTTCTTCATCTTTGGTCCTAGTGGTTGGTGCGTAAATTTGAATAATAGTCGTATTAATTGGTCTTGTGTGTTGCTGTGATGCTGGAAGCTATGCCACCAGTATTCAGATATCAGCAGTGTCACCCATGGAGGACAGGTTTCAGCTGAGCTTCCAGACTAAGACAGACTAGGAAGAAGGACCCAGCAGTCTACTTCTGAAAAGCGTTAGCCAGTGAAAACCTCATGAATAGCAGCGGAACATTGTCTGATGTACTGCTGGAAGATGAGTCCCCCCAGGTTGGAAGGCACTCAAAAGATGACTGGGGAAGAGCTGCCTCCTCAAAGTAGAAAAAAAAAAAAGAGATGATCTTAAAGACATGGTTGGAGTAAAGCTTTCGGGACCTTCATTTGCTGATGTGGCATGACTCAAAATGTGAAGAAACAGCTGCAAACATCCATTAATACTTGGAACCTGGAATGTACGAAGTACGAGCCTAGGAAAATTGGAAATCTTCAAAAATGAAATGGAATGCATGAACATCCATATTCAGGAATAAGTGAGCTGAAATAGACTGGTTTTGGCCATTTTGAATCAGACACTCTTTACTATGCTGGGAATGACAACTCAGAGAGGAATGGTGTTGCGTTCATCGTCAAAAAGAACATTTCAATATCTATCCTGAAGTACAATGCTGTCAGTGATAGGATAATATCCGTATGCCTACAAGGAAGACCGGTTAATACAACTATTTTAAATTTTACTTTGTTTTTTTGATTTCCCTGTCTGGGTTGACTTCTGATTGCTCTGCCCAGTGTTCTAGAGTTGAGTTGATACCTGATATTATTGATTTTCTAACCAAAGAACTCCCTTTAGTATTTCTTATAGTTTTGGTTTGGTTTTCGCAAATTCCCTAAACTTCCGTTTATCTGGAAATGTCCTAATTTCACCTTCATATTTGAGAGACAGTTTTGCTGGGTGTAAGATCCTTGGCTGGCCATTTTTTACCTTTAATTTGTTATATAAGTCATCCCATTGCCTTCTTGCCTGCGTGGTTTCTTCCGAGTAGTCCGAGCTTATTCTTATTGACTCTCCTTTGTAGGTGACTTTTCGTTTATCCCTAGCTGCTCTTAAAATTCTACCTTTTTCTTTGGTTTTGGCAAGTTTGATTATAATGTGTCTTGGTGACTTTTGGAAACCCTTGTGGTGCAGTGGTTAAATGCTACGGCTGCTAACCAAAGGATCAGCAGTTTGAATCTGCCAGGCACTCCTTGGAAACTCTATGGGGGCAGTTCTACTCTGTTCTATAGGGTTGCTATGAGTCGGAATCGACTCGATGGCACTGGGTTTTTGTTTTTTTTTTTTGTTTTGGTGACTTTCTTTTAAAATCTACCTTATGTGGAGTTCAGTGAGCATCTTGGATAGATATCTTCTCATCTTTCATGATATCGGGGAAGTTTTCTGCCGACAAATCTTCAACAATTCTCTATTTTCTGTTACTCCTATCACTTGTAGGTTATTTCACTTGGTACCGTCCCACATGATTCTTAAGGTTTCTTCAATTTTTTAAATTCTTTTAAAAATTTCTTCAAATATATTTTCTTCAAATATATTAGCACCAAGTGCTTTATCTTCAAATTCAGAAATTCTGCCTTCAACTTGCTCAATTCTGCTGCTCTTTCTGTTGAGTTGTCTACTTCTGTAATTTTATTGTTTATCTTCTGAATTTCTGATTGCTTTTTTTATCTATGGGTTTTTCCAGCTTATTAAATTTTTCATTATGTTCCTGAATAATCTTTTTTAATTTCTTCAGTTGCTATATCTGTGTGTTCCTTGGCTTGTTCTGCATATTGCCTCATTTCCTTCCTGATGTTTTGAAGAGTTTTGTATATTAATCTTTTGTTTTCTGCCTCTGGTAATTCCAGGAAGGCACTTTCATCTAGAAGATCCCTTGATTCTTTGTTTTGAGAGCTTGTTGAGGCAATCAGGGTCTGTTTCTTTGTGTGACTTGATATTGACTGTTGTCTCCGAGCCATCCACAAGTTATTGTATTAGTTTATTTTATCTTTGCTTACTGTGTCATAACTTCTTGCTTTGTTTTGTTTTGAAATGCCCAAATGGGTTGCTTGAGTGAGCTAGCTTGATTATTTTTGCCTTTGGAGCTCTGATGTCCTGTCATCAGATGGCTAGAGCTGTTACCAGGTATATCAGTCTAGGAGTCCATTCACTTTTCTTGTATGAATTCAGTTCAAGTGTCCAGATAGCTCATCATCAAGTGTGTGGTACAGGCTCTGTCCTACAGTCTTAGAGGGGCAGGGGTGATTGGTGTAGGTACCGGTATCTGGTTGCAGCAGGATGTCACACTCTGAACAAGGCAGGGGGCTGAGAATCATCCCACATGTGTCTCTGAGGAAAACATGTCCCTGTTCCCTAGAGCGTACAGAAGGGTGGATTCTGCAGACAGACAATTGGCACCCAATGTTTTGGGTTGTAAGGACTGCGAGGAACCAGTTATCCTTGGCCCCCTGTCACGGGTGGCTGGGTGACCTGAATGGAGCCACCAGTTCTTAGGCCCCTTATGTGGGTAGGTGAGGACCCTGTTTAATAGGCAAGGCAGTGTCAAACATCAAACACCCACCTCTCCACCACACTGCTGAAATGATTGGAGTCTGCCAACAAGGGCCTGTTCTCCTGAAATAGGCCCACACGGGTCCATGCAGAGGGGAAAGGTACTCAAAGTCCACTGACCATTTATGCCTGGACAGGAGGCGCTTCTGTCCTCAGCTCCCCTGGTTAGTGGAGCTGGCAAATTATCTTTTCCCCCAGTTGCAAATTTTTTCCTTCTCCAAGGCTGGGAGGATGGCTCTAGGTGCTCAACAGGGCCTGTCTCAGGCCCAGGGAAATCAGCCGCTGAAGGTGGCTTCGGGGGGGGCGGGGGCGGCGGGGCATGGTAAAATATGTGCAAGTACTTAGCTTTTGCGAAGAGTGCCATTCTTCTCTGGTTCTGGAGGTGTGAGTAGGTTGTGTGGCTGGCTGCTTCTTCCTGAGGAAACTGCTGTTGAATGCTAGTACCAGCCCACTGCCGCCACTCCCGGGAATGGTGCCTAAGGGCTCCCTGTGATTCAGGTCCGGTAACTCCTCTCTACTTCTGAACCATTTATTTCTTCCTCCCCCTGCCCCTCAGTTCTTTTTCTGAGCTTGCCTTTGATGTTCAGGGCTCCTAGCTTGTCACAGATATACTCGTTTCACTTGTTTTTTTGAGTCTTTGTTGTAAGAGGGCTCGCTGGAAGTGTCTATTTCACCATTTTGGCTCTGCTTCCTTTTTTTTTTTATATCTGATTATAAAAGTCATAGCATGAACCTTATAAAAATACTCAAATAAAACATAAATACATAAAATAGAAAGCTAACAATCATCCATAATCCCACTACCTGGTGAGAGTCACTTTAGTATTTTAGCATCTGTCCGTCTGTATGTTTTCTTCCACACATATTTTTCTCTCTCGCAGGCCAAAATGAAAGGAATTATGAGCTGCTTTTTTCACTTAACAGTATCTCATGTTCTCGTGGCCATCTGTCCTTGTCAGTTCAATACAGAGTATGGCTAAACCAGTTCTTCTTTACTATTTCCTACTGATGGGCAAGGAGCCCTGTTGGCACAGTGGTTAAGAGATCTGTGGCTAACCAAAACATCAGCAAGTCAAATTCACCAGCCACTCCTTGGGAACCCTATGGGGCAGTTCTACTTTGTCCTGTAGGGTCACTATCAGTCTGCTGATGGACAGACACATATGTTTTAAGTTGCTTCTAGCTATCTCTATCACTTTTTTCTTTTTTCCTCTTGTTAACATTGCTGTTATGGCAGCACCTGTACACCCATTTTCTCCCTTTGCTTTCATTGCTTGAATGGAAAGCCCTCCTCCAATCTCAAAATTAAAAAATATTTGTGATTTTCTTCTGACATTTTTATGGTTTCATTAGTTAACATGTATGTTTTAAAACTGTCTGAAATTGAATTTGATTTAGCCTTTAAGATAAAGGTTAACTACGTTTTTTCTGATTGGTTAATCTGGTTTTGGAACATCATCATTTTTCCACCGGTGTTGGAGAGAAGGGTTAGCTTAGGGGGATTTAGATCCTTATATTTTTGTTGTGGTTGCTGTTAGGTGCCATTGAGCTGATTCCAACTCAGAGACCCTATGTGCAACACAACAAAACACTGCCCAGGCCTGCACCATCCTCACAATTGTTGCTGTGCTTGAGCCTATTACTGCAGCCACTGTGCAAATTCATCTCGCTGAGGGTGTTCCTTTTTTTCGTTGACCCTCTGCTTTACCAAGTGTGATATCCTGCTCTGGATCCTGGTCCATCCTGACCACATATCCAAAGTATGTGAGATAAAGTGTCACCATCCTCCCTTCTAAGGGTCTGTCTTAGTCATCTAGTGTTGCTATAACAGAAATACCACAAGCGGATGGCTTATAACAAAGAGAAATTTATTCTAGTAGGTTACAAGGCCAAATTCAGGGTGTCAGCTCCAGGGGATGGCTTTCTCTCTCTGTCGGCTCTGGAGGAAGATTCCTTGTCCTCATTCTTCCCCTGGTCAAGGAGCTTCACAGGTGCAGGGACTCTAGGTCCGAAGGACCCGCTCTGCTCCTGGCACTGCTTTCTTGGTGGCATGGGATCCCCAACTCTCTGCTTGCTTCCCTTCCCTTTTTATCTCTTGAGAGATAAAAGGTGGTGCAGGCCACACCCCAGGGAAACTCCCTTTACATTGGTTCAGGAATGTGACCTGGTTAAGGGTGTTAAAATCCCACCCTAATCCTCTTTAACATAAAATTACAATCACAAAATGGAGGACAACCACACATGGCCTAACCAGGTTGACACATATTTTGAGGGGACACAATTCAATCCATTACAGGAGCATTCTGGCTGAACTTCTTCCAGGACAGATTTGTTCGTTCATGCGGCAGTCCATAGTATGTATATTCAATCTTGTTCTCCAACACCATACTTCAAGGGCATCAATTCTTCTTCAGTCTTGCTTGTTCATTGTCCAGCCTTCGCATGCATATGAGGCTTTTGAAAACACCATAGCTTGTGTTAGATGCACTTTAGCCCTCAAAGTGACATCTTTGCTTTTCAACACTTTGAAGAGGCCTTTTGCAGCAGATTTACCCAGTGCAATACAGTCATTTGATTTCTTGACTGCTGTTTCCATAGGCGTTGATTGTAGATCCAAGCAAAATGAAATCCTTGACAATGTCAATATTTTCTCCTTTTATCATGATGTTGTTTATTGGTCCAGTTGTGAGGATTTCTGTTTTCTTTATGTTGAGGTATAATCCATACTGAAGGCTGTGGTCTTTGATCTTCATCGGTAAGTGCTTCAAGTCCTCTTTGCTTTCAGCAAGCAAGGTTGTGTCTTCTGCATATCACAGATTTGTTAATGAATTTTCCTCCAATCCTGATGTCCCATTCTTCTTCATATAGTCCAGCTTCTGGGATTATTTGCTCAGCACACAGATTGAGTAAGTATGGTGAGAGGATACAACCCTGACACACACCTTTTCTGATTTTAAATCACCCAGAATCCCTTTGTTCTGCTCCAATGAGTGCCTCTTGATCTATGTACAGGTTCTTCATAAGCACAATTAAGTGTTCTGGAATTCCCTTTCTTAAGAATGTTATCCATAATTTGTTATGGTCCATACAGTCTAATGCCTTTGCATAGTCGATAAAGCACAGGTAAACATCTTTCTGGTATTCTCTGTTTTTAGCCAGGATCTGACATCAGCAATGGTATCCCTCATTGTACGTCCTCTTCTGGATTTGGCTTGAATTTCTGGCAGGTCCCTGTTGATGTACTGCTGCAACCATTTTTTACTTACCTTCAGCAAAATGCTACTTGCATCTGTTGATTTGCCATAATGTGGTAGCTTGCTTGTTGCTGTGATGTTGGAAGCTATGCCACCAGTATTTCAAATACCAGCAGGATCACCCATGGTGAACAGGTTTCAGTGGAGTTTCCAGACTAAGACAGACTAAGAAGAAGGACCTGGCAGTTTACGTCTGAAAAATTGGCCAGTGAAAATCCTATGAATAGCAGCGAACCATTGTCTGATATAGTGCCAGAAGATGAGTCTCTCAGATTGGAAGGCACTCAAAATACTGCTAGGGAAGAGCTTCCTATTCAAAGTAGAACCAAAAACCAAACGAAACCTGTTGCCATCGATTCGATTCCAACTCATAGTGACCTTATAAGACCGAGTAGAACTGCCTCACAGGGTTTCCAAGGAGCTGCTGGTGGATTCGAACTACTGATCTTTTGGTTAGCAGCCGAACCCGTAACCACAGTGCCGCTAGGGCTCCACTCAAAGTAGAGTCTACTTGAATGGTGTGGATGAAGTATAGCTTTCAGGATCTTCATTTGCTGATGTGGCATGACTCTAAATGAAAAGAAACAATTGCAAATATCTGCTAATAATCAGAATATGGAATGTACGAAGCATAAATCTAGGAAAATTGGAAGTCATAAAAAATGAAATGGAACACATAAAGATCAACATTCTCGGTATTAGTGAGCTGAAATGGACTGGTATTGGCCATTTTGAATCAGACAGACATATGGTCTACTATGCTGGGAATGACATCTTCAAGAGGAATGGCATTCCATTCATCATCAAAAAGAACATTTCAAGATCTATCCTGAGGTACAATACTGTCAGTGATAGGATAATATCCATATGTCTACAAGGAAGACCAGTTAATACGACTGTTATTCAAATTTACACACCAACCATTAATGCCAAAGATGAAGAAATTGAAGACTTTTACCATCTTCTCCAGTCTGAAATTATTTCTGTTAGCCACCCCCTCAACATTTCTTTGATATGGATAATTAATGTTCCCTTCATCTTCAAGAATCTTCTTTCCCTACAGTCCAGTGGCCACCCTTAAGATCTACCTCTAAAGCATCTCTGGAGCCACCACTATTCCACACTGACTAAAGGTTCCAGTTTTACCATGTATTTCTTTCTTATATATTGCTGATTCTGTTTCTAGTCTAGTCCATCGATGTAGTTCATCTTGTCTTACGCCAGTCACACCCTGTTGAAACCATTACAGCTTTAACATCTTCTAACACCTGGTGGGTCAAGTACTCTCCTGCTCCTTGACCACAATCATCTCTATTTCTTTCCCCCCAAATTTATTTGTTCATTATTTTTAATTTATTCTTCTATATAACCTCTAGAGTAGTCACAAAAGTAAAACAATGCCGTTGTTATCCTGGTTGCAATGGCATTAAATGTATCAACTGAATTTGGGGAAAACTGATACTTTTACAATATAAATATTTTCAGGCAAGTACTTGGTATGATTCTATGTTTTCCTAAATCTCGTTTGATGTTCCTCAGTGAAGTTTTTCTCCTATAGGTCCTGCACATTTTAAAATATTTTATGTGTATTTGTGCTCTGTCTCTCTGTTTCTCTCTCTCTCTATATATGTGTATATATATAATATGTATATATGGGAGCCCTGGTGGCACAGTGGTTAACGGCTAGGCTGCTTAAAGGAAAGTTCAGTGGTTTGAACCCACAAGCCACTCCATGGGAGAAAGATGTGGCAGTCTGCTTCCATAAAGATTTACAGCCTAGGAAACCCTGTGGGGCAGTTCTACTCTGTTCTATAGGGTCGTTATGAATCGAAATCGACTTGGCGGCAACAGGTTTGGTGTGTGTGTGTGTGTATATATATATAAATAAATCAGCAATGACTAGTTAGAAAATATAATGGAAAATAATGTCTTGTTCGCAATTGCAATATATGTGTGTATACACACACATATATACGTATACATATGTCTTAGTCATCTAGTAGTGCTATAGCAGAAATACTACAAGTGAATGGCTTTAACAAACAGAAGTTTATTCTGTCACAGTCTAGTAGATTAGAAGTCCAAATTCAGGGCGTCAGCTCCAGTGGAAGACTTTCTTTTTCTATCGGTTGTGAAGGAAGGTCCTTTCCATCGATCTTCCACTGCTCTGGGAACTTCTCCTTGCAGGAATCCTGGATCCAAAGGATCAAAAGAGATTGGCTCGACCCAAGAGACAGAAGGGGCAACATCAATCAGCGACTATATCATCCTGAGACCAGAAGAACTAGATGGTGCCTGGCTACAACCAATGACTGCCCTGACAGGGAACACAACAGAGAACCCCTGAGGGAGCAGGAGAGCAGTGGGATGCAGACCCCAAATTCTCATAAGACCAGACTTAATGGTCTGACTGAGACTGGAAGGACCCCGGTGGTCATGGCCCCCAGACCTTCTGTTGCCCCAGGACAGGACCCATTCCCAAAGGCAACTCTTCAGACAGGGATTGGACTGGACAATGGGTTGGAGAGGGATGCTGGTGAGGAGTGAGCTTCCTGGATCAGGTGGACACTTGAGACTATGTTGGCATCTCCTGCCTGGAGGGGAGATGAGAGGGTGGAAGGGGTTAGAAGCTGGCGAAAAGGACACGAAAAGAGAGAGTGGAGGGAGAGAGCAGGCTGTTTCATTAGGGGGAGTGTGTAGCAAGGTGTATCAGGATTGGAGGAAGACTTATCAACAACCTGGGTTATGCAGATGACACAACCTTGCTTGCTGAAAGTGAAGAGGACTTGAAGCACTTACTAATGAAGATCAAAGACCACAGCCTTCAGTATGGATTACACCTCAACATAAAGAAAACAAAAATCCTCACAACTGGACCAATGAGCAACATCATGATAAACAGAGAAAAGATTGAAGTTGTCGAGGATTTCATTTTCCTTGGATCCACAATCAACAGCCATGGAAGCAGCAGTCAAGAAATCAAAAGACGCATTGCATTGGGCAAATCTGCTGCAAAGGACCTCTTCAAAGTGTTGAAGAGCAAAGATGTCACCCTGAAGAATAAGGTGCATCTGACCCAAGCCATGGTATTTTCAATTGCATCATATGCATGTGAAAGCTGGACAATGAATAAGGAAGACCGAAGAAGAGTTGACACCTTTGAATTGTGGTGTTGGTGAAGAATTTCGAATATTCCATGGACTGCCAAAAGAACGAACAAATCTGTCTTGGAAGAAGTGCGGCCAGAATGCTCCCTAGAGGCAAGGATGGCAAGACTGTGTCTTACATACTTTGGACATGTTGTGAGGAGGGATCAGTCCCTGGAGAAAGACATCGTGCTTGGCAGAGTACAGGGTCAGCGGAAAAGAGGAAGACCCTCAACGAGGTGGGTTGACACATTGGCTGCAACAATGAGCTCAAGCATAACAACCACTGTGAGGATGGCACAGCACCGGGCAGTGTTTCGTTCTGTTGTGCATAGGGTCACTATGAGTCAGAACCGACTTGACGGCACCTAACAACAACAAAAACAGCAAGGTGTATATAGGTTTTTGTGTGAGAGACTGACTTGATTTGTAAACTTTCACTTAAAGCACAATAAAAATTATTAAAAAAAAAAGAGATTGGCTCAAGACGCAATCCAACCTTGTAGATTGAGTCCTGTCGCATTAATATAACTGCTGCTAATCCCATCTGGTTTTGGGTTTTAATCCCATCTTATCAACATCATAGAGATAGGATTTACAGCACACAGGAAAATTACATCAGATGACAGAATGGTGGAGAATTACACAATACTGGGAATCGTGCTCTAACCAAATTGATACACATATTTTGGGGAGGACACATTTCAGTCTAAGACATATATATATACACACACACGTAGAGAGAGTGAGAGAGAGAGAGGGAAAGAGAGCTGATTCTGACTCACAGTGACCCTATAGGACAGAGTAGAACTGCCTCATAGGGTTCCTAAGGAGCAGCTGGTGGATTAGAACTGCTGAACTTTTGGTTAGCTGCTGGGCTCTTAACCGCTGCGCAACCAGGGCTGCACATATACGTACACATGGATACATAGACACACACACATACATATACATGTATATATATATTGCAGTAGTGAACAGGTTATTTGTTTTTTCATTATCTTTTCTAACTGCTTATTGCTAGTTTATAGGATCCGTGCTAATTTTTATAAAATTATCTTGTATACCCCTGCCTTGATAAAAACTTTTCTTAAATCATGTTTTGTTTTCTAAGCAATCATAATTTGCAAACAACAACAAATGTGTCACTTCCTTTTCACTCTATATGCCATTTGTTGCTTGCTCTAAACTGCCTACAACGTCCTGTCCTTGGTTTTCATGGCGATGCTGCCAGGAACTCATCATTCACACTGCCATCAACTCTTGGTTTCAGATACATTTTATGTATCGTGTTAAGGAAGTGTCCTTTTATTCCTAGTTCACTGCTGTTTTTTTTATTTTAATCAGTAGTAGAAGTTGAACTTTATTAAATGACTTTTGGGTATTTAGAGTAATTTTTCAAATGGATGCAAAGTATTCCATGGTATAGAATTTTCATAATTTGCCTAACAAACAATTCCTCTGGTCATTTGAGGCTTTGGTTATGTCTATTTTTCATTATTGTAAACGATGCTGCAAACAAGTATCTTTTTTTCTATAAATATTCGTCTACTCAAAAGTAGAATTATGGATCTGTAGCAGTAAAATTACTGGGTTAGAGACTATGACCCTTCAAAGGGCTGTACACTGTCAAGCTGAGTTGCTGCACAACCCGGTTGTTCCACCTCACAGCGCACAAGTGCTCGTGTCACAGTGGCCTTTTCAGCAGGAAGTCTTGTCAGTTAATTTTCTTTGCAAAATGTATCCATATGGTCCATTATTTTAGTTTACATTTTCATCATGCTTTCCCACCGTCCAGGCGCCATTTCCCTTTTCTGTGAATTGTCTGTGTTCTCCCTTCTCTGCTGAGGTCTCAGTGTTTTTCTTTTTCATTTGCACATGCTCTTTGCACATTAGGTACGCCGATATATTAGGTCCACTGGGATAGAGTGTATATTTCCCTTCTTGTTTGCCTTGTATTTTTGCTTTGTTTCCCCACAATAAACTTTCCTATTTTAATGTAGACAAATGTATTGCTTTGGAAGCCCCATGCATCCAAGGATCAGAAAGATACTGTTCATATGCCTTCTTAGGGTTTTGCAGATTTACATTTGGAGAAAACAACCAATTCAGAGGCCCTGAATGTGTGGAAGCCCATGGAGTGATGTGGGGGGAGGGGCAGGGGTGACGTGATTGGTTTGATATTTTGTAAAGATCACTCTGGATGCTGCGCAGGGATGCTGTGTGGGGCAAGAATGGAAGCAAGGTGACCAGTTAAAAAGTCATAGCAGTGATACATGGGAGAGCGATGGTGGTCACTGGTAGGGGGGTTGGGTGAAGAGAAGTAGATGGATTCCATACAGATTTTGTTTTTTTGGGGGGAACTAGGTAAATGATGGTTCCATTTACTGAAAGAGGAAAGACTATGCGGAAAGCAGGTTTGAGAGATATCAAGAGTTCTGCTTTGGGCATATTAGGTTTGAAATGACAATTAGATATCTAAGTTTGGAGATATAAAATGGGCAGTTACATGTATGAGTCTGGGGTTCCAGAAAGAAATGTGGGGGAATGTGTGTGATCTGAAGCTATGTCTACGGGACTAGATGAAGTCATCTAGAGTGTGAAAAAGAAGAAATCCAAATCCAAGTCCAGCATGTTTAGAGGTCAGAAGGAAGAGCCAGCAAAGGAGAGTGAGGAAGAGCAGCCGGTGAGGTAGGAGATGGGGGAAAACAGAAGTGACGGGTCACCGAATTCTTGAGAAAAAAAGAGTCGAAGGAAGGGGTTGTCAACTGGATCAATGGTGCACGAGGGCAGAGAAGTGAAAAGCGAATTTGATTGACAACAGGGAGGTCACTGGCGATCTTGGGAAGAGCGATTTCCATGGAATGATGGGAGCTGAGGTTTGACTGGAGTGTGTTGATGAGTAGTACACCATGAAGAAAGAGGAAGTGGAGGAATTCCATTTGTGTAGACAACTGCTTTGAAAGGGAGCAAAGTGGCACTTGCGGAAGAGGGACAAGGCACAAGGGAATCAAGGAGTAATTTGTTTCAAGATGGGAAAGAGTACATCATGTTTGCATGGCGATGGGACTAGTCAACGGGAGGGGGGAATGCAGTGATGATTGCGGGGAGAAGACAGATGCAGGAGCAGCCTTAGAGAGGAAGAGGGAAACTTCCACCATTTCACCTTGAGGAAGGGAGGAAAGGCTGAGTACAGATGCAGGCTGGTTAGGAGGCTTGGTGATGGGAAGATGAGGGAATGTCCAGGCTTTGAGGGCACTTGAGGAGAGCAGAGGAAGAAAAGGCACGGGGGAGCTGAGCAAGGGCTGGTCCAAGTTCTTGAGAATAAGAATCCTCTGGTATAGGACCTGACACAGAGTAGGCACTCAGCAAATGTTAACGGAACTGATTGACAGCAGAGGCCAGTCACAAGGGAGGCCACCGGAGGGCGGTAATACTGTGACAAAGCACCAGGGGGCAAGACATGACAAGAAATGAGTCCAACCACGCCCTGCCTAAATTTTGGGGGCTGTGTGACCAACGCTCCAATGGCCCTCCTGCTTACTCTGACCTTCCCTGGGTCTTGGAGGTGAACGACCCTGCCCATTGGAGCTGGAGCCTACTGTAGGTACCACCAGCTGGCTGGTGGTGGGAAGTGTAGAGTAGGGACCGAGAAAGTCCACCTGGTGATGCAGTCATGAGTCCTACGCCACAGGGAAAGGAATCTATCCTGTCTTTCTGGCCCATGTCTGAGCTCTAGGCAGCCCCCCTCCCCGCCCAGCACTGAGCAACCATAGGAAGCAGACTCTGGGTGTTCTTGGGTACCCTAAGACCTGTGGAGCTGCTACCAAGAAGCCTAGACTATGTGCTGGCCCTGAGTAGCCATCAAACCTCACTAAGGTGGGGTCGATGGACTATAGATTCACAGGCTGGCCCCAACCGAAAGGGCTCCTGGAGCTAAGTTCCCAGATGCTGGAAGGCATTTCTGCCTAAGGAGAGACCTGGGAAGACTCTGGTGGAGAGCCCATTGATCAACAGGTGGTCCCTGATCAATGAACTCTCCACCAATGACCATGTTCTGCAGCATCTTGTGCTCCCAGTGCTGGGTCTGGGAACACAAGATGCTGTAGAACGTAGTCATCTGCTCACTCACTCACTCACTTTCACCTACCCAATTCACTCACTCACTCTCTCACTTGCTCACGCATGCCCTCCCAGGCATGAAGGCGTATGTCTGAGCACTGAGCTTGGGTGACTAAGAACAGAGGTACCTGTCCCTGAGAGAGGAGCACTGAAGGAGGAGCTGGGTTCCTGACAGGCTGGAGAACATGTTGTTGGTCAGGTCGAAGTTTTGGTGCTTGGGGGTCACCACGGGGAGATATCCAGTATGTGACCAGATCTGCTGGTCTGGAGGCCAGAGCAGACAGTGGGGTGGGGGCTGAGGGCTTGGTGTCATACATCACCTCCCAGGTGGGGGCCTAGGGCTGCCACAGGGAGCAACCTTTGGCAGTTCAAGTGAGCCAGGGGAGGGGGACGTGCTGTAGTCAGTCACAGGAGAAAGTGGGTATGAAGGCGACTTTGAGGAGTCCTGTCCAGAGCACACGTAAGTTGAGTGGAAAAAGACAGGGAAAGGACCTAAGGGGACCAAGAAGAGAGAGGGGAGGTGGCTGCTGCAAGGTGGGTGTGCAGGCTCAGTAGGATGGCAGTCCTCTCAGGGACCAGGAGCCTTTGTGTCTTCAGGAGAGCTGAGCAGAAGGGCACAGCTCACACTGGCAGGAAGACACAGCGACTCTCGTTCATGCACACACGTCCATTAAGTCCTTGATCTGGAAGGGCTCTCGGCTCTAGCCTCCACTCCCAAGCAGGCATCTTCTCGCCCTTCCCCCACACCTTCCAGTGAGTCAGCAGGCACACAGAGGTGAAGCAGTTTGCCCAGGGTTTCACAGCAGGTGGGTAGAAGGTAGAGGCCAAAAATCCAATATCTTGCCTCCCCTGGCAGCACATCTCAGATGGAGACTGGTGGGCACTGCATGCAGCCAGGTGTGGGAAGAGGAGAAAAGAGAAGCACTAAATGGGGAGGCCCCATCTTGTCTCCAGCCTCTCTGCTGCTCACAGACACCCCTCTGTGTAGGCAGTCCCTGGCTGACGGCATGCTGGAAGGTTCTGGATATAAATCTTCCTGTGAGCCTGGCTCTGATCCTGAGAGCAGAGCTTACTTCTCTGTGATTCTGAGGAGTCAGCTGCAGGCATCACTGTAGCTGAGCTCCGGGCACCACTCCCACTACCTGCCCCAAAAGCTGTGTTTGCTAGAACACAGATGTATTACCCAAACATTTTAATAAAAAAAAATATGCCATTCTAAATTCTGCAATTCGTTCTGTCTGCTGACCTTTGCCCCCGTGCATTTGACATGTTTTGATTCTGCAGGGTTGTGGGTTTTGTTTCATCAACAAGGTGACCATGTGGTTAACTACCCTTTGGCCTTTGGGGTCAGGGCCTCCATCTGGGCAGGAAACAGCCAAGGCTCCAGGAGTTTCAGGCCTCTTGGCATTTAGCTGTCACTGCCAATTCCTCTGATCCCCGCCCCCCACCTTGCCAGCAGTGTTCAGGCCTTGCCTGGACCTTGAGGGATTTGTAGAGCTATTATTTTTTTTTTCTAAGAGGGACACTCGCCTACTCGTGTGCAGGCAGAGCTTTGTGGTTCCGACACACACCCTGCTGTCTTATCCGCCACCAGCCCTCTGCTCCCAGTCCCTTTGGAAAGTGGGGACTCCAGAGTCCACAACGGCACCCCACTGCAGGCACCTCATTGTCCCTCCCTGGGGGAGAAGCCAGTGGGAGGGCAGCCAGGCTACTGGTTCATGCTGAGAAGCTGAGGAACAGGTCCCCCCGAGCAAAGTAGGAGGTGAGCAGTGGGAAGGCCTTCCTGGGGCCTGGGAGCTGAGGAAGGGGCTGCCTTTTGGCCCCAGAGACCACCTGGCCCCTTCCAGCTGCTGGGAAATTGCCCAAGAAGGCTCCAGGATCTCACCAGCTTGAATTCCCATGTGGCCATCCTGCTACAAGCAGATGGTTTCCCTTGTGAAACATCTCCCAGGTGGCTGTTAAGAGCTCAGGTTGAGATGCTCATTTGAGCATTTGCAGAGGGAAAGCTTGCTGTAGAGGCCTTGCGTTATGGGAGTTTCCACTCACCAGCAGCCCTGCCAGCTGCAGCGCAGTCTATAGCAGCACAGAACCCAGGTGAGCAGGAGCTGGGCAGGCATACATTTCCCATTGAGGCCCAGGTGAGGGCAGGGGTGGGCATGGAGCAGGGGACCCTCCCCAGCTCGGCTCTGCATAGGGGGAAGGAGGGAAATGCAGAGAAGAGCATGGAACAGTGACGAATCCACAGGGGCAGGCTTGTCAAGTCCAATGGTTCCATGATTGCAAGGGGAGACATGACTGGTAGAGAGAGATGCTGCTCAGAAGGTGGCCAGACCACACCAGGCTGAGAGCTTGGGCTGTATTTTATCATCAGTGGAAAACCAGTCGATATTCTCTTGCTTACCCATTAAAACAAACAAACAAACAAACAAACAGACAAAAAATAGCCCAATTGTTCAGTATCCCATATGGAACATGTAACTGGGTCCTAGCTATAAACCAGCTGACGGAACTGATTTTGGGAGATGGGATGTGTTTGGGGAGGCCTCTCCCGAGGGCAGACACACGTTCCGAGGTCTTGGCACAGTGCCTCCCTCCCTTTACCCTGGTAGAAAATCTGCTCTCCGGTGGGGTGGGGGTGTCTGAAGCTGCAGCTCCAAGCTCCCCTGCCCAACTTCCCCTCTTCCTCTCCCCACAGGCCCTTCTCCCTCAACCTTTCCCTCCCCATGATTCTGGCAGAGACAAGCAACACTCAGCATGCTGGAACCATGGACTAAGGCTACTATGGTTTTGTCTTCTAAACACTTAGCACGCTCCAAGTGCTGAAGAGGCACCGGCTGGTGTGGTGCTGCACCATGAGGTCAGGGAAGAACGCGGACTGGGCCGGGGGTTTGAATACTGCTCTCCCTTCTTGATTATAAAATGTGTTTGGGAATAGGAACATTTATCAGTCTTTGGTGCCTTGGAAAATAAATACAAGTAGGGGTGGGGAGAGCTGTGTCAGGCACTGTGCTCACTGCCTGTGCACACCTCCCGTATTCCACGCCCATCCACGGGAACATGCACCTGTGCTCCCCACACAGGTGATGCCCATCAAAGCCAGGGATATGCTGAGTGGGAAGCAAATCTGTACCCAACCACATCAAGCCACTTGTGGGGCAGCAAAAGAGGCCATTGTCTCTGCCAGGGGCCACTGGCTGAGATGATTGCTGGGGCAAAAAGGGGACCAGCTCAGGCTGCCTGGAGTCTGGGGGCTGCTGGGGCTGCATTGAGGGCCTTCTCTTCTCAGCATTCTACCTGGGGGTCCCTGTAGTCCTGCCTGGCGAGAGGAAGAGGGGGTAGGGGAGGTGAGCTGTGACCCCTCTGTGCCTTTACCCTCCACCACCACGGGTCCACTGCAAAGGAAGGAGGCACCACCATCCCAGCAGGGGTGCAGGGTGAGGCCTGGAAACTCGGGGACAGGCAGCCGTTGGGTTTCCAGCCAAGTGCCCAGCGGTGGGCCAGTGTGGGCCACCTGGAGGATGTCAGCACTGAGAAGAGCCAGGCAGGTGAGGCTGGGGGCCCAGGGTGTCCCCCTCCCAAAGCCCTCCCAGGCACCCTAGGAAGGCCAGTGGGCTGTGCCTGTGTGTGGTGCCTGAGGGGCTGCGAGAGTGGGGACTGACCGGGATCTCAAGTACTTCCAGATGCATGTCCATTGTAAGATTTCCCTGGTGGAGCTTTGCAAACGCCATCCTCCCACCACCACCACAAAGCCTGCTCTGCACAGGCTCCAGACGGGCGTCTCCATTTCCAGTTTCAGCTGTGGTCCTGGCAGCGTGTCCTAACAGCTATGAGCATCCTTGGTGCTTGACCAGTGAGCAACGTTTCCTGTAGGGAGTACACTTGCCAAAGAAAGAAGCTACAGGACAGTGAGAGCAAGAACCCACGTGCAAAGGGGCTGGGTACCTTGTGCTTTAGTGTCCAGGCTCACCTCTATACTCCCTGTGTACTCCCAGAGTGAGCAGTGCTAGGCCCGCTGCCTACCATTTGTTCCCAGACCCAGAGGGCCTATGGCTGCCCTCAACATCCATGTGGGAGCTAGCCAGCCTGAGGTACACAGAGTGCCTGGGCATAGGGCAGCCCAGGAAGGCAGCAATGTGTGTGAACAAGAGGCTGAGGGGTGCAGGACCCTCAAACAGGCCTAACTCCAGGAAGGGCATCCTTCCTCCACTCAGGACACCAGGCCTGGCCTGTTGAGTCAGTACCATCTCTAGGTTCCAAAAGTCAGTCATAATTCAGAGAGTTGCTGCGAAAAACAGTTTTATTAAACAGTGAAACGGTATAGTATATTGCCTCTTAGGGGCCTCTGCTGACCTGATGTTCAGGTCCCCACAGTTGGGTTTCCTAGCAAGACTATGAAGGAGAGGAAGGGCTTGGTCACCTAGGCCAAGGCCTCAGAGTTCTAGCGGCTAAGGCCGAACAGCTTCTGACCAGACTGCTACACACTCCGGCAAACATTTTTTGGCAGAAAGAGCCTCCAAATTTGACCAGACTCTCTGTGGCCCACCTACCCATGGTGAACATTTAAATGCGAAGCTGGGCAGGCAGGCAGGGGACAGCACACACCAGGGGTTGTCGCTGCCTCTACAGCACTACTTCTAAGAAACAGCTGTGTTCAACAACATGTACAACAAAAACTGGTCAGGAAAGAAAAGCTAACCTCCACCCCACAGCCCACTCCAGGGGCCTCCGTGGGCCTTGGAGGCCCCCTCACCACGCAGTCTCTCACAGCTGTCTGTGAAAGTACTGCTGGGGCTGCTGCTGATCCAGGGTGGACTGCTCCGCGGGCAGGAAATAGGTCACCTGGTCTGCCTGGTACCCTGTGGCCTCAGGAGCTTGTATCTGCAGGGAAAACAGGACAAGGTGAGCTACTTGGCTTGCTTTCCTGGACTCCCTTCACTGAGGCGGGAAGACCCCTTTACTTCAAGCTGTGGAGGAGGGCCTTCTTTGGTAGGTGCTGTCGAGGTTGGAGCCGGGGAAGTGGGACTCCCCTCTTCTCCCTCCAGTAGCACCTCGGCTTATGGACCAGCAGAAGCAGGCCCAGGCCTTCCCAAAGTTGCCCTACATCCTTGGGCTCCTGGCTCTCAGGTCTGGCCCTCCCCTGCCCACCGTGGCTGGCCAAGGTCGTGGACACTCTCTCCCTGTCCCTGCCCGTAGATCTCGTTATCACACCACTTGGATCTAGGTGATGTCTATGCTGACCCTGATATGCAGCTACCCAGCCGACTTTAACAAAGTGACCAGAGTGACCAACCCACTCTGGGGGGTGAAGGGGAGGAAAGACAGGCACCAAGATGGTGCTATGAAGAGTGGGGTGCACAGGTCTTTTGGGGTTGAGAAGGAGGGATTCCTTGGGCTGGGCTTTGAAGGCAATGCAAGATTTTCACACATGGAACTTCAGAGGGTAGAGAAGGCCGAGGAAGCCGTTAGAGCAGAGCTGGGCTATGGGCAGAAAGCTGAAGGTGTCTGGGGGCCAGGGGTGGTGGAGGGAAGGGCTGGGAAGCCAACATGAGGAGTCAGAGCTGCACGCAAGGGCACTGGGGAGCCACTGAAGGGTTGATCCAAGCCTGCCCACTCCATGGCTTTCTCCCCTCTGAGTGACCTTCCAGCATCCCTGGCTGACTGCTCAGCCAGAGAGTAAGCTCCGTGCAGGCAAGTGTGAGGAAGGTGCTTCTGCCCAGGCAGACTCCTTGCTGCCCCTGCTGTGCTGTGCGCGGGCACAAGTGGGGAGCCAGGGGCTGCTTTTTGTGCTGTCTTAAAGAAGGGCTTGGTGAGCGAACCACAGGGCCCACTGACCACCCCGATCTCTTTGTGTGACCTCTCATCTGAGGGACTAATCTTCTGGCCCAGCTGGCCAACATGTATGTGTGAAAAAAATCACACCTTTAGCCATGTAAGATATCCATTCCCCTGTATTCTGCCTTAACCTCCACTGGTTTGTGGGTTGTTTTGTTTTTTCCTTGTTAGTTTGGGGATGGAAGAGGGGGAAAGTGAGGCCACGTTAAGATGCCTAAAGTCAAAATGCAAACACCCTTTGTAAGTGCTGTTAGACTGAGAGTCTGCGGTCCACAGGGCCTGCTGGGGGCCTGCCTGGGAGCGGACCCTACCATGTCACTGCCATTTGGATTGCTCCCACCCCTGCCCTACAAACACTGCCTCTCCAGACACTCCCTGAGGTGGGGTCTGCTCTGCCAAGTACAGGGCACCCATGGGGTATGGCAAGCACAGAGGGACCCTTAGCTTACTTCCAGTACGAGGAAACACACCACTACTGGCTCCACAAGCCAGGCAGTGCGCTCAGCAATAAAAGTATGCCTGGCTCACTCTGCCTAGGTGACATGTTTTGTTGTTCCCACCCACTGGGGCAGCTCTGTTCTTCAAGGCAGTGGCAGAGAATGTTAGCATGCAGCCCTGAGTGCTAGCCCAGTGGGAGTCCTTGCACTCTGAGGTCTGGATTTTGCAGCCTATGAGCAAGGGGTAGAAACCCTGGTGGTGTAGTGGTTAAGAAGCTACAGCTGCTAACCAAAAGGCCGGCAGTTCGAATCCACCAGGTGCTCCTTGGAAACCCTATGGGGCAGTTCTACTCTGTCCTATAGGGTCCCTATGAGTCGGAATCGACTTCACGGCAGTGAGTTTTTTTTTTTTCCTTTGAGGGAAGGGCAGGCTCCCGACCAACCTGGGCGGGACAGGGAGGGAAGGGCTGAGTCTACCTGGTGCAAGACAGCCTGGCTGTGCAGGGTGGTCTGCTCCCTGGCGGGCCAGGTGTCCACTTGGAAGAAAACATGCTGCTGTGGATCTGGTGGCTGCTGCCAGAGTTGGATATAATCCTGAGAGGTCTCCAGGGTGGCGAAGCTTGAGCTGTGCCTGACAGGAGACTGAGCAAAGCCCGTAGAAGAATGGGCTTTAGGGCCTGGGCTACGAGCCTGAGACTGTGCCCGTGACTTCGGATCCACGGAGGACCCCGGCTGTTCCTCAAGATGTAAGCTGTAAGAGAAGAAGCCTGCCACGGTGACACAAGTCAAGAAATGATGGCTCACACTAGCCCTGAGACATGCTCTTGACCCTGCTGGTCCCGTCATTGGTAGGTGCTTCGGGCATATTTGTTTTTGGATCCACTTGATTGTGCTTGCCCTTTGGCCTGAATGAGACTAAACTTGCCAAAGTAAGGCAAACACAGAAAACCCACAGACACTTGTCTTGAGTGGTCTTATTTAAACTATGTGGCCAGTCCTGGTTCTGCCTCAACTGTGATCTCTGAGTCTGTGACTTGCTGTAGTCACTAAGTGAGCGAGCACTGAGCAGAGATGCCAGCCAGAGTGCCTCACTCCAAAGCCAGTGCTCTCTCCACTCCCCCGCACCCAGGGCTTGTGATGAGCATGGGTTGTGAGCCCTATCCTAGACTCTGAAGAGGAGCCTAGGAACCTGCAGCTTCAACAACCTCCTCAGGTTGATTCTGATGACAAGGCCAACGGGAACCATGGCACTAACGTGCCCTCCATGTCAGGGTCCCTGCTTCTAGAGCAAGGCCCAGAAGAAAACCCGGAGAGCTGTTGGAGGCCTATCTTAGAGAGCCAATGTGCATGCACGCGTGCATTCATTCATTCCAAAATATCTGCTGAGCACCAACTAAGTGCCAGGCGATCCCTTAACTGCTGAACAGAACCTTCTGTCTCTGGCCTTTGGGACCAAAGACTATTATTGAGCAGAAAATATGTTCACATGCTCACACTGCTACCTAGGACTTGGTCCTTATGTGTTCTTGGCCTGGTTAGGTACCAAAGGGCAATCGAGCAATCATCTCACCCTCACTTCCCTTGTATTGCTTGTCAGTGCTCTGGAGACCCCTTCACTGGTCTACTGTCATCCCCGGATTCCAGTGAAGCTGGGGAATTAGCCAGGGGCCCAGGGGTTACTCGGATGCAGACACGTAAGACTTCTCTACAGACACCTTGTGCTGTGAGACTGGGCTTGGGCATCTCAAACCAAGCAATATCAAGCTTGGAGGCTTTCTTACAGGGTTGTCCTTATGCTGTGGGGACACCACAGTTCCATCAGTGGGTGCTTGGCCATGCATGCACCATGCGTGCAGGGGGAAGGTGGCCAGTAGCCACAGAGAAACATGAGTGAGAGCAAGTTGTTTTGGGTGAGGGGCTGCTGGTGCCCCGTGAGCAAGTTCTCCCTGGTCTCAGGTATGGTGTCCACCACAGCGGAGAGCAGTAACCTGTGCCTTTGTCCCCAGTCCATGCACTGCTTACCTATGACGCTCATCTCCATGGTGCCTACGGCTTTCATCCTGATAGTAGACAGTGGGCTGCTGCTCAACCCCCACCTCGGCTACTATCTGGACAGGAATGATGATGGGCTGGCTCTGCACAAGCTGAATGGGGTTGCTGTACAAGGGCACCGACACATCAGTGTGGGTGGGCAGGCAGAGCTGTAGCCCCTGGCTCTCCTTTGTCAGTGGCAATGGCTCTTCCTGCAGCTGTGGCTCCTGTTGCTGCTGCTCCTGCACCAAAGGCAACAGACCGAGGCACCTCAGTGCCCACCTGAGCCTCCCACGGACCGCCGCTGCCTTGCCTCTGGGCACAGGGCCGGTGCGCCATTGACTTCTTTGCTGCTCTGGTACGTGTATGTGTACATACGGACTCAGGCCCAGACAGTCCAGTTTTACTACCTCGGGCAAATGAACTGTGGCCTACCAGGCAACCACCGCCCCTCAGAAGAACCAAGTGAGTCCAAATCCTCACAAAAATGATAGCCCCTTTCAGCTACACAGTTACAACAGGAGTTTCCATACCTGGGGAGAGGCAACAGGTGGCGCTGCAAGGGATTTGAGAGAGTGGGGTGAACGCGAGCCACGGAAACGTTTGGCCTTCTTGGGATGCAGCTGAGTTCTCTTTCCTGGTGATTTCTGGGGCACTGGGCCTGAAACCTGAGGCTGAGGACTGTCAGCTTGCAGTGATGTGGTTGGCTGTATCTGTAAAGACACAGCGTCACAAAGGTTTTATCTGGGGTCCACACCTCTCTTTGGCGCATGGACTGGGGACCGCTCACAGGCAAGCCTACAGGAAGGCCAGGCAACGTATGAGCCACGTCTGCCAGCGCCATGTTCCTGCAGCCAAGAGCAAAGGGCAAAGCCAAAACTCCCCTGCTGGGGATTGTTCCAGACGTCCCACACCGGCCTGTGAGTGGCTGACAGGCCCTTCTGACCGGCTCCTTCTGGTGTGCCAAGGTCCCTCTCTCCTCCCCCTCCGGCCACCTATCTATCGGGAACTGGTCTCTGACCTGAAACTTAGACTCTTGCACTGTCTGAAGATGTTCCTTGATCACGTCCGGTGCCGCCTGCTGGTATCTGATGTCAGCCTGCAGTGACCAGGTCTTCTTCTCCAGCTGCTGTGTGTACTCGCTCATCAGCTCCAGCTCCTGGCAGTCGATGTAGGATGCAACTGGCGATGATGGTACTGAGGAGGACTGTGGGGAGAAATAGCTTATGGCTCATCTACAGAAACACCAGCTTCCCCAAATCATACCACATTGTTTTGTTTTTTTCAAAACTTTGAAAGACCAAGAGTGCAAACAGTGGCACTATAATCCTGGCTGCATTCATTACTAAAAGTTCGAAAAGATAGAAGACCGAGAGCAGAGAAATTCCAGATCAGAAATGGGCCATGGCGATCACTTAGTCTGGTTTTTTTTTATTCAAAATAAAGATAAGGAATTGGCCCAGAGAAATGAAGCAACCTGCCCAAAGTTCTCAGTGGAAGACAGCATGCAGTGCCCTGGCCCTGGGGAGAGCACAGTCCCAGCCCCAGTGAGGATGCCCCTGTGAGCAATGCGATCACCCCATTACCCCCAAGCTGCTGCTGCCTTTGCTCCAGAACTCCGTAAGTGCAGTACAGAAATTCACAGATCCTATATGCTTTTTTTTTTTTTTATGCGCAAGGCCCTGTAAAGTAGGTCTGGCTATTCTTCCCTGACACAATTATAGGCCTTGGATGAACACTCTCCTCTTGGCCCTGGAAAATTCACTTCAATGTGGAGAATGGCCCCAGATCTGGAAAAGGGCTCATCACTCAGGTGGAACTTGTGTGAAATTACACCGCAAAGTGTACCGTTCATAGTAATAGCTTGTTACAACACAAGGAACCTACAAATCCAGCACAAGGTCAGCTTGCTGTGAGCATTCCCATCCCGTCTCCTCCTCCTCTCCCACTCTTTTCCTGCTTTGTTGTCTTTATTCAGCAAGAAGTCTAGACTTCTTAAACAAGTTAATCATCCCTCACATTTCTTGTTGTAGTTGCTGTTGTCAGTTGCCCTCAAGTCAACTCTAACTCATGGCGACCCCATGTGTGCGGAGTAGACTGTGCTCCATAGGGTTTCCAATGGCTGTGACCTTTTGGGAGCAGATCGCCAGGCCTGTCTTCCGAGGCACCTCTGAGTAGGTTCGAACCACCTGGTAGTTGAGCTACTAGCTTTCGGCTAGTAGTTGAGCACTTAACAGTTTGTGCCACCCAGGGAGCCTTCTCCACATTACCTACTACTTCCTAACAGAAGAACATGAAATTTAGATTCCGTATGGCACCAGTGTTTGAGGAAATCTGTGGTAGGCTTTTTGAGGTGTCAAGAACACGAAGGGTTTTCTTAAATGACACATAACTGCTGGGACGAAACCCAAAATGACCAATATTTCTCAAAAGTGGAAAATAAATCCCTTTCACAATGATTTTGAATTGTTTTTTGCCGCTATCATATTTTCAGCTGAGACCAAAAAAATGGAATGCAAAAACTGCATGTGCCGTCACTGGCTGCTAAGAGGCAGCTGCAAAGGGGCCGGGAGGTGCCAGGGAAGACACTCAAGAGGAGCTGGCTCAGCCTGGATAGGGTAGCAAGGCAGGACTTGCCAGTGGGCCCACAGAGAGGCCACATGTAAAGGAAAGAAAGACATCATTCACTCGTTCCTTCATTTGCTCTTTGTCCCCCGTTTACAGAAGGCACACCACGGTGCTAGGGTCATGCTGGGCGAGGTGGGACATATGAGATGAATCCGACACAGCTCCTACATGTAGTGGGATCAGCACAGACTGCTGTCACTGCCACAAGACAGAAGGGGATGACAGCCCTAAGAAAGGGAGATAAAACACCAGGCAAGCTCTGAGGAGAAGGCTAGCACCTGTACTTGAGGAGATCTGAAAAAGCTTTGTGAAAGGTATTCTTTGATACACCTGACCACGTGGAGACAGTGGTTGAGGGAAGGGTGTTCCAGGCAGAGGCAACGACATGAACAAATGTGCAGGTTTATATAAAAGTAGAGTGTGCTGGGCAGATCAGTGCTTCAGGCTGGCTGGAAGAGAGGGGCAAGGCAAGTCCATGTGGAAAGGGAAGTGGACACAGAGCTTTGTGCAGGCTGGGCAGGGCTCAGGGAGCCAAGGAACCTAGACTTCACTCTTCAGCCACATGCACTGCTGCCAGAAGGAGCGTTCTAAAACACAGATCTGGTTGGGAAGTGACATGCTCAAGTCTGGGCTGTGGAACCTGTGTCCTGGCAGCAGTGTGGGGGACGGACTGAGGGGAGTGGGCGCACTCAGAGCCATGGAGGCAGAGGAGATGGTAGTGGAGGTAAGTCAGGACAGGGATGGCACGGGCCTGAAACAGGTCAGGGGTAGGAAAAAGAATGGAAGGGTTAGTCGCATTGGAGAGAAATTACGGAAGTGGACAGGGCTTGTCACCTGGTTGGCTGAGGGGAACAAGGGAAGAGACAGGATTCTTGGGAAAGAACTGTGTGTCAAGGCTGTGAGTGGGGCCTGGGAACAACAGCGTCTGCCCTGAGCGATGCTGGGCACTATTTGCATCAACACCAAGAGGGAGCTGCAGTCCCAGGCCGTAAGAATAGACAACAGTGATGATGGGGAAAGGTATATACAGAGGCAACTGCCAGGAACAAGAAAAAGACAGCCTATGATACCACATTATTTGGAATGAAAAATTATACATGTATTTTAATCCACTGAAGTGTTTCCAACTGTCCTTCCTTCACTATGTATTACATACCTCTTCCTCTAAGAAAGCCAATATTGACTAGACAAGAAAAACTCTAAACCAGGACCAGAAGGAACAAACCTTGAAAGGCCACTGCCTCTGCACATGTGCTACCCAGACTCAGCTTGAACGTGCCAGTTGAAGGGCTCTCACCATTTTGGGAGGCAACCCAAGCCATCACAGAAGGGCTAATCATGCCCGCTCACTTTTTTGTAGGGAGCTGACAGCTGTCTGCTTGGTTGGACCCTCTGGGTCACTTCATGAGCATGACGGCCTTCAGCTACTTGAATAAAGCTGCCTTGTGCCTCCCCAATCTTCCCTTCTCCAGTTTCTTCAATTACTGACCCCTATGACGTTTCCCAGCCCCCTCCCGGCCTCATCTCCACCTTCTGGGTACACTCCAGTTTGTTAATACACGGCACCCAGAGCTGGGTTATACACATTCATTGCTGGCTGCTTGAGCTATTTTAAATCAAGACTAGGATTAAGGTTTAACTGTAAAGGAATTCAAAGAAGAAGAGCAACCAGCCAAGAGTGAAAGAGGGACCACAACTTTTTAGCATAAATGAGGAAAAAAGGGATTTCCACAGAAATTTTCATTTAAATAGCTCAAAGAATTTTCATAGCAGCCCCCAAATCTCTGCCAGAAAAGTACTGCAAGATGGAGAAACTGAGGCTCAGGGACTCGCCAAGGTCACACTGTTGGGACAAAACTCCCACAACTGCCTTCCAGCCCTCAGTTCTTCTCATTAGATGAGGATGCCTTTGGCATTAGGAATGGAATGACATCCTAGGTTCGGTAATTAATGCATACAATTCCACAGAACAGACATAAACTCATTATCCTGGCTGCCAATCCTGATGTTAATAAACCTGTCTAATATGAAAGATAAGCATCCAAATCTGTGATTATGTACACAAATCTGGGGGTAGAGGAGCAACAGAGTACTTAATCCAACTGTTTGGATTTGGCTTTGGAGCATGTACTGGTGCTGATATTTAAGGCTGGATATGTCTAACATTCTGACATCCATGCTTCTAACTCAATAAAAACTCCACTGGTGCAGGGGTGGGAAGGGTGGACAGGAGAATTGTCTTCCCTTGAGGTGACTAGCATTCCCTAACAGGTGATGAGGGGCAAGATTCTTAAACAGATTGCCTATTTGGCTCAAACTCTTTCTCAAATGCAAGTGTCTTTGGGGTTTCTCACATGAGGAGGAGGGCAGGGATTTGGTCTGAGACAATCTCCAGACTCCCTCTCTACCAGGGTCCACTGGGCTCTGGGCAGCATCTGATAATCCAGCAAAACAGAGTGGTATAGTCAAAAAGCAAGGAGCATGATCTCTACAAAGTGTAACCGGACACAAGAGCAGACCGTCAGGGCTTTGCATGTGAGGCAAGGTCCCAGAAGTACCTGCACAGTGCTGTAGGCAGCCACATTGGAGGAGTACAGGGTGTCCTGCACCACCTGGTCCTCCTGCTCCACCCGAAAGCTGACTCCAGAGCACACGGATGATGATGTGGCTGAGGACGAAAACACAGTGGAGTTCATGACCAAAACAGTCCAAGTGGCAGCATTATCAAAGAGATTATACAGGGTTTTATTTGTGGATTTGATTTTATAAGTCATAAAAACAGGAGAGTCCAGTTTTATTCCATGTCAGGTACTAGTAATCATTCAGAACATTATTAAACTCTATTAGCTTTTCAAAATGAAGAAAAAGGGGGGAGTATTTGAGTATAAGCTTAGGACCAAACTCATTTGCCCCAAGTTGGCAGTGAGGTGTTAGTGCCTTTTTTACTATAAAATTATTTGGCTCTGCTTCTAGAAATTAGGTACAGTCTTGTTGATAAAACCAAATTAAACCTAGACAAAAAACACTCTGAAAGTGCTCTGAGAAGTGCTGCAACAGGGCTCTCCCGCAACAGCCCTGAAAAGCACAGTGGAGAACATTCTTTGGATAATGCCATTTATTGCTTCTCAATGACTCAGTTGTCCTAACCCATGTCCAGCAACCGCTGGAGTCAGAGGTTGCTCCTTATGCTTCTTCAGTGGAGTCTTTTCCTTGTCATCAGACCCATCTCTTCACTCTCTGCTTTTCATCCTCATGCATACCTGGCCTGTCACTGATGCCACAGAGGCAGGGCATTAAATACAGGATTCCATATCTCTCCCATCGCATACCCAATACCAACACACTGATTCTCCCCTATTTTTTTTAGCTACCCAAGGTTGCAGAGGTTTAGTTGGATGACAAATGAAAGGGCTCAGTGACTGCTGGGCCAAGAAGCCACAGCAGCTTTGACTTCTTACAAATGCCTCGGTGATTCTGGAGCTTGAATGCATTTTCTCCCCATCACACTAGAAGCCAGCATGTTTGAATGAATACTCTTCAAAGAGAACCAGACTTGCCTAGATGCCTACCATGGGGATGAAATCTAGTCAACTGCATCCTTGAGTCAGATGTTCACCACTTGGAACAACCAAATTTTTCAAAATGGGTAAAATATATGAGACAATGATTTTCAAGACACAGAATATCAGGCAATGAAAAACAGTGGTCCCTGAAATATGGAAAACAAACAAAGTGAACCTTTTGATTGCCATAGTTCACTGCCTATAGAGTTTCCAAGCCTTGAGCCAGGAGGATAAACCCAGACAGAACCTGGTGGACACCCCTGAGATGGAAAGACGAAACTTGAGAGTCCAGAAATACCAAACAGGCTAGAATTTGCAAGACATTTGACTACTGGAAAAGAGAATACAGCATAAAGAGAAAACACCAGAGAGGTGCAGAGGGTCCTACTTGAGCATTCAGTCAAGTATTGATCAGCATGTGTGCGAAGAAACCGTCCAAGACCAGAGAAAGAACCATTTGAAATGATTAGAGGAAAAAGTACTAGGTGCTCACTGGCCAGACTAGAAAACCTCATAATTCACAGGGCACTGGGTAGAGTACCCAGAAGGGTCATAAGGGAATAATTAGATGAAATGCTGCTCTGCTCCCTTATAAAAAATATGAAAAACAATACCCAAAAGACAAACCTGTTTCCAAGTAACTTAGCTGTATGTCAGAAAAGTAAGAATATTTATAGGAATAATAAAATATCCAGCACAGACCAAGATAAAATTCACAATGTTGGGAATCCTATTGAAGATAACCAGACATGAGAGGAGGCATGAAAATGACCAAATTATGAGGAGAATAATCAATGGAAAGAGACCAAGAACTGACAGAGATGTTATAATTAGCAGAGAAAGACATTAAAACAGTTACTGACACTGCATTCTATATGCTCAAAAAGTTAATTACACATGCAAAAGATACGAAAAGGACCCAAATCAAACTTTTAGAGATGAAAGCTACAATTTGTGAGATGAAAAATAAACTGAATGGGATTCACAGCAGATTAGACACTGCAGAAGAAAAGATTAGTGAGCCTGAAGATATAGCAATACAAACTATCCAAAATGAGACAAAGGGAGAAAAAAGCATTTTAACAAATGGAAAAAAGCATCGGTGAGCTGTGGGGTAAATGGATTTCCCATAAGAGAGGGAAAGGATGGGGGTCAGGAAAAATATTTGGAAAAAAAAGTATGAAAATATTCCAAACCTAATGAAAACCATAAATCCACTGATCCAAAGAGCACAACAAACTCCAAACTATAAGAAAATTATGCCGAGGCCCATCACAACCGAATTTCTCAAAATCTGTGATAAAAAAGTCTTAAAAGCAGACAGAATGAGGGGAAAAGGTGTTTTATGTATAGAAGAACAAAGATAAGGATGACAAGAGATTTCTCATGGACAACAATGAAAATAAAGAGTCGAGTCCGACTCATAGTGACCCTACAGGACACAGTAGAGCTGCCCCATAGGGTTTCCAAGGAGTGGGTGGTGGATATGAACTGCCAATCGACTTTTTGGTTAGCAGCCAAGTTCTTAACCGCTGCATCACCAGGGCTTTGACAAACACCTCTACAGGCACATAAATATGAAGAATTCATCACCAGATAACCCACACTACAAGAAATATTAAAGGAAATCTTCACACAGAAGGAAAATGACACTCAGTGGAAATACGGATCTACACAAAAGAATGAGGAACACTGGAAATGGTAGCTACATAGGTAAATATATAAGATTTTTCTCTCAGTATTTACATCTTTTAAAAAGATAATCAAGTGTTTAAACAAAAATAATAATAATGTAATTTGGGGTTTGTTACGTGTAAAAAAAAAATTTTTTTTTTTATGTGTATAAGTAAAATGTATGACAACAACAGCATGAAGACCAGAAGGGGACAGGTGAAAGTACAGTACCATAGTTTCTTACAATATGCATGAAGTGGTATGGTATCATTTGATGGCAGAAAGTTGTAAATTAAAGACATATGCTATACAAAAAAATATAAAACAAGCTGTAGGCAAATCAGCAAAAGAACAAAATACAGAGTTATATAGCTAACTAGCCAACAAAGAAGGTAAAATGAAATCATAAAAATATGCTCAATTAATTGAAAAGCAGCAGAAAAAAAGGCCAAATAAGACTAAAAGAAAAAAAAAAGCAAGATGATAGACTTAAACCTAACTATAGCAATGATCGCATTAAAAGTAAATGGTCTTGGAATAGTTACTTTCCTTGGACTAGTTACCTCTCTCTTATCTACAATCAAGAAATGAATAGTTTCTTTGACCAGTAAATGTTTCAGCAACGATGACATTTTAATTAAGAGTAAAAAACAGGATACACTTAGAACTTTAAAAATGGCAATTACCTAAGTAAACTACTTAAGTGGTAATAATGTAACTTTATTCTGTTGTCAGTGTTGACTTTCTCAATATTATAAAGTATGTGTGCTTGTGTATATATACATACACACGTATATACATATACGGTCATACGCCAAATAACGTCCATTCAGGCAGACTGCCACATCTTTCTCCTGTGGAGCAGCTGGCACAGCTGGAACAATTTGAGAGAAAAAATGGTGGTATTGGATTATAAAACAAAAAATTAAATAAGTACCCATGCGTCCATCCTGATATAAAAAAATAATTGAATAAATAAATGAAAGGAGGAGAAGGAACGGCTCCTCCTCACAGAAGGACTTCAGTTAATAAATATAAAAGGAATGGGGGAAATAGAAAATCACCATCAGAACTCCATAGTCAGAACTGCTGCAGGCAAGTCACTGATGATGCTAAAATTAGTGGGGAAAAGGCTAACCTTAAAAGTTTAAGGAAAAACAGGTATTTGCATTAGTCTCAAGGGAAAAAAAATGAACTTTACAGTGAAGAAACTTGGCAGACACCACCTTAACAAAGTGATCTAGGTCAACATTACCAGTACTGTAATAAGAGATGCCAACATCACAGCCTGTGATGCGCTGCACTGAGAAGGGTACAAACACCATTTCCGGGGTATCGTTCCCCAAAGCCACAGCCTCAGTCTAATCCTGAGAAAACGCCAGACACATCCAAACTGAGGGACAGTCTACAAAATGCCTGACCCATACTCTGAAAGTGTTAAGACCATAAAAGACAAGGAAAGACTGAGGAACTGTCACAGATGACAGGAAACTAAGGAAACATGTCAACTAAATGCAATGTGGGCTCTTGGCTTGGATTCCGGAACAGATAAAGGCCATTAGTGAAAAAGCTGGTGAAATCTGAATAAAGTCTACTGTTTAGTTAAAAGTATTCACCAACATTAATTTCTTAGTTCTGATAGTTGATTATTATATGGTTATATAAGTTGTTACATTAGGAAACACAGAATGAAGGGTATCTTATACAGGACCTTTCCGTACTATTTATTTTCTCTCTACCATTTTTGCAACTTTTCTGTATATCCAAAATTATTTTGAAATAAAAACTTTAAAGCTAGAAATACCTCTGGCTCAGGCCAACTGAACCACCACTCCACCTCCCGCCTGCTCTTTGCAGCCCTGAGTTTCACACCTCACTACAGGCTAAGGACATCGACAACTTATTCAGCAACTATAAAATGATTTCTGAATGATCATTTTTAAATATTTTGGAAAATTCTTATTTCTGGAGGCCTCCAGCATTTCAACCCTTGGTAAAACTCTTCTACTGAATTGCTCTTCCACTATCAGCCACTTTCCAAATTAGTGGAGCATCTTAATAGAATACTTATCATCTTCTGATTCCAAATGAACTAATCCAGCAAAAGTTGAACTAATTATCAACAAATGATAGTGAGGAACCTAGGAGCCATTGGATTTCTACAGCACGATCCCTATGTTGCTAGCCATCTCCATAAACCCATTTTATTCAGAAAAGTCAGAAGTCGAAGGTTATTCAATGTTGCTTGATAGTAACAAACATGAATAATTGTCTATAGCAAAGCTACAAGATAAATCCAAATAAATGTGTTTAAAGTAATCTTATGAATTTTAGAAATTACAATTATGGGTTCACGAACTTTGACCTCCCCCATAAATTGTTTTAAAAGGATTTATTTTTTTAACAAACCTTTGGGACTGACAGCAATAATGGAAAGGCTGCAAAACTAGAGTATTATAAAGAATATTAGAAATAAAGAATACTGTATTCTCTATTGTCAGAATCAACTCAACGGCAACAGGTTTGGTTTTTTTTTTTTGTTTGATATTTTAAATATATTATAAAATAATAGAGATATTAATTATATATGTAATGACACAGTAAAACTTGTGAAAGCTGGAACGTGGGTAAGGTAGGAACCTGTCAGAGAAGGAAAACAAGTATATTCTACTAAAACAAACAATAGAAAAGTGGTAAGACTGCACCCTATCAAAAGCAGAAAACTCATGAGACCTGGAAAAACAAGGCAGTCCTGTCAAGTTGTGGCTCTCACAGGTTTCACTTAATTACAATGGATATAAATATCATAAATAGAGAACAAAGAAGAGAAGTATTACTTCTGCATATGGAGATCCCAATAATACAAATTACCCATAGTAAGATCAGCTAACTAGGGGGTACAATCTTATTATGCACCCACCACTGCTTTCTTCTCCACAACGTGCTCAGCAAACTGCAGCCCAAGGAAGCCAACCTGGGCCTGAGCAAGAGGCTGTAGCACAGCCCCCATACCTTCTTTAGTTGAGGGGCTTTGTGTGTTGTTCGTCACAACAGTACAATCCTGAGACTGTGCAAGAAACTCACACCAACGTCAGTAGTACCAAAAGTTATAGGAAAAGAAGAATCTGTACTTTTGAACAGAAGTCCAGTGAAGACAATGCTGGATTTATTTCTTCTTTAAGTTTTGTATTTATATTATACAGGTAGTTTTTTTGTTTGTTTTAGTTACAAAATGTCCTTTAACTCATGTAAGAAATATCACTGTTTTTGAGAGACAAGCCCTTTGCCCTTTATTCTCACTACAACAATTATTCTTATGGTATAGTTTTTAATAACGAGAGCTTTCTTTGGAATGAAATTTCTGTGCCATAGCAAAATGAGTATGAAAAGAGAAAATGCTGTTCCTCCAAGGCCTGAGATCTAGCACCAATCTTTAGAAGATTAAAATTAAATGGAAGAGAATAATGACATTTCCAAGCACTTGAATCTTTGATGAGATATTCATTATTACTGCTCTCAAATCACCATCTCAGAAAACTTAAAAAGATGAAGAAAGTTAGAATTCACTCCTACACTCTCACACCATTATAAAGAGAACATTATCGTCATAGGAAAAGCTGTCACACCCTTGTAGGCCACTCTTTTCCTTCTGATCATCCCTATCCGAATGCCCCAAAGTACCTACTTGACAATTCAGGTGTAGTTGCATGGGGAGATGTGCTGGTGGCAGAAGATGACTCAGGTTCTGTACTCAGGTCATGAATGTTTTCACATGGTCCACACTGCTTGGTCTCCACCCTGTCAGTTGGAGTCTACAAATTTCCAAAAGAGAAGAAGAAAATGACATTTCACTTTGGAGATAGAGAGAGATATAAACAACAGGAAACACAGGTAGAACACAGAAACTTTTATGCATTTCACAGCCACAATTTCTAACACTGCTTCAATCAAAAGAATACCTAACACAGAACCATCATCAAACATGCTCTTGAAAAATATTGCTGGGATATAACAAGAAGCAGAGACTATGGGTACCACATGCTATATACATGGTCATTTTTTTTTAACCAAGAAGAGAAACACAACTGAGAGGTATTTAACATAAGGATGACCGAAATGTTCAAAGATCAAAGCCGTGGGGAAAAACAAATGCCACATGTTGGTAGCATGCTGCCATGGTAGTACCATGAATGGCAGATCTGTTCACCTTCCATTCCTCATTAACCCACCCAAACCAACCTGCTCAGAGAGGTAGGGAGGCTGTGGGAGAACTGCCCTACCACCCACGGGGCCATTTCCCAGAGTTCCTGCTCATGGAACCCAGGCTTAAGGCGAGAGAAGGCCAGCTGGGGTCTGCTTAACAACTACTCTGAGTTTTTGGGCAGATTAATGTTGAAAGTATTATTAGCAAAAATACTTCTAATAGTGTAGAAAAGGAGTGGAAAGTCTTCTGGAAACCTTCTAGAGCAACCCCCTCATTTGACAGTGTCAAAGAGGGGAAGGTGATACAGCAAGTTAGGAGCAGGGTGAGTCCATTGGCTTCAACGCCAGTGATCTTTTCCCTGTTGTAGTTGTTGTTAGGTGCCGTGGAGTTGATTCCGATTCATAGTGACCCCATGTGACAGAGTAGAACTGCCCCATAGGGTTCCCAAGGCTGTAATCCAAATGCAGCAGATCACCAGGTCTTTCTCCCAAGGAGACACTGGGTGTGTTCTAACTACCATCCTTTTGGTTAGCTTCCCAGTGCTTGACCATTGCACCACCAGGGCTCCTGCTCTTTTCCGTAATCCAGCTATCTCAATTAAGCCATTTGCTGCTCTAAACCAGATACATGACATCCCTAGTGACCCAGTTCCAGTTCCTTAATAACTCAATCCTATTTGAAGTCTGTGGCTCACTGCTCACATACCTGAATTAACACTGAAATCTTTTGCATCTCTGCCACAAGGTTTCATTCTTTTGTTTAATTTTGGGACTGGCTGAAGACACAGACCCATGCAGATCTTTCTTCAAGGAACCTGTGTGTGGGAACACATTCACCCAGATCTACTCCCAGCCTTTGAACTTTAGGGAATTGTGCAATCTCACTGTTCAAGTGCACTTCAAGCTCCTTAAATGAAGCGATGTGTTGCTGAAGATGTCACCATCTTTTCATTCTTTAGAAAGATATTCTTTCCATTACTTAGAAAGATGTCATTGTGATGGGATATGACCAAGTAGGATTCATACCAGGTATGCAAGGATGGTTCAACATTAGAAAATCAATCAATGTAATCCACCACATAAAAGAATCACACGATCATTTCAATCAATGGAGAAAAGGCACTCAACAAAGTTCAACACCATTCCTGATAAAAACTCTCAATAAACTAGATATAGGAGGGAAATCCCTCAACATAATAAAGGGCATCTACACAAAACCAACAGCCAACATCATTCTTAATAGAAAGGCTGAAAACATTCCCCTTGAAAACAGGAACAAGACAACGATGCCCTTTATCACCACCCCTATTTTACATTCTCCAAGAGAAAAAAACTACTGGAACTAATAGAAAGATTCAGCAGAGTAGCAGGATATACTATAAACATAATAAAATCACTTGGATTCCTATACACCAATAAAGAGAATGACAAAAAAAGCAAATCATGAAAACAATACCATTTATAATGGCCCCTAAAAAAAACATAATAAAATCACTTGGATTCCTATACACCAATAAAGAGAATGACAAAAAAAGCAAATCATGAAAACAATACCATTTATAATGGCCCCTAAAAAAATAAAATACTTAGGAATAAATCTAACCAGGGATGTAAAAGACCTATACAAACTGCAAAACACTACTGCAAGAAACCAAAAGAGATCTACATAAGTGGAAAAACATACCATGCTCAAGGATAGGCAGACTCAACATTGTGAAAATGTCAATTCTACCCAAAGCAATCTACAAATACAATGCAATACTGATCCAAATACTGACAGCATTCTTTAAAGAGATGGAAAAACTTATCATTAACTTTATATGGTGTTTTAGTCATGCAGTGCTGCTATAACAGAAATACCACAAGTGGACGGCTTTAACAAAGAGGAATTTATTTCCTCACGGTAAAATAGGCTAAAAGTCCAAATTCAGGGTGTCAGCCCAGGGGATGGCTTTTTCTCTTTGTTGGCTCTGGAGGAAGGTTCCTTGTCCTCAAACTTCCCCTGGTCGAAGAGCTTCTCAGGTGCAGGGAACCCGGGTCCAAAGGACGCTCTCTGCTCCCAGTGCTGCTTTCTTAGTGGTATGAGGTCCCCAACTCTGTGCTTGCTTCCCTTTCATCTTTTGAGAGAAAAAAGGTGGTGCAGGCCACACCCCAAGGAAACTCCCTTTATCTTGGATCAGGGAGATGACCTGAGTAAGGGTGTTACAATCCCATCTTAATCCTATCAACATAAAATTACAATCACAAAATGGAGGACAACCACACAGTACTGAGAATCATGGCCTAACCAAGTTGATACACACATTTCTGGGGGGACATGATTCAATCCATGACATATGGAAAGGGTTCACCAATTCTGCCTTCCCCTTGCTCAATTCTGCTCCTCTGTCTTTCTACTGAGTTGTCTACTTCTGTAATTTTATTGTTAATCTTCTGAATTTCTGATTGCTATCTCTCTATGGATTCTTACAGCTTATTAAATTTTTTATTATGTTCTTGAATTACCTTTTTAATTCCTTTGACTACTTTATCTGCGTGTTCCTTGGCTTGTTCTGTGTATTGCCTGATCTTCCAAATCCCGTTCCTGATGTCTTGAAGAGTTCTGTATATTAATCTTTTGAATTCTGCATCCGGTAATTCCAGGAAGGCATCTTCATCCAGAATATCATTTGATTCTCTGTTTTGCGAGCTTTTTGAAGAGATCATGGTCTGTTTCTTTATGTGATTTGATCTTCACTGTTGTCTCCGAGCCATCTATAAGTTATTGTATTAGTTTATTTTGTTTGCTTACTGTATCCCTGAAATCCTGAAACCCTGGTGGCATAGTGTTTAAGTGCTATGACTGCTAACCAAGAGGTCAGCAGTTCAAATCTGCCAGGCTCTTCTTGGAAACTCTATGGTGCAGTTCTACTCTGTTGTACAGGGTCGCTGTGAGCTGGAATTGACTTGACGGCAGTGGGTTTGGTTTTGGTTTGGTACTGTATCCTAGTTTCTTGTTTTGTTTTAATATGCCCAAATGGGTTGCTTGAGTGAGCTATCTTGATTATTTTCACCTTTGGAGCTCTGATGTCCTGTCACCAGATGGCTAGAGCTGTTATCAGGTATACGAGCTTATGAGTCCATTCACTTTTCTGGTGTGGATTCAGCGCAGGTGTCCAGGTAGCTGGTCATCAAGTGTGTGGTACAGGCTCTGTCCTACAGTATTAGAGGGGCAGGGGTGATTGGTGTAGGTACTGGTATTTAGTTGCAGCAGGGGGTCACGCTCTGAACAACGCAGGGGGCTGAGAACCATCCCCCAAGTGTCTCTGAGGAAAGCACATCCTTGTTCCCTAGAGCATACAGGTTGGTGGGTTCTGCAGATGGATCATGGGCACCCAATGCTTTTGGTTGTAAGGACTGGGAGGTACCACTTATCCTTGGACCTCTGTCACGGGTGGTTGGGTGCCCGGAGTGGAGCCACCAGTCCTTAGGCCTGGGATGTGTGTAGGTGAGGATCCTATTTAACGGGCAAAGTGGTGTCAATCATCCAACACCCACCTCTCCACCACACAGCTGAAACAGTTGCAGTCTGCCAACAAGGGCCTATTTTCATGAAATAGGCCCACACAGGTCCATGCAAGGGGAAAAGGTATTCAAAGTCCACGGACCATTTACGCCTGGACAGGTGCCGCTTCTGTCTAGAGCTCCCCAGGTTAGTGGAGCTGGCAAATTATCTTTTCCCCCTGTTGTGAATTTATTCCTTCTCCAAGTCCAGGAGCGTGGATCCGGGCGCTCAAATGGGCCTATCTCAGGCCCAGGGAAATCAACAGCCACTGAAGCTGGCTTGGGGGTGGGGGGCATGGTAAAATATACACAAGTACTTAGCTTTTGCCAAGAGCACCGTTCTTCTCTGGGTCCGGAGGTGTGTGTAGGCTGTGCAGCTGGCTGCTTCTTCCTGAGGAGACTGCGGCCAATGCTAGTACCAGCCGCTCCTGGGAACGGTGTCTGAGGAATCCCAGCAATTCAGGTCCGTTAATTCCTCTCCACTTCTGAACCAACTGTCCCTTCCCCTGCTGCTCAGTCCATTTTCTAATTTTGCCATTGATGTTCAGGGCTCCTAGCTTGTCATAAATATAATCGTTTCACTGGATTTTTCGGGTCTTTGTTGTAAGAGGGATCTCCAGAAGCATGTGGCTATTCTGCCATCTTGGCCCCGCCTCTCCTATTACTCCCATGTTACAGATAAGGAAATGGAGGCTCTCCATGGTAAAATAACTCGCCCTGGGTCACAGAGTTGGTAAGTGGCAGAATCAGGAAGCTTTCCCCTTGCAGTGGTCTGCACTTTGATCTCATTTCCCAGATTTGCATTTCAGGTCATAGAGGGCAGACCCAGGTTTTATATTTCCATTAATGTGTATCGCTACAGGACATAGGATTCAATTCCCTCTAGTAACATCGAGTGAATGAGTCAGTGGATGATACACTGAATGGCTTAGGGAAGGGATGGGTACAATCTAGGCGAATTCATGGCTGGGTTCTGCCCAGGAGGACGTGATGAAGTCTGATGAGTCTCCTCACCGGCCTACTGCAGCAAGCAGGTCAGTAAACACGCATTATGAAATGTATCCACAGGCCACAAAGACCTTGGGAAAGATCTTGGTTTAATTCTTAATTCTACTACTACAGGGACCATTCCAAGCACGGCAGTTAAGGGCTCCAGATAAGAAACGTCTACAAGATGGCAACTGTGGAACACTGCTCACATCCCATACCTACTTGGGATACTTCTTGAAATTAAAATCTGCCTGTTGGAAATACACATTAAATGAAAATAACATCACTATGGGAAGAAGAGTCCAAGCTTTTAGTCTATTAGCTCTGAATGTACATACGTTTAAGGTGCCATCACCACAGGCAGTCGACGTGGACCCCGTTCCAGAGGTTATTCCTTGACCTTGAGTGCTTCTGTAAGTAGGTGAAAAGAGAAATGGTAAGCATACCTCACTTGCCACTTAAACCTAAATTTTTTACAATACAGTAAAAATAAGGTTCAAATAAAAATTATTTGTTTTACTTTTCTTAATACATGACAGCATCCACCTCTGAGGTGTCACTTTTCCTGCAAAGTTGTTCTGCATCATATCTACAAAATAAAATCATCTGGACCCTCATTAGAATGAAGTTTGGTGCAGGTCTCGCTGCCTTTTCTGCCAGTGGTGTGTAAACCAAGCTTAAAAAAAAAGTCAAGGTGTATACGTGAATGTTCTTTCTAAATTTTTAAGCCAAATGCAATTGCAAATAATGCCTTCAGGCCAAACTCAATCTTATTTTCTGTAATTAGAGAAACTCTCCATTCTCTGCTTCATTAACGGTTCATTTCTATAAAAACCAGAATTGCCATGCCCAAGGTGAGAATGCAGCTTCATGGAACTCTCGAGTCTAAATACTAGCTTACTTTTCACCAATAAGTGGAAGAGAGAAAGGGAGAAGATCTTGTTTTTAATACTGAGAATAGTGTTTCAAAACAAAAATAATTTAATAACTGATAATCTGTTATTGAGATGATGCATTTTGTTTCCAAGAATATTTCTTTTGTAGACCGAAGAGTGAAAAGCCCCTACCCCTCCGCAAAATGAAAAAGCTGGAGTCTGATAACAAATATGATAAAAAGCAAGACCTCAGAGTAGCAAGGTAGTGAAAAAATGGCATCTGGGAACCCTCGCAAAGACACAAAATTAAGAAAATAATTTGATTATTCTGTATGGTTCCAAACAGTGAATAGTGACCCAACTGAGAGAAATTTTCCATTCTGTATTTTATAGGCCCCAATCAAAAAACCATTTCACTTAGAGTACTTACTTCTAATGCTAGAAAATTAAGAAGAGTTTGAAAAAGAAACTTTGGTGTTAAAAGTATATAATAATTAAACCCATTGCCGTCGAGTCAATTCTGACTCATAGTGACCCTATAGGACAGAGTGGAACTGCCCCATAGAGTTTCCAAGGAGCGCCTGGAGGATCTGAACTGCTGACCTCTTGGTTAGCAGCTGTAGCACTTAACCACTATGCAACCGGGGTTTCCATGCAATAATTAGGAAGTATTTATTTACACAGGATAAAACAAGTTAGTTAATTCTGTTGTGTGTGTACAATTGAGCTGTAAAATATCTAATAATGTGTTTCTTACTAATTTGACTCTCAGTGTCAACTAAGTTAGATACACAGAGTTACCTGTAAATTTACCCATGCATCATTTAAAAATAAAATTCTTAATCAAGATAATAATGTATATACTGTTATTTTTTTCTGTCTTTGAGTAAATTTATAAGCCAGTTTAATCTAACAGAATGCTTTCTTACTTAATACATGTTGGTACTTCTTCAAGGTTGTTCTTGGCTTCCTGCTTTTTCTTTATATTGTCTCCCCTGTAAGACTCTATTTTATCCCTTGCCTTGAACTAGGAATGACCTCCACATCTCTATCTCCAGACTAGACTTTGCTTGAGCTGGAGACCTTTGGGACATGTGATCTGGATGTCCAACAGCCCCTTCAACTCGACATGATGCAGTCAGACTCCTCCTCCTCTTTCAGTGTCTCCTATCTTGGTGAATGATGTTACCCTTCACCCAGTCACTCAAGACTAAAACCTGCAAGTCATCCTTGACTCTGCCTTCTTTTTCAACTCTTTTCTGCCATGTATGAACGTTTATCATGTACTTTCTGCCTACCTTTCCCACCTGCTGAATTTCTTGAAGGCAATGAACATGCCTTGAACATCTTGTATCTGCAGCACCTAGCACAATGCAGAGCACTTACTAGGTCCTTAATGAATATTTGCTCAATGAATAAAGAAATAAACTAATGAGTCAATTCAAGAAAAATATTTGCACATCCTTCACCCTAGGTCTGCCCTGCCTGACACAATTATTCTCAAGAACAAACTGAGGCTTTCATCTGTTCCTTAAAAGCAAGTTAATGCCGCCATAACCTAACCCCATCGCTGTTGTTTCCGAATCATAGCGACCCTATAGGACAGAGTAGAACTGCCCCATAGGACTTCCAAGACTGTAATCTTTACAGAAGCAGATTGCCACATCTTTCTCCCACAGAGCAGCTGGTGGGTTTGAACCACTGACCTCTCAGCAGCTGAGCACTCAACCACTGTGCCATCAGGGTTCCTAATGCCTCCATAAACAACAACAAAAAAAAAACAAAAACAAAAACCTAACCCATTCAAGTCAATTCCAACTCACAGCAACCCCACAGGACAGAGCAGAACTGCCCCCAGAGGGTTTCCAAGGAGCAGCTGCTGGATTCAAACTGTCGACCTTTTGGTTAGCAGCCGAGCTTTTAACCACTGCGCCACCAGGGTGCCAATGCCTCCATACTGGCTTCTAAATAGTATCTTTATACCTGAGATAAACAACATGTAAATGTATTGCTGCACTGTCCAATATGGTAGCCACTAGCCACATGTGGATAAATTAAAATTCAAATGAAACAAAATTCAATAAAATTTAAAATGTAGTTCCTCAGTCACACTAGCCACATTCCAAGTGCTCAGTAGCTTCATGTGGTTAGCAGCTACTGAAGTGGACAGAGAAGATTACAGAACATCTCCATTACCAAAGAAAGTTCTATTGGACAGTGGTGCATCCAAAGATCCAATGAGTTTTACTGGAAAGGCACTGACTTTGACAACAAAATATTACAAGGCAACTGTGTTTTGCTCTAAATCCACTGACTTGGATATCAAGAATGTAAAATAAAGAAAAGTTAAATGTTTCCCGAATTTTTAAGTTAATTTACAGCTTTATTTATCTAGAAGTCAATGTAGATGGCAAATACTTAGCTTACAATCAATATAAAAGTGACAAATAAGCACGTGCATTTTAAAGGAAACCATTAAGGCGTATTTCATGCCTAATTACTCTGTGCTTTTAAACAATGAATTCAGATTCAGGGATGTGAGATCTAAGAGAGGGTTTGCAGCTATATGCACTGCTGACCTTTTGGTTAGGGACAGATACAGAACTTTCCTTCTCCAGATTGCATAGCTTAATTTTCAAAAAGAAAAAAAGGGCAGGATCAAAGAACACTTTGCTAGAAGTATTTACACAAAAAGAACACCTTCTAATTCTATGAAGAAAAGTACATCTGTCCCATTACATAAAATTTCAAAATGTTACTCTTAAATTGGGTCCTTGATGTTTCTTATTCTTTTTCCATTTTAAATCTTTTACCGAGGTTTGATATTCATTGGTAAAGTAGTCAACACTGCTGAGTTACTTTAATGCAAGGTTGTTCTTGGCTCAAAAAGCATCTACTTCTTCTTGCTATATAAATGAAGCTGTACATATGAAAAAGACGTCCAGTGAATACTGTCCTTTCATACATCAATGGAGTACAAACCGTGTTTTGAACATTCGTGGCAGAGGGTCAGGAAACTGATGACAGTAAAAATATGATCCTAAATGTCTCTCCCTGTTTAACTTATAGCTGAGATGATCTAATCGGAAGCGATGGAAGAAAGCAAAACCAGATTTCCCGTCTTGGTTGTAGGTTGTGATCGAAGTTTAAGGAGCTTATGTTTAAGATTACCCTAACCAAGGCTAGTCCACGAACTCCCAGAGGAAACCCACTATCGCCTCCTTTCTGAAGTGGGAAACCATGGGTCATGTGGCAGACATCCTCTTTCCTCCAGGACCAACTGCATCTTAGCCATCCCTGACAAGTGCAGTGGTCCTAGCACCTCCAGAGCCTCCCTCCCGAAGAGTCCCTAGGCTCTTAGGAGAGGATTCCTAGGAAGCATGCCTGAAACAGCCTGCCATCTGCTCTAGCACTTTCCATTGGTGCCCACATCCCAGGAGTGTCATGGAAAAGGGACAGAATTTGGGGTCACACAGACTTGGGCTCAAACCTCAGCTCTGACACTTACTAGCTATGGAGCTTTGAGCAAGTCTCTTAGCCTCTCACTAGGAAGCTCTGGTTTCCTACAGTTTAAAGTGGGACTGACTCATAATACAGACTTTGTAGGGTTCTTAGCAAGATAAAATAATGTTTGCAATCTGTACAGGCCTATACAAATGTGATACTCTCAGCTGCTCTCATTAACCCATCTCCCTTTGATTACTCCCTTCTTCAAACTTTCGGAAATATCCAGAAAATAGGACATTCTTTAAAAATTCATATGAAACTATTATAAACTAAAAAAATCACATGAAATGCTGAAATTGTTTCTATTCATAAGAAAAAACGGTAAACTATTCTATGACTCCTAACTTTTGACAAACTGAACTTTCCTTAAAATGCTGGTAACAAGAATACATCCATTGACTATATTCAAGAATGCAGTCATTGCATGTAATCAAGAATAACATATTCATATATTTAAGTTACTTGAATATATAGGGGATTCTCAAACTACAGCCTGTGAGCCCAAATCATCAGCAGCCTATTTTTGTGTAGCTTAAGAGTTAAGAATGGTTTTTACATTTTTAAAGGTTAAAACAAAACAAAAACACAAAAGAATATGAAACAAAGACCTTACGCAGTCTACAACATCTAAAAACATTTATCATCTGGTTCCTTCCAGAAAAACATTTGTTGAGTCTTGTAATATATTCAAGAAGAATATTTCTTAAATATGTATTCTGACAAATCAGTAAATTTTAGTAAAGTTTGTAAACCGGTCACTCAATAGATTGGCTTTTGATGAATTGATTTCTGACAATCGGCCACTGGACAAACTGGTCATTTGGCAGAAGGCTTTCCAAGAATTTATTTTTGGTGAATTCACCTGGAGCTCATCATGACTTCTCCCAGATGTAAGACTATGAATAAACAAACATCTCAAAATCGAAAAAAAAAAAAAAAAACACCCACAAGCATGTTAATGGTTTCCTTCTCTCTAATGACTGCTAAGGCCAATGGAAAATTTGAGAGCTCCACCAGAGAAGCTTTGGAAAGATCTTGATGGACCTGAAGTTTTTCAAGATCACATTTTTCCTGCTAACAAATGGACAAGGCCATTTTTTTTACCACTGTAGCATTTGAATATGAACATACTTTCTGATTGGCTAATTCTAGAAATTTTCCTTTGGCTTAAGTGGTCATTTTTAGTCTTGGAAAGTTGTGGTTTTTTGGGGAGGGGGATCAAAGTACGATACTTCATTCAGCTCTTCCAAATGGAAGGAGTATGCCGTCTGGATCTACCAGTCTTCTCCAGCAGAATAATTTAAACCACTTGCTAGCCTAGATTTAGGACCCTGGCAGTGTTTAGTGTAAGTTCTGGCAAACCAAGTATGCCTTTTTCCCATCTGTCACTCCAGGGCCAAAAAGGATAGATAAGGGAAGTATACTGGGTGTGTGTGTACGTGTGCGTGTGCGTATCAGCTCACTCCTGTGCGTGTTGGGATTTGAGAGACAGGCCGAAAGGGAAACTAAGTGTCTTGGGAAGTAACTAGCCCTTCTCTCCAATTCCCTATTCTGAGCACAATACTCCGCCCTGCTCCCTGGCCACAGTGTGTCGAGAGTGGATGCCAACGAGTGGATGACTTAGGGTCTCCTGAGGTACTGATGGCACCCTCTCATTTCAGCTTCCCTTCTTCCTGCTCAAGTCATGAATATGGATTATTGTGGCTTTCAAAAACATATTATTTGTGTGGGCTGAACCCAGCACACAGAATAATTCAGATGATTTTACATATTAGAAAACAAATATTTAAAAGAAAATATTGAATTTCAACTATTTAGAATATGTGGTCCCTTTTTAAATTATCTGGCAGGCAATTAACTTTATCGCATAGCTAAGAAACTCAATCCTTGTGCTAACTGTACGGTAATATACTTGTGTCCAACCTCTTCGAACAAACAACTAAAAAGGAGGAAAACTCAAATGCTCCACTCTCATATATTTCAGATGTTTTGCAAAGAATGAAGTCCAAATTGGAAAATTTCCACCAAAAGTGTACTCCAGCCATTTCACAGAAAACACCACTCTCTAAAGGGACATTCTGAACTTCTCTCATGTGCTTTTTTGGTTATACCAGATTTCTACAAACACATCAAAAAAGGAAAAACATCTAATGGTACTCATTGGCATTTCCTCACCAGAATGGAAAAACAAGAAATGTACAATATTCTTGACACTTAAAAAGAATATACAGATAATCAGCATAGTAGGAATCCTAGCCTGATGTTCTTAGTACCTCAAAGGACAAGTAACATATGATAAGCAGCGCCCTAATGTCAAAGAAAGAAAACAAACTTAAAAAAAATGCGCATAAACCCTACTGTTATCAAAATATGGTAGGTTATCAATGATTGAAAAATTTTTTCAAGGTTTTATCATCTCAAAAAGAATACTGCTGATACTAGCCTCTTATGAAGAGTGCAGAAATATTAAGCAAGCAAGAAGCCATCTTTAGAATCTGATTTTTTTTGGTCTGCCCCTTTTCAAATGTAGAGACAGCAACATACAGTGTTGGCTAATGAGTCACTGGAACATGCCTGGATCCCAGCTGGATGCCAGCTGCTAACACTAAAGACATTCATAGGCAGAATGAATGTCAAGGCTACACAGTTCCCCATCATATATTTGTGGAAAATTCATTCCAGGAGAAATTCATAAATCAGACAAGAAACTACACTAAGACCAACACTGTGTGGCAAGATATAAAGAAAGTTTGCTCTGTTGCTGCTAACTAATAAGTCTTTAAGGCCAAGCCTTGCAGCTGAGGACAAGATGTTCTTATAGGGATGTATCTCTCACCCCACGAGAGCAGGGTCTTTTTGAAGGACTAGGTGTGATTTTCATAATTCATCTGGTATGCTATTCACTCTCACAGTTTGTCCATTTCATAATAAGATCTATCATCAAATATTTTTACCAGCATGAAATGGTCTAAAAATTGTTTTATGAATTAAAGCTCGTCATTGTTCAGTCAAAATGATTCTCTTGACATAGCACTTCAAAGTAAGAAAAAGCACACAATATTTTTACATAGCATAACAGAGAAAAGACCAACTTCTTTTTAACACAGCCAGTGGCTTCAGAGGGCCTGGTTCGAGTACATATATTCATGGTAAGGTTTTGCCAAACAGCCATGTTTTGTTTGGCATTTCAACCTCCCTACTCCATAATCCACTCAGGCTGCAATTTCTATGACATTCCATGGGTTTCCTGTCACTTTTATAGAGCTATTGTTGAGCCAGTTGGGGAAATAAGGCAACAGGGTAGAGGGAGGGTTAACTATAAAGGGACAGTGCGAGGAGGTTTTCTTGGGGGGGAGGGTGATGGAATTGTTCTGTATCTTGATTATGGTGGTGGTTACATGAATCTATCTAAAATTCACAGAATTGTACACCAAAAGAAAAATATTAATTTTACTGTGTAATTTAACAAATACATTGTTTAAAAATGAAGTTTTAAAAAAGAAAACATATGTCCACACAAAATCCTGTAAAAGAATGTTCACTGCAGCTTTATTCATGATAACCAAAAACTAGAAACAAACGTCCTTCAAAAGGAAAATGCCAAACAATTGTGGTACATCCGTGTAATAGAATACTCCCTGGCAGCAAGGAATGAACTACTGATACAGTAACATGGATGAATCTCAAAAACACTATGCTGAGTCAAAGGTGATGGACTAACCAGAGTATATATTATATGGTTCCATTTTTATGATGATCTAGTAAAGGCAAAACTAATCTGTAGTGAAAAACATCAAAACAGAGGTTGCCTCTAGGTGAGAGGATGACAGAGTAGGGGCACAAAGAACCTTCCAGTTTTGCTGAAAATGTGTATTTTGGTAGTGGTGTGGAAACCCTGGTGGCATAGTGGTTAAGTGCCACGGCTGCTAAGTAAGAGGTTTGGCAGTTCAAATCTGCCAGGAGCTCCTTGGAAACTCAACGGGGCAGCTCTACTCTGTCCTATGGGGTCACTATGAGTTGGAATCGACTCAATGGCAGTGGGTTTGGTTTGGTTAGTAGGGGTGTGGGTCACATGGACTTATGCATTTGTCAAAGCTCGTGGAAAGACACACTTAAGATCTGTGCATTTCACTATATGTAAACTTTACCATGAAAAGAATGTACTGCATTTTTATGATAATAATGTGCACTTTCTAGTTTGTTTGCCAACTGCTCCCTCACTCCCGTGAGGTATTTTTGGAAGTGCCCCGCACTATTTTTTTTTACAGCAACATATAAAAAAATAAGCATGGTGGTGCTTATGAAAATACCTAGGGGGGAGGGGAGTGAATGGCAAACAAAGATAGAAGCCCCATTATTTGCCTAAAAATATGGTACAATATTGAACCCAATTTAGGAGGTTTGCTTTGTGCAATGACATTCTAGACTTGAGAAAAATGAGTAAATATATTGAGGATAATGGGAGGAAAATAGGGCCTCTGTCACTTTTGTGAAACCAGGAAAAAAAAAAAAACATTGCCATCAAGTCGATTCCAACTCTTAACAGTGTTGCAAAAAATATGGAATCGAATAGACTAGAATGAACCCTGTGATGTTGGTTTAGAATTGGGGGTATCAGTATGAACTCAAGTTTTTATTCTTTTATACACACACACACACAAAGGTACACACATACATATAGATGGGTAGATACGGAAATAAATACAGATATGTATCTATACTGCTACATAACTGCTACATATATATATAAATACACATAAGTGTGTGTTTTCCTAGTTCTGAAAGTACTTCAAAGCAACAACACACCAGTAACGACGAGTACATTCGAGTGCCCAGATGTTGGTCTGCGAATACCATCTTCCACTAAAAGGAGCAGAGTTTCTTAGCCTGAAGCTTAGAAAAATGGCTGATTTCATGAACAAGGCAGAAAAAGTTGTGCAGACAGTAAAGGATGATGTATGATGGGTTGTATCGAAAAGACACAAAAGCCAGCTTGAAGGGGCTCCCACTGGCCAATTCTGGAACAATTTGAAAACTGAAATAATTACAGTAATATGTTATAATCCAGCGATTAAACAGAGAATGAATGAATAAGGCAGAAAGGAAACTCTTTCTTACTGCAGAACACCAATAAATAACTGTAGAAAGCTCACTGAACAATTTGTGTAGAAATTGTTGAACAGGAAACTAAACTCTTGTGTAAACCTTCACCAAAAACACAATAAAATATCATTTAAAAATAAATAAATGTAGAAGGAACAATGGAGTTAGAAAATCCTCAATGGATGCTAAAACTAATGCATGAAAATTTGTTGAGGAACAAGATACTTACATAAAAGTACTTCCCCACCAATGACTTACAATTTACAAAGGGGAAAAAAAGTAACTTACAGTGGAGAAACCTGACAGATACTTCTTTAACCATGTGATCACAGATAACTTCAGCAGTAATGAGACATACTGACGTCATATACCTCTTGATATACTCAGGATACACCACTTCTGTGGTGTTCCTGACAAAAATGCATAAGTTGAATCTAGTCCTGAGGAAATATCAGACAAGCCCAAACTGAGGGGCATTCTACAAAAGAATTGATCTGTAGTCTTCAAAAATATCAAGGCCAAGAAAGTCAAAGGAAGGTTGAGAACCTGTTCTGGGTGAATAACTACAGAGATATGACAAGTAAATGCAACGTATACTCCTTAGTTGGATCCTGTACCAGGAAAATATAAGGACATTATTGGGACAAAAGGTAAAATTTGAACATCAACTGTGGATTATTACTGTTCTTGTTAGGTGCCGTCAAGTCAGTTCCGATTCTTAGTGACCCTATATGTACAACATAACGAAACACTGCCCCGTCCTGTGCCATTCTCACAATCATTGTTTATGCTTGAGCCCATTGTTGCAGCCACTGTGTCAATCCATCTTGTTGAGGGTCTTCCTCTTTCTCACTGACCCTCTACTTTATCAAGCATGAGGTCCTTCTCCATGGACTGATCCCTCCTGATAACATGTCTAAAGTATGTGAGACGTAATCTTGCCATTGTCGCTTTTAAGGATACTTCTTCCAAGACAGATTTGTTCGTTCTTTTGGCAGTCCACGGTATATTCAATATTCTTCCTTAACACCACAATTCAAAGATGTCAATTTTTCTTCAGTCTTCCTTATTCATCGTCCAGCTTTCGCATGCATCCGAGAAGACTGAAAACACCATGGCTTGGGTCAGGTGCACCTTAGTCCTCAAGGTGACATCTTTGCTTTTCAACACTTTCAAGAGGTCTTTTGCAGCAGATTTGCCCAATGCAATGGGTCCTTTGATTTCTTGACTTCTGCTTCCACGGGTGTTGATTGTGGATCGAAGTAAAATTAAATCCTTGACAACTTCAATATTTTCTTCGTTTATCATGATGTTGCTTATTGGTCCAGTTGTGAGAACTTTTTTATGTTGAGGTGTAATCCATGCTGTAGGCTGTTGTCTTTGATCTTCATCAACTGTGCATTAGATAATACTATTCTATCAATATTAAATCATATTGTGGTCATGTAGTAGAACAACCTTGTTCGAAGGAAATACACAGAAGTACAGAAGTATTTACGGAAAGAGGGTACAATTTTGCCATAGTTCATGATAAATTGCATATATACACAGAGAGGGAGAAAGAGGAATAAGGGTGTAGGGGAGAGAAGGAGAGAATCATAAAGCATATTGGGCAAAATGTAAACAGTTGTGAGTCTGGATGAAGGAGTATACATATGGTAGTTCCTGGCAATCTTCAAACAAAGCGTTAAAAAGTTTAAAAGAGGAGGGCGGAGCCAAGATGGCGGACTAGGCAGACGTTACCTCGGATCCCTCTTACAACAAAGACACGGAAAAACAAGTGAATCGATCACATACATAACAATCTACGAACCCTGAACAACAAACACAGATTTAGAGACGGAGAACGAACTAATACGGGGAAGCAGCGATAGTTTCCAGAGCCTGGAGCCAGAGTACCAGTCAGGTACGGCACAAGCACAGAGAGCTGCTCCACCCCCCTGAACTAACCCCGGGAGGGGGACCAGCCGGTTCCACGGGCGGCGTGGGACGCAGCCGGTAGGAGAAGTCCCCGGGAGGCAGTGACTGATCTTGGAGCAGAAAGAGCAGCATCCGAGCCGGGGAACCGTCCCGCAGGGATTTGGACTGCACGCAGGTACGCCATAAACACGGAGAGTTGCTCCACCCCCTGAACTAACCCCGGGAAGGGGACCAGCCGGGTCGCGCGGGCGGCGTGGGACGCAGCCGGTAGGAGAAGTCCCCGGGAGGCAGCGACTGGTATTGGAGTGGGGAGAACAGCGTCCCAGCCGGGACACTCGGTCGCGGCACAAGCACGGGGAGCTACTCCACCCATCTGAACTAACTCCGGGAGGGGGCCCACCTGGTTCACGGGGGCCGCAAGGCCACGCGGCTGGAGAGACGAGAAGTCCCCGGGAGGCAGCGACTGATTTTGGAGTTGAGAGTGCACCGTCCCAGTAGGGGAGCCTTGACGCTGGGCGTGGGGCTGGAAGCGGAGGATCTGACCGTGACTCCAGCAGGCCAGACCCCCTGGGGGCAATCTCCACACAGCCAGCACACATAGGCGACGCGCCCGCGGGAATCTCAGATATAACAGTCATTCCAAGCAAGACAAGCAACTCTGGCTATATTCTAAGGTGCTACTCTCCTATCTCTCTGTTCCCTCCCCCACCCTCCCCAGGCGGCTTCATTAACATCTGAATAGCCTGAGCCAGAGGGAGAACTCTGATAGGGATCTGACTGCAGTTTTTTTTTTAGCGGATTTTCTGGAAAAACTAGTTTCCCAGTGATGGCTCGGAGACAACAATCCATATCAAACCACTTAAAGAAGCAGACTGTGACAGCTTCTCCAACCCCCCAAACAAAAGAATCAAAATCTTTCCCAAATGAAGATACAATTTTGGAATTATCAGATACAGAATATAAAAAACTAATTTACAGAATGCTTAATGATATCACAAATGAAATTAGGATATCTGCAGAAAAAGCCAAGGAACACACTGATAAAACTGTTGAAGAACTCAAAAAGATTATTCAAGAACATACTGGAAAAATTAATAAGTTGCAAGAATCCATAGAGAGACAACATGTAGAAATCCAAAAGATTAACAATAAAATAACAGAATTAGACAACACACTAGGAAGTCAGAGGAGCAGACTCGAGCAATTAGAATGCAGACTGGGACATCTGGAGGACCAGGGAATCAACACCAACATAGCTGAAAAAAAATCAGATAAAAGAATTAAAAAAAATGAAGAAACCCTAAGAATTATGTGGGACTCTATCAAGAAGGATAACCTGCGGGTGATTGGAGTCCCAGAACAGGGAGGGGGGTCAGAAAACACAGAGAAAATAGTTGAAGAACTTCTGACAGAAAACTTCCCTGACATCATGAAAGACGAAAGGATATCTATCCAAGATGCTCATCGAACCCCATTTAAGATTGATCCAAAAAGAAAAACACCAAGACATATTATCATCAAACTCACCAAAACCAAAGATAAACAGAAAATTTTAAAAGCAGCCAGGGAGAAAAGAAAGGTTTCCTTCAAGGGAGAATCAATAAGAATAAGTTCTGACTACTCAGCAGAAACCATGCAGGCAAGAAGGGAATGGGACGACATATACAGAACACTGAAGGAGAAAAACTGTCAGCCAAGGATCATATATCCAGCAAAACTCTCTCTGAAATATGAAGGCGAAATTAAGATATTTACAGACAAACACAAGTTTAGAGAATTTGCAAAAACCAAACCAAAGCTACAAGAAATACTAAAGGATATTGTTTGGTCACAGAACCAATAATATCAGTTATCAGCACAACACAAGGTCACAAAACAGAACGTCCTGATATTAACTCAAATAGGGAAATCACAAAAACAAACAAATTAAGATTAATTAAAAAAAAAAATACACATAACAGGGAATCATGGAAGTCAATAGGTAAAAGATCACAATAATCAAAAAGAGGGACTAAATACAGGAGGCATTGAACTGCCATATGGAGAGTGATACAAGGCGATATAGAACAATACAAGTTAGGTTTTTACTTAGAAAAATAGGGGTATATAATGAGGTAACCACAAAAAGGTATAACAACTCTATAACTCAAGATAAAAGCCAAGAAAAACGTAACGACTCAACTAACATAAAGTCAAACACTATGAAAATGAGGATCTCACAATTTACTAAGAAAAACGCCTCAGCACAAAAAAGTATGTGGAAAAATGAAATTGTCAACAACACACATAAAAAGGCATCAAAATGACAGCACTAAAAACTTATTTATCTATAATTACCCTGAATGTAAATGGACTAAATGCACCAATAAAGAGACAGAGAGTCACAGACTGGATAAAGAAACACGATCCATCTATATGCTGCCTACAAGAGACACACCTTAGACTTAGAGACACAAACAAACTAAAACTCAAAGGATGGAAAAAAGTATATCAAGCAAACAATAAGCAAAAAAGAAGAGGAGTAGCAATATTAATTTCTGACAAAATAGACTTTAGACTTAAATCCACCACAAAGGATAAAGAAGGACACTATATAATGATAAAAGGGACAATTGATCAGGAAGACATAACCATATTAAATATTTACGCACCCAATGACAGGGCTGCAAGATACATAAATCAAATTTTAACAGAACTGAAAAGCGAGATAGATACCTCCACAATTATAGTAGGAGACTTCAACACACCACTTTCGGAGAAGGACAGGACATCCAGTAAGAAGCTCAACAGAGACACGGAAGATCTAATTACAACAATCAACCAACTTGACCTCATTGACTTATACAGAACTCTCCACCCAACTGCTGCAAAATATACTTTTTTTTCCAGCGCACATGGAACATTCTCTAGAATAGACCACATATTAGGTCATAAAACAAACCTTTGCAGAGTCCAAAACATCGAAATATTACAAAGCATCTTCTCAGACCACAAGGCAATAAAACTAGAGATCAATAACAGAAAAACGAGGGAAAAGAAATCAAATACTTGGAAAATGAACAATACCCTCCTGAAAAAAGACTGGGTTATAGAAGACATCAAGGAGGGAATAAGGAAATTCATAGAAAGCAACGAGAATGAAAATACTTCCTATCAAAACCTCTGGGACACAGCAAAAGCAGTGCTCAGAGGCCAATTTATATCGATAAATGCACACATACAAAAAGAAGAAAGAGCCAAAATCAGAGAACTGTCCCTACAACTTGAACAAATAGAAAGTGAGCAACAAAAGAATCCATCAGGCACCAGAAGAAAACAAATAATAAAAATTAGAGCTGAACTAAATGAATTAGAGAACAGAAAAACAATCGAAAGAATTAACAAAGCCAAAAGCTGGTTCTTTGAAAAAATTAACAAAATTGATAAACCATTGGCTAGACTGACTAAAGAAATACAGGAAAGGAAACAAATAACCCGAATAAGAAATGAGAAGGACCACATCACAACAGAACCAAATGAAATTAAAAGAATCATTTCAGATTATTATGAAAAATTGTACTCTAACAAATTTGAAAACCTAGAAGAAATGGATGAATTCCTGGAAAAACACTACCTACCTAAACTAACACATTCAGAAGTAGAACAACTAAATAGACCCATAACAAAAAAAGAGATTGAAACGGTAATCAAAAAACTCCCAACAAAAAAAAGTCCTGGCCCGGACGGCTTCACTGCAGAGTTCTACCAAATTTTCAGAGAAGAGTTAACACCACTACTACTAAAGGTATTCCAAAGCATAGAAAATGACGGAATACTACCCAACTCATTCTATGAAGCCACCATCTCCCTGATACCAAAACCAGGTAAAGACATTACAAAAAAAGAAAATTATAGACCTATATCCCTCATGAACATTGATGCAAAAATCCTCAACAAAATTCTAGCCAATAGAATCCAACGACACATCAAAAAAATAATTCACCCTGATCAAGTGGGATTTATACCAGGTATGCAAGGCTGGTTTAATATCAGAAAAACCATTAATGTAATCCATCACATAAATAAATCAAAAGACAAAAACCACATGATCTTATCAATTGATGCAGAAAAGGCATTTGACAAAGTCCAACACCCATTCATGATAAAAACTCTTACCAAAATAGGAATTGAAGGAAAATTCCTCAACATAATAAAGGGCATCTATGCAAAGCCAACAGCCAATATCACTCTAAATGGAGAGAACCTGAAAGCATTTCCCTTGAGAACGGGAACCAGACAAGGATGCCCTTTATCACCGCTCTTATTCAACATCGTGTTGGAAGTCTTAGCCAGGGCAATCAGGCTAGACAAAGAAATAAAAGGTATCCGGATTGGCAAGGAAGAAGTAAAGTTATCACTATTTGCAGATGATATGATTATATACACAGAAAACCCTAAGGAATCCTCCAGAAAACTACTGAAACTAATAGAAGAGTTTGGCAGAGTCTCAGGTTATAAAATAAACATACAAAAATCACTTGGATTCCTCTACATCAACAAAAAGAACACCGAAGAGGAAATAACCAAATCAATACCATTCACAGTAACCCCCAAGAAGATAAGATACTTAGGAATAAATCTTACCAAGGATGTAAAAGACCTATACAAAGAAAACTACAAAGCTCTACTACAAGAAATTCAAAAGGACATACTTAAGTGGAAAAACATACCTTGCTCATGGATAGGAAGACTTAACATAGTAAAAATGTCTATTCTACCAAAAGCCATCTATACATTTAACGCACTTCCGATCCAAATTCCAATGTCATATTTTAAGGGGATAGAGAAACAAATCACCAATTTCATATGGAACGGAAAGAAGCCCCGGATAAGCAAAGCACTACTGAAAAAGAAGAAGAAAGTGGGAGGCCTCACCTTACCTGACTTCAGAACCTATTATACAGCCACAGTAGTCAAAACAGCCTGGTATTGGTACAACAACAGACACATAGACCAATGGAACAGAATTGAGAACCCAGACATAGATCCATCCACGTATGAGCAGCTGATATTTGACAAAGGACCAGTGTCAATTAACTGGGGAAAAGATAGCCTTTTTAACAAATGGTGCTGGCATAACTGGATATCCATTTGCAAAAAAACGAAACAGGACCCATACCTTACACCATGCACAAAAACTAACTCCAAGTGGATCAAAGACCTAAACATAAAGACTAAAACGATAAAGATCATGGAAGAAAAAATTGGGAGAACCCTAGGAGCCCTAATACAAGGTATAAACAGAATACAAAACATTACCAAAAATGATGAAGAGAAACCCGATAACTGGGAGCTCCTAAAAATCAAACACCTATGCTCATCTAAAGACTTCACCAAAAGAGTAAAAAGACCACCTACAGATTGGGAAAGAATTTTCAGCTATGACATCTCCGACCAGCGCCTGATCTCTAAAATCTACATGATTCTGTCAAAACTCAACCACAAAAAGACAAACAACCCAATCAAGAAGTGGGCAAAGGATATGAACACACACTTCACTAAAGAAGATATTCAGGCAGCCAACAGATACATGAGAAAATGCTCTCGATCATTAGCCATTAGAGAAATGCAAATTAAAACTACGATGAGATTCCATCTCACACCAGCAAGGCTGGCATTAATCCAAAAAACACAAAATAATAAATGTTGGAGAGGCTGCGGAGAGATTGGAACTCTCATACACTGCTGGTGGGAATGTAAAATGGTACAACCGCTTTGGAAATCTATCTGGCGTTATCTTAAACAGTTAGAAATAGAACTACCATACAACCCAGAAATCCCACTGCTAGGAATATACCCTAGAGATACAAGAGCCTTCATACAAACAGATATATGCACACCCATGTTTATTGCAGCTCTGTTTACAATAGCAAAAAGTTGGAAGCAACCAAGGTGTCCATCAACGGATGAATGGGTAAATAAATTGTGGTATATTCACACAATGGAATACTACGCATCGATAAAGAACAGTGACGAATCTCTGAAACATTTCATAACATGGAGGAACCTGGAAGGCATTATGCTGAGCGAAATTAGTCAGAGGCAAAAGGACAAATATTGTATAAGACCACTATTATAAGATCTTGAGAAATAGTAAACCTGAGAAGAACACATACTTTTGTGGTTACGAGGAGGGGAGGGAGGGAGGGTGGGAGAGGGTTTTTTATTGATTAATCAATCAGTAGATAAGAACTGCTTTAGGTGAAGGGAAAGACAACACTCAATACATGGAAGGTCAGCTCAATTGGACTGGACCAAAAGCAAAGAAGTTTCCGGGATAAAATGAATGCTTCAAAGGTCAGCGGAGCAAGCGCGGGGGTCTGGGGAACATGGTTTGTGGGGACTTCTAAGTCAATTGGCAAAATAATTCTATTATGAAATCATTCTGCATCCCACTTTGAAATGTGGCGTCTGGGGTCTTAAATGCTAACAAGCAGCCATCTAAGATGCAGCAATTGGTCTCAACCCACCTGGAGCAAAGGAAAATGAAGAACACCAAGCCCACATGACAACTAAGAGCCCAAGAGACAGAAAGGGCCACATGAACCAGAGACCTGCATCATCCTGAGACCAGAAGAACTAGTTGGTGCCCGGCCACAATCGATGACTGCCCTGACAGGGAGCTCAGCAGAGGACCCCTGAGGGAGCAGGAGATCAGTGGGATGCAGACCCCAAATTCTCATAAGAAGACCAAACTTAATGGTCTGACTGAGACTGGAGGAATCCCGGCGGCCATGCTCCCCAGACCTTCAGTTGACACAGGACAGGAACCATCCCCGAAGACAACTCATCAGAAATGAAAGGGACTGGTCAGCGGGTGGGAGAGAGATGCTGATGAAGAGTGAGCTAATTATATCAGGTGGACACTTGAGATTGTGTTGGCAACTCTTGCCTGGAGGGGGGATGGGAGGATAGAGAGAGAGGGAAGCCGGCAAAATTGTCAAGAAAGGAGAGACTGAAAGGGCTGACTCAAGACGGGGAGAGTAAGTGGGAGTAGGAAGTGAGATGTATGTAAACTTATATGTGACAGACTGATTGGATTTGTAAACGTTCACTTGAAGCTTAATAAAAGTTATTATAAAAAAAAAAAAAAATCATTACCAATAAAAAAAAAAAAAAGTTTAAAAGAAAAAAGAAGGTAATGGATCTACAGCCAAAGAATGCCTTAGGATAAAAAAGGGCAAAGTAAGAGCATGAGGTCTGAAGAAAACTGGCTTCTGTCCCATTTCTTCAGCTGCCTAACACGCAGCCTGACACCTTCACTGCAGGATGACAAATGAGAAAAAAGTTCACGTAGTTAATTGTCTGAGTAGAAAAAGCAGCTCTCAGCATATTTATCCAATTTTGTTGTTGTTGTTAGGAGCCGTCGAGTCGGTTCCGACTCATAGTGACCCTATGCACAACAGAACGAAACACTGCCTAGTCCTGAGCCATCCTTACAATCGTTGTCATGCTTGAGCTCATTGTTGCAGCCACTGTGTCAATTCACCTCGTTGAGGGTCTTCCTCTTTTCCGCTGACCCTGTACTCTGCCAAGCATGATGTCCTTCGCCAGGGACTGATCCCTCCTCACAACATGTCCAAAGTATGTAAGACACAGTCTCGCCATCCTTGCCTCTAAGAAGCATTCTGGCCGCACTTCCTCCAAGACAGATTTGTTCGTTCTTTTGGCAGTCCATGGTATATTCAATATTCTTGGCTAACACCACAATTCAAAGGCGTCAACTCTTCTTCGGTCTTCCTTATTCATTGTCCAGCTTTCACATGCATATGATGTGATTGAAAATACCATGGCTTGGGTCAGGCGCACCTTAGTCTTCAGGGTGACATCTTTGCTCTCCAACACCTTGAAGAGGTCCTTTGCAGCAGATTTACCCAATGCAACGCGTCTTTTGATTTCTTGACTACTACTTCCATGGCTGTTGATTGTGGATCCAAGTAAAACGAAATCCTTGACAACTTCAATCTTTTCTCCATTTATCATGATGTTGCTCATTGGTCCAGTTGTGAGGATTTTTGTTTTATGTTGAGGTGCAGTCCATACTGAAGGCTGTGGTCTTCGATCTTCATTAGTAAGTGCTTCAAGTCCTCTTCACTTTCAGCAAGCAAGGTTGTGTCATCTGCATAACGCAGGTTGTTAATGAGTCTTCCTCCAATCCTGATGCCCTGTTCTTTTTCATATAGTCCAGCTTCTCATATTATCTGCTCAGCATACAGATTGAACAGGTATGGTGAAAGAATACAACGCTGATGCACACCTTTCCTGACTTTAAACCAATCAGTATCCCCTTGTTCTGTCCAAACAACTGCCTCTTGATCCATATAAAGGTTCCTCATGAGCACAATTTAAGTGTTCTGGAATTCCCATTCTTCGCAATGTTATCCTTAAGTTGTTATGATCCACACAGTCGAATGCCTTTGCATAGTCAGTAAAACACAGGTAAACATCCTTCTGGTATACTCTGCTTTCAGCCAGGATCCATCTGACATCAGCAATGATACCCTGGTTCCATGTCCTCTTCAGAAACCGGCCTGAATTTCTGCCAGTTCCCTGTCGATATACTGCTGCAGCCGTTTTTGGATGATCTTCAGCAAAATTTTGCTTGCGTGTGATATTAATGATATTGTTCTATAATTTCCACATTTAGTTGGATCACTTTTCTTGGGAAATGATCGAAGTTGTCAAGGATTTCATTTTACTTGGATACACAATCAATACCCATGGAAGCAACAGTCAAGAAATTAAAGGACTCATTGCATAGGGATAGGAATCTAATTGTATGTTTTTCACATGGCAAGCCACTATCCCATCACTATTTATTGAATAGCCCATTTTCTTTTGCTACTTTAGTTCGTAACGCCAACATGCTAACATGTGGTTGTTGTTAGGTGCCGTTGAGTCAGTTCCGACTCATAGCAACCCTATGCACAACAGAACGAAACACTGCCCGGTCCTGTGCCAACGTCACAATCATTTCTATGTTTGAGCCCACTGTTGCAGCCACTGTGTCAATCCACCTTGTTGAGGGTCTTATTCTTTTCTGCTGACCCTGTACTCTGGCAAGCATGATGTCCTTCTCCAGGGACTGATCCCTCCTGACAACATGGCCAAAGTATGTAAGACCCAGTCTCGCCATCCTTGCTTCTAAGGAGCATTCTGGTTGTACTTCTTCTAAGACTGATTTGTTCGTTCTTTTGGCAGTCCATGGTATATTCAATATTCTTTGCCAACACCACAATTCAAAGGAGTCAAGTGTTCTTCCAATTTTACTTCTCATAAAATAGTCCAATGCTTCAGATAATTTGCCCCAAATTTGTCTAAACTTTGATATTTATTATACTTCTTTTCTTTTCATTAGCATCTAAACTGTCAGTGATTTCAGTGTTGGCTCAGAGAGTTTTGAGTACAAACCGTTACACAGCTTCTTAAAAAATGTTTTTAACAACTAAATTGCTCTTATCAATCCTAAATCTAATAGAGTCTAATGGCTTTATGCTTTCAGATGATCAAAATAACTTGTCATGTAGTTGAAGATGGAATAGTGTTTGGCTAGAGGTCATATATATGCATAATTAAATATAAAACTCAGAATCCTAAGACTGCCATCTCTTCTACCTCCTTTTTGTGTCTGTTCTTTTGAAAGACCAGGTCCTGTACCTTCCAAAAGGACAAGTTAAATGGAACCTGAGAGGCTGCCTCCAAATCTAACTATAGTTATATGGGAATGGGCTTTGGGGGCATTTTCCTTGATGCCAGGCTGAAAAACCACAGCTCCTTTATCTGCTAATGCCAGGTGCCAAAAGGTGAGTGTCTGTCAGGTGGGTGTGGTAGCATGGGAGCCTCTGGTTGGATGCTGCCTCATTTTGGGAATTGCATCATGTTCAGACTTGGCAGCACCATAAGGAGACATGGACACTTTTCATGAAACAATACGGGTGTTAATGGATCTAGAACCATCTCATAAGGATGGAGTTTCAAAATGTGCTGTCTTTAAACAGAGAAAAGAACAACCTTCAATGAATAGGGAGTACTGAAGAAATCACCAGACACAGACTTCAGATCATGTCCATATGCCATGTCCACACTTAGCCCTTTGCACTTAATAATGTCCTTATAGCTCAGCAAGGAGATAATATAGCTTTAAATTATGATTAGTCCATATTTGGAAGCACTGCCTAAGTGATAATAATTTTAATTTCCATTTTATTTTACAAGTATACAGATTTCCTTTCCTTATGGCATTTTTTCCCCAACCTTACCCTGTGGTAACGCTTCTCACCATTTATATATGAAGAAGGTGAGACTTAAAGAGACTTCTTCAAGACCACACCACCCGCAAACGGACAGGTTAAGAAATAAAACCCAAGTGTTATCATTTAACTTCCTGGGTGGCAAAAACAGTTTGTACTTGACTGCTAACCTAAAGGCTGGTGGTTTGAACCCACCCAGCAGCACCATGGAAGAAAAGGCCTGGCAATCTGCTTCCATTAAGATTACAGCCAAGAAAACCCTATGGAGTTGTATTCTGTAACACATGATGGCATCATGAGCTGGAATCGAGTCTTTACGTTAGTTGTTGTTGTTGTTAGGTGCCATTCAGTCTGTTCCGATTCATAGTGACCCTATGTACAGCAGAATGACTGCCTAGTCCTGCGCCATCCTCACAATCATTTCTATGTTTGAGCTCATTGTTGCAGTCACTGGGTCAATATGTCTCATCAAGGGTCTTCCTCTTTTTCACTGACCCTCTACTTTACAAAGCATGATGTCCTTCTCCAGGGCCTGGTCCTTCCTAATAACATGTCCAAAGTAAGTGAGACGTAGTCTCGCCGTCCTTGTTTCTAAGGAGCATTCTGGCTGTACTTCTTCCAGGACAGACTTGCTTATTCTTTTGGCAGTCCATGGTATATTCAATATTCCTTGCCAACACCATAATTCAAAGGTGTCAATTCTTCTTCTGTCTTTCTTATTAGGTTAGCAGGCAAGTATAAAGCATTTTTGCCACCCAGGGACCTGCTAGCTTAAAAAAAAAAAAAAAAGCTTAGTGGTAGGAAAATTCAACCAAATGACATCCTATAGAATGATGTGTAGAGCCCTTTCCTGCTCAAGATGGGGAAGACAAAGGAATAAAGTCAACATAGTAGAGCACAAAGGCTTAGTACAACCAAGCCTCACTAATGAGGACTACTATACATCTTTGCAGAATTCTCCTCACACCTCCTGTACAAGACACTCTTCACTGTTCTCTCCTCTCTCTTTGGGCAGAATGATGCTGTCTTCATAAAAAGTGTGAGGGCTATTTGATGTAGTCTCTTCCCTTAAGCAATCTTCTGTCCCCCTAAGCTTAAGTGAATTAAAAAAAAAAGTTTTCTCTCAGTAACATCCCCAATCACATACTTCCCAAAGACTCCTTGAGTTTTCTGCTTTGAATACATGCCAGCCACAGCTCTTGACAGGAATGTGCCTGGGATGGTCTGGGTCCTCATTTCAGCTCTACTGCCACATTTCTTTAGAAACTGCACTTTCTCATCTGTACAAAACCTCGTCGCCATTGAGTCCATTCCAACTCATAGCAACCCTATACAACTGCCTCATAGGATTGCCTAGGCTGTAATCTTTATGGAAGTAGCCTGCCACATCTTTCTCCTGCAGAGCCACTGCTGCGTTCGAAGTGATGACCTTCAGTTAGCACCGGAGTGCTTAACCACTGTGCCATCAGATCACCTTTCACATCTGTACAATGGGTCTAAAATCTATCTTACAGATTTGTGGAGAGTGCCTGAGGTAGTAAACATGAAACCCCACTGTAAACTGTAAACTATTAAAATGATGCTGTGACAGGGGTCTGGGCCTTACCAACACATCCAACAGGCAAACCACATGAGCAGCTAGCTGCTTGCTTCTGACTCTAGCAATAGTAAGATAAAAGAGTGCTGACTCCTCTATGAGCTGCTTCCTGACTCACCAATTTCTGTCTTCTTTCTTCCTTCAAGAATCTTAACAAGCAGGACCTTCCACCTCAGAGCACCTCTAGCCTTGATGGAAAATAACCCAGCTGTTGAGCCCCTTTCCTGGAATGAATAGCTCTTAAGCTTCAAATGTGAAACATGCAAGGACAGGACAGCCTACAAGGGAACAGATCTCTCCTTCCAAACACTTGAAATTCCCCTCTTTGTGTTCCTTTCAGAACCATGGACAAGACCTTCCAGTCTCTTAGCAGGATGCTTCTTAACCCTTTAAAAAACATGTGGAGTGACTAGAGAGCCATTGGCTAGCCATCGCACTGGGTACACCCCACCCACACCCACCAGCACCCACCTTGCCACCATTTTTTCCCTTTTTTCCCTTCCTTTCCTTTGTTCTCTTTCTCCCTCACACTTAGCCACATAGACCACTTCCCTCCCTTCCCACTGGCCCCCACAGTGCCACCATAGATAGAGTGACACCAGCACACCGTCCCACCACTGCTCCAGGTAAGCCCTGTCCCCACCTGCCGGCTCCCAAAGGGCCATTTATTTCTTTTTCTTTCCCCCTCTCACTCTTCCCTGTACACCAACTTCCCCCCTTCCCACCAGCATCTGGGTCTGCCCTGCCCCCACCCACTAGCTTCTGCTGCACCACCTTTTTTTTCTTTTTTCTTTCTTTCTCTTCTTTCCTTTCTCCCTCCCACCTAGCCCCATATGCCACCTCCCCTCTTCTCGCCAGACCCTGGGGCACCACTGTGGCTACAGTGGCCCTGCGCTCAGCCCCACCATTGCACTGGGCCTACACTGTCCTTTCCCTCACGACATTCAACCAGGTGCTGAACGGTGGGAAGTGAGCCTGTGCCACTCCCCATCCAACACCCCCACCCATCTGGTGGGTGGCTGTGAACATTTCCACACTGCTGGATCAACATCAGTAGGCAGACGGCACCTGTCCAGTCCACCCTCAGCCATCTCACCAAATCAGTGTACAGTGAGGCAGGTTTGCCCTGCCTGTTGCTGCTCTACCCACCTGGACATGGTGGTGAGAGCTAGGATGCCCACAGACAAGCAAGCAGCAAGGCACTCCCAGCCCGCCCACCCTGACATATCAAAACAAAATAAAAAAGTAGGATGAAACAAATGAACATACAATCAATAAGTAAAGAAAATAATACCTTAATGTCTCAGAGGCAGCAGACAATATCAAAACATGTAAAAAAAAGCAAGACAAGCTGGCTCTAGCAAGTGACTGAAATAAAGAATCAGATAAACTGCTGTTAGAATAAAAGGCAGTGGAACTATGTGATATGGAATTCAAAAAACAAATATTTAGGGCTCTCCATGAGGTTGTTGTTTTATGAGGTTGGGAAAAAGATTAAGGAAAACACACAAAACCTAGGAAAAAACAGATAAAATCATGGAAAACACAGACAAAACCAACAAAAACATAGCCAAAATCAAGGAAAGCACAGACAAAGCAATAGAAGTTTCAGGGAAATAATACAAGAATAAAATGTCAAAATAAATACACAATTAGAAATCATACAGAAACAGCAACTACAGAGCCAAGAGATAAACAACAAAATTTCAGAAATGGACAACTCAAAAGAAGGCTTTAGGAGCAAATTATGTGGAACACAATCAAGGGCAAAAATCTGCATATGATCAGAGTTCCAGAATAGGGGGAGAAAATGAAAACCACAGAGAAGATTGTTGAAGATTTGCTGGCAGAAAACTTCCCAAATATAATGAAAAATGAAAAGTGATCAAGAAGCTCAAAGAACCCCATATAGGACAGACCACAAAGGAAAGTCACCAACAGATATCATAATCACACTTACCAAAACCAAAGACAAAGAATCCTGACAGCAGCTTGAGAAAAATGGAAAGTCATAAACAGGAAAAATAAGACTGAACTCTGATTACTCAGCAGAAACTATTCAGGCAAGAAAGCAATGGGATGACATACATAAAACACTGAAAGAAAAAAACTGCCAACCAAGAAAAATACATCCTGCAAATCTCTCTCTCAAATATGATGGTGAAATTAGGACATCTCCAGAGAAAAAGAAATTAAGGGATTTCGTAAAAAACAAATCAAACTTACAAGAAATATCAAAGGGAGTTCTTTGTTTAGATAAACAACATCAGACAACAACCAGAGTGTAGGTCACAGGAAAGCATCAGCCAGATATCAACCTAGGAAAAGAACTCTCAATAATAAAACAAAGGTAAAAGACTTAAAACAGGGAAACAGAGACACCAATCTGTAAACGATAGTGTCAAAACAACAAAAGGGGGGATAAACTGCATAGGTATAGAACTTTCAAATGGGGAGGAAGTCAAGGAGATATCAAATAATAAAAGACTGGTTCAGACTTAGGGAGATAAAGATAAATTCCAAGGTAATCACAAAGAAGGTTAACAAATCTACTCATCAAAATAAAAAAAGGAGAAAAAGATAAAGACTCAGTAAACACAAAATCTATAATAGTGAGAGAAAGGAAAAGAAAATCCACAAACAAAAGGAACTCAGCGCAGGAAAGTAAGAGGAACAAAGCAAATGTCAGCACCACAAGAAAAGCACAACAATATCACAGCAGTAAACTCATACCTATCGATAATCATGCTGAATATAAATGGATTAAATGCACCTGTAAAGAGACAGAGAATGGCAGAATGGATTTAAAAAACACTACCCATCAATATGTTCTTATAAGAGACACACCTTAGACACGAAGACATAAATACGTTAAAAATCAAAGGACAGAAAAAATATACCAAGTGAACAGTAACCAAAAAAAAAAAAAAAAAGCAGGAGTGGCAATACTAATCTCAGGTACAATAGACTTTAAGAAACAATCCACTATAAAAGACAAGGAAAGACATTATATAACGATTAAAGGGACAATACACCAAGAGACATAACTTTAATAATTATCTATGCACTCAACGACAGGGCTCCAAAATACATAAAACAAACTCTAACAACACTAAAAAGAGAATCAGACAGTTCCACAGTAGTAGAAGACTTCAACACACCTCTTGGTAAAGGAGAGAACATCTAGAAAGAAACTCAGAAAAGCTATAGAGGATCTAAAGGCCACAATCAGCCAACTTGATCTCACAGACATACACAGAACACTCTACCCAACAGCAGTGAAGTATACTTTCTTTTCTAGTGCACATGGAACATTCTTTAGAATAGACCACATATTAGGGCATAAAGCAAGCCTTAGCAGAATCCAAAACATCGAAATATTACAAAGCATCTTTTCTGACCATAAAGCCATGAAAGTAGAAACCAATAACAGGAAGAGCAAGTAAAAAAAATCAAATACATGGAAACTGAATAACACCCTGCTTAAAAACAACTGGGTAACAGAAGAAATCAAAGAGAGAATAAAAAAATTCCTAGAATCAAATGAGAATGGAAACATCATACCAACACCTTTGGGACACAGCAAATGCAGTGTTCAGAGGTCAATTTATAGCAATAAATGCACACATCACAAAAGAGAGATGGGCCAAAATGAAAATGTTAGCACTACAACTGGAACAAATACAAAGGGAACAGCTAAAGAAGCCCACAGGCACCAGGAGAAAGGAAATAATAAATAGGGAACAGAATAGCAATAGAATCAACAAGACCAAAAGTCAGTTCTTTGAAAAGATCAACAAAACTGACAAATCATTGGCCAAAATGACAAAAGAAAAACAGGACAGGAAGCAAATAGCCCAAATAAGAAATTGGATGGGGGACATTACAGCAGATCCAACTGAAATGAAAAGGATCATAACAGAATACTATGAAAAATTATACTCCAACAAATTTGAGAACCTAGAGGAAATGGAAAAATTTCTAGAAGCACACTACCTATCTAAACTAGCAAGAATTGAGATAGAAAATCAGAACAGACCCATAACAAGAGAAGAGACTGAAGAGGTAAAAAAAAAAAAAAAAAACTCCCAGCAACAACAACAAAAAAGGCCTGGCCCAGACAGCTTCACTGCAGAATTCTACCAACATTCAGAGAAAATCTCACGCCAGTACTACTCAAATTATTTCAGAGCATAGAGAAGGAAGGAATACTTCAAAATTCATTCTATGAAGCCAGCATAACCATGACACCAAACCCAGGCAAAGATAGCACAAAAAAAGACAATTATAGACCAACGTCACTCATGAGTATAGATACAAAAATTCTATGCAAGGATGGTTCAACATTAGAAAATCAATCAACATAATCCACCACATAAATACAACAAAAGAAAAGAATCGCATGATCATTTCAACTGACGCAGAAAATGCATTTGATAAAATCTAACACTCATAAAAACTCTCAATAAAATAGGAAGAGAAGGGAAATTCCTAAGCATAATAATGGGCATCTATATAAAACCACCAGGTGCTCCTTGGAAACTCCATGGGGCAGTTCTACTCTGTCCTATAGGGTCGCTATGAGTCGGAATCAACTCGACGGCAGTGGTTTTCTTTTTTTGGCTTTATACAAAACCAACAGCCAACATTATTCTCAATGGAGAGAGGCTGAAAGCATGCCCCCCCCACCCAAGAACAGGAACAAGACAAGGCTGCCTTTTATCACCACTCCTATTTAACATCATGCTGGAAGTCCTAGCTAAAGCAATAAGGCAAGAAAAAGAAATAAATGGCATCCAGCTTGGAAAGGAAGGATAGAACTATCCCTATTTGCAGGTGATATGATCCTATACATAGAGAACCCAAAAGAGTCCATAAGAAAACTACTCAAATTAATAGAAAGATTCATCGGAGTTGCAGGATACAGGATCAACATACAAAAATTAGTTGGATTCCTCGGAATATACCCTAGAGAAATAAGAGCCTTCACACAAACAGATATATGCACACCCATGTTTATTGCAGCTCTGTTTACAATAGCAAAAAGCTGGAAGCAACCAAGCTGTCCATCAACGGATGAATGGTTAAATAAATTGTGGTACAGTCACACAATGGAACACTACGCATCGATAAAGAACAGTGACGAATCTGTGAAACATTTCATAACATGGAGGAACCTGGAAGGCATTATGCTGAGCGAAATTAGTCAGAGGCAAAAGGACAAATGTTGTATAAGACCACTATTATAAGATCTTGAGAAACAGTATAAACTGAGAAGAACACGTTCTTTTATGGTTACGAGAGGGGGGAGGGAAAGAGGGTGGGAGAGGGTTATTTACTGATTAGATAGTAGATAAGACCTACTTTAGGAGAAGGGAAGGACAATACTCAATACATGGAAGGTCAGCTCAACTGGACTGGACCAAAAGCAAAGAAGTTTCCGGGATAAACTCAATGCTTCAAAGGTCAGCGGAACAAGCCGGGGGCTTGGGGACCATGGCTTAAGGGGACTTCTGAGTCAACTGACGTAATAAACTCTATTATGAAAACATTCTGCATCCCGCTTTGAACTGTGGCATCTGGGGTCTTAAATGCTAACAAGCGGCCATCTAAGATGCATCAATTGGTCTCAACCCACCTGGATCAAAGGAGAATGAAGAACACCAAGGTCACACGATAACTAAGAGCCCAAGAGACAGAAAGGGCCACATGAACCAGAGACCTACATCATCCTGAGACCAGAAGAACTAGTTGGTGCCCAGCCACAACCGATGACTGCCCTGACAGGGAGCACAACAGAGAACCCCTGAGGGAGCAGGAGATCAGTGGGATGCAGACCCCAAATTCTCACAAAAAGACCAGACTTAATGGTCTGACTCAGACTGGAGGAATCCCGGCGGTCATGGTCCCCAAACCTTCTGTTGGCCCAGGACAGGAACCATTCCTGAAGACAACTCATCAGACATGAAAGGGACTGGACAGTGGGTAGGAGAGAGATGCTGATGAAGAGTGAGCTATTTGTATCAGGTGGACACTTGAGACTGTGTTGGCATCTCCTGTCTGGAGGGGTGATGGGAGGATAGAGAGAGTTGGAAGCTGGCAAAATTGTCACGAGAGACTGGAAGGGCTGACTCATTAGGGGGAGAGCAAGTGGGAGTACGGAGTAAGGTGTATATAAACTTATATATGACAGTTTGACTTGATTTGTAAACGTTCACTTGAAGCTCGATAAAAGTTAATACAAAAAAATTAGTTGGATTCCCATACATCAACAAAGAGAACTTCAAAAAGGAAATCAGGAAAACAATACCATTTATAATAGCCCCTGAAAAGATAAAATACTGAGGAATAAATCTAACCAGGGATGTAAAAGACTTGTACAAAGAAAAGTATAAAACACTACTGCCAGAAACCAAAAGAGATCTACATAAATGGAAAAACATACCACACTCATGGATAGGAAGACTCAACATTGTGAAAATGTCAATTCTATCCAAAGCCATCTACAGATAAAATGCAATCCCAATCCAAATGCCAACAGCATTCTTTAACGAGATGGAAAAACTAATCACTAATTTTATATGGAAAGGGAAGAGGCCCTGGATAAGCAAAGCATTACTGAAGGAAAAGAACAAAGTAGGTGGCCTCACACTACCTGATCTCTGCCATGGTAGTCAAAACAGCCTGGTACTGGTACTGGTACAACCAGAGACACATAGACCAATGGAACAGAATCAAGAACACAGACAGAAATCCATCCACCTATGGTCAGCTGATCTTTGACAAAGGACCAAAGTCCATTAAATGGAGAAAAGACAGAATTTTTAACAGATGGATGTCCATCTGTAAAAAAAAAAAAAAATGAAACAGGACCTATACATCAAACCATACACAAAGGTCTAAATATAAAACCTGAAATGATAAAGATCATGAAGAAAAAAATAGGGACAACACCAGGGGTCCTAATACATGGCATAAATATAATAGAAACCATAACTAAAGATGCACAAACACCAGAAGATAAAGTAGATAACTGGGAGGTCCTAAAAATTAAATACTTATGCTCATCAAAAGACTTCATCAGAAGAGTAGATACAGAACCTAAAGACTGGGGAAAAAATTTAGGCTACAGCATATCCAACAAAGATCTAATCGTGCCTGAGGGTTCCTGCCAAGTGAGGTCTGGCAACTCCTTGGCGCTTCTGAACCATCTCTCCCTCTCTCTGCCACTTGGTCCATTTTCTAACTTTGCCTTTATGCTCAGGTCTTCTAGGTTGTCATAAACATACTCGTTTCACTTGTTTTTTGGGTCTTTGTTGTAAGAGGGATCACTGGAAGCGTCTGGCTATTCTGCCATCTTGGCCCTGCCTCCCAACAAACAAATCTTAAGGAACAGTTTAGATTCACAAAAGGGGGGATGCACTTGCTCTTCCACCATTTGAAAGTATCTCAACATTATCTTTATTCTTAAGAAAAAAAGCAATCAAGTACTCTTAAAACTTGTCCTCTTAATTTGAAAGTCATTAAAAGTGTGCCAGTTTATTTATTGCTTTTTTTAAAATAACAAGCCAGTCACCTGTGTTTTAGATTCAGTTGAAAAGATATGCAGTATGCTAGCTAGGAAAGGCAGTCAGAGTCAGAGGCTGCTCTTCAAGAGTCACTTGTTTTTTCACTTTCTTGGTGGAAAAAAATCTGTTATTTGTCTTGTTTCAGTTTATTTTCAGTAAATCTATTCTAGGTCTCCATTACTCATGTCAACACTACCCTCTCACCTGGAGTCCGACTCAAATTCTTCATTCAAATTTTGTTTTGATGAGGCTTCTTCATTTCCTCCCTTCAGAGTGTGAAGTTTCTGCAGAAAAATGGCTATTTTTAGGTACTTAAGATATATTTACATAGTATAAATACCTGACATTTGTATAGCAAATTGGTAGTAATTTTGGAAGTATTCTCATACCCAACATAATGACTAATCTTTGTATCAATGTGAGAAACACATGTGATTTTACAGATGTGAAAACTGAGATTTGTAGAAATATGATGATTTGACCCAAGACATATAGCTAGTAGTTTCAGGAATATAATTTCAAAGTTTGAACTCTGAGCTCACTGTTCTTCCCACTATGCTACACAGTCACACTGTCAAATAAATAAATAAATAAACTTCCTCCAAAAAGCCTTCTGTTCTCAAGGTTTGTTATGCAAAATGCTAAAACATACATCCTAGAAACCAGAGAGAAGCTGGAGAAGGGAGGGGCACTGGCATGAGGGTGGTGGGCCAAAGCAGATTTTTCTCTTTCTCAGAGGCCTGAACAGATGACTAGATACCAGGGGCGGCCCCCAGAGTGGGATGTCACCCTTCTCAAGGCAAAGACGGGAGCTCAAATACCAGTGTGCCACCAGGAAGGAATACCGAATGGGACAAGCTGACCAAGTGACTTCCTTCAAGTGCTTTTCTCACTGCCTTAAATTGGGGGGAAGGATGACACATCTCACTACTCTAAAATTGAATGTAAGGGCTCCCTTCACAGTCTCTGAAATGGGTCATAAAATCCTACATTTTTAACCAGAGATGAAAAATAAGGTTTTTTTTGCCCTCTCTGGGTCCTGGTAACAACAATAAGAATGATAATGATAACAATAATGATCATGACAGTTATAAAAGCTCACATAAGAGCTATGGCTGCTAACCAAAAGGTTGGCAGTTTGAATCCACCAGGTGCTCCTTGGAAACTCTACGGGGCGGCTCTACTCTATTCTATAGGGTCGCTATGAGTCAGAATCGACTTGACGGCAATGGGTTTTGGTTTACCATACATTAGGCCCTGTCTTATTTATTCCTTAAAAACAACCCTAAAAGCAGGTACTATTATCGTCATTTATACATAAAGAAACTGAGGCTAAAAGATACAAGTGACTTGGACAAGATCACATAGCTAGTAAGTGGTAGGGAAAGGATTTACGCCCAGGTGACCTGGATCCAGATGCTTCCCGTGTAAGGGAAGCGGGTTGGATGTGTTGGATAGCACGATGCCATCACAATACTAACCTGGCCCAACTGAACTCTTGATTTGGGCACCCTGCACTGCCTAATCCACAATAGCCACCCCCTTTCATCTGGCTCAAGCCAATTAATGGCACCTGCATTCACTGAATTGCTCAGGCAAAAAGCTAAGTGTCATCCTTGAGTCCTTTTGCTCCCTTCCCCTAGCCACTTCCAACTCATAGCAAAGATTTTGGGCTCTATATCCAAAGTATATCTCAAATCTGTGTACCTCTATCTCCATGACTACATAGTCCAAGCCCCTATTATCTCTCACGTCGTCTTCTTGCTTCTGTTCTTGTTCCCCTGCAATCCATTTCCCCGCTAGTGCAGCCAGACTGACCTTTCACAATAGCAGGTCATGCCATCCTCCTGCTGTACACGGCACTTGGAATAAAACCAGGGGTCCCAATATTCTACTTAATCTAGCTCCTGCCTGCCTCTCAGATCTGATCTTCTACTATCACTTCCTTTTTTCACCTCATTCTAGTCACAAAACCTTCTTTGTTCCTTGGAACCCTCTACCGAGATGGCCTTCCCTTCCTCACTGGGCTGACACCCTAGCATCATTGCGGGTCTCTGCTCAAAAGACAGACCATCAGAAAAACCTTCCCTGACCACTCTGTCTGAGCCTGTCGCCACCATCAGTCAGTAACACGTTATTCGTTTTATCATCTCCGTGGCACTTGTCAGTAGCTGGAACAGACTTATTTACTTGTCCATTGTCTCTCTCCCCTGCTGCTTCCCCAGAACCTAGCACAGTACCTGGCACATAGGTTCTTAATTGAGCCTGAGTCGATGAGATGAATGCTAAAGATTAATTTTTCTTTTTAAGGACAGAATCGGAGTGCTATATTAAAAGAACACTCAGTGAGTAAAAGCCTTTACAATCAGCCAACTAATGGGAAAAGGGGGGAGAGAGACCTCAAAACTTACCTTGGGACAGAGCATTCCTTTATCCACCGACCAAAATGCTCACTTCCTTTACTATGTTCCGGCCCCCAGCCCCTGTATAACTATTCTATATTATATCAAAACCACTTGTACATGACTGCCTCTCTTACCAGGTGTGTCCACCTCTCCACTAAGATGCTGACCTCCTCAAACACAGGAGCTGATCTTTCCGTATTCATGTATTCCAGCACAACCCTCTGCACACATGGGCTGCTTTAGCAACACCGTCCAGTGGCTGAGGGGCCAAACGAGCTGTGGCCCTTCAAAAGACACCCACATCTCCACAATGCGGGAGGTGCACACAGAGGATACTCACCTGTAGCCTGTCAGACCTGAGAAAACAAACACTCCCCACGAGAAAAAACTGTTCCTCCAAAGGTAAGGCAGGAAGATTTGTCATAGATGAACGCGCGCCACGGTGGTTGTGTGAGAAGCCACCGAAGTGTTCAAAAGGCCCTGAGGGAGAGAAAAACGCGAGTGACCATCTTAAGAGAGAGGTGGACTGATTAAACAAGATGACACCTGCCCCTTTCGCATGATGTTTGCCAGCCCATCAACAATTTTCAAAATTCTGAGCCACGGGATTTTTCTTGTCCCCCTGCCTTTCCAGCCACCCTTTCCAGCCTGTTCCCCACAAAAATATGTGGGAGCCCTCACTGAGAATTAAGTGTTGTGAGCCAAGGGTGGCTTAGCTCCCCTTTTTTATATAGAGAACATAAGTACTAAATGTCTGTCTGTCTGTCTGTGTGTGTGCGTGTGTAATTTGTGTGCATATGAAGTCAGGTAAGATTAAAAAATAAAAAGTGTCTGACCTTTAATTTCTCAGAGACATGAGAAACGTGTCTGCCAACCCTTGGGCGGACTAATTTTCTTTATTAATTCACACATTCATTCATTTTTTTCCATTTTTAGACCTCAGTGGCAGAGAACTGAGTTAATTATACTCCTAGTTCATGGCACACTATGAACACAGATAAAGTCCCTGCTCTTGTTTTTACTTATTTTTTTCTCTCCTTCACTCCTTTCCCACCCACAGACACCCACTGTAATATAATACCTTTACTGGATATGTATCCTTGTAAAACATGTAGTCTGGTTTTCTGTATACGCTTACAATTTACGAAAGTGACATTGTACTATAGATCTGTTTCTTACTTTTTTCAGTCAGCAATGTGGTTTCATGTTGTACTACATATATACAGAGTCTGTTACTTTTAATTGCTACAAAGTTTTCCATATTGTATTTTCTACCAAATTTTACTTGTCCATTTCCCTCATGACACACACCTAGGTTTGGCCCCAACTCTCTGCTACCACAAACAACCATAACAGACACAGTGTATGCACCCTTAGAGATAGCTCTCTCTGCAGGGTCGCATCTGGGAGATTTCTACCAGGTGATGGGCTTGCTGGGTCATAGGATAATCAATGTACTTAAGTTCACCCAGCACCGCCAACCTGTTTTTCAGGACAGTTACATTAGATTACATTTCTACCAGCTCTGTATTAGTGTTTCCATTTCTCACTTCCTCACTACTGTTGTTGTTGTTAGATGCCATCGAGTCAGTTCCAACTCATAGTGGCCCTATGTACAACAGAACAAAACACTGCCTGTGGCATCCTCATGATCATTGTTGTGCTTGAGCCCACTGCTGCAGTCACTACGTCAATCTTGTTGAGAGTCTTCCTCTGTTTCGCTAACCCTCCTTGGAAACCCTATGCAGCAGTTCTATTCTGTCCTATAGTATCGCCGTGAGTCGAATTGACTCAACAGGAACTGATTTGGTTTGGTTTTGGAATGCCTAGGATATCAATGTTTATGCATTCCATTTCATTTTTGACAACTTCCAACTTTCCTAGATTCATACTTCTTACATTCCACATTCCAATTAACGGATGTTTGCTGCTGTTTCTTCTCCCTTTGAGTCATGCCCCATCAGCAAATGAAGGTCCTGAAAGCTTTACTCCATCTACACCATTAAGGTTGATTCTGCTTTGATGAGGCAGCTGTCATGGATTGAACTGTGTCCCCCCAAAATATGTGTATTATTTTGGCTACTGATTCCCAGTGCTGTGTGACTGTCCACCATTTTGTCATCTGATGTGATTTTCCTATGTGTTATAAATTCTACCTCTATGATGTTAATAAGGTGAGATAGGCGGCAGTTATGTTAAGGATGTAGGACTCAATCTACAAGACTGGATTGCGTCTTGAGCCAATCTCTTTCAAGATATCAAAGTGAGAAGTAAACAGAGAGACAGGGGGACCTCATACCACCAAGAAAGCAGCGCTGGGACCCAAGTCCAGGGAAAGATTGATGACAAAGACCCTTCTCCAGAGCCAACAGAGAAAGCCAGGGGGAGGAGCAGATACCCTAAAACTAGACTGTGATGGAATAAACTTCTGTTTGTTAAATCCATCCACTTGTGGTATTTCTGTTACAGCAGCACTAGATGACTAACACAGCAGCTCTTCCCCAGTCATATTTTGAGTGTTTTCCAACCTGAGGTATTCATCTTCTGGCATTGTATCAAACAATGTTCCACTGCTATTCATAAGATCTTCACTAAATTTTTTTTTTTAGAAGTAGATCGCCAGAGCCTGTACCCAAAGAGTTCCCTTTCTTTTAAGCTTGTCTATATATTAAACTTACTTTGTTGTAATTCAGCAACCATTTCCCTGTTTTCGTAGAAAGGAGGCCATGGCTAACAGCTCAGTCCACCACGTTTCCATATGGTGCCACTTTGTACATTTCACCACTAGTTTTTAAAAGCCTTATCAATGTCTATAGCCAAAAACTGTGGTTGGAAGAGTATCAAATAGTTTGAAAGTACTGAGAGTACAAGGGCATTTATGTTAGCAATGAGGGGTTACATAACTCATGAACGTTATCTAGGTAAGATTAAAATTTTAATTGCTTACCATGAAAAACATCTTTTACATTCATTATGAATTTCACATATTCATAGGCAGGGATGCTACCACATTCAATGTTTCCTCTTTTAAAGTGACAGCAAAACTCAATACGATTTTCTTGTAAAAAGAAAACAAATACAAAACAAGCTTACATTTGTACTTTGACTGTATTCTGCTGGATCATTTCAGATGACTAACGTCTTACTTAAAGTATATTTTACAAAAATATTGTTTTCTTTCCATGAACATTAGCACTTAGATAATTACCTATGTTTTATCTGTAGATTAGGATGCCCGCTAGAACACTATGCACAATGGTCCATTATTTAAATAACACTAATGAATTACACAAATGCTGAAATCATCAGACTTCATAGTAAAGAATGAGATTTAACAGTGGGGATTTTTGACACTAGAAATATAATTTTTGAAATGTACAATAATGACATATTAATACAGCATTTAATACCAGCACTCTTAAAAACAGAAATAAATCTGTCCAACTTTTAGATTAAAATATAAGCAACAGCTGTACTGCTCTAATGCTTTTACTTGTATTACTCCACTGACTGGTTGCTGCTTGTCTCTTAAAATCCAAGAACTTGTGATTTGGGGAAAAAAAACAAACATGTACCTGGGTCTGACACAGGAAGATCGAGAGTAATCTTATTGTGGACTTCTTTTTTCTCTTCATCGGGCAGAAAGCTTAATAATTTTTTGCCTATGACCTCAAACTAGAAAGAGGAAGGTGGGAGTGGGAAGAGAAAAAGACGGGGAGAGGGAGAGAGAAAGAGAGTGAAAGTTTTACTCTCCTTAGTGATACCACTGTTCATTTCGTCACTGCAGATATCTCCTTACCCCCAGTTTATATTCTGCCCACCTCAGCCATTTATGTTCATCCCACAGTTCATAGTACCTCATTCTCTGACCACTACTGCCTGCTGCCAGCTCACTCATGCAAATACCCCACCTCTCCAACAGGTATTCCACCCTCTGAGCCCTCCAGTCCATTCTTATCACAAACATGTTCATTGTCCATTATCTCCCTCAGATCGTCACATCGCTTCCTACTCAGCTCAGATTCCAGGGTCCATTACTATATTCTCTACCATGTGCGCTTTCCCTCTGCCATACACACCTGGGGCAATCCCATCTCTGGTTAACTTCCCTTCTTCATTTACCCCTACACCTTCACCAAAGCAACTGAATGTGGATGCAAAAAAACCCACCACTATGCTGTTTATTTCATAAATGAGCACTTGGTTCTGCCCAGAAATCACAAAACGTTTCCCTAATCAATTCACTCTTCTACTCTTCAGTGTGATTATTTCTTGACTTTCTTCCTTCCTCAAACCTCCGAATCCTCTAAACTTCCTCATTTTCAGCTGATAACCTCGTTTGTTATTTCACTGAAAAAAAGGGGGAAGGAAATGTCAACATCTCCCTGCCACCAAATATACCACCCTATCTGTTCCTATGCTTGGACACCTGCTGACCATCCTAGTACAATGAATACATAAGCTACTCCTTAAATGTAACTCCCTCACTTGTGCACTGGATCCCATCCTCTCTTGACTATTCAAAAGCATCTCTCCAGAAATCCGCCCCCCTCCACACACACATCACCCAGCTTTCCCTCCCCTACTAGGTCTTTCCGATCAGGTACAAATGTTGTATTACGGATGCTATAACATCTGTCATCTTCAAAACAAAAACCACACAAAATTCCAAAAGCCCAAAAGCTTTCTTGTTATGGATTGAACTGCATCCCCCTAAAATATGTGTTGTAAATCCTAATCCCTATACCTGTGGATGTAATCCCATTCGGGAATAGGGTTTTCTTTGTTATGTTAATGAAGCCATGTCAGTGTAGGGTGTGTCTTACACCAATCACTTTGGAGATATAAAAAGAGTAGATCAGGCACAGAGAGAAACAAGCACTAATGTGAGAGAGACAGATACCACGTGGAGATCTCCAAGGAATGACAAGAAGAACGCAAGAGAAGCTGAGACGAGATTTTTCCCCAGAGTGGACAGAAAGCCTTCTCCTAGAGCCAGTGCCTTAAATTTGGACTTCTAGCCTTCTAAAACTCTGAGAAAATAACTTTCTGTTTGTTAAAGCCACCCACTTGTGGTATTTCTGTTTTAGCAGCTCTAGGAAGCTAAGACATTCCTTGACACTACATCCTTTCCTCCAGCCATAATGCCACTTCGCAGGTCCACTTTGGAAAAAAATACTTGAGAGGAACTATACTTGCTGTCTCCCCTTCACCTCTCACTCTCCCTTGACCCCATACTAATCAGGTTTTGCTCCCAATCATTCCACTGAAACTGTTTTTGTCAAGGTCACCATATTGCCAAATCCATCAGTCAAGTCAGCCTTTATCTTACCTAACATCTCAGCATTTGAGACAAGTGATCTCTTTTTTTTAAATAATTTTTAGTGTGCTTTAAGTGAAAGTTTACAAATCAAGTCAGTCTCTCACACAAAAACTTATATACACCTTGCTACATATTCCCAATTACTCCCCCACAATGAGACAGCCCGCTCTCTCCCTCCACTCTCTCTTTTCGTGTCCATTTCGCCAGCTTCTAACCCCCTGCACTCTCTCTTCTCCCCTCCAGGCAGGATATGCCAACATAGTCTCAAGTGTCCACCTGATCCAAGAAGCCCACTCCTCACCAGCATCCGTCTCCAACCCATTGTCCAGTCCAATCCATGTCTGAAGAGTTGGCTTTGGGAATGGTTCCTGTCCTGGGCCAATGGAGGGTCTGCGGGCCATGACCACCGGGGTCCTTCCAGTCTCAGTCAGACCATTAAGTCTTGTCTTATGAGAATTTGGGGTCTGCATCCCACTGCTCTCCTGCTCCCTCAGGGGTTCTCTGTTGTGTTCCCTGTCAGGGCAGTCATCCGTTGTAGCTGGGCACCATCTAGTTCTTCTGGTCTCAGGATGATGCACTCGCTGGTTTATGTGGCCCTTTCTGTCTCTTGGGCTCATAATTACCTTGTGTCCTTGGTGTTCTTCATTCTCTTTTGCTCCAGGTGGGTTGAGACCAATTGATGCATCTTAGATGGCTGCTTGCTAGCGTTTAAGACCCCAGATGCCACTCTTCAAAGTGGGATGCAGAATGTTTTCTTAATAGATTATATTATGCCAATTGACTTAGATATCCCTCTGAAACCATGGTCCCCAGACCCCTGCCCCTGCTACGCTGGCCTTCGAAGCATTCAGTTTATTCAGGAAACTTCTTTGCTTTTGGTTTAGTCCAGTTGTGCTGACCTCCCCTGTATTGTGTGTTGTCTTTCCCTTCACCTAAAGTAGCTCTTATCTACTGTCTAATTAGTGAATACTCGTCTCCCACCCTCCCTCCCCGCTCTCATAACCACAAAAGAATGTTTTCTTCTCAGTTTAAACTATTTCTCAAGTTCTTATAACAGTGGTCTTATACAATATTTGTCCTTTTGCAACTGACTCACTTCACTCAGCATAATGCCTTCCAGGTTCCTCCATGTTATGAAATGTTTCACGGATTCCTCATTGTTCTTTATCGATGCATAGTATTCCATTGTGTGAGGATACCATAATTTATTTATCCATTCATCCGTCGATGGGCACCTTGGTTGCTTCCATGTTTTTGCTACTGTAAACAGTGCTGCAATAAACATGGGTTGCATATATCTGTTCGTGTAAAGGCTCTTATTTCTCTAGGATATATTCCAAGGAGTGGGATTGCTGGATCGTATGGTAGTTCTATTTCTAGCTTTTTAAGGAAGCACCAAATCAATTTCCAAAGTGGTTGTATCATTTTACATTCCCACCAGCAGTGTATAAGCATTCCAATTTCTCCACAGCCTCATCTACATTTATTATTTTGTGCTTTTTGGATTAATGCCAGCCTTGTTGGAGTGAGATGAAATCTCACTGTACTTTTGATCTGCATTTCTCTAATGGCTAATGATGGTGAACATTTCCTCATATATCTGTTAGCTACCTGAATGTCTTCTTTAGTGAAGTGTCTATTCATATCTTTTGCCCACTTTTTAATTGGGTTATTTGTCTTTTTGCAGTATCATGTAGATTTTAGAGATCAGGCACTGATCAGAAATGTCATAGCTAAAAACATTTCCCCAGTCTGTAGGTAGTCTTTTTACTCTCTTGGTGAAGTCTTTGGATGAGCATAGGTGTTTGATTTTTAGGAGCTCCCAGTTATCTAGTTTTTCTTCTGCATTCTTAATTACGTTTTGTATACTGTTTAGGCCATGTACTAGGGCTCCTAATGTTGTCCCTATTTTTTTTCCATGATCTTTATCGTTTTAGATTTTATATTTAGTTCTTTGATCCATTTTGAGTTTGTTTTTGTGCATGGAGTGAGGTATGGGTCTTGTTTCATTTTTTTGCAGATGGATACCCAGTTATGCCAGCACCATTTGTTAAAAAGACTGTCTTTTCCCCATTTCAGTGTTTTGGGGCCTTTGTCAAATATCAGCTGCTCCTGTGTGGATGGATTTATGTCTGGATTCTCAATTCTGTTCCATTGGTCCATGTATCTGTTGTTGTACCAGTACCAGGCTGTTTTGACTACTGTGGCGGTATAATAGGTTCTAAAATCAGGTAAAGTAAGGCCTTCCACTTTGTTCTTCTTGATCCCTCCTTTTTTAAGGCACGGTTTTTTACTTGACTTTGAGAACCCACACACATCTGGATATTCGTCTACCTCAAAGGTTACTCCTTCACAATTTTCCTTCTCCTCTTCGTAACTACTAGGTATTGGCCTGCCCAAGGCTTAGTCCTTAGACCTCTTCTCTTGCTACATGGTCTCTCTTGGTGATCTTTTCCCTTTGCATCTCATTAAATTCTATCTATCCATTAAAAAAAAAACTAAAAATAATGCACCCCAAATTCATATCTCCATTCCAGACTTCTCTCCTAAACTCATCTAGGCTTGTGCCCTCGAGATATTTCATTTTGTATGTTCAATAAAATTCCAATTTTAAGATATCCAAAACAGGTCTCCTGATATTTTCCCCAACAAAATATGATCTTCCCTCAGTGTTCCTCATTTCAGTAAATGACACTACCATTTACACACTTGGGTGCCCAGAAACCATAAAGTCATCCTTGGCTTTTCTTTTTTTCTTTAAAAAACTACATCCAGTCCATCAGCACATCCTGTGGATTCTACCTTCAAATTATCTATACAGTTGTTCCACTTCTCACCATCTAGTCCAAGGCATCACCATCTCTAGCTTGGATTACTGCAATAGCCTTAACTGGCTGGCCTACCTGCTTCTACTCTTGCCCCCAACTCCCAGTCTGTTTTCCACTGAGCAGCTAAAGTAATCTTTTGAAAACACAAGTCAGATCACATTATTCCTCTGCTCAACAATTTCCACCGGCTCCTTGAGTTATGCAGAGTAAAAGCCAAAGTCCTTACAATACCCTTTATGACTCTACGTTCTGGTCTCTTGCTGCCTAGCTGACTTGACCTCCTCCCACTCTCTCTCTTGCTCACTACTTTCCAGTGCAATGGATATCTAAATACACCAAGAAAACGCTCATTTAGGGGCCCTTGCACTTTCTCTTCATTCAATGTGAAATACTCCTTCCCCAATATCTGCCATGGCTTTCTCCCTCACTTCATTCAGGTTTCTACTCAAAGCCACACTATTTAAAATAGCACCAATTTCCTGGCACTCTCTCCCTACATTCTCCCCCACAGCACTTATTACTACTTGATATTATAACACATATGTGTTTATCTCTTTAATCTTTTTCTTCTCCATTAAAATGTAAATTGCATTAGAACAGAGACTTTGTCTTATTCACTGTTCCATCCTCAACACCTAGAGCAGTGCTTGGCACAACGGAGCACTCAAAAATCAATGAACCAATGAATAATGCTGTACCGTGTAGTTGAAATATGGTGACACGTGGATAAACTGAAAATCAAACATTAAGCTAAGTAATGAGTTTTTAATGTGGTACAAAGTAATGTACAAAGTATTCTTTGTAAGTGGATAATGGCTTTGGGTGATAAACCAAAATTCATATATATTTTCTAACTGGTTAGTATTAATAATTAAAGTCAATATTCAGAAATACATTTTTATGGCCCATTTGTAGCAGCCAGCCTATGAGTTGGCCAATGCTCAAGTTAGCAGATGGATCCTGTCTCAATCAAGAAAAAGTTTGGTTTAATTCAGGATGGAAATATTACCTCAATTAAACAAACAAAATGTTACGGAATTAACAAGCAATAAACGCTGACAGTGAAAGTCACACCATGAAAAATGACTTCCCGAAAGAAATGTACAGCTTTTTTTTTTTCACTGAGCTTAACTTTTTCAGTAAAAATGCCTCTATTAGTTTAGTAATAAAATTAATTTTAGGTACCAAGTTATTTCTGATCAGAGGAAATTGCTCATTCATTCATCTACTGTATGATGAACAACTGCTCTGTGCCAGACATTGCACTAGGTACTTTCACACATACCAGCTCAATTAATCTCTGATGAGAGGATGAGTTACTTATCCCCCATTTTATTCATGGGGAAATTAAAGCTTGCCCAATTGTGAGACCACAGTTTCAGAGACAAACTTCACACCCAGTTCCATCTAACAACAAGTTCATTGTTCCTTCCATGACATCATAGCTGCTTCTTGACCATTTTGCACCAGGGCCAGCCAGTTTGCTAATGGGCCAGTTTCTACATTTTGGACATTCTACATGAGGTAATTCATTTAACAAATTTTACTTAATACTTACGAGGGTTACGAAAGAGGAACTTGACTTCTACTTCCAATGAGCGTAATTCCAGTAGGACAGAAAAGACAGGCACAAACAGCTATGATGCAAAGTATAGTATAATACCATAACAAGAGGTAGAGACAAAGTGCTATGGCTCACCAGTTCCTTCATTATTAGAAGGATGAAGGATAGCATTATCACGGAAAAGAGTTCAACGTGAGCTGTCTTTTGCTATTCTACGTTCTCTTGGGATAGGAATAGTGACAATGAGTTTATTATTAATTAATTGCATTCTCTAGGGATGGGGACATTTGCAATTAATGTCTTATAGTTAACCACTAACTAACATGGTGAACGCAGCAATCATTCCACTTACCCTGCTACTTAGTTAGCAAATGGACAGAGACCTGAAAGTATTGTCAGTATCATATGATTTCTGTAAATCTTTGGCATTTGCTCTTCTTATTACACACGACAAAAAGATCCAGGTACTTAGAACTTAATGAAGGAAGGATAAATACCAGCCAAAAAACAAGGAGGTTTTTCAAAAGCCAAGTGTGCAAATACTTAGTAGTTGTCACACAAATATTAGTATGATGAGTTTCAGTTATGCCAGAAAAGAATAAACAGAATAACTTCACCCCAGTCCATGACATTTACTGAGAAGTTAGTCAAGAAGCATCTTTTTTTTTTCCTGCCAGAGACGTTCACATTAAACATGCATTAGAAAACTGTTCAACTGTACAGGGCACTGGGAAGGATAAGAGGCTCTGACCGAGATTCAGACTTGATCCTGAATCAAACAAAACTTGTCAATAGTAATTTGCTACAAGTGTCTAAGAGAGGCAAGAGCAAATCTCACCACAATTGTCATGAACTAACCATATAACTCTCTTCGAAATCTGCTAAGTGCTCTTCTTTGAAACACCTGCTAAGGTCTCTTCTCTTAAAAACTCCATGCTGAGAAACTTTTTCCACAATGAAGTGTGTATTTTTAAAATTCCAGTTTGCTTAGGAATTGCAAAAGAGAATGACTATATGTGAATTCCTAGATTTTAATATTTTGGGGAACGATGGAGTAGGGTGAGTGGAAGGGCAAGCTGCTAAGATAAGAGGGTAGGTAGTGACTGCAAGTAATATTTCTCCCCAACGAAAAACTGACAAGGAAATCTGTGATTGGGAAAATATGATGGCCGATTTCAGAGATCAGTTTTATGCCAAGACTATGATAATAGCTCTCATTTTAGTTGCAGCATGTGTTATAATATCATAACTTGGATCTTTCTGTCACATTTGCATCCAAGCCATCAGCAAAACTTATTTTCCCTACAAAACACTGACCACTTCCACCTGAATCCAATCCACCACTAGCCATTGCCTAGACTCTTGCAGCAGCTTTCTAAGCGGACTCCCAACTTTCATGCCTGCCTCCTCTTAGCCTATTTTACCACTATAGCTAGAGTGATACTGATAAAATGTATGTCAGATCATTTCCCTCATCAGCTCAAAACCTCCCAATGGTTTCCCATCTCAGAGGAACAGTCAAAGTCATTACAATGGCCCTAAACAGCATGGCCCTCTATGACTACTATACCTCATCATCTCCCAGTACTTTTCCTTTTGTTCCCAACACTCCAGTCATGCTGCTCTTCTTGCTGTACATATTATACACCAAGCACATCCCTTCTTCAGGTCTTTACACTTGGTGTTTCCTCTGCTTGGAACATACTTGCCCCAGTTATCTGCATGACTCACATACTTCATTCAGGTGTTTATTCAAATGTCACCTTATCAGATAGTCCCTTGTTAACTGCACTATAAGAGCCCACCTCCTATCACTCTCTAAGTAATATTCTTTATATAAATATTATAAACCCCAATTCAATAAATATCTATAATATTTGCATTTTATTCAGTTGCTTTGGTATCCTACAAATAAGTGAATTTTAAGATAAAAACTTTTTTTAAAGAAAGGAGGGGACTGACAAATAGAAAAGATTGATTATAGTAACTGTGAATAAAGGTATAAAAGCTCTCTTCATTTCCAAGTGGGCCTGGAACACGCTCGCTGGCAAGGCTTAACTAGTGGAATAAGTTTTTGATCCAATTCACTTCCAGCTTAATGGTAATTTAACATGGCATGTATTAATTTACGTGTTCCAAATTAAAGTTCTATAGACCTCTGGGTAAGAGTTTGCCAAGTTCCTGTGACAACTCTGTGGAAAGAGTGAGGAATATACAATGAAAGCAACAATTCCAAGTATGATTAACAAAGCCACCCAAATGACTGAGATTTCTGAGGGGGGCTGGTGGTGGATGGATTCTACACAGCACTACACACACATGCATGAGTGGCATGAGAAGGCAAGGTAGTGCTTTCATATTTAATGATATATTTGTTACGTGTACAGCAAGCAGATCCAGAAAATCATTAGGGAATCTTCTATTCCAAGTTGATAGTGTTATGAAGATGGAGAGAGCTTTCTTGAGGTGCACAGTTCAATCAAAGGGCTCAGTAATTGACCAATTTTGGACATCAGAGATCTTGACCCTCATGTGTAGGTGTCTCCAGCAATACTTGTGACAGTGCTAAGCTATGAAATAATCTCTACACTTTTTCCTAAATGAGACCATAATTTGTTCTTCACTATAAAGAAAGAAAAATCAAATCAGACATGGAAATGGATGTCACGACCCAGCAGAAATAAATCGTGACATTTGTTGTTTAATTAGCACACTCTAAAGAAACGTACAAAATCACACACACATCCCAGAACACACACATCCACCATTTCAAAAAGTACCCTCTTCTTTGGGAATTGCCTTCAGGGGCAGTTTGCGAAGAACAAAAGAAAAATACATTTCTTTACCTGATGCCAGAGTTGGTTTTTATAGATTTCAAACTGATGAAATCAATGGAGATAACAACAAAAACAGGGGCACACATTTGAGAACACTGAGGATATCTTCTCTGATGAATTATACACTTTGCAAAACAGATAATGAACCCTAACAAAGAACCAGAATTATCCACTTTCCCCAAAACTGGAACAACTTACTGGTAAGTGACCGAGTAGAGAAGAGATGGTTTCATCCACGTGAATGACCATGCCATCTGTGCTCAGTATAATCAGAAAGCCATCTAATGACTAATGATGAGAGAATAGTAATGTAATTAAATAGTGGAACAATAATAAAATGACAGCTTTATTTCCAAATGCATAAATAATTATAATAGCACATTGAAAATATATTGCAGTTCTTAAATATCAATAAAGCAGGCACGGATTTAATTAAAATTCCATTATCCTGCATCCTACACAGAATCTACTTAACCTTAAGCATGAGATGTGTATCAAATGATGTTACTTAGACAAAAAAAAAAAAATTTCGGCGTACACCTAATTAACAAAAACCTCTTCAACACAAGCTAGAAAGCTTCATTTTCATGTGTAGGTTATTTCAGTTTAAGCACACTTAATTCCATAACTGCTAAGAATATTTTAGAAGGCATTTTTATTTCTGGTATCTTATAAATATGGATGGTCCCATCACTTTCCTGTTCTATAATGGTTTATATATCCTCCTGGCACAGAACATCTAAAATGGTGGATAAAATACATAAAAGCATATTTTTCAAAACAGGGCAGAACTTATGGTAAAGTAAGAGAAACAATCTGATGTCAGAAATGATTAAAAAAAAAAGTTTTTTTTTTGGGGGGGGGACCGGATTTGCCTGGGGAATATCTGCCCAACACTGATGGCCTAGAGCTTAGGGATGGAAAGGAAAGCCTGGGACCTGTATAATGTGGGAGGTGAAATCAGAGACCCCTGTGTAATGCCAGGCCTCCCAAAGAGTGACACTTAGGCAAGTGAAAGAGAAAAATCCCATCATGCAAAACGGAGATGGGAAAGGTACATGCTTGTCTCAGCCTCAGCTCTGGCTACAGCAGAAGAAGAGAAAAGAGTCTCACCTCAGAATTACTAAACAGAAGCCCACACTCACACAGAGGGGCTGGAGTTCACATGCTACCTGTGTGGTCCTCAACACCTTAAGCCTGATATTTCTTTAGAGTAGCCATGACCCCAGTTATCCAGTAAGAAAAAAAAAATCCAAATCATCTCTAGGGAATTACTTTAAACCAATAAACCAATAAAGAATCATGCAGATTAAGTGCCAAATAAGATGACTTTACAATTTAAAAAATCACTAAAAACAGGAAGACATGAACCATCATGAATGAGGGGCAACAGAAATAATAAAATGCAAAATCAATTAAAAAAACAGCACATATCGGAGTTATCAGATATAGAATATAAAATAAGTATGCTCAATAATCTTAAATAAACATTATAGGTATTAAAACATGATGAAGTAAGAGACCATCAAAAAGGATCAGGCGGATGTGAAAAAGAATCAAATCAAACACCTAGAAATGAAAAATGTTATTAAAAAAAACTCAATGTATGGGTTAAATATTAGAAAATGGCTGGGAAGAAAATTTGTGAATTGGAAGACAGAGCTGAAGAAATGACTCAAACTACAGCACAAAGAGACACAGGAATAGGAAATAAACCAACCTAAAAAAAACCATTACCGTTGAGTCAATTCTGACTCATAGTGACCCTAGAAGACAGAGTAGAACTGCCCCATAGAGTTTCCAAGGAGCGCCTGGTGGATTCGAACTGTCGACCTTCTGGTTAGCAGCCAAACTCTTAACCACTACACCACCAGGGTTTCGGGAACGGAAAATAGAGAAATTAAAAGACATGGCAGCTGTATATATTTTTATAATAAAAATAAGAAAGACATGGAGCATAGAGTTAGAAAGTCCAACAAAGGTCTAATCGGAGTTCCAGAAGGAGATAACAGAAACAGGGAAGAAGCAATACTCGATGAGATATAGGTAAAAATTTTTCCAGAAGTAATGAAATATCCCAATCTTGAAGTTCAGGAAGCCCAAATAATTGCAAGCAGAATTCTATATGGTCTAAGATATGGTAAGGGAAACAAGCAGTAAACTTGTAGGTAAACCCAAAGAGATATCAGCTTTACAAAGCAGTAACAACAATGTCTATTTTTGAAGTTAAAAAAAGAACTACAATTGTAGACAATAATTACCTATAAGTCAAGAGGGGGCTGGGGTCAAAGTATCTTTGGCTCAGGAGAAAGGTAAAGATAATGAATAAATTTAAACATCTTAGGTCAAATGGGCATTTCAATATTTTTAGAATAGAGTAAAAGTATAAAAACAGAGCAAACATGTACTAAGGAGGGAACCTTTAATCAAGCAAGGCAAGAAAGAGTGGAAAAACATATAAAAAGTAGCAAAAATCTAGACAGCAAAAATCAGATGGAAGAAATTAATCCAAATCATCAGTCAATGAAAACTAACCAAACTCTTCAGTTAAAGGACAAAGACTGTCAAACTAGATTTAAAAAAAAAAAAAAAAAGCTAACTATACGCTGTTTACAAATGACAAACCACAGCAAAGGGTGAAAAAAGATGTATCAGGCAAATACTAAAAAGAAAGCTAGTGTGGCTACAATAACAGACAAAACAGACTTTAGGCCAAAAAGCATTTGTGTTATATTTATATTTATGCTAAAGAGGATTACTTCATTTTGACAAAAGTTTCAATATTTCAGGAAGATACAATTCTAAACTTGTATGAACCTAATAACATAACTTCAAAATATATTGTTTCATTGACAGATCAATAGGAGAAATGGGATACAGTTATAATAAGAGTTTAATTTACTTTTCTCAGAAACTGATAGATCAAGCATACAAAAAGTCAGTTAAGAAAAGTAACGTTTGAACCACATAATTAACAAGCCTGATCTAAGTGACATACATTGAACACTGTACCCCAAAACTGAAGGGTACACATTCTTTTCCATCTCATACAGGACATTTATAAACACTGACCATTTTATAGGACACAAAGCAAATCTCAATACATTCCAAAGATTAAAATGCAATTAAGTTAGATATCAATAAAAAAGTTATTTTAAAAATAGGTCAAGGCATGGAAATATAGGGTGGAGAAAAGGAGTGTGCTGTCTCATTAGGGGAAAAGCAACTAGGAGTATACAGCAAGGTGTATATAAATTTTTGTATGAGAGACTGACTTGATTTGTAAACTGTCAATTAAAGCACAATAAAAAATTTTTAAAAAGTAACAAAAAAAAAATAGGTCAAGGAAAAATCATAATGGAAACTAGAAAACATTTATAATAGAATGATTCTTTAAAACTACTCATCGAAACGTGTGGAATGAAGCTAAAATAGCACTTGGCAATCTTTAGCCTTAAAGGTATATATTAGGAAACAAAAATGGTTACAAATTAATGAGCTAAATATCTAACCTAAAATACTAAAGAAGAAAGAAATTAACCAAAAAGCAGGAGAAAGTAAATAAGGACAGGAGCACAAATTGATGAAATAGAAAATTAAGACAAAATAGAATCTAGGAAGTCCAAAGTGGAGGCTTATGAAAAGAACAATAAAACTGACAAACCTTTGGTAAGATAAATGAAGGGGAGAAAGGCACAAGCAATATTAGGATGAAAAGGGGATATCACTACAGAAGCTTCAGACATTAAAAAGGTAGTAGGAAGATACTATGAACAGCTTATGCCAATACATTTAAAAACTTAAGCGAATATTGACTCTGGAAGAAATAGAAAATATGAATAATCCTATAATCACTGAAGAACTGAATCTATTAGTAGTGATTACCAGGGATGGGAGGGAGGGGGAAAGGGGAAGTCACTGTTTAGGAAGCAACGAATTTGGCAATGAATGTTGCTGACGGTCACACAACATGATTAATGTAACTAATGGCACTAAGTTGTACACATGAAAAATTTTGAATTGGCAAATGTTGTATTGCATATATTTTTACAACAATAAAAAACCTTCTTAAAATGGGTATTTGCTATTTCCTATTTGTCTGACAGCAAAAGCAAAAGTCCCAAATTGCTATGAGCCTGAAGTGATCTTCCAGACACATGGGTTCAGAAAAGAACCTAGATAGCTCTCGTAAAGGTGTTCCGCTCCTCTACTGTTTTTCTGTGTACCTGCTTGCTTTTTGCATTTTATTGACCACCTTCTCTATTGAGATGGTTTACTGTGACTCTGGGCTACCATGGTGTGGCATGTGGATGGGGCAACAACGGTGTCACAGCTCTGCTACTCATAGGTATTGGACTTATCTCTTCTTCCCGACAGCAAGAAGGATGCCATCATTATCAACTACATCACACGGTTGGTTTGAGGATGAAATCCGCTATTCCACATGAAAGCACTTTACGGGCTGTTATGCAGATGTCATGAGGCTGCTATCTTTGACCAGCAGTGTGGCAAACAAGAAAGGAAACATCCAAAGTTGAGTTTACTGCTCTGGAAAACAGGCCATAAGGCACAAAAGCATCTTGCTCTCTCCCTCTTCCCAAACTCTGCTCTCTTTCCTGCTTCCAAAACTGACAAATGAAGGGAACTAGCCATCCACTGCCTCTCTTCCTGGATTCCCTGATGTTTTTCATCTCTCTAGTTGAAGTCAGCTGTGATTAGCCAGACAGCTAGCTTGGTTGACGCATAAAAAAAAATTTCACAAAGAAAGAACAGGCTTTTTCCAGGGAAGTAATTAAAGTCTAATGGGAGAAAAAAGAAGTGGGTAAGAGGGAATCACCCAGGATGTTCTGATTCCTCCCACCCAGTTCGATACTATACTCTGTAGTCATTAACAACTATCCCTACAGGTATCCTTCTACCTTATCCAGCTTCTAAAATATTTAAAAGAAGCAACTGGTTCCTTAAAATTCGTAACAGGATTTTGTATAACATAGTATCAAGGCCTCTATGAGGCAACTATTTGTGTAGTTGGGAGCAGGTCTGCTGCTTGAAAGGAAGAACAATAAGGTAGAGAACATTAAAATACGACTGTACTTACCCATCTTCAGTGGAATTCTGTTTACAGAATTGGGATGAGTCTGAAAAGATTCACCCACACGATGCCTTTCTTAGACCCGATTATGACCAAAAGCAGGCATCTGCTGGGTGGTTAGCCAGGACCAAGGGGAAAAGGGCCAGAGCTCATAATTTCTGCGCATCTAATACGTGCCAAGAATGGCACTAGAAAATTTATACATGCTCACCTTACTTTATTCTCACAACTCAGTAAAAGAGAAGTCATTTTTACCCATTTAAAGTCATTTTTACCCATTTTACAAAAAATAAACCACTCGAGGATACACAGCAAGTGTGTGACAAAGGCAAAGTTCATATCCCTATTTCTGACTCAGAGGACTACAGCCTTTCCGTTTGTAGCCACTGAACTTAGTGAAACTGACCAGTTGTCTTGGTGACAGGAACCATAAGAGCCTTGTGTCCTTTAGGAAAAAAAGACTTGAAGGCTTATTCAATACAGTCCAACAACCTATGTTGACTGAGTGTACCAGAGAATTACTTAACTTGCCACTATATACAAAGATTATTTGTTGTCACTCAAGATGAGTGGTTTTTAAAACTCAGTTGGCATCAGAATCATCTGAGAAGTCTGTTATAAATGCAGATTCCTGGTCCTACCAGGTCTGAGTTTCTGATTCAGGAGGTCTAAGGAGCACCCAGGAATCTGCACTTTTACCAAGCTCCCCAGGTGATTCTGATGCATATGGTCTCCAAGTCACACACTATTCTGTACCTTCTACTGCATATATGCTGCATATGAAGTAATCAGAGACCATAATCCCTCTTACCTGTAGAGTTGTCTGAATGAAGTCTTCATAGTTTTGAAATGTTAGGTTCCAACTTGGTTTGCCTTCAGATGTTCCTGGGCTGACACTGACTCCTTAAAAGGAGGGAGAAAGGACAGAGAAGAGTCACATTAAAATGATTAGCCATGTGGAGGTGGAGCCAAGACGGTGGAGTCGTCAGATGCTTCCGCTGGTCCCTCTTACAACCAAGACCAGAAAAAAACAAGTGAATCGATTTTATACGACAATCTAGGAGCCCTGAACATCAAAGGCAAAGTTGAGGAATCAGACTGAATATTAAGGGGAGGGAGAGACAGTTCAGAAGCAGTGAAGAGTTGCCAGACCTGACCCGGCGGGAAACGGCACCCTGCAAGCCAGATCAGATGACAAGTGTGATGAGGCAAGCAGTGGCGTTTGGGACGCATTTTCCACATAGGGAGAGACTGAGAGGCGGAGAGTCTACTCAACACTCCAGGACCAGAGAAATGCAGCCCTCAATCGGCAAAAGATAAGTACATGCACCTAACTTACTGCAAGGATCAAAAAACATCCCCTCTGGGAAAAACCTCTCTCCCTCTTCCCTCCCTGCTCTTCACAGAGTTCCAAGCTGGCTTCAGTGATTGCCAACTGTCACGTCCCCTGGGCTGGAAGTAGGGCCCATCGCGTGCCCTGAGCCATTCTCTCAGCTTTAAGAAGTGAACAAATTAACAAACAGGAAAAAATAATCTGCCAGCTCCCCTAAGTCAGGAACTCAGGGCAGGCACAGTTTCTTTGCCTAGGCACAGGCATAAGGGGTCCACAGACTTTGAATGTCTTTCACCCTTATGTAGACCTGTGTGGGCCCATTTCAACAGAATAGGCCTTCATTAGTACAGTACAGTACAACAGGGTATATACCTGAAGCCTAACTTCACTATATCAGCTATACGCTGCAGTGACAGGTTCATGACATTTGACACCACTATTCATATTAAGCAGGGCCTTCACCTACCCACATCACGGGCCTGAGGACTGATGCCTCCACCCACGCCATTGAGCCACCCACAACAGGGGTCCAAGACTAAGTGGTGCCTCCTAGTCCTTACGGTCAACAGCATTGGGTGCCCATAGTCTGGCTGCAAAACCCACCCACCTACATGCTCTAGGGAACAGGGACACATTTTCCTCCCAGATGCTCAGGGGCAGCCCCCTGCCTTGCTAAGCATGTGACCCCCTACTGCAGCCAGATATCCGTGCCTACTCCAATCACCCCGCTTATCTAGGACGGTAGGTAAGAGCCTGCACCATGATTTGGTGATCAACTATCTAGACACCTAACCTGAATCCATACAAAAAAAGTGAATGGGCTCCTAGGCTCATACACCTGGTAACAGCTCTAAACATATGGCAAAAGGACGTCAGAGCTTCAAAGGTGAAAACAATCAAGCTAGCTCACTCAAGCAACCCATTTGGGCATATCAAAACAAAAGAAACTAGGAGACAGTAAGCAAACATAAAATAACTAATACAATAACTTATAGATGGCTGGAAGACAAGAGTCAATATCAAATCACATGAAGAAACAGGCCAATTGCTTCAACAGGCTCTCAAAACAAAGAATCCAGGGATCTTCTAGATGAAAGTGCCTTCCTGGAATTACCAGATGCAGAATACAAAAGATTAATATACAGAGCCCTTCAAGACATCAGGAAGGAAATCAGGCAATACACAGAACAAGCCGAGGAACACACAGATAAAGCAGTTGAAGAAATTAAAAAGGTTACTCAAGAACATAATCAAAAATTAAATAAGCTGGAAAAATCCACAGAGAGCGATCAGAATTCAGAAGACCAACAATAAAATTCTAGAATTAGACAATTCAATAGAAAGTCAGAGGAGCAGAACTGAGCAAGTAGAAGGCAGAATTAGTGAGACTAAAGATAAAACACTTGGCACCAATATATTCAAATAAAAATCAGGTAAACGACTTAAAAAGAAGAAGAAACCCGAAGAATCATGTGGGACTCTACCAAGAGAAATAACCTACAAGTGACTGGAGTACCAGAACAGGGAGAGATAACAGAAAATACAGAAAGAATTGTTGAAGATTTGTTGGCTGAAAACTTCCCTGATACCATGAAAGATGAGAAGATAGCTATCCAAGATGCACATTAAACCCCACAGGAGATAGATCCCAAAAGAAAGTCACCAAGACATAGTATAATCAAACTTGCCAAAACCAAAGACAAAGAGAAAATTTTAAGAGTGGCTAGGGATCACCCACAAAGGAGAGTCAATAAGACAAAGTTCAGACTACTCAGCAGAAACCATGCAGGCAAGGAGGCAATAGGATGACATACATGAAGCCTTAAAAGAAAAAACTTGCCAACCAAGAATTATATATCCAGCAAAACTGTCTCTAAAATATGAAGGTGAAATTAGGGCATGTCCAGGTAAACAGAAGTTTAGGGAACTTGAAAAAAAAACAAAGCAAAATTACAAGAATACTAAACAGAGTCTTCCAGTTAGAAAATCAATAACATCAGATAAAAACCCAAGACTAGAACACAGGACAGAGCAACTGGATATCAACCCAGATAAGGAAATCACAAAAATTACTCAAAGCTAAAACATTGAAAATAGGGAAACAGAGACATCAATATGTGAAAGATGACAACATTAAGACAAAAAAAAGAGGGACTAAATAATGTAGTCATAGATCTTTCATATGGACAGGAAGTCAAGATGAGATAAAGAAATAAAAGAATGGTTAAAACTTAGAAAAATAGAGGTAAATATTAAGGTAACCACAGAGGAAGCTAACAATCCTACACATCAATATAAAAAACAAGAAAAACATAAAGACTCAGCAAATAGCGAAATCAGCAACAATGAAAAAGATGAAAAGAAAATACATAAAGAAAAATGACTCAGCATGGAAAACTAAGTGGAACAAAAAACTGTCAATAACACAAAAAAATACATGAAAATGACAACACTAAACTCATTCCTATCAATAATTACACTGAATGTAAAATGGACTAAATGCATCAATAAAGAGACAAAGAGTGGCAGAATGGATAAAAAAGCATGATTCGTATATATGCTACCTACAAGAGACATACCTTAGACTGAAAGACACAAACAAACTAAAACTCAAAGGATGGAAAAAAAACATATCAAGCAAACAACATTCAAAAAAGAGCAGGAGTTGGCAATATTAAATTCTGAAAAAATACTTTAAAGTAAAATCCACCACAAAGGATAAGGAAGGACACTATATACTGATTAACAGGTCAATACATCAGGAGGACATAACCATAAAAATGTTTACGCACCCAAAACAACATGGCTCCAAAATACATAAAACAAACAGCACTGAAAAGAGAGATAGACAGCTCCACAATAATAGTAAGAGACTTTAACACACCACTATCAGTGAAAGACAAAACATCCAGAAAGATGCTCAATAAAGGCACAGAAGATCTAAATGCCACAATCAACCAACTTCATCTCACAGACATATACAGAGCACTCCACCCAACAGCAGCCAAGTATACTTTCTTTTCCAACGCACATGGAACATTGTCCAGAATAGACTACATATTAAAGCAAGCCTTAACAGAATCCAAAATATGGAAATATTACAAACCATCTTTTCTGACCATAAAGCCATAAAAGTAGAAATCAATAACAGAAAAATCGAGGAAAAAAATCAAACACATGGAAACTCAACAACACCTTGCTCAAAAACTACTGGGTTATAGAAGAAATTAAGGACAGAATAAAGAAATTCATAGAATCAAATGAAAACGAAAACACATCCTACTAGAACCTTTGGGACACAGCAAAAGCAGTGCTCGGAGGTCAATTTATAGCAATAAATGCACACATATAAAAAGAAAAAAGAGCCAAAGTCAAAACATTAACCCCACAACTCGAACAAACAGCAGCAAAAAAAGCCCTCGGGCACCAGAAGAAAGCAAATAATAAAAATTAGACCAGAATTAAATGAAATAAAAAAGCAATTAAGAGTTAACAAGACCAAAAGCTGGTTCTTTCAAAAGATCACCAAAATCCATAAGCCACTGACCTAAGTGACAAAAGAAAAACACAAGGAAGCAAACAGCCCAAATAAGAAGTGAGATGGGCGATATCACAACAGGCCCAAGTGATATTAAAAGAATCATATCAGATTACTACAAAAAATTGTACTCTAACAAATTTGAAAACCTAGAAGAAACGGATGAATTTCTAGAAACACACTACCTACCTAAACTAACACAAACAGAGGTAGAACAACTAAATAAACCTATAACAAAAGAAGAGATTGAAAACGTAATTTAAAAAATCCCAACAACAACAAAAAAGCCCTGGCCCTGACAGCTTCACTGGCGAATACTACCAAACATTCAGAGAAGACTTAACACCACTACTACTAAAGGTATTTTGGAGCATAGAAAAGGATGGATACTCCCAAACTCATCTATGAAGCCAGCATAACCCTGATGCCGAAACCCGGTAAAGACACCACAAAAAAAGAAAATTACAGACAAATATCCCTCATGAACATGGTCACAAAAATTCTCAACAAAACTCTAGGCAATAGAATTCAAGATTGACTTATGCTCATCAGAAAACTTTATCAAAAGAGTAAAAAAACTATCTACAGACTGGGAAAAAAATTGGCTATGACAAATCTAATCAGTGTCTGATCTCTAAAATCTACGTGATACTGCAAAAACTCAACCACAAAAAGACAAATAACCCAATTAAAAAATGGGCAAAGAATACGAACAGGCACTTCACCAAAGAAGACACTTAGGAGGCTACCAGATACATGAGGAAATGTTCACAATCATTACCCATCAGAGAAGTGCAAATCAAAACTGCAATGAGATACCATCTCACCCCAACAAGGCTAGCATTAATCCAAAAAACACAAAATAATAAATGTTGGAGAGGTTGTGGAGAGACTGAACACTTGTACACTGGTGGTGAGAATGTAAAATGGTACAACCACTTTGGAAATCGATTTGGTGCTTCCTTAAGAAGCTAGAAATGGAAGTACCATATGATCCAGCAATCCCACTTCTTGGAATAGATCCTAGGGAAATAAGAGCCGTCACACGAGTAGATACATGCACACCCATGTTCACTGCAGCACTGTTTACAATAGCAAAAAGATGGAAGCAACCAAGGTGCCCATCGACAGATAAATGGATAAATAAATTATGGTATATTCATACTATGGAATACTACGCATCGATAAAGAACAAGGATGAAACCGTAAAACATTTCACAACATGGAAGAATCTGGAAGGCATTATGCTGCGTGAAATTAGCCAGTTGCAAAGGGACAAATATTACATGAGACCACTATTATAAGAACTCTACATAAAGTTTAAACACAGAAGAAAATATTCTTTGATTGTTACGAGGGTGGGGAGGGAGGGAGGGAGAAGGGTTTTTGCTATTTAGATAGTAGATAAGAACTATTTTAGGTGAAGGGAAAGACAACACACAATATACGTGAGGTCAGCACAACTGCACTAAACCAAAAGCTAAGAAGTTTCCTGAATCCAACTAAACACTTCAAGGAACAGAGTAGCAGGGGCAGGGGTCTGGGGACCATGGTTTCAGGGGACATCTAGGTCAACTGGCATAATAAAGTTTATGAAGAAAATGTTCTGCATCCCACTTTGGGGAGTGATGTCTGGGGTCTTAAAAGCTAGCGAGTGGCCATGTAAGATCCATCAATTAGTCCCAATCCACTTCAGCTAAGGAGAATGAAGAACACCAAAGACAAGGAAAATATTAAAGCAAGATAAACCAGAAACTCCATCAGCCTGAGACCAGAGGAACTAAATGGTACCCAGCTACCACCAATGACCGCCCTGACACGGAACACAATACAGAGTCCCTGACGGAGCAGGAGAAAAGTGGGGTGCAGAACTCAAATTCTAGTAAAAAGATCGGACTTAATAGTCTGATTGAGTCTGGAGGGGCCCCAGAAGACATGGCCTCCAGACTGTTAACCCAGAACTGAAACCATTCCCGAAGCCAGCTCTTCAGACAAAGATTAGACCGGACTCTAAGGCATATAATGACACTCGTGAAGAGAGTTCTCCTTAGCTGAAGCTGAAGTAGATACATGAGACTAAATGCACAGCTCCTGTCCAGAGGTGAGATGAGAAGGCAAAAAGGGACAGGAGCTGGTTGAGTGGACAGAGGAAATCTGGGGTGGAAAGGAGGAGTGTGCTGTCACATTATAGGGAGAGCAACTACAGTCACATAACAATGTGTGTATAAATTTTTGTATGAGAAACTGACTTGAACTGTAAACTTTCCCTTAAAGCACAATAAAAAAAATAATTAGCCATGGGTATTAGACTTTTCCACCTTATAATTAATTTTATAGAAAAGGCTCTCATAAGAAAATGCTGAGTGCTAATGAAGGATCTGATGTAGATTCTGATTGCTCATAGAAGTGTTTAGAATTGAAAAAGACCTTGAAAGTCATCCAACTCAATCTCTACATATTATGATCTTTCCAACATCTTTCTGATTTTAAACCTCTATTCCTTTCCGCCTCTTGGCTTTTTTTTAAGTCTTCTGAATTCAACTAAAATTCCGTATCCGTAACATGCCAGATAAGACACAGCCTTTGTCTAGTGCTCTAGGCAGTCCCAGACCCCAAAATCTCCCCACCTCCCAGCTAAAATAGGGACCTCCACTGTTTAGTTTAATCTAATTAAGCTTTGAGCAAGGCCCCTTAACCAGAATATACTTAAGCCTTATCTTGTAGCTTCTTGTCTCTTCGAAGCCATTGGCACTGTTCTATCTCCCATCCATCCTACTCCATTCTTCAAGCTTTGCTGATCTTCCTAGTGGGCAGTGTTTCTACTCTTGTCACCACTCAGAGTCTTTGCTATTAACATCTGCCCCTCACCACTTCCTCCAACCCCACCTACGCCAGGGACCTATCAGAGCCCTCCAATCTCCACTGATTTCAATGCTTATGTCAATGAAAGTTAGTTCCTTCTTCTCACAGGAAAATTAGGGACCCGTGGCATAAAACTTCAACCCCTATGAAAAGTGTAAACCCCCCTGACAAGGATAATGTTGATAGCAAAAATTGCTTGCATAGTGGACATGAGTCTCAATCCTTTCCTATGAGTAGATTTGAAGAGGAGGAGGTAATGCATGAGCAGAAGAGATCCAAAACCCTCACTAAGAGAAACTGAGAAGAGGTTTTGTAACTCGGTGGGCAGTAGGCATAGTACAAAAAATAAAGCACTTCGGTTGCACAACTGTCCTAAGATCGGTGTTCCTGACCATTCTCCCAGCTTGGAAACTTAGCCCTTAGTTCTGGGTAAGCTACTCAAACTCAGGAAACAACCCACGTCACTCTTCCATAAGCTGACTTCTGAAGTCATTTCCCCCAGTGGCTTTCAACTCCACCCAGTAACTTTTATCTTCTGTACTCCTTTCAAAGATTTAAAAAATATAGACAGGCAAATCCAGTTCTTGCCAATAAAGGAGAACCACTGTTTTCTATCAATGAACCAGAAAGGGATTTTCTATCTTACTATTGCCTGTGAACTTGTTGTTTTGACTGAGCTCCTTTAGGGTTGGCATCATAATCAATTCATCATTATATTCTTAGTGTCCAGCACAGTAGTTAACTCACAGTAAGAACTCAGTAATTGTTACTCATACCGACCCTATAGGACAGAACAGAACTACCCCATAGAGTTTCTAAGGAGAGCCTGATGGATTCGAACTGCCAACCTTTTGGTTAGCAGCTGTAGCAGTTAACCACTATGCCACCAGGGTTTCCATAAAGAGTCAGAATCTACTTGACAGCAATGGGTTTAATTGTTGTTAAACCGAAACTCATTCATTCACTGAACAAATATTTACTGAGCTCTTACTATATGTCAGACTATGTTTTAGGGGCTCAGGATGCAGTATAAACAAGATAAAATGAGGTGACTGTCCTTTTGTATCTTGCACACAAGCACGGGGAAGACAGGTAATATTTTACTATAGCATGATTATACGCTTATTGGGCATGATGCACTTACATGCTTTGAGTTAAATCTACTTAAAGAATTACAAGTTACTATTTTACCGCCACTTCTGGGTGAACCTCAATGAAATTATAAGTATCGACAATAAAAAAAAAAAAACTTGTGAATGGAGAAAACCAAAATATGTGTGTACTCTTAGATGGTACTTCAAGGGACCTTCTAGTCATCAATCCTACCTAAAAATATCTGAGGTAGATTGAAGGACCAAGCCACTTCGCCCCCAGCTAATTTTCAATATGGCCAATCAAAAAGCTATAAAGTAGAAATTAGAAATGCCATATGATCCAGCAATCCCACTCCTATGAATATATCCTGGAGAAACCAGATCTGTTATATGAATAGACATATGCACACTCATGTTCACACAGCATTATTTACCATAGCAAAAAAGATGGAAACAACCTAAGTGCGCATCAACAGATGGATGGGTTAACAAAGTATGGCACATACGTACAATTGAGTACTATGCAATGATAAAGAACAATGATGAATTCATGAAACATCTCACAGCATGAATGAATCTGGAGGGCATTATGCTAAGTGAAATAAGCCAATCACAAAAGGACAAATATTATATGAGACCACTATTATAAGGATTGAAGAAAAGGTTTATACACAGAAAAAAAACATTTTCTGATGGTTATGAGGGTGGAGACAGACGGGAAGGAGAAATCACTGACTCGATAGTAGACAACTGTCAACTTTGGTGAAGGGAAAGACAATACACAATATAGGGGAAGTCAGCACAACTTGACCAAGGCAAAGGCATACAACTTTCCTAGACACATCCAAACACTCTGAGGGGCCAAGTTGCTAGGCCTGAGGGCTGGGGACCAGGGTCTCAGGGGACGTCTAGGTCAACTAGCATAACATAGTTCATTAAATAAATGTTCTACATCCTATTTTGGTGAGTAGCACCTGGGGTCTTAAAAGCTAGTGAGTGGCCATCTAAGATATTGGTCTCATCCTGTCCGAAACAAAGGAGAATGAAGAAAACCAAAGACACAAGGAATATACTAACCCAAAAGGCTAAAGGCCCACATGAACCAGAGCCTCCACCAGCCTAAGCCCAGAAGAGCTAGATGGTGCCCGGCTACCACCACTGACCACTCTAACAGGGATCACAACAGAGAGGCCCAGACAGAGCAGGAGAAAAATGTAGAACAAAATTCAAATTCAGGAAAAAAGACCAGACTTACTGGTCTGACAGAGACTGGAGGGACCCTGAGACTATGGCCCTCTGCTAACTCAGAACTGAAACCACTCCCAAACCCCACTTTTCAAGCAAAGATTAGACAGGCCTATAAAACAAACAATAACACACATGGGGAATGTGCTTCTTATTTCACTCAAATATACGAGATCAAATGGACCACTCCTGCCCAAAAGCAAGACAAGAATGTAGGAAGGGACAGGAAAACTGGGCAAATGGACATGGGGAACCTGGGGTGGAAAGGGGGAGAGTGCTGACACATTGCAGGGATTGCAACCAATGTCACAAAACACTGTGTATAATTTTTTTTTAATTTTTGAATGGGAAACTAACTTGCGCTGTAAACTGTCACCTAAAGCACAGTAAAAAAAAAAAAAAAAGGCTATAAAGATGGGTGAGGTTGCACAAATCAAACCTTCCTTCTTCTGTAAAAAGTCAATGGTGTTCTGCAATGTTGTAGATTTATCTGCTTTAACAGGGTAGCCGTGGTTGTGCAGCATTTTACGTAGTTCTGTAAAGAAGATGTTGAACTGGTCTCTTCTTTTCTTTTCGGATTTATTACGTGCTTCCCTAATTGATGGAAAAACAGAGTTATCGATGGCAAGGAGGGGGCTGGGAATTCAGGTAGTGGAACAACAGAAGGGGGAGAAAAGGGGATGTGAATGTCAGTATTTGAGCAAAAATGCAGTTCCTTGATTCTCCACAGGACAACAACACCTGTCAATATTAAAACAAGGAAACAAAAGCCAATCTCATCTCCCTTAGACTGTGGGGTTGTGGAGGGTAGGGACCATATCTACTTCCAGGCAAAGCGCAGTACACTGCCAGACACAGTGGCCTAAGAATTATATAAAAGAAATTAAGTCCAAATTTACTTAAATTGAATGGTGGGTCTTTATTCCACTATATATTCTTACCTGTTTTTACAAGAGTACTTCTGATTAAGAAGATTCTTTCTAAATGACCCATAATTACTCAAGAGGCTCTCTCAAGTGGATGTTGCTTCTCAAAGAGAAGGCTGAGCAATAAAATGCTAATTGAAATTCTTTTTACCTTTAAAAACCACAGAACATACTGTAAAATTGTGACAAAAACTTTGTGAGCAGTGAACTTGAATTTACTTTAGATGCTTGAACTGGATAAATACGTTAATTTATCTTCTCAAATGTAAATGAATTTAAGCTCTAGGCCAGCCAAGGCTGAAAAACAGGCTTCTAAACATATCAGGGAATATATATATGTATATATATATCAGGGAGTGTGTGTATACACACACACACACACACACCTCTCAGTTATTTTGCAACCACTTATTTAGTGTCAGCTCTGGGCATTTTTTTTCTGGGCAGTCACTGTGCAAAGCACAGAGGACCCAGAGTAATGAGGGAGACTGTCCGATACACAGGGAATGTGCAAAGTATTGGAATATAGTTGGGGCTAGGGGTTGTGAAAACCCACTGGTGAGATTGACTCTCCCTGAGTGAGTCAGGCTTCTCTGAGGAAGCAGAATTTTGCTAGCTGTGAAATGGGAACAGAAGAAGGGAACGAGGGCTTCAGCAAAAATATCAGTCAGTTATGAATGCATACCTCTTCTCTTTTTCTTTCTTATCCATTATTCAGTGATGTAAGGAAGAATTCTGAAATCAAAGAGGAGCAACGTTTTACTAAGAAATCAGTCTACGGTTAATCACAGTAAAGCAATAATACAAATCAAAATTCTAAATTATATAACACCTTTCCCTCAAGGAATGCCTAGTTCTTTGAAAGATAGAATTGCATTAAACACAAATTACCCTTTCATATGCTATGAAGATTTGCTTTATTGTGTGATCCCCAATGAATGTTGTGACAATAACATTGCAAATGAATATATTTTCAAAAGTTACAAAGACATTCTGGGAAGTTACACAACTTGGTCCAAAATTCAAGTATTTATAAGTTTAATTCCATATCCTTGAATTCATTTAATTTCCACTAACTTCGAAAACACTTAAGGAAACAAAGAGAGATGTGGACTGAAAGCTCATACCTTGGATCTGCATTACAAAATAGAAACAAAATGTAAGTATTTGTTATTTATGTCACAAAAATCCTGGGCATATGAAAAAAATAGCCCTGAAATCGCCAAAGTCTTCTGCTTTGAACTGCATAATTTGACTCATCCATCACCTCAAGGTCAAAGTCTCAAGGTAGAAATAAATGACATTCAAATACCTATGTGTTAAACAAAAAGAAACAGTTAAAATAAAGCAAACATCCTTTAAATGCTCTCAAGAAAGTAAAGTCCAAGGATTAAACACTGAGAAGACACTGAAAATAGAAGGTGGTTAGACAACAACCTGTGCTGCTGTGGGGGTGAGGGATGCAGAGTGACATAACCAAGGAGTTTGGGTATTCATGCCTTCTTGGGTGGAGGAGACCCAAAGCAGGAAATTGGAACTAAGCTCACCATTCAAATTTATAAAACACATAAGGAAAGAAATCTACCAAGTGCCATAATTAAGACACACATACACACATTCACCGGCAGGATGAGAACTCCAAGAACTTCAAAAAATTGAAATATCTGAAAGTCATTATGAAATAAGCACGTTTAAATACATTAAAGACAAAATAGATGGAAATGAAAATATGAGAAGAGGCTGGCAGAAAAGAACAAAAGAGTAATTCTATAATTACAAAAGGAGCCCTGGTGGCTCAGTGGTTAAGTGCTATGACTACTAACCAAAAGGTTGGCAGTCTGAATCCACCAGGCACTCCTTGGAAACCCTATGGAGCAGTTCTACCCTGTCCTATAGGGTCCCTACTCAATGAAATTAATGACAAAGGAATGGGTTAACCAATGTACTCGACACACCAGATAAGAAAATTTGGGAATGGGATATAGATAACAAGGAGATTAGCTGTACTGTCTTTACAGAGAGAAAATGAGATGAAAGTATGAAAATGAGGTTACAAGACATGAAGGACAGAATGGGAAAGCACAATCTGTATCTAAGAGGAGTTCAAAATGGTGAGAATAGCAAGGATGGGAGAGAAGCAGAAGAGATATTGGTTGAAATTTTTTGAGGCAATAATGTGGCTCAATTTGGATAAATGAAAATAAACCACACCTAGGAGCATCTGAGTGAAATTTCAGAACACCCAAGACAACTAAGCTGATCTAGGTCATAAAATGGATTTGAATAAATACCAAAGAACAGTCTCTTACAGAACATATTCTCCGACCCCAATGCAATTTAAAGAAATCAGTAACAAGAGGATAATCTAAAACCCTGTAGACTTGGAAATTTAAGAACAACAATAAAAACAACCAAAAAACTTTCCTAATAGCTTTGGAAATTAGAAAATATTTGTAATTGAAGTATTATAAGAATATTACATATTAAAAATCACAAACTGCTGCTTAAGCATGAGAAAGTTATAGCCTTAAATCCTTATTAGAAAAAGAAAAATGAAAATAAATAAGCTAAGCAGTCAACACAAAAAATTGGAAAAATAATAGAGTAAAGCAAAAAAAAAGAGGAGCAAGGAAATAGTAAAGATAGGATCGGAAAACCATGCAATAGAAAATAAACATACGATACCCACCAAACCCAAACCCACTGCCGTCAAGTTGATTCTGACTCACAGCGACCCTATAGGATGAAGCAAAACTGCCCCACGGTGTTTCCTAGGCTGTAAATCTTTCTCCCACAGAGCGGCTGGTGAGTTTGAACTGCCGACCTTTTGGTTAGCAGCTGAGTGCTGACCCACTGTGCCACCAGGGCTCCTCAAAGATATGACAGAAGAGATTAAAAAATCTGCTTTTTTCTTAAACTAATAAAATTGAAAACTGTTATAAAAGATAGATCAAGAAATAAGGGAGAAGGCATTTTGGGATAAAGAGGGAGCATACCTACAGGAAATCATGGTAAAAAGCAATATAATCAACTCTATGCTTATAAAATTTGAAAACAGAGAAAAATGGAATATTTCCTAAAAAAAAAACTTACTCAAACTTATTTAAGAATACAAAGCAAACCTGAATAAACTCTATGAATTTAAAGAAATGGATTCGGTAGCTAAAATTTTATCCACAGAAAAATAACCTAACCAAATCTAAACAGAACAGCCCAGATGGTTTCACAGGCAGATGCATTCAAATACTTAAAGAATAGGTGTCTCACATTTCACGCAAATTATGCCAGAAAACAGGTAACAAGAGAAGCCACCCATCTAACTCATTTTATACCCAGTTGCCAACAAGTCGATTCTGACTCATGGCAACCCCATGTGTTATAATGTTAGTATAATGTTTGTACCTAACTAGAAAAGAGGAGTATGAGAAAATTATGTGGAAATGAGGAAAATTATAAACCAATTTTATTTATGGTCCAGATGCAAAAATATCCTAAATAAAATTAGCAAACCCAAACCAGCAGAGTATTGAAAAAATTGGGTTAATTTCAGGAATACCAGGATAATTTAACACTAGAAAAAATGTAATTCAATGTATCAGACAGAAAGATAATAAGCACATTATCATCTCAGAGGATGCAGAAAACACTTCTAATATAATCAACACACATATATGATTAAAAAAATATTATCAACAGACTAGGAAGAGACAGGAACTTCCTTAACCTGATAAAGGTTAAAGCATAAACCAAACACCATACTCAATGGTGGAACATTAAGGGAATTCTTTAGACTCAGGAAAAAACAGGTGTGGCTGTTAAAATAGTTTTATTTAATGTAGCATTAAAGGTACTAGCCAATCCAGTAATACTAAATAAATAAATAAAATTAATAACTCTTAGAAAGAAAGAAATAAAACTGCCATTATATAAGAATATGGTTATCTACATAGATGATGCAAGAGATTCTGAAAATATAAACAATAGAAGTGTTCAGCAAGGTTGCTATATACAAGATTCCTTTGTTCCTATACACCACAACCAAAATTAGAAAACATTTTTTAAGATACCATAGCAACAAAAATTTATAAGGACCACTGCTTCTACCCACAGAGTAACTGACAGACTAGCCCTCCTACCATAAACAACTAGGACACTGGACAAAATGCAGGAAATAGCTGCACTTCAGACACTGGACAGCAGGGAGCAGATGACCGTGATCCCTGAAATAAGACGAATAAATGAGATGAGCCCTACAATAACCCCAGCTTTTGACCTGGAGGTACATCCAGACCATCAGGGAGAGGAATCTCAAGCAGAGCACAGCAGTCCCACTAAATTTAGGAGACAGAGATGAGAGTTCAGGAAGGCCAAGATTAATATCACACGCAAGTAAAATTTTGCTGAAGTTCATTCAATAAGTGGCTGTAGCAGTATATAGATAGGGAGCTGCCAGAAATTCAAGCCAGATTTAGCGGACGATGTGGAACCAGGGATATCATTGCTGATATCAGATGGATCCTGGCTGAAAGCAGAGAATAGCAGAACGATGTTTACCTGTGTTTTACTGACTATGCAAAGGCATTCGACTGTGTGGATCATAACAAATTACGGATAACATTGGGAAGAATGGGAATTCCCGAACACTTAATTGTGCTCATGAGGAAACTTTACATAGATCAAGAGGCAGTTGTTCGGACAGAACAAGGGGATACTGATTGGTTTAAAGTCAGGAAAGGTATGTGTCAGGGTTGTATTCTTTCACCATACCTATTCAATCTGTATGCTGAACAAATAATACGAGAAGCTGGACTATATGAAGAAGGACGGGGCATCAGGATTGGAGGAAGACTCATTAACAACCTGCACTATGCAGATGACACAACCTTGCTTGCTGAAAGTGAGAGGACTTGAAGCACTTACTAGTGAAGATCAAAGACCACAGCCTTCAATATGGATTATGCCTCAACATAAAGAAAACAAAAATCCTCACAACTGGACCAATGAGCAACATCATGATAAATGGAGAAAAGATTGAAGTTGTCAAGGATTTCATTTTACTTGGATCCGCAATCATCAACAGCCATGGAAGCAGTGGTCGAGAAATCAAAAGACCCATTTCATTGGGCAAATATGCTGAAAAAGACCTCTTTAAAGTGTTGAAAAGCAAAGATGTGACCTTGAGGACTAAGATGCGCCTGACCTGAGCCATGGTATTTTCAATTGCTTCACGTGCATGAGAAAGCTGGACAAGGAATAAGGAAGATCAAAGAAGAGCTGATACATTTGAATTATGGTATTGACAAACAATATTGAATATACCATGGACTACCAAAAGGATGAACAAATCTGTCTTGGAAGAGGTAAAGTGTGATCATTTAGGTTGTGTGTCAACTTGGCTGGGCCATGATTCTCAGTGGTTTGGCAGCTGTGATGCAGTTTAGCAGTCGTATAATGATGTGATCACCTCCATGATGAGATCTGATATAATGTGATCATCTCCATGATGGGATCTGCTCTGAGTAGCCCATCAGTTGATAGGGAGTTTCCTTGGGGGTATGGCCTGTATCCAATATAGGTGGACTTTCTGGCAAGGCTCTCAGGCTTTTGCTCACTCTGGATCCTGCAGCTGGCTCCTGTTCATTTGACCACTGGTCCTCAGGACTTGAGCTAGCAGCTTACCTGTCGTCTTGCCTGCCAGTCTAGGAATTTGTTGGTCTTTGCAGCCTGTGAGCCAGGAGAAACCTCCAGTCCGACCCAAAGACTTGGGACTTTCCAGACTGATTATGCTCCCCCAAAAGGTGTGTCAACTTGGCTAGGCCATAATTCCCAGTATTGTGTGACCACCCTTTTGTCATCTGATGTAATTCTCCTATGTGTTGTAAATCCTACCTCTACAGTGTTAATGAGGTAGGATTAGAGGCAGTTACGTTAATGAGCCAAGGCTCAATCTATAAGATTAAGTTGTATCTTAAGTCAATCTCTTGAAATAGAAAAGGGAGAAGTGCACGGAGAGACAGGGAGACCTCACAGCACCAAGAAAGAAGTGCCAGGACCTGGAGTCCCTGTGCTGAGAAGCTCCTAGACCAGGGGAAGATTGATGTCAAGGACCTTCCCTCACAGCCAACAGAGAGAAAAGCCTTCCCCTTGAGCTGGTGCCCTGAATTTGGACTTCTAGCCTTCTAGTCTATGCAAAAATAAATTTGTTTGTTAAAGCCATCCACTTGTGGTATTTCTGTTATAGTAGCACTAGATAACTAGGACATATAGCCAGAAAGCTCCTGAGAAGCAAGGACGGCAAGACTTCGTCTCGCATACTTCGGACGTGTTACCAGGAGGGATCAGTCCCTGGGGAAGAACATCATGCTTGGTAAACTAGAGGGTCAGCGGAAAAGAGGAAGACTCTCAACGAGATGAACTGACACAGTGGCTGCAACGACAGACTCAAATATAGCAAGCATTGTGAGGAAGGGGCAGGACCTAGCACAGTGTTTTGTTCTGTTGTACAAAGGGTCGTTACGAGTTGGAACTGACTCCATGGCAACTAACAACAGCAACAAAATGGCTAGAATTTGTGGAGCCAAGTATCAGAAAGAAAGGAGTATGGCTGTAAGAGAGCGCCAGAAATCTGCATATAGGTTTTCTTGAGTCTATGGCTGAATACTAAGCTATGCCTGTGCAAGGTGACACTCCGCAAGGCCAGTCAAACAACCACCAGGAAAAGAAAAAACTGCTATCAATTCTAAACTAAGTAACAACCAGAGCTCCCATATGGCTGGAAAACATTCCAGTTCCATCAAGCAAAAGAAGAGAAAAAAATTGAAAAAATGAATTGAGTGTCAGTGTGGAATAATACCACGCAATCTAACATATGTGTGTGCACTAATAAACCAGGAACACAGTGGGCAAATCCCACCTCCGCTGCTTATTGTGTGGTAAGGATCAGCATGAATCCAATTCCACCTGGTATTGGATCCAGTCCTCTCTCAGACCCCAGCTACCTGGAATATGGTCGAGTTAAAGGGATCCCATCCTTTTAGACTGCCAAGTAGACATCAGCCATAAGCTTGGGGAGTTCACACAATGCCCCAACCTTCTGCCCTGCTGGCCCACAGATTCAGGAATGGTTTCCCACTACTCCTTTAGGATGCCAGCCATAAGCTTGGGGGTCCACCTGATGCCCCAACCTTCTAACATGCTGGCTCCCACTGTCCCACTGTGGGTCCAGTGATTTTCTGGAATGACTCAGAACTCACAGAGCAGCATCTATACTTACAACTACTTATTTATTATAACCCAAAAGGATACAAATGAAGAGACACATAGGATAGGGTCCCAAAGAAGAGCTTCTAGGTACCCAGGGAACATATGTACCCTCAGCAGAATCTCTCTCCCTAGCCCAGAGGCTCCACTGAGCCTTTACTGGCCCCACCACGTGGCCATGGTCATGCCTCAACTGGCCCCCAGGTGAGCCTCTGTCCTAGAGGGTCTTATCAGCCTCACTATAGGGGCCTAGAGAGGCTTAGTCAACATCGGGCCCCCAGGTGGTCCAGCTCTCAGGAATCCAGAAGAAAAGATCAAATTACTTTCTGCACTTCACAGTGTATAACTGGTGTACCAGAAGGAGGAGGAAGAAAAAAAAATTGAATAAATGATGCCCCAAGTTTTTCCATACTGGATAAAAAATATATATCCAAGGAGCTCAATAAACCCAAGAAATATACACAAAGAAAAACACACCAAGGAGTATCATAAATAAATTTCTGAAAACCAATTACAAAGAGAAAATCTTAAAAGCAAGCAGAAAAAAAAATTAAATACAGGGGAACAAAGATAAGAATGTACTTTTCACTTCTCGTCAGAACAACCCATGCCAAAAGACAAGAGAACATCTTTAAAGTGCTGGGGAGGGGGTAATCAACCTAGAATCTCATAACCAGCAAAAACATAACCTGTAAGGAAACTGATGATAAAATAAGGACATTTTGAGATTAACAAAATCTGACAGATTCCATGGCCAGCATACCCACAGTATCAGAAATGTTAAAGGACATCTTCAGGTAGAAGGAAAAGAATACCAGATGGAAACTCAGATCTATACAAAGGAATAAAGAACAGTGGAATAGCTTCAGTGACCATGTATCTGATAAGGCTCTAATATCCAAAATATATATATAACTTCTACAACTTAAACAACAAAAAGACAAATAACCCAATAAAAAAAATGGGCAAAGGACTTGAATAAGCATTTCACCAAAGAGGATATTCAAATGGCCAACAGGCACTTCAAAAAGATGCTCAAGGCCTTTGGCCATTAGAGAAATGCAAAGTAAAACCGCATGGAGATACCATCTCAGTCCAATCAGGATGGCTAAGATAAAAAAGGAGCCCTGGGGGCATAATGGTTAAGTGCTACTGTTGCTAACCAAAAGGTCAGTAGTTTGCATCCACCGGCTGCTCCTTGGAAGCCCTGTGGGACAGTTCTACTCAGTCTTATAAAAAGGGTCACTATAAGTCAGAATCAACTCAGCGACAATGGGCTTGGGGTTTTTGGTTTAAGATTTTAAAAAATGGAAAATAATACACGTTGGTGAGGATGTGGGGAAATTGGAACCTTTATCCATTGCTGGTGGGAATGCTAAATGGTACAGCAGATGTGGAAAACAGCGTGGCAGATCCTCAAAAAACTAAGGATAGAACTACCATATGACTAGCAACTCCACCCCTGGGTATATACCTAAAAGACTTGAAAGCAGCAACTCAGAAAGAGACTTGTTACACCAATGTTCATGGCAGCATGATTCACAATAGCCAAAAGGTAGAAACCACCTAAATGCCCATCAACAGGTGAATAGATAAACAAAATGTGGTACACAGCCACACAGCCAGAAAGAGAAATGAAGTCCTCATATACGCCACAATATGGATGGACTCTGAAAACATGCTGAGGGAAATAAGTCAATCACAAATAGACAAATATTGTATGGCCTCACTCATATAAAATGACAAAAATGGGCAAATGTATAGAGACCAATGGTTACCAGGGGCAAGAGGGAGGTGGAGAAGAGGAACCATGGTTTAGGAAACGGTGAGTTTCTATTTAAGTGATGGGAAATTTGACATTGATATGGGTAATGGTTGCACAACCAATTAACATAACTGATGCCACGAAGCAGTACACCTGAAAAAAACCAAATCAACAAATGTTGCGTGATATATATTTTTACAACATCAAAAAAAAAAAAAAAAGAGCAGCTGCTGAGGCCGCTTATGTACAACCAAACACCTCATGGGATTTGTTTTCTTAGTTTGGAGGTTTAGGGTCATGGTTTCATGGGACAGCCCACTCAACTGGCCTAGTATCGTTTTTTAATGCGTCTGTTCTACCTCCTAGTCTGTTCTGTAGTGCCTGGGGTCTTAAAAGCTTGCAATTGGCCAGCAAAGGCACAACAATTGGTCTCTATTCGCCCAGAGCAGCAGAGGAGGAAGGACAGACAAGAACAGGAGGAGGAAATGGAATGTGTATCTAATAGCCTCTATGAATAACTGCCTCCTTTGTCATGAGACCAGAAGAACAGGATGGTGCCTGGCTACCATTGCTGAATAGATTCAATCAAAGATTCTATAGAAAAATACTGACCAAAAGGATTAAAATGTGGAACACAATTTCAAATTCTTATGGAATCCAGACTTTCTGAACCATGGAGGTTGGATGAACCATCAGAACTATTGCCCTGAGATAATCTTTAAATCTTAAACCAAAAATATCCCCTGAAGTCTTCTTTAAACCAAACAACTGTTTAGCTTAATTAGTAAAGTATGTCTGCCTAGAGCACTTTGCTCTTTTAAAGACTTATCTATATGTGATCAAATTGACAACAGCAGTTCAACCGTTAGATAAGAAGCTTAAGGAGCAGTGAGTTTACCTTAATGGTGGAAGAATAATTTGTAAAAGGACAGCGAGAATGGTTGCACAACTTGAAGAACATAATCAATGTCACTGGACTGTACTTGTAGAAATTGGTGAGCTGGCATATGTTTTGCTGTGTATATTTTCAACAGCAAAAAATTAAAATAAATTATTTTTTAAAAATTACTGGGCAGGTGATTTATTACAGAAGTGTTCCCAGGGAAAAATCCATAAGGGAGTAGTGGAAGCAGGCAGGAAACAGTAGGAAGATGAGGGGAAAAAAACCTGAAAATAGAAAATAATATACATGTGGGTAAATATAAAATGGAGTCCTTGGGTGGTGCAAACGGTTAAATGCTGGGCTACTCACCAAAAGGTTGGTGGTTTGAATCCACCCAGAGATGCCTCAGAAGAAAGGCCTGGTGATCTATTTCCAAAAGGTTACAGCCTACTTCTACTCTGGAACACCTGTGGTCACCATGAGTTTGAATCAGCCCAACAGCACTTGGAAATACAAAATAATTTTTCTCATCTTCAATTTCTCTGAAAGATTACTGACTTAAAACCAACATACTGTAGCATTTAGAATACATGTGTAAGTAAAACCTATGACAATAATAGCAGGAAGAACAGGAGGGTGGAAAATGAAAATCTACTCCTGTGAGGTTCTTACATTATACATGAAATGGCATAATATTAATTCATGGCAGGCTGTAACAAACTAAAGATGCATACTATAAGCTGCCTAGAGCAACAAATAAAAAACAAAGAGATATATTATGAATCAAAAGAGGAGATAAAATGGAATAATAAATACTAATTACTCCTTTCATCCAAAAAGAAAGCAGGAAAAGAAAACAAAGGGAACACAGATGAGATGGGACAAACAACAAACAGCAAAATGGCAGGCTGAAACCTAACCATATTGATCATTACATTACCTGTCAATGGACTAAACACACAAATGAAAAGGCTGGTATTATCAAGACTGGATGAAAAACAAGACTAAACTATATGCTGTCTACAAGAAACTCACTTTAATTATAAAGACAAAGACAGGTTAAAAGTAAAAGGATGGAAAACTATGTACTGCACAAACCTAATTTAAAAAAAGCTGGCGTGGTTATATAAATATTAGACAAAGACTCCAGGAGGAGGAATATTACTAGAGATAAAGAAGGGCATTTCATATGATAAAGGAGTCAACCAAGAAGACATAACAATCCTAAATAGGTATGCGCCTAATTACAAAACTTCAAATGTATGAAGTAGAAATTGACATAACTAAAAGAAGAAACAGACAAGCCCACAGTCAGAGTAGGTGAGTTGAACATCCTCTCTTCAGTAATGGATAGAACGAGTGAACACAAAAATCAGTAAGAATACTGAAGACCAGGACAACACTACCAACCAACTTGAACCAATTAACATTTATAGACTCCATACTCAACAATTTCAAAACATATATTTTAAGTTGCATATGGAACATTCACTAAGATACCACATATGTTGGGCCAAACAACCAGTTCCAATAAATTCATAGCATTAAAGTCACATAAATCATGTTCTCTAACCATAAAAAAAAACATACTACACCATAATTAAATTAGAAACCGAAAATAAAGAAAGAAATGCCTGGACAATCCCCAAATATCTGAAAATTAAACAACATACCTCTAAAAAATTCACGGGTCAAAGAAGAACTCTCAAATGAAATTAGAAAATACTTTAAACTGAGTGATTACAAAAATTATAATTCCAAAAACTTCAATAATCTGATTATAATTTATTAAAATCGCATTATACATCTTTATAGTACTACATATTTCCATCAAGAAAAGCTATGTTTCTCCAAGTATTCAATCTCTTTTCCATGTTCTTAAATAAAATTTTATAGTTTTCTTCATATAGAAAAAAAACATACAGCACTTAGTAGTTGATTTAACAAAAATGTGCAGAAACATTATACAGAAATGATAAAACTTTATTGAAACACATAAAAGAAGACCTAAATAAATGGAGAACTATGCCATGTCTGTGAATAGGAAGTCCCAATATCATAACTTCATCCGTCTTTTCAGCTAATCTACAAAATCCATGCAATTCTGATCAAAACCCAGGTTTTTTGCTTTGCCTTGTTTTTCTACGTAACCTCCCAAGTTAATTATAAAATTCTTGTGGAAAGCCAGAAATATCTACAATAATTTTGAAGAACAATAATGTAAAATGATATCCCCTACCAGATGTCAAGGCTTATTGTAAAGCTACGGTATTTAGGATAACGGTTGATGATGTAAGACATAAGTATAGAATAATGGGACAGAAGAGACAATCCAGGAGCAGATCCATGCATAAAGGGAAAATTGATTTATGAGAAAAGAGACATTACATTTTTTAAGTTTCTACCATTGAGTTTTTTTTTTTAACACAGCCCTTTATGTATTTAGAGGCAACACTTTGCTTGCGATTTTTTTGCAAGCTCTTTAAAAACAAAAGTCATGAGTCTTTGATATCTCCAGCAGCAACCAGCTCTACACAGAGTCGACCCTCAAATCACACAGCTAATATCTGACCAATCTCCTTAGCTCACTGGACAAAGTTGGTACCTAACTACTAGTACACCTCAGGTCTTTTCCACTCAGTAATGCATTCTAAAAAAGCGACTCAGGCAGAAACTTGTACCAGTGAACAAATACACAAAGACTGGAAAAAAGTAAGGCTAATTAAAGGCTCTCAAGCCAAGAGTAGCCAGCCTTCCTGTGCAAAGTAATAATTAATTTGTCAGAATAGCACCGTTTTGCACTGAATACCTTTTTTCCAAAGTCAATGGGAAATAATCTAAATTCTCATCAAATTTTATTACTAAAGTATAATATAAAGGTTATATACATATATCATACTTATATTAAAAAGGCTATTATTATAAAGGTTCCCCGACGTGTATCTCAGTTTGTCGTACCATGGGGGCTTGTGTGTTGCTGTGATGCTGGAAGCTATGCCACCGGTATTCAGATACCAGCAGGGTCACCCATGGCGGACAGGTTTCAGCTGAGCTTCCAGACTAAGACAGACTAGGAAGAAGGACCCGGCAGTCTACTTCTGAAAAGCACTAGCCAGTGAAAACCTTACGAACAGCAGCGGAACACTGTCTGATATAGTGCTGGAAGATGAGCCCTCCAGGTTGGAAGGCACTCAGAAGATAATTGGGGAAGAGCTGCCTCCTCAAAGTAGAGTCGACCTTAATGACGTGGATGGAGTAAAGCTTTCAGGACCTTCATTTGCTGATGTGGCATGACTCAAAATGAGAAGAAACAGCTGCAAACATCCATTAATAATCGGAACCTGGAATGTACAAAGTATGGATCCAGGAAAATTGGAAATCTTCAAAATGAAATGGAATGCATAAACATCGATATCCTAGGCATTAGTGAGCTGAAATGGACTGGTATTGGCTATTTTGAATCGGACAATCATATACTCTACTATGCTGGGAATGACAACTCGAAGAGGAATGGTGTTGCATTCCTCATCAAAAAGAACGTTTCAACATCTATTCTGAAGTACAATGCTGTCATTGATAGGATAATATCCACATGCCTACAAGGAAGACCAGTTAATACGACTATTATTCAAAGGTACGCACCAACCACTAGGACCAAAGATGAAGAAACAGAAGATTTTTATCAGCTGCTGCAGTCTGAAATTGATCGAACATGCAGTCAAGATGCATTGATAACTGCTGGCGATTGGAATGCAAAAGTTGGAAACAAAGAAGAAGGATCAGTAGTTGGAAAATATGGCCTTGGTGACAGAAACAATGCCGGAGATCGAATGATAGAATTGTGCAAGACCAAAGACGTCTTCATTGCAAATACCTTCTTTCACCAACAGAAACGGCGACTATACACGTGGACCTCGCCAGATGGAATGCACAGAAATCAAATTGATTATATCTGTGGAAAGAGACAATGGAAAAGCTCAGTATCATCGGTCAGAACAAGGCCAGGGGCCGACTGTGGAACAGACCATCAATTGCTCATATGCAAGTTCAAGCTGAAACTGAAGAAAATCAGAGCAAGTCCACAAGAGCCAAAATATGACCTTGAGTATATCCCACCTGAATTTAGACACCACCTCAAGAATAGATTTGATGCATTGAACACTAGTGACCAAAGACCAGACAAGTTGTGGAATGACATCAAGGACATCATCCATGAAGAAAGGAAGAAGTCACTGAAAAGACAGGAAAGAAAGCAAAGACCAAGGTGGATGATGTCAGATGAGCCTCTGAAACTTGCTCTTGAGCATCGAGCAGCTAAAGCAAAAGGAAGAATTGATGAAGTAAAAGAACTGAATGGAAGATTCCAAAAGTCCTCTCGAGAAGACAAAATAAAGTATTATAATGACATGTGCAAAGAGCTGGAGATGGAAAACCAAAAGGAAAGAGCACGCTCAGCCTTTCTCAAGCTGAAAGAACTGAAGAAAAAATTCAAGCCTCGAGTTGCAATAGTGAAAGATTCTGTGGGGGAAATATTAAATGATGCAGGAAGCATCAAAAGAAGATGGAAGAATACACAGAGTCATTATACCAAAAAGAATTAGTTGATATTCTACCATTTGAAGAGGTGGCATATGATCAGGAACCGATGGTACTGAAGGAAGAAGTCCAAGCTGCTCTGAAGGCACTGGCGAAAAACAAGACTCCAGGAATTGATGGAGTATCAATTGAGATGTTTCAACAAGCAGATGCAGCACTGGAGGTGCTCACTCGTCTATGCCAGGAAATATGGAAGACAGTTTCCTGGCCAACTGACTGGAAGAGACCCATATTTATGCCTATTCCCAAGAAAGGTGATCCAACCAAATGTGGAAATTACAGAACAATATCATTAATATCACAAGCAAGCAAAATTTTGCTGAAGATCATTCAAAAATGGCTGCAGCAGTGTATCGACAGGGAACTGCCAGAAATTCAGGCCGGTTTCAGAAGAGGACGTGGAACCAGGGATATTGTTGCTGATGTGAGATGGATCCTGGCTGAAAGCAGAGAATACCAGAAGGATGTTTACCTATGTTTTATTGATTATGCAAAGGCATTTGACTATGTGGATCATAACAAACTATGGTAACACTGTGAAGAATGGGAATTCCAGAACACTTAATTGTGCTCATGAGGAACCTTTACATAGATCAAGAGGCAGTTGTTCGGACAGAACAAGGGGATACTGATTGGTTTAAAGTCAAGAAAGGTGTGCGGCAGGGTTGTGTTCTTTCACCATACCTATTTCATCTGTATGCTGAACAAATAGTCCGAGAAGCTGGACTATATGAAGAACAGGGTATCAGCATTGGAGGAAGACTTATGAACAACCTGCGTTACGCAGATGACACAACCTTGCTTGCTGAAAATGAAGAGGACTTGAAGCACTTACTAATGAAGACCAAAGACCACAGCCTTCAGCATGGATTGCACCTCAACATAAAGAAAACAAAAATCCTCACAACTGGACCAATGAGCAACATCATGATAAACAGAGAAAAGACTGACGTTGTCAAGGATTTCATTTTACTTGGATCCACAATCAACGGCCATGGAAGCAGCAGTCAAGAAATCAAAAGACGCATTGCATTGGGTAAATCTGCTGCCAAGGACCTCTTTAAAGTGTTGAAGAGCAAAGATGTCACCTTGAAGACTAAGGTATACCTGACCCAAGCCATGGTATTTTCAATCACATCATATGCATGTGAAAGCTGCACAATGAATAAGCAAGACCGAAGAAGAGCTGACGCTTTGAATTGTGGTGTTGGCAAAGAATACTGAATATACCATGGACTGCCAAAAGAACAAACAAATCTGTCTTGGAAGAAGTGCAGCCAGAATGCTCCTTAGAGGCAAGGATGGCGAGATTGCGTCTTAATTACTTCGGACCTGTTTTCAGGAGGGATCAGTCCCTGAAGAAGGACATCATCCTTTGCAGAGTACAGGGTCAGCGGAAAAGGGGAAGACCCTCAACAAGGTGGACTGACACAGTGGCTGCAACAATGAGCTCAAGCATATCGACGACTGTGAGGATGGCGCAAGACCGGGCGGTGTTCCGTTCTGTTGTGCCTAGGGTCGCTCTGAGTAGGAACCGACTCGATGGCACCTAACAAGAACAACAACAATATGAAGGTTACGAGGGTCACACTTGCAAAGATTTATTTTGTTTGGGAGACGGGGAGTGCTGCTTTTCCCATTCACTCTAGCCATTTTCATTTTCTGGAGTAATTTTGTTTTCTTTTTTTCCTTCACAAGAAAACACACTGAACAGACAGCTTATGGGAGTATAACATGAACAGATCTCTGTAATTAATCACTCATGCAGATACTTCCTCATGTGACAATTATGATGACATGGGCTATCAGTGTTCTGTTGGGATAAGGTCCACAGTCAAAGGAATCCTCACACTGTTAATCCCTCAGTCTCAAAACTGCCAGGACTCAAATTAACTCATCAGACTCTCAGTTCAGGCTCCATAGCAATACTAATCTCTGGAGACAAGTGGCTTGCTGATCCAATCTGTGCTCCTGCTGCTTGGATTCCTGTGACATTTTGTGGGGGCCCCATCTGGGGCCTATGGGACACACCCAATATGTGCCATCATCTCTAGATAGAAATATTTCTGGACTGAATGACACTGAAGGTTTAATCCTGAATTCAAATCAAATTGAAACATATCCTAAGAACTAGTCCAGGACTCAGTCTGAGGTTAGGCCCCAGCTGAAATATCCTCCACCATCCCTGGACTTCTTTAAAGGGTTTAACAGGTCTGACACCTGGAAGCTGTGGAAGGGTTTGAGACAATAGGCTGAAAGGCAACAGAGCAGCAAGATCCTGACTCTGGATGCAAACGTAGGGAAGCAGAAAAGTCTTAGAATGATGACTGCAACACTGTAAATCAAGAAATTTACTTACATATCTCAGGAATAATGATCTTTCTTTACCCCTAAGATAACAAAGACAGTCCCCAAAATTTCTCTATGTGCTTTACTGTTTTACATTACATATCCACAGCTTCCATCCATTTGGAATTGATATATTGTCTGGTATAACATAGCGATCCATCTGTTTCTCTCCATAATGTCAGTCAGTTTTCCAAATGTAATAGGCTGATTGTTGATACCACCTCTATCGAGTGCCCATATATACATGGATGTATTCCTCAGATCTCTATGTTGTATCACTGCTTTACTTGCCACTCCAACACTGTACATGATTTTTAAATTTTTTAAATATCATGGCTTTAGTGTGTCATATTGTAGTACGTTATTATCATCCATCCCTGTAAGACCATGCACTACTACTAGGTAGATTCCCATTATTTGCTCTTCTTTTTCAAAATCCTCATAGTTACTGGTGGGCCTTTATCCTCCCATATATGTTTTAGAATCAGCTTGCCAAGTTCCAAGAAAAAACAGTGACTAGGAAGGTAGATAATAACAAGTTTTGGTGAGGATTTGGGGAAAACAGGAAGCCTCATGTCATGCTGGTGGGAACATACATTTGAGACTGCGTTCTGGAAAGCAATCTGGTAGCACTGAGTGAAAATAACCATGAATGTACTACGATGCAGCAATCCTGGTCCTGTGTATAAATCCCAGAGAAACCTTTGATTAAATCCTAAAGGGGACACGTGTGAGGATGTGCAGTGCATAGTAGTGGGGAGCTAGGAGAGTCCTAAGCATACCACTCTAGGGAAATAACAAGCTAAATATGATGGGTGCACACTGTAGAATAAATTCTATGACGAAGCTAAAAGGAGGAAATGCAATGTACACAGAGCAACAGAAATAAATTTTAAAGCAGTGTTGAGTAAAATATTAAGCAACTTCAAGATCTATAGCACAGTACCATTTATGTAGGTTAAAACACATATGCATATAAAATCATATGATAAATTCCACAAGGATACATACATATTCAAGGACCCAATCAAACAAATTAGTGCAGGGGCCTATAAAGGGGGTGAGGGAGGGTAATGGGAGTTGTGATCAGAGATGAAGGAAGCAGAGGCATCACTAGGGGAGTGTGGGGGAGTGCAGGCCATACTAGGTGACAGCAAAATTACTGTCTATAAAATTTGTGTGCAGTATTTCAGCAGATATTTATTATTTTTTATAAAGATATCCCTGTAGTTAGTTATACCAATAATTTTTTTTTTTCGTAGGCCCGGCTTACAAATACCAATATACCTATAAGGCTAAAACGCTGTGCTAATTTACTTTGTAATCCTTCCTATGAGCTCCACTCCGGTCAGAGCTCTCACTATTACTCAATTACAATGACGCCTGCCTGTGCTACAAGAACACGCTATTGCTTTCATTGCTGCACGTGCTAATTACTGTGGTAATTAGCATGTGGAGGGTGACACCATGAGTTACGGCATTGGGTGACACCACTGGAAGGAAGAAAAGATAGAGAAAAAGAGAGGGAGGAGGACAGGAAAGGAGACGAGAGAGGAAGGAAGAGGAGAGGAAAACAGAAAAGGGGGGAAAGGAAAAGGGGAAGGGAAGATAAAAGGAAAAGAAAGTGCATGGTCTTACAGGGATGGATGATAATGACGTACTACAATATGAGCACAGTACACGACTCAGTTCTCAGTTCTCTTCACCTTAAGTCCGATGAGGGCTAGGGGGTAAATGGCAACATTCAAGGGGCAGGCAAAGGAAGAGCAGCCAATGGAGGAGACCAAGAAGGCATAATTGGAGGGTAGAGGATGAACTAGAAGAGTACTACATTTCAGAAGAAGATCAGTGATGAATGTTACTGACAAATGAGAAGAAGACTAAAATGCACCTACTGATCTTAGCACCCCTGCTTTGCCTGGCACCTCCTATCCTTCCATTGCTCTTTCTCTGGTACTTTTATTCCCCTGCTCAGTTTTAGTGGATGGGTGGGGCCATAAGCCAGAGAGCGGTGACTGGAAGTAAAAAATGATGACAAGGAACACTGGTAACTCTCTCAAGAAACTCAACTATTGGACTTGAGGAGAGAGAAGCAGTAGCTGAATGACCAACAGACTTATTTGTTGGTGTCCGTCTTATGTGTGATTCATCTCCCACCTCACGGCCAAGCATCAGGCCTTGCACACTGTAGTTGCTTGGCAAATGGAAATGCTGATTGAATGAAAGTGGTTTTCGAAGTCCAGCACCTTCTTTAAATCTACAGTCTTATTTTTCATGAAGTATAAATAAGAAAAAGGAAGACAGGTTCAAAACTATCTGGAAGGGGATGCTAGATCAAGTAGCTTGTATATATCTACTGAGAAGTACACACATGGGGAAAAGTGAGATAACTGATTGAGCAAGTTTGAGAGTTGGGATCTGTGACACAATTGGAAGGATTAGCTTGGTTTTGAAAGAGAAGCTTCTCCTCTCAAAGAGAAGGGAAAACTAGGTGTTATAAAAATGACCTGTAAATGAAGAGGCAGAAAGTTGAAGGGTTCTATTCTCAATGACATCTTTTCTCAAAATCATCTGCTGGAAATTAGGGGGCAAGAGGAGGAGTGCAGAAGGCTTGAGGGAATGACAGAGGTCTGTGGGGAGGTGGAGAAGGACTGCCAGGCGGCTCCGGGGACCCAGTGGCAGTCGAAGAACATGCCTCTGTAGTGGTGCTGAGGGGCACAGGTGTGAGGTTTTCTCCAGCACCACTCAGCAGCCTGCCTGTAGCAATGGGGCGAGGCATGGCCCAGCTGATCATTCCTTGGGGTGTTCCTGGGCATCAGGAAGGTACCTAGCTAGCCTGCTATAACCAAGACAGAACTGCCCTCTCTTTTGGGTCAGCTGAATGCCGTGCCGTTACTGAGAGGCCTAATCAGCTACTCAGCGTAGTTAGTCCTATTTCAGCAGCAGCCCTCCTCCCCTGGCCAGTTTGTCAGACGGATAAAGGAAAGGAAACCCCTGTGGCCTCCACGGTGCAGTAATGGACAGAAAGTGTTCGGCTCGAGTAAACAGCATTTAAAGTCTTTACACGGAATTGTAAAGAAAACCAGAGAGGGTCTGAGGAAATGCACCGTGTACAGATAAATACATCTTTGGATATTACTCTGGTGACAATATGTGTTTATTTTAAAGTAAAAATCTCAAAGTATTTAAAATGCCATTACAGAAGATAACCATGCTATATATTCGTAGTTACAAAACTGGCTGTGCATTATCGGGGATCAGCTTTTTCTTTACATATGTATATACATACACTGAGAGAGAGAGAGAGACTTTTTTTCCATAAACGATTGTTCATATAGGGGAAATTGGCCTTTCAAATCTCTATATGGTTCCAGGGGTATTTTTAAGTTTATAGGGGAAAACGCATTGATGACATGCTTCACCAATTTGAATGAAGTTATCTTCTCGTACTCATATAAGGTTTATTAAAATACATTTAGTCAGTAGGAAAGAATGAAATATTTATAACTCTCATGTAGACAGTAGTGATGTTAAGTGAATATGGCATAACAAAGCAACCAAGTCAGTGGAATTTTCCAATTTATTTTCAATCAAAACTTTCTTCAAAAAAATTACAACTCATAAGGCTAGATTTCATCAGTTACTCATCCGTCTTAAGGGAATACAATTTTCCAACGGATAAAATCAAGAACGGAAATTAACCTAGACAGAATAATGTAATATGCATGCCATGTACTGCACAGGGTAAACTGGCAACCCTTATGTTCCAAAAGAGAACCCAAGGGGGATCAGCTTCCAGGTTCCTTTAGGGCATCCCTAGTGAGCGGGTTTTCTTTTCTCTAACCTTACTTCTTTCTGCAAGCTCTCTCTGGGCAGGCATATGCCCTGGCCTCGGTGAGGTACTGGAGGGAAGCCACGGGATGAAGGAAATGAACCCAACACACACACACACATGCACACTGCACACCACACATACCTCTGCATAGGTGAAAGGCCTGTTCCTTCCTAGATCAACCCTGAGACTCACTCTGAGCACAGGTGTATATTCTGTGGCCCCTTCTGAGAACAAAGTCAGGTCAATTTTGTCCACTGTTGTATTTCCAGCACCCTAAATTGTGCCTGTCAGAAGGCCCATGGTGAATAAATGTTTGGTGAATGAATAAATTAATGAAGGAACATTAAGTATGACCTGGCAAAATGCTGGGAACAGCCAAAGGTTGCTGACCACCTCCCCCCAGCTAATCCTGCTCCTAAAACACAGACAGCAAAAAAAAAAAAAAAATGCCAAGCCCAGCTCCACAAAGACACAAAGTCAGATCTAAAGCATTTCTCTTGTATTGGTTTTCCACTTTCAGGGAGTCTGTATGGCATGTTCTCTTAGCCTGAGACAAGAGGAACACTAAGAAACAAGAGGCTTCTTACATCCTTGAACATTCTGGTGGAATGTTTCAACTTTCTATATTGTCCAGTTACAACTTCTTCAGGCCTTAAAGCAGATCAGCAATCCAATAAGTACCCAGGCACAGTCTTATTCTGTGGTAATTCTCTGGAGTTTCTATAAAGCCCTCCCATGCTCCTGCCAGTTCTGACATTCTAGCAATTCATTCAATCCTGGTCCTTACCAGACCCTGTAGCACACAGGCTTGCAGGGAAGACTGGTATCCACATAAATCCACTGATTCAAGGCAAGAGAGTGATCAGTGCTGGACCAGAAGTTTTGTAGAAGATGAGACCTGAGATAAGTAGGTAATGGATGCAGAGGACTTCAACTGGTAGATGGAGGGAAAGGACATCACAGGTAGTAAAGAGAGTCTGAGCAAGGGCGACAAGGTGGAACCTCATGGTACAGTAGGATCAAACTCTGTCCTTCCCACTTCCTAGTGTATGAACTTGGGCAAGTTACTTGATCTCTCTGGGTCTCTGTTTCCTCACCTGTAAAATGGGCATAAGACCACCATTTCACAGGCAGAAGAAAGGGATGCCAATTAGACTTCTGCTCTTTAAAGTGTGGTCCCTGGCCCATTGGCACTGGCCTTACCTGGCAACAAATTGTCAGAGTGCCCCAGACCTGCTGAACCGGAATCCTCCCGTAACATAATCTGTGGGAATGCCTTTGCACATTCACCTTTGAGAAACACTGCCTTAGATGACCTCAGGCCTTCAAGCTGGGAGCAGAGATGGAGCCAGAATAACCAGTTTATTGAGCTTACTACATACTTGCCAGAAAAAAAAAAAGTTTTTTTTTCTAGGCACTGTGTATTTATAAATAACCATTTGATCCTTACCACAACCCTATGAAATAGGCGTTATTATTACTCCCATTTCCCACATGAGGGTTCTGAGAGGCAGAGAGGTTAAATGACTTCTTCGACGTTACAGCTAGTACATGACAGAACAGGGCTTTGAATTAGTCCTTCTGCAAACATTTGCTTCATCGTTTCCTTTATACTGCTTTCCAAACGTCAGTGAAAATGAATTTTTCCTGTCTTGCTATGCTGCCCAATTTCTTTCTCCATGATTACACTCTGAGGTGATTACTCTGAAAGCTCTCTAAACTGTTTTGGAGACTCAGTTGATGTGGAAGACGGCATATGAATAACCAGGAAACTTCTGAATCCAGTCCTAACAGCCACGCTCTCTGGACAATACCACCGAAAGGGAAGCACTGGCCTAAGAACCTAACCCACTCAAATGCAATCTTCTATACCCCCATCTTGGCTTTGGGTTGTTCCTGAAACTCCTAAGTAATCTGCATCCACTTGTGTGGTCAAACTGGGTGTCCCTTCCACACCCTTTTGTCCAGAGTCCCAAAGCCAGGTAGGAATCCTGTGGGTCAGCAGCAGGGAGGAGATTTAACCATTTGGTTATCACTTCAATTTTTGGTAGCACTTTCATTCCACCATTCATCTGTCAGTTTGTGGTACTGTGGTGGCTTGCATGCTGCTGTGATGCTGGAAGCTGCTACGCCACCAGTATTTCAAAAAGCAGCAGTGTCACCCATGGTGGACACAGCTGAGCTTCCAGACTGAGAGAGACTAGGAAGAGGGACCTGGCCGTCTACTTCTGAAAAAAATTGGCCAGTGAACACCTTGCGAACAGCAGCGGAACACTGTCTGATACAGAGCCAGAAAATGAGCTCTTTAGGTTGGAAGGCACTCAAAATACGACTGGGGAAGAGCTGCCTCCTCAAGCAGCTCACAGTCTAGTGGGGGATATTTGACAGTGTAAGTGCTTGACTAATGATGGTTAAGTGAGAACTCTTTATGGTGCAGTGGAAAGATAGGAGAGATAAAAAAGAACAACAGTCTGACTTTTCACTACTTCACCTCTTTGGATTTCCGTTGTCTGATCTATAAAATAGATACTAATACCTATCATACAGAATATGAGGATCGAATGAAGCGCCTAGCACAGTACCCGGCACATCGTAAGTTTTTAGTAAATGTTCGCTCCTTCTGCTTCCTTATTTATTAACAGAACTTAATATTCCCTTCTTTTGGCTGCAATAACATAAAAACTAAAAAGCTAAACCCGTTGCCGTCAAGTTGATTCAAACTCATAGTGACCCTATAGGACAGAGTAGAACTGCCCCATAGGGCTTCCAAGGAGCACCAGGTGGATTCGAACTGCCGACCTTTGATTAGCAGCCGTAGCACTTAACCACTACGCCACCAGGGTTTCCCAACTAACAGAAGCTCTCTGGAATTAAACCTACTCGAAGGCACAAAACAATAATCTTTTAAACAGAGTATAAAGTCAAGTTCTCGATCTTTACCAAAATGTAAGCAGGGAAACATCCTAGGTATATGACGAACCTCTTCAAGCATGAATGGCATTGATCTATTCCTGCAGATGAAGGCTGTCAAGTGACCTTTCATAACTCTCCCCTCCTTCTCTGCCCTTTTTTCTACCCATCCAATCAGCATATGGATCCCACCTCTGCACTGTGCTCACACCTGCTTGATCCTGCCAATCCCTATGCCAGGCCTTAAGCTTGGGTCCTTTCATCTCGATTACTGCAATCTTATCTCATCCTTGATCGCCTCCACTCTTGCCTGCCTCCAGTCCATCCTTACCTACCAACCTGCATGATCTGTCCAATACACCGCCTGATCCTGTCCTTCCTCCTAAAGCCCTCCCCTGGCTCCCTCACTAACTCTGGACCCACGGAGAGGCCCTGCTAAAAGCACTTTCAGCAAGTAACTTATTTGACTCTCACAACATCTCTATGAAACAGGCTGGGATGTTACTATCTTCACTTTATAGATGAAAAAGCTGAGGCACAGAAGGGCAGCCCAAGGTCATCCAGCTAGAAAATGGCGGATGAGGGATTCGAATCCAGAGTCTGGCATCAGAGTTGAACACTACACTGGACTGCTTCCACACCTTTGCCACTCCTTCCAAGAAGTCTTCCCAGATTTCCCCCAAGTCACTCCTTTGAAGACCCCAGTACAAGCCCTGCTTGTAGCTCTTACTGCAATTATCATATATTTTGCCCTGGGTTCATGTGTCTTATCCTTCCACTGCAGTGTAAGCTTCCTGAGGGGAGGGATTATGTCTTATTCAACTTTGTATATCCTAAAGTGTCTAGAACTGCTCTCCATACACAGAAAGCACTAGATATTTGTTCGATCTAGTTAAAAGATAATTAATTTATGTCACCTACTGTGAGAGTATCTGGGGCACACTGTTTAACCCTGACAGGTCTCCTTTTCCTTTACAAAGCGCACAGTGACAGAATATGGTCCTGTATAACCGGAAGACAGAAGAGAGGAAATGGAAATTTAGAATGCCAAAAATTAAGGGAATGTGGTCCCTAGGGGGCCCAGGTTTTTAGGGAAAAAATACTTCCAGAGAAATCTGGCCTATGCAATTTCCAAAGAATTTTGTGTAAGGCTTACCAACCCTATCAGTCTAAAGTCATTTCAAAGCATTAGCAGATAGAACCGTTTACAAGATAAATGGATTCCGAGTTTCTCATATCTAATGGCTAAAGTGTTGTTTCACACCATCTATAACTGTCCAGGGCTCACCCACCCCATGCCCGCACAGTTACCAGCAAAGGGGAGTCAGCATTGGTTTGATTTCCACTAAAAGAACAAAGGTTTCTCCGCAGGACTTCACTTCCCAGGAAAGCAGAATTGATCCAAAGTCTCTGCTGTTCAAACGTGCATACTGTTTCTGCTTGCTGCAATAGCTGGACAACAACAAAACCTAGCAAATAAGCTCTACAGATACCCAGGTGAGAAACAAGACTTTTAGATTTTAAGTAGAATTCAATCAACCTATAGAACTTAACGTTTTTCATTATTCTCAAAGCATGCGCTAGTATTAAACATAGAAATCAATCCTTATAGGAAACACTAACCCCTGAGATGAAAGAAAGGAGCTCCAGTGACGGAAGATTCATGGGGACAGTACTTCTGTTTGTCTTATGGATGGTCAGTGTGGTGCTATCTTCCCCTGACCGATTCCTTCTATCTTGATTACTAAGGCTAGCCTTTACTTCCCAAGGAAAGTGATCGACTGCCAGGTTTGAAGGAGGATCTCAAAACTATTGCTCATGGTCCCTATACTTCTTGCTATGCCACTGTACACCAAATCTGATTTTCTGTTAATCCATTAAATTTATAATCCTCTCCATATTGACATTTTTTTTAAAAAAAACTCATTGAGAATTAATAGGAAGGATCAGTAGATGTTATCATAACTTCTTTTAGAGTTTCTCTTGATTTCCATAGATTTGCTCTGATTTCTGTTAGGACCATCTTCTTTTAGAGTTTCTCTTGATTTCCATAGATTTGCTCTGATTTCTGTTAGGACTAGGACATGCAAAAGCACGCTAACACAAAAAACTGAAGTACTGCACTTATTCCTGACACTTTCTCAGAGTGCCGGCTCTGGGCCAGGCTTGGCAGTGCTCACTGTGAACATCCAGAAATAAAGATGACAAGGTCTCTGCCCTCCTGAAGTTCACAGTCAATAAGAGGAGGCATTTAAAGCAATAAATATCACCTCTCAATTTAAAAGGATTTCATCAAGATTAAAATAATACGTGAATTCCAAAAGGCATTTAGAACTGAAAAATATTGCAAACTTTTTCATTTATCTCCAAGATCTTTTCTCATTGAAATCACCAAGAAACTAGGCTGGGACTTGACTGGGAATCTATCTTTAGCCCCCTGCGATAGCAGTTCCTTAAAGATGAAACCATCCTTATGCAATAAAGCTACCTCGGGATGGGGCTCAGACTCAACTATATTTACTGAATTTAGCTCCAAATTAGTTGGAGGAAATAAAATTTTCAGACAAGTTAAAAATAGTCATTACATTAAAAAATCCACTGCCATCAAGTCAATTCCTACTCATAGCCACCCCGTAAGACACAGTAGAACTGCCCCATGGGGATTCCAAGACTTTAAATCTTTATGGAAGCAGACTGCCACATCTTTCTCCTGCAGAGCGGTTGCTGGGTTCAAACCACAGAGCTTTTAGTTAACAACTGAGCACTTAACCACTGTGCCACCATGGCCCCTTAGTCATAACATTATCCAAACCAAACCTAAATCGATTCCGAGTTATAGTGACCCTACAGGACAGAGTAGAGCTGCCCCCAAAAGTTTCCAAGGAGCAGCTAGTGGATTCGAACTGCCGACCTTTTGGTTAGCAGCCATAGCTCTTAACCACTACACCACCAGGGTTCTGTTGTAATGTGACACCTGCAAATAGGCAAGAAAGAATGTTGAAAGAGGGCCAACGTTAAGTAATGGAGAGACAGTACAAGACAGCGAGACTCAGGCACTGCCACTGACCCTTACAATAGCCTTGGAAATGGCCCCCTTTTCCTCATGTGTAAAATGGGCTACTGAGCACTTATTATTAAGCACTATATCATCTTCCCCATTTTACACATGAGGAAATGGCGACCATTTCCAAGGCCACCCTAAGGGTCAGTGGCAGTGCCTGAGCCTCGCTGTCTTTACTGCCTCTCTATTACCTAACATTGGCCCTCTTTCAACATTCTTTCTTGCCTATCTGCAAGTGTCATGTGCTGTTTACTGTCCCCTCCCCACCTGCACCCCTACCATTCTTTATCTGTGACTTTCTAGGCCACTAGGAATAAGCATGGACACGCCAAGTTTCTTCCAATCCTGGGTCCCCTGCATATCACCAAATTACTTTGATGTTCTGTAGCAATCACATTTATGTCCAATAACTTTTCTACAATTGAGCGTACCCTTGAAGCTCACCCAAAATAATAAATATGCTAACAAACTGTCTGTAAACATATGAATATCCTTCTCTGAAAAAAAAAAGAAGGGGAGTTTGGTTTCTATCATGGTAATACCCCGGTCCTTTGACAGTGATTGGTGAGACACAGAATTGGAATATTTGAGAATTCCTGGTCTATAGCAAAGAGTGACAGTTCAGTGTACTTCAAGACTCTAAACAGCACCAAGGTTGAAGTACAGCAGTGCCCTGGGCTTTGTAGGAGGTAGGAACCTTGAAGTGCATTCCATCTGTTTCCTTCCCAGCCTCCCCTTCCAGCAGTTGCAGGTTCCAAGCCCCTGCTGCATGTCTTCTCCCCTCAAGAGCTCTCCCAGCACCTCTGGGTGGTACCATTCAAGTGGGCCATGAAGTCAAGAACCAAGGTTGATACTCTTAGACCCACTCAAGATCCAAGGACACAGTTAGGAATATTGTCCCTGAATACCTCCTAGAGACAGATATTTACCCATAAACATGTCCCTCTCTACCTTTCACATGTCATAACTCTGCCCTACCTATCTCAGCTACTTACTGATACTGCACCAAACTGACCTCACCTTCCAGGCTTAGGCAATGGGCGCTTTCGTCCTCTCCCCTGTTCCTTCCTCTCCCCTTTCCCATCACTTAGCCCAATGTGGCAATACTGGTTCATATCTAAAAGAATGAACCAAAAAATTACCAAAAATGAAGAACGAGAAACTCAAAAAGTGTAATTGATCGTTCATCTGAAAAAAAAAAAAAAAGAACATGTTAAAGGGAAGAGGAGAAAATCTTGTATCCTGACAGGTTCTCTTTACCAGATGGCTTACTGAAAAAAAATAGAAACTCAGTGTAGAAGTAAAGGTATGCTGCCCCTCATCAGGTAACATATCTTTCCTAAAAAAGTCATGTGTAAAACAAATCCCATTTATTCCTTAACATTCGAATACTGTTTTCTAAGTGTGGGTTCTATGGCAAGCTCTGGGATAAAGAGATGAAGTCAGTATGGCCTGCCCTTTGGGAAATCAGACTTGTAAATAGCAGAGGCGTAACTATGGTATGGCAGGTATTGCACTGGCCCTGGGGGCATGGCACCGCTAAGCAGTTTCTATTAACCAAGTAGTGCCAGCGGCATATCTAGGGAAAATGGTGTCTATGGCAAGCACTGAAAATGCACCCCATTCAATCATCTGACAGCACTCTTTTAGATAACTTTTACCATAGTATCAGCTCAAAAATACAAGTCAAGCTGATTAACCTTTTAATTAATACATTGCTGTGCTTGAGGAACTATGGGAGGCAGTACTAGGTTAATAGAAACTGCTCAGTGGCACCATGAGCACAGGGCCAGTGCAATAACCGAGATTCGAGACTGGTAAACAACTAGAACACCAAAGCCAAACTAAACTCACTGCCGTCCAGTCGATTCCGACTCATAGCGACCCTGTAGGACAGAACAGAACTTCCCCATAGGGTTTCCAAGGCTGTAAATCTTTATAGAACCAGGCTGCCACATCTTTCTCCCATGGACAGGCTGGCGGCTTCAAACCACGGACCTTTCAGTGAGCAGCAAGCGCTTTAGCCACTGCACCACTAGGGCTCCTAACTAGAATACAAGGTCAAAATTTCCAAATTCTGTAAGAAGGTTCCACAGAAAGTGCTCTGGAAGCTGAGAGAAGGGAATAGAGATGAGCAGCACAGAGGGAACACAGGAACACAGGCAAAGAAGCCAGAATCTTAAGTGCAACCCCCTGAACTCCAACAGTGTGAACCCCATGGTTCCTTGTCTAGTGGAAACCTCAAGTTGGCACCATTAGAACCACAAAGGAAGTACACATTAAACTGCTAGAGAGGAGAAGAAATCAAACCACTATCAAAGAAAAACTATTTTGATTCATTATATTTCAGTACAAAATTCAATTTTGATCTATTAAGGAAAACCAATGTGTGTGATCTTGTCCAATGCTAAAAATAATATGAAACCCTAAACTATAACCTGCAAAAATCCAGGCGAATAGAAGTTCTTTCTTTCCTGCACATCTTCCCTGAACCTCCCATCCTCACTCTCCCCCCAAAATCTTCACTGAATGAGCGAATAAATGAATGAATAAAGTACTCATTCTTTAATATTGGTCAAAGCATTGTAATTTGCAAATAATTACATGAAAAGTTAGAGTTGAATCAAGATTATCCCCATTACGCTCCTGTCTATTTCAATATTGCCTTTTTCCCTAAAAAGTCTAAAAAAAAAAGTCTAAAAGCTTGTAGGCTTCCCATAGAGTTATCTCTCTGCTCCTTACAAAAGCTGATTAAAACTTACCCTTTGACATGGATTCTACAGATCTGCATAAACACTTTAAAAACTCTTTATTACTCATGTACGGGTAAAATTTCATTGTACATCAGACACACACACATATACGTGTCTGCACATATGTGTGAGTGTATATATATATGTATAAAAATACATGTCTGTATATATGTATACTTATGTGTGTGTGTATGTGCATGTATATATATATATATATATATATATATATATATATATATATATATATACACACACATATATATACAGGAGCCCTAGGTGGCATAGCGGTTAAGAGCTGGGATGCTAACCAAAAGGAGGCCAGCAGTTCAAATTCACCAGCCACTCCTGGGAAACCCTATGGGGCAACTACTCTGTCCTATAGGGTCGCTATGAGTCAGAATTGACTTGAAGGCAACAGGTTTGGTTTTATACACACACACACACACGCACGCACGCACGCACGCACACATATATACATATACATATATATAGGATCCTTGGTGGTGTAGTGGTAAAGCAATTGGCTGCTAACTGAAATGTCAGCAGTTTGAACCCACCAGCTGTTCCAAGGGAGAAGGATGTGGCAGTTTGCTTCTGTAAAGATTTACAGCCTTGAACACACTATGGGTCAGTTCGACTTGCCCCACAGAGTGACTACAAGTTGGAATCAACTCAGTAGCAACTGGTTTGGTTTTGGGTTTTTTTTTTTTTTTGGGTATACAGGCAGTCTCCAGGTTACAAACATCCAACTTATGTACAACACATAGTTACAAACCAAGCCCTATAAAGTCTATTATATTAAAAATTCAAGGTATATACAATGGTTCATAACAACAAATGGGCGCTACTTTGTGATGCACATCAAAACATTATTACTACTGTGGTACTATGTTAAAGGTGTTTTAGTGTATTCAAAAGAGTTTCTTTAATGTTTTTTATGCACAGAAAGGTACACTATATACCAAGACAAATATTTCAGTGACACTGGATCTAACTGTTCCAACTTATGTACAAATTCTACTTAAAGACAGACTTAGGAACCAAACTCGTTCATAATCCCGAGACCACCTATACATATGGATACACACACACACACACACACACACACACGCACAACCCTACTCCTCACTTACCGACATGGTTAGGTTCCAAAGACCAGGTTGTTATGTGAAAATTGGTATTATGCAAAAATGGAGGATGACTATATCAGATCACAAAATGGAGGGCGACTACATCATTACATAACTGCCAAATTACATCATTTACATAACTGCCAAATTGTATCAGTACATAATTGCAAAACCACTGAGAATTAACCAAATTACCACATAAGTTTAACCATCACAGCCGGTGTTACTCTTGCCTGGCACCTCAGCATTTGTTCCTCCCAGATGTACATCACTAATGCACAAAATAGTTGGATAGGAGATTTTTTACTATTGTCATAAATGTGAAATGTCAGATAACGAGATAGTCAATAAACGAGTAGCAGTGTGTGTATATGTGTATATATGTATGTATTTTCAAAATTCTCCACTTGAGTTAATTAGAATTAATAGAAAGTAAAGGTTACTCTACTCACTCACCTAATTCAAATGTTTTATAAAAATGACTAAGAGGAGGAGGGGTCAAGATGGTTGAGTAGTCATACACTCCTTGTGGGCCCTCTTACAACAAAGACCAGAAAAAACAAGTGAATCGATTACATATGACAAGCTAGGAGCCCTGAATATCAAAGGCAAGGTTGTGGAATGAGACTGAGCAGCAGGGGTAGGGAGAGACGATTCAGAAGCAGCAAGGAGTTCCCAGAACTGACCCAGCAGGAACTAGTACCCTGCAGGCCAGATCAGCTGGCATGCACTGGGAGGCAATCGGAGGTGCTCAGGTTGCATTTTCCACATCGAGAGAGACCAAACAGCATAGAGAGTGTGCTCAAGCCTCCAGAACCAGTGAGAAATGGCACTTAATCAGCAAAAGATAAGTATGTGTGACTAACCTACCACACAGGTCAAAAAAATCCCCTTTGGGAAGCACGTCTCTCCATTCTACCTGACCCCTCCCAACTCTACACTGGGTCTGGGATGGCTTCAGTGTTTGCTACGTCCCCTGGGCCAGAAGAAGAATCCATCACATGCCCTGAGCCATTCTCCTGGCTCTGAAAAGGGAACATATTAACAAACAGGAAAAAATAATCTTTGCCTAGGCACAGGCATAAGGGGTCCATGGACTCAGAATGCCTTCACCCCTGCATAGACCTGCGTGGGCCCATTTCAACAGCATAGGCCCTCATTAGCACAGTACAACAGGCTATGTACCTAAAGCCTAATATCAACTGTGTCAACTATAAGGTGGAGTGGCAGATTCATGACATTTGACACCATTGTGCCTATTAAGCAGAGTCCCCTTACCTACCCACATCAGAGGCCTGAGGACTGGTAGCTCCACCCATGCCACCTAGGCACCCGCAACAGGGGCCCAAGAATAAGTGGTGCCTCCTAGTCCTTATAGCCAACAGCATTGGGTGCCCATAATCCGCTTCCAAAACCCACCCACCTATGCACTCTAGGGAACAGGAATATGCTTTCCTCCCAGACACTCAGGGGTGGTTGTCAGTCCCCTGCTTACTCAGCATGTGACCTCCTACTGCAGCAAGATACTTGGGCCTACTCCAATCACCCCTGTTCGTCTAGGACTGTAGGTTAGAGCTTGCACCACACACTTGGTGACTGACTACCTGGACACCTGAGGTGAATCCATACAAGAAAAGTAAACATACTGGGCTCACATACCTAATAACAAATCTAACTACCTGGTGACAGGATATGAGAGTTTCAAAGGCACCAATAATCGAACTAGCTCACATAACCAGCCTACTTGGACATGTCAAAACAAAACAAGAACCCAGGACACAGTAAGCCAACAAAAATAAATAACAACTTCTTGACAGCTCAGAGAAAACAGTCCATATCAAATCACATAAAGAAGCAGACCATGATGGCTACAGCAAGCACCCAAAACAAAGAATCAAGAAATCTTCTGGACAAAGAGAGCTTATTGGAATTATAGGAGGAAGAATTCAAAAGATTAATATACAGAGCTCTTCAAGAGATCAGGAAGGACATCAGGCAAAACCCAGAACAAGCCAAGGAACACACAAATAAAGCAAGAGAGGAACTTAAGAACATTAGAAAAGAGCATAATGACAAATTTAAGAGGCTACCAAGAATCCACAGAGTGACGGCAAATGGAAAGCCAGGAGATTAATAGGAAAATTTCAGAATTAGACAACTAAATAGAAAGTCGTAGGAGTAGAATTGAGGCAATGGAAGTCAGAATCAGTGAGATTGAAGATAAAACACTTGACACCAACTTATTTAAGGAAAAATTAGGTAAAATAATTTTTTAAAAATGAAGAAACCTGTGATGGTTAAGATGGTGTGTCAACTTGGCTGGGCCATAATTCTCAGTGTTCTGGCAGTTGTATAATGTTGTAATCACTTTCCTGCTGACATTTGATAGGTGATCACCCCCATGATGGAATCTGCTGAGTGGTACCGGCAGGGGTGGAGCCTGAGGTGGCTCACCACCCCCTCAGCCTTCATCTCTCTGCCTTCTGCTGTCTACTTCCTTTTTTCCAACTCGCCTTGCAAAGGTTGTTGGCTTGTTCTGGATCCAGCAGCTGTCTCTTCTCTGACCTCCAGTTCTTGGGACTTGAGCTAGCAGCTTACCTGTCCATCCTGGGATTCGCTGATCTTCACGGCCTGTGAGCAAGAATCCTGCTCCCTGACCTGCCTATCTGGGGTTCGCCAGCCCCTGCAGCTAAGTGACTCAGGAGAAACCTTGCAGTCTTGCCTGCTGACCTTGGGGATTCCTTGACTGTCACAATCTGTGAGCAGGTCCCTGCTCTCCAACCTGCTCATCTTGGGTTCACCAGCTTCTGCAGCTCCATGAATTGGGAAAGGACTCTATCCACATCCAAGGACTTGGGAAGTTCCAACCCCTATACTCACATAAGCTCCTTCCTAAACATAAATCTCTCTATGTATATTTATACAAATTACTGGTTTTGCTTCTCTAGAGAACCCAGCCTAAGACAAAACCCTAAGAATTATGTGGTACGCTATCAAGATGAATAACCTACAAGTGATTGGAGTACCAGCACAGGGGGATAACAGAAAATACAAAGAGAATTGTTGAAGTTTTGTTGGCAGAAAACTTCCCTGATATCGTGAAAGATGAAAAGATATCTATCCAAGATGCTCATCGAACTCCACATATGGTAGCTCTCAAAAGAAAGACATCAAGATATATTATAAGAAATCTTGCCAAAACCAAAGATAGAGAATTTTAAGAGTGGCTAGGGATAAACAAAAAGTCACCTACAAAGGACAGTCAATAAGAATAAGCTCAGACTACTCGGCAGAAATCATCCAGACAAGAAGGCAATGGGATGACATATATAAAGCCCTGAAGGAAAAAACCTGTCCACCAAGAATTATATATCCAGCAAAACATGATCCGTCTATATGCTGCCTACAAGACACACAACTTAAGACATAAAGACACAAACTAAAACTCAAAGGATGGAAAAAAATATATATCAAGAAAACAACAATCAAAAAAGAGCAAGGCTGGCAAAATTAATCTCTGACAAAATAGACTTTAAAGTAAAACCCACCAAAAAGGATAAGGAAGGATACTACATAATGATTAAAGCGTAAATACACTAGGGGGACATAACCATAATAAATATTTACGCACCCAAAGACAGGGCTACGATATACATAAAACAAACTCTAACAGCATTGAGAAAAGAAATAGACAGCTCCACAATAATAGTAGGAGACTTCAATACACCATTTTTGGTGAAGGACAGAACATCCAGAAAAAAGCTCAATAAAGGCATGGAAGATCTAAATGCCACAATCAAACAACTTAATCTCATCGACATACAGAGAACACTCCACCCAACAGCATCCAAGTATATTTTCTTTTCCAACACACATGAAACATTCTCTAGAATAGACCACATATTAGGCCATAAAGCAAGCCTTAACAGAATCCAAAACATTGAAATATTACAAAGCATCTTCTCTGACCATAAGGCCGTAAAAGTGGAAATCAATAACAGAAAAAAGTCGGGAAAAGAAATGAAACACTTGGAAACTGAACAATACCTTGCTCAAAAAAGACTGGACTATAGAAGACATTAAGGATGGAATAAAGAAATTCAGAGAATCCAATGAGAATGAAAACCCTTCCTATCAGAACCTTTGGGACACAGCTAAAGCAGTGCTCAGAGGTCAATTTATATCAATAAATGCACACATACAAAAAGAAGAAACGGCCAAAATCAAAGAACTATCCCTACAACTTGAACAAATAGAAAGAGAGCAACAAAAGAAACCCTCAGGAAGCAGAGGAAAGCAAATAATAAAAATGAGAGCAGAATTAAATGAAATAGAGAATAGAAAAACGAATGAGTTCACAAGACCAAAACCTGGGTCTCTGAAAAGATTAACAAAATCGATAAACCATCTGCCTGGCTGACAAAAGAAAAACTTTAGAGGAAGCAAATAACCCAAGTAATAAATGAGATGGGCGATATCACAACAGACCCAACTGAAATTAAAAGAATCATAAAAGAATACTATGAAACACTGTACTCTAAGAAATTTGAAAACCTAGATGAAATGGACAAATTTCTGGAAACACACTACCTACCTAAACTAACACAGAGACAGAACGACGAAATAAACCCGTAACAAAAGAAGAGATTGAAAAAGTAATTTACAGGAGGTGGGGCCAAGATGGCGGACTAGGTAGACGCTACTCGGATCCCTCTTGCAACAAAGACTCGGAAAAACAAGTGAATCGATCACATACATAACAATCTACGAACCCTGAACAACAAACACAGATTTAGAGATGGAGAACGAACAAATACGGGGAAGCAGTGACTGTTTTTGGAGCCTGGAGCCAGCGTCCCAGTCAGGTAACCTTGGCGCCGGGCTTTTGACTGGGCGCTGTCACGGCACAAGCACGGGGCGCAGTTCTACTCCCCTGAACTAACCCCGGGAGGGGGCCCAGCCGGTCTGCGGAGGTGGTGCAGTGACTCGGCTGGCGGGACGAGAAGTCCCCGGGAGGCAGCGAATGATTTTGGTGCCAGGAGTGCAGCGTCCCAGCAGGGGAACCTTGATGCTGGGCTTTGGACTGGCAGCGGAGAATCTGACCGCAGCTTCAGCGGGCCAGATCCCCGGAGGCAATCTCCACACAGCCAGCACACATAGGCGACACGTCCCTCGGGAATCTCAGATAAAATAGTCATTCCAAGCAAGACAAGCAACTTTGGCTATATTCCGAGGTGCTACTCTCCTATTTCTCTGAACCCTCCCCCACCCTTCCCAGGAGGCTTCATTAACATTGCAATTTCCTGAGCCAGAGGGAGAACGGCTCCGGCTCCGCGGTGGCTTTGCTTTCCCCCCCTTTTTTTTTATTTTTTGGTCTTTTCCTAACCCATTCTTCCGGCCTGAGAGAAGGAACCACAAAAAACCCAGGGACCAAAAATCCATCCCTAATTGGACTAAAAACACAGAACCAGCTACAGCCAAGCATATATGATCCAAATCTCGGACTTTCATCCTTACAGGGAACAAGGTGGTGCTTATAATCCAAAGGCAGTTCTGATAGGGATCTGACTGCATTTTTTTTAGTGGATTTTCTGGAAAAACAAGTTTCCCAGGCCTGCTATCTCTGCTTATTCAACAGAGCCCTAACTGACCCACAACAGGGAACTGAGGGCTGAAGCTCCCCCCAGACCACCTAGCCTCTTGCCTTAGGGGTCTAAGGAGGGTGACACCTACCAATCAGTAGAGGTACTTGCACTGGGGGCCTAAGGTACAGCTGCAGTGCCCTCTCACCAAGATGCTATAGGAATAGAGACACACCTACCTCACTGACACTTGGGGGAAGCCTGTCAGCATCCTGCCCCCCCTGGAGGGTGAACCCCAGCTGCTGATAGAATCTGGTGCACACAACTATCACCACTACTTCTCGAGGTGCATAGGTGTTACGGTGCAGCACACACTTGATGACCTAAAATCAGATTCTACTCAAGAATAGTGAATAGACTCAGGCATACACATCTGGCAACAGCCCAAACCAGCTGGTAATAGGCCATAAGTCAGTCAAGGGCTACAACAAACAAGACAGCACAATCTAGTAGCCCATCCACATATCTTGAAAGAAAACAAAACAAGATAAGACTCAGTGAGAATTATAGAATAAGCCACTACTATATCTTTTTTTTTTCTCCCGCCGACCTTGGACCCTCGGGCCCCACAGCCGGGGAACCGGGGACAAGCGGGCACGGCGGCGATGGGGTGGCGTTGGATTTTTTTTGTTTGTTTTTTCTCCCCCCGCCCCCACTCCTTCTTTTTCTCTCTGTCTTTTATCTTAGTGAGGACTCGGAGACAGCAGTCGATATCAAACCACATAAAGAAGCAGACCATGACAGCTTCTCCAACCCCCGAAACAAAAGAATCAAAATCTTTCCCAAATGAAGATACAATCCTGGAATTATCAGATACAGAATATAAAAAACTAATTTACAGAATGCTTCAAGACATCACAAACGAAATAAGGCAAACTGCAGAAAAAGCCAAGGAACACACTGATAAAACAGTTGAAGAACTCAAAAAGACTATTCAAGAACATAGTGGAAAAATTAATAAGTTGCAAGAATCCATAGAGAGACAGCATGTAGAAATCCAAAAGATTAACAATAAAATTACAGAATTAGACAACGCAATAGAAAGTAAGAGGAGCAGACTCGAGCAATTAGAATGCAGACTGGGAAATCTGGAGGACCAGGGAATTAACACCAACATAGCTGAAAAAAAATCAGATAAAAGAATTAAAAAAATATGAAGAAACCCTAAGAATCATGTGGGACTCTATCAAGAAGGATAACTTGCGTGTGATTGGAGTCCCAGAACAGGGAGGGAGGACAGAAAACACAGAGACAATAGTTGAAGATCTGCTGACAGAAAACTTCCCTGACATCATGAAAGACGAAAGGATATCTATCCAAGATGCTCATCGAACCCCATTTAAGATTGATCCAAAAAGAAAAACACCAAGACATATTATCATCAAACTTGCCAAAACCAAAGATAAAGAGAAAATTTTAAAAGCAGCCAGGGAGAAAAGAAAGGTCTCCTTCAAGGGAGAATCAATAAGAATAAGTTCAGACTACTCAGCAGAAACCATGCAGGCAAGAAGGCAATGGGACGACATATACAGAGCACTGAAGGAGAAAAACTGCCAGCCAAGAATCATATATCCAACAAAACTCTCTCTGAAATATGAAGGCGAAATTAAGATATTTACAGATAAATACAAGTTTAGAGAAGTCGCAAAAACCAAACCAAAGCTACAAGAAATACTAAAGGATATTGTTTGGTCAAAAAACGAATAATATCAGATACCAGCACAACACAAGGTCACAAAACAGAACATCCTGATATCAACTCAAATAGGGAAATCACAAAAACAAATTAAGATTAATTAAAAAAAATGCTCATAACAGGGAATCACTGAAGTCAATATGTAAAAGATCACAATAATCAAAAAGAGGGACTAAATACAGGTGGCATAGAACTGCCATATGGAGAGGGATACAAGGCGATATAGGACAATACAAGTTAGGTTTTTACCGAGAAAAATAGGGGTAAATATTAAGGTAACCACAAAGAGGCATAACAACTCCATAACTCAAGATAAAAGCCAAGAAAAACATAACGACTCAACAAACATAAAGTCAAACATTTCAAAAATGAGGATCTCACAATTTACTAAGATAAACGTCTCAGCACAAAAAAGTAAGTGGAAAAATGAAATTGTCAACAACACACATAAAAAGCCATCAAAATGACAACACTAAACACTTATTGATCTATAATTACACTGAATGTAAATGGACTAAATGCACCAATAAAGAGACAGAGAGTCTCGGACTGCATAAAGAAACACGATCCGTCTATATGCTGCCTACAAGAGACACACCTTAGACTTAGAGACACAAACAAACTAAAACTCAAAGGATGGAAAAAAATATATCAAGCAAACAATAAGCAAAAAAGAAGAGGAGTAGCAATATTAATCTCTGACAAAATAGACTTTAGACTTAAATCCACCACAAAGGACAAAGAAGGACACTACATAATGATAAAAGGGACAATTGATCAGGAAGACATAACCATATTAAATATTTATGCACCCAATGACAGGGCTGCAAGATACATAAATCAAATTTTAACAGAACTGAAAAATGAGATAGACACCTCCACAATTATAGTAGGAGACTTCAACACACCACTTTCAGAGAAGGACAGGACATCCAGTAAGAAGCTCAATAGAGACACGGAAGACCTAATTACAGTAATCAACCAACTTGACCTCATTCACTTATACAGAACTCTCCACCCAACTGCTGCAAAGTATACTTTTTTTCTAGCGCACATGGAACATTCTCTGGAATAGACCACATACTAGGTCATAAAACAAACCTTTGCAGAATCCAAAACATCGAAATATTACAAAGCATCTTCTCAGACCACAAGGCAATAAAAGTGGAAATCCATAACAGAAAAACCAGGGAAAAGAAATCAAATACTTGGAACCTGAACAACACCCTCCTGAAAAAAGACTGGGTTATAGAAGACATCAAGGAGGGAATAAGGAAATTCATAGAATGCAACGAGAATGAAAATACTTCCTCTCAAAACCTCTGGGACACAGCAAAAGCAGTGCTCAGAGGCCAATTTATATCGATAAATGCACACATACAAAAAGAAGAAAGAGCCAAAATCAGAGACCTGTCCCTACAACTTGAACAAATAGAAAGGGAGCAACAAAAGAATCCATCAGGCACCAGAGGAAAACAAATAATAAAAATTAGAGCTGAACTAAATGAATTAGAGAACAGAAAAACAATTGAAAGAATTACCAAAGCCAAAAGCTGGTTCTTTGAAAAAAATTAACAAAATTGATAAACCATTGGCTAGACTGACTAAAGAAATACAGGAAAGGAAACAAATAACCCGAATAAGAAATGAGAAGGGCCACATCACAACAGACCCAACTGAAATTAAAAGAATCATATCAGATTATTATGAAAAATTATACTCTAACAAATTTGCAAACCTAGAAGAAATGGATGAATTCCTGGAAAAACACTACCTACCTAAACTAACACATTCAGAAGTAGAACAACTAAATAGACCCATAACAAAAAAAGAGATTGAAACGGTAATCAAAAAACTCCCAACAAAAAAAAAACCCTGGCCCGGACGGCTTCACTGCAGAGTTCTACCAAACTTTCAGAGAAGAGTTAACACCACTACTACTAAAGGTATTTCAAAGCATAGAAAATGACGGAATACTACCCAACTCATTCTATGAAGCCACCATCTCCCTGATACCAAAACCAGGTAAAGACATTACAAAAAAAGAAAATTACAGACCTATATCCCTCATGAACATAGATGCAAAAATCCTCAACAAAATTCTAGCCAATAGAATTCAACAACATATCAAAAAAATAATTCACCACGACCAAGTGGGATTTATACCAGGTATGCAAGGCTGGTTTAATATTAGAAAAACCATTAACGTAATCCACCACATAAATAAAACAAAAGACAAAAACCACATGATCTTATCAATTGATGCAGAAAAGGCATTTGACAAAGTCCAACACCCATTCATGATAAAAACTCTCACCAAAATAGGAATTGAAGGAAAATTCCTCAACATAATAAAGGGCATCTATGCAAAGCCAACAACCAACATCACTCTAAATGGAGAGACTCTCAAAGCATTTCCCTTGAGAACGGGAACCAGACAAGGATGCCCTTTATCACCACTCTTATTCAACATTGCGCTAGAAGTCCTAGCCAGAGCAATTAGGCTAGACAAAGAAATAAAGGGCATCCAGATTGGCAAGGAGGAAGTAAAATTATCTCTATTTGCAGATGACATGATCTTATACACAGAAAACCCTAAGGAATCCTCCAGAAAACTACTGAAACTAATAGAAGAGTTTGGCAGAGTCTCAGATTATAAGATAAACACACAAAAATCACTTGGATTCCTCTACATCAACAAAAAGAACATCGAAGAGGAAATCACCAAATCAATACCATTCACAGTAGCCCCCAAGAAGATAAAATACTTAGGAATAAATCTTACCAAGGATGTAAAAGACCTATACAAAGAAAACTACAAAGCTCTACTACAAGAAATTCAAAAGGACATACTTAAGTGGAAAAACATACCTTGCTCATGGATAGGAAGATTTAACATAGTAAAAATGTCTATTCTACCAAAAGTCATCTATACATACAATGCACTTCCGATCCAAATTGCAATGTCATTTTTTAAGGTGATAGAGAAACAAATCGCCATCTTCATATGGAAGGGAAAGAACCCTCGGACAAGCAAAGCATTACTGAAAAAGAAGAAGAAAGTGGGAGGCCTCACTCTACCTGATTTCAGAACCTATTATACAGCCACAGTAGTCAAAACAGCCTGGTACTGGTACAACAACAGGCACATAGACCAGTGGAACAGAATTGAGAACCCAGATATAAATCCATCCACATAGGAGCAGCTGATATTTGACAAAGGACCAGTGTCAGTTAATTGGGGAAAAGATAGTCTTTTTAACAAATGGTGCTGGCATAACTGGATATCCATTTGCAAAAAAATGAAACAGGACCCATACCTCACACCAAGCACAAAAACTAACTCCAAGTGGATCAAAGACCTAAACATAAAGACTAAAACGATAAAGATCATGGAAGAAAAAATAGGGACAACCCTAGGAGCCCTAATACAAGGCATAAACAGAATAGAAAACATTACCAAAAATGATGAAGAGAAACCAGATAACTGGGAGCTCCTAAAAATCAAACACCTATGCTCATCTAAAGACTTCACCAAAAAAGTAAAAAGACCACCTACAGACTGGGAAAGAATTTTCAGCTATGACATCTCCGACCAGTGCCTGATCTCTAAAATCTATATGATTCTGTCAAAACTCAACCAGAAAAAGTCAAACAACCCAATCAAGAAGTGGGCAAAGGATATGAACACACACTTCACTAAAGAAGATATTCAGGCAGCTAACAGATACATGAGAAAATTCTCTTGAGCATTAGCCATTAGAGAAATGCAAATTAAAACTACGATGAGATTCCATCTCACTCCAACAAGGCTGGCATTAATCCAAAAACTCACAAAAGAATAAATGTTGGAGAGGCTGCGGAGAGATTGGAACTCTTCTACACTGCTGGTGGGAATGTCAAATGGTACAACCACTTTGGAAATCTATCTGGCGTTACCTTAAACAGTTAGGAATAGAACTACCATACAACCCAGAAATCCCACTCCTCGGAATATACCCTAGAGAAATAAGAGCCTTCACACAAACAGATATATGCACACCCATGTTTATTGCAGCTCTGTTTACAATAGCAAAAAGCTGGAAGCAACCAAGCTGTCCATCAACGGATGAATGGTTAAATAAATTGTGGTATATTCACACAGTGGAATACTACGCATCGATAAAGAACAGTGACGAATCTGTGAAACGTTTCACAACATGGAGGAACCTGGAAGGCATTATGCTGAGCGAAATTAGTCAGAGGCAAAAGGACAAATATTGTATAAGACCACTAGTATAAGATCTTGAGAAATAGTATAAACTGAGAAGAACACATACTTTTGTGGTTACGAGGAGGGGAGGGAGGGTGGGAGAGGGTTTTTTACTGATTAGTTAGTAGATAAGAACTGCTTTAGGTGAATGGAAGGACAATACTCAATACATGGAAGGTCAGCTCAATTGGACTGGACCAAAAGCAAAGAAGTTTCCGGGATAAAATGAATGCTTCAAAGGTCAGCGGAGCAAGGGCGGGGGTTTGGGGACCATGGCTTAAGGGGACTTCTAAGTCAATTGGCAAAATAATTCTATTATGAAAACATTCTGCATCCCACTTTGAAATGTGGCGTCTGGGGTCTTAAATGCTAACAAGCGGCCATCTAAGATGCATCAATTGGTCTCAACCCACCTGGATCAAAGGAGAATGAAGAACACCAAGGTCACACGACAACTAAGAGCCCAAGAGACAGAAAGGGCCACATGAACCAGAGACCTACATCATCCTGAGACCAGAAGAACTAGTTGGTGCCCGGCCACAATCGATGACTGCCCTGACAGGGAGCACAACAGAGAACCCCTGAGGGAGCAGGAGATCAGAGGGATGCAGACCCCAAATTCTCATAAAAAGACCAGACTTAATGGTCTGACTGAGACTAGAGGAATCCCGGCGGTCATGGTCCCCAAACCTTCTGTTGGCACAGGACAGGAACCATCCCCGAAGACAACTCATCAGACATGAAAGGGACTGGACAGTGGGTAGGAGAGAGATGCTGATGAAGAGTGAGCTAATTATATCAGGTGGACACTTGAGACTGTGTTAGCATCGCCTGTCTGGAGGGGGGATGGGAGGATAGAGAGAGTTGGGAGCTGGCAAAATTGTCACGAAAGTAGAGACTGGAAGGGCTGACTCATTAGGGGGAGAGCAAGTGGGAATACGGAGTAAGATGTATATAAACTTATATGTGACAGACTGACTTGATTTGTAAACGTTCACTTGAAGCTCAATAAAAGTTAATAAAAAAAAAAGTAATTTACAAACTCCCAACAAAGAAAAGCCCTGGCCCTGACAGCTTCACTGGAGAATTCTACGAATACTTCAGAGAAGAGTCAACACACTACTATTAAATGTATTTCAGAGCATATAAAAGGATGGAATACACTCAAACTTATTCTATGAAGCCAGCATAACCCTGATACCAAAACCAGGCAAACACACCACTAAAAAAAAAAAAAAAAATACAAACCAATATCCCTCACGAACTTAGAAAAATCCTCAACAAAATTCCGGCCAATAGAATTCAACAACATATGAAAAATAATAATAATAATTCACCACAACAAAGTGGGATTCACACCAGGTATGCGGGGATGGTTCAACATTAGAAAAACAATCAATGCAATCCATCAAATAAACAAAAGACAGGAACCACACGATCTTATCAATTGATGCAGAAAAGGTTTTCAACAAAGTCCAACACCCAATCGTGATAAAAACTCTCAGCAAATTAAGAACAGAAGGAAAATTCCTAAACATACTAAAGACTATTTATACAAAGTCAACAGCCAACATCATCCTAATCAGAGAGAGACTGAAAGCATTCCCCTTAAGAACGGGAACCAAAAAAGGATGCCCTTTATCATCACTCTAATTCAACATTGTGCGGGAGGTCCTAGCCAGAGCTATTAAGCTAGATAAAGAAATAAAGGCATCCAAACTGGCAAAGAAGAAGTAAAGGTATCTCTGTTTGCAGGTGACATGATCTTATACACAGAAAAACCTAAAGAGTCCTCAAGAAAATGAATGAAACTAATAGAAGACTTTAGCAGAGTATCAGGATACAAGATAAACATACATAAATCAGTTGCATTCCTCTACACCAACAAAGAGAAAGTCAAAGAGGAAATCACCAAATCAATACCATTTACAATAGGCCCCAAGAAGATAAGATGCTAAGGAATAAATCTAATCAGGGATGTAAAAGACCTGTACAAAGAAAACTACAAGACGCTACTGTGAGAAACCCAAAAAGACCTACATAAGTGGAAAAACATACCTTGCTCATGGATAGGAAAACTTAACATTGCAAAAATGTCTACTCTACCCACAGTGATCTATAGATACAGTGCAATCTCAATCCAAATACCAGTGACATTTTTTTAATGAGATGGAGAAACAAATCTCCAACTTCATATGGAAGGAAAAGAGGCCCTAGATAAGTAAAGCATTGTGAAAAAGAACAAAGTGGGAGGCCTCACACTACCTGATTTTAGAACATATTATACCACCATGGTAGTCAAAACAGCCTGGTACTGGTACAACAAGAGATACATAGACCAATGGAACAGAATTGAGAATCCACACATAAATTCATCCACCTATGAACAGCTGATATTTGACAAAGACCCAAAGTCTGTTAAACGGGAAAAAGACAGTCTCTTTAACAAATGGTGCTGGCATAACTGGATATCCATCTGCAAAAAAATGAAACAGGACCCGTACCTCACACAACGCACAAAAGACAACTCAAAATGAATCAAAGACTTAAATATAAAATCTAAAATGATAAAGATCATGGAAGAAAAATAGGGATAACACCAGGAGTCCTAACACACGGCATAAACAGCATAGAAAACATTACTAACAATGAACAAACACCAGAAGAGAAATTAGATAACTGGGAGCTCCTAGAAGTCAAACACCTATGCTCATCCAAAGACTTCACCAAAAGAGTAAACAGATTACCTATAGATTGGGAAAAAGTTTTTAGCTATGACATTTCCGATCAGTGTCTGATCTCTAAAATCTACATGAAACTGTGAAAACTCAACAACAAAAAGACAAATAACCCAATTAAAAATGGGCAAAGAATATGAATACACACTTTACCAAAGAAGACATTTAGGCTGCTAACAGACACATGAGGAGATGCTTACGATCATTAGCCATTAGAGAAATGCAAATCAAAACTACAGTGAGATTCCATCTCACTCCAACAAGGCTGGCATTAATCCAAAAAACACAAAATAAGAAATGATGGAAAGGTTGTGGAGACACTGAAACATTTATACACTGCTGATGGAAATGTAAAATGGTACAGCCACTTTGGAAATCAATTTGGTGCCTCCTTAAAAAGCTAGAAATAGAACTACCACAGGACTCAGCAATTCCACTCCTTGGAATATACCCTAAAGAAATAAGAGCCCTCACACAAACGGATACATGCACACCCATGTTCACTGCAGCACTGTTTACAATAGCAAAAAGATGGAAGCAACCAAGGTGCCCATCAATGGATGAATGGATAAATAAATTATGGTATATTCACACAATGGAACACTACACAATGATTAAGAACACAGACGAGTCTGAAACATTTCACAACATAGAGGAATCTAGAAGGCATTATGATGAGTGAAATGAGTCAATTGCAAAAGGACAAATACTGTATGAGACCACTATTATAAGAACTCTAGATAAAGTTTAAACACAGAAGAAAATATTCTTTGATGGCTATGAGGGCGAGGAAGGAGGGAGAGGGATATTCACTAACTAGGCGGTAGACAAAAATTTTTTAGGTGAAGTTAAGGGCAACACATAACACAGGGATAGTCAGTACAACTGGACTAAACCCAAAACAAAGTTTCCTGAATACACCCAAAAGCTTCAAAGGCCAGAGTAGCAGGGACCAAATTGCTGGGCTGAGGGCTGTGGGGACCATGGTCTCAGGGAACATCTAGCTCAGTTGGCATAACAGAGTTTATAAAGAAAATGTTCTACATTCTACTTTGGTGAGTAGCGTGTGGTGTCTTAGAAGCTTCTGAGCATCCACCTAGGATACTCCACTGGTCTCACCCCTTTGGGATCAAGGAATAATGAAGAAAACTAAAGATACAAGGGAAAGATGAGTCCAAAGGACTAATGGACCACATCCACCATGGCCTCCACCAGACTGAGTCCAGCATAACTAGATGGTGCCTGGCTACCACCACTGACTGCTCTGACAGAAATCACAATAGAGGGTCCCAGACAGAGCTGGAGGAAAATGTAGAACAAAATTCTAACTCAAAAATAAAGACCAGACTTGCTGGCCTGACAGAGACTGGAGAAACCCCAAGAGTATGGCCCCTGGACAGCCTTTCAGCTCAGTAATGAGGTCACTCCTGAGGCTCCCCCTTCATCCAAAGATTGAACAGGCCCATGGAACAAAACAATACTAAAGGGGCACACTAGCCCTGTGGCAGGGACTGGAAGGCAGGTGGGAACAGGAAAGCTGGTAATAGGGAACCCAGGGTTGACTTGTCATGGGGTTGTTAACCAATGTTACAGAACAATGTGTGTACTAACTGTTTGATGAGAAACTAGTTAGTTTGTAAACCTTCATCTAAAGTACAATAAAAATTTTTTAAAAAATAAAGAATTATTTTAGGTGAAGGGAAGACAACACACAATACGGTGGAAGTCAGCACAACTAGACTAAACCAAAAGCTAAGAAATTCCCTGAATACAACCAAACACTTCAAGGGACACAGTAGCAGGGGCGGGGGTCTGGGGACCATGGTTTCAGGGGACATCTAGGTCAACTGGCATAACAAAATGTATTAAGAAAACTTTCTGCATTCCACTTTGGTGAGAGGCGTCTAGGGTCTTAAAAGCTAGCAAGCAGCCATCTAAGATGCATCAATTGGTCCCAACCCACCTGGGACAAAGGAGAACAAAGAACACCAAAGACACAAGGAAAATATTAGCCCAAGAAAGAGAAAGGGCCACATAAACCAGAGACTCCTCAGCCTGAGATAAGAACTAGATGGTGCCTAGCTACCACCAATGACAGCCCTGACAGGGAACACAACAGAGAGTACCTGACAGAGCAGGAGAAAAGTGGGGTGCAGAACTCAAACTCTAGTAAAAAGATCAGGCTTAATGGTCTGACTGAGACTGGAGAGACCCCAGAGGTCATGGCCCCCAGACTCTCTGTTAGCCCAAAACTAAAACCATTCCCAAAGCCAAGTCTTCAGACAAAGACTAGACTGGATGATAAGACATGAAGTGATACTTGTGGAGAGTGCGCTTCTCAGCTCAAGTAGATACATGAGACTAAATGGACAGCTCCCTTCTGGAGGCAAGGTGAGAAGGCAGAAAAGGACAGGAGCTGGCTGAATAAAATGGACACGGGAAATCCAGGGTGGAAAGGAGGAGTGTTCTGTCACATTACAGGGGGAGCAACTAGGGTCACATAACAGTGTGTGTATAAATTTTTGTATGAGAAACTAACTTGAGCGGTAAACTTTCATGTAAATAAAAATGACTAAGAAACACCATGGATAAATTAGTAAGAGGTTTAAGTTAAATATGAGGCCTTTACTGGCTGGAAAGATTAACATTTTGACATGAAATTGTCCATGCTGAATGTACCATATATTCTATATAAGCAGATGCTTATTGTCAATTATGTATTAAACAGAATTTCAATCATATTCAGTGATAACTCAACCCCAACTTAATGCAAAGAATTTCAAAGTTCTGCAGAATAGGAAAATTAGTTTTCATTGTTCCCTTAAACAAAAGTTAGTTTTTCAAACCATAGGCAAACTCATTTTTGTAGACTGGAAAAGAATGAGTTTTCAGAAACATGGAATTTGATTTGGTCTGTGACCTGAATGGTTCAACAAATAATTCTGCAGAAAAAAAAAATTAAATAACATATTCTGAAACTCTTCTTTATCTCTTCACCAAGGCAACATACATGCCCAGCCTCCTCAAAAGAAGAGGGAATGCTTTACTTGCCACAGGTGTCACGCTGGTCCCCGCACATTCTCTTCAAGGAGGTGGACTCACTTATCAAAGTCACTCATTGGAAAGGTAGAGGGGAGAAAGCCCTGGCAAATTCATCCCTGTGCTGCAGCACCTAAGGAAGAGGGGTCTGCACCAGCCAATCTCACCCTTGATTCAAGAGGGGCTTAGTTCTTCTTGTCTCTGCCGCAGAAAAAGCGCTTCAGCCTAGAAGGCCGGTTCCTGAACCTATCGGAGATGCCCCGGGAGCTTCTGCTGTCTTTAACTGGCCAGAGTCCACATGAAGGCATCAAGGAACTTGGCATGAACACATTCATGGCCAGTTGTCCTAAGAAGTTTGAATTCGTGATTAACTTCTGATATTCTTCTTGCTCAGAAATGGCTCGCAAATGTTATTTCTGGGAACTTTAAGAATGCCAGGGCCAAATGTCATTGCTCACTTATAAAAAAATGGTCTAGCACAAGTAACCCAGACTTTTCTGAAGTGCACTGCTCCCAGAACATTAGTACCAGAGGATGTAACAGGTCACAAGCAAAGATAAAAATAAAGCGTTCCTTAGCTGAGTAATTTTGGAACATGCTGAGTTAAACAGAGTGAAACAGATTTCTTGACTGCAGGACATTTCAATGCTTGTAACAGGTTTACAAGTGCAAGGAACCTCCAAGACGTCTTCAGTGCATGTTTGTCTTGCTTTACCTGCCATCCTTAAGCACCTTCAAAGACAACATTCATTTTGGCTTACAAAAGAGAGAAATGAAACTTTGAAAGAATTCCTAAATATTTAATGGTCTCTGAGACAAAAATAGAAACCCTGGTGGCATAGTGGTTAAGTGCTACAGCTGCTAACCAAAAGGTTGGCAGACTGAATCCACCAGGCGCTCCTTGGAAAACTCTATGGTGCAGTTCTACTCTGTCCTGTAGGGTTGCTATGAGTTGGAATCGACTCGACAGCAGTGGGTTTGGTTTTGGTTTGGGGCAAAAACACGTTCTCAGAATCCACCCTCACTGCAAAGATGAAGTAACCATTCTTTAATATTGGTTAAAGCATTAGAATTTGCAAATGACGAATGTGTTAACAGCAAAGGTCCCTCTTAACTATTTACTGGTTTCAGTCCAAGGAGCTCCAAAAGGTGCCCTGGCATGTTGTTGTTGTTAGGTGCTGTCGAGTTGGTTCAACTCATAGCAACCATATGTACAACAGAATGAAACACTGCCTGGTCCTGCACCATCCTCACAATCGTCGTTATGCTTGAGCCCACTGTTGCAGCCACTGTGCCAGTGCATCTCATTGGGGGTCTTACTCTTTTTCGCTGGCCCACGACTTTACCAAGCATGATGCCCTTCTAAAGGGTCTGGTCCCTCCTGATAAGGTGTCCAAAGTGTGTAAGACCAAGTCTCGCCATCGTTGCTTCTAGGGAGCATTCTGGATGTACTTCTCTTAAGACAGATTTTTTCGTCCATGGTATATTCAATATTCTTCACCAACACCATAGTTCAAAGGCATCAATTCTTCTTCGGTCTTCCTTATTCATTGTCTAGTTTTCTCACGCATATGAGGCAATTGAGAATATTATGGCTTGATGACAGGGAACACAACAGAGGATCCCTGATGGTACAGGAGAAAGTGGGATACAGAGATCAAATTCTAGTAAAAAGACCAGGCCTAATGGTCTGACTAAGACTGGAAGAACGCCAGAGGCCATGGGCCCCAGGCTCTAGGTTAGCTCAAAACTGTAACGATTCCTGAAGCCAACTTTTCAGACAAAGATTAGACTGGACTTTAAGACAGAAATTGATACTGGTGAGTAGTAAGCTTCTTGGCTCAAGTAGACACATGAGATTATGTAGGCAGCTCCTGTCTGGAGGCGAGATGAGAAGGCAGAGGGGGACAGAAGCTGGGTGAAGGGACACAGGAAATACAAGGTGGAAAGAAAGAGTGTGTTGTCACATTGTAGGGAGAGCAACTAGGGTCATATAACAACGTGTGTATAAGCTTTTGTACGAGAGACTGACTTGAATTGTAAACTTTCACTTAATGCACAATAAAAGAAAAATATTATGGCTTGGGTCAGGCACACCTTAGTCCTCAAAGCAACATCTTTGCTTTTTAACACTTTAAAGAGGTCTTTTGCCACCTACCCAAACTACTGGAAAACAACTCTAAGGATAAAAGACCCTCACTTTTCTTTTAAAGAATAATTGCAATAACCGAACATCACACGTGGGTCTCTCTCAGAATTATCTATGTAAGACAATTTATGAACTATAAATTAATATGCCCTTACTTCCTGACACGTAAATAACGTTGATGCCAGCAAGAAGGTAAAATCTGTCCACCACGCGTACCACCATGGTGGAATTCCCATGAAGAAGGACAATTCGTGTTTCTAGTTAAGAAATTTACAAAATGAGCAACTCAGCATGAGACACATGTAAGTTCCATGCAATTTTAAAAAATGTATTTAGGGAACAGAACCAGTTGCGTATCTGGGAAAAGGACTCATTTTAAAGAACTGGAGAATGAGAGTGAGTTTTAGTCATTATGTTTTAGGATTTATGAACCAAATTTCCATATCTGTTCACTTTTCCATTACAGTAGTACCAAAGTTCCAGAGAATCAGAGTAAACTCCAAATTACATCTATCTAAATGAGTATATAATACTTCTATTCATCTCAATTCAAAGAAAATATTAGGCCTGATTTTTGACTTATGATAGAATATGATCACACACATACTTATGCAAACAGAAAATTAGAAAAAAATTAACATTCTAATTCAGTTCTGCTTACATCTGTCCTACAACCGAGTTCACATGTAAGCATACACACACACATACACACACACAAACACAAACACCCAACCCTCATGGATCCAAAATTTCCACTTAATCAAACTAAGATATCTATTCTCTCCTTCACTTGATGTGATAATTCTCTCAGGGAAATGGGTAGAGGGCTACATTTAGAGCAACCAAGTAAGTCTCTCAAGATAAAATATGATTTGCATTGTCATTGGTGAAATCAAGGACATCTATACAGATTTTTTATTATCTCTGCTAAACAACTTCATATGTATTCAATTCACTAGTATTAGGAGCCAACTGTGGTTTGTTTGGGTGGCACTGAGTTTATGTTAACAGTGACAGAATATTTTAGAAAAGGATAGCAATAATGGTGGCACTATATGAAAAATGTAATGAACGTCATTGAGCTGTAAATGTGGAAGCTGTACTGGTGAATGTTTTGATGTGTATTTTTTCACCACAATAAAAAAAAATACAGGAAAAAAGGAAGACAACGACGACAACAAAAAAGAGTCAATTATGACTACCCGAGTGAGATTATATCTTTACCTGTGCTTTAAACCTTACTGCACATGTCCTGATCGTATGAATTATTGACTGACTCGGGTAATATTATTAGGTAAAAATGCAACTCATTCTTTAGATTTTCCCCAATCATTTACAATTCTGACCGCAACTTGTCTATCACTTTCAAAACACAGAGGAATCCTGCTTCTACTAGATTAGAAGTGCACAGTAAAATATAAACAATATGTATAAAAGTCAAGTATAAAAAATAAAAAGCTTTCTTACCTGAGAAGGAGAGCTGAAGAAACTAGTGACCGTCGTCTGTGGACACTGGAGAGTCGATATAGCTGGATTTCCAGAGCGCCTTAAAAAAAAAAAAAAAAAAAGAAGGGTTTTCAATCAAAATTAGCCCTTCTAGCAAAACAAGGGAAGCAAACAATTGGGTAACTGCACATTTAAAATAACGATAAAAGAACCCCTTTCAGCTGCCAAGGCTCTCCGTGTTCGAAATGGCTTTGCCATATTATGCTATGACTCTCACAGCATCGCTGTGGAGAAAATGGGGATGTTCTGTTCCTCTCCAAAAATGTTTTTAAATTGCTTCTAGCTTCTGCATAAGGTCAAATTTCTTTCAATCACCATAGCAGCCTACTTGACCAGAAGGACTAAGCTTTCTGATGCTATCTTGTCCAGTGGCCTAGTTACAAGCCCTATAGGTAGTTTAAGCGCTGCCTCTATATGAACTTTTACTTGTAATCCTTACCTTAGTTTACGGGTACAGAAATGATTGTCGATGTTTATGAATTTCTTCTAACAGAGGCTGTGGACTTGCTTGGCACTAGGCAGGCAGCATTTCCATCTTCTCAGGGGAGAACTTGATTTTTGCACTGACTGGGTGCTACCAATGCTGAAGCCCAGTAGTGTGATCCCCAAGTAGAAATCTGTTTCTGATGTTCCCTGAGATATACCGGACAGGCCCCACAGCATCCACAGGGCCTGAGGGTATCGTGAGGGCCTGGATATATGGGCTTGGATCCACAAAGATATGGTTTCCGCAAGTTTTTTCTGAATCATGTAGAATATTTTAAGTGAACCATTTGAAAAGATCTTAAGGAATCATTTAATTAAGAATCTTACTGGTATGTTCTCTGTCCTCAGGTGGACTTTCAGTTTAAAATACTGACAGTCAATCAGTGAATGCCTTTCCTCATATCTTTTTGATACTGGAACACTTCACAGCACATTTTGACTTTTCAAACAAGAAGATTCACATATATAAACTCACAGAAAAACTTACTTTGGGTGAAGAACCTGAAACTATTACAGATTACACTGGCATATTTTAGGCCAGTCTTAGTCCACATTTGTTAAATTCACTCTGCTTGGCCCTGTAGAAAGTTACCAAGGAAGCAAAAATCTGGTTTTCAGGACACTGAGTCCTATTTCTGGTTTCTGGACAAATCAGGGTATCTACAGTGACTTCAAATACTATAATTTATTTGTTCAGTCATTTTTGCCCCAAATAGTTATCTACTATGGGCAAGGCACTGTGCCAGCAGTTTTTAATGTTATTGTTATTATTGTTATTGCTCCGGTTGTTAGCCCGTAACACTAAAAAACCTAAAGAGGAATAATAATTATTATTATTATTTCAAAGCAGAGCTACCTAACTGTTTGAAAGAATTCTCTTAAATTGAACAGCTGAAATGTTGAAAAGTAGACAAAGAAAAAGACGAAAAAATCAAAGTGGTCAGATCAAGCTGGGTTCTCTAATTGAAGACTTTAACATTTTTATTTCATTTGTGAGACAGCTAGGAACTACTTCAAATTTCCGAGAAGGAACTAACAAGATCAATCTAATTTTAAGAGAGATGATGCAGGGAGCTCAGGCAGACAGGCTGAGGAAAGGCTAGAGGTTAGAAGGTAGTTGTTGCAGAAGAAAAAACGAAAGTGGTAAAAGAAGATAAAAAAAAATTCCAGAAATGCTATGAAGGACGCCAATTAATGTGAGAAGGGACAAAGATTAAATTGTCAGATGCGGCAGGGTTGTCATGGGCCTGGGGCAGTGGGGATGAGGAAGTGCAGATCAGAAGTCCAGGGGAGTTCTTCACTAAAGGGAAACTGAGTTATAGAAGGATCTTCAAGGAAACTTCATCAGCTTTGGATTCTCTTACAAGTTTAGGCATCAATGAAACATGCAAAAAACCCAAGCCTCTACAGGTATGTATTGCTTAATGTCTGTTCAGGCAAGATCCAACCATATATGTGTCTAGTCTGACCGCATATACATCCGTGGTCCTATAAGGTTATCCCGATTGGAGAAGCGGACATAGCAGATGTACTTTGCTAAGTGGGGAGATCTATCTCTCATTAGCTCTCCAGGTCCGCATCTGCCCAGGCCCTGGCGAGGCAGGGTGGGGGTCCCAGTGCCCATCCTTGGCTGCCTGGCCCACTATGCTCACTTCAGGCAGGGACCACACAGACACCACCAGGGCCACCGGGGGATGCCCCATTGAGGCCACTGCTCCACTCACCTAAGAGACACTGTGTGTGACGCTGGGACCCAGGCTGTGGTTTGTCTCTCAGTGGCGGCCACAGAGTGGTCCAGGCTGGGGCAGGCAGGGCTGGAAGACTTTAAAGCCCATTAGGGGAGACTGGAAAGGCAGGTAGGGAGAAAGGAAGGGAAGGGAGCCGGCTGCTGTCTGGACAGCAGGTGTGCACCCTGGCAGGCAGCTAGGAGCTAGATATGGCTCTCAGAGAGCAGGTGACTGACCATGCAAGACGGGTGGCTCAGCCAGTTTTCGAGCAGTCCCTTCACAGAATGTATTGTGGACATTAAGCTACACATGCTTGTATTTGAGAAGAATTACCAGTTTGACCACCTAGTCACGAGAAAGCATTGGAGACGTGGCTTGGAAATCGCTTGCAGTCTGGAGAGTCCATGACTCTACTAGACCTGTGCAAAAAGCATATTTGAAGTTAGACTCATCACTGGAGTTCCCTAAGGGAGTGACTTGAAGTAGAGATGATAAAACCTGGGAAGTAGTCAATTAGAAGGAGGGACGGAGTAAGCACGGTGAGGGGAGAGAGAAAACAACTGAGGAGAGGAGCACAGACGAAGCAGCCTGAGCGTCTCCAAAACCCAATCTCATTGTCACTGAGTAAATTCCGACTCATAGTGACCCTATAGGACAGAGGAGAACTGCCTCATAGAGTTTCCAAGGCTGTAGTCTTTATGGAGGCAGGTCGCCACATCTTTCTCCTACAGAGCAGCTGGTAGGTTTGAACCACCAACCTTTTGGTAAGCAACTAAGCATTTTAACCACCGTGCCCCTGGGCCCCTTGAGTGTCTCCACTCTGGACAAAAACAAGGAAGTACCGCAACAGTGAGGAAATGGAAAGGATTGGAAACAACAGGTGATGACGTAATATATTGTGCATAACGTCCTGGAACGGCCATTTCAGCACTCTAGAACTCTGTGCGACCTAAATCTGCCCCATTTGAGGAATAATGTGTTCTTCCTAAATAATATCTAAAGTGTAAGAAGTTTTGCCATTATTAGCAGTGACATTTACAAAATCATCTCAGTTCAATTTTCTTTCTAGAAACATCTAACCTGGGTGACCTCCCAACCCTGTACAAAGTCTATCTGCCCAGAAAGGCTCAGCTGGCCTGTCACGAGGAGGACTTTGGACAAAAAAAGAGGGATTTGCATAAAGGTGGTCAGCTTAGTATAGCCCCTATTTGAGGCCGTACATCACTGAAAGAACCATTCTCCAACCTGGCAGTGGAATCCCAAATGGAGAGCCTTTGTCCCCCAGGGCTGTGGTGGGCCGCTTTATTCAGCTGACAATCCACAGTCAAAGAATGAATGAACTGCCTCCCTTTGGTAAAGCTAAGGCAGCTGGCGGCCCACAGGCCTGGCAGCTTACCAAATAAGAACTGGGACAATTGTTAGCCTCAGACCCCAAAGGTGCTCCATAAGGGGGTGCCCACTGCCAGTGCTCCTGGGGTCCCAGAGCCCAGCCTCCACAGAGTAGACAGGCTACGGGTGCACTGGCAAAGCTGTTCCCTCCAATACTTCTGAAAGAGATCAAAACCCGTTCATCACTCTGTAACCAGGGGAAGAGCCAGGCTCCTTGTCTCTTTTTCTATTTCATTTTTAGAGGAAATTTCTTTCATTTTTCTTATTTTAAAGAGTGACGAATTTACAAAAGAGAAAGGAGAAACAATGCAAATACAATTCTGCTACTCAGGGGCAAACGTTACCATTTTGAAGTATTTTCGATCCTTGCTATGAGTCAGAATCGACTCGAAGGCAGCGGGTTTTTTTTTTTTTTAATGGAGATGTAAAAATTCCCTAAATACACTTTAGCAGGGCAACTTTAACTAATACCTGTTTTTCAATTAAGGAACAAGCCTTTTAGATGTTAGATGGTTTCTCCTAACTTATTTTAAACCCCATACCTTAAGGTATCTCCAGTCTAAACCCCAGTTCTCCAGAAACCTACACTCTTTTGCATACCTTAGACTGTCTTATCCGAAGAAGACAAAACTGTTTCCCACGGTCAATCTGTTGAACATTTCTTTTTTTTCTTAAAGGGGGCCATGTCCAAACTTGAAAATCCATATACAACAAAATAATTTAAGATCAATATATGAATTAAGTGCCAACATCACATGAAAAATCAAAAAAAAAAGTGTATCACTTAGGTAAAAATGTTCTCAATTTATTACCACACTGTTCCGAAACTAAGGTCCCACCTCAAATTAAGGTGGCACAAATGGTTAGCACTTGGCTATTAACCAAAAGGTTGACAATTCAAGTCCACCCAGCAGCACCACGAAAGAAAGTCCTGGCAATCTATCTCCGTAAGATTACAGCCATTGAAAACCCTATGGAGTGCGGCTCTACTCTGACACACGCGGGGTTGCCGTGAGTCAGAACTGACTCAATTGCAGTGGGCTTTTTGGTTCTCAAACTAGAAAGAGAAGCCAAAAATATCTTCCATTTTCCGAAAGAAAGGTTGTGCACCTCCTCACTTAAAACGATCTCCTTAATTGTTGCTGACTTTGGACAGTGCCCATGCCAGGCTCCCTCTGTGGTCCTCTCTATCCCCCACCCCTCCCTCTCTCACACCTCTCCCCTCCGCACATTCCTTTTTTCAGTGCTGATGGTTAAGACATATCCATATCAAAACGAGGCTCTGCAAATGCCCCTGCTGACAGCTACAATACCCTTCCCTTCTCAATACACTTCAAACACCTCTGTGATCACGTAGGTTGGAACTTTACATGAGAGGTCCCACCTTGCAGGATATACACGAAAATGAAACAGCTCTCAATGAGGGTTTCCAGATTCTTCTCGCTGATTGACTTTGTTTGTGAATTTCACCTTAAGTACAATTATTTTGTCCAGAACAGACTTCTCAGTTTCCTGGAGTCAAATTCCCACCCATTACTTTAAAGCGTTCTCATTTCAAGGTGTTGTACGCTCCAGGCCACAGAGCACAGCTTTCCCAGGGTTTCCTGAGAAGGCAGGCAAACAGAGCCAGTACTACAGTCAACCAAAGCCAAAAACTCACTGCCGTCAAGTCAATTCCGACTCATAGCAACCCTACAGGACAGAGTAGATAGAACTGCACCACAGAGTTTCCAAGGAGCGCCTGGTGGATTCGAACTGCCAACCTTTTGGTTAGCAGCCATAGCACTTAACCACTACGCCACCAGGGTTTCCACTAGAGTCAACAGCCCTTCCTAAACCCTGCATGCAGAGTGTTCAGCAATGTTTCAAAGTAGGCTGGGGAGGACAGGGAAGCCTCCACAACTTGTTGCCTATACTAAGGAATGTATTTATTACATTCTACTAGTAAACAAAACAAGTTAAAGGTCACTCTTCTAAGAGGGAAACCTAAAGTCATAGGCTAGCAAACCAGTGAAATACACTTGCTTTAATCCACACCTTAAAAATTATCAATCCAGTGGCTTAACAAGAGGGGTCGGAAAAAATAGTGGAAATCATTCTTGAAGTCAGAATGCTTGGGACCCAGTCCTAGCTCTGTTCTCGCTGTGTGACCTTAGACAAGCCACTTAGCCTCTCTGAGCTCGAGTCCTCACCTATAAAATGGTGCTAAGCCCTGACCTCTCTACCCCACACCACCATACTCAAGGGAATCAGACGAAATAAAGGATGGGGGCAGTCTGTCGGAAAGCCCAAGGCACACAACACACCCACGTAGGGGGTGAGTGCCTCAAATGATAAGGTTGGACCTCAAAGAAGAGCAAGGAGCTGAGCTTCAGGCAGACACACCGCGAGCTCCACATCCTTGGACTGCTTTCTCCTTAAAAAACAAAAGCATTCATGAATTTAACAAATACTGCAGCAAGCAAAACATACATCCTCAAAAAAATAAAAACAAAAGGGAAAAATCTTGGAACATCGTGTGCATACATATATTATGGTAAAATATCAATGCAGAGAGAAGAGCACTGATTAAATTCATGATTTTGCGCTTTAATTTCCAAAGCTAAATATTAGCTTGATTGAGTAACATCTAGTGTGCCTTGACCTCAGGTATTAGCATATGAAAGGGCTGGCTGCCCTGCCTTCCCAGGGGCACAACGGGTGTATTTTAATATGGAGGACGTTTATTAGTGGTCATGAACACTCTATATCCAAAGAACAACCTGTTACTTAAACAATGTGCTTAATTGTTAGAAACAGAATCAAAAGAAAACCTCATCAGTCTCTGCCCTGGTGGGACATTAGCTAGACTCAAGTCAGAACACACACACTCCAGAAATAGGCGTCAAATAACACAAGCAATATTCCATTTCTCATAAACAACATTTGTAAGTCAATTTAATATTTATGTGGTATTTAGAAAAGCCTGACAGAGATCTGAAGCTCCTGATAAAGGACAGGCAGGGTGTAAGCTGGGGAACTTTTCAGGGGCAGTTTGGGTGTTCTTGTCTTTTAAGAGAATGAGGTTCTGGGAGCATCACTTTCAAACTCCCATGGCAGCCTCTGTCACACAGCGTGCACCCATCAGCATTCACACAGAGCACAAGACTCACAGACATGATGGGAGACTGAGCAGCTTTTTATGGCAAGAGCCTCGCTAACGTGAGCTGCAGGTTAGGTGCTGCCTCAGTTCCCAGACACCAAAGACATAAAAAGATGCCAGAAGTCCACAGAAGCCTATGCCTGGGGAGACCCTGATGCATACCCAGTGGCTTCCTAGATGTCCCACAGGTACCTGACACTAAAGTCCCAAACTAAACTTCCTGCCCAAACTGCTCCTGCCTCAGTGCTCCCCACCTCAGAGAGTGGGACCGCCATCAGCCAGTCATCCAGGCCAGTAACCTGCAGGGTCACTGTCAGCAGCTTCCTATCCAGCTCCTTCACCACATCCCCAAATTCAATCCAACCCAGCAAGCCCTGATGAGTCTACCTCCAAAACAGATGTGGTGGCTGGAATCACTCTCTTTCTTAAATCCTCCCTCTCAGGCACACAATGGCTCCCTGCTGCCCAAAGAATAAAAGGGAATTCCTGAGGCTGACAGTCAAGGCCCACCAGATGCTGACTCCCACCTGAATTGCCACCTTCCCCTTCTCCTCTAAAGGCCTCAGGACTAGCCACCCTCACCTGGTCACCTCCGGGTTTGGAAAACGCCATGCTTTTTCCCTCCTCTCTGAGGGAGGCCCTACCCCCCGCCCCCAGGGTAAGTTGATCACTCTCTCCTCCATGCTACCAAAGTTACAGGGTCACACATTGAAGCGCAAAGCAGCCCACATCAGAATATAATAATTCATCTGCAAGTCTTTGTGCCCCACTAGACTCTGGGCTCCCCAAAGCAAAGCCTTTGTCTTATTCCCACATGCCTTTGCCTCATCCCTAGTTCACAGGGTGCTTGAAACTGAGTAGGCCACACTTTTACCAATTTTTTTTTTAATTTTACAACCACTGACCAACTGCTTTCTCCGAAACCATAATTATGTCACAAACCCTGTCAGCTTTCAGCTAATTTAAGTGGAGCAGGAGTAGGATTTTTATCCCACTTCGTTCATATCACCTGAGAAACTGAGTGTCTATATATTGCTTTGCAAACAACTCTGCATACAAAGGCCATACCATATACACCTCCACCAGGGCTTCCAGCAGGCTGGGCAGGGGAGGAAGAAGGCCTGCTCTTTGCAGTCTGGAGAAGGGTCCCTCACTGCCTGGAGGTTCTGACTCCAGTTCTTTCTCCTGGCAGTGCCAGGTGGGACAGAGCGGCCAGCATCTCTTCTCTCAGAGGACTGCCCAAGTGGGGGACCCAGGCCTTCTCATCACTAAGCCCAATGGCCTCGCCGACCTGGCCACATTGGCCTGAGTACTTTCAAAGTCTAGCAAAAAAAAATCCCTTTTGCTGCGTAGGACCCTAACTCTCAACATTCCGTTTTCTTCCACAACAGGCAGAGAAATAATAGTCATGCACTCTCATGTTCGTTGCAGCATTACTCACAATAGTAGAAAGATGGAAACAACCTAAGTACCCATCAACAGATGAATGGATAAACAAACTACTGTACGTACACAATGGAATACTATGCAATGATAGAGAACAGTGATGAATCTGAGAAACATCTCACGACATGGATGAATCTGGAGGGCATTATGCTGAGTGAAATAAGTCAATCACAAACGGATAAATATTGTATAAGACCACTATTATAAAAACTCAATAAAAGGTTTACACACAAATAAAAATAAAAACAATCTTTGGTAGTTACGAGGGGGGGGAGGAGCAGAGATGGGAAATCACTAACTAGGTAGTAGACAAGTGTTAATTCTGGTGAAAGGAAAAACAGTACACAATATAAGGGAAGTCAGCACAACTTGACCAAAGCAAAGTCATAGAAGCATCCTAGACACATCCAAACACCTTGAGGGACTGTGTTACTGGGGCTGAGAGCTGAGGACCATGGTCTCAGGGGACAACTAGGTCAATTGGCATAACACAGTTCATAAAGAAAATGTCCTACATCCTACTTTGTTGAGTAGCATCTGGGGTCTTAAGAGCTTGCAAGCAGTCATCTAAAGTACATCTATTGGTCCCACCACATTCGGAGCAAAGGAGAATGAAGAAAACCAAAGACACAAGGAAATCATTAGTCGAAAGGACTAAAGGACCACATGAACCACAGCCTCCACCAGGCTGAGCTCGGAAGAACTAGATGGTGCCTGGCTACCACCAACAAGTGCTCTGATAGGGATCACAATAGAGGGTTCTGGACAGAGCGGGAGAAAAATGTAGAAAATCCAAATTCACAAAAAAACACCTGACTTAAAAAAAAAATTTTTTTTTTTTTACTGGTCTGACAGAGACTGACAGAGACTGGAGGAACCCCCCAGACTATGGCCCCCACACACCCTGCTAACTCAGAACTGAAGCCACTCCTGAAGTCTACCTTTCAGCCAAGCATACGAGACCAAGTGGGCAACACCTGCCCATAAGCAAAGAGGAGAAGTCAAGAAAGGACAGGAAATCTGGACAAACGGACATGGGGAACCAGGGTGTAAACGGAAAGGGGGAGAGTGCTGACACACTGCAGAGATTGCAACCAGTGTCACAAAACAATTTGTGTATAAATTTTTTGATGAGAAACTCATTTGTGCTGCAAACTTTCACCCAAAACACAATAAAATTTTTTAAAAAACAACTAGGAAGACTTTTTTACTGTGTTATTGTGTTTATGAAGATATGCCATATGTTAGCACTGCACATTATTTTACCACACGAAAGCCTTTCTCAGAACTGTTTAAAATGTATTCTGGTAGAAATATCAATAGTCACCAGGTAAGTTTCCAAGAGAGAATCATTTACTAGTACAATAATCAGCCAGAGGAGAAAACCAGTACTCGGTGATTGTACACATCCGCATTGGTCACAACCACCACCCAAGGCCCCCTAGCTTAGGGAATCGCACCTCCAAGGCCTTCTTCCAGGGGGTCACCTCAACAAAGCTTTCTCATGAAAAGCAATTTTAATTCAACTGCACACATAATGCACGGTCACTTTCTCTCTGTAAGGAACTGACTCACTCACTCCTACCCTACACCAACGGGGTTCTCCAAGCCGATCTCTCACCAGGCCTTCCCACATGCTAAAGCACTGAGCCCTTCGCAGTCCTACATTACCTTTCCAGGCTTGGCCCTGCCTCCCTCCGCAGCCCAGGCTCCCGTCACCCCTCCTCTCCAGCCACGCTGATATTTTAAAAACAAGCCCTGCTTTTGCGGTTATGTCTTCGCATTTGAATTAAATTCAACACATTCTTCCAGTAAGTCTACTATTTGCCAGGTACTCTGTTAGGCGCTGGGGACACAAAGAGGAAAAACAGACAGACCCCAGGACAGGCATGCCAGTAGCCCATCCTCATCTCTCCGCAGCGAATGCTCTGGCTCCTCTTCTTTTTCAGTAGAATTTCACTCAACCCTCAAGACCCTTTCACATACCACCTATTCTGGGCAGCGTCTCCAGCACCTCAAGCGAGAGCATCTCTCCCCCTGCACTTCGGCGTCCTTGAGCTTCTTGAGGGCAGGGACGGGACCTACAGCACGTAGCATGGTACTCTGCACACAGCAGGCACCCAATAAATGCTAGAAAAAGGAATGAATCAAGGACTCCCCTACAGCCCATGCCCACAGAGAGCTCACACACCACCTTCAACAAAATGCAGGCAACGTCTGCCAATGGGCTCAGATTTGAATCTGGAAGGAAAGAGCTCTACCTGCTAAACAGCTACAGCAAAAGAGGTTTATAAACACCAGTCGCCCAAGCCAGAAACTGAAATGGCCCGCCTGCTCACATATCAGTTACAACTATGGGGCTCTTCACCTGCAGCAGTAAATAAAAAAGGGGAAAAAAGCAATCCTTTGAGGGGGTAATCACTACATTAAAAGTCTCTCTTAGTTTTGTTTAAAGACGTAAGTTGAAATTTCATAATGCAAATTTTCCCAAATTGCTACAATGAAAACATCATTCCTGCTTTCAGGTGCCTTTGTAAGAGAGATTACTTATCCACTGCGAAATAGCAAATGTCACACAGACCAACACAGGACTCTAATGCCCAGAAAAACATGCCTGAGAAACTACATTCCCTTTCCCTCAGAGCTTTTGATCTCCTGGCCTGGCCAGACCCCACAACAACCCTTTTCTCTTTCAAGTGTTTGCTTCCACCTGAGAGAGAAGTACAAGTGCATTTGGGGGCTTTTATTTTTTGAGCAAGAAGCAAAATTCTTTGAAAGTGTAAGCATACTAGCTTTCCCCCTACCTTCTTGCTTGCACTCTCCAAATCACTTGGCAGCACTGACTCCTATCTCCCTAGTCTGCTAGACACTAGCCCTGCCACAGCACTAGCAACAGTGCACCCACACTTAAAAATACTTGAGAACTGAACACATTTCACAGACTATTTATTTTTTTCCTTCTGGGTAATTCCATTTTCAACCCCTTAGCATATGATTTCATGGTCGTTTTACTTTCAGAGTTACAAACTACATCACTATTTACAAGCAGAATGTGGATTTATGTAATAAAGCCAGTAAATGTTTGCCCATAACAGTAAAATTCAGAGGCATTGCTAAAGTAACTCATTAAATTTCTCTAGCTATACAAAAAGTTCATCTGATCCAATATTTAAATGAAAACACCATTTCTTAAGTACATACAAGAGTCAAAAGCCATAGCCAGCACACACAGACAGACAGACAGACACACACTCCCCACACCCCAGGTCCGGAATACGCCATTCCTTCTCATGGTAACAGAAAAACAAGTCAACACTTCTTATCTCCTTCTCTCATTCATCTAATTTGTCTGTATTCCTCAAATAAAGAACAGTCTCAGAAATATCAATTTAAAAAATAAAACCTTTTTAGTTTCAGAAACATCAATTAAAAAAAGTTTTACAGTCTCAGAAACACCGATTAAAAAAAAAAGTTTTAATATAAGTTGTTCTGCCAACCACAGAGGCTTTTTCTCAAACTGAACTATAAACAATTTCTTTTGGGGCGGTGGGGCATCTGTACTGATCTCTGTGCGGGTGGGTGTTTGCAGAAGCAGGCTTCAGCAGTCACGTACAACTCTTTAGAAACATACGCACTTTCAGATATCACGTTGCACTATTCCATTTTATAAGAACCGAGCAGCTGAGTTGCTATGACTGTCACCGTTCTACGCGCTCTATCTAGCTGTAGAACTCAAATGCTTATTTTAGTTCGCAGTGCACAAAATGCTCAATTTACTAAACGCCGGGTAAGTAACGGTCTGGTCTCTTGCTTTCGATCACGCCACAGCGCCCTGGCCCAGAGTCCACTGTGCCAACGGCGGTTCCGCAAGCACCTGACAGGGATTCTCATTCCATATCCAGACTCCCCAGCTCAGGCCTGTGCCCGCCCCAGACAGCCTCCAGCTTTGCAAGCCTCTCAAAGGTGTTTCTACGGTCTTCGCTGACTGGATAACCAGATGACAGAAAATTTCACGAGATACCCCCGCCCCGCCCCCCCCCCCTTCCGCAATTTTCTCTCAAATCTGTTTCTGAGATTTAGGCTGACTGGCTATTTAGATGCCGGGACATTTCTCCAAGATCTGAGGGTGCCTCCTGCTAGTGCCGCGCTCTAGCGGCCGCCATTAAGACGGCGACGTGAGGCAATCCCAGCACGTGGCAGCCTCAAAACCTGGGGCTTTCCCCTGGCGAACACCTTGGTCTTCCCAACCAATCCTCCCACGGAACTCTGGCAAATGAGGGCCCCAGGGAGCTGTCTCTCTGTGGGGGCACGGCGCTCCCCACAGCCCAAGAGTCTTTACCTGAGAGCAGCTGAGCCTGGACAGCCGCCGCCGGGACTAAGCCGACGATTCCACAGGAGGCGGGTTACGGCAGGGGGCGGACGCAGTGGGGTTGCGTAGAGCCCCGCTGGCACGTGGCAAGCCCAGTGGACTCATGGGAGACGTGTCTGACCTGCTCTGACCCCTACGTCACACGTCGAATCACCAAGGGGCAGACACCCTCCCCGGGTGCAAAGTGGCATCAGGGAGGCACTTTTCTGTCACGACCCTGAGGTGTGGGGGCACCCAAAGAATGCTTGTGGAACTGGACGTGGGAGAGGGTCCTTCACAAGGGTTCCCTCCAGTCTAGACCCTCGGGCCCTTCCTGGACCCCAAAGACACGGGCTGAGCAGCACCGCTGAGGGATATGGAGCCAGAGTACTGGGGGTCTTTGAGTCCAATCCTGGCTTCATGGCAGAAATAACGGAGCTCAACACTCATCCTCATCAAAATGACCATTGTAGCCTACCCCCCCCCCAAAAAAAAGCACTGCAGAGTAGAACTGCTTCACAGGGTTTTCTTGACTGTAATCTTTACAGAAGCAGATCGCCATGCCTTTCTCCCTTGGCACCGCTGGGTGGGTTCAAACTGCGGAGAGAAATCTTCCGTGCGGCCAAGCACACCAGAGCAGACTAAGGCAGCGAGCAGATGGGGGGGGGGCAGGTAGAGGCTCAACCAACCGGCTGACACGTGGCAAGCCCTGTGGGTTGGCAGAGGAGGAGGAGTGTGTCTGACCTGAATCAGATCTGCGTCAGACATGTGGCAGACCTGTGGCAGACCTGTGTTTTATCTGCGTCTGACCTGCCTCAGACCTGTGTGCGATCTATGCCTGGCACTGAACTCCCCCCCGCAAGGGGTGGACAGGCTCCCAGGGTGCAAAGTGGCTCAGGAGGTACATTTCTGCCTCCACCTTCAGGTGGAGCGACCAATAAATGCTTGCAGAACTGGGTGTGTGGGCGGGGGGGTTCCTCACAGGGGTTCACTCCAATCTAGCCCTCAGGTACTTCCTGAACCCCAAAAAGTGGTAGCAGCACCGCTAAAGGGTATGCAGCTAGAGGATGAGAGGTCTTTGAGTTCAATTCTGGCTCCATGGCAGAACTAACAGAGTTCAACCTTTAGTGTCATCAAAAGGACCATAGTAGTCTGCTTTAAAAAAAAAAACAAACAACTGCAGAGTAGAACTGCTCTATAGGGTGTTCTTGACTGTAATCTTTACAAAAGCAGATCACCAAGCCTTTCTCCCTTCGCACCTCTGTGTGGGTTCAAACCATCAGCCTTTAGGTTAGCTGTCAAGTACAAATTGCTTGTCCCATCGAGCACACCAAAGGGAGGCTACAGCAGGGGGCGGAGGAAATCAGGGGCACCTAGAGATGGAACCGGCTGGCACGTGGCAAGCCCTGTGGGTTGGCAGGGAAGGAGGAGTGTGTCTGGTCAACCTGCATCTGACCTGCGTCTGATGCATGCCTTGCACACTGAATCCCCAAGAGGTGGGCAGGCTCCCAGGGTGCAAAGCGGCACAGGGAGGCCCATTTCTGCCTTTACCCTGAGGTCTAGTAAGTACCAAGTCCTGCCCCTTGACTGCCACTTGAGTTGGCAGGGAGTCAGTGAGTGCCTGGTACCCCGGAGGTCAGAGGGAGGGCAACTGACCCCAACCACAAGGCAGAGCTCTCTCTTTCACACTTCCTAATCCTCCCTCCTTACCTGCCTCTTCCTGTAAACACGCCAAGGTTTGCAGTGTTGCCCTACATTACACAATTTGACTTGCTCAGTCTGTTTTTGGAAACCCTGGTGGTGTAGTGGTTAAGCGCTACAGCTGCTAACCAAAAGGTTGGCAGTTCAAATCCACCAGGCATTCCTTGGACACCCTACGGGGTAGTTCTACTCTGTCCAATAGAGTCGCTATGAGTCAGAATCAACTCAACCTCAATGGGTTTTTTTTAGTCTGTTTCTAGGGTTCCTTGGTGGCACAAGCGGTCTGTACTCAGTTACTAACTTAAAGGTTGGTGGTTCGAACTTCAAGGTGCCTCTGGGCAGGCTTGAACAAACTTTCAGTTAATATTTGAGTACTTAACCCTTTGCTCCCCTTAGGGACTCAGGATGAACAAAGTAAATATTAGTGTAATGACATCATTAATACTAATCTTTATTAACAATATGATATCCTTTTCCCCTCAAGGAAGGATGACATGTCACAAAAAAAAAAAAAAAAAAAAAAACTGGAGCTGTCCCTCTCCTGCTCAATCCTTCTGATTCCAAAACCCTAACACTCTGTGGGTGGGTAGTCTTCGGGTGTAGTCTTTTTGCCCTAACAAAATGAAACACCAACTAAGCTTTTCCAGAGTTTAGAAACAAGCTTCTAAGCTCAGTTTCATCAGGGACTCATTTTAAAACCACGTGGGTTTCTCAAAAGTGCATTTTAAACAGACCATTCTGATTTGTAGCTGTACGTCCAGTTTTCAGGAACCAAAAATGCTAATTACTGATTTTAAAAGGTTCAGCATGGCATGACACCTGAAATAGCCAGAAATGAGAGAGCAAAAGTTGTTTAGTGAAGCAGGCATTTAGGTAACACTTCTGAAATCCCAAGCCACAATGCTGCATGTGAAGCAGAGAAGCCAGGAACCATCTTCCCGTGATCCTCATATGCTCCTTGTCCTTAATCAAATCACTTTTTTCATTGCCAGAGAACATGGAAAAGGGTGATGGTAGCAGATATGTATATAATGCTTGTCATTTTTAGAACATATCACTGGCATAAATTAGCTGCAATTATGCAAATAGTACTGACTTGTCAAAGACCACATTTGAAAAAGAGGAATTATTAAATGTATTAATCCTAAAAACAATCAGCCAAACTTCCTCAGAAATGAGGCATGCCTTGCCCCCAAGAGCAGAGAGATTAGTGGAAGCAGAACAGAGTCAGAAGAGCTTCAGTGTGAATATAAATCCAGACTGGTTTTGGAGACTGTAGTGAATGTTTCTGAAGCCATAATGTCCTCTGGACAATGGGCTTTCACTCAGTTGTGAGAATTCCACGAGATGATGCATGTGAAGTGCCTGGCACAGGACCTAAAAGGAAGGAGACCCTGGCCAACAGGGCTGGAATTACCATCAAGAACCTCAGAGGGAGACTCACCAAAGGCAAAGAGGGCATCCACATGTCCTTCCCGCCTGAACACAGCATGTGGGAGATGGGGGCTTCCATTTGAGACTCTTCTGATCTTGCTTGGAGATACCAGCTTATCTCAGGTCTTTATCACAGGGGACCAGCCAATATTTGAGACTAGACACTTGTCTGCAAAGAAAGGACAGTCATGAGCAGCTTCTACAGCAAACCCAGGAATTTCACGAACATCCCCTTGGGGAGAATTCCCTGAAAGTCAAAAAGCCAAGTGATATAAGGTTCTATCTTCAGGGGGTCATCAAACCCCCAGTTGTTTGGTTCATCCCTAAAAGAGAGAAGTGCCTTATTTTCACATCTCACATCTTATTTTCTCTCTAGAGAAAAGAGAATATACTTGTAAAAAAAAAATCCTAACATCAAGTCACTTCTGACTTCTAAGAACTCATGCCCTTGTTTAGCTCCAGCTCATTCAGATGCCATTTTGTGGAACCTTGGTAATATCTCCACTACACCTAAAATACAAGGATTAATCTGTGATTTGAGTCTTCATTAAAAGTCTCCCTCTATTTTCTCATATGACATTAACATATAGTGGTATACCCTTTAAAGAAGGATGTTCCATTTTACTCTTGGGAAAATTCAATAACAAATACACCAAGGGAATTTAAGAAGTGATAATTTCTTTTGAATGTTAAAAAACAAACCAATGAATTCTGGAAGGATCCTCCTTTTTCAGTTTGTTTGATTTTATTTTTTGGTGAAAATATACACAGCAAAAGATACGCTATTTCAACAATTTCTGCATGTATGATTCAGTGACAGTGATTACATTCTTCAAGTTGCACAACCATTCTTCTATCTTTTTCCAAATTATTCCCGCTTACTGCCCCTTAAGCTTCTCATCTAACCTTTCCAGTTGCTGTTGTCGGTTTGATACCACATAGATAATTCTTTAAAAGAGAACAATGTTCAAGGCAGACGTACTTTATTAATTAAGCTAAACTATTGTTTAAACCACCTGTCTATCAGTTTGTTGGACTCTGGTGGCTTGCATGTTGCTGTGATACTGCAAGCTTTGCCACCGGTATTTCAAATGTAAGCACGGTCATCCTTGGCTGACAGGTTTCAGCAGAGCTTCCAGATTAAGAGAGACTAGGAAGAAGGATCTGGTGGTCTACTTCTGAAAAAATTGGCCAGTGAAAACTTTATGAATAGTGGTAGAATGTTGTCTGATATAGTGCCAAAAAATAAGTCCCTCAGGTTGGAAAGCACTCAGAATACAGAGGGGAAGAACTGCCTCCTCAAAGCAGAGTTGATCGTAATGACGTGGATGGAGTCAAGCTTTTGGGACCTTCATTTGCTGATGTGGCATAGCTCAAAGTGAGAAAAAACAGCTGCAAATATCCATTAGTGATTAGAATGTGGAATGTACAAAGTATGAATCTAGGAAAATTGGAAGTTGTCAAAAATGAAATGGAATGCATAAAGAGTATATCCTAGGCATTAGTGAGCTGAAATAGACTGGTATTGGCCATTTTGAATTGGACAATCATGCAGTCTACTATGCTGGGAATGACAACTTGAAGAGGAATGGTGTTGCATTCCTCATCAAAAAGAACATTTCAAGATCTATCCCAAAGTACAATGCTGTCAGTGATAGATAATATCCACACACCTACAAGGAAGACCAGTTAATGAGATTATTATTCAAATTTACGCACCTACCACTAAGGCCAAAGATGAAGAAATTGAAGAGTTTTACCAACTTCTGCAGTCTGAAATTGATCGAACATGCAATGAAGATGCATTGATAATTACTGGTGATTGGAATATGAAAGTTGGAAACAAAGAAGGATCAGTAGTTGGAAAATATGGCCTTGGTGATAGAAACAATGCTAGGGATCAAATAATAGAATTTGGCAAGACCAACAATTTCTTCATTGCAAATACCTTTTTCAACAACATAAATGGCGACTATGTACATGGAGAAGCTCAATATCATCAGTCAAAACAAAGCCAGGGCCAATTGCAGAACAGACCATCAATTACTCCTATGCAAATTCAAGTTAAAGCTGAAGAAAATTAGACCAAGACAAAAGAGCCAAAGTACAACCTTGAGTATATCCCACCTGAATTCAGACACCATCTCGGGAATAGATTTGACACCCTGAACACTAATTACCAAAGACCAGACAGGTTGTGGAATGACATCAAGGACATCATACACGAAGAAAGCAAGAGGTCATTAAAGAGACAGAAAAGAGAGAAAAGACCAAAATGGATGTCAGAAAAGGCTCTGAAGCTTGCTCTTGAATGTAGAATTAAAAAAAAAAAAACCCGAATAGCTAAACCAAATGAAAGAAATGATGACATAAACAGGGTGAACAGAAGATTTCAAAAGGCGGCTCGAGAAGACAAAGTTAGGTATTATAATGAAATTTACAAAGACCTGGAGTTAGAAAACCAAATGGTAGAATACATTTGGCATTTCTCAAGCTGAAAGAACTGAAGAAAAAATTTAAGCCTCGAGTCGCAATATCAAAAGATTCTATGGGAAAATATTGAATGACACAGGAAGCATCAAAAGAAGATGGAAGGAATACACACAGCCACTGTACAGAAAAGAATTGTTTGATGTTTAACCATTTCAGGAGGTAGCGTATGAGCAAGAACCAATGATACTGAAGGAAGAAGTCCAAGCCGTCCTGAAGGCATTGGTGAAAAACAAAGCTCCAGGAATTGACGGAATACCAATTGAGATGTTTCAACGAATGGATGCAGTTCTGGAGGTGCTCACTAGCCTATGCCAAGAAATTTGGAGGATAGCTGCCTCTCCTAACAACTGGAAGAAATCCGTATTTGTGCCCATTCCAAGGAAAAATGATCCAACAAGATGTGGAAATTATCAAATATCATTAATATCACGCACAAGTAGAATTCAGTGAAAATTATTCAAAAGCAGTGGCATTTGACTGGGTGGATCATAACAAATTATGGATAACATTTCGAAGAACGGGAATCCCAGGACACTTAATTGTGCTCACGAGGAACCTGTACATAGGCCAAGAGGTAGTTGTTTGAACAGAACAAGAAAATACTGCATGGTTTAATGTCAGGAAAGGCGTGTGTTAGGTTTGTATTCTTTCACCATACTTAGTCTGTACGCTGAGCAAATAATCCAAGAAACTGGACTATATGAAGAACGGTGCATCAGGATTGGAGGAAGACTCATTAACAATCTATGATATGCAGGTGACATAACGTTACTTGCTGAAAGTGAAGAGTACATGAAGCACTTTCTGCTGAAGATCAAAGAATACAGCCTTCAGTATAGATTGCACCTCAACATAAAGAAAACAAAAATCCTCACAACTGGGCCAATAAGCAACATCATGATAAATGGAGAAAGTATAGAAGTTTCAAGGACTTCATTTTTCTTGAATTCACAATCAATGCCCATGGAAGCAGCAGTCAAGAAATCAAACAATGCATTGCATTGAGCAAACTTGCTGCAAAAGACCTCTTTAAAGTGTTAAAAAGCAAAGATGTGGGAGACCTCATACCACCAGGAAAGCAGCACCAGGAGCAGAGCTGTCTTTTGGCCCTGGGTCCCTGCACCTGAGAAGCTCTTCAACCAGGGGAAGATTGAGTACAAGGACCTTCTTCCAGAGCCGACAGAGAGAGAAGGCCTTCCCCTGGAGCTGACACCCTGAATTTGGACTTGTAACCTACTAGGCTGTGAGAGAATAAATTTCTCTTTGCTAAAGCTATCCACTTGTGGTATTTCTGTTATAGCAACACTAGATAACTAAGATAGAATTTGGTACCGAGAGAGTGGGGTGCTGCTCTAACAGATACCTAATATGTGGAAGTGGTTTTGAAACTGTGAATGGATAGAGTTGTGGCAACGGCAGAGGACCAGCAACAGCAGAGAAGTGGCAGCAGCAGAGAAAGGGCAGCAGCAAAACCAGGAGACCAGCACCAGACAGCACTGGAGCAAACCCATGGAGCGAGAGAGCTGAGTGCCTGTGCACAGGAGGCTTCCTGGCATAGTGGGATGCCTCCGGGCAATTCTCAGTGGAGCTACAGAGCTTTGGTACACTTGCCCCAACAGGGCAGATGCAGGCGTGAGGCCCAAGGGCAAAGAGGCAAAAAAAACGGGAAGCAGAAGCTGAAGAGACAAGAAACACAGGAAGCTGAGCTGCCTCAGTCTCAAAAGGTATGGCCTTGACCTCTGGGATTTCAAAAGGTAGAGCCATGGCCTCTGGTGTTTCTAAGGGTGGAGTTGCCACTCAGATGGAGTAGGAGAATGGTGCGCCTAAAGCCAAGGCAGCAGAGTTGACGTCCCAGTGGGCCTGGAAGGCAGAGCTGAAGCCCAGGGCCGAAGGGTCTACACTCAGAATCTGGAGAGTGTGGCCTGTACCTGGAGTCTGGAGGGCAGGGTCACTGTGTAAATTGTCTCAGAGAACAGAGGATTATTTTCAAAGCTTTGAGGGCTACTGTAATGTGTTCTGCTGACTTCCTTGGTGCCTGTTATGCCTTCTTTCCCTACGATTTTTCCCATTTGTATCAGAAATGTCTAGCTTGTGCCTGTTCTGCCATTATACCCTTTGGAAGCAGATAGCTTGTATTCTAGATTTCACAGATGAAGAGGAATTTTTAGATTTTGGACTTGGAGTTAATAATTTTGCTATGATACGATAGGATGAATATGTTTTGCATGTTGCAAGAATGTGATTTTGGGGGGACCAAATGGTGGAATGTCATGGATTGAACTATGTCCCCCCAAATATGTGAATATTAACTTGGTTAGGCCATGATTCCCAGTATTCTGTGGTTGTCTTCCATTTTGTGATTGTAATTTTATGTTAAAGAGGATTAGGGTGGGATTGTAACACCCTTACCAGGTCACATCCCTGATCCAATGTAAAGGGAGTTTCCCTGGGGTGATAAAAGGAAAGGGAATCTGGCAGAGAGATGGGGACCTCATACCACCAAGAAAGCAGCACCAGGAGCAGAGCACATCCTTTGGACCTGGGGTCCCTGCACCTGAGAAGCTCCTCGACCAAGGGAAGATTAAGGACAAGGACCTTCCTCCAGAGCTGACAGAGCGAAAGCATACCCCTGGAGCCAACACCCTGAATTTGGACTTGTAACCTACTAGACTGTGGGAGAATAATTTTCTCTTTGTTAAAAAAAAAAAAAAGCAAAGGTATAACTTCAAGAGCTAAGGTGTGCCTGACCCAAACCACAGTATTTTCAGTCACCTCATATGCACACAAAAACTGGATGATGACTAAGGAAGACCGAAGCAGAACTGATATCTTTGAATTACGGTGTTGGTGAGGAATTTTGAATATACCATGGACTGCCAGAAGAACAAACAAATCTATATTGGGAAAAGTACACCCAGAATGCTCCTTAGAAGGGAAGATGGTGAGACTTAGTCTCATGTACTTTGAACATGTTATCAGGAAAGACCAGTCCTTAGAGAAGGACATCATGCTCTGTAGAGGGCCAGTGAAAAAGAGGAAGACCCCCAAAGAGATGGATTGACAGAGTGGCTGCAACAAAGGGCTCAAGCATAACAATTATGAAGATGACACAGGACCAGACAGTGTTTCGTTCTGTTGTACAATGGGTCGCCATGAGTCAGAACAAATTCAATTGCACCTAACAACAACGATTGTTTGGTTCAAAGAATACTTCAAGGGATAGTTTTGGTTTGAGATTTAAGGTTCGAAGATTATCTCAGGATAATACTTTTGAGGGCTCATCCAGACTTAATGTCACCATAAAGTTAGGATTCCATTGAGAATTTGAAATTCTGTTCTTCATTTACACCCCTTTGATCAGAATTCTTCTAAAGAATCTTTGATCAAAATATTTAGTAATGGTAACTAGGCACTATCTAGTTCTTCTGGTTTCATGGCATAAGATGCAGTTGTTCATGGAGGCAACCAGACATGCATTCCATTTCATCCTCACATTCTTGTCTCTCCTTCTTCCTTTGCTACTCCAGGTGAATGGAGACTGATTGTTGTAGCTTGGATGGCTGCTTAAAAGCTTTTAAGACCCTAGGTACTACACAATAAACTAGGAGGTAGAACATAAGTACTAAAAAACAATATTATGCCATTTGACTGGAATGTCCCATGAAATCATGACCCTAAGCCCCCACGTGTCTGTCAGTTTGTCATACTGTGGGGGCTTGTGTGTATCTGTGATGCTGAAAGCTATGCCACCGGTATTCAGATACCAGCAGGGTCACCCATGGAGGACAGGTTTCAGCTGAGCTTCCAGACTAAGACAGACTAGGAAGAAAGACCCGGCAGTCTACCTCTGAAAAGCATTAGCCAGTGAAAACCTTATGAATAGCAGCGGAACATTGTTTGATATAGTGCTGGAAGATGAGCCCCCCAGGTTGGAAGGCACTCAAAAGATGACTGGGGAAGAGCTGCCTCCTCAAAGTAGAGTCAACCTTAAAGACGTGGATGGAGTAAAGCTTTCGGGACCTTCATTTGCTGATGTGGCATGACTCAAAATGAGAAAAAACAGCTGCAAACATCCATTAATAATCAGAACCTGGAATGTACGAAGTATGAACCTAGGAAAATTGGAAATCACAAAAAAGAAATGGAACACATAAACATCGACATCCTAGGCATTAAACCCACTGCCATTGAGTTGATTCCGACTCGTAGCGACCCTATAGGACAGAGTAGAACCCCATAGAGTTTCCAAGGAGCGCCTGGCAGATTCGAACTGCTGACCTTTTGGTGAGCAGCCGTAGCACTTAACCACTACGCCATCAGGGTTTCCTCCTAGGCATTAGTGAGCTGAAATGGACTGGTATTGGCTATTTTAAATTGGACAATCATATAGTCTACTATGCTGGGAATGACAACTTGAAGAGGAATGGTGTTGCATTCATCATCAGAAAGAACATTTCAAGACCTATCCTGCAGTACAACGCTGTCAGTGATAGCATAATATCCACACACCTACAAGAAAGACCAGTTAATACGACTATTATTCAAATGTACGCACCAACCACGAGGACCAAAGATGAAGAAATAGAAGATTTTTATCAGCTGCTGCAGTCTGAAATTGATCGAACATGCAATCAAGATGCATTAATAATTACTGGTGATTGGAATGCAAAAGTTGGAAACAAAGAAGAAGGATCAGTAGTTGGAAAATACGGCCTTGGTGATAGAAACAATGCCGGAGATCGAATGATAGAATTTTGCAAGACCAACGACTTCTTCATTGCAAATACCTTCTTTCACCAACATAAACGGTGACTATGCACATGAACCTCACCAGATGAAACACACAGAAATCAAATAGACTACAACTGTGGAAAGAGACGATGGAAAAGCTCGGTCTCATCAGTCAGAAGAAGGCCAGGGGCCAACTATGGAACAGACCATCAATTGCTCATATGCAAGTTCAAGCTGAAACTGAAGAAAATCAGAACAAGTCCACGAGAGCCAAAATATGACCTTGAGTATATCCCACCTGAATTTAGAGACCATCTGAAGAATAGATTTGATGCATTGAACACTAGTGACGGCAGACCAGACAAGTTGTGGAACGATATCAAGGACATCATCCATGAAGAAAGCAAGAGGTCACTGAAAAGACAGGAAAGAAAGAAAAGACCAAGATGGATGTCAGAGGAGCCTCTGAAACTTGCTTTTGAGCGTCGAGCAGCTAAAGCAAAAGGAAGAATTGATGAAGTAAAAGAACTGAACAGAAGATTTCAAAGGGCCTCTCGAGAAGACAAAGTAAAATATTATAATGACATGTGCAAAGAGCTGGAGATGGAAAACCAAAAGGGAAGAAGAAGCTTGGCGTTTCTCAAGCTGAAAGAACTGAAGAAAAAATTCAAGCCTCGAGTTGCAATAGTGAAGGATTCCACGGGGAAAATATTAAATGATGCAGGAAGCATCAAAAGAAGATGGAAGGAATACACAGAGTCATTATACCAAAAAGAATTAGTCGATATTCAACCATTTCAAGAGGTGGCATATGATCAGGAACCGATGGTACTGAAGGAAGAAGTCCAAGCTGCTCTGAAGGCATTGGTGAAAAACAAGGCTCCAGGAACTGATGGAATATCAATTGAGATGTTTCAAGAAACAGATGCAGTGCTGGAGGTGCTCACTCGTCTATGCCAAGAAATATGGAAGACAGCTTCCTGGCCAACTGACTGGAAGACTTCCATATTTATGCCTATTCCCAAGAAAAGTGATCCAACTGAATGTGGAAATTATAGAACAATATCGTTAATATCACAAGCAAGTAAAATTTTGCTGAAGATCATTCAAAAACGGCTGCAGCAGTATACCGACAGGAAACTGCCAGAAATTCAGGCTGATTTCAGAAGAGGACGTGGAACCAGGGATATCATTGCTGATGTCAGATGGATCCTGGCTGAAAGCAGAGAATACCAGAAGGATGTTTACCTGTGTTTTGTTGATTATGTAAAGGCCTTCGACTGTGTGGGTCATAACAAGCTACGGATAACACTGAGAAGAATGGGAATTCCAGAACACTTAATTGTGCTCGTGAGGAACCTTTACATGGATCAAGAGGCAGTTGTTAGGACAGAACAAGGGGATACTGATTGGTTTAAGTCAGGAAAGGTGTGCGTCAGGGTTGTATTCTTTCACTATACCTATTTAATTTGTATGCTGAACAAATAATATGAGAAGCTGGACTATATGAAAAAGAACGGGGCATCCGGATTTAAGGAAGACTCATTAACAACCTGCGTTATGCAGATGACACAACCTTGCTTGCTGAAAGTGAAGAGGACTCGAAGCACTTACAGATGAAGATCAAAGACCACAGCTTTCAGTATGGATTACACCTCAACATAAAGAAAACAAAAATCCCCACAACTGGACCAATGAGCAACATCATGATAAATGGAAAAAAGATTGAAGTTGTCAAGGATTTCATTTTACTTGGATCCGCAATCAACAGCCATGGAAGCAGCAGTCAAGAAATCAAAAGACGCATTGCATTGGGCAAATCTGCTGCAAAGGACCTCTTCAAAGTGTTGAAGAGCAAAGATGTCACCCTGAGGACTAAGGTGCATCTGATCCAAGCCATGGTATTTTCAGTTGCATCATATGCATGTGAAAGCTGGACAATGAATAAGGAAGACCAAAGAAGAGTGGACGCCTTTGAATTGTGGTGTTGGTGAAGAATATTATATATACCATGGACTGCCAAAAGAACGAACAAATCTGTCTTGGAAGAAGTGCAGCCAGAATGCTTCTTAGAGGCGAGGATGGCGAGACTGCGGCTTACATACTTTGGACATCTTGTCAGGAGGGATGAGTCCCTGGAGAAGGACATCATGCTTGGCAAAGTACAGGGTCAGCAGAAAAGAGGAAGACCCTCAACGAGGTGGATTGACACAGTGGCTGCAACAATGAGCTCAAGTGTAACAACGATCGTGAGGATGGCGAAGGTCCGGGCAGTGTTTCGTTCTGTTGTGCATAGGGTCGCTATGAGTCGGAACTGACTCGACGGCATCTAACAACAAGAACAACAAGCCCCCAAACCAAGAAAACAAATTCTGCTCTCTCTCTCTCTCTCTCTCTCTTTTTTGGTAAAAATATATATAACCCAACGTTTGCCAGTTCAACACTTTTCAGGTGTACGGCTTAATGATATCAATTACGTTAATCATTTGTGTAACCATTACCCTTAATCTATGCCCACTTTCCCAAGAAGGATCCTCCTTTTATGTCTATATGTTGTGTGGGTTTTTATTATTATTATTTAAAAAACATTTATTATTTTAAAAATATCTTTACCTGTTTCTTTTTACTTTTTTTATAATTTATTTTGTTGTTGAGAATATACACAACAGAACATACACTCATTCAACAGTTTCTTCATGAACAATTCAGTGACATTGATTACATTCTTCAAGTTGTGCAACCATCCTCACCCTACTTTTCTGAGTAGTTCATTCCCATTAACGTAAATTCACTGCCTACTAAGGTTCCTATCTAATCTTTCAAGTTTCTGTTGTCAATTTGATCCCATATAGATAGATCTTAAAAGAGCACAATTCTTAAGGCAGACAGACATTCTTTCCTAGTTAAGCTAAACTATTGTTTGGTTTTAAGAAGATTTCAGGGGATTTTTCAGCTCTACTTATCAAGTATAGAAGGCACGGCATCTATTTTATTATTTGCTACCAACCGTTCCCATTAACCCAGGAACACATGTCTGAAAGAAAATCCACATCTAGACCCTAAAAAATCTCCCATATAGCATGGTTTTTGCTCCCTTGCAAAAATCCCAGAGAGAGCCATGCTTTCTGGTGCTGTAACTGCTCTTTAGGCACAAGTGGTGCCCTGTGACCTGTACTGTCCCTCGTCACTGGCACTGGTTTTTTCCATGTCGCCATCAGCTCTCACCTGCACTCCTGACTGGTGTCTTCACCCCCACTCTTGCCCTCTCCAGACTGTTCTCCACCCAGCAGTCAGAATGACCTTTCTAGAACACAGATCACACCATTTCACTCTCATGGTGGGAATACTGTCACCCCCACCCCACCATTTCTGGCTGCTGTGAAAGCCCAATGACATTACCACCTCCTCTAACACCCCCAGCCCAATCGTAATGACGTTTTTTTCTCTCCTCACTCCACAACCTTTAGAAGGCATACATAACTTTGCTATAACTTTTACTAAATGTTTTGGTAACAAACCATGGGAAAAAACTTGTTCTGGGGTTGGAAACCCCTTCCCCTAAAAATAACGGTCTTTTCTGGGAGAGCATTAACTAAAAAAAAAAAAAGATGCTAAAATATGTCCCCAGAGAGCGGAAACACTTGTGCTTTCTTCTTTCTCTGCTCTCAACTTAGTGAGAAAAAGTTTAGAACATGGAAAATATCTATGTTCTCCTACCTGGAAAGTGTCGGTGACCTTCGGAAGAGCCTCCCACAAGGATGGCCCATGGTGTGGATGTAGGGGACTTGCTAGAAGCCCCAGCTTAGTGATCCTGGCATATCCAAGTTGGCCCTCAGGGATGGTTTGGTCCAAGCCCTTCACCTTGTAATTGAAGACACTGAAGCCCAGGGAATCCTCTGGACTGGATTGTCCAGAGTCCTAGGACTAGGAGGCAGTCATGCCCAGATGAGAAACCCTGGCTACTCCCACTTTATCATGCCCATGTGTATTTTGCCTCCACCAAAAAAAAAAAAAAGTTGCTTAGAAACAGAGAGTGAACAGGTTGTGAAGCTCTTCCTAAATTCCCAGCCCAATTCTGTTCTGCATCTTCTCCCTCAGACTTGGCCCTAATTCAACCCCTAAGCCATACCTCTGCACTTGATTTTGCCTTTGGGCCCTGCTTGACTCAGACCTCCGGGTGCCAGCCCCAGTCCTAAGCTTCCCTGCCTTCCCCACCTGTCTGATTTGGATCTGGGAGGCTGCTCTGAATCCCCCAGCTTGGACTCCAAACCTGACTCACTGAATCCACTGCCCCTTGGAGCCCACAGGGAGGCCACATCCCCATTATAAGGAAATTCAACCTAGTTTCCTGGCAGTATATTTCAAGTGGCAACTGTTTGCTACTTCGCCATAGCAAAGCAGAGTTGGCAGAACACAGATCACTTTCACATGGGGATGAAATGGGGTTTCCCTGGACCTCTCTGTCCCTGTGATCCACACAGAGCTCAGGGAAAACAGCCAGGAAAAGTTTTCTCCTTAGAGTTGTCAAAAAAATCCCACAGTGCCCAAGCTTGAAGGAACCTTAGAAAGTATTCAATCAATTTTCCGGAAGGGAAACTGAGGCCCAAACTGAGAAAAACTTGAACAGCGGTACACAGCCAGTGAGTAGAGGGCCTGGGATCTCACAGTCATTTACATTCTGTATAGCTTGTGAGTGGAATGTGTGAGGTTAAAAAATACTGAAGAGACTTTCCTTCCCCTCCCGCTTTCCGCAGGCTCTAGGCATGGGGCTGAACTCTTTTCATGCATTTTCTGCCTTGTTTGATCTTCATATGCACTGCTTAGTTACCCTGAATCAGATGGGAAGACCTTGTTGAACATCCAGTCATTCAGTAGACACCCCCAAAAAGTCACAATTTTGTAGTAGGGCTAACCTAGTCCCATACAAATTCTATTCTTTATCAATATTAACAAAGTTTAAAAAACAATCTTTAAGAAGATTATGCTGTCCCACAAGTAATATAATTGTCTGCAAAAGCAAACACCAACACTTTAAAGTATGACAACAAAATCTAACACTCAACAATCTAACATTCAAAATGTCCTGCAACTAATAAAAAATTATTATACATAGAAGCAACAAAATGTGACCCATAAGCGGGAAAAAAAATCAGTCAATAGAAACAGATCCAAAAATGAAACATACTATGTATTTAGCAAATAAGGACTTTAAAAAAGTTATCATAAATGTGCTCAAGAATTAAAAAAAAAAAAAACCATGAACACAATAGGTAAAGAAATGGAAAATATAAAAAAGTAAAACTTCTAGGCCTGAAAAATACCATATCTCAAATGAAAAAGTCAGTTGATGGATTTAATACAGTATTAGGTATTGCAAAAGAAAAAAAATCAATGAATGTAAATAAATAGCGAATTGAAGTCTATAACCAAGACATATTTAAATTGAAGCACAGAACTCTCAAAGACGAAAATAAATTCCAAGAGCTTCAGTGATCTATGTGGGACAATACAAAGCAGTCCAACCTTTGTGTACTTGCGAGTTCCAGAATCGGGGGTGGGGAGAGGCACCAAAAAACAATTTACAGAAATAATGGCCAAGTACTTTCCAAATGTGTTAAAACTAAAAACCCAAAGATCTGAAATCTCAATAAAGTCCAAGAAATATAAACCCCAAAAAAGCCACAGCAAGACACATCGTAATGAAATTACTGAAAAAAGTGATTAAAAAGAAAATCTTCAAATCAGCCAGAGAAAAGAAACCCATTGCATACAGAAGAACAAAGAATGATTACTGATTTTTTATCAGAAGTAATCCAAGCCAGATGATAGAATAACATCTGAAATGTATGGGGGGGGGGCGGGGACTTAGAAGTCCATACCTAGGATAAATACACTGCGAAAATGAAGATGAAATAGACATTTCAGATAATAAAAAATGAGAGAAGTCATTACCAGCAGAGCTTCACTACATAAGTTGTTAAAAGAAATTTTTCAGGCAGAAGAAAAAATGATACCAGACGGAAATTTAGGCCTTTCCAAAGCAATGAAGAGTGCCAGAAATGAAAATATATGAGGGGAAGTTAAAAAAGTTGTCTTCTTTTTTTAAATTTCCTTAGAAGATAATAGATTATATTTAAAGCAAAAATAAAAATGTATTGGGGGTTTATAATACTTGTAGGCATAAAAATGTATAACAATAGCACAAATGATGGGAGGGGGAAACGGAAGTCTACTGTTTTAAGGTTCTGGCATTACATGAAGGGGTATAAAATTATTATTGGAAGGTAGACTGTGATATGTTAAAGATGTGCATTGCAAACCCTAGAGCAACAAATTTTTTAAAAAAGAAGGCTACTAAGCTAATATAGAAGTAAAGAAAAACAGAACAACAACAAAAAACTCAATCCAAAAGAAGGATGAAAAGAAAAAGGGAACACATGAAATAAATAGAAGGAGCCCTGGTGGCACAGTGCTTAAAACACTCGGGTGCTAACCAAAAGTTCAGTGGTTCAAACTCACCAGAACCCTCCCAGCAGCTCTGTGGGAGAAAGATGTAGCAGTCTGCTTCCAGAAAGATTTACAGCTTTGAAAACCCCATGGGGCAGTTCTACTCTGTCTATAGGGTCACTATGAATTGGAATCCACTCCATGCAGTGGGTGTTGTTTTTTCATGGTTTGAGATAGGAAACAAGTAGGAAGATGATAGGCATAAAACTCAAGCACCTCGATAATTACATCAAAAGAAAATAATCTAAAAACCCCAATTAAAAGTCAAAGATTTCAGACTGGGTAAAGCAAAACCGAACTACATGCTTGTCTACAGGAAATGCCTTTAAATATAAAGATGAAGAGAGGTTAAAAGTAAAAGAATGAAAAAATAGATGCCAAGCAAATACTAATCATAAAAAAGATGGAATGACTATATTAATATTGGACAAAGTAGATTGCAGAACAAATAACATTACCAGAGATAAAGAGTAACATTTCATAATGATCAAAAGACTCCATTCCAGAATACATGACATTTCTAAATGTGTCTGCATCTAGTTGCAGAGAATCAGAATACAGGAAACCGAACTAATAGAACCGAAAGGAGAAATAGACAAATGCGCATTTACAGCTGGAGATTTCAACACTCTTCTCTCAATACTGATAGAACAAGTAGACAGAGTAATCGGTAAGGATATGGAAGACATGAAGACCATTATCTTCAACCAATTTGATCTAATTGATACTTATAAAACACTCTATCCAACAAGAGCCCAAGACAAATTATTTTCAAGTGCGCATGGATCAGTCACCAACATAGAGCACATCCTGGGGCATAAAATAAACGTCAACAAATTTAAAAGAAATTAAATCATGCCAAGTATGCTCTCTTGCCACAACAGAATCAAATGAAAAATTGGTAAGAGAAAGATTTCAGGCAAACCACCAAGTATTTGGAAATTAAATGACACTCTCCTAAATAAACCATGGATAAAAGAAGAAATCACAACGGAAATTAGTAAATATTTTTAACTGAATGGTAATGAAAATACAACATTGAAATTTGTGGAGTGTGGCTAAAGCAATGCTTAGAAAGAAATTTATAGGTCTAAATGCTTGTACTGGAACAAAAGTAAGGTCTAAAATAAATTATCTAAATCTCCACCTCAAAAAAAAAAAATCTCCACCTCAAGAAAAGGGTAAATACCAAGGGTGGGAGGGAGGGAGGAAGAAGGAGTTTTTGCTTAGGATGCATTGAATGTGTGTTAATGGTGCTAGAATAATTTGGAAAAAGATAGCGAGAACGGTTGCACCACTTGAAGAGTGTAATCAATCTCAATAAATTGTCCATGCAGAAAGTGTTGAATTGCTGTATGTTTTGTTGTGTATATTTTTAACTAAACAAAAGGTTGAAAAAAGATAGTAAAATAAGAGCTAATTAAACCCAAAATTAGTAAAAGAAAAAATTAATAAAAATAAGATTATCAATTATGTAGAAAATAGACACAAAATGCAGAAAACCAATGAGACCAAAACTGGTTCTTTGAATAATTTCAGTGAAATTGATACATTCCTAGCTAGGATGATCAATAAAAAAAGGCAAGAAAAGAAACAAATTACCAATGTCCAGAGTGGAAAGGTAGGAAAATAGAGTAGATATTAACTGACACTAAAAAGAGTATAAGCAATTTAGATAAAATGGACAAACTCCTTGGAAAACAAAATTTACTAAAGCCAACACAAGATTAAATACACAATCTGCGTAACTTCGTATCTATTAAATAAATTTAATTTGTTATCTAAAACCTTCCCACAAAGAAAACTCCAGGTGGTTTCATTAGTAAATGTTATCAAGTATTTAAGGAATAAACAAAACAAATATCACACAAACCCTTCCAGTAAAATTTAAAAAAATATATTCCTATCTCATTTTATGAAGCCAATAAAACTCCTGTTGCTAAAGCCTGAGAAAGACATTTTTAAGAATAATTAAAGACCAACACATCTCATGAACAATGAGGCAAAATTTCTTAAACACAGAATTTTTTTTTTAAAAAAGAATAATACATCATGACCATATGGAATTCATCCCCAAAATACGACAAGACTGGCTTAACATTTGAAAAGCAATTAACATAGTGTACCATATTAACAGAATAAAGTTCACAGTGTGTGTGTGTGTGTGCGTATATATATATATATATATGAACATACATATGTTCAACAAACTAGGAATAAAAGGGAACTTCTGACCTGTAGTTCTGCCCCGGCCCTGAACACCCACAGCCTTGACCTCTTACCTCTGGCCCAGTCTCCCCAAGAATCTGAATGCATTAAGCAGAAGTGGAGTTAAAGGAGCTTATTGAATAGAAGCCCCTCCTTAGGGGCCCTTTGGTTGGTCTTGTTTGTCTGCAGGTAACCTGGCACCCCAGGCTGATGGATCCTCTGGCTCTTAGCTCTCACCCATATCCACTCAATCTGGCTCTGTCTACCTTTCTGAGTTCTAATCTCATGACTTGATGCATAGGAACTCTACAACTCATCAGAAAAGTCAGCAAGGCTGTCACTTCTCCCTCTGCTCTGCCTCTAATTCAAGTGTGGTTGTAGCAGGCACCCTCCTGGCCCTACAGCTCTGAGAACCTAGAAGTAGGCCTCCCGAGGACCCACCCAGCCCCACAGATTAAGCTACCCAGTGTCCACTTAGGCTACCTTTGCGATAGCTAGTGCTGACAGGCTTCCTTAGAGTGCCGTTTTAGACGGCAACTGGTGTGGAGCAATTCCACTGAAAATCTTGGAAGCGTGTCAGCTCCAGGGCACCAGAGGACTCAGAGCTGGCACAGAACACACTGCTCTACCTGACAATTGTACCCTCAATCCCTACCTCAGCAAGCCTGAGGTCACCCCACCTCCAGGAAGAGGTAAAAATACTAGCCAAGAGTCTACGCAGTGAAGGGTCCCCATAAGTGCCATAGGATGTAGGACAGTGTGAGGCCTCCTGCCAGAAAAGAGAGAAAGGAGTACTCTTTGGGCACCTGCAACAGGGAACACCCTGGTTCAGGCTGATGAGGAAACCCCTGGCTCTGTGCCACTGATGCTATCTTTTCCAAACTGGCTCTGCTCCTGGCTGCCCTCTCTTGCAACTGCATGTTCACCGTCTTTCGGGAGAAGCACAGCTGAGCCATAGGAAAACAAGTCCAGAACACTCAATTGAGGCAGTCTTTGGGACAGAACAAGGGCATACTGCGTGGTTTAAAGTCAGGAAAGGTGTGCGTCAGGACTGTATCCTTTCACCATACCTGTACAATCTGTATGCCGAGCACATAATCTGAGAAGCTGGACTATATGAAAACGGGACATCAAGATTGTAGGAAGACTCATTAACGACTTTTGTTATGCAGATGACACAACCTTGCTTGCTGAAAGTGAAAAGGACTTGAAGCACTTACTAATGAAGAACAAAGACCACAGCCTTCAGTATGGATTATACCTCAACATAAAGAAAACAAAAACCCTCACAAATGGACCAACGAGCAACATCATGATAAATGGAGAAAAGATTGAAGTTGTCAAGGATTTCATTTTACTTGGAATCCACAATCAACTGCTGCGGAAGCAGCAATCGAGAAACCAAAAGACGCATTGCATTGGGCAAATCTGCTGCAAAGGACCTCTTCAAAGTTTTGAAAAGATGTCACCTTGAGGACTAAGGTGTGCTTCACCCAAGCCATTGTGTTTTCAATCACCTCATATGCATGTGAAAACTGGACGATGAATAAGGAAGAATTGATGCCTTTAAATGGTGGTATTGCTGAAGACTATTTTTTTTTTATTGAACATACCACGGACTGCCAAAAGAATGAACAAATCTGTCTGAGAAAAAGTACAACCAGAATGCTCCTTAGAAGCAACGATGGAGAGACTACGTCTCACCTACTTTGAACATGTTATCAGGAGGGATCAGCCCTTGGAGAAGGACATTATGCTTGGTAGAGGGTCAGCAAAAAAGAGGAAGACCCTCAAGAAGATCGATTGACACTGGCTGCAACAATGGACTCAAGCATAACAACAATTGTGAGGATGGCACAGGACTGGGCAGTGTTTCATTCTCTTGTACATAGACCCAGTGCCGTCGAGTCGAGTCCAACTCATAGCGACCCTATAGAACAGAGTAGAACTGCCCCATAGAGTTTCCAAGGAATGCCTGGCAGATTTGAACTGCCAGCCCTTTGGGTAGCAGCCATAGCACTTAACCACTATGCCAAATAGAGTCGCTATGAATCAGAGCTGACTCGACGGCACCTAACAACAACAGCCAAGCCATAGGAAGGCAAGTCTGTTCTGGGGGCATTATTAGACCTCCCACAGCACTTGGCAATATAGTCAGTAACTGTGTCACATGACTCTACCTCAGAGAATGGGTGTCCAGTTTCTCTAGAAGGTCATTTCTGAAATGGCTAGATATTCAACATGTTTGCTTACCAATTTGTGCCGAGGTGTGATGCTCTGATCAGTGGACAATTCTGCTTGAAGATATTTCAGTTGGCAATTGTCGAATGGCTGCATGTCATATCTGCAAATAAGATATAAAGTTCCAAAGCATAACCAGCAGCCGAGTTCTCCTGTCCCTCAACAGGGACTGCCAGCTTTGATGAGACAGACATGCCTTTGCATGCACATCTTCAAGCTCAGCCAGCATGACGGCCCTGTAAGCTTTTCACCAGAGTTTGAGCTATAGCATGGGAACATGCTCTTATTAGCCATCTAAGAGTCCCTCCCATGAGTGGGAGAGATGGGTCTGGCTTCATGTTGTGGGAAGGCAAGGTGAGTCTCAATTCTGATTTCTTAAGGCCAGCCTTGCTGTAGGGGAAAAAAAAAAATCTCAAAGTTTAGTAAAGCCAAAAGGAAGTTTTATTCGGCGTGTATTCAAAAAGAAAAAAGTTGAGAAGCAGACAAGCATGTTGCCAGAGCTATATCTGCCGGAGTCCAAGGAAATATTACAGAGTAAGCAAGAATGAAAAAAAAAATTTTTTTTTTTTAAGCAAGAATGGGAAAACGGACAAGCATGCTACCACAGCCATGTCTGCCTGAGTCCAAGGAAGGTTACAGAGTCATCAGTATATATTAACATTACAAACGGGCAAAACCATTGAAAGCTTCACCTTTTCACACTTTGGCTAGAAACTCATCCTACATTTTGAATTGTCTTTCTTAACAATCATTGGTACAGGTTTCAGTAATGACATTCAGGAGGGTCTTCATTGGTCCAACAAATTTCAGTTCACTAAATGTTAATAGAAAAAGATAAGAGTGGAAAGTCTTTTGTGTTCTGTTTGATTGGCTTTATGTGAAAAGTTCCCTAAGAGATATTTTCCAAGATTATCTTAGCTATTGTCTTTATACCTCAGGGCTCACTTGATGGGTCCTTGTGAGCCCTTGTGAGCCCAGCTCCAGCTGGGTCACATTCTCTCTGCTCAAGGACAGGGAATAAAGATTCCAATATTATTTCCTAAAGCAGCCTCTCATTTCTTTTTAATGTGCCAAAAACAAAAACAAACAAGAATCAAAAAAAAAAAAGAGAGAGAGAGAGAAGAAAATGAAGAGTAGAAAAAAGGGTTGTTTGGCCAAAGTTGCCCCCCAAGGCATAAGCAGTTCTTAAGTAAGGAAATGAGGAAAATAAAGGGTACAATAATCCTCCCATACATACAGTGTATTTCAGTTAGTTTTAGTCGAGGTCCTAGTCCTTGGCCTGGACTCCCGTAAAGACCTCTGGGCTGGACTATAGCAATGGTTGCTTACCTGTCCTAGCTTTCTCTAGCCTACACAGCCATCAAAACCCGGGGAGGTGGGTGAGGGAGAGGGAATTTCCCTTTGCTTGGCAAATAGTAGGCATGATAGGTGTTAGTTTCTCTTCACCTTCCCAGCCTAATCCAAGGCCCCCCTTCTAGCCCCATCTCCTACCTCCTCCAGTACACTCTCTGTCTGGCCATTTCACACGCCTCACCTCACCAGACTTCCCAATTTGGAGCCTTTTCTATGCCTTCCCTGGCTGGGAGCAGAGTTATGTCCCCAACTACCTAGCAGCTCCCAGAGGGCAGGGACCATATAGGATTTTTCCCTGTCTGCCAAATCCCTAGCACAGTGCCAGGCCTGGGTGGTGAACCAGGACAGCGTGAGGAATGAGAATGAACTTAATTTTGTGATTTGATACTACAATAGATCAGATGAATTTCTTCTCCAAGCTGCCTCAGTATCCTATCTATTGTATTTCAAAACAGCTGATATAATTTTGCAAAACCCCAAGAGTGAGTGCCTCCTTAAATTTTGTGCCCTAGGCACCTCCCTTGCCTCCTCATAGGTTGAGCCTTGTTTGTCAATTCTCTTTTTATCTGCTGCCTCAGGCAAGTTCAGCCATCCCTGACCTCTTCCATATTTTTAAACTGGCTGGTACAAGACCAATGCAGAACAATGTATCCCTTCTCAATAGCTATAGGAGCTCCAAGAAGCCAACACAGAGCTAACAAGGAGTATGCTGATATCATTGATAGGGCATGCAGGGCAACACGCCCAGATAGGTGCACACATGAACTGAATTTTAAAGATTGATCTGGTTCAAATGCACCTGGCCTGAGACGGCCCTCCAGCTGGTTGCATGCCTTTAATTCACTTATTTCCAGAATCACTGCTAATCAGAGTATTAAAAAACTATGCCACCAGGGTCTCCTATAGAGTTTTACTACTAGAGAAATCTAGAGATCATTAGATTCAAACCTCCAAATTTGCATACAGGGAAACCTAAGCATTGAATGCCTATGTGGAGAAAATGCCAGCAATTGTCTCAATTATAAAAGAAGAAGGCCTCCCTGCAAAAATTGGCAAGCAAATCCTAAAATTCATATGGAAATGCCAAAATAATCTTAAAAAAGAATAACAAAGTTGGAGGACTCATACTTCCAGACTGAGAAATTACTATAAAACTATAGTCATTAGCAGAGTGTGGTATTGGCTTAAGGATAGACATATAGATCAATAAATAAACCAGAATTAACCAGAATAAATTTATAGTTAATTTATCATTGACAGAATGGTCAAGAAAATTCAACTGAGGAAAGAATAGTGTTTCCAGTAAAAATTGCTGGGTCAACTGGTTACCCACAGGCAAAAGAATTAACATGGATCCCTACTTCATATTACACACAAAAAATTGACTCAAAATAGATAAAAGATACAAATATAAGAGCCAAAGCTATAAAATTCTTGGGAAAGAAAAAAACACAGGTGTAAATCTCTGTGACCTTGAATTTGGCAGCAGTTTCTTAAATATGACCCCAGAAGCATATGCAACCACAGAAAAAATAGCTAAATTGAATTTCATCAAAATTAAAAACACACATACTTCAAATGATACTACCAAGAAAGTAAAAAGACAACTCACAAAATGGGAGAAAATATTTGCCAATCATATATCTCATAAGAGTCTAGTATCCAGAATATTTAATGAGCCATTACAACTCAGCAATAAAAAGACAGACAACCCTATTAAAAAACAGGCAAACGTTTGAGCATTAAGCTCTTTTAAGAGCTATATGGGATCAAACTGACAACCGAAAAAAGATTCCGACTCATAGCAACCCTACAGGACAGAGGAGAACTGTCCCGTAGAGTTTCCAAGGAGCGCCTGGTGGATTCGAACTGCTGACCTTTTGGTTAGCAACCGCAGCTCTTAACCACTACACCACCAGGGTTTCCAAATCGACAACAGTAACTTGCAAAATTAGATAGGTAACTTAGGGGGCACTGAATTTATGTTAATGGAGGAGGAACAACTCAGAGAAGGAGGGTGAAAATGGTTGCACATCTCGAACAATGAAATCAACATCACTAAATTGTACATGTAGAAACTGTTGAATTGGTGTATGTTTTGCTGTGTATATTCTCAACAACAAAACAAAATTTTTTTTTTAACGGGCAAAAGTTTTGAATAGGCATTTCTTCAAAGAATGTATAACCCCAAACAAACAAACAAACAAACCCACTGCTATCCAGTTGATTCTGACTCAGAGCAACCCTGAAGGACAGAGTAAAACTGCCCTCATACGGTTTTCAAGGCTGTAATCTTTATGGAAGCAGATTGCCACATCTTTCTCCCATGGAGCGTCTGGTGGATTTGAACTTCCGACCTATGGGTTAGCAGCTGGGTGCTTAACCACTGTTCCAGGAGGGCTCCTCAAAGAAGATATCCGAGCATATAATAAGCACATGAAAAATTGCTCATGCTGAATGAAATAAGTCAATCACAAAAGGGCAAATGTTTTAAGATCTCATTTATATGAAATAAGCAAATAATATATATATAGAAAACAAAGACTATTAATGGTTACCAAGGATGGGAAAGAGGGTTTGTTTGGGGGGTATTGAGTTTATGGTAATTGTGGTGGAATATTTTGGATGGGGATAACAATAATGGTGGCACAGAATGAAAGAGGTAATCAATGTCATTGAGTTGTAAATGTGGACGTTGTTCTGTCGGCTGATGTTTTGGTATGTATGTTCTCATCACATCGTTGTTATGCTTGAGCCCACTGTTGCAGCCAGTGTCAATCCATCTCCTTGAGGGTCTTCCTCTTTTTTGCTAACCCTCCACTTTAGAAAGCATGATGCCCTTCTCCAGATACTGGTCCCTCCTGATAACATGTCCAAAGTATGTGAGACAAAGTCTCATCACCCTTGCTTTCAAGGAGCATTCTGGTCATACTTCTTCCAAAACACATTTGTTCGCTCTTTTGACAGGCCAAGGTATATTCAATATGCTTCGCCAACACCACAATTCAAAGGGGTCAATTCTTGTTCATCTTCCTTATTCATTGTCCAGCTTTTGCATGCATATGAGGTGATTGAAAAATCCCTGGCTTGGGTCAGGCACACCTTAGTCCTCAATGTGACGTCTTTGCTTTTTTAATGCTTTACAGAGGTCTTTTGCAGCAGATTTGCCCAATGCAATGCATCGTTTGATTTCTTGGCTTCTGTTTCTATTAGTTATTAGGGAAAAGCAAATCAAAACCACAATGAGATATCATCTCACACCCACCAGGATGGCTGTAATCAAAAAGACAAAAATAAGAGTTGGTGAGGCTGTGGAGTAATTGGAACTCTCATAGATTCTGATGGGCATGTAAAGTGGTGCAGCCACATTGGAAAATAGTCTCAAATGTTAAACATGGAGTTACTATATGACACAGCAATTTCACTCCTGGGTATATACCTGTCTTAGACTGGGTTCTCTAGAGAAGCAAAACCAGTAAAACGTATAAATGTATACATAAAACCAAAAACCAAACCCATTGCTGTTGAGTAAATTCCAACTCACAGCGACCCTATAGGACAGAGCAGAACTGCCCCACAGGGTTTCCAAGGAGGGGTTGGTGGATTTGAACTGCCAACCTTTTGGTTAGCACCTGAATGCTTAACCAGAGAGAAAGATTTATATTAAGGAAATGGCTCATGCAGTTGTACAGGCTGGAACGTCTCAAGTCCGTGGGTCGGGCTGGGGGCTTCTCCTGATTCACGTAGCCACAGAGGCTGGTGAACCCAAGATCAGCAAGTCAGACAGCAGGGCTCTGGCTCAGAGGCTGCAAAGACTGACAGATCCCAAGATCGGCAGGCAAGATGGCAGGTAAGCTGCTAGCTCAAAAGTCCCAAGAACCGGAAGTCAGAGGAACAGGAGCCAAATGCAGGATCCAGTGTGAGCAAAAGCCCACTAGCTTTGCCAGAAAGGCCATCTATGTTGGATGCAGGCCATACCCCCAAGGAAACTCCCTTTCAACTGATTGGCTACTTAAAGCAGATCCCATCATGGAATTGATCACATTATATCAGATCTCATCACAGAGATGATCACATCATTATACAACTGCCAAACTACATCATAACTGCCAAACCACTGAGAATCATGGCCAAGCCAAGATGACACACAACCTTAAAGATTACAATACCCAGGAGACTTGAAAATGCATCCACACAAAAACTTTTAAGTGAATGTTCATACCAGCATTTTTCATAACATCCAAACAGCAGAAAAAACTCAAATATTCATCAACTGATGAATGGATAAACAAAATGTGGTATATCCATAAGATGAAATATTATTCAGCTCTAAAAATGAATGAAATACTGATCCATGCTACAACATGGATGAGGCTTGAAAATAGTGTACTAGGGGAAAAAAGTCAATCACAAAAGGCCACATATTGTATGATTCCATTTATATGAAATATTCAGAATAGGCAAATCCATACAGACATAGAGTAGTGTTTGCCAAGAACTAGGGGGAGGGCTGATAGGGAATGACTGATAATGGGTACAGGTTTATTTTGGGGGTGACAAAGACACTCTGCAATTAGGATGGGAAGGGAGAGAGGGGATATTCACTAATTAGATAGTAGATAAGAACTATTTTAGATGAAGGGAAAGACAACACACAGTACAGTGGAGGTCAGCACAGTGGGACCAAACCAAAAGCAAAGAAGTTTTCTCAATACAACCAAATGCTTCAAAGGCCAGAGTAGTAGGGATGGGGATCTGAGGACCATGGTTTCAGGGGACATCTAGGTCAACTGACATAACAAAATGTATTAAGAAAACGTTCTGCATCCCATTTTGGTGATGGGCGTCTGGGGTCTTAAACGCTAGCAAGTGGCCATCCAAGATGTATCACTTGCTCTCAACTCACCTGGAGCAAAGGAGAATGAAGAACACCAAAGACACAAGGTAAATATGAGCACAAGAGACAGAAAGGGCCACACAAACCAGAGACTACACCAGCCTGAGACCAGAAGAACTAGATGGTGCCCAGCTACAACAGATGACTGCCCTGACAAGGAACATAGCAGAGAATCCCTGATGGAGCAGGAGAATACTGGCATGCAGACCTCAAATTTTAGTAAAAAGACCAGACTTAATGGTCTGACTGAGACTAGAGGGACCCCAGAGGTCATGGTCCCTGGATCTTCTGTTAGCCCAAAACTGAAACCATTCCTGAAGCCAACTCTTCAGGCAGGGACTGGACTGGACTATAATGCAGAAAATGATACTGGTGAGGAGTATCAAGTAGACACATGAGGCTATATGGGGAGCTCATGTCTGGAGGCAAGATGAGAAGACAGAGGGGGACAGGAACTGGTTGAATAAAAAAAAAAAAATTTTTTTTTTTTTTTGGTTGAATAGACACGGGAAATACAGGGTGGAGAGCAGGAGTGTTCTGTCTCATTAGGCGGAGGGCAGCTAAAAATATATAGCAAGCTGTATATAAGTTTTTGTATAAGACTGGCTTGATTTGTAAACTTTCACTTAAAGCACAATAAATAGAAAATTAAAAAAAAATGTTTGCGCAGCTTGGTCTAAAAAGAACGCCTTTTCAAACACGCTCTCAGGAGGTTAGAAAATAGAATAGATAATGTTAAGAACGTTATAGTTTAGCGACCCCCTTGTAACTTTTTGCCAGGTAACCTCCCCCCTCTCCGCCAACTTCATGCCCGTAAGCACTTAGCCTCCTGTTCACTCCATAAAAAGCCCACTTTCCTTTCACTTGGAAACACCATTGTACCCTACCTGGGTGCTTTGTATGTCCAGATTTGTGAATCTTTTTTTCACAATAAAACTTTTTGCTTTCACTTCTAACAGAGTGTAAGACTGGTACTTCACTACGACACAGAGGGACCTCAACCTGAATTGACCTCTGCAACCTCTGAGGTGCCAGGGACTTGGGCTAGCAATGGTACCAGGCTGGGCCATTAGGGGCCCACCATTTTTCCTTGTGTAGAAGACTCCTGAATTTTATTGTGGTTATTTGTCTTTCTCTTTCCTTTCTGTTTTTATAGATGGAACATAAGTTTCTTTGGTTTTTAGATTTTTAGGTTCCCTACAGCGTGGTCATTGCTTAAGAATCTCAGAACCTTAAAGACACTTAGAAACTGTAAGCACAAGCCAGGTCAAAACATTGCCCAAAATCTCTGTAACACTATATTGTCTGGTTCCTAGACCCTGAGAACTCCAATACGTTCTTTAAAGACTCCAGAGCTAACTTTATGCTGCCTTTGGGAATAAAGGAAATGCCAAATTTAAGAGTACACTGAGACTTCTCGACATTTATTATTTTATGTTTTTTTGGATTAATGCCAGCCTTGTTGGGGTGAGATAGTAGCTCAATGTACTTTTGATTTGCATTTCTCTAATGGCTAATGATCGTGAGCATTTCCTCATGTATCTGGAAGCCGCCTAAATGTCTTCTTTAGTGAACTGCCTGTTCATATCATTTGCCCATTTTCTAATTGGGTTGTTTGTCTTTTTGTTGTTAAGGTTTTGCAGTAATTTGTAGATTTTAGCGATCAGACGCTGATAGGATTTGTCATAGCTAAAGACTTTTTTTTTCCCAGTTTGTAGGTTGCCTTTTTATTCTTTTGGTGAAGTCTTTTGATGAGCATAAGGGTTTGATTTTTAGGAGCTCCCAGTTATCAGTTATCTAGTTTCTCTTCTGGTGTTTGTGCATTGTTAGTAATGTTTGTATTCTGTTTAAGCCATATATTACGGCTCCTAGCATTGTCCCTATTTTTTCTTCTATTATCTTTATTGTTTTAGACTTATATTTAAGTCTTTGAGTTAGTTTTTATGCATAGTGTGAGGTATGGGTCTTGTTTCATTTTTTTGAAGCTAGATATCCAGTGATGCCAGCACCATTTGTTAAAGAGGCTGTCTTTTCCCAATTAATGGACTTTGGGCCTTTGTCAAATATCAGCTGCTCATACATAAAAAAAAAAAAAAAAATTTTTTTTTTTTTGGATTCTCAATTCTGTTTCATTGGTCTATGTATCTGTCCCTGTACCAATACCAGGCTGTTTTGACTATCTTGATGGTATAATAGGTTCTAAAATCGGGTAGTGTGAGCTCTCTCATTTTGTTCTTCTTTTTCACAATGTTAAACTCCTCCGGGGCCTCTTCCCTTTGCATACGAAGTTGGCGATTTGTTTTTCCATCTCATTAAAAAGTGCCATTAGAATTCAAATCAAATTGCATTGTATCTGTAGATCACTTTGGATAGAATAAACATCTTCACCATGTTGAGTCTTCCTATCCATGAGCAAGGCATGTTTCTCCACTTACATAGGTCTGTTTTGGTTTCTTGCAGTAGTGACTTGCAGTTTTCTTTGCATAGGTCTTTTGCATCTCTGGTTAGATTTATTCCTAAATATTTTATCTTCCTGGGGGCTATTGTAAATGGTGTATTGATTTGGTTATTTCCTCTTCAACATTCTCCTTGTGGTGTAGAGGAATACAACTGATTTGTGTGTGTTTATCTTGTATCCTGACACTTTGCTGAAATCTATTACTTCCAGTAGTTTTCTTGTGGATTTTTTAGAATTTTCTGTGTATAAGATCACATCATCTGCAAGTAGAGATACATTTAATTCTTCCTTACTAATTTGGATGGCCTTTCTTTCTTTTTCTAGCCTAATTGGCCTGACTAGAACCTCCAGCACAATGTCGAATAAGAGTGGTGATAAAGGGCATCCTTGTCCGGTTCTCATCGTCAAGGGAAATACTTTCAGACTCTCTCCATTTAGGATGATCTTGGCTTGGTATAAATGTCCTTTATCATGTTGAGGAATTTCTCTTCTATTCCTATTTTGCTGAGAGATTTTTATCATGAATCTGTGTTGGAGTTTGTCAAATGCCTTTTCTGCATCAATTGATAAGATCATGTGGTTCTTGTCTTATTGTGTGATGGATTACATTAATTGTTTTTCTAATGTTGAACCATCCCTGCTTGTTGTTGTTGTTGTTAGGTGCTGTCGAGTCGATTCCAACTCATAGTGACCCTATGCACAACAGAACAAAACACTGCCCGGTCCTGCGCCATCCTTACAATCGTTGTTATGCTTGAGCTCATTGTTGCAGCCACTGTGTCAATCCACCTCTTTGAGGGTCTTCCTCTTTTCTGCTGGCACTCCTCTTTACCAAGCGTGATGTCCTTCTCCAGGGACTGATCCCTTCTGACAACATGTCCAAAGTATGTAAGACGCAGTCTCGCCATCCTTCCCTCTAAGGAGCGTTCTGGTTGTACTTCTTCTAAGACAGATTTGTTCGTTCTTTTTGCAGTCCATGGTATATTCAATATTCTTCACCAACACCACAATTCAAACCGTCAACTCTTCTTCGGTCTTCTTTATTCATTGTCCAGCATTCACATGCATATGATGCAATTGAAAATACCATGGCTTGGGTCAGATGCACCTTAGTCTTCAGAGTGACATCTTTGCACTTCAACACTTTGAAGAGGTCCTTTGCAGCAGATTTGCCCAGTGCAACACATCTTTGGTTCCTTGACTGCTGCTTCCATGGCTGTTGATTGCGGATCCAAGTAAAATGAAATCCTTGACAACTTCAATCTTTTCTCCGTTTATCATGATGTTGCTCATTGGTCCAGTTGTGAGGATTTTTGTTTTCTTTATGTTGAGGTGTAATCCATACTGAAGGCTGTGGTCTTTGATTTTCATTAGTAAGTGCTTCAAGTCCTCTTCACTTTCAGCAAGCAAGGTTGTGTCATCTGCATAACGCAGGCTGTTAATGAGTCTTCCTCCAATCCTAATGCCCCGTTCTTCTTCATATAGTCCAGCTTCTCGGATTATTTGTTCAGCATACAGATTAAATGGGTACGGTGAAAGAATACAACCCTGCCGAACACCTTTTCCTGACTTTAAACCAATCAGTATCCCCTTGTTCTGTCTGAACAACTGCCTCTTGATCCATGTAAAGGTTCCTCATGAGCACAATTAAGTGTTCTGGAATTCCCATTCTTCGCAGTGTTATCCATAGTTCGTTATGATCCACACAGTCGAATGCCTTTGAGTAATCAATAAAACACAGGTAAACATCCTTCTGGTATTCTCTGCTTTCAGCCAGGATCCATCTGACATCAGCAATGATATCCCTGGTTCCACGTCCTCTTCTGAAACCGGCCTGAATTTCTGGCAGTTCCCTGTCGATATACTGCTGCAGCTGTTTTTTGAATGATCTTCAGCAGAATTTTGCTTGTGTGTGATATTAATGATATTGTTGTATAATTTCCACATTCAGTTGGATCACTTTTCTTGGGAATAGGCATAAATATGGAAGTCTTCCAATCAGTTGGCCAGGAAGCCGTCTTCCGTATTTCTTGGCATAGAAAAGTGAGCACCTCCAGGGCTGCATCTGTTTCTTGAAACATCTCAATTGATATTCCATCAGTTCCTGGAGCCTTGTTTTTCACCAATGCCTTCAGAGCAGCTTGGACTTCTTCCTTCAGTACCATCGGTTCCTGATCATATGCCACCTCTTGAAATGGTTGAATATCGACTAATTCTTTTTGGTATAATGACTCTGTGTATTCCTTCCATCTTCTTTTGATGCTTCCTGCATCATTTAATATTTTCCCCGTGGAATCCTTCACTATTGCAACTCGAGGCTTGAATTTTTTCTTCAGTTCTTTCAGCTTGAGAAACGCCGAGCTTCTTCTTCCCTTTTGGTTTTCCATCTCCAGCTCTTTGCACATGTCATCATAATACTTTATTTTGTCTTCTCGAGAGGCCCTTTGAAATCTTCTGTTCAGTTCTTTTACTTCATCAATTCTTCCTTTTGCTTTAGCTGCTCAACGCTCAAGAGCAAGTTTCAGAGTCTCCTCTGACAACCACCTTGGTCTTTTCTTTCTTCCTGTCTTTTCAGTTACCTCTTGTTTTCTTCATGGATGATGTCCTTGATGCCATTCCACAATTCGTCTGGTCTTCAGTCACTAGTATTCAATGTGTCAAATCTGTTCTTGAGGTGGTCTCTAAATTCAGGTGGGATATACTCAAGGTCATATTTTGGCTCTCGTGGACTTGTTCTGATTTTCTTCAGTTTCAGCTTGAACTTGCATATGAGCAATTGGTGGTCTGTTCCACAGTCAGCCCCTGGCCCTGTTCTGACTGATGATATTGAGCTTTTCCATTGTCTCTTTCCAAAGATATAGTCAATTTGATTTCTGTGTGTTCCAGCTGACGAGGTTCATGTGTATAGTCACCGTTTATGTTGGTGAAAGAAGGTATTTGCAATGAAGAAGTCGTTGGTCTTGCAAAATTCTATCATTCGATCTCCGGCATTGTTTCTATCACCAGGGCCGTATTTTCCAACTACTGATCCTTCTTCTTTGTTTCCAACTTTTGCATTCCAATCGCCAGTAATTATTAATGCACCTTGATTGCATGTTCGATCGATTTCAGACTGCAGCAGCTGATAAAAATCTATTTCTTCATCTTTGGACCTAGTGGTTAGTGCGTAAATTTGAATAATAGTCGTATTAACTGGTCTTCCTTGTAGGCGTGTGGATATTATCCTATCACTGACAGCGTTGTACTTCGGGATAGATCTTCAAAAAGAATGTTTTCAAGATCTGTCTATCCCTGTGTACCTGATATGAATCCCACTTGGTAATGGTGAATTATTATTATTTTTGATATGTTGTTAATTCTATTGGCTACGATTTTGTTGAGGATTTTTGCATCTAAGTTCATGAGGGATATAGGTCTGTAATGTTGTTTTTTTTTGTGGTATGTTTACCTGGTTTTGGCATTGGGGATATGCTGGCTTCATAGAATGAGTTTGGGAGTATTCCATCAGTAGTGATGTTAACTCTTCTCTGAAAGTTTGGTAAAATTCTCCAGTGAAGCTGTCAGGGCCAGGCTTTTTTTTGGTTGGGAGTTTTTAAATTACCATTTTAATCTCTTCTTTTGTTACAAGTTTATTTGTTATTCCTCTGTTTGTGTTAGTTTAGGTAGATAGTGTGTTTCTAGAGATTTGTCCATTTCCTCTAGGTTTTCAAATTTGTTAGCATACAATTTTCCTATTATTCTGTTATGATTCTTTTAATTTCAGTTAGGTCTGTTGTGATATCGCCCATCTCATTTCTTATTCGGGTTATTTGCTTCCTCTGTGTTTTTCTTTTGTCATTTTGGGCAATGGCTTATTGATTTTGTTCATCTTTTCAAAGAACCAGCTTTTGGTCTTGTTAACTCTTTCAATTGTTTTCCTGTTCTCTATTTCATTTAATTCTTGTCTAATTTTTCTTCTGGTGCCCGAGGACTTCTTTTGCTGCTCTCTATTTGTTTGAGTTGTGGGGACAATTCTTTGATGTTAGCCCATTCCTCTTTTTGGATGCGTGCATTCATTGCTTTAAATTGACCTCTGAGTGCTGCTTTTGCTATGTCCCAAAGGTTCTGGTAGGAAATATTTTCATACTCATTTGATTCTGTGAATTTCTATATTCTGTTCTTAATTTCTTCTATAACCCAGTAGTTTTTGAGTAAGGGTGCTGTTTGGTTTCCATGTGTTTAATTTTTTTTTCCTTGTTTTTTTCTGTTATTGATTTCTACTTTTATGGGTTTATGGTCAGAAAAGATGCTTTGTAATATTTCAGTGCTTTGAGATTCTGTTAAGGCTTGCTTTACAGCCTAATATGTGGTCTATTCTGGAGAATATTCCATGTGCATTGGAAAAGAAAGCATACTTGGCTGCTGTTGGATGGAGTGTTCTGTATAAGTCTATGAGATCAAGTTGGTTGATTGTGGCATTTAGATCTTCCATGTCTTTATTGAACTTCTTTCTGGATGTTCTGTCCTTCACTGAAAGTGCTGTGTTGAAAGTCTCCTACTATTATTGTGAAGCTGTCTATTTCTCTTTTCAATGCTGTTAAAGTTTATTTTATGTGTTTTGGAGCCCTCTCATTGCATGCATAAATATTTATTATGGTTATGTCCTCCTGGTGTATTGACTCTTTAATCATTATATAGTGTCCTTCCTTACCCTCTGTGGTGGGTTTTACTTTAAAGTCTATTTTGTCAGAAATTAATATTGCTACTCCTGCTCTTTTTTGAATGTTGCTTGCTTGATATGGTTTTTCCATCCTTTGAATTTTTTGTGTGTGTCTTTAACTCTAAGGTGTGTTTCTTATAGGCGGCATATAGACAGATAACATCTTTTTATCCACTCTGCCACTCTCTCTTTATTGGTTCATTTAGTCCATTTACCTTCAGCGTAATTATTGATAGGTATGAGTTTTTTTTTTTTATGAGTTTAGTGCTGTCATTTTGACGTCTTTTTTTGTGTGTGTGTTGTTAACAGTTTCTTTTTTTCCACTTAATTTTCTGTGCTGAGTCATTTTTATTTATGTATTTTCTTTTCATGTTTTTCATTGTTGTTGATTTTGTAGTTGCGGACTTTTTATGTTTTTCTTTTTTTATTTTGATGTGTAGAATTGTTAGTTTCCTTTGTGGTTACCTTAATATTTACCTCTATTATTCTAGATTTACACCAATTTTTAATTTTTTTATATCGCCTTGACTTCCTCTCCACATGAAAGATTTACAACTACATTTTTTAGTCTCACTTTTTTGTTTAATATTGTCTTCTTTTACATATTGACATCTCTGTTTCCCTGTTTTCAGTTTTTAGCTTTGATTTATTTTTGTGACTTCCCTATCTGGGTTGATATCTGGTTGCTCTGCCCTGTGTTCTAGTCTTGGGTTGTTATGTGATGTTATTGATTTTCTCTCTGGAGAGCCCCCGTTAATATTTCTTGTAATTTTGGTTTGGTTTTTGCAAATTCACTAAATTTCTGTTTATCTGGAGATGCCCTATTTTTGCCATCATATTTGCGAGACAGTTTTGCTGGATATGTAATTCTCGACTGGCAATTTTTTTCCTTCAAGGCTTTATATATGTCAAACCATTGCCTTCTTGCCTGCATTGTTTCTGCTGAGTAGTCTGAGTTTAGTCTTATTGACTCTTCTTTGTAGATAACTTTTCATTTATCCCTTATTGCTCTTAAAATTTTATCTTTGGTTTTGGCAAGATTGATTATCATATGTCTTGATGAGTTTCTTTTGGTATCTACCTTGTGTGGGGTTCAATGAGCATCTTGGATACATATCTTCTCATCTTTCATGATATCAGGGAAGTTTTCTGCCAGCAAATCTTCAACAATTCTGTCTGTATTTTTTATTATCCTCCCCCTTCTGGTACTCCAATCACTCATGAGTCATTCCTCTTGATAGGGCCCCACATAATTATTAGGGTTTCTTCATTTTTTTTTAATTCTTTTATGTGATTTTTTCCTCAAATAAGTTGGTGTCAAGTGCTTTATCTTCAGTCTCACTAATTCTGACTTTCAGTGCCTCATTTCTGCTCCTATGACTTTCTATTGAGTTGTCTAATTCTGAAATTTTATTGTTAATCATCTGGATTCTGTTTGCTGTCTCTCTATGGATTCTTGCAGCCTGATCAATTTGTCATTGTGCTCTTCTATAGTCTTCTTAAGTTCCTCTATTACTTTGACTGTGTGTTATTGGGTTGTTCTGTATTTTGCATGATCTCCTTCCGGATCTCTTGAAGAGTTCTGTATGTTAATCTTTTGTATTCTGCCTCCAATAATTCCAAGAAGTTGTCTTCCTCCAGAAGATTTCTGGATTCTTTGTTTTGGGAGCTTGCTGAAACTATTGTGGTCTGCCTCTTTATGTGATTTAATACTGACTGTTTTCTCGGAGCCATCAATAAGTTATTGTATTTGTTTATTTTATGTGTGCTTACCATGTCTTAGCTTCTTGTTTTGTTTTGATATGCCCAAATAGGCAGCTTGTGTGAACTAGTTTGATTATTAGCACCTTTGAAGCTCTAATATCCTGTCACCAGGTGGTTAGATCTTTTATTAGGTATGTGAGCTTAGGAGTCCATTTACTTTTCTTGTATGGATTCAGCTCAGGAGTCCAGGTAGTCAGTCACCAAGTGTGTGGTGCAGGCTCTAACCTACAGTCTTAGACAGGCAGGGGTGATTGGAGTAAGCACAGATATTAACTGCAGTAGGGGTCACTTGCTGAGCAGGGCAGGGGGCTGACAGCCACCATTGATCATCTGCGAGGAAAGCGTGTCCCTGATCGCTAGAATGTGTAGGTGGTGGGTTTTGCAGGCAGACTATGGGCACCCAATGCTGTTACCTATAAGGACTGGGAGGCACCACTTATTCTTGGACGCTTGTCGCAGATGGCTAGGTGACATGGGTAGAGCCACCAGTCCTCTGGCCCCTGACGTCAGTACGTGAGGACCCTGCTTAATGGGCAGAGCAATGTGAAATGTCACAAACCTTTCACTCCGCCATATAGCTGATATAGTGAATTTAGGCTTCAGGTATATACCTTGTTGTGCTGTGCTAATGAGGACATACGCTGTTGAAATGGGCCCACACAGGTCTATGCAGGGCTGAAAGGCACTCAAAAGTTCATTGTCCCCTTATGCCTGTGCCTAGGCAAAGGAGCTGTGCCTGCCTAAGTTCCTGGCTTAGGGGCGCTGGCAGGTTATTTTTTCCTCTTTGTTAATTTTCTCCCTCTCCAAGGCCAGGAGAATAGCTCAGGACACATGACAAGACCTACTTCCAGCCCAGGGGAATCAGCAGTTGCTGAAGCCAGCCTGGGACCCAGTGCAGAATGGGGAGGGAGGTGGTAAATGGGAGAGAGACACTTCCCACAGAGGGTGTTTTTTAATCAGTGCAGTAGGTGAGACGCATGTACTTATCTTTTGCCAATTGAGCACCAGTTTACAACTGTGTCTCCTCATTTTGAGTCATGCCACATCAGCAAATGAAGGTCCTGAAATCTTGACTCCATCCATATCATTAAAGTCGACTCTACTTTGAGGAGGCAGCTCTTCCCCAGTTATATTTTGAGTGCTCCGAAATGGAAGGGGATATAAGGGCAGATAATCAGGAAACTGGAGCACTGAGCCCCTAAATTCCATTGAATCACTCTTGCCAACAAAACCAGCCCTCTCACTTCCATCTTAAGAGATTACGCCTTTTTTTTTCTGCTAAGCCACCCTCCTCAGTTAAATGATTAATACCTCTCTTCTTCTGATAAGATTAACCCAGCTACGTCTGAAGATCCTTTGTCTGAGTCATTGCCTGGGACATCACCTGAGGCAGATGCCTCACAAGACAATGCTAAATCTTCCCAAACCGCATCCCTACCACCCATTTTGGCTAGACTTAAGACCCAGCAAGCCCCAAGGTGAGGTATGCTGCACTCCAAATGAACTGCTTGACTTTTCTAGTATGTACAAAGAGAAACCTGGGGAATGTGTGTGAGAATGGCTGTCAAGGATGTGGGATAATAGAGCAAGGAACATAGAGATGGATCAGGCTGAGTTTATTGATATGAGAACACCAAACACAGATACTTCATTCAGTGTTTCAGCTCAAGGTGTTAGGAAAGGATCTAATAATTTATTTGGTTAATTCACTGAAGCATGGATTACGTGGTGGCCTACACTAAATAAAGTTGAAGTACCAGATCTGCCTTGGCATATTGTAGAAGAAGGTGTCCAAAGGCTTAGAGAAATTGGCATGTTAGAGTGGATTTATCAGGTTAGACATACAGACCCACGCATGTAGTGCCCAGAGGACACATCTTTTACTGCAACAGTGAGGAACAAATTTGTGAAGTAATCTTTGAAGGCTGCTGTGATTGCTATTTTATGTAAGTCACATTTGGCAGTGGGAAGTGCCCTAACTGAATTAAGACACCTAATTACAATGGGGCTGATTGGACCCTGTGGTGGTAGGGGCCAAGTGGTGGCACCCAATTAACCAAAACAAAATGGACTTGGTTGCCGTAATGGACAGCAGAGTCAAAGCAGTAATCAGAATAGTCTGATTCATATGGACTTATGACCTTGGTTACTTAGTCATTGTGTCCCTAGGAATGAGGTAGATAGGAAATCTACTAAATATTTACTTGATCTGTACAAGTGAAAAAATTCTAGGTCAGGTGAACAGCAGTCTAACTCAAATCACCAGAATACAGAGTCACGGCACCTCAACCAATTCCCAGAGTTGAGTGAGTTTAAAGACCCAAAACCCCTTGAATGAAGGGGAGGCTGAGTCCCCTTGAGGAAGGGCCCCATTACACTGTCAAAAATCTATGCTGTTAATCTTTTTTCCAGCCTTCTCTAAAGGTATCTACAGCCTATTATGAGAGTGAGTGCTCCAGACTGTCCCATGGGCCCAGGAATTGCCAAGTCCTTTAAAATAATGGAAAGTAAGGAACTTCTTGGAAACTGACCTGAACCTTTAACTCTGCAAGGAGCCCTTGGTACTAAGTCACACTGAAATTAATGCTCTTCATGTTGTTTTTGTTGTTGGTTCCAACTCATAGCGACTCTGTGTACAACAAATTGCAAAATTCTATCATTCGATCTCCGGCATTGTTTCTATCCCCAAGGCCATATTTTCCAACTACTGATCCTTCTTCTTTGTTTCAAACTTTTGCATTCCAATCTCCATTATTTATCAAAGTTTCCTGATTGCATGTTCAACCAATTTCAGACTGTCAAAGTTGGTAAAAACCTTCATTTCCTTTATCTATGTCCTTAGTGGTTGGTGTATGTATTTGAATAATAGCCATATTAACTGCTCTTCCTTGTAGGGGTATGGTTATTACCCTACCACTGACAGTGTTGTACTTCAGGATAGATCTCGCAATTTTTTTTTTTTTTTTTGACGATGAATGCAACACTTTTTCTCTTCAAGTTGTCTTTCCTGGCATAGCAGACTATATGATTTTCTGATTCAAAATGAGCAATACCACTCCATTTCAGCTCACTAATCCCTAGGATACCAATGTTTATGCATTCCATTTCATTTTTGATGATTTCCAATTTTTCTAGATTCATACTTTGTACATCCAGGTTTCAATTATTATGGATGTTTGCAGCTTTTTCTTCTCATTTTGAGTCTTGCCACATCAGCAGATGAAGGTACCAAAAGCTTAACTCCATCCACATCATTAAGTTTGACTCTACTCTGAGGAGGCAGCTCTTCCCCAGTCGTATTTTGTGTGCCTTCCAACCAGAGGGGCTCATCTTCCATCACTATATCAGACAATGTTCTGCTGTTATTCATAAGGTTTTCACTGGCTAAATCTTTTCAGTGGTAGACTGCCAGGTCCTTCTTCTTAGTCTGTCTTAGTCTGTAAGCTTAGCTGAAACCTGTCCACCATGGGTGACCTTGCTAGTATTTGAATACCAGTGGCATAGCTTCCAGCATCACAGCAACATACAAGCGCCCACAGTGTGACAAACTGACAGACATGAGGGGGATTTATCTGTATATATCTATAAACCCTGGGGCATAGTGGATAAGTGCTACGGCTGCTAACCAAAGGGTCTGCAGTTCGAATCCACCAGGCACTCCTTAGAAACTCTATGGGGCAGTTCTACTCTGTCCTATAGGGTCGCTATGAGTCGGAATCGACTCGACAGCACTGGGTTTGGTTTGGTTGGTTTTATATGTCTCTATCTATCTATCTATCCAGAATTCCCATTCATAAGGTTATTCACTACAGCATTATTTCTGTGGTGGTGAGTTGGAGGCAAACTTGGGAGAGAATAGGTAAAAAGTTGTAGAGGCACACCATAGAGTTCACTGTGACAGTTAGAAACTATGGCCTAGGTTACACCTAGCACCTTAAATGAATATTAAAAGGAGTGCTGAACAAAGCATTAAGAAGTAGAAATGAGCACCATTTAGGCAAATTGAAAATAGACACACACTTAACAACAAAATATACTTTTAGACCACAATCAATAGGATACACATTAAAATACATTAGAATTTTGGCCTATGGACAAACTGGAATGGGGAATGGTGTTAAAAGGGAGAGAATAAGCACAAAATATGTGATCATCTCAATAGACATAGGAAAATCATTTGACAAAATCTAACATCCTTTTGGAAACACTGATGGCTTAGTGGTTAAGAGCTATGGCTGCTAACCAACAGGTCAGCAGTTCGAAATCACCAGGTGCTCTTTGGAAACTTTATGGGGCAGTTCTACTCCATCCTATAGGGTTGCTAAGAGTAGGGATTGACTCGACAGCAATGTGTTTGTTTGTTTTTTGATTTTTAACATCCTTTCATGATAAAAGGAAACCCTGGTGGTGTAGTGGTTAAGAGCTACGGCTGCTAACCAAAAGGCTGGGCAGTTTGACTCCACCAGGTGCTCCTTGGAAACCCTATGGGGCAGTTCTACTCTGTACTATAGGGTGGCTATGAGTCAGAATCGACACGACAGCAACAGGTTTTTGTTTTTTTTATGATAAAAACACTAACAGAACAGGAATAGAAGAGAAATTCCTCAGCCTGATAAAGCACATCTCCAAAAAAAAAAAAAACCACACAGCTAGCCATCATACATAATGGCAAAAGACTGAATGCTTTTCCTACAAAATAAAAAAAAAAAAAGACAAAAATGTCTTCTTTCACCAATTTTGTTCAACATGGCATCAGTGGTCCTGGTCAGGGCAATTAGACAAGAACAAGAAATAAAAAGCTTCCAGATTGGAAAATAAGAAGTAAACTTCTCTATATTCACAGATGCCACAATCTTGTATATAGAAAATCTCAAGGAATCCACTAGAAAATTGTTAAAACTAATAAACAAGTTCAGCATGGTTGCAAGATGTAAGATTAATATAAAAAATCAATTGTATTTATACACTTTAAAAACAAACAATCCAAAAACAAAATTAAGAGAACAATTACTTTACAATAGCATCAAAAGAATAAAATACTCAGAAATAAATTTAACAAAACAAGTGCAAGATTTGTACACTGAAAACTGCAAGGTATAATTGATGGAAATTAAACAAGATCTAAATAAGCAGAAAGACATTCCATATTCATGAACCGAAAGATTTAATACTGTTAAGATACTCCCCAAATTGATATAGAGATTCAAAGCAATCCCTATCAAAATTCCAACTGGCTTATTTGCTGATTTTAAAATTCATATAGCGATGCAAGGAACCCAGAATAGGCAAAACAATCTTGAAAAAAAAGAACAAAGTTGGAGGAATCACACTTCCCAATTTCAAAAATTACTACAAAACTACAGTAATCAAGAGAGTGGAAATCCTGATAGCATAGAGGTTAAGAGTTCCGCTGATAACCAAAAGGACAGCAGGTCAATCCACCAGGTGCTCCTTGGAAACCCTATGGGGCAGTTCTACTCTACGCTACGAATTGGAATCGACCCGATGGCAACGGGTTTTGGGTTTAATCAAGACAGCGTGGTACTCACAGAGATCATAGAGTCAAGAATTGTGAGTCCAGAAATAAACCTACACATTTAAGATCAACTGATTTTCAACAAGGGTGTCTTAGTCATCTAGTGCTGCCATAACAGAAATACCGTAAGTGGATGGCTTTAACAAAGAGAAATTAATTTTCTCATGGTCTAGTAGGTTACAAATCCAAATTCATGGCGTCTGCTCCAGGGGAAGGCTTTCTGTCTCTGTCGGCTCTGGAGGAAGGTCCTTGTCCTCAATCTTCCCCTGGTTGAGGAACTTCTCAGGTGCATGGTCCCCGTGTCCGAAAGATGTGCTCTGCTCCTGGTCCTTCTTTCTTGGTGGTATGAGGTCCCCGTGTCTCTCTGCTTGCTTCTGTCTTTTATATCTCAAGAGATTACCTCAAGACACAATCTAATCCTGTAGGTTGAGTTCTGCCTCCCTAACACAACTGCTGCCCATCCTCCCCCATTAACATCATGGAGGCAGGATTTACAACATATAGGAAAATCACACAATACAGGGAATCATGGCCCAGCCCAAGTGGTAAACACATTTTTGGGGGGTCATAATTTAATCCATGACAAAGGGTGCTAAAACCATTCAGTGAGCGATGAACAGTCTTTTCAACTGATGGTGCTGAGACAACTGAATATTCACATGCAAAAGATATCACATAGAAACTTTAACTCAAAATGGATCAAAGACCTAAAAAAGCTAAAGCTAAAGCTATACAATACTTAGAAGAAAACATAAGATTAAACATTCATGACCTTGGCTTTGGCAATGGCTTCTTAGATATGATACCAAAAGTACAAGCAATCACAGAAAAAATAGATAAACTGAACTTGATCAAAATTAAAAACTTTCATGTTCAAAGGCCATTATCAAGAGCATAAAAAAAACACAGAGAAGGGGAGAAAATATTTACAGATCATACATCTGATAAGGGGCTTGTATCCAGAATACATATATATAGTTGTTGGGTGTCATCGAGTTGATTTCGACTCGTAGCAACCTCATGTGACAGAGTAGGACTATCCCAGAGGGTTTTTTTTTTTTTTTGGACTGTAGTCTTTACAGAAACAGATCATCAGGTCTTTCTACCACAGAGTGGCTCGGTTGGTTGAGTCGTCATCATTTCAGTTAGCAGCCAGGCACTTAACCATTTACACCACCAGGGCTCAAGTGCTCTCTCTCTCTCTCTCTATATATATATATGTATATATGTTATGGATTGAATTGTGTCTCCAAAAATTTGTGTATCAACTTGGCTAGTACATGGTTCCCAGTACTGTGTGATCATCCATTATTTTATTATCTGATGTGATTTTCCTGTGTGTTGTAAATCCTATCTTTATGGTGTTAATGAGGTGGGATTAGTGGCAGTTACGTCAGTGAACCATGGTACTGAAGGAAGAAGTCCAAGCTTAATTGAAGACATTGGCAAAAAACAAGGCTCCAGGAATTGACAGAATACCAGCTGAGATGTTTCAACAAACCGATGCAGCGCAGGAAGCATCAAAAGAAGATGGAAAGAACACACAGAGTCACTATACCAAAAAGAATTGGTCGACGTTCAACCATTTCAGGAGGTAGCATATGATCAGGAACTGATGGTACTGAAGGAAGAAGTCCAAGCTGCTCTGAAGACATTGGTGAAAAACAAGGCTCCAGGAATTGACAGGATACCAGTTGAGATGTTTCAACAAACTGATGCAGTGCTGGAAATGCCCACTCATCTAGGCCAAGAAATTTGGAAGACAGTTACCTGGCCAACTGATTGGAAGGGATCCATATTTATGCCCTTTCCAAAGAAAGAGGATCCAACTGAATGTGGAAATTAGCGAACAACAGCAGTACTTCGGCAAGAAACAGCCAGAAATTCAAGCTGGATTCAGAAGAGAACATGGAACGAGGGATATCATTGCTGATGTCAGATGGATCTTGGCTGAAAGCAGAAAATGCCAGAAAAATGTTTACCTGTGTTTTATTGTCTATGCAAAGGCCTTTGACTTTGTGGATTGTAACAAATTACGGCTAACATTGCAAAGAATGGGAATTCCAGAACTTTTAATTGTGATCATGAGGAACCTGTGTATAGATCAAGGGGCAGTCGTTTGAACAGAACAAGCGGATAGTGCATGGTTTAAAGTCAGGAGGGGTGTGCATCAGGATTGTATCCTTTCACCATGCTTATTCAACCTGTATGCTGAGCAAATAATCTGAGAACCTGAACTGCATAAAGAAGAATGGGGCATCAGGATTGGAGGAAGACTCATTAACAACCTGCGCTATGCAGATGACACAACCTTGCTTGCTGAAAGTGAAGAGGACTTGAAGCACTTACTAATGAAAATCAAAGACCACAGCCTTCAGTATGGATTACACCTCAACATAAAGAAAACAAAAATCCTCACAACTGGACCAATAAGCAACATCATGACAAATGGCGAAAAGATTGAAGTTGTCAAGGATTTCATTTTACTTGGATCCACAATCAACACCCATTGAAGCAGCAGTCAAGAAATCAGACAATGCATTGCATTAGGCAAATCAGCAGCAAAAGACCTCTTTAAAGTGTTAAAAAGCAAAGATGAGGACTAAGATGTGCCCGACCCAAGCCAAGGTGTTTTCAATCACCTCGTATGCATGCGAAAGCTGGACAATGAGTATGGAAGACCAAAGATGAATCGATGCCTTTGAATTGTGGTGTTGGCAAAGAAAATTGAATATACTATGGGCTACCAAAAGAATGAACAAATCTGTCCTAGAAGAAGTACAGCCAGAATGCTCCCTAGAAGCTAGGATGGTGAGACTTCATCTCACATACTTTGGATATGTTATCAGGAGGGATGGGTCCCTAGAGAAGGACATCATGCTTGGTAAAGTAGAGGGTCAGCAAAAAAGAGGAAGACCTTCAATGAGATGGATTGACATAGTGGCTGCAACAATGGGCTCAAGCATAACAACGATCACGAGGATGGCATAGGGACCTGGCAGTGTTTCATTCTGTTGTACATAGGGTCACTATGAGTCAGAACTGACTCGATGACACCTAGCAATAACAACGTCTTAATGAGGGAGGACTCAATCTACAAGATTATGTTGTGTCTTAAGTCGATCTCTTTTGAAATATAGAAGAAAGAAGCTAGAGAGAGACGTGGGGACCTCATACAACCGAGAAACAAGAGCCAGGAGACTAGTATGTCCTTTGGATCTGGGGTCCCTGCACTAAGAAGCTCCTTAGCCAGGGAAGATTGATGACAAGGACCTTCCCCCAGAATTGACACAGAGAGAAAATCTTCCCCTGGAACTAGCACCCTGAATTCAGACTTCTAGCCTCCTAGACTGTAAGAGGATAAATTTCTCTTTGTTAAAGCCAAAAGCCATCCACTTGTGGTATTTCTGTTATAGCAGCACTAGATAAGTAAGAATATATATACGTGTATATATATATATAAAATTTGGCAAAGAATTTGAACAGACATTTCTCCAAAGAAGATATACAAATGTATAATAAGCACATGAAAAGATGCCCACCATTATTAGCCATTGGGGAAATGCTAATCAAAACCACAATAAGATTCTCCTTCACACCCTCTAGGATGGCTGTAATTAAAAAGACAAACAATAACACAAGTTGGAAAGGATGCAGAGAAATTGGAACTACCATACACCACTGGTGGGGATATAAAATGTCACAGCTGCATTGGAAAGCAGTCTGGCAGTTCAGGTTAAACATAGAGTTACCATTAAAAAAAAAAACCAAAAAATACAATTCCACTCCTAGGTATATACCCAAGAGACTTGAAAACACATCCACACAAAAACTTGCACATGAATGTTCATAGCAGCACTATTCATAATATCCAAACAGTAGAAACAACCCAAATATCCATCAACTGATGAATGAATAAACAAAATGTGATATATCCATAAAATGAAATATTATTCAGCTATAAAAATGAATGAAATACTGATCCATACTACAACATGGATGAAGCTTGAAAACATGCTAAGGGAAAGAAACCAATTGCAAAAGATTATACATTGTGTGATTCCTTTTATATGAAAAGTCTGAAATAGGTAAATCCATAGAGACAGAAAGTAGATCAATGATTGGCAGGGCTGACAGTGGGGGGAAAATGGAGTATAATGGGTATGGGGTTTCTTCTAGGAGTGATGAAAATGTTCTAAACACAGATGGTGGTGGTTGCACAGCTCTGTGAATATACTAAAACCATTGAATTGTACACTTAAATGGGTGAATTTTATGGTTTGTGAATTATATTGCAATAAAGCTATTACAAAAAAAATGGATGGATGGATGAATAAAGTAGATAAATAAATAATAACATAAGCAGGACTTTGTATGGACTTATATGATGATATATCCAGAATCAAAGAGTATGATTAATTCAATCCTTTGTTGCAGTGGTACCAGACTCCTCTTTTCTGACTTTGCTGATATTCCTAGACACTGTAGATCTCTCCAGCATAGTATCATCTCCCTTTACTTGCTCCAGATGACCAGGACCCAGGTCTTTGGTTCCCATTCACACTCTGGGCCTGGATTGGACCTTGGTCTAAACCCCACTACAGATGCTTCTAGCCAAGCAGATCCTCCTGCAGATAGAGGATAAGGGGGACAAATTCTGACATGGTCCTCAGTGATTCCTGTCTCCTGACATTCATGCCCTGTGTAATCCCCTCCCATTGTAGTGTGGGGTTCACCTAGTGACTTGCTTCTATCCAGTAGAATATGGGAAAATTCATGGGATGACATTTCTATGACTATATTACAAAAGACTATGCCTTTCTTCCCTCTCCCTCCCTCCCTTTCTCTCTCTCTCTTTCTCTGGAACTATCTCTTACCCTCTTGTTTACTCATTACCATGTTGTGAGATGCTCTGTGGAGAGGCCCACATTACAAGTTCCAGTCAACAGGTCATGAGGAACTGAGGCTTCCATCCAATATCCACAAGGCGCTGAATTTTGTCATCTACTACATGGATGATCTTGGAAGAGGATCATTCCCCAGCTGAGCATTCAGATGAGACCACAGCCCTGGCTGACACCATGATTGCAGCCTTGTGAGATAATTTGTTTATGTCACAATAAAGCAATAGATAACTAACACAGAGGACAAAGCATAATAAAAATGATTCTTCTCTGTCACCAGGACTTTGGAACTAAGCCACCTGTCATGGATTGAATTACATCTCCCCAAAAATGTGTGTATTAATTTGGTTAGGTCATGATTCCCAGTATTCTGTGCTTGTCCTTCATTTTGTGATTGTAATATTATGTTGAGAGGATTAGGGTGGGATTGTAACACCACACTTACTCAGATCCAATGTAAAGGGAGTTTCCCTGGAGTGTGCCTGCACCACTTTTTATCTCTCAAGAGATAAAAGGAAAGGGAAGCAAGCAGAGAGTTGGGGACCTCATATCACCGAGAAAGCAGCACCAAGAGCAGAGCATGTTCTTTGGACCCAGGGTCCCTGCACCTGAAAAGTTCCTTGACCAAGAAAAGATTGAGGACAAGGACCTTCCTCCAGAGCCTACAGAGAGAGAAAGACTTCCCCTAGAGACGATGCCCTGAATTTGGACTTAGAACCTACTAGACTATGAAAAAATAAATTTCTTTGTTAAGGCCACGCATTTGTGGCATTTCTGTTATGGCAGCACTAGATAACAAAGACACCACCCTTGCAGTTGGGTGGGTCAAGTGCCTGGCCCATAAAAACTTTTCAATGTGGCTATTTGTTTTTACATTTCAAAACTTTTTCTTGAAGGGAAAGAGGCCCTGAATAAGTAAAGCATTACTGAAAAAGAAGAACAAAGTAGTAGGCCTCAATCTACCTGTTTTTTAGAAACTTTTTATTATACTGCCACTGCAGTCAAAGCAGCCTGGTACTGGTGCAACAACAGATGCGTAGACCAATGGAACAAAATTGAGAATCCAGACATAAATCCATCCACATATGAGCAGCTGATATTTGACAAAGGCCCAAAGTCAATTAAATGGGGGAAAAGACAGCCTGTTTAACAAATGGTGCTGGCATAACTGGATATCCATCTGCAAAAAAGTGTAACAAGACCCCATACCTCACACCGTGCACAAAAACTAACTCAAAATGGATCAAAGACTAAATATAAATTCCAGAACGATAAAGATCATGGAAGAAAAAATAGGGAAAACGCTAGGATCCCTAATACACGGCATAAACAGTATACAAAACATCACTAACAATGCAGAAGAGAAACTAGATAACTGGGAACTCCTAAAAATCAAACACCTATGCTCATCCAAAGACTTCACCAAAAGACTAAAAAGATTACCTACAGACTGGGAAAAAGTTTTTAGCTATGACATTTCCAAACAGCATTTGATCTCTAAAATCTACCCAAAAAAAAAACCCACTGCCTTCGAGTCAATTCTGACTCAGAGCAACCCTATATCTACATGATACTGCAAAAACTCAACTACAAAAAGACAAATAACCCAATTAAAAAATGGGCAAAAGATGTGAACAGGCACTTCACTAAAGAAGACATTCACGTAGTTAACAGATACATGAGGAAATGCTCATGATCATTACCCATTAGAGAAATGCAAATCAAAACTACAATGAGATACCTTCTCCAACAAGGCTGGCATTAATCCAAAAAACACAAAATAATAAATGTTGGAGAGGTTGTGGAGAGACTGGAACACTTATATATTGCTGATGGGAATGTAAAATGGTACAATCATTTTGGAAATAGATTTGGTGCTTCCTTAAAAACCTAGAACTAGAACTAGCATATGATCCAGCAATCCCACTCCTTGGAATGTATCCTAGGGAAATAAGAGCCTTTACATGAACAGGTATATGCACACCCATGTTCATTGCAGTACTGTTTACAATAGCAAAAAGATGGAAGAAACCAAGATGCCCATCAACAGATGAATGGATAAATAAATTATGGTATATTCACACAATAGAATACTACACATAGATAAAAAGAACGGTGATGAATCTGTGAAACATTTCATAACATGGAGGAATCTGGAAGGCATTATGCTGAGTGAAGTTCATCAGTTGCAAAAGGACAAATATTGTATAAGACCACTATTATAAGAACTCGAGAAATAGTTTAAACAGAGAAGAAAATATTCTTTGATGGTTACAAGAGTGGGGAGGGAGGGAGAGTCGTTTTCAGTAACTAGATAGTAGGTAAGAAGTGTTTAAGGTGAAGGGAAAGACAGCACACAATACAGGAGAAGTCTGCACAACTGGACTAAACCAAAAGCAAAGTTTCCTGAATAAACTGAACGCTTCGAAGGTCAGAGTGGCAGGGGTGGGGTTTTGGGGGCCATGGTTTCAGGGGACATCTAAGGCAATTGGCATAATAAATTTTATTAAGAAAACATTCTGCATCCCACTTTGTAGAGTCTGGGGTTTTAAATGCTAGGAATCAGCCATCTAAGATGCATCAATTGGTCTCAACCCACCTGGATCAAAGGAGAATGAAGAGCACCAAAGACATGAGGTAATTATGAGCCCAAGAGACAGGAAAAAAAAAAAGAGACTACATCATCCTGAGACCAGAAGAACTAGATGGTGCCCAGCTACAACCGATGACTGCCCTGACAGGGAACACAACAGAGAACCCCTGAGGGAGCAGGAGAGCAGTGGGATGCAGACCCCAAATGCTTGTAAAAAGACCAAACTTAATGGTCATAGTCCCCAGGCCTTCTGTTAGCCCAAGACAGGAACTATTCTCAAAGCCAACTCTTCAGGTAGGAATTGGACTGGACTATGAAAATGATACTGATGAAGAGTGAGCTTCTTGGATCAAGTAGACATGTCAGACTATGTAGGCAGCTCCTCTCTGGATGGGAGATGAGAGGGCTGAGGGGGTCAGAAGCTGGCCGAATGGTCACAAAAATAGAGTGAAGGGAAGGAGTGTGCTGTGTCAGGGGGAGAGCGACTAGGAGTATAGAGCAAGGTGTGTATAAATTTCTGTATGAGAGACCGACTTGATTTGTAAACTTTCCCTTAAAGCACAATAAAAAAAAACCTCTTCCTTGACTTCTGTCTTAGGCTGGGTTCTCTAGAGGAGTGAAACAGAGAAGTGTGTACATATAAATATAGATATATAGAGAGAGATTTATCTCAAGGAAATGGCTCAAGCAGTTGTGGAGGCTGGCAAGTCCCAAACCATGGGTCAGGGGCAAGTGGTTGCAGAGGCTTACGAATCCCAAAATCTTCAGGTCTGGTAGCAGGCTACTGGCTCATATCACAAGAACTGGATGGTCACAGGATGACAAGTTGGATACAGGATCCAGGGCTGGCAATTTTGCCAGAATATGCATATATATTGGATGCAGGCCACCCCCCCTGAGGAAACTCCCTTTTCAACTGATTGGCTGTTCACATCAGATGACAAAGTGGGAGATGACTACATCAGATCACAAAGTAGGGAATGATTACATCATTACCTAACTGCCAAATTACATCATCACATAACTTCCAAACCACTGAGAATCAGGGCCTAGCCAACTTGACACATAACCTTAACCATCACAGCCCACTCCTTGTCAGTTTGGTACCTGTACACCTCTCCTTAAACCATACATAATCTCTAAATTAAGAGAACTATAAAGTCATACTTCCACCTAACATGATACAACTAACATGCATACAGCTGCAAATGCACTAGTCTGCTTACATCTTATATTTTATAATAAGTAATAGAATAAGGGAGGGAAGAAAAGAAAGATATTTGCTATATATACATACACACACACACACATACACATGTGCACTTGTAACAAAACAAAGACACATACTGAAAACAATTACAGTTCTCATTTCTGCAATTCGTCATGTGGTCGTAGCTAGTATTTAGAACTACCTTCTTCCACCACCCATTCCGTATTCCCTTCGCCCTCAGTAACCACCTCAGCTGGTCGTGGTTCTTTGCCTGGTGGGGTGACCCAAACCTGCATTTCTGAAGGGTCTGGGCCATTAGTAGTCATGTCAGAATTGGGTTGCTGTAGTTTTCCATTGACTTTAATCGCGGGACATGGTGGTACTAAGAGGCACCCTAAGGGATCTCCTGCCTTCCAGAGGTACCCTTCTTTGCCTCCATTATGTAATATGAATCTATCAGGAAACCCTGGTGGAGTAGTGGTTAAGTGCTACGGCTGCTAACCAAAGGTTCGGCAGTTTGAATCCACCAGGCGCTCCTTGGAAACTCTATCAGGCAGTTCTTCTCTATCCTATAGGGGTCACTATGAGTCAGAATTGACTCGACGGCACTGGGCTTGGCTTGGGCTAATCAGGATCAACCGTACCAGTCAACACGTTAACTCCTTCTTTGCTTGCTGATCCAGGGGTATGAAGAGCCCAAAGTGGCCAGGTGGCATTCTTAACTTCCAGTTCAACGGAATCAGTGTTGTGTCTCCTGGTGAAAGGATTCCTCCCTTTGGAACTAAGACTTCTATTAGGTTATCAGGAGGAACCACTCCCTGGAGAAGTACATCATGCTTGGTAAGGTAGAGGGTCTGTGAAAAAGAGGAAGACTCTCAACAAGATGGACTGACACAGTGGCCACAACAATGGGCTCAAGCATAAAGATTGTGAGGATGGCGCAGGACCGGGCCATGTTTCGTTTTGTTGTACACAGGGTCGCTATGAGTTGGAACAGACTTAGCGGCAGCTAACGACAACAGCACAGTGCCTGGCACCTAGGACCAGATCGGAGGGAATTAGGAGAGCTAACAAGCCACTTTGCAGAGACTTCCGTATTTTGAAGCAGAAAGAGGAGTTTCCAGCATTTAGAAACAAATAGATGGGCATGTAGGGAGTCCGAAGTCTGGCCTGGGTTCCCAGGGGTTCCCAGGAGGGAAGCCTGGGAATAGTTCTCAGCAAATCTCTCACCTTGACTGGAAAACTAGCTCCAAGAACAGGCATTTCTTGAAACTTGCTCAACAGACTCATTGTCGCATGTGGCCAGAAAATTTACTCTTCATGAGGGCTGTTTTTTTCCCCTAAGTATTCTCTATTTGCATTTTGTTCTTTCATACCTAATTATCGTGTGTAATTTAACTGCATAATTTAATTAATTGCCAGAATGCGAAAGTGAAAAATTTTATGTATAAACAATTAGTGACACAGGCAAACACCTGTTATTTTAGAACAAACAAATCAAAAAAAAAAAAAAAAACCCACTGCTTTTGAGTCGATTCTAACTCACAGTGACCCTATAGACAGGGTAGAACTGCCCCACAGGGTTATCAAGGCTGTAATTTTCACTAAGCAGATTGCCACATCTTTCTCCCTCAGAGTGGCTGGTGGGCTTAAACCACTGACCTTTCAGTTAGCAACCGAGAGCTTAACCACTGCGCCACCAGCCCTCCTTCAGAACAAAGAGCCAGTAGCTAATTTTGCTCACAATTACCTAATCGTAGGCTTAGCAACTTCTGGGTTAGTTTTATATTCAAAACAGATTCTATTTTTTTTAATTAAAAAAATCATTCTCCAGTCAAAAGAGTACATATAAGTGAAAAGCTGTAATATGATTTTGTAAAACATGGAGAGGAACACTATGTGGAGGAAACTCTAATTAGGACACTCATTAATGTACCATTGAGACCAGCTGAGATGGGCTTTAGGCCCCTGTTAATTGTTGCAGCTAATAGATTCTATAAGATTGACAAAATCCAATGGGAAAAGATGTAAAAACATTCATAAAAAAAAAAAACAACAGTTGCCATTGAGTCAATTTCTGCTCATAGTAACCCTATAGGACAGAGTAGAACTGCCCCATAGGGTTCCAAGGAGCGCCTGGTGGATTCAAACTGCTGGCCTTTTGGTTAGCAGCCGTAGCTCTTAACCACTACGCCACCAGGGTTTCTTAAAAACATTCATAGGAAGTAAAAACCAGAAAAAAATTAAAGGAAATGAGCGAAGGTCCAATGGTTTTATATATCATAAAGGCAGAAATGAGGAAGGACCAGAACAGACACAGGTTACCAAATGGTGCTAAGGAAAACTTTGGAACCTGAGCTAGGATACCAAAGCCCCAGGGATGCAGTGTTGGGAGAAATAAAACACGTTGCTTTTCTGGGTTGTAGTTAAGCATTGGGTGACTCATCCTGCTAGAAACCAGTTAGTCCTTGGAAAACAATATGGTTCCTGTGTAAGCACAGCCTTTGACAAGGTCCTCCCCTTCCTGATCATAATCTCCAAAGGAAAAAACATCTAGGCAGAAAGCTGCTCATCATAGTTTTACACAATATATGAATGACTCCAGGAATAAAGCATAGTAAAAAGAATATTACAGAATAAATAAAGGAAATTATGGGGATTTCAACAAATGGTGAAGATGAAAAGGCTCCCTCATCTGCTATTATGTTTGAGGTGTTTTCAGGAAGCAGTTAAAAGCCAATTTAAATGTTTGTGTCATTTTTCATACTGAGTCTTCTACTTTGATGTGAGAGGAACAAGAGCTATTAAACCCCTTGGTTAGAGACAAAACATAATTTTGGCAATTTTTGTTGTTATAGTGATTTTGTTGTTTATGGTCAACAAGCTTCTTAATCAGCATTAATTCTACTACACACTTTCAAATACTTTGAATGAAACTGAAACCAATATATCTATAAATGTTTTCTTTTTAAGACTACCATACAGATGATTATTTTAAATCCTACTGTATTTTACGCAAATCATATATATGAGCCAGATAAAAGTCCAAATTTTTAGAAAAACAACCATATATATACATATATCCACATATATATACATGTATACATATATATACTGCAGTCAAGAAATCAAAAGACACATTGCATCGGGCAAATCTTCTGCAAAAGACCTCTTTAAAGTGTTGAAAAGCAAAGATGTCACCTTGAAGACTAAGGAGCGCCTGACCCAAGCCACGGTGTTTTCAGTCGCCTCATATGCATGTGAAAGCTGGACAATGACTAAGGAACGCTGAAGAAGAATTGATGCCTTTGAATTGTGGTTTTGGAGAAGAATATTGAATATACCAAAACAAAACCCGTTGCCCACTGAGTAGATTCCGACTCATAGCGACCCTACCTGACAGAGTAGAACTGCCGCATAGGGTTTCCAAGAAGCGCCTGGTGGATTCGAACTGCCGGCCTTTTGGTTAGCAGTCATAGCTCTTAATTACTATGCCACCAGGGTTTCCATTGAGTATATTGTGGACTGTCAAAAGAACAAAAAAATCTGTCTTGGAAAAAGTACAACCAGAATGCTCTTTAGAAGCAAGGATGGGGAGACTTCGTCTCACATACTTTGGACGTGTTATCAGAAGGGACCAGTCCCTGGAGAAGGATATCATGCTTCGTAGAGGGTCCTCAGAAAAGAGGAAGACCCTCAACAAGATAGATTGACATAGTGGCTGCAACAATGATATCAAGCATAACAACGATTGTGAGGATGGCACAGGACCAGGTAGGGTTTTGTTCTGTTGTACATAGGGTCCCTATGAGTTGGAATTGACTCGACGGCGCCTGACGACGACAACAAGACTTTATGTATATATATATAAAATCAACTGCCAAAACAAACACTATATCCCTATTCATAAATTTATGCTTTCACATTATTTACTGAATGCTTGCAAAACTGAGTCCTTTTCTTCTCTATTAATTCATTCATAACCATACAAATAAAACTAGTGGCTTTAATTCTCAATTCCAGTTGGGGGAGTCAGTATTTATACTTTAATCGAATGAAATATACACTTCTTTAACCAACTCTTTTCCACCTTCCATTTTCTAGTCAACAAACAATTTTTAAATAGAGGGAGCACCATCTTCCCAGACGCTTTAAAAACTGTGTTCTTTCTGGGGTCACATCCCAGTTTCCCTTAAATCCCACTCAAGTTGTACCTCCTTAGTTAAATTCCCCAAGCATTTTGTCCAACACTTATTATTTTGCCCTTCTCTGACTACCTTTCATATTGACTCTCTGCCATATATATTTTTGTATTGAATTATCCATTTATAATTACAAATACATTCTAAGACTTCCTTCTCCAGCCAGGGTGTAATTTTGTAAGCAGTGGGGCCCAGGCCTGCTATTTTCATGCTTTCGCGGTGTTGGGCGTGTAGTGAGAACACAAGTAAATGTGGGTTGATTGCTTGACGATGCTGCCATATAATCTGCAGAAGAAAACTGTAAGCGATTGACACACATATTAACTCCTTACAATTCTGGAAAAGCTATAATCATCCAGTCAAAAGTGCAGTCAAGTTTCAGAAATCCTAGCAGAGGCTGGAATTTCTTTCTAAAACATTCACAAGTTCAGCTTAGAGGGTATTTCAAAAACCAGGCACTTTCCTTATTTTCACGTTTACCAGTAACACAAATGAAGTGGGGTAAAAAATTACTAGGAGCCTGTGCCAAGGAAGGGATGGGAATGATGTGTAAACAGGATGCTGTTCACTTGGAAATGGATGATTCTAAAGTGACTTTAGGAAGGGGTACTTGCTGGTTGTGTCATCTCTGTCCCTTCCCTACCTCCCCTCCTCAATCTCATTCACACACATTACTTAGCAAAAGTCACCTTGATAGCTACCAAATATGAAACTTCAGCCCCTCCTGGCCCAATTTATCAGAAATTCAAAATGTCAAGAGTAGGAATTTGTAATGTTTGACTGCAGAGGAAACTCATGGCTGATCTAGCCAAAAAATCTCCAAGGAAGCTTGTCTGTTTCTCACCTAAAGCAAAATGACCAAGCCCTGCCTAATGTCAGCCCAAGGGAAAGACTTCAAGAACCAGGAAAATTGCCCTCTGTTTATATTTCAATTTCTAAGACTCAACGAATCCTTTAAATTCTGCTCAGTGCCTTAACCAGAGTGTTTCCATACTGAAAGCATTAACTGAAATGGTTTCTGGCTGTGAAATACAAACAAGTTTCAGTTATCTTGGTCACTAAGAACCAGAGAGCAAGGCCCACCCTGTCTGGTGAACAAGCAATTATCTTCTTGGCTTTTGTGGGGTTCAAAGAAAACAGTTAATGAACTTGCTGGCATTTACTACCTGCCGAGAAATTCTGCTGACTTCCCAGCCCCACAGATCCATCGTGAGGGGTGGAAGCTCTCAGGTATGTTGCTTCAGTACTTCGGGAACCCCAGTAAGCAAATCGCTTAATGGTCTACAAAAGAGAGAGCATTCAATAGTGAAAAGCATCTCAAAAGCCATCAACTGCCCAATGCATGCCAAAAATAGGGCCTTAAAAAGACTGCCTTAACAGATAATGTGCAAGATGCCAGCGGGACCTGATTTCCTACAGCCTCAGGGCTTCATGTTCATTCGGGTGCAGTCAGCTTTACCTTACAAGTTTTGTCTTTCACTTATGTGAATGTGCTATTTATTCATGCCTAATACTTGAAAATGGGTTGATGTGCAAGATTGAGCAGGGGGACTAGATAATGTCCAGCGTCGCGTACAAGAGCAGAAAAAACTCCCCTTTGAATGCTTTCAAATTATATACTTCCTCATTGATATGGTAAAATAAACTCTAATTTAGATGGCCCTTCTGGCCAATGTTGAATGTTAGTTTATTTTTGAATGTCCACATATCCCTTTTCAACTCTAATTATGTATTTGAACCAGTCTTGGCTATGGTCAGTGGTGAAATGTGAAGGGCTAATTCCAGCTGATGTTTGAAGGCAACTCTGCCTAGAGCTCGGCAGGGAGCCTCTTCACAGAATCTCTGTGCAGGGTCAAGAGGAAGGGGCTGGAAGTCAGGGTTATCTGCATCAGCTTCCAAGGAGTGAAAGCTGGATCAAACCAGAAACAGGCCTGCACCTGGTCCTGAAAATTGTGAAAGAGAGAGATGCCACACTGGGAGCTGGAAAGTTGAAATGGAACACAAGGGGAGGAGATGATGCAGGGAGGTAAGGACTGGGTAGCCGAGGGCAAAAAGATGCTAAAGCAACAATCGAGAGTATGGATGGGTTGAGAAGAGGCCAGATCATGCTTCGCAGGTAGTTGGTACCTTCTGTGAGGATGAGTTTCAAGAAGCAAGATGTGTGTACCATTTCTCTACCAATTACTGCTACCCAGACACTATCAACCTACAAATAAAAAAAAAAAATTTTTTTAATACATCCCCTTTATTACAACAACAACTTAGGGAGAGAATATGCTAGACTGAATCTGTCTGCATCTGTTCAGATGACTGGATAAACAGCGCCTACTGCCTATGAGTCATCAACAATTTGGCACATGAAGGGCCCTCTGAGCACTCATTTCCATTCTCATCTCTTATGGAACAACTCAAAAAGGACCCTTGCCCCTTTGTTCATTTCAAAATAGATTGATTTGCGTCTGAGAGATGTATCTAGTAAATGTGGACAGATGATCCATATCCGATTCGTGAGCTCTTAAGGCAGCTAGGACTGAATAAATACAAAAAGTATTCAAATGAAGGCAACCTTTCTGTGAAAAAAGGTCCCTGCCAATTAAAACTTACGAAAGTTGTCTTTGTCCCCATGTGGAATAGCGTGGTTGTTAAATAGGTGCCATTTCCTGATGGTGAACTTTGAAATGAATATTCAAAATATTTACATAATACCTCTTCAGACTAAATTGGAAATTTCAAAAACATATATATTTAAATTACACTCTTATAGTCTGAAATTAGAGGACATGGACAAAATGTTATTTTTGTTGGATGTTTTTTGAAGAGTAAGTGACTCTTTCATGTAGTAATTACAATGGGTCAGTTAATCAACAGAGAGGTCTGTTGTGCTTTTTACCAATATTACCTTGGTATTGTATTGACAACTGCCTGGAGAGTGTACACTGTGGTTTTTGAAAATAGGGGCTGATGGAAATTATTTTCCCGATAAATAATGCATCCAAAAGAAAACATAGCCTTTTTCACTATTATTTTTCAAGTACTTTATTCTAATAGTTTTGGAACAATTGAACATATGTCATCTTTGTCTCTTGTTATGATTATAAAAGCAGTGCATGCCTATGGTAGAAAAATAAAAAGTCTGATGAGCAAGTTTAAAAAACATAATCCCATCAGGCAGAGACAATCATTGATAATATCTTGGTACATTTCCTTTTGTTTATATTCCTTTTATATAATTGAGACCATATTGTGCATACAATTTTATGTTCTGCTTTTAGAAGTTAACATTATAAGGTTCCTCATGTTATTAAATACAACTCAGCAACAAAATTTTAATGACAGCACAATAACTTATTGTATAGAGGTACCATAATTTATTAAACATATCCATAAAATTGGGTGTTTAGGTTATATCTACTTTTCCCTGTTATAAAGTGATAATCACCTTTGTACATAAAATTATTTCCTTAGAATGGAGTCAAAGAAATGGTATTGTAAGGTCAAGAGAAGTCTTATGACCCTTGCTACATATTACCAAATGGCTTGACTAAAGATGGCTAAAAAATACTTCCCATACTGAGTAAACTCTTCAGCTAAATTATTCTCTGGCCAGTTCTTAAATAGAATAGAATTTAAATAACTTTAATAGAGGCTATATTTACTCAAACCGAGTTTGGTTTTATCTTTTAATCCTGGGCTTTCTGATATCAAATAACCAATAACCTAATAAATATAAAAATATTTCTAGTTTTATGAATTATCAGAGCTTGAAGTTATATTGGTGTGCATCTAATTTCAACTTCTCTTTTTACAGAAGGGGACTGGAGGACAGAGAGGGTGTGGTACACAATCCAGGTGGCACAAGGAACCCTGGCATGGCTGAGGCTCAGCTGCAAGTCTCTTGGCTCTTCTCATTGCACTATACTCCACTGAAGCATTATTTTTCAGTATTAAAAACCACAATACAATAGGGTGTTAAACTTTGACCGTTAGCACCACTTTCTTTCAGTACAGCAAGCTAGATCCTTCTGCTACTATTGACCAAAGGGCTCACAGAGCAAGGGGCTGGAGTGGATTGGAAGGTTGCCAGGAGTCAGGGATGGGAGGCAGGGGCGGGGGGAAGGAAGTACACGTGATTATAATCAAGGCAACATGAGGGGCCCCTGTACTGATAGAACTGTCCTGTATCTTAATGGTGGGGGTTGTTGAAATGTGATAAAATTGCATAAAACTAAACACAAACACACAAAGTAAGCATAAATAATGAAGGGAAAGATGAGTAAGATTGGTGGATTTTACCAAAGTCAATATCCTAGTTGTGACATTGCACTATAGTAAGATATTAGCATTGGGAAAAAGTGGATAAATGATACACAGGATCCCTCTGTATCAGTCTTTCAATGGCATGTGAATCTACAATTGTATCAAAATGGAAAGTTTAATCTTAAAAAAAATGGAGAGCTCTCAAGATAGCGAAGAATAATCTGGTCAAAATCACAGAAAGACAAGAACCAAAGGAGGTAAGCCCAGCACTCAAAGCTAATTTTTAAAAATTATTTATTTTTTGTTGTTGTCGTTGAGAGTATACATAGCAGAACATACACAAATTCAACAGTTTCTGCGGGTACAGCTCAATGACATTGATTACATTCTTTGAGTTGTACAACCTTTCTCACCTTCCTTTTCCTAGTTGTTGCTCCACCATTAACATAAACTCGCTGCCCCCTGAGTTTCCTGTCTAATCTTTCAAGTTGCTGTGGTCAATTTGATCCTATATAGATGGATCTTAAAAAAAGTACAGTGCTGAAGGCAGATGTTTTAAGTAGACTATAGGGGATATTTTTGGTTTAAAGTTTAAAGATTACTCAGGCCAATTGTTTCAGGGTTCTCAAAGTTAGTTTTGCCTTGAGAACCCTGTGAGTGCCTATTTGCTGGCCCAGAAGAAAGCGCCAGTAAAAGTGAGTTACAGATTTTGCAGCCTTTTGGCCCTGGGCAGAAGCAATGCAAGGCCTGCTCAAGTTGAGGAATCTGACTGATCCTCATCACTTTTACACTCAGAAAAAGTCAACTCCACAAAGGAGAATGAAGAAAACCAAAGACACAACATAAAGATAAGTCCAGATGACTAATGGACCACAAGTACCACAGCCTTCACCAGACTGAGTCCGGTACAACTAGATGGTGCCCGGCTACCACCACTGACTGCTCTGACAGGGATCACAATAGAGGGTCCCCGGACAGAGCTGAAGAAAAATGTAGAACAAAATTCTTACTCAAAAAGAATGACCAGATACAGAGTCACAGATAACCAGATACACAGGGAAGCAAAATAACATGAGTGAAAATCAGCATAAGAGAGAGGTAACATAATTTGACCCATAAAGACTTCAGATGCTGGAATTATCTATTCACAGATGATAAAGAAGGTATGCTTATTATGGAAAAAGAAACAAAAAAGAAGCCTAAATATATTTGTAGGGAACAGTGAGAGAGAGAAAAAAAAGACATTTTATCTCCAAAAGACCACCAGGTACACTGATGGCTGCATTCTCAATAATATTGGAAGCCAGCAGGAGCAATATGGCAGATTTGAAAAGGGTGCAAATAGAACTGTAAAGTGAAAAATACCATAAACAAAATTAATGTCTTAGAGAAAGTATTTAATAGATTTGTCGTCACTGCTGAAGAGAGTGCTGGAGATTATTTAGTAAAATTCAACAGCCACTCCTGACAAAAAGTCTTAGCAAACTACGAATAGAAAAGTAATTCCTTAACCTGCTGAGTGCACTCAAAACCAAGCAAAGCAAAATGCTTCCAGCAAACAGCATACGTGATAACAAAATGGTGAAAGCTTTCTTTTTTTGTGGTAAAATATACATAACATACAATTTCCCACTTTACCTGTTTCTGAGTGTACAATTCAGTAGCATTAAGTGCGTTCACAATGTTGTATAACCATCATCACTATCTATTTCCCCCTTAAGCAATAACTCCCCATTCACCCCTCGCAATGCTATTGTAAATGAAATTGTTTTCTTAATTTCTTTTTCTGATTGTTTACTTCTGGTATTTATAAATACAACTGATTCTTGTGTGTTGATTTTGTATGAGTCGTTGGAATTATTAAGAGAGTTTAGCAAAGTTGCCAGATGCAAAATCACTACTTAAAACTCAATTTTACTTTCATATACCAGCAACAAATAATTAGAAAATGCTATTTTTAAAAAATATCAACTACCGTATCACCAAATCAAAAAAAAAAAATCTGAGAATAAACCTAAGAAAATATACGTAGTTCTTCTATGAAGAAGAGGATATTACTGAGAGAGATTAAAAATAATATAATTAAAGTGAAAGTCTGTGTTCATGTATTAGAAAATTCAATATGATAAAGATGCCCAAATCTTCTCAAGTTGGTCTTTGATTCAGTTCAAAACCAACTGAAATCCCAGTGTGTGTGTGTGTGTGTGTGTGTGTGTGTGTGTATGAACTATGACAACTTGTTTCTAAAATTTATTTGGAAATTCGAGGTCCCTGAATAGCAAAAAACACTTAGAAAAGAGTAAATAAAAGGTGACAGTACTTGCTCTCGCAGATAATAAGGTTTATTATAACTTACAGTAATTAAGACACTGTCAGGTGGCACAGGGATATATAAATAGGCCAAAGAAATGGAATAGACAGTGAGCAGATGCATGGTCACTTGATGAGTTACAGAGTGATGCTGCGGAGTGCAGGGAAAAGAGACTTTTCAATAAATGGTGTTGGAACAATTGGGAATCCATACTGAAAAAATGAAATTAGATACTTAGCTCGCATTGTACTAAAAAAACAACTGTGGGCTTATTATAAACCTAAATGTGAAAAGGAAAACTCTAAAGCTTTCAGAAGGTCTAGAAAACAGGATAACATCTACCTCAAAAAAAAAGCAATTTCTTAAACAAGCCACAAAAAGCACTAAGCATAAAGGAATGGTTACCCCAAAGGAATGAGATTCAAGAGTGGGAAAAGGAAGGGCAGGAAAATGCTTTTGTTATTGTTTGTATAAGCCATGTAGTACTCTTTCAATTTTTAAACTATGTCCATGCATTGTTTTGATAAAAATAAACATTTATTTATAAAATGGTGTTTACGAAGAATCTAAAACCCTTGAAGTCAAGCACTGATGTTGTTTCCCATTATAGGCCCAGAAACTTGCATGATGCCTAGCATGTAGAACAGTCTCAATGACTATTTGTTGCATGAATGAGTAAATGAATTAAGTAACTAATGAATGAACAAATTAAATCAGCCACAGCAAAGGAAATGCTTAAAAAAAAAAGCTAAATAAAAAGAGAGGAACTCAAAATTTTACCTAATCTTCCTAGTTAACAATTATATATTATATAAGTGGGATACAGTGCAGAAAAATGAAAACAGATGCTTAGAAAATGTAGCAGAGTTTGTTTTAAAATTTATTTATGTTATTGTTGTGAGAGTGAACAATAAACTAGGCAAGGAAAGGTCAACTGCTATATTTTAATTTACTCTTAAGTATGCACGTCAAATATGAATAAATTCCCCTTTAAAAAGTTAAGATGTTCCAGATAAGGCTAAAATCTCTGGTTGAGTTGTAAAACCCTGTGGCATAGTGGTTATGAGCTACAGCTGCTAACCAAAAGGTCAGCAGTTTGAATCCACCAGGTACTCCTTGAAAACTCTGCGGGGTAGTTCTACTCTGTCCTATACTGTCACTATGAGTCAGAATTGATTCAATGGCAATGGGTTTGGTTTTTTTGGGTTAGTTGTAGATCAGCGTACATTGTTCCTGGTCTAGAATAATATATGGTAGAGAAATTATTCAGCAAGCACCGCTTTATGGATGGGAAGACAGAGGTCAAGATCCAAGGTCAATGGTCCACAAGATCCCATTTACCACTCATTGCCCATCTACGCACTAAACCCCCTTCCCAGTAGAGCTGGGGCAGTGAAGGGACTGGGGTGATGAGGGAACTAACTGCCAACATAGAAGCCTGGGGACTTTCTTGTCAGGATCCACGTGGCAGAAGAACCTGTACAGTTTCAACCACAAAATCTACGACTAGATGTCATTCTAAGCACGGGGTTTCCAGGCTATGCAGGTGCTTGGCTTCTAGTATTGGGATTTCTTGTCTCATTCCTTCATTCTTCTGCTTCCCCCAACTTTCCAAGGTCCTTTTTAAAAACACCAACCTGTTTGAGCTAACTAAAGGGAAAATGGAAATGGCAGGGAGTTAGGGGAAAAGAGGCCATGAGCGAGGGTGGCCACGACAGCACATGTGCCTGATGATGAGCGAATGTCCTGACTTGGGTCTAGGATGCAAAGACTCTGGGAATTTTCCCCAAAGTTATTCATTTTAACCACTTAATCTGGAAAAAGTCACCACTTTCTCCCACCCCATGTACACAACTAAGAATCTCTTGGGTTGTTTATGTCTTTTTTTTTTTTCCCCCTTTCAAATCTCAGGTTTTAGTGGAAGGAGCTTGGCTAGGGGTCAGGTTCTTGGTTCAAACCCTGATTCTGCTACTAATTTGATCTGTGACCTTGGATAAGTCATACACCCTCTCTGAGTCTCAGCTTCCCCACCTGTTAAATGGGAATAATAATGGGTCCTGCTTTCTTCAAAAGGGCACTCATTCATTCATTCAATTACTATATATTGGCTGTGTACTCCAAGTGGTGGCCTCTGAAGTAGATGCCAGGCACACAAGAGTAAATGAGATGCAATCTCCACCTTCGGGGATTCCAGTCTAGAAGTGGAGACAGACATATAAAATGACAGAAGCTGAGGACATCCAAAGAAGGGCACATCACCCAGCTTGAGAGTGGGTAGTAGGCATGGGTAAGGATCCAATGAAGATATGGACTGTGAGCTTCTAGGAGTCAGGCATTGTGTCTTTTTAATCTAATTAATAACAGTGTTTGCATTCTAGATGTTCATTAAACAGATGTTAAAAAATACCATAACTCAGCAAAGATAAATAAACACATCTCGAAGAGGAGTCCGAACTTGCACTGACTTCTAGTTCCATTCCAAGAAAGCAGAAGACACATTCTTTATGCCTAATGGCTTCCCCCAACAGGAGTGGCATGTCAATACTCTTTCTAGAGACCAGGTTTGGTCAGTACATATGCCAGTGTTTCACAGTGGGGCTGCCACACTTAGGGGGTCCTTTCACCCCAAGAACTTGACCAAATATGAACAAGAAACTGGCCTAGTTTAAAAATAAATCTTTGGTTAGATTCTACACCTTCCATTTTGAGTGTGAGACTATTAACATTTTTGTAACTTAAACAAGGCTTCCGTTAAATGAATGATGCAAACTAAACAATGACTAAATAAATATACAAACCATTCATAAACCTCCCATCCTACTACCTGTGTAGCTTGCCTTTTGTGTCTCTAAAGGTTTGCATTCTCACAAGAAAAGAGGGATTGAAATGAAAACATATGCACTGAGAGATGAAAAGAATATGACACTTCAGGCAAGAAATCAACCTCAAATTATATGGTTAGTGCCTCATTTGGGAACTGAGGGTAATCATTGTGAAAGCCCATATCTGGCTCCTGAAAGAAATTTGGAAAAACAAACACCATTGGGTCCCACTTTGGATACAAATAAATCCTCTCTTGACACCCAGGTGCAACTTTCTTGGATGAAGGTGAGGAGACACACTCAATGTAACCCTCTTATTTTTCACTTCCACCTTGGCAGAAGTCAGCAACTTTTCTTCAATGACCCCAAGGAAGAAAATCCACGCAATGCTACACTTACAGGTAGGAAAGGAGAATGACTCCCCAATACTCAGAGGGCTGCCTTCCCAGCTGCTTATCAGAAAAGCAGGCTGACTCACAACTTCTTTACCAGTATTCTCTGAAGAGATCGAAATGTGTTAAAAGCAGTGGTTCTCATATCCACCTGGTGGGAAATATTACCATTTTCATTTAAGTGAAGGTGAACTTTTCAAGACCTCATCTAATATTAGCAGAGAGATCAGCCTGTTCATTTTACAAGTAGGGAAATTGAGGCCCAAAGAGTAGAATGATTTTCCCCAAAGTAACCCAGTGAGTGAGTGACTGATCTCAAACTATATCTTGGTCATGGATCTACTTTAATTCTGTTCCTAATGTGAAAGTTCATCCTTCTTGGCTGCAAAATACTAAAATTCCAAATGAAATGTGGGCAAATAAAAAAAAAGGATATAAAAATGCAATTCACAGAAAAATATATTCAAATGGTTCATTGTTGCTGTTGTCAGTTGTCATGAAGTCAATTCCAACTCATGGCAATCTCATGGGCTGAAGAGTAGAACTGCGCACCATAGGGCTTTCAAGGCTGTTACTTTTCAGAAGCAGATCACCAGGCCTGTCTTCCAAGACTCCTTTGGGTGGGTTCGAACTGCCAACTTTTTAGCTAATAGTTGAGCACTTAACCATTTGCACCACCCAGGGACCTCCCAAATGGCTCACAAAAAGAAGTTTTTTTTTATAAAATGCTCAAATGTATTTGTAATTAAAGATGCAAAGTAAAACAAGAGCACAACCATTTTTCACTATTATTATTAGAAAATATTTAAAAAGATATTAAGTGTTGCCAAGCATGTGACTTACAGGCTATATCGATGGGGCCATAGTGCAAACCTTTCTGGAAAGCAAAGTGGAAATATGCAGGATAAACAATAAGATTATTTGTATTCACGACCAAGTAATTAATTCCACACGTAAGAATCTAATCTAGAAAAATAATCAGACATTGTCAAACATTTATGTTCATTGAAAATGTTAATTGGAACATTGTTTATAATAATGAAAAGTAGTTCAATATTATGAAAAATGGTTATATAAATTACAGCGCAACCATAGGATGGAATATATTGCACCCATTAAATATTATGTTTATGGATGGCTCTACTGGGGAATTCTACCAATTCATACTATGAAGCAAACATAACCCAGATATCCAAACCAGACAAAGATACCACAAGAAAAGAAAACTACAGGCCAATATCTCCTATGAATATAGATGCAAAAATCCTCAACAAAATACTAGCGAACAAAATCCAAAAGCATATTAAAAAAGTCATACACCGTGACCAAGTGGGGTTTATTCCAGGAATGCAGAAATGGTTCAACATTAGAAAATCAATCAATGCAATACATAACATTAATAGAACAAAGGAAAAGAACCACATGATCTTCTCTATGGATGCAGAGAAGGCATTTGATAACATCCAACACTTTTTTTTTTCAATTTTTATTGTGCTTTAAGTGAAAGTCTACAAATCAAGTCAGTCTCTATACAAAAATTTATATGCACCTTTTTTTTTTGCTATATACTCCTACTTGCTCTCCCCTTGGTGGGTTCAGTGAGACAGCACACTCCTTCCCTCCACTCTCTATTTTCGTGACCATTCAGCCAGCTTCAGACCCCCTCTGCTCTCTCATCTCCCCTCCAAACAGGAGCTGCCCACATAGTCTCGTGTCTACTTGATCCAAGAAGTTCACTCCTCACCAGTATCATTTCCTATCCCATAGTCCAGTCCAATCCCTGTCTGAAGAGTTGGCTTTGGGAATGGTTCCTGCCTTGGGCTAACAGAAGGTCTGGGGACTATGACCCCATTAAGTCTGGTCTTTTGACAGGAATTTGAGATCTGCATCCCACTGCTCTCCTGCTCCCTCAGGGGTTCTCTGTTGTGTTCCCTGTCAAGGCAGTCATCGGTTGTAGCCAGGCACCATCTAGTTCTTCTGGTCTCAGGCTGATATAGTCTCTGGTTTATGTGGCCCTTTCTGTCTCTTGGGCTCATAATTACCTTGTGTCCTTGGTGTTCTTCATTATCCTTTGATCCAGGTGGGTTGAGACCAATTGATGCATCTTAGATTGCTGCTTCCTAGCATTTAAAACCCCAGATTCTACAAAGTGGGATGCAGAATGTTTTCTTGATAGATTTTATAATGCCAATTGACCTAGATATCCCCTGAAACCATGGTCCCTAACCCCCTGCCCCTGCTACGTTGGCCTTCGAAGCATTCAGTTTGTTCAGGAAACTTTGCTTTTGGTTTAGTCCAGTTGTGCTGACCTCTCCTATATTGTGTGTTGTCTTTCCCTTCACCTAAAAGAGTTTTTGTGTACTATCTAATTAGTGAATACCTCTCTCCCTCCCTCCCTCCCCACTCTTGTAACCATCAAAGAATATTTTCTTCTCTGTTTAAACTATTTCTTGAGTTCCTATCATAGTGGTCTCAGACAATATTTGTCCTTTTGCAACTGACTAATTTCACTCAGCATAATGCCTTCCAGATTCCTCCGTGTTCTGAAATGTTTCATGGATTCATCATTGTTCTTTATCAATGCTCAGTATTCCATTGTGTGAATATACCATAATTTATTTATCCATTCATCAGTTGATGGGCACCTTGGTTGCTTCCATCTTTTTGCTGTTGTAAACAGTCAACACCCTTTCTTGATGAAAACCCTGAAGAAGACTGGAATAGAAGGGAAATTCCTCAATGTGATTCAGGGAATACATGAAAAGCCAATAGCCAACATCATACTTAATGAAGAAAGACTGAGAGCTTTTCACTCCGAAATCAGGAACAAGACAAGGAAGGGTACCCGCTATCGCCACTTCTATTCAATATTGTATTGGAAGTCTTAGCCAGAGCAATAAAACAAGAGAAACAAATAAAAGGTATCCACATTGGAAAAGAAATAAAATTATCTTTATTAGAAGATGATATGATCCTATGTGTAGAAAATCCCAAAGACTCCACAAGAAAACCTTTAGAGCTAATAGAGGAATTTAGCAGAGTTGCAGGGTGCAAGGTCAACAAACAAAAATCAGGTGAGTTTCTATACACCAGCAATGAGAAATCTGAAAGGGATATTAAACCAGACCAAACCTTCTGCTGTAGAGTTGATTACAACTCATAATGATCCCATAGGGTTTCCAAGACTGTAAATCTCTATGGAGGCAGACAGCCATATCTTTCTCCCGTGGAGCTGCTGATGGTTTTGAACCATTGGCTTTTCAGTTAGCAGTCAAGTGCTTTAATAATTGTACCACCAGGGCTCCTTGAAAGGGAAATTAAGGAAACAATTCCATTTACAACAGCATCAAAGAGAATAAAATACCTAGGAATAAATCTAACAAGGGACATGAAGGACTTATCATATTTTTTCACAAATAATGCACACCTTCTACATTTGTTTTCCAACTGCTCACACCCCCCCAAGGTGTTTTCGTAAGCACATTGTGTTAATTTTTTGTGGCAATATGTAAAAAAAATTTTCATCAACGATTCCATAGAAAAGTCGTGATCAAAAGAGGGAAAATGAAGAACAGGCTTTCAAATTATGATAGCCTCTAGACTTTCTGGAGCCTGGAGGGTGGAGGAACCTCTGCAACTGTTGCCCTGAGATAATTTCTAAACCTTAAACCAAAAATAACCCCTGAAGTCATCTTACAACTGAACAGTAGTTTTGCTTAACTAGTAAAAAAAAAAAAAAAGTCTGCCTTGAGCATTATGTTCTTTTAAGAACTATCTATATTGGATCAAAGGAGCCCTGGTGGTATAGCGGTTAAAGTGTTTGGATGCTAATCAGAAAGTCGGTGGTTTGAACCCACCAGCCACTTCTTGGGAAAAAAATGTGGCAGTCTGCTTCTGTAAAGATTTCAGCCTTGGAAACCCTACGAGGCAGTTCTACTCTGTCCTATGGGGTCGCTATGAGTTGGAATCCACTCAATGGCAGTGTTTATATATATATATATATATATATATGTGTGTGTGTGTGCATATATATATATATAAACATATGGGATCAAATTGATAGCAATTAGATAGGAGCAAAGTTTAGATAGGAACCTTGGGGGGGCAGTGATTTTATGTTAATGAGGGAGGAACAACTCAGAAAAGAAGGGTGAGAATGGTTGCACAACTCAAAGAATGTAATCAATGCCACTAAATTTTACATGTAGAAACTGTTGAATTGGTGTATGTTTTGCTGTGTATATCCTCAACAACAAAACAAATAAAATTTAGAAAAAGAAAAAATCATTGAAGACATAAAAAATTGTGTTTACGAAGAGTATTTAATAATGCTGGGAAGTTCTCAAGATTGAAAAGAGCAGGATAAAAAAAATCACATACGAAGTGGTTTCCAAGGTCCCACTTTGGCCTCAATTGACTCATTTGTCCAGTGAGAAGTACGAATGAGTGACCTCTAAGGGCTCTTGTGCTTATTTTTCCTCCTTCTCCATTTCCCTTATCTTACCCACCCACCATCCATATCCTCGAAAGCAGTCCTGTTGTCTTGTGGAGAGCAGGGCAGGTGGGTGTCTGGGAAGCATCAGGAAGACTTGGGCATGTGGAGCAGACCACAGACCCTGAGTCTGGGGTGGGGCCAGGGCTCAAAGCTGGGGAGCTGGGGTGGGACTGGCTAAGGGGTGATCATTCCAAGAGCTAGAGGATGGAGAGGGCCAGGGCCAAAGTCAGGGCTCTCCACTATGTGTTAAGGGAGTGTGGAGAGGATTTTAAACGAGGTGGGGTCCCAGGGAATGAAACTGAATCTACCCTTAAGGCTGCACTTGTGACGCCCGCTTCAGAGGTGGTGTCAGTTCAAGTATCTCAGATTGCTGCTGTATGGAAAGGAAAAGGAGAGAGCAGTGGCCCAGGCCTTGAGCAGAAGCTGGGAGCCAGACAGGGCTTAGTGGGAGCAATGTCCAGGGAACATCTGCATTTGCATTCCCACCTGGATTCACACCCCGGCAAAGGGAAGAAGGGATTGCATGGTAGCTTTTGAGGTTTTAGGCAGAGGTGGGGAAGATCGGGGATGTCCTTGAATGCACTTATCAGTATTTAATTTGCTTACTTTTTAGAACACTGTATGGATATCCATACAAAGATAGATGATTTGTCTACAACTGAAGCCACTGTGGACACATGAAGGTGAGAGTTAATAGGTGGCCAATGACAAACTTTTGTGATTTTGTCCATCCAACATTCAGAATCAGAATACAATCACAGGCAACATCATTCATGGAATAAAGTGGAATGAATAATGAATATATGTCTATGTATGCACATACAGGCACATTGCTGTTGCTGTTGTTAGGTGCTATCGATTCAGTTCCGACTCATAGTGACCCTATGCACTACAGAACGAAACACTGCCCGGTCCTGAGCCATCCTTACAATCGTTATGCTTGAGCCCATTGTTGCAGCCACCGTGTCAATCCATCTCATTGAGGGTCTTCCTCTTTTCTGCTGACCCTCCACTCTGCCAAGCATGATGTCCTTCTCCAGGGACTGATCCCTCCTCACAACATGTCCAAAGTATGGAAGACGCAGTCTTGCTATCCTTGCCTCTAAGGAGCATTCTGGCTGCACTTCTTCCAAGGCAGATTTGTTCGTTCTTTTGGCAGTCCATTGTATATTCAATATTCTTCACCAACGCCACAATTCAAAGGCATCAACTCTTCTTCAGTCTTCTGTAATCATTGTCCAGCTTTCACATGCATATGATGTGATTGGAAATACCATGGCTTGGGTCAGGCACGCCTTAGTCTTCAAGGTGACCTCTTTGCTTTTCAACACTTTAAAGAGGTCCTTTGCAGCAGATTTACCCAATGCAACCCGTCTTTTGATTTCTTGACTGCTGCTTCCATGGCTGTTGATTGTGGATCCAAGTAAAATGAAATCCTTGACAACTTCAATCTTTTCTCTGTTTATCATGATGTTGCTCATTGGTCCAGTTGGGAGGATTTTTGTTTTCTTTATGTTGAGGTGTAATCCATACTGAAGGCTGTGGTCTTTGGCACATAAGTGTATCTAAACAAAATAAGCCATCTCAAACTTTGGTATTCTATTATCAGTAATACTAATTGTGACAGATTTCAAAAGTAGGACACGCCTGTGTACTTTTGAACCACTTCTATGCTCTAGTGCATGGAGAAATGAGTGTGGCATGTGTCTCTATCCTTTAGGATCTCACAATCCAGTGAGGGAAACAAACACAGACATCAGTATTAATGCTGATACAAGCTGGAATGGATTCGGTGTGACACTAGACCAACAACAACAACAAGAGCCCCTTGGGAGAACAAGAGATGGACTCTGACCTTATGCACATGAGAAGACTTCTTGGGAGAGGTAAGGTTCTAACTTGGACTTGGTCAATGAGCAAGACCTTGTAAGGAAAGCACAGGATGTGTTTTGTCTCCCTGCATGCCTGTTTTTCACTCCAGATTGGATTAAAAGCACCTCTGAATTTGAGGGACACTGAAAGGTCTCTAACGGAAGGAGCACTGGGCTGGAGGCTCAAACAGAGTTGGTTCAGAGGGATTGAAAATAGGATCATCAAACTTCCTTATTGATTTTCCAGCTCACTTCTTGGGATTGGATAGAAGCTGGGGATTTGGGTTAGGGCATTTTCTAGAAATAAAGATTGCACAGGTGGTCAGCCTTTCACTTGTCAGGTACCTCCTGGAGTCTGACCATAACACATGGGTGCAGAAGGCCAAGGAGCCAGACAGGAGTTTACCTATACGGCTTTATGTTGAAAGACATTGTACCCTAGATTTTCCCTAAGCAATGAGTCAAATGAATGTAAGGTAATTAAATAGTAAAAGCATGTTGCCCAGTGGATATGGGTTATAAAACCTTTCAAAAATCTTGTTTGTGAGTATGTTACATTTCAAATTAAATAACCATAACACCTCATAGCCTTTGACTACCTGGAACTATACTTATAACAAACTCTACCCATAATCAATCGAATCTGCCAGGTGCTCCTTGGAAACTCTGGGACAGTTCTACTCTGTCCTATAGGGTCACTGTGAGTCGGAATTGACTCGACGGCACTGGGTTTGGTTTTTTGGATTATAACTAACATTACTACCTACAATTAACCATAACCACAAGCAAACACAGCTATAACTAGCCACAGCTAGTAGCAACACCCAGGTGCCTTGATGAGTCAGACTGCCCTCCAGGACACTGAGAACCTTGGAAACAGGGATCCAGTCTTTCTCAGTCCTGCATGCCCAGCCAGGAGCAGGTGCAGAGCCTGGCATGAATCTGTGCTGAATGAGTGAACGAATACTAGATGAACAGTTGTGCATTGCCAGAATCATTAAATTCAAATTTCTTAGACAGGCATCCATGGCTTTCTTAATCTGGCCCCTGAACACTGTCCTACCAATCTCATCACCTTCAACTCTTCTTCCCCAAATGAACTCTCCATTCCAGCTCAACTGGCCTGCTCCCTTAAGCTCAAAAGTGTCCTGTTTCACCTCCCCTGCTCACCTTGGCTGTGCTCTTGCCTTCAGGTTGGCTCCTTTGAATGCTTTTCCTCCTTTATTCAAGGTCAATGGACTCTATGAATCCTTCCCTGGCCACTCTGTGTGAACCAGCCCAGAGCTTTGCTCATCTGTGGACACCTCCTCAAAGCAGATGAGGCCCATTTCCATGAAGGCAAACAAATTTCTTTGTATGTGGCCAGCCTGCCTGGTATGTCTTTGTCTCAGCTGTCTAGTGCTCCTATAACAGAAATACCACAAGTGGATGGCTTTAACAAAGAGAAATTTATCTCCTCACAGTAAAGTAGGCTAAAAGTCCAAATTCAGGGTGTCAGCTCCAGGGGAAGGGCATTCTCTCTCTGTTGGGCTTCTCATCAATCTTCCCCAGACTAGGATCTTCTCTGCACAGGGACCCCGGGGTCCAAAGGATACACTCTGCTCCTGGTTCTTCTTTCTTCATGGTGTGAGGTTCCCCTGTCTCTCTGCTTGTTTCTCTCTTTTATATCTCAAGAGATTGCCTCAAGACACAATTCAATCTTGTAGATTGAGTCCTGCCTCACTAACACAATTGCCGCCCATCCTCCCTCATTAACATCATAGAGGCAGGATTTACAACATAACAGGAAAATCACACAATACAATCATGGCCCAGCCCAACTGATACCCACATTTTTGGGGGGACATAATTCAATACATGACAGTCTTCACCTAAGGCACTGAAGTAACTAGTGACCAGAACAACACCAGAGTCTTGTGGCACATGTCATTAAAAGATGTCCCTTCAGTTCGACAGCAATTTTTTAACCAGCTCACTTTGGGAACAGCTGTCCAATCAGCCTTCAAAATTACCCATTCTTTAGTTTCTGGAATTTTCTTCTTTCCCTTTTTGAAAATCAAGATAACCTTTATCTCTTTCAAGTCCCATTATTCATGATTCTGCAAAGAATTTTTCAACAAATACTTAATGATTATCATGAGCCAAGCAGGTGATACTGTTACAAACAGTGCACTTGTTATGCCATCTTAAAACTCCTTAGGCCCCGGGGATGAGTTGTGTCTGGCCAGGGTGCTTCGATTTCTTTAAAGCTGCTAAATGCACTCTTACCTCCTTAATCCTGGGCTGCAAATCCCTCCTCACTGTATGGGGTGGCTGAGTGTAGCCCTTCCTGGGATGGATGTCCCCTTTTGGCCCTGTTCTCTTTTACAAATGAATACATTCTCCCCCTGTGACTTAGCTCATCCTTGGCATTTGACCATTGCAAACTGTCTGCATATCAAGGGTGAGCTGTCAGTGTATCTGGGCCATCCTTTATAAGGACATTGCCATTGAAATAATCATCTGTGGTCTCAGAAAGAACTGCCATGATCTTTTTTTTTCCCCCTAGCAAAAAAAGAAAAATCACTGTGACCTACTCCAGAAGGCTGGGTTGAAATGGTACATATCCTTTCTCAGTGAGTACTTCCTTTGGCTGCACTTGAAGCAACCAACTCAGTTCAGAGTCCTGTAGAAGTGTACAATGTCTTGTTCTTGGGGAGCCTTGAGGCAATCTTTGGTACCAATAACGGTGATAACCAAGGAGGGACATTAACAGTGGTAGCCATTCCTTACATATATATACAGGGCTTCGTTATGTACAAAGTGCCATGGGATATCTTCTCTCATTTGATTATGATAACAGTGCCATGAATTAGACAGGACTAGAATTATTATTATTATTATTACGCCTATTTGTCAGACAAGGAAACTGAGGTCTAGGGAGGCAAAAGTCTTGTTGAAGATCTCAAAACAAGTAAATAGAAGAGCTGGAAGAAGAATCTAGGATTTCTGACCCCTGATTCAGAGCTTATGGGGGAAGGCTTCCTGTTACCCACCTTCTGTCTAAAACAGAACAGTAAGAACCTGAGAACCCAGGGCATCTAGGTAATGTAGGAATTAAACCACAGCTGCCCTTGTGTTCTCTCTTCCAGGATTGACATTGTGAGGTAGTCATTCATTCATTTAATAACAATCTATTGAGCCTTTAGTATCTGCCAGGCACTGGGAATGCAGAGAGAGCCATTGAACAGAAAACTACAAAAACAATTACCAAATGTGATAGGTGCTATCCAGCGAAAGTACAGGGTGTTATGAAACAGAATAAAAAGGGAGGGTCGGAGCAGAGTTCTCTGATGAAATTGTATTTGACAAGTTGAAACCCAAAGGAGGAGCAGGAGTACTCCAAGTGTTGGATGAGAATGATGAGGTGGCAGGGGAAGGAGTGTATCAAACAAATGGGACAGCATGAGTGGAGGCCCTAGGATGGGGAAGAGGTTGGTCCATTAGAAGAAGTAAGAGAAGATTCCCATGGCTAGAGTGGATGAGTGAAAGGAAAGTTGGAGAAAGATGAGCCTGGAGAGCCTCAAGGCCCCCCAAGAACAAGATATTGTACAATTCTTTAAAAAAATTTTTTTTTTTTCTGGAGTGAGTTGGTTGCTTCAAGTGCAGCCAAAGGAGGTGCTCATTGAGAAAGTATATGTTCCAGCCCCACCCAGCCTTCTGGAGTAGGTCGCAGTGGTTTTTGTGTTTTTACTAAGGAAAAAAGATCATAGTACTTCAATGAAGGGTTTTTTTTTAGGGGGAAGGCCAAATTATGAAGACCCGGGGAAAACCTCTCTTTGAGCCTGCTTTGAATGTACTTGAGTGAGTCCTAAACTTCCGACAACCCTGTGAATGCTTATGTATTCATTATTCAGGTCCATCCCCATTCATCTTAGAGGCTCTGGGGCCACCTAAGGGGCCAGAACACAGCGCCTGGTAGGACAATTAAGGCTAAGGAAGGCAGAGGGTGTTCCCTGCTTGGAGACAGAAGGCAGTGGGCTGTGTGGAGAATTGACTTTAGCTGGCCAGCTTCCTAGTGGCCAAGGCACAAAGGGAAACTTATTGGGTTTTGTAATTTTTGTTCTCTGGCAACAGAAAAGCAAAGTGAAAGCAGGTTGAGCAGCTGCCAAGGCCAATGAATCCTGAAGCTCAGCTAAACTAAGAAGTTGTCATGTGGGGCCTGACTAGAAGTGCACCATTTCTTCAGCAAGTGCCACCAGAAGTGAAGAGCAGCGTGGGTCCTGCCCAGGGCCCCATGGAGTCTGGAAGCTTGGGCTGCACCCTGAAGGAAGGGGGGAGCATTTCTGCAAACTGGGAAGATAACAAGGTTTAAATACTGTGCTCTCTAATGTCTGAGCTTAATGCAGGAGAAAAAATAAACACAACTTGATGTAAGGGGATTGGAATAGTACATTGCAGCTACTTTCTACTTGAGGCCCCAACAAATTCTGATAATGAGGTCCACAGCAGGGAATCCAAACCGCTCGGTGAATAAATGTGTCCGATTTCTTCATTCCTGTATGAGAAAATAGCACCTTCTTTTTACCCTGCAGGAATTGATGGTCAAGCTTCTTAGAGTTAGGAACTTCAAAACCTGGACCACATCAGCTGGAGTCTCACAAAAATGAAATCTTGGTTCATTGTTAGAAAATGCTCTGGAAATCCCGGGGGCCTGACTAAAAAGGCAGACATGGCTTGTAGGCATTACAGTTGGCGTTACAAAAGCCAAATGCCACATAGACAGAGTAGCAAGTGGCTGAGGGTATCTACGCCTAGATGGCCAAAGCTCCAGTTTGGAGGATGTCTGTCCCTGGCACACACAGTCATCTGGGAGTAGATGTAGTAGCCTTCCCAATAGAACACCTGTATCAGTGGGACAAGATGGGGTTAGGCAGGAGGCTGGCAGGAAGTGGGTAGGGTGAGGCAGGTGGGTTTCAGGACGGCTGGCATCAGGGACTCAACACGTGCTCACTGATGCATTAAAAAAGGCGCTCCAACATCTTCTCCACAACAATGAGCTGACTTTGGCCAAGAGATGAGTGGACACTTGCCAGAGGCCCAGGGTCTGGGAGAGAACCTTGTAGCTATAAGTGCCCTTCAGACTCTGAGATATAATCACTGGTATGAAGTTTAAAAAGGAGCTCTGGTGGTATAATGGTTTAAGTGTTCAGCTGTTAATGCAAAGGCTGGTGGTTGGAAACCACCAGCGGCTCCACAGGAGAAAAGACCTGGTGATCTGCTCCTGTAAAGATTACAATCTGGAAAAGCTTATGAGGCTGTTCTACTCTGCCCCATAGGGTCACTATGGGGTTACGTGGGAATCGACTCAATGGCATACAACAACAACAACATGAAGTTCAAAGAATTTGAGTATGAGAGCAAGCAGAAGAAAGGTCTGGAAAAGAACTCGAGGAAACAGAATTACAGCCTGTCGAAAAAAGACCTTGGCTCACACTATCCTCTTATTGTACAGATGGGACCTTGAAGCCAAGAGGAGGGCAAGAGACATACTGAAGTCACACAACCACCAGCTGGCAGAGTCAGGGCTACACTCCATGTATTCTGCTTCTTGGACCAACGCTTGAGCACAGGTTCGAATACTTTTGGGATAAACGTGGCTCACTTGGTTAAAGACTAAAGAGAATTTCGAAGGGTAAACACTGAGGATAGCAGCCTGCACTGAGAAAGGACATGCTGAGTGTATGAACAGTAGGAAGAGCAGTAGGCAGAACCCTGACCAAAAAAAAAAAAAATTTAAGGGGCAGGTGAAGAAGAGCTCACTAGACTGTAAGCTCCTTGAGAGCAAGGGACTGGCTCTTATTCACTGTAATGACTTTCACATAGTAGGTTCTTGAGGAATGTTTGTTGATGGACAGAGAGGAATCCACAAAGACGGGAAAAAGACACGGAAGTGTGAGGAGAACCAGGACAGTGCTGTGTCACAGAAGTCACACAATACAATTTACCAGTTATGTGTACATTTCAATAAGTTTTGATAAATTTATACACCCATGTAACCACTACCATCATTTTGCAACTACTTACCAGCTTTCTGTAACTATAGATTGGTTTTTCCTTTTCTAGAATTTCATATAAATTGAACCATAAAGTTTAAACTATTTTGTCTCTGGCCTCTTTTTTGGCATAACTTTTTGTGATTCAGCTATACTGCTGTATGTTTCAGTAGGTTGTTCTTTTTTGTTGCTGAGTAATATTCCAGTTTTGCTTATAGGTGTGCTTTATATCGATGGAATCATATAGTATATGCTCTTTTGTGTCTGGTTCCTTTAACACAACTTTATGTTTGTGAGATTCATCCATATTGTTGATTTTGCATTAGTCTGTTCATTCTCATTGCAGTATAGTATTCTTTTGTTGAATGAGCTACAATTTTTTTTATCCATTCCACTAACGATGGACATTTGGGGTTATACAAGTTCGGTGCTATTATGAATAATTCTACCATGAAAATTCTTGTACATGTCTCAGTTCAACTGTTGGGTTACAGTATGATCATTTCTTTAAATATAGTAAATAATGCCCTACTGTTTCCTCAAGCTGTTATAGCAATTTACACTCTTGTCAGCGGTGTTTGAGGATTCTTGTCTCTCTGTAGCATTATAATAAATCTTGAAATTTGATAGAGCAAATCTTCATACCATATTCATTTTCAAGAGCAGGTTGTCTATTTTTAATCCTTAAATTTCCATATAAATTTTAGGACCATATCATCATATTTTACTGAAAACTTGATGGGGTTTTGAGTGGAAATGCATGGTGTCTATATATTGCTTTGAGAAAGAATGACAAGTTTACGATATTCAGTCTTCCAATCTATGAACATGGTACATACCTCCATTTATTCATATCTTTTTATAAATTTTCTTTTATTGAGCACTTTATATATAACCATGATAGTAAAAACATAAGAAAATTTTAAGAGAATGAAAAAAGTCTGAAAAAGGTACAATTTGGACAATAAATCTTCCAACTGATATAATTTTTCATTTTGTAGGTTTAAAATAAACAATTAACAAAGGAAAAATTCACTTTTAAAGATATTGTTCAACTTAAGGAAAATACATTTTGTTCAAACACAGTAAACATTTGCACTTTTCAAGACTCCCTGGGTGGCACAAATGGTTTGCCCTCGGCTACTACCTGAAAGGTTGGTGGTTCAAATCCACCCCGAGGTGATGCTGAAGAAAGGCCTGGTGATCTGCTTCTGTAAGATTACCGTCACTGGGGGTGGGGGAAGTTGCACTTCTCAAGTATTTATGCCTCAACTTTCATTGATTTGGATATTAGTAAAAGGGAGTAGTTACATAAAATGGCAGAACATAAACTCAAGTTCCTTTGGTTTGCAATCACTGTGCTATCATCGGAAACCCTGGTGGCGTAGTGGTGAAGAGCTATGGCTGCTAACCGAAAGGTCTGCAGTTCAAATCCGCCAGGCGCTCCTTGGAAACTCTGTGGGGCAGTTCTCCTCTGTCCTGTATAGCATCACTATCAGTTGGGATCGACTTGACGGCAATGGGTATGTGTTGGTGTGTGTGTGCTATCATCATTTACTTAGAATCTACTGTTAAAATGCTGGAATATGCATGTCACATCTGACCACTGGGGTTGCAGTCTGGAAGTGGACTGGAAGTAAGCTCAAACAATCTCGATCGCTAGGCCCTCACTTGTGAAAGGAACAGGGGTAGCTGAGTCAGCCTGTCTGGGGCCAGCTTTCTGACAGGGAGTCCTTCAAAATGCTTATCAATGAAGGGATAAGGACTAAACATGTGCTATCTTGAACCTTACATAAAAAACCAACCCAGTGCCATCGAGTCGATTCCGACTCATAGCGACCCTATAGGACAGAGTAGAACTGCCCCATAGAGTTTCCAAGGAGCGCCTGGCAGATTTGAACTGCCGGCCTTTTGGTTAGCAGCCGTAGCACTAACCATTACACCACCAGGGTTTTCTTGAATCTTACATATCTATTATTAAAACATATCATTAATCACAGCCATCTTTTATAACTTAGACCAACAAAAGATTTTTTAGGGGTTGGGGGCAGAGAATTATTCTGAATGAGAGAAGCCAGACAAAAAGAGTACAGAGACTTTTGACTCCATTTTTATAAACCTCTAAAAAAATGCAAACTCATCTATAGTGACACAAAGCACATCCGTGGTTATCTGGGGAGGGGAGGGGCAGCAGGGGCAGGAGGGGGGATTACAAAGGGGCACAACTATGCTCCTGGGGGTGAGGAATATGTTCACTCTCCTGATTTTGGCCATGGTTTAACATGTGCATATATATGACCAAACTCATCACACTGTATGCTTTAAACACGTGGGCCTGATTGTATGTCAATTATGTGTATGTCCGTCAAATTATATTCTGTTTGCAAAATTATTTTCTCAGCAGGAAAAAACAACTTCGGAAAGAATAAAGATAAAAATTCTTGTGGAAGGAGAGTATTTTGTCGGTGTTATTATTTAGAAATGCTGGAGTGTGGAGGTGATGATAACAACCACACTGGCTTTTACTTGGTTTTGCTCTTGTATGACAACTCTGTGCAGACGATGGTCCCTCTGTTGCCTGCTCTGGGGAGGACCACACCCAACGGCCCCGCCCATGGTAGGCCACAGCTCCACCCCAAGTTTATCAACATGAAAGTGGCCTAATCGCTGTTGGGTTTGTGGCCTCCAAACGCCATTATTTCAGACCTTGGCGGTGATATTCACCGAGGTGAGTGTCCTGGTCCTTCGGAGTCCCTTTAATTGCTTATACATAGGGTGGGGGGGCCATCAACACTTCTTTGAGGTAGGGGCCTGAAGGCTATTTCGTTTTCTATTTTTGGGGTTGTGCTGCCACCCCACACATCTCCCCATCTAGGTTCTGACAGTCTATACCCTGATGCCTAGTTCACCCCCTTAACCACCCACCCCCACCTTTGCCTCTCAAAGTGTTGATGAAATTCATCTTCCATGCCCAGTCCTCCCCCAGTCCTTATCCCCACCGTATGGCTCACTGTGGATCTGTTGGTGTGGCCCCCAACCCTGCAGGACCCCACCTTCCTCCCTCCCTCCCTCCCTCCTCACACATCTGCCTCTTCCTTCCTTTCTCCCTCCCCACCATCAGAGAATTCAACACACACACATATCTCTTTTTCACACCTTGTTGTTTTATTTTAATCATGACATAGGTGTAAGACTCGGTCTCTACATGGTTGGCCACATTCAGACCTCTGGAGACTTGGCAGATAGTTTTGAGGTCTCTGGCTCTGCTCAGAAGTTACTGGGAGCTCTGGTCATTACTTGAGGTGGTGGCCTTCTCCAGGGACTCTTGGTCCTCGGATGGCTCCTGTAGATTCAGTTTCTTATTAAACTTGTGATAATGGCCGAAGAGTGTTGGCCCTCTAGCTTTCTTAGGCACTCTTGGGCGGGCAGAAGTTTTTAGTGGGGCTTTTTTTCTCAGACTCCCCTGAGGGGATCTTTTTACCCCCGCGGTTGTCTTCGGCACCTGGAAAGACAACAGGGTGAGCAGAGAAGGGCACTGGTTTGGGGGGAAGGGGTTGGATGGATGGGAACGGGCACTTTATGAGAAGAGGTGTGGGCCGAGGAGGGGTCTGTGCCAGGCAAGGGCGGGGAAGGAGTCTTGGGGCAACCTACGGGGAAGAAGAGGAGGAACTTAGGTGCGATTGGCTCACCTTAACACTGCCGCTGGACCTGGGTTGAGCCGGGGCCTTCCCCTTCTTCCGCCCTTTAGGGCTTGGGGCTGGTTGTTCAGTAACTGCGGCCGACGCTCGCGGTTTTCCGGTCATCTTCGCCATCTCAAAGCCTTCTAGTGGTCTACCGCAGGCCGCCTGATCCCCCTCTATTTATACCCGTCCCCAGGAGCCACACCCTTCAGCTTTGTTTGGTCAGCAAGGCACTGCCGCCAATGGTAGCCCGTGGAGGGTGTGACATCACAGAGCACAGCCTGACGCCTCCGTGGGGGAGGGGATGCTGGGGAGGCCAAGATGAGGTTGCGACGTCACAAAGGACATCCTGACACCCCCATGGTGGGGAGGAGGGGGGATGCTGAGGAGGCAAAGACACTGTGGTTGGAGAAAGGGGGCCTTTCTTTAGCATTCCCTGAAGAGCCTTCCAAACCGATCCTGCCACTCCTCCTCGTGTTCATTTATGGTGGCACACATAACAGGAAGAGGGTGTTTCCTCCAAGTCGTTCGCCATGGCCACCCCCACTCAGTGGTTCATTCTGTCGTTTCCCACCCTTCAACATTACCTAGTATTTTTTATATCTACGTAAAATCACTCTAAGGTAATGTGGTCATATTTAATTCTCTGTGGAGATGTGAATCTTCCCAATTCCTTCTGACAAATTTATGTACCTTAATGACCATTCACTCCTTGGCTACCACCAGGGAACTTTCCATACCCTCTCCTTCTCCCAGTGTCCATGGAGCTCCTCTCTATGTTCTGTTGTCCAGTCTGGAATGACAGCCATTGGGTTACCAAGACTTCTGTGAATAAATTTTTTCCGCTGGGTATGCCAGTCTTGATTCAAATCTAGGGGTCTGTTCATCTCAGAAGGTGTAGTACTCAGACAGATTTCACCAGCTTAGGCAGGGAGTGGCAGACAGGTGTGCTACAAATTCTGCTTGGTGCTTTATGCAGAAATCTACCACTTATAGCTGACCAGTACTCCCAGAATGGGGCTTGGCTTGTGTGCCTCATGTGCAGAGGTCTTCTGAACATGAGCACCAGATACTTTTCTTACCTTACTTTACTACTGGCTCTGTTTGCATCTCACCTCCGTTTCTTCACCTGTGGCCTGGAAAGCTACCTCACAGAAAGGACCCTGGTGGAATTATTTTTCTGAACAGCTTCTCAGAGGAGACACTTTGTAATCAGTTTCAGTCCATTTACCTTCCTAGGTAGAGGGTCTCTCATTTGGGTTCTTGTTGCTGGAGGAAAGGGATGATGGGTTTAGCCACAGGTCAGAGTGGCTACATTAACATCAGACAAAGTGGATTTCAGAGCAAAGAGTATTACCAGGGATAAAGAAGTCATTTCATAAAGATAAAGTTGTCAATTAATCAAGAGAACAAAAAACCCTAAAGATTTATGCCTCAGACTACATGATGCAAACACCGATAGAACTGGAAGGGGTAATAGACAAGACCACAATTATAGTCAGAGATTTCAATATCCTTTTCACAATAAGTGAAAGATCAAATGAAAGACAGAAGATGAGTAAAGTTATAGAAGATCTCCACAACACTATCAAACTGAACTGATTAACATTTACAGAATACTTCCAACAACATCAGAATTCACATTCTTCTCAAGTGCACATGGGACATTTATCAAGATAGATAATATTCTGGATCATAAAGCAAGCCTCAATAAATTCAGGAGGATTCAAGTCATGCAAAGTTTGATCTCCGACCACAATGGAATTAAATTTAAAATCAGTAAGATTTTATGTCTGACTGAGTCCAGCACAACTAGATGGAGCCCAGCTACCACCACTGAGTGCTGTGACAGGGATCACAATAGAGGGTCCCAGACAGACCTGGAGAAAAATGTAGGACAAAATTCTAACTCAAAAAGAAAGATCAGACTTGCTGGCCTGACAGAGACTGGAGAAACCCTGAGAGTATGGCCCCTGGACACCCTTTTAACTCAGTACTGAAGTCGCTCCTGAGGTTCACCTTTCACCCAAAGATTAGACAGGCCCATAAAACAAAATGAAACTAAATGGCCACACCAGCCCAGGGGCAAGGAGGGGACAGGAAAGCTGGTAATGGGGAACCCAAGGTAGAGAAGATGTTGGCAACAGATGTCACAAAACAATATGTGTGTTAAATAATGAAAAACTAATTTGCTCAGTAGAACTTCATCTAAAGTACAATAAAAAAAAAGAGAGAAATATGTCTGAAAAATCCCCAAATATGTGGAAACTAAATAATACACTCCTAGGAAACCCTGGTGGCGTAATGGTTAAGTGCTACAGCTGCTAACCAAAGGGCCAGCAGTTCCAATCTGCCAGGCACTCCTTGGAAACTCTATGGGACAGTTCTACTCTGTCCTATAGGGTTGCTATGAGTCGGAATTGACTCGACGGCACTGGGTTTGGTTTTTTGGTTTTGGTAAATAATCCATGGGACAAAGAAGAAATCAAAGGGAAATTAAAATGTGAGCATTTCAAACACAATGAAAATGAAAACACAGCCTATCAGAATTCATGTGGTACCTCCAAAGCAGTACTCATAGGAAAATTTTATATTATTAAATGCTTATCTTTGAAAAGAAAAAAGTCTCAAATCAATGATATTAACTTCTACCTTAAGAATCTAGAGAAAGAAAAGCACATTAAACCCAAAGAAAATAGAAGAAAGAAATAGGAATCAAAGCAGTATCAATGGAATAGAAAAAACAATAGAGAAAATTGATGAAACCAAAAGCAGTTTCTTTGAGAAGAACAAGAAAATTGATAAACGTCTATCTAGCTAGACTGATCAGAAAAAAAGAGAAGATACAAATAACCAATACTAGGAATGAGCAGGCAATATCACTACATATTTTACAGATATTAAAAGGGTAATAAGAAAATATTATGAACAAAGTAGGTCAATAAATTTGACAACTTAGATGAAGTGGACACATTTCATGAAAAACACAAGCTACCAAACTCACTCAAGAAGAAATAGATAACTCAAATAGCCCTATATCCACCACCGACCATTCTGACAGAGATCACAATAGAGAGCCTTGGACAGAGCAGAAGAAAAATGTAGAACGAAATTCAAATTCACGAAAAAAGACCAGACTTACTGGTCTGACAGAGACGGGAGGAACTCCCGAGACAGTGGCCCCCAGACACCTTGGTAACTCAGAGCTGAAGCCTCTCTCGAAGTCCACCTTTCAGCCAAAGATTAGATAGGGCTATAAAATAAACAATAACATTCGTGAGGAATGTGCTTCTGAGTCCAATCAAGTATATGAGACCAAATGGCCAACACCTGCCCAGAAGCAAAGACGAGAAGGCAGAAACGGACAGGAAAACTGGAGGAATGGACACAGAGAACCAAGGGTGAAAAAGGAAAGGCGGAGGCTGGTGACACATTGCAGGGATTGCAACTAATTTCACAAAACAATTTGTGTATAAATTTTTGAATGAGAAACTAATTCAGGCTGTAAACTTTCACCTAAAACACAATAAAATTAAGAGAAAAATAAAACAAACAAAAAACCTGAATAGCCGTATATCCATTCATGAAATTGAACTTGTAGTTAAAAACAGTCCCAGAAAGAAAACGTCAGGCCCCGACAGCCTCGATGGTAAATTCTACCAAACGTTTAAAGAAGAATTAACACCAATACTTCACAAACTCTTCCAAAAAATAGAAGAGAGGGAACATGCCTCAATTCACTCTTCAAGGACAATATTACCCTGATACCGAAATCAAAGACATGACAAAAAAAGAAAAATGCAGACCAACAGCCCTTATGAATATAGATGCAAAAGTCCTCAACGAAACACTAACAAATTGAATCCAGCAACATTATATCCCACGATCAAGTGATCTAGGGCTTTGGAATGTGTTTTCGAAGATTCATCTAACAATGAAAAAAAATTTCCGTAAAGCAGCCACAATTAATTAGAAAATGTTATTTGATTAAACACCATTTGTAACACCACTGAAAATAAAAAAAAATCTGAAAAGAAATCTAATGAAATAGATATAGCACTTCTATGAAAAAATTATATTTTTGAGAGAGATTAAAGATGATATAATTAAATTGAAAGTCCATGCTCATGGATTAGAAGATTCATTATGATAATGATGCTAAATTCTTCTCAAAGTGCTCTTTGATTGAGTTCAATATCAACTGAAATCCCGGTAGGCTTTGTGTGTGTGTGTGTGTGTGTGTGTGCGCGCGCGCACATGCATTTTATATGTGAATTACATCTCAATTTAAAAGCAAAGCATCCCTGCCTCTCCACTGCCCCTCATACACACATTGATCCACCCACTCAGAGCATCATCATCCTTTCCTTGAGATGCGGTTCTGTCTCTTTCCCGATCATGATGCGAGGACCAGATTCCAGCGACACGGCGGAGGGGGTAGATAACTAGATGTTCTGATTTTTCTAAAAATCAGCCTGATTCTTTCTTTTTCTTTTTTTTAGATCACCAGGGGTTCTTTCTATTTTTATTTTTCTAACTTTATATGTATATATTTCTATAGGTAATACTGATACAAATTTTAAAATTCAAAGGGTACGGAATGCCGCACTGTGAAAATTTTCCCTTCCTCTCCTGCTCCCAGCCACTAGCTTCCCTTCCCCACAGGCAACCACACTTCGCAGTTTCTGTGTCCAGCCTGATTCATTCTCACATTTCCATTTCCTATCTTGAAGTGAAAGGGAGAAAAATCATGTTTTGCTTGTATAGGATGTACTTCAGAAATGACCCCTCTCGGAACATGCTGTTTCTCTGAAGGGCAAATGTACCATCCCCATTTAAAGTACAGACTAGTGGCCGGCAGCCCTGGCTAGCCACCTGATCCAGCACAGGGGCTTTAAAAGGGACAGAAGCTACGGGCCCATGGAGAGTCTGATGCAGGAGGACTGCAGTTCTTCAAAAGCTGCCCAGTGGGTTTCAATGCTCCGTTAGGGCTGAAGTCCACTGGGCGGGCCCCTAGTGCAAGCCGTTCCTGAATCCTACTTGTAGAAGTGGGTCCTCAATCCTTGGGCTTCCTTTCCCTGTCTCTCCAAACTTCACAGATTTCTACTGTCATCTGTAGGATGAGTCTGAGCACTTTCCCACATCCTCATGGAACGCCTTCTCCCCCACTAGACTGAAGGTCCTGGAGGGCAGAGCCTGTGCCTTGCTTGACTGTGCTTTCTGGTACTGTGGCTGGCACAATGGCCAGCACCTCGCAGGTGTTTATCACACTTGTGAATGCATGCTGAACTTTAGAACAAACAAAAGCAAAACAAACGAAAAAGGTATTTTTCAGCCTTGAAAGTAAAAAATTTCTTATCACTTTATAGTGATCAATTTAACTCATAATCCTGAGAATTGTTGCGGCAATATTACATAAAAGTGAACAGAGGCAACGGTACTGGAACAAGGAAGGGAAATGAGGAACTCTGCTCTGATTACTAGCATCCAAGGGATGACTGGTTTACAGCGACAGCTGGGTGGCAGCAGAGAGCCACCATCTAGGGCTGATGACTATCTGGCGGTCTATGAAGCTGCTGAGGCATTTATCCTGGTAAGCGCAAGAGGAAGACAGAAGCCAGTGGGAAATTGGTGTGAGGCAGGGAGGAGGCAGGCTCCTGTCATTGAGCCCAGGATAGGATAAGGGTTGGGCAAGAGCAAGAAAGGCCTGGCAAGTTATGAAGACAAAGGGCCAGATCCAAGATGAGAGTGAGACCAGCAGTCAGGTGGTTCTTTTTATTTTTTCTAACTTTAAAAAAAAATACATATATATATATATACCAAAAAAAAAAAAAAAACCAGTGCTGTTGAGTCAATTCCGACTCATAGCGACCCTATAGGACACAATAGAACTGCCCCATAGAGTTTCCAAGGAGCGCCTGGCAGATTCAAACTGCTGACCCTTTGCTTACCAGCTATAGCACTTAACCACTACACCACCAGGGTTTCCATATATATATATACATATATATATGCACACACACATATATTTGTACAGGTAATACTGACGGCTGAGCACACCAAGATCCTGACCTGAGGCTGCTCCCATCTTCCTAAGGAACAGGGTAAGCCCCACCATCTGGGGATTGGTGGCTTCAACTGGGAGAACGGGAAGACTGCTTCCGGACAGAACAAAATTCCACACTGTCCCTGAGGTCCCTGCTTGATTCTGCACCCAGAGTTAAGTGTTCATTGTGCTCATTCTTTTCACCTGTCTTCCCATTTAATAATTACAGGAAACTACCAGAAGTTCAAGCCGAATTCAGAAGACGATGTAGATTCAGAAGAGGATGTGGCTGAAAGCAGAGAATACCAGAAAGTTTTTTCCCTGTGTTTTATTGATTATGCAAAAGCATTTGACTGTGTGGATCCTAACAAATTATGGGTAACATTGAGAAAGGATGGGAATTCCAGAACACTGAATTGTGCTCATGAGGAATCTGTACATGCATCAAGAGGCAGTCATTCAAACAGAACAAGGCGATACTGAGTGGTTTAAAGTCAGGAAAGGTGTGCATCAGGGTTGTATCCTTTCACGATACCTACTCAATCTTTATGCTGAGTAAATAATGCATGAAGCTGGACTATGTGAAAAAGAAAATGGCACCAGGATTGGAGGAAGACTCATTAACAACCTGCATTATGCAGATGACACAACCTTGCTTGCTGAAAGTGGAGAGGACTTGAAGCACTTACTAATGAAGATCAGAGACCACAGCCTTCAGTATGGATTACACCTCAACATAAAGAAAACAAAAATCCTCACAATTGGGCCAATGAGCAACATCTTGATAAACAGAGAAAAGATTAAAGCTGTTCAAGGATTTCATTTTACTTGGATCCACAATCAACGACCATGGAAGCAGCAGAGGAAATCAAAAGATGCATTGCATTGGGCAAATCTGCTGCAAAGGACCTCTTTAAAGTGTGAAAATCAAAGATGTTACTTTAAGGACTAAGGCACATCTGACCCAAGCCATGGTCTTTTCAATTGCCTCATATGCATTTGAAAAATGGGTAATGAATAAGGAAGACAGAAGAATTGATGCCTTTGAATTATTGTGTTGGTGAAGAATATTGACTATACCATGGCCTGCCAGAAGAACAAACAAATCTGCCTTGGAGGAAGTACAGCAGAATGCTCCTTAGAGGCAAGGATGGCGAGACTTTGTCTCACATACCTTGGACATGTTATCAGGAGGGACCAGTCCCTGGAGAAGGACATCATGCTTGGTAAAGTAGAGGGTCAGTGAAAAAAAAGGAAGACCCTCAATGAGATGGGTTGACACAGTGGCTGCAACAATGAACTCAAATATACCAACAATTGTCACTAAGAGTCGGAACCAACTCAATGGCACCTAACAACAACATCAGCAGCACTGGAAGGTAGGCATTTTTCTCCCTGTTTTACTGAAGCTCAGAGAGATGACATAAGCTGTCCATGAGTCAACCTCAGGTCTGGCTGACTGCCATACCCAGGCCCATTCAATCTTCTGCCCCTCATAAGGAGAGAACACTTACTGGCAATGTGGGAGAGAATATTCTGGCATCACATGGAAGGTTGTTGTCAACACCTTGCATGGTTATCCAAATCCAGAGAGTTCTTGGACAGAACCTTGATCCCGTAACTTCTTCATTGCAAGAATGGGCTCAGGCAGTCATATATTTTAAGTATACCCTTTTTACATGAGATGTGTTCCTAAAGACGATGGTTTAATACACATTTCTGTTAAATTGAATTCAGTTTTACATGTTATGGGAGGCTATATTATTGAAAAGAATCCTACAGTAAATCCTTATTGTGAGAAGCTGCTTTCCATCATCAAAACACTCAAGAAGCATTAATTGTGCGACTACTAAGTGCCAGATACTGCTCTAGGCACCAGAAAACACAGCAGTGACAAGGGCAGACATGAATGGAGCTGGCTTTCTTAAGGAGGGTAACTATGTGTGAGTTTATCTGTTTTGTAAGGTCAGCTCTTCAGTGGGTAGGCTCGCCAACAGGGTGTCGTACAAACACTCGCGGTACGATTCTTTAGGGTTTGCCACTTATTAACAAAACCCAACCCTCTGCCATGGAGTCAATTCCTACTCATGGTGACCCCATGTGTCACAGAGTAGAACAGCTACATAGGGTTTCCTTACTGTAATATCTACGGAAGCAGATTGCCAGGCTTTTCTTCCATGGCATCCTGGAACAGGTTAGAACCTCCAACCTTTAGGTTACTAGATGAGCAAAAACCATTTGCGCCACCTACTTGTTGTTGTTGTTAGGCGCCATCGAGTCAGTTCCGACTCATAGCAACCCTATGCACAACAGAACAAAACACTGCCCGGTCCTGCCCCATCCTCACAACCATTCTTATGCTTGAGCTCATTGTTTCAGCCACTGTCTCAATACACCTCATTGAGGGTCTTCCTCTTTTCCGCTGACCCTGTACCTTGCCAAGAATGATGTCCTTCTCCAGGGACTGATCTCTCCTCACAACATGTCCTAAGTATGTAAAACGCAGTCTTGCCATCCTTGCTTCTAAGGAGCATTCTGGTTGTACTTCTTCTAAGACAGATTTGTTGTTCTTTCAGCAGTCCTTGGTATATTCAATATTCTTTGCCAACACCACAATTCAAAGGCGTCAGTTCTTCGGTCTTCTTTATTCATTGTCCAGCTTTCACATGCATATGATGCAACTGAAAATACCATGGCTTGGGTCAGGCGCACCTTAGTCTTCAAGGTGACATCTTTGCTCGTCAACACTTTAAAAAGGTCCTTTGCAGCAGATTTACCCAGTGCAATGCGTCTTTTGATTTCTTGACTGCTGCTTCCATGGCTGTTGATTGTCGATCCAAGTAAAATGAAATCCTTGACAACTTCAATCTTTTCTCCATTTATCATGATGTTGCTCATTGGTCCAGGTGTGAGGATTTTTGTTTTCTTTATGTTGAGATGTAACCCATACTGAGGGCTGTGGTCTTTGATCTTCATTAGTAAGTGCTTCAAGTCCTCTTCACTTTCAGCAAGCAAGGTTGTGTCATCTGCATAACGCAGGTTGTTAATGAGTCTTCCTCCAATTCTGATGCCCCGTTCTTCTTCATATAGTCCAGTTTCTCGTATTATTTACTCAGCATACAGATTGAATAAGTACGCTGAAAGAATACAATCTTGATGCACACCTTTCCTGACTTTAAACCAATCAGTATCCCCTTGTTCTGTCCCAACAACTGCCTCTTGATCTATGTAAAGTTTCCTCATGAGCACAATTCAGTGTTCTGGAATTCCCATTCTTCGCAGTTTATCCATAATTTGTTATGATCCACACAGTCGAATGCCTTTGCATAGTCAATAAAACACAGGTAAACATCCTTCTGGTATTCTCTGCTTTTAGCCAGGATCCATCTGACATCAGCAATGATATCCCTGGTTCCACGTCCTTTTCTGAAACTGGCCTGAATTTCTGGCAGTTCCCTGTCAACATACTGCTGCAGCCATTTTTGAATGATCTTCAGCAAAATTTTGCTTGTGTGTGATCTTAATGATATTGTTCTATAATTTCCACATTCAGTTAGATCACCTTTCTCGGGAATAGGCATAAATATGGATCTCTTCCAGTCAGATGGCCAGGAAGCTGTCTTCCATATTTCTTCGCATAGACGAGTGAACACTTCCAGTGCTGCGTCTGTTTGCTGAAACATCTCAATTGATATTCCATCAACTCCTGGAGCCTTGTTTTTCATCGATGCCTTCAGAGCAGCTTGGACTTCTTCCTTCAGTACCATCGGTTCTTGATCATATGCTACCTCTTGAAATGGTTGAACATCGACTAATTCTTTTTGGTATAATGACTCTGTGTATTCCTTCCGTCTTCTTTTGATGCTTCCTGTGTTGTTTAATATTTTCCCCATAGAATCCTTCACTATTGCAACTCTAGGCTTCAATTTTTCTTCAGTTCTTTCAGCTTGAGAAAGGCCGAGCTTCTTCTTCCCTTTTGGTTTTCCATCTCCAGCTCTTTGCACATGTCATTATAATACTTTGTCTTTTCAAGCTGCCCTTTCAAATCTTCTGTTCAGTTCTTTTACTTCATCAATTCTTCCTTTTGCTTTAGCTGCTTGACGCTTGAGAGCAAGTTTCAGAGTCTCCTCTGACAACCACCTTGGTCTTTTCTTTCTTTCCTGTCTTTTCAATGACCTTTTGCTTTCTTCATGTATGATGTCCCCTTGATGTCATTCCACAACTCGTCTAGTCTTCAGTCACTAGTGTTCGATGCATTAAATCTATTCTTCAGATGGCCTCTAAATTCAGGTGGGATATACTGAAGGTCATGTTTTGGCTCTCCTGGACTTGCTCTGATTGTCTTCACTTTCAGCTTGAACGTGCATAAAGCAATTGATGGACTGTTTCACAGTTGGCCCCTGGCATTGTTCTGACGGATGATATTGAGCTTTTCCATTGTCTCTTTCCACAGATGTAGTCAATTTGATTTCTGTGTGTTCCATCTGGTGAGGTCCATGTTTATACTCACCATTTATGTTGGTGAAAGAAGGTATTTGCAATGAAGATATTGTTGGTCTTGCAAAATTCTATCATTCAATCTCTGGCATTGTTTCTATCACCAAACGCCGTATTTTCCAACTACTGATCCTTCTTCTTTGTTTCCAACTTTCACATTCCAATTACCAGTAATTATCAATGCATCTTGATTGCATGTTCTATCAATTTCAGACTGCAGCAGCTGATAAAAATCTTCTATTTCTTCATCTTTGGCCCTAGTGGTTGGTGTGTAAATTTGAATAATAGTCATATTAACTGGTCTTCCTTGCAGGAGTATGAATATTATCCTATCACTGACAGCGTTGTACTTATGGATAGATCTTGAAATGTTCTTTTTGACAATGAATGCAACACCACTCCTCTTCAACCTGTCATTCCCGGCATAGTAGACTATATGGTTATCTGATTCAAAATGGCTAATACCAGTCCATTTCAGCTCACTAATGCCTAGGATATCAATGTTTATGTGTTCCATTTCCTTTTTTATGATCTTCAGTTTTCCTAGATTCATACTTTGTACATTCCAGGTTCCAATTATTAATGTATGTTTGCAGCTGTTTCTTCTCATTTTGAGTTGTGCCACATCAGCAAATGAAGGTCCTGAAAACTTTACTCCATCCACGTCATTAAGGTTGACTCTACTTTGAGGAGGCAGCTTTTCCCCAGTCATCTTTTGAGTGCCTTCCAACCTGGGGGGCTCATCTTCCAGCACTATATCAGACAATGTCCCGCTGCTGTTCGTAAGGTTTTCACTGGCTAATGCTTTTCAGAAGTAGACTGCCAGGTCTTTCTTCCTAGTCTCTTTTAGTCTGGAAGCTCAGCTGAAACCTGTCCTCCATGGGTGACCCTGCTGGCATCTGAATACCGTGGCAAAGCTTCCGGCATCACAGCAACACACAAGCCTCCACAGACGACAAACTAACAGACACGTGGGGACCTCCCATTTACTAAGCTTATGCCATTGTGTGTGCTACTTTCCAGAGCCATGCCCTTTGTTTGGGGTAGCTGCAGATCACTGAAAACATACGAGGTGCCCGGTACCTTGCTAATGGTACAAATACTTGTTGAATTCAATGGAAATATAATAACACCAATAATATCACTGTACATTTTATAATACTTCATATTTCTCAAAGTTGAAAAACAAGATGATGGAAACAGATAACGGTGATGGCTGCACACCATAAAGAACACAGATATTAGCACTGAATTGTACATGTGAAGAAGGTTGAAATGGCAAATGTTTTGTTACGTATACATTTACCACAAAAACAAAACAAAAACAAGTCAAGGTGGTTTGAGCCTCAGACCATACCGCCAAGACTTACAAATTAAAGAATAATTTAATTTAAATTTCATCCTTACCTCCCTTCTTAAAGCTGATGAGAAGCCCACTGAAATTCTGTAAATGTGATGTCACTGCTGAGGGAGAGCAATGGGGAAGTATGTCTGAGCAGCAAGGCTAACCCACCAGACATGAGATGTCTGTTTCCACATATCATGTATACCAAGGTTGCTAGCTGGACTGAGCCTTGAGATTAGCTAGCTCAACACCCTGAATCCCACTGAAGGAGACTGTCTCTGGAGAGTCGATCCACACAGGGCAACAAAAGGGGTCATTCAAGTTGAATAAGCCCCACTTTGAAAAGGTCCAAGTGCATGAAGCCAATACATCTGGATAAAAGGTACCCTCTGACATCTGGATGACTTGTCTATGTGCTCAGTCCAGGATGTAGTTCCTAGTTTCAACAAGCATGATGCTTTTGGCTAGGTCCTAAGACATGAGAGCATCATGCGCTGTGTGGAGGCCCATGGATGGATGGCTTCAGGAATCCATGGCTGGGATAATAAGCGAACGTTGGTGGTGTCTTGGCCAGATTCTGAGTGCTGGCACCTTCTTGGCCCCACACTGCCACAATGCAGAAGAGGCCTGCATTGAATGGTAGATTCTAGCTGCAAATGAGGAGTGAAGAAGTTAAAGTAAGGAATGTTACTTTAATCAAATTCTTTCAACGTAACTTCTCCATTGTAAAGAATGCAGCTGAGGAAATTGAGAGAAAATTGAAATTTCATTTTTTGACTTTAACACTGACTAATTTCAATGATGGAATGGTTAATGCATCTAGAGAGAGAAAATGCCAAAAAGGTTTTTAAAATATTGACACTATATCAGCCTTTTTAGTTGTTAGTTGTTCTTAGAAACTATAGGGCACAGCCACAGTAAACTGAATAATGAACAACAACAAAATAGTGGCAGAACTGCAACTTAAGTACCCTCACTTCATTACCCAAGGCTCACTGAAAGAAGATACAAATGTAGGTCAATTCTCTCTGATGTGGGAACCTAGGCCCAGGGAGGAGAAAGGACCTGCCGAAGTCAAGAGCTGAGCTGAGCCTGGAGCTGAGCCCTTTCTGGGTGCGAGCCCAGTGCTTTGTAAGCCAGGCTGCATCCATAAGTTAGTGAGGAGCACCTTCTCTTATTACAGACGCATGAATTCTAGTGCACGTCTCATAAAAATTTATAGAGCCATCAATGTCTGCAATAAAAAGCTCTGCTAGATTTCCTCTTTAATGAAAGTATTAAAAACACTGTGAGAACATTGTTTATTTGCAATATCTCCTCCTGTTAAGCTTGAGTTAGTGTTTAAGTAGAGGGATCTAATCTCATATAAATCTCAACAGTAAATAATTCAGGTTTCAAATCAGATAAGGTATGAATTCAACCTCCAGATTCGTGTTCCTTTCTCTAATTGACAATGCAGCCTTTTGCTGCCATATACGCAGGGAATTGTGTGTCTCACTATAATCAAATGAATTCTTTGAATTAAATACTGCTCAGGTCCCTTCTGCTCTGAAGTTTTCTTAAGGAATCAGAATCCACAGGTTTCTCAAATTCAAGCATGCATTCAGTTTTATTTGCTGAAGTGTTTTGTCCTTTCTTAATGGAGATGGAAGAAATCTATAGAGTTTTGAAGTCTTAATTATAACTGAGGTTTATATATTGAAATTCTAAACACTTAAACAATATTAGGTATTTGGATGCTGTGCGGCATGGGTTCAAAAGCTCTCTCATTTCCCATGGGCTAATGCAGACAGCAGAATTTCAATCATTTGCTCATCTTGACACTTCAGGCTTTCCAGGTCAGCGCACCTTTCCTGATTGCCCAGGCCAATGAGCAGGCACTGTTGTAGACTCCGAGATGGGATTCAGGCCAGGAAAAAGGGGATGGAGGGGAAGGAGGGATGGACAGTACAGGGATGACTAAGACCCTGTCTTTATCTTCCCATCTCTTATGGTCTGGAAAGAATATGAAGACAAGAACATATGTATAGCTCAGGAGGATCAAAAGAGGGAGGGAGTGTGCCCAGAGAGTATCAGGAGGAGACAGGAGCTTGGCCTTGAAGAATGGGAGAATTTTAACAGGCATAGCTGGTTGGGCTGGGAGGGAGAGAGTATTTCAGGTGGAGGGAACAACAATGGCAATGGTACAGAGGTGGCAAAGGGCAGATGAGACTGGGGACTGAATGGAAACAAGCCACTAAACTTTGATTGACTATTCTTGGTGGGGCTCATATATGCAGCAAAGCCATATGGCTGGCTAATGAGAGGCACTAGTTTCAATGCTCTTGTGGCATTAAGATAAGCTACAGGCAGCTCGCAGTCCAAGGTGGATTTCTGTTACTGCAATCCATCTAATGGCAATGGCTTATGGACTATTGCCTAGGTAGGCCCCACTGGAAGCTTCTATCAAAGCTGATAATGAGAACTGGGAGCTTCAAGGACCTGGGACAGATGTAGAGCCTTCCTCCATGCCTGACAAGGTACCAACATTCTTGTGTTTGCTTTGCTATTGTTGTTAGGTGCCGTTGAGTCAGTTCCGACTCATAGACACCCTATGCACAACAGAACAAAACACTACCCGGTCCTGCTCCATCCTTACAATTGCTGTTATGCTTGAGCCCGTTGTTCCAGCCACTGTGTCAGTCCACCTCGTTGAGGGTCTTCCTCTTTTCTGCTGACCCTCCACTCTGCCAAGCATGATGTCCTTCTCCAGGGACTGATCTCTCCTCACAACATGTCCGAAGTATGGAAGACGCAGTCTTGCCATCCTTGCCTCTAAGGAGCATTCTGGCTGCACTTCTTCCAAGACAGATTTGTTCGTTCATTTGGCAGTCCACTGTATATTCAATGTTCTTCACCAACACCACAATTCAAAGGCATCAACTCTTCTTCGATCTTCCTTATTCATTGTCCAGCTTTCACATGCATATAATGCGATTGAAAATACCATGGCTTGGGTCAGGCCCACCTTAGTCTTCAGGGTGACGTCTTTGCTCTTCAACACCTTAAAGAGGTCCTTTGTAGCAGATTTACCCAATGCAATGCGTCTTTTGATTTCTTGACTGCTGCTTCCATGGCTGTTGATTTTGGATCCAAGGAAAATGAAATCCTTGACAACTTCAATCTTTTCTCCATTTATCATGTTGCTCATTGGCCCAGTTGTGAGGATTTTTGTTTTCTTTATTTTTTTATGTTGAAGTGCAATCCATACTGAAGGCTGTGGTCTTTGATCTTCATTAGTAAGTGCTTCAAGTTCTCTTCACTTTCAGCAAGCAAGGTTGTGTCATCTGCATAACACAGATTGTTAATGAGTCTTCCTGCAATCCTGATGCCCCATTCTTTTTCATATAGTCCAGCTTCTAGGATTAGTTGCTCAGCATACAGATTAAATAGATATGGTGAAAGAATACAACCCTGACGCACACCTTTCCTGACTTTAAACCATGCAGTATCCCCTTGTTCTGTCCGAACAACTGACTCTTGATCTATGTAAAGGTTCCTCATGAGCACAATGAAGGGTTCTGGAATTCCCATTCTTCACAATGTTATCCATAATTTGTTATGATCCACACAGTCGAATGCCTTTGCGTAGTCAATAAAACACAGGTAAACATCCTTCTGGTGTTCTTTACTTAGAACTCTGCAAATGAAGATGGAGAAGGAGAGCAGAGGCCGAAGCAGCCTGCTTCCTTATGAAGGACCCTTCAAGAGCTGTGAGGGAATCCTCAAGCTACAAGCCCCTCAAATAACAATGACTGATTTTAGAATCTGCAAAGAGAGAATCTGCAGGTCTGAGGCTGGAAGATGCAACTATCTAAAGGTGCTCTCTAAACAAAAGCGCATATATGCAACCTGCAGTAAACTCTTCAGAAAAATCAAGAAGCATCTGGCTAAATTTGTATAATTAAAAAAAAAACAACCTGCTGCTGTCGAGTCTATTCCGACACGTGTTGACCCCAGCACGTTACAGAGTAGAACTACTCTATAGGTTTTTCTTGGCTGTAACCTTTAAAGAAGCAGATTACCAGGCCTTTCTTCTGCAGCACTGCTGAGTGGGTTCAAACCACTAACCTTTAGTTTACTGGTGAGTGGAAGCTATTTGCACCACCCGGGGATCAAATTTATACAATAGGCACATTTAAAAAATTCTTCTGGAAATTTGCATTTGACATTTTCCATCGGGTCATAGCTTAAAGCTGCCCTCTGATATACACGGAAAATAGCTACAAATCCAACAGCCAGAAGGAACAGATTCAAGAAACATTCATCAAGGCTCCATTTATACCTGTGCTGCCAACTCTTTGTGCAGTTGCTGGAATCCACATGTCCTGCCCTCACAAAGAATGTCATTGTCAATAGGGAAAGAGGATACTTTCTCTGCCAAGAATAAGAGAGGAACGCTGAATAACCCATTTAAGTAATTATTGCTCAATCTTGTACTATTTTAACATATCTCACAAAGAAAAAACACCTACTTAAAATTGACAACCAGTTAGAAGATGTAATGAAAGAGAAGACTTTCTTTACAAAGGAAATAAAAAAGATGAAATATCTGTGAATAAACTTAACACAATATTCCAAGCTCTCTATCAGTGGTTGTCAACTTTCACTGTGTTTCAGAATCACCCGGGGTTCCTAAAACAAGTACAGGTTCCTGTCACAAGCACAGAGGGAGATTCATTTTCACTGTCTCGGGGGAAAGCGAGGCATAAGTGTGATTAACCTAACGTTAAGGACAATACTTACCTCTGGTCTTTGGAGGATTAAGAGTGATGTGAATGAGTAGAGATTTACAGGGACTTCCAAGGTATTAATAGGCATTTATTTTACAATTCTTATTTAAACTGTACATGAACAATTTATATACTCTTTCGTATGTATTAAATATATATCTTAAAAAATTTTAAGAGTAAAAGGTTAAGAACAGCCAAAACAATTTTGAAGAAAAACGAAGTAGGGAAACTGAGAGTAATGGAAGACAATAGAGAATCTAGAAACAGCTCCCCACGTATATGGAAATGAGTGGGGGAAATGATGGAGTGTTCAACACATAATCCTAGAACAACTGGTTACCTTTATGCGAAAAGATAAAAATATAAAATGTTTTTATCTAACATCACACCAAAAATATGTCAATTTTCAGGCATATTAAAGAACTAACTGTGAAAATAAAATCTTTAAACTCCTTAGAAGAATATCTTTTAACTTCTCGGTAAGTAAGAATTACATAAATATATTAAAAAAATATAACTCATAAATTTTTTTAAATTTTGGTTAAATTAATATTAAAAATTTATATGCATTAAAAAACACTGTGGGGAAAAAATTAAAATCAAGCAATATCATGGAAGAGGTATTTAGAATACTTATTCCTGACAAAGGATTATTATCCAGAACTTATAAAGAACTCCTATGAATCAAAATACTGAAAAAAAAAAACAACATTTAAAAATTGTGCAAAGAATGTTGTTGTTGTTGTTAGGTGCTGTCGAGTTGGTTCTGACTCATAAAGACCCTACGTACAACGGAAAGAAACACTGCCGGTCCTGCACCATCCTCACAATTGTTATGCTTGAACCCATTGTTGCAGCCACTGTATCAATCCATCTTGTTGAGGCTCTTCCTTGTTTTCACTGACCCTCTACTTTACCAAGTATGATGTCCTTCCTCAGGGACTGATCCCTCCTGATAACATGTCCAAAGTATGTGACATGCAGTCTCGCCATCTTTGCTTCTAAGGAACATTCTGGTTGTACTTCTTCCAAGACAGATTTGTTTGTTCTTTTGGCAGTCCATGGTATATTCAATATTCTTCTGCAATGCCACTATTCACAAGTGTCAATTCTTCCTCGGTACTCCTTATTCATTTTCCAGCTTTTTTTTTTTTTTTCACTCCTTATTCATTTTCCAGCTTTCACATGCATATGAGGCTACTGAAAACACCATGGCTTTGGTCAGGCGCACCTTAGTCTTCTTATTTGCAAAGAATAAAAACAGAGAATTCACAGAAGAGGGAATCTGAATAAACTTATGAAAAGATGTTTAGTGTCACTAGTAATCGGAGAAATGAAGATTAAAAACACACGCCTCAGATTGGTAAAATTTTAAAAAAGTCTGATAATACCAAATTTCTATGCATATATAATAAATTAGAACTTTCATACACTGTTGCTGGTTGCATAAATTGCTATGACAGCTTTGGAGAACAATTTGGAAATAGGTTAAAAATATGCGTACCCTACGACCCAGAAATTACATTAAATTAAATTATATAACCTAGAGCAGCGATGCTTCAAGTGTGTTCTGCAGACTCCTGGGTGTTCCTGAGACCCTTTCAGATGATCCCTGAGACCAATACTATTTTCAAAATAATACTAAGGACGTTATTTGGCTTTTTTCTCTCATGAGTATATGGTGGAGTTTTCCAGAGGCTACGTGACCTAAGGTATTGCAACAGATTGAATGGAAAAACAGGTAGAAAGATCCAGCTATCTTCAATTAAAGAGATTTGCAAAGATATAAAGCAAGGCCACTCTTCTCACTATTTTTTTTGTTGTTGTTGTTTAGGAAAATAAGGTATTTATTTCTAAATGAATAAATAATAAATTTAAATTTTCTCAGCATTAATTTCTATTATGTTAAATAGCAATAGATATAATCCACATTATTGGGGTCCTCAATAACCTGTGAGCCTACAATTAGATTCATTGACTAGGTGTTTCTAATCTGCAGTCGGCCCCGGCCTTGTTCTGATTGATAATATTGAGCTTTTCCATCGTCTCTTTCCACAGGTGCAGTCAATTTGATTACTGTGTATTCCATCTGGCTAGGTCCATGTGTATAGTCGCTGTTTATGTTGGTGAAAAAGGTATTTCCAAGGAAGAAGTCGTTGGTCTTGCAAAATTCAATCATGTGATCTCAGGCATCATTTTTCTCACCAAGGCCATATTGTCCAAATATCAATCCTTCTTCTTTGCTTCCAACTTTCTCATTCCAATCACCAGTAGTTACCAGTGCATCCTGATAGCATTTTTGATCGATTTCAGACTTCAAAAGTTGGTAAAAATCTTCAATTTGGTGGGTGGTATGTAAATTTATGTAAATTTCAATAATAGTTGTATTAACTGGTCTTCTTTGTAGGCATAAGGATATTACCCTATCACTGACAGCGTTGTACTTCAGGACAGATCTTTAAATGTTCTTTTTGACAGTGAATGCAACACCATTCCTCTTCAAGTTGTTGTCATTCCCAGCATAGTAGGTCATATGATTGTCCTATTCAAAATGGCCAATACATTTCAGTCCATTTCAGCTCACTAATGCCTCGGATATAGATGTTTGTGCATTCCATTTCATTTTTGACAACTTCCAATTTTCCTAGATTGATAACTTCATACATTCCACGTTCCAATTATTAATGGATGTTTGTGGGTGTTTCCTCTCATTTTGAGTCGTGCCACATCACCAGTGAAGGTCCCGAAAGCTTTACTCCTCACACGTCATTAAGGTCAACTCTACTTTGAGGCTGTAGCTCTTCTGCAGTCACATCTTGAGTGCCTTCCAACATGAGGGGCTCATCTTCCAGCACTAATTATCAGACAATGTCCTGCTGCTATTCATAAGGTTTTCCCTGGCTAATGCTTTTCTGAAGTAGGCTGCCTAGTCCTTCTTCCTTGTCTATCTTAGTCTGGAAGCTCAGCTGGAACCTGTCCACCATGGGAGACCCTGCTGGTATTTGAATACCAGTGGCTTAGCTTCCAGCATCACAGCAACAAACAAGCCCTCACAATTTGACAAACTGACTATGCATGGGGGGTGCAAGTTCAAGGTGAAACTGAAGAAAATTAAAACAAGTTGACGAGAGTCAAAGTAGGACCTTGAGCATATACCACCTGAATTTAGAGACCATCTCTAGAATAGATTTGAGGCGTTGAACACTAATGACCAAAGACCAGAAAAGATGTGGAACAAGGACATCACACATGAATAAAGCAAAAGGTCATTAAAAAGACAGAAGAGAAAGAAAAAACCAAAATGGATGTCAGAGGAGACTCTGAAACTTGATCTTGAACGTCAAGTAGCTAAAGCAAAAGGAAAAAAAATTATGAAATAAGAGAGCAGAACAGAAGATTTCAAAGGGCGGCTCAAGAAGACAAAGTAAAGTATTATGATAACATGTGCAAAGACCTGGAGATAGTAAACCAAATGGGAAGAACACACTCTGCATTTCTAATGCTGAAAGAACTGAAGAAAAAATTCAAGCCTCGAGTTGCAATACCAAAGAATTCAATAGGAAAAATATTAAATGACTCAGGAAGCATCAAAAGAAGATGGAAGGAATACACAAAGTCACTACACAAAAAATAATTGGTTGACATTCAACCATTTCAGGAGGTAACATATGATCAGGAACCAATGGTACTGAAGGAAGAAATCCAAGCTGCACTGAAGGCATGAGTGAAAAACAAGGCTCCAGGAACTGAAAGAATACCAAATGAGATGTTTCAACAAATGAATGCAGCACTAAAAGTGCTTACTCGTCTATGCCAAGAAATTTGGAAGACACCTTTCGGGACAACCGACTGGAAGAGATCCATATTTATGCCTATTTCCAGTAAAGGTGATCCAACCAAATGTGGAAATTATAGAACAATATCAATAATATCACATGCAAACAAAATACAGCTGAGAATCATTCAAAAGTGGCTGCAACGGTATATTGACAGGGAACCGCCAAAAATTCAAGCTGGATTTAGAAGAGAATGTGGAACAAGGGATATCATTGTTGATGTCAGATGGATTCTGGCTGAAAGTAGACAATACCAGAAAGATGTTTACCTGTGTTTTATTGACTATGCAAAGGCATTCAACTGTGTGGATCATAACAAATTATTGATAACATTGAGAAGAATGGGAATTCCAGAACACTTCATTGTGCTAATGAAGAATCAGTACATGGATCGAGAGGCAGTCTTTCTAATAGAACAAGGAGATACTGCATGGTTTAAAGTCAGGAAAGATGTGCGTCAGGGTTGTATCCTTTCACCATACTTATTCAACCTGTATGCTAAGCAAATAATCCGAGAAACTGGACAATGTGAAGAAGAGTAGGGTATCAGGATTGGAGGATACTCATTAACAACCTGCATTATGCATATGACACAACCTAGCTTACTGAAAGTGAAGAGGACTGGAAGCACTTACTCATGAAGGTCAAAGACCACAGTCTTCACTATGGATTGCACCTCAACATAAAGAAAACAAACAACCTCACAACTGGACCAATAAGCAACATCATGATAAACGGAAAAAAGATTGAAGTTGTCAAGAATTTCATTTTACTTGGATCCGCAATCAACACCCATGGAAGCAGCAGTCAAGAATTCAAAAGATGCATTGCATTGGGCAAGTCATCTGAAAAAGATCTCTTTAAAGTGTTGAAAAGCAAATATGTCACCTTGAGGACTAAGGTGCAACTGACCCAAGCCATGGTGTTTTCAGTTCCCTCATATGCAAACGAAAACTAGACAATGAATAAGGAAGACTGAAGAAGAATTGATGTCTTTGAATTGTGGTGATGGTGAAGAATACTGAATATACCATGGACTGCCAAAAGAATGAACAAGGAGGCAGGACCAAGATGGTGGAGTAGTCAGATGCTTTTGGTGGTCCCTCTTACAACAAGGACCTGAAAATATAAGTGAATTGATTATGTATGACAAACTAAGAACCCTGAACATCAAAGGCAAAGTCAGGAAATTGGACTGAGCAGAAGGAGGTGGGCGAGACGGTTCAGAGGCAGCGAGGAGTTGCCGCACCTGACTCAGTGGACCAGTGGCCTGAGGCCCAATGCCCTGGCAAGACTGCTGTGGGGCTGGTGGTAGCATTTGGTATGCATTTTCCACAGCAGGAGAGAGCGAGTGGCACAGAGTCTACTCATGCTTCCGGGATGAGCAAAGAACAGTGCTCTCAGCAAAAGGTAAGTACTTGCATCTAATTTACCATTTGGACCAAAAAGTAACCCCTTTGAAAGAACTCCTTCCCATTTATCTGATCCCTCTTCCCTCTGCTCCAGCGCCCGAGCTGGCTTCAGTGGTGGTCACTTTCTCTAGGCATGAGATAGGACCTGCTGCATGTCCTGAGCCATTCTCCTGTCTTTGGATAAGGAACAAATTAACAAATAGAGAAAAAATAATCTGCTGGCCCTCATAAACTGGAAACTCAGGGCAGAAGTGGCTCCTTTGCCTGGGTACAGGTAAAAGAGGTCTAGGGACTGTGAATGCCTTTCATCCCTGCAAGGAACTGTGTGGGCCCATTTCAGCAGCTTAGGTCCTCTTTGGCACAGTGCAAGGCTGTATGCACCTGAGGACTAACTTCAACTGTTTCCACTGTGTGATGGAGAGACAGGTTTTTGACATTTGACACCACTCTGCTTATTAAGCAGGGTCCTCACCTACCCACATCAGGGGTCTGAGGACTGGTGGCTCTACGCAAGCCACCTAGCCACTCGCAACAGGGGTCCAAGGATAAGTGGTGCCTCCCAGTCCTAACAGCCAAAACCACAATCCTAAACATCAAAATAAAAAACAAGAAAATCATAAAGACTCAGCAAAAAGAATATTAACAACAACAAAAAAGAGGAAAATATGATATATAAAGAAAAAACTACTCAGTACAAAAAACTAAGTGGAAAAAAGAAACTGTCAACAACACACACAAAAAGACATAAAATGACAGCACTAAACTCATACCTATCCATAATTAGGTTGAATGTAAATGGACTAAATGCACCAATAAAGAGACAGAGAGTCTCAGACTGGATAAAGAAACATGAGGATCTATATGCTGCCTATAAGAGACACACCTTAGACTTAGAGACACAAACAAACTAAAACTCAAAGGATAGAAAAAAATACATCAAGCAAACAATAAGCAAAAAAGAAGAGGAGTAGCAATGTTAATTTCTGACAAAATAGACTTTAAACTTAAATCTACCACAAAGGATAAAGAAGGACACTACATAATGATAAAAGGGACAATTGACCAGGAAGATATAACCATATTAAATATTTATGCACCCAATGACAGGGCTGCAAGGTACATAAATCAAATTTTAACAGATGTGAAAAGTAAGATAGACACCTCCACAATTATAGTAGGAGACTTCAACACACCACTTTTGGAGAAGGACAGGACATCCAGTAAGAAGCTCAATAGGGACGCGGAAGACCTAATTACAACAATCAGCCAACTTGACCTCATTGACTTATACAGAACTCTCCACCCAACTGCTGCAAAGTATACTTTTTTTCTAGCGCACATGGAACATTCTCTAGAATAGACCACATATTAGGTCATAAAACAAACCTTTGCAGAATCCAAAACATCGAAATATTACAAAGCATCTTCTCAGACCACAAGGCCATAAAAGTGGAAATCAATAACAGAAAAATCAGGGAAAAGAAATCAAATACTTGGAAACTGAACAATACCCTCCTGAAAAAAGACTGGGTTATAGAAGGCATTAAGGAGGGAATAAAGAAATTCATAGAATGCAACGAGAATGAAAACACTTCCTATCAAAACCTCTGGGACACAGCAAAAGCAGTGCTCAGAGGCCAATTTATATCGATAAATGCACACATACAAAAAGAAGAAAGAGCCAACATCATAGACCTGTCCCTACAACTTGAACAAAACAAATAGAAAGTGAGCAACAAAAGAATCCATCAGGCACCAGAAGAAATCAAATAATAAAAATTAGAGCTGAACTAAATGAATTAGAGAACAGAAAAACAATTCAAAGAATTAACAAAGCCAAAAGCTGGTTCTTTGAAAAAATTAACAAAATTGATAAACCATTGGCTAGACTGACTAAAGAAATACAGGAAAGGAAACAAATAACCCTAATAAGAAACAAGATGGGCCACATCACAACAGACCTAACTGAAATTAAAAGAACCATATCATATTATTACAAAAAATTGTACTCTAACAAATTTGCAAACCTAGAAGAAATGGATGAATTCCTGGAAAAACACTACCTACCTAAACTAACACAATCAGAAGTAAAACAACTAAATAGACCCTTAACAAAAAAAGAGATTGAACCAGTAATCAAAAAACTCCCAACCAAAAAAGCCCTGGCCCGGATGGCTTCACTGCAGAGTTCTACCAAACTTTCAGAGAAGAGTTAACACCACTACTACTAAAGGTATTTCAAAGCATAGAAAATGACGGAATACTACCTAACTCATTCTATGAAGCCACCATCTCCCTGATACCAAAACCAGGTAAAGACATCACAAAAAAAGAAAATTACAGACCTATATCCCTCATGAACACAGGTGCAAAAATCCTCAACAAAATTCTAGCCAATAGAATTCAACAACATATCAAAAAAATAATCCACCATGACCAAGTGGGATTTATACCAGGTATGCAAGGCTGGTTTAATATTAGAAAAACCATTAATGTAATCCACCATATAAATAAAACAAAAGACAAAAACCACATGATCTTATCAATTGATGCAGAAAAGGCATTTGACAAAGTCCAACACCCATTTATGATAAAAACTCTCACCAAAATAGGAATTGAAGGAAAATTCCTCAACATAAAAAAGGGCATCTATACAAAGCCAACAGCCAACATCACTCTAAATGGAGAGAGCCTGAAAGCATTTCCCTTGAGAACAGGAACCAGACAAGGATGCCCTTTATCACCACTCTTATTCAACATTGTGCCAGAGGTCCTAGCCAGAGCAATTAGGCTAGACAAAGAAATAAAGGGCATCCGGATTGGCAAGGAGGAAGTAAAATTATCTCTATTTGCAGATGACATGATCTTATACACAGAAAACCCTAAGGAATCCTCCAGAAAACTACTGAAACTAATAGAAAAGTTTGGCAGAGTCTCAGGTTACAAGATAAACACACAAAAATCACTTGGATTCCTCTACATCAACAAAAAGAACATCGAAGAGGAAATCACCAAACCAATACCATTCACAGTAGCCCCCAAGATGATAAAATACTTAGGAATAAATCTTACCAAAGGTGTAAAAGACCTATACAAAGAAAACTACAAAGTACTACTGCAAGAAACTAAAAAGGACCTACTTAAGTGCAAAAACATACCTTGCTCATGGATAGGAAGACTTCACATAGTAAAAATGTCTATTCTACCAAAAGCCATCTATACATACAATGCAATTCCGATCCAAATTCCAATGTCATTTTTTAACGTGTTGGAGAAACAAATCACCAACTTCATATGGAAGGGAAAGCAGCCTCGGATAAGGAAAGCATTACTGAAAAAGAAGAAGAAAGTGGGAGGCCTCACTCTACCTGATTTCAGAACCTATTATACAGCCACAGTAGTCAAAACAGCCTGGTACTGGTACAACAACAGGCACATAGACCAATGGAACAGAATTGAGAACCCAGATATAAATCCATCCATATAGGAGCACCTGATATTTGACAAAGGACCAGTGTCAGTTAATTGGGGAAAAGATAGTCTTTTTAACAAATGGTGCTGGCATAACTGGATATCCATTTGCAAAAAAATGAAACAAGACCCATACCTCACACCATGCACAAAAACTAACTCAAAATGGATCAAAGACCTAAACCTAAAAATTAAAACCATAAAGATCATGGAAGAAAAAATAAGGACAACCTTAGGAGCCCTAATACAAGGCATAAACAGAATACAAAACATCACCAAAAATGACGAAGAGAAACCAGATAACTGGGAGCTCCTAAAAATCAAACACCTATGCTCATCTAAAGGTTTCACCAAAGCAGTAAAAAGACAGCCTACAGACTGGGAAAGAATTTTCAGCTATGACATCTCCGACCAGCGCCTCATCTCTAAAATCTATATGATTCTGTCAAAACTCAACCACAAAAAGACAAACAACCCAATCAAGAAGCAGGCAAAGGATATGAACACGCTCTTCACTAAAGAAGATATTCAGGCAGCTAACAGATACATGAGAAAATGCTCTCGATCATTAGCCATTAGAGAAATGCAAATTAAAACTGCGATGAGATTTCATTTTACTCCAACAAGGCTGGCATTAATCCAAAAAACACAAAATAATAAATGTTGGAGAGGCTGCGGAGAGATTGAAACTTTTATACACTGCTGGTGGGAATGTAAAATGGTACAGCCACTTTGGAAATCTATCTGGCGTTATCTTAAACAGTTAGAAATAGAACTACCATACAACCCAGAAATCCCACTCCTCGGAATATACCCTAGAGAAATAAGAGCCTTCACACAAACAGATATATGCACACCCATGTTTATTGCAGCTCTGTTTACAATAGCAAAAAGCTGGAAGCAACCAAGGTGTCCATCAACAGATGAATGGTTAAATAAATTGTGGTATATTCACACAATGGAATACTACGCATCGATAAAGAACAGTGACGAATCTGTGAAACATTTCATAACATGGAGGAACCTGGAAGGCATTATGCTGAGTGAAATTAGTCAGAGGCAAATATTGTATAAGACCACTATTATAAGATCTTGAGAAATAGCATGAACTGAGAAGAACACATACTTTTGTGGTTACGAGGCGGGGGGGAGGGAGGGTGGGAGAGGATTTTTTACTGATTAGATAGTAGATAAGAACTACTTTAGGTGAAGGGAAGGACAATACTCAATGCATGGAAGGTCAGCTCAACTGGACTGGACCAAAAGCAAAGAAGTTTCCGGGATAAAATGAATGCCTCGAAGAGCAAGGGCGGGGGCTTGGGAACCACGGTTTAAGGGGACTTCTAAGTCAATTGGCAAAATAATTCTATTATGAAAACATTCTGCATCCCACTTTGAAATGTGGCGTCTGGGGTCTTAAATGCTAACAAGTGGCCATCTAAGATGCATCAATTGGTCTCAACCCACCTGGATCAAAGGAGAATGAAGAACACCAAGGTCACACGACAACTAAGAGCCCAAGAGACAGAAAGGGCCACATGAACCAGAGACCTACATCTTCCTGAGACCAGAAGAACTAGTTGGTGCCCGGCCACAATCGATGACTGCCCTGACAGGGAGCACAACAGAGAACCCCTGAGGGAGCAGGAGATCAGTGGGATGCAGACCCCAAATTCTCACAAAAAGACCATACTTAATGGTCTGACTGAGGCTAGAGGAATCCCGGCGGTCATGGTCCCCAAACCTTCTGTTGGCCCAGGATAGGAACCATACCCCAAGAGAACTCATCAGACTTGGAAGGGACTGGACGGTGGATTGGAGAGAGATGCTGATGAAGAGTGAGCTACTTGTATCAGGTGGACACTTGAGACTGTGTTGGCATCTCCTGTCTGGAGGGGGGATGGGAGGGTAGAGAGGGTTGGAAGCTGACAAAATTGTCACGAAAGGAGAGACTGGAAGGGCTGACTCATTGGGGGAGAGAAAGTGGGAGTATGGAGTAAGGTGTATATAAACTTATATGTGACAGACTGACTTGACTTGTAAACGTTCACTTGAAGCTCAATAAAAATTTTTTAAAAATCTAATGTATGGATGGAAAAACATCTAGACGGTGCTGCTGGGGGGTAGAGGTAGAGAAAGTGTGGGAATGGGCATAACAGAACAATTTTCTGTAATAATAACATACCATACCTTATAAAGGTTTGAATTTTATTGCTTTATGTATATATTGGAACTCAGTAAATGGTACACTAAAGGTTTTAAAAATTAATACAAAACAAATACTGAACTCCAGTCAGTAATATGCATGTTGGAGTATCTGGAGTAACTGTCTTGATATCTGCAACTTAATTTGAAATGCATCAAAAATAAAATGCCTCTTAGAAGGGTAAGGGGATAGCTAGACAGATCAATCTGTAATAAATTAGGTATAGTGAAATGTTAATTGTGGAATGAAGGTGGTGGATGCAATAATGTTGTTATAATAAAATACTGCCTCACGTTAAAGCAACAATGATAAAATGATTGATAATTAAATAATAAAGTAGTTAAAGCAAAAACAAACATTATGTGGCAGTTGCTATGAGTCAGAATCGACTTGACAGTGACAGGTTTTTAGGTTTGGTTAGGTAGAATTGATATTTTCACAATGTTGAGTCTACCTATCCATGAGCGTGGTATGTTTTTCCATTTATGTAGGTTTCTTTTGTTTTATTTGCAGTAATGTTTTGTAGCTTTCTTTGATTAGGTCTTTTACGTCCCTGGTTACATTTATTCCTGAGGTTTTTTTTTTTTTTTTAGGGCATCATTTGATTTCTTGACTGCTGCTTCCATGGGTGTTGATTGTGGATCCACGTAAAATAAATTCTTGACAACTTCAAAAAAAAAATCAGTCAACTTGACCTCATAGACATATATAGAACACTCCACCCAACAGCAGCCAAACATACTTTCTTCTCCAACACACACAGAACATTCGCCAGAACAGACCACATATTAGGTCATAAAGCAAGCCTTAATAGAATCCAAAGCATCAAAATATTACAAAGCATCTTCTCTGACCATAAAGCCATAAAAGTAGAAATCAATAACAGAAAAAGCAGGGAAAAGAAATCAAACACTTGGAAACTGAACAACGGCTTCCTCAAATACTACTGGGTTATAGAAGAAATTAAGGACAGAATAAAGAAATTCATAGAACTCAACGAGAATGAAAACGCTTCCTACCAGAACCTTTAGGACACAGTTAAAGCAGTGCTCAGAGGTCAATTTATAACAATAAAGGCACACATCCAAAAAGAAGACAGGGCCAAATTCAAAGAACTATCCCTACAAGTTGAATAAATAGAAAGAGAGCAACAAAAGAAACTCTCGGGCATCAGAAGAAAAGAAATAATAAAAATGAGAGCATAATTAAACGAAATAAAGAACAGAAAAACAATTCAAAGCTTTAATAAGACCAAAGGTGGTTCTTTGAAAAGATCAACAAAACTGATAAACCAAACTGATGAAAGAAAAACAGGAGAGGAAGCAAATAACCCGAATAAGAAATGGGCGATACCACAACAGACCCAACTGAAATTAAAAGAATCATATCAAATTACTATGAAAAACTGTACTCTAACAAATTTGAAAACCTAGAGGAAATGGATGAATTTCTAGAAATACACTACCTATTTAAACTAACAAAAACAGAAGTAGAACAACTAAATAAACCTGTAACAAAAGAAGAGATTTAAAAAGTAATTTAAAAACTCGCAACAAAAAGAGCCCTACCCTCACGGCTTCACTGCAGAGTTCTACCAATCTTTCAGAGAAGAGTTAACACCACTACTACTAAAGGTATTTCGGAGCATAGAAAAGGATGTAATACTCCCAAACTCATTCCATGAAGCCAGCATATCCCTGATACCAAAACCAGGTAAGGACACCACAAAAAAGAAAATTACAGACCTGTATCCCTCATGAACCTAGATGCAAAAATCCTCAGCAAAATTCTAGCCAATAGACTTCAACAACATATCAAAAAATAATTCACCATGACCAAGTGGGCCTCATACCAGCTATGCAGGGATGGTTTAACATTAGAAAAACAATCAACGTAATCCATCATATAAATAAAACAAAATATAAGAACTACATGATCTTATCAATTGATGCAGAAAAGGCTTTTGGCAAAGTCCAACACCCATTCGTGATAAAATCTCACAGCAAAAATAGAAATAGAAGGGACAATATAATAAAGGACATTTATGCAAAGCCAATGGCCAACATTATCCTAAACAGAGAGAGTCTGAAAGCATTCCTCTTCAGAAGGGGAACCAGACCAGGAAGCCCTTTATCACCACTCTTATTCAACATCGCGCTGGAGGTCCTAGCCAGAGCAGTCAGGGTAGGTAAAGAAATAAAGGCCAACCAAGTTGGTAAGAAAGAAGTCAAAGTATCTCTATTTGTAGATGACATGATCGTATACATAGAAAACCCTAAAGAATCCTCAAGAAAACTACTGGAACTAATAGAAGATTTCAGCAAAGTATCAGGATACAAGATAAACATCCAAAAATCAGTTGGATTCTTCTACACCAACAAAAAGAATGTTGAAGAGGAAATCACCAAATTGATACCATTTACAATAGCCCCCAAGAAGATAAAATATTTAGGAATAAATCTAATCAGAGAGGTAAAAGACCTATTCAAAGAAAACTATGAGAGACTACTGCAAGAAACCTCCTATAAAACCAGAAATCCATTCTGGTCGAGTTCATTCTGACTCATAGTGACCCTAAGGACAGAGCAGAACTGCCCCATAGGGTTTCCAAGGAGCACCTGGCGGATTCAAACTGCCAACCTTTTGGTTAGCAGCCATAGCTTTTAATCACCATGCCACCAGGGTTTCCAAAAGAAACCTACATAAGTGGAAAAAAAAATACCTTGCTCATGGATAGGAAGACTCAACACTGTGAAAATGTCTGTTCTACCCAAAGTGATCTACAGATATAATGCAATCCCGATCCAAATTCCAACTACATTTTTTAATGAGATGGAGAAACAAATCACCAACTTCATATGGAAGGGGAAGAGGCCCCAGATAAGTAAAGCATTACTGAAAAAGAAGAACAAAGTGGGAGGCCTTACTCTACTGGATTTTAGAACCTATTATACCACCACAGTACTCAAAACAGCCTGGTACTGGTACAACAACAGATATATAGACCAATGGAAGAGAATTGAGAATCCAGACATAAATCTATCCACCTATGAGCAGCTGATATTTGACAAAGTCCCAAAGTCAGTTAATTGGGGAAGACAGTCTTTTTAACAAATGGTGCTAGCATAACTGGATATCCATCTGCAAAAAAGTGAACCAAGACCCGTACCTCACACCATGCACAAAAACTAATTCAAAATGGATTTAAAGACCTAAACATAAAGTCTAAAACCATAAAGATCATGGAAGAAAAAATAGAGACAGTGTTAGGACCCCTAATACATAGCATAAACAGTATAGGAAACATTACTAACAATGCACAAACACCAGAAGGGAAACTAGATAACTGGGATGTCCTAAAAAGCAAACACTTATGCTCATCCAAAGCCTTCACCAAAAGAGTAAAAAGACTACCTACAGACTGGGAAAAAGTTTTTGCTACGACAAATCTGATCAGTGTTTGATCTCTAAAATCTACATGATACTGCAAAAAGTCAACAACAAAAAGACAAATAACCCAATTAAAAAATGAGCAAAGGATATGAACAGGCACTTCATCAAGGAATACTTTCAGGTGGCTACCAGATACATGAGGAAATGCTCAGGATTATAAGCCATTAGAGAAATGCAAGTCAAAGCTAAAATGAGATACCATCTCACTCCAAAAAGGTTGGCATTAATCCAAAAAACACAAAATAATAAATGTTGGAGAGGCTGTGGAGAGATTGGAACACTTATACACTGCTGGTGGGAATGTAAAATGGTACAACCATTTTGAAAACCGATTTGTACTTCCTTCAAAAGCTAGAAATAGAACTATCATAAGATCCAGCAATCCCACTCCTTGGAATATATTCTAGAGAAGTAAGAGCCCTCGCATGAACAGATATATGCACACCCATGTTCATTGCAGCACTGTTTACAATAGCAAAAAGACAGAAGCAACCAAGGTGCCCATCAACGGATGAAGAGATAAATAAATTACGGTATATTCACATAACAGAATACTACGCAACAATTAAGAACAGTGATGAATCCGTGAAACATCTCATAACTTGGGGGAATCTGGAAGGCATTATACTGAGTGAAATTAGTCGGTTGCAAAAAGATAGATATTGTATGAGGCCACTATTATAAGAACTCAAGAAAAAGTTTAAACACAGACGAATATATTCATTGATTGGTATGAGGGTGGGGAGGGAGGGAGAGAGGTATTCACTAATTAGATAGTAGATAAAAACTGTTTTTGGTGAAGGGAAAGACAACACACAATACAGGGGAGGCCAGCACAACTTGACTAAACCAAAAGCTAAGAAGTTTCCTGAATACAACCAAATGCTTCAAAGGCCAGAGTAGCAGGGACTGGGGCCCGGGGACCATGGTTTCAGGGGACAGCTAAGTCAACTGGCATAATAAAATCTTTTAAGAAAACATTCTGCATCCCACTTTGGTGAGTGGTGTCTGGGGTCTTAAATGCTAGCAAGTGATGCATCAACTGGTCTCAACTCACCTGGAGCAAAGGAGAATGAAGAACACCAAAGACACAAGGTAAATATGAGCCCAAGAGACAGAAAGGGCCACATAAACCAGAGAATCCATCAGTCTGAGACTGGAAGAACTAGATGGTGCCCGGCTACCATGAATGAGTGCCCTAATAGATAACACAACAGAGAATCCCTGAGGGAGCAGGGAACAGTGGGATGCAAACTTCAAATTCTCGTAAAAAGACCAGACTTAACGGTTTGACCAAGACTTGAGGGACCCCAGAGGTCATTGTTCCCAGATCCTCTGTTAGCCGGTATCTTGGTTATCTAGTGCTGCTGTAACAGAAATACCACAAGTGGATGGCTTTAACAAAGCAAAGTTTATTTTCTCACACTACAGTAGGCTAAAAAGTCCAAATTCAAGGTGTCGGCTCCAGGGGAAGGCTTTCTCTCTCTGTCGGCCTTCTCATCAATGTTCCCCTAGATTAGGAGCTTCTTCGCGCAGGGACCCCAGGTCCAAAAGATACACTCTGCTCCCAGGACTGCTTTCTTGGTGATATGAGATCCCCCTGTCTCTCTTCTTGCTTCTTTCTTTTATATCTCAAGAGATTGCCTCAAAACACAGTCTAATCTTGTAAATTGAGTCCTGCCTCAGTAACACAACTGCTGCCCATCCTCTCTCATTAACATCATAGAGGCGGGATTTACAACACACAGTAAACTCACACAATACCAGGAATCATGGCTCACCCAAATTGATACACATATTTTTGGGGGGACACAATTCAATCCCTGACAGTCCGAGACTGTAACCATTCCGGAAGCCAACTCTTCAGACAGGGATTGGACTGGACTACAAGGCAGAAAATTGATGAGGAGTGAACTTCTTGGCTCAAGTAGACACATGAGACTATATATGTGGGCAGCTCCTGCCTGGAGGTGAGATGAGAAGGCAGAGGGGGGTAATAGCTGGTTGAATGGACACAGGGAATACAGGGTGGAGAGGAGGAGCGTGCTGTCACCTTAGGGGGAGAGCAGCTCGGGTTACATAGAAAGGTGTGCATAAGTTTTTGAATGAGAGACTGACTTGAATTGTAAACTTTCACTTAAAACACGATAAATAAATGAATAAATAAGAACGAACAAATCTGTCTTGGAAGAACTACAACCGGAATGCTCCTCAGAAGCAAGGATGGCAAGACTACATCTCACATACTTTGGACGTGAGGGATTAGTCCCTGGAGAAGGACATCATGCCTGGTAACGTGGAGGGTCACCGAAAAAGAGGAAGGCCTTCAACGAGATGGATTGACACAGTGGCTGCATCAATGGGCTCAAGAATAACAATGATTGTGAGGATGGTGCAGGACTGGGCAGTGTTTCGTTCTGTTGTGCATAGGGTCACTATGAGTCGGAACTGACTCGACAGCACCTAACAATAACAACAAATAACAACCAGGTGTATGCTGAACACCTTTTTCTGTGCCAGGCTCTGGGCTGGGGACTTTGTGGCACAGAGGGGGCATTCACTTCATAAGTGAAACAACATGCCCAGCTTCATCTGCCCTGAGATGCTAGCTGGTCTAGTTGATGCTTCCACAGATAGGTGCCTCCACAGAAGCTTCAGGCTACTCCCCCCTTCCATCCGTGAATTATGTGACAACTGCAGTAAACTACCAACCTCAGGGTGGAAAGCCTGGGAAGATTCCAATTAGTCCCAGTGCCATCTGTGCTCCCAGTTTCAGCCAATTACGTTGCCAAGACAGAGAAGAAAAATGAAAACAGGCCACATCCATGCTCACATTTAATTGCTAGCCAGGTCCAACTGGTTACCAGCACAGAACCTCTGGGCTCTCCACCAATACCAATGTAAACCCCTGTTCAACTCATCTGAGCACCCAGGCATTGTGGGCCATTGAGAGGGCTACCTAATGCACTCAGAAGTTTTTCAAATTCATTCCACAAATGGTGGTTCACCACAATTTTCTGAATGCCTCCTTGGTGCCAGGCTTCAGGAGATGTGCGTTTTTGTGTTTTCTTCACTTAATCCTTGCAACAGCACCAATGGTTAATGACGTCATCTTTGTACAGACCCAGCACGCAACTGGATTTCAGTGCTGTTAATAACACTGCCTGGTTGCTGGTGCCATTTGCAAAGTGGAGGATGGTAATAATAACAAGAGAGATCCGGTCTCACGGCCCATTTATAGAGAGGAATGTTTCTCCATGGATTCTCTACCTATATATGTCTGTCTATAAATATGTATATTGATTGATAGACACACACATATAAAAATATATAAGATACATTTATATTTCCGTCCTTTAATGTTCTCAAGACCAGATATTATTATACCCATCTGATTGGTAAGGGAGGGATCAGAGGCACAAACTATGGTTAAATCATTTGACAAAATCACAAAGCACCTAAGTGGCAGACTATGGTCTCCTGCCCAGTCTTGTCTGGTTTTCATGAGCTTTCTTAACAGTCTCCTCCCCAACCCCTGAATCTTACAGCCTTCCCTGACTCCTTAGTAGCTGTCTCACTTGGATGCCCCTCATTCAAAGAGGTCCAGAGTAAAAGAGTGAGCTGCTTCCACAGATTTTTTTTTAGAGGTTTCAGAAGAGCTGTCGTAGGGCAGAAGGGGATTTCTCTGAAATCTGACAGAGGCCATGGCCCCTGAAGACCAAGAGACATGAAAGCAGCGACGCGAACAGACACATGTCCATCAATCTCCATTGCAGCACTGTTCACAAGAGCTAAAAGGTGGAAGCAATCAAAGCGTCCATCACCAGATGAATAAATAAACAAAATGTGGTACGTACATACATTGAAATATTATTCAGCCACAAAGAGAAATGAACGTCTGATATATGCTACGACCTGGATGAACCTTGAAAATGTGGTGCTGAGTGAAATTAGTCAGTGGTGAAAGGACAAAAACAGTATGATATCATTTATATGAAATAAGCAAATATATAAAAACCAAAAATTATTAGTGGTTACCAGGGTGGGGAGGGGGGGAGGAAGGGGAGTTGTTGCTTAGGGGGCAGAGAGTTTATGTTAATGGTGGTAGAATAATTTGGAAAAGGATAGCTAGAATGGTTTCACAACTTAAAGTATGTAATCAATGTCACTGAATTATACATGTAGAAATTGTCGAATTGGTGTATGGTTTATTGTGTATATTTTCATCACAATAAAAAGAAATCAGGTCTTCTTGATGAAAATCAAAGTACTGTGCCTTGAATTTCTAAGATTAGAGAACATGTTTGTGGATTAGCTGATACGTAGAAGGCACAAATATTTGACAGAAGATAACCTCTTGAAGAAGTGAAAACGAAAGCAGGCTGACCCATCTGACCAAGTTGCAACATAACAAAGCCCAGTTCAGCTGCTACCCCTCCCCAACATGACTCTATGAATGACACTTCCCAGTTGGCTTCCCATGATCCCTTACAGGCAAACCAGTTGCCACTGAGTTTAGGCTGACTCACAGCGGCCCTATAGGACAAAGAAGAACTGCCCCATAAGGCTCCAAGGCTGTAATGTTTACAGAAGCAGACTGCCACATCTTTCTCTCACGGAGTACCTGGGGGATTCAAAAGGCTGACCTTTCGGTTAGCAGCCAAGTGCTCTTTCTTATAGGCAAAGTGCCTACTAATGCAAGGGATAAAAGAAGCATTGATCTGGGAAGTAAGCAAGCTAAGTTCAGGTCTCAGTTTAGCCAATTCTGAGCTGTAGGACCTTGGGCAAGTTATTTCACCTCTCTGAGCTTCAGCTTCCTCCCTGTAAAGTAGGGGGACAATTCCTGCCCCTTGTGGTCTTCGCTGGCCTGTTATACAATTTTAATGACATAGTGGATGTCAAACTTCAGTGTGAAAGTTATCTGATGATAAAGAACAAGTTCTTGAGAACAAGAACTAAAATATAACCAGGCACAAGGATTCCTCAACAGAATTCAGTGTGACCAACTACCAGTCTCACTTCAAACCCACCCCAATATTTTGTTAAAAGCATAACAATGTACTCTTTCTAGAGGAATCCAAAAACAATAATAACTGAGGCTGACCCTTGATTTAAGGGTAGGATTCAGTTGAGTCACAATCACAAATGATATACTTTTCTAGTTGCCTGAAAGCAGAGGAGGATGCCCACTAGCCCAGCCAACCTGAATGGTCTCTGGAAGGGCCATGCCTCTCCTTTGTTGATTGTTCAATGGCAAACGGTGGAAACTTGACTGGAGGGTAGAAAAAAAAACTAATCTCCCATGGAGAGGAGAGTGGCATTATCTAAAAGGCTGGTCATCTTCCTTCAGAACCAGGTTCCCTCATTTCTAGTCCAAAGTGGTCTTTGAAGAGGTCCCAAGGGAACAAGCATTTAGCTCTGGGCTTCAGCAGCTTGGTGATTCTTACGATGTCATCCTTTCTCACCAAATCCTAAGGAACTATTTAACAGAGTTGGCTAGGTTGACAGGATTGTCTTTGCTGTGTGACTCATCGTTTTTACTAGGAGACTTGCAAACAAATTGCCATAGGAAGATGCTTGTTGTGGCTGTTCCTCAGATCCAGACAGCCAAAGCCAAGTGGAACTGAAGTAGCTTGAGGGATCATGAGATCCTGGGAAGACAGCCAGGTGGGTGGAGAGACACCCAGGTAAGTGGGCAGAGGGCAGGTGCACTGGTAGGCAGGGCATCTGGTTTAGTGTCCAGAGATCTGGTGAGGCTGGAAAGAACAGTGACAGGGGTAGCCAACTGGCCAAGAGGGAAGAAGACATAATGTGAGAGACTCAGTATTTGCTCACAATTAGACTGGAACCCAGTCTCAATATTTCAAAGGGAAAAGGAGTGATAGGTGTCATACTCCTGTTCTTTCTCATGTCCTAGAAGCTAGAAAAGGTAGAACATTGGTTGTCATGGATTGAATTGTGTCCCCCCAAAAAGGTGTGTATCAACTTGGTTAGGCCATGATTCCCAGTATTGTGTCATTGTCCTCCATTTTATGATTGTAATTTTATGTTAAGAGGATTAGGGTGGGATTGTAACACCACCCTTACTCAGGTCACCTCCCTGATCCAATGTAAAGGGAGTTTCCCTGGGGTGTGGCCTGCGCCACCTTTTATCTCTTAAGAGATAAAAGGAAAGGGAAGCAAGCAGAGAGTTGGGGACCTCATGCCACCAAGAAAGCACCAGGAGCAGAGTTCATCCTTTGGTCACAGGGTCCCTGCACCTGAGAAGCTTCTTGACCAGGGGAAGATTGAGGACAAGGAACTTCCTCCAGAGCCGACAGAGAGAGAAAGCCTTCCCTGGAGCTGACACCCTGAATTTGGACTTTTAGCCTACTGGCCTGTGAGAAAGTAAATTTCTCTTTGTTAAAGCCATCCACTTGTGGTATTTCTGTTATGGCAGCACTGGATGCCTAAGACATTGGTCTACTGAGCCTAGACCATGGGTAAGCCTATTCGGCAGACCTCTTCCTGATGATGCTGCCTGCATCAGCCTCCTCATTCCATTTTCCGAGCTCTAGTCAAAAAATTCAAACTCCCCCAAATCAGCAAGAAGCTGGTCCAGTAGCCCCTGGAAGAGCATGGCATAATCTCTGACAATCAGCTCCTAGGAGGCACATTTTGCTGAGGGCCCAAATCAGAGCCAAGCCTTCCAGATGCTAATGGCCTTTGCATTTGTTCTCTTTTTGAGGCCTTGTAATAGTACTACAGAGTACCAAAGGATTGTCTACAGTGTCCCCTGGATCATCATTGTCAATAATCTCACAATAAACCCAACCCACCCTCCTCAAATTCAATGTCTCTAACTGAATTCATTACATCTCCCTACTCCCAAATTCACTTCTCTCTATCTCAGTGGACTATTGGTGAATGCTGTACACCAACATGTTCCTAGAACCCAAACTAGAATCCTGGGAGGCAGCCTAGATTTCACCACTGAAATGTGAAGCAGACCAGCTTTTTGGCTGTTTCCAGGAGCTAACTGGGGCAGGGCATGAAGTGTGGTTTTGCCTTGCTTTGCTCACCTCAAAACTCAGCCTCCTGAAGTGAGCAGAAAGTTGTAGAGAGGCTGCTCCTATACTGTCCTCTCAGCCGCAGAGGCTGGGGGCGTGGGAACCGAAGGTGTGAGAACCTAGCACCTTTTGCATGCCCCAAGGTAGAACGAATGATACAATCTCCATAGATAAACTGAGGATTGTTGTTTTTTTTCCCCAATCACCACAAAATAACCACAAATGAAGCCCAGGCCCAGTCTTAACTCTTCTGTATATCATCAAACCACTTCATCAGCAAATGTTTACAAAGCCCTCGCTCTGTGGAAGGCAAGGCAGGAAGGAAACAAACACCATCACGGAGCTGAGGTTAAAGACCAATAAACCACTTTCCATGGATCACAAGTGCACAACTCCATGAAGATTTTGTTTTCTTCCCTTGAACTTTGCCTCCAAACAGCCTCCCCTCTCTGTTGTTAGTCACCATCAAGTCATCTGAAATTCATGGCGAACCCATGCACAACAGAATGAAACATTTTCAGTCCTTCATCATCCCCATGATTGTCGGCAGATGAATTGAGCTTTGGTGGGTGAGGGACTTAAGGTCCTTTAAAAATAAGCAAGAAAACAATATGGCATTATGAGCTTTAAAAAAGAATTGGGAAGAAACTAGCCGACTTGGTCTTCCTGGGATTTGTGCGTTCTCGCTGCTTTGAAGCTATCATTCGTGACTTCTCTCTTCTCTCTTCACCCACGTGCCACATCCCCCTACACGCACATCCATCTATACCCTGAAGCTTACAGGCACACAGCACTTGCTTGAAAGAATAACCACCTCTGGCTTGCCTGGATGCTGCTGGAAGCCATGGGCCCTGAGAAAGATTCTGCAAAAGAGTTAGATCAGAGCTTTGCCTTATTGTTCACAGACACATTTCTGAAATTGCCACTGTAGATACCAATTGCACTGCCTTCCATTAGGGACATTTTATTTCCTATTTTACAAGGTGTTTTTTTCTCAATAGTTTGCACAGTCATGACCCAGAAGTGAAGAGGGAAAGATATTTTGGTTCCAAGATGCAAAACTGAAAGCATTGAAAAAAGGACAAATGTTGTTGAAGAAAATGATCAACAAATAATGTTACTTGGAGTAATCCCAGGATTTATGAAACATGTATTAGTTGGTCATTTTCCACATTTGCCAGAGCCAGCTGGGCCACCATTTGCCTGGCCTGATTGTGAAGGGGCCGTTGTGCACCCAGGAGTAAAAATGCTTATTTCTCTTTATTAAGTACTTCTCTCTGGAAAGGCAAGGTATTTAAAAGGCTTTTTGGTGTCTGTGTTGCATCTAGTGTTAGAAGTCTCACTGACATGCCATTACAAACATATTCTGTGGTAAAGCAAGGAAGGAAAATAAAGGGAGGAATGAAAGGAAATTTGTCCTGGAAAAGTAGTAATACAATACCGAACGATTTTGAAGTGTGATACTTAATAAAGGAAATGTATGAGAAGTGAGGCCAAGACATTTTAAGTAGGTAAATTTGCTTGGGAGTAATACAATACTGAACGATTTTGAAGTGTGATACTTAATAAAGGAAATGTATGAGAAGTGAGGCCAAGACATTTTAAGTAGGTAAATTTGCTTGGGAGTAGAGGTTATTAATTTGAATTTTAGTTCTATGATTGCTGAAATGATGGGATTGAATGATATTTCCAGAGAGAGAATAAAAAATGAGGAGAGAAGACATGTGACAGAGCCCAGAGGATCCCCAACATTTAATTAGTTGGAATCGACTCGACGGCAGTGGCTATAGCAGGATGAAGAGCTCTGGTGGCATGGTCGTGAAGGGCTACAATGTCCTACAGCTGCTAAAGTCAGCAGATCAAATCCACCAGCCACTCCTTGGAAGCTCAGTGGGGTAGTTCTACTCTGTCCTATAGAGTTGCTACGAATCTAAGTCAACTCATTGGCAACAGGTTTTTGGTTTTGATAGAAGGGTGAATTCATAAAGGAGAAAGAGGAAGACAGAAAACAACAACAGCAAAGAAGAAGAAGAAAAAACAGAAGAATGCCATGTATTGAAAGCCAAGGGAAAAATTGTTTCAGGAAGGAGGCAATAGTCAAGTTTATTGAACACTGCAGAGAAGTCAAGCAAAATGAGAAAGGAAGCCCGTGCTTAGAGTCAAGGACGTCACTGATGACTCTGGTAAGAGCAGTGTAAGGGGAGTAGTGGGGCAGAAGTCAGATTGCAGTGGGAGGGGAGTGAGTGGGTGGTGAGACAGTAGAGACAGTAAGTGTAGACAAGGACTTCCAGAAGGATGGCTATGAAAGCAGGAGAGAGAGCATTCAGTAGCTTGAGAAGCAGTTGAGATCAGGATAGGAGAAGGGATTTTTAATGTGGAAAATTTGGGGGAAATAGTTAAGTGCTAGAGGGAAAGAGACAGCCCAGAGGAAGAAGTTAAAAACATATAGGTGACAGGGAATAACTGATGAAGACCAGGTCCCAAGAAGTAGAAAGAGATGGTATCCACATCCCAAGAGAAGGGGTTGGCCTTAGCCTAGGGGAGCAGCCCTTATTCTCTTATCATAAGAGAGAAAAACATGGTTTTGAGTCCTGGACTATGTTGTGACTTTGCGTTTATAACTTCCTTAACTTCAACTTCCCCATCTGTAAAGCGTTAATAAATATATCTAACTTCTGTTTCTCTTTCTGTCTGCCAAAATGTTACCTTCAGTCCTAACCAACTAAGATCCTATCTCCCATATGAAGCCCAGACCAAAGTGAGCTGCTCTGGCTGCCTGAACTTTGTCCTCCAGTGTGATTACCGATGAGGTGTGGTGGTGAAAGGGCCACCAAGCATGTGGTCTTGGACAAGTTACTTAACCTCAGCCTCCACATTTGTAAAATGGGAATGATATTAGCTCCTACCTCACAAGTTTGCTGGGAGGATTAAAGGAAATAAGATCTGTGAAGTGCTGAGCATGGCAGCAGATCGACTGTATGTGCTCAGTCAACCGCAGGTATAACCTACAACCCAGAAAGTCACTGGACAGCAAGATTTGTGCTTTGCTCATCTTAGTATATCTCAGAGGACCTGTCGTGCAGTTGGCACTCAGAAGATATTTGCTAAATTGAACCACATTTTATTGAGCTGGAAGAAGTCCAGAGAGTTTAGTGACTGTTGAAATTCACACAGTGGGTTAGAGACACAATTGGGATTAGATACCAGGTCGGCTGCTTCCAGTCTAGAGGGCTTTTTCAAGTACATTACACAGTCGTTGTTGTTAGGTGCAGTCGAGTCGGTTCTGACTCATAGAGACCCTATGCACAACAGAAAGAAACACTGCCTAGTCCTGAGCCACTGTGTCAATCCATCTTGCTACACAGTAGAGGGTGGCATGCTCACTTTCCAAGAACACAACTGCTGTATAGGGGAACATAGCTATAGTTAAGTAAAGGCCCACTTGGTAGAATAGAAAGAGACCTTTCGTTTCATTTTTCTGGCAGAATCTCATTGACTGGCCACTCCCACATGCTGTTTTCCCCCTTGACATTTCTTTGATCTGGAATGGTTTGTACTTCTACGCTCCCCATCTGATAGTGTTGAAGTTTTCCTCCTAGTCCTTCAAAGCAAAAATTCTATTTTTATACATGTGAGTTCTGATTCATCTCACAATTCTCTATGGCTTCAGGATAATTTAATTGTTAGAAATAGCCCCCTGAGGAGTTGAGAGAGACTAAAAATGATCAAGTTAAATGCACTCTGCATGATCAGTGTTTAATTAGGTACTGTTGCAAAATCCCTGTTAATTACAGTGTTGGTATTATTATAAACTGAAGATTCCTTTTTTATATAGCACAGAGAAAATTAGAGCAGTGCATATGGCCTGGAGCCAGTTAAAGGCCTGAAGAGGTAAAAAATCCAAGGAGGCCCACACAAATATGTCCAACAGATTTTTGACATAGGTGCAATACCAATTCAATGGAGGAAGGACAGCCTTGTCAACAAATGGTGCTGAAGCAATTGGACACCCATAGGTTTAAAAAAAAAAAAATGAACTTTGGCCTAAGTCTCACACTGCATACAAAATTACCTCAAAAAAATCACAGACTTAAAGGTAAAACATAAAACTCTTAGAATAAAATAGGAGAAAATCTGGGATTTTGGACTAGGCAAAGAGTCCCTAAACTTGACACCAAAACCATGATCCCTAAAAGGAAGAATCAATAAATTGTACCTCATTAAAATTTAAAACTTTTGTTCTGCAAAACCCCATGTGAAGGAGATGAAAAGACAAATGACAGACTGGAAGAAAATATTTGCAAACCACATACCCAAGAAGGGACTTTATCTACAATATATGATGGTCTCTCAAAACTTAACAATAAAAAAAAAATCCAATTAGAAAATGGGCCATAAACATGAAGATACATTTCACCAAACAGGATATACAGATGACAAACAAGCACATGAAAGATGCTCAACACCATTAGTCATTAAGGAAATGCAAATCAAAACCACAATCAGATATTCATACATACTTGTTGGAATGGTTAAAATAGAAACTAGTGACAACACCAAATGCTGGTGAGGATGCAGGGAAAGTCAGACATTTCTGGTGAGGATATAAAATAGTATGCTCACTCTGGAAAATGGTTTGGCAGTTTCTTATAAAACTAAACACACAACTACCATTGTTATTGTTGTTGTTACTGCCATCATGACAGTTCTGACTCATATTGACCCTATGTACCAGAGAACGAAACACTGCTTGGTCCTGCGACATGCTCAAACCATAGTTATGCTTGAGCCCATTGTTGCAGCCTCTATGTCAATCCATCTCGTAGAGGGTCTTCCTCTTTTCCACTGATCCTCTACTTTACCAAGCATGACCTTCTTCTCCAGGGACTGATCCCCCCTGACAACATGTCCAAAGTATGTAAGATGCAGTCTCGCCATCCTTGCTTCTAAGGAGCACTCTGGTTATACTTCTTCCAAGACAGATTTGTTCATTCTTTTGGCAGTCCACAGTATATTCAATATTCTCCACTCACACCACCATTCAAAGGCTTGAACTCTTCTTCAGTCTTCCTTATTCATTGTCCAGCGTTCCCATGCATATGAGGCAATTGAAAATACCATGGCTTGGGTCAGGCGCACCTTAGTCTTCAAGGTGACATCTTTGCTTTTCAACACTTTAAAGAGGTCCTTTGCAGCAGATTTACCCAATGCAATGTGTCTTTTGATTTCTTGACTGCTGCTTCCATAGCTATTGATTGTGGATCCAAGTAAAATGAAATCCTTGACAACTTCAATCTTTTCTCCATTTATCATTGATGTTGTTTATCGGTCCAGTTGTGAGGATTTTTGTTTTCTTTACGTTGAGGTGTAACCCATACTGAAGGCTGTGGTCTTTGATCTTCATTAGTAAGTGCTTCAAGTCCTCTTCACTTTCGGAAAGCAAGGTTGGGTCAACTGCATAACGCAGGTATTAATGAGCCTTCCTACAATCCTAATGTCCTGTTCTTCTTCATATAGTCCAGCTTCTCGGATTATTTGCTCAGCATACAGATTGCATACGTATGGTGAAAGAATACAACCCTGACACACACCTTTGCTGACTTTAAACCATGCACTATCCCCGTGTTCTGTCCGAACAACTGCCTCTTCATCTATGTAGAGGGTCCTCATGAGCACAATTAAGTGTTCTGGAATTCCCATTCTTCACAATGTTATCCATAATTTGTTATGACCCACACAGTTGAATGCCTTTGCATAGTCAATAAAACACAAGTAAACAAACATCCTTCTGGTATTCTCTGCTTTCAGCCAGGAGCCACCTGACATCAGCAATGATATTCCTGGTTCCCCATCCTCTTCTGAAACCAGCCTGAATTTCTGGCAGTTCCCTGTCAATATACTGCTGCAGCCGTTTTTGAATGATCTTCAGCAAAATTTTGCTTGCGTGTGATATTAATGATATTGTTCTGTAATTTCCCCATTTGGTTGGATCACCTTTCTTGGGAATAGGCATAAATATGGATCTCTTCCAGTCGGTTGGCCAGGTAGCTGTCTTCCATATTTCTTGGCATAGATGAGTGAGCACCTCCAGCACTGCATCTGTTTGTTGAAACATCTCAGTTGATATTCCATCAATTCCTGGAGCCTTGTTTTTTGCCAATGCCTTCAGTGCAACTTGGACTTCTTCCTTCAGTACCATCGGTTCCTGATCATATGCTACCTCTTGAAATGGTTGAATGTTGACCAATTCTTTTTGGTGTAATGACTGTGTATTCCTTCCATCCTTTGATGATTCCTGTATCGTTCAATAAATCCCCCATAGAATCCTCCAGTATTTCAACTCAAGGCTTGAATTTTTTCTTCAGTTCTTTCAGCTTGAGAAATGCCGAGCATGTTCCTCCCTTTTGGTTTTCTATCTCCATCTCTTTGCACATGTCATTATAATACTTTACTTTGTCTTCTCAAGCCACCCTTTGAAATGCTCTATTTGATTCCTTTACTTCATCATTTCTTCTTTTTGCTTTAGCTGCTTGAAGTTGAAGAGCAAATTTGAGAGTCTCTTCTGACATTCATTTTGGTCTATTATGACCTCTTGCTTTCTTCCACATAGAATCCTTCACTATTGCAACTTGAAGCCTGAATATTTTCTTCAGTTCTTTCAGCTTGAGAAACACCAAGCGTGTTCTTCCCTTTTGGTTTTTTATCTTCAAGCCTCAAGTTGCAATAGTGAAGGATTCTATGGGGAAAATATTAAACAAAACAGGAAGCATCAAAAGAAGATGGAAGGAATACGCAGAGTCATTATACCAAAAAGAATTAGTTGACATTCAACCATTTCAAGAGATAGCTCATGATCAGGAACTGATTGTACTGAAGGAAGAAATCCAAGTTGCACTGAAGGCATTGGTGAAAAACAAGGCTCCAGGAATTGACAGAATATCAATCGAGATGTTACAACAAACGCATGCAGTCCTTGAAGTACTTGCTCCTCTATGCCAAGAAATGTGGAAGGCAGCTTCCTGGCTAACTGACTGGAAGAGATCCATATTTATGCCAATTCCCAAGAAAGGTTATCCAACCAAATGGGGAAATTATAAAACAAAAGCATTAATATCACACATTAGCGAAATTTTGCTGAAGATCATTTAAAAGTGGCTGCAACAGCATATCGATATGGAACTTCCAGAAATTTAGGCCAGATTCAGAAGAGGATGGGGAACCAAGGATATCACTGCTGATATCAGATGGATCCTGGCTGAAAGCAGAGAATACCAGAAGAATGTTTACCTGTGTTTTATTGACTATGCAAAGGCATTTGACTGTGTGGATCATAACAAATTACGGATAACATTGCAAAGAATGGGAACTCCGGAACACTGAATTGTGCTCATGAGGAACCTTTACGTAGATCAAGAGGCAGTTGTTCGGACAGAATAAAGGGATACTGATAGGTTTAAAGTCAGGAAATGTGTGCATCAGGGTTGTATCCTTTCACTATACCTATTCAATCTGTATGCTGAGCAAATAATCTGAGAAGCTGGACTATATGAAGAAGAAGGGGGCGTCAGGATTGGAGGAAGACTCATTAAAAACCTGTGTTATGCAGATGACACAACCTTGCTTGCTGAAAGCGAAGAGGACTTGAAGCACTTACTAATGAAGATCAAAGACCATAGCCTTCAGTATGGATTACACCTCAACATAAAGAAAACAAAAATCCTCACAACTGGACCAATAAGCAACATCACGATAAATGGAGAAAAGATTGAGGTTGTCAAGACTCTCATTTTACTTGGATTCACAATCAACACCCTAGGAAGCAGCAGTCCAGAAATCAAGAGATGCATTTCATTGGGTAAATCTGTTGCAAAGGCCCTCTTTAAAGTGTTGAAGAGCAAAGATGTCACCCTGAAGACTAAGGTGGGCCTGACCCAAGCCATAGTATTTTCAACTGCATCATATGCATGTGAAAGCTGGACAATGAATAAGGAAGACCGAAGAAGAATTGACACTTTTGAATTGTCGTGTTGGTGAAGAATATTGAATATACCACGGACTGCTGAAAGAATGAACAAATTTGTCTTTGAAGAAGTACAACCAGAATGCTCCTTAGAAGCAAGGATGGCAAGGCTGTATCTTACATACTTTGGACATGTTGTCAGGAGGGATCAGTCCCTGGAGAAGGACATTATGCTTGGTAACATAGAGGGTCAGTGGAAAAAAGGAAGACCATCAACAAGGTAGGTTGATACAGTGGGTGCAACAATGGACTCAAGCATAATAACAGCTGTAAGAATGGTGTAGGGCAAGGCATTGTTTCATTCTGTTGTGCATAGGGTTGCTATGAGCCGAAACCGACTTGATGGCATATGACAACAACAACAACGTGCTTTTCTTCTTGTTTGATGTCCTTGCTGTCATTCCACAACTCATCTGGTCTTCGATCATTAGTGTTCAATGAGTCAAATCTAAATTCGGGTGGGATATACTCAAGGTCGTACTTTGGCTCTCCTCAAGTTGTTTTAATTTTCTTCAGTTTCAGCTTAAACTTGCATATGAGCAATTGATGGTCTGTTCCACAGTTGGCCCTTGGCCTTGTTCTGATTGACGATATTGAGATTTTCCATCATCTCTTTTCACAGACGTAGTCGATTTGATTCCTGTGTATTCCATCTGGCCAGGTCCACGTGTATAGTCACCGTTTATGTTGTTAAAAAAAACTATTTGCAATGAAGAAGTCGTTGGTCTTGCAAAATTCAATCATTCAATCTCTGGCATAATTTCTATCACCAAGACCATATTTTCCAACTACTGATCCTTCTTCAATTCCAACTTCCTCATTCCAAACCAAAAAAACAAACTAAACCCAGTGCTGTCGAGTCGATTCCGACTCATGGCAACCCTATAGGACAGAGTAGAACTGCCCCATAGAGATTCCAAGGAGCGCCTGGCAGATTTGAACTGCCGACCCTTTCGTTAACAGCTGTAGCACTTAACCACTACCCCACCAGGGTTTTCTTTCTCATTCCAATCACCAGTAATTATCAGTGCATCCTGATTGCATGTTCAATCAATATCAGACTGCAGGAGCCAGTAAAAATCTTCAATTTCTTTATCTTTGGCCTTAGTGGTTGGTGCGTAAATTTGAATAATAGTCCTATTAACTGGTTTCCCTTGCAGGCGTATGGATATTATCCTATCACTGACAACTACCATATGACCCAGCATTGCACTCTTGGGCAGTTATCCAGAGACATGAAAACTTATGTTGACACGAAAAGTTGTACAAAAATGTTTATAGCATCTGTGTTAATATAATAATCAACATAAGGCCTATCCCAAACTGCAAATATAACTACCTTCCCCACTTTCCCACTTCTCCATCTTTGACACCAGCCACCCAAGTGTCTCTTTCTCTCTCTGACTCTAACCACCCAGAGGGAGGTTTTCACAAGTTAAGACTCTATCCTGCCAGGCCCTAATAGCTCTCACTGCCCCAGTGGGTTTGATAATTTGCTAGAATAACTCACCGAAGGGGCTACACTCACAATAACAATTTCAATATAACCATAAAAGGATATACACACAATGATGCACAAGCGAGGCTGGGAGGGGATTTTGTGCACGGAGTTTCACAGCCCCAGAGATGCATGGTGCTCCTACATGCATCATCAATCCTGAAGCTCCAAGGAATTTCTGCTCAAAGCCTTTATTGGCTTGTGCATAATCAATGATTAGGGCCTCACTGCATATGCATGATCAATTGATTCTGTGAATATGCATGGTTGATTGCATCATTCCCCCTCCTTTCCTGAAGTTATTTGTCAGGTTCAGTCTTAGGGGTTTTCACTACATTTGTACACATTTAAGTGTTGCCTGACTATTTTGGGAAAAAAAGGCACCTTGATTGCTAGCAAATCCCAAGAGTTATTTCCAGGAACCAGAGACAAAAGGCCAAATCGAGTTCTTTGTCCCATAGCAGTTTTATTCATAATAGCCCCAAACTGGAAGCAACCCAGATGTCCTTCAGTGAGTGAATAATTTAACAAACTGAGGTACATACTTACCATGGAATTCACTTGTTATTCATACATGTTATTCACTGATAACAAGAAATGAGCTATTGATACACACAACAACTTGGATGAATATCCAGAGAATTATGCTGAGTGAAAAAAAGCCAATCCCAAAAGATTACATACTGTATGATTCCATTTATATAACATTCTCAAAATGACAAAATCAGGGAGATGAAGAACAGATTCTTTGTTGCCAGAATTTAAAGATAGGGTAGGGATGTGGACACAGGAGGGAGACAGGTGTGGTTACAAAAAGGGCACTACCCACCTGGGAGCCTTGCGGTGATGGAACTATTCAGTGTCTTGACTGTGGTTGTGGCTACACCAACCTACACATGTGATAAAACTCTACAGAGCTTAATACACACACGAAAATGAGTACAAGTGACACTGGGAAAATCCAAATAATAGTTGTGGATTGTATAGATGTCAGTATCCTGACTGTGATACCATACTATAATTTTGCAAAATGTTGCCACTGGGGAAACTGGGTGAAGTGTGCAAGAAATCTCTGTATTACATCTTTTTTTTAATTTCCTTTTTTATTGTGGTAAAGTATGTAAAACATAAAATTTACCATTTTCAAGTGTACAATTCAGTGGAGTTAATCACATTCACAATGTTGTTCAAGCATCACAACTATCTAGTTCCAAAACTTTTTTCATCATCCCAAAAGAGACCCTGTACCATTAAGCGGTCGGTCCTTATCTCCTCCTCCCTCAGATCCTGGCAACCACTAATCTACTTTCTGTCTCTATGAATTTGCCTATTTTAGGTATTTCATATAAGTGGAATACAATATGTATCCTTTTGTGTCTGACTTACTTCACTCAGCATAATGTTTTCAAGATTGATCCATACTGTAGCAGTATCAGGACTTCATTCCTTTTTGTGGCTGAATAATATTCCATTGTATGGATACTCCACATTTTGTTTAACCATCTGTATTATTTATTAAAACTGCATGTGAAGCTACAGTTGTCTCATCAAAATTAAAATTCAAGGATGCATTAAATACTAAATGTGAGAAACACAACTTTAAGGCATTTAGAAGGAAATAGAAGAAAACATCTTTATGACCTCAGGGTAAGGAAAGATTTCATGGGGAAAAAAAAAACCACAAAACACAAACAGCACAAACCATACAGTAAAAGACTGATACATTTGACTGCATTTAAATAAAAACTCTATGCTGCCAAAGCCCATTTTAAAAAGTGAAAAGATGAGATAGACATTGGGAGAAGATATTTTCACTATGGTTTTCTGACAAAGAATTGATATCCAGAATATATAATGAACACCTATACATCAATAAACCAAATAATAATAATAATAACCCAATTTTTTAAATGGGAAAAAGACATGAATGAACAGGCAGTCCTCAAAAGAGGAAACCTGATCAATAAACATAAAAAGGTGTTCAACCATCCTAGTCATCTGAACAATGCCAATTACTAAAACCTCAAGAAACCCTTTCACGAACATCACATTGGCAAAAATTTCAAAGGTCCTACAATGCCTGGTGAGGATGTGGGACAATTAGGGCTCTTGTACACTGCTGGTAGTATGGAAATTAGTGCCACCACTTTAGAAGGCAATTTGGCAACACCCAGTAAAGTTAACGATGCACAAATTTTGTGATCCAACAATTTCACTCCAAGATCTACAACCTACAATTTATAGTATGAAGCTATTTTGCAGTAGAGTGTCAGTTAAAAAGAGGAAGACCCTCAACAAGATGGATTGACACAGTGGCTCCAATAATGGGCTCAAATATAGAAACGATTATGAGGATGGTGCAGGACCAGTAAGTGTTTCGTTTAGTTGTACATAGTGTAGTTATGAATTGGAACCAACATGATAGTACCTAACGACAACAACAACAACAACTATTTCATGAGTTTTAAAAACAGGCAAGACAAAATTATATATTTTTGTGGATACATACATACTGAGTAAGGAATAGAAAAAAGCATGAGAATAAAACTACTAAATTCTAAATTCAGAATAGTGATGGGGTATATGATTCTAGGAAAATTGGAAGTCATCGAAAATTAAATGGAGAGGCGGGGCCAAGATGGTGGAGTAGTCAGATACTCCCAGTGAACCTTCTTACAACAAAGACCTGAAAAAACAAGTGAAACAATTATATTTATGACAAGCTAGGAGACCTGAACATCAAAGGCAAAGTTAGAAAATGGGCTGAGCAGCAGGGGGAGGGAGAGGCAGCTCAGAAGCGGAGAGGAGTTACTGGACCTGAATCACCGGGATTCCTCAGGCACCGTTTCTGGGAGTGGCTGTGGCGGGCTGATGGTAGAGTTCGGCCACAGTTTCCTTAGGGGGAAACAGCCAGCTGCACAGCCAACTTACACCTCTGGAACCAGAGAAGAAGAGAGATTTTGGCAAAGGCTAACTATTGGCATATATTTGACTGTGCTCCCTACCCCCAAGCTGGCTCCAGCGGCTGTTGATTTCCCTGGGCCTGAGATAGATTCTGCTAAGCTCCCCGAGCCATTCTCCCAGCCTTGGAGAAGGAATAAACTCATAGTTGGGGGAACAGATAATTTGCCAGCTCCACTAACCTGGGGAGCTCAGGACAGAAATGGCTCCCATCCAGACATAAACGGTCTGTGGACTTTCAATACCTTTCCTGCTGCATGGACCTCTGTGGGCCTATTTCAGGAGAATAGGCCCTTGTTGACAGACTGCAACTGTTTCAGCTGTGCAGTGGAAAGGTGGGTGTTTGAAATTTAACACCACTTTCCCTATTAAACAGGATTCTCACCTGCCCACAACAGGGGCCTAAGGACTAGTGGCTCCACTCAGATCACCCAGTCACCTACAACAGGGGTCCAAGGACAACAGGTACCTCTAACTCCTTACACCAAAAGCATTGGGTGCCCATGGTCCATCTGCAAAACTCACCCACCTACACGCTTTAGGGAACTGGGATGCACTTTCCTCACAGACACTTGGGGGATGGCTGTCAGCCCCCTGCCTTGTTCAGAGTGTGACCCCCTGCAGCAACCAGATACCAGTAACTACACCAATCACCCCTACACCTCTAAGACTGTTGGACAGGGCCTGTACCACACATTCGATGAGCAGGTACCTGGACACCTAAGCTGAATCCATACAAGAAAAGTAAATGGACTCCTAGGTTGATATATCTGATAACAGCTCTAGCCATCTTGAGACAGGATGTTACAGCTTCAAACGTGAAAATAACCAAACTAGCTCACTCAAGCAAACCATTTGGTCATATCAAAACAAAACAAAGCAAGAAGCTAGGATATAGTAAGCAAACATAAAGTAAACTAATACAATAACTTATACATGGCTTGGAGACAACAGTCAATATCAAACCACATAAAGAAGCAGAACATGATCACTTCAACAAGCTCTCAGAACAAAGAATCAAGGGATCTTCTGGATGAAGGTGCCTTCCTGGAATTACTGGATGCAGAATAAAAAAGATTATTATACAGAACTCTTCAAGACATCAGGAAGGAGATCAGGCAATATGCAGAACAAGCCAAGAAACACACAGATAAAACAGTTGAAGAAATTGAAAAGGTTATTCCAAAACAACATGAAAAATTTAATAAGCTTCAAGAACCCATAGAGAGACGGCAATCAGAAATTCAGAAGATTAACAATAAAATTACAGAATTAGACAACTCAATATAAAGTCAGAGGAACAGAATTGAGGAAGAGGAAAGCAGAATTGGTAAGACTGAAGACAAAGCACGTGGCACCAATAAATATGAAGAAAAATCAGATAGAAGAATTTTAAAAAATGAAGAAATCTTACGAATCTTGTGGGACTCTATCAAGATAAATAACCTATGAGTGATTGGAGTACCAGAACCGGGAGGGATAACAGAAAATACAGAGAGAATGGTTAAAGATTTGTTGGCAGAAAACTTCCCTGGTATCATGAAAGATGACAAGATATCTATCCAAGATACTCATCAAACTCTACATGAAGTAGACCTTAGAAGAAAGTCATCAAGACATATTATAATCAAACTTGCCAAAAGCAAAGATAAAGAGAAAATTTTAAGAGCAATTAGGAATAAATGAAAAGCCACCAACAAAAAAGAGTCAATAAAACTAAGCTTGGACTACTCGGCAGAAACCATGCAGGCAAGAAGGCAATGGGATGACTTATATGAAGTACTGAAGGAAAAAAATTACCACCCAAGAATCATATATCCAGCGAAACTGTCTCTCAAATATAAAGGTGAAATTAGGGCATTTCCAGATAAACAGAAGTTTGGGAATTCAAAAAAACTAAACCAAAACTATAAGAAATACTAAAGGGAGTTCTTTGGTTAGAAAATCAATAATATCAGGTATCAACCCAAGACTAGAACACTGGACAGACCAATCAGATGTCAACCCAGATAGGGAAATCACAAAAATAAATCAAGATAAAAAACACTAAAAATAAGGAAACAGCAATGTTATTATGTAAAAGAAGACAATATTTAAAAAATAAAGAGGGACTAAGAAATGTAGTCATAGATCTTTCATACGGAAAGGAAGACAAAGCGATAGAAAGAAATAAAAGGTAGGTTTAAACTTAGAAAAATAGGGGTAAATATTAGGATAATCACAAAGGAGACTAACTATCCTAATCATCAAAATAAAATACATGAAAAAAAGAGAGACTCAGCAGAAACAAAATCAACAACAATGAATAGGAGAAAAAGACGATATGTAAAGACAAACTACTCAGCACAAAAAATTAAGTGGGAAAAAGAAACTGTCAACAACACAAAATGACAGCACTAAACTCATAAAACCTATCCATAATTATGCTGAACGTAAATGGACTAAATGCACCAGTAAAGAGACAGAGAGTGACAGAATGGATAAAAAAAAACATGATCCATCTATATGCTGCCTACAAAAGACACACCTTAGACTCAAAGACACAAACAAACTAAAACTCAAAGGATGGAAAAAATATATATTCAGCAAACAACAATCAAAAAAGAGCAGGAGTAGCAATATTAATTTCTGACAAAATAGACTTTAAAGTTAAATCCACCACAAAGGATAAGGAAGCACACTATATGATTAAAGTGACAAAATACCAGGAGGATATAACTGTACTAAATATTTATGCACCCAATGACAGGGCTGCAAGATACATAAAACAAACTCTAACAGCATTGAAACGTGAGATAGCTCCAGAATAATAGTAGGAGACTTCAACACACCACTTTCCGTGAAGGACAGAACAACCAGAAAGAAGCTCAATAAAGACAAGGAAGATCTAAATGCCACAATCAACCAACCTGACCTCATAGACACACAGAACACTCCACCCAACAGCAGCCAAGTATGCTTTCTTTTCTAGTGCACATTCTCTGGAATAGACCACATGTTAGGTCATAAAGCAAGCCTTAGCAGAATCCAAAACATTGAATTATTACAAAGCATCTTCTCTGACCATAAGGCCATAAAAGTAGAAATCAATAACAGAAAAAGCAGGGAAAAGAAATCAAACACTTGGAAACTGAACAATACCTGCCCAAAAACGACTGGGTTGTGGCTGTATACCACAGTAAGAATAGAATAAAGAAATTCATAAAATCCAATGAGAATGACAACACTTCTATCAGAACCTTTGGTACTCAGCGAAGCAGTGGTCAGAGGTCAATTTATATCAACAAATGCACACATAGAAAAAGAAGAAAGAGAAAAAATCAAAGCAGTATCCCTATACTTGAACAAATAGAAAGAGCAACAAAAGAAACACACAGGCACCTGAAGAAAGCAAATAATAAAAATTAGACGAGAATTAAATGAAATAGGAAACAGAAAAACAATCGAAAGAGTTAACAAGACCAAAAGCTGGTTCTTTGAAAAGATTAACAAAATTGATAAACCATTGGCCAAACTGACAAAAGAAAAACAGGAGAGGCAGCAAATAATCCAAATAAGAAATGAGATGGGTGATATTACAACAGACCCAACTGAAATTAAAAGAATCCTAACAAATTATGATAAAAAATTGTACTCTAACTTGACTGCAGAGTTCAACCAAACTTTCAGAGAAGAGTTAACACCACTACTATTAAAGGTATTTCAGAACATAGAAAAGTACAGAATACTACCAAACTCATTCTATGAAGCCAGCATATCCCTGATACCAAAACCAGGTAAAGGCACCACAAGAAAAGAAAATTATAGATCTATATTCCTCATGAACGTAGATGCAAAAATCCTCAACAAAACTCTAGCCAATAGAATTCAACAACATATCAAAAAAAATAATTCACCATGACCAAGTGGAATTCATACCAGGTATGAAGGGATGGTTCAACATTAGAAAAGCAATTAATGCAATCCATCATATAATTAAAACAAAAGACAAGAACCACATGATCTTATCAATTGATGCAGAAAGACATTTGACAAAGTCAAACACCCATTCATGATAAAAAAAAACTCTCAGCAAAATAGGAATAGAAGGAAAATTCCTCAATATAATAAAGGGCGTTTATAAAAAGCCAACAGCCAACACCATCCTAAATGGAGAGAGTCTGAAAGCATTCCCCCTGAGATTGGGAACCAGACAAGAATGCCCTTTATCACCACTCTTATTCAACATTGTGCTGGAGGTCCTAGCCAGAGCAATTAGGCTAGATAAAGAAATAAAGGGCATCTAGATTGGTAAGGCAGAAGTGAAAGTATTTCTGTTTGCAGATGACATGAGCTTATGTATAGAAAACCCTAAAAAATCCTAGAGAAAACTACTGAAACTAATAGAAGATTGCAGCAGAATATCAGTATACAAGATAAACATACAAATCTCAGTTGGATTCCTCTACACCAACAAAAAGAACGTCGAAGAGGAAATCACCAAATCAGTACCATTTACAGTAGCCCCCAAGAAGATAAAATACTTAGGAATAAATCTACCCAGAGACTTAAAAGACCTATACAAAGAAACATACAAGACACTACTGCAAGAAACCGAAATAGACCTACATAAGTGGAAAAATTTACCTTTTCATGGATAAGAAGACTTAACATTGTAGAAATGTCTATTCTACCAAAAGCCATCGGTATATACAATGCAATTCCGATCCAAATTCCAACAAAACTTTTTAATGTGATGGAGAAACAAATCACCAGCTTCATATGGAAGGAAAAGAGGTCCCAGAGAAGTAAAGCATTACTGAAAAAGAAGAACGAAGTGGGAGGCCTCACTCTACCTGATTTCAGAACCTATTATACAGCCACAGTACGCAAAACAGCCTGGTACTGGTACAACAACAGACACATAGACCAATGGAACAGAATTGAGAATCCACATATAAATCCATCCGCATATGAGCGGCTGATATTTGACAAAGGCCCAGTGTCAGTTAATTGGGGAAATGATAGTCTTTTTAACAAATGGTGCTGGCATAACTGGATATTCATCTGCAAAAAAATTAAACAAGACCTATACCTCACATGCACAAAAACTAACTCAAAATGGATCAAAGACCCGAACATAAAGTCTAAAATGACAAAGATCATGCAAGAAAAAAGAGGGACAAGGGTAAAAGCCCTAATACATGGCATAAACAGTAAACAAAACATTACTAACAATGCAGAAGAGAAACTAGATAACTGGGGGCTCCTAAAAATCAAGCACCTATGCTCATTCAAAGACTTCACCAAAAGACTAAAAAGATTACCTACAGACTGGGAAAAAGTTTTTAGCTACGACATTTCCGATCAGCATCTGATCTCTAAAATCTATGTGATGCTGCAAAAACTCAACTGCAAAAAGACAAATAACCCAAGTAAAAAATGGGCAAAAGAGATGAACAGGCACTTCGCTAAAGAAGACAATCACGTACCTAACAAACACATGAGGAAATGCTTACGATCATTAGCCATTAGAGAATGTGAATCAAAACTACAATGAGCTTCCATCTCACTGCAACAAGGCTGGCATTAAGCCAAAAAACACAAAACAATAAATGTTGGAGAGGATGTGGAGAGTCTGGAACACTTATAAGCTGCTGGTGGGAATGTAAAATGGTACAATCACTTTGGAAATTGATTTGGCGCTTCCTTAAAAAGCTAGAAATAGAACTGCCATAAGATCCAGCAATCCCACTCCTTGGAATATATCCTAGAGAAATAAGAGTTTTACATGAACAGATATATGCACACCAGTGTTCACTGCAGCACTGTTTACAAGATCAAAAAGATGGAAGCAACCAAGGAGCCCATCAAGGGATGAATGGATAAATAAGTTGTGCTATACTCACACTATGGAATACTATGCATTGATAAAGAACAATGACGAAACCATGAGTCATTTCATAACATGGAGGAATCTGGAAGGCATTATGCTGAGTGAAATTAGTCAGTTGCAAATGAACAAATATTGTATAAGACCACTACTATAACAACTCGAGAAATAGTTTAAACAGAGAAGAAAATATTCTTTGATGGTTATGAGGGGGGGAGGGAGAGAGAGAGAGGTCTTCACTAATTAGATACTACATAAGAGCTATTTTAGGTGAAGGGAAAGACAACACGCAATACAGGAGAGGTGAGCACAACTGGATTAAACCAAAAGCAGTTTCCTGAATAAACTGAACACTTCGAAGGCCAGTGTAGCAGGGCTGTGGGTTTGGGGACCATGGTTTCAGGGGACATCTAAGTCAATTGGCATAGTAAAATCTATTAAGAAATCGTTCTTCATCCCACTTTGGAGAGTGGTGTCCAGGGTCTTAAACACTAGTAAGCAGCCATCTAAGATGTATCAGTTGGTCTGAATCCACCTGGAGCAAAGAAGAAAGAAGAACACCAAAGACACAAGGAAAATATGAGCCCAAGAGACAGAAAGGGCCACATAAACCAGAGACTATGTCAGTCAGAGGCCAGAAGAACTAGATGGTGCCCAGCTACAACTGATGGGCGCCCTGACGTTGAACACAACAAAGAACCCCTGAGGGAGCAATAGAGCAGTGGGATGCAGACTCCAAATTCTCATAAAAGACCAGACTTAATGGTCTTACTGAGACTAGAAGGGCCCCAGTGGTCATGGTCCTCGGACTGTCTGTCAGCCCAAGACAGGAACCATTCCCAAAGCCAACTCTACAGAGAGGGATTGGATGGGACAACGGGATAGAAAATGATATTGGTGAAGAATGAGCTTCTTGGATCAAGTAGACACATGAGAATATGTTGGCATCTCCTGTCTGGAGGGGAGATGAGAGGGTAGAGGGGGTCAGAAGCTGGCCAAGTGAACATGTAAAGAGAGAGTGGAGGGAAGGAGTCTGCTGTCTCATTAGGGGGAGAGCAATTAGGAGTATATAGCAAGGGGAATATAAATTTTTGTATGAGAGACTGACTTTATTTGTAAACTTTCACTTAAAGCACAGCAAAAATTAAAAAGAAAGATGCTAAAAAAAAGATCATGGAAGAAAAAATAGCGACAACGTTCAGAGCCCTAATACATGGCATAAACAGCATACAAAACGTTATTAACAATGTGGAAGAAAAACTAGATAACTGGGAGCTCCTAAAAAATCAAACACCTATGCTCATCCAAAGACTTCACCAAAAGAGTAAAAAGATCCCCTACAGACTGGGAAAAAGGTTTTAGCTATGGTATTTCTGATCTCTAAAATCTACTTGATACCAAAAAAAACTAAACAAAAAGACAAATAACTCAATTAAAAAATGGGCAAAAGATATGAACAAGCACTTAACTAAAGAAGACATTCAGGTAGCTAACAGATACATGAGGAAATGCTCAAGATCATTAGCCATTAGAGAAATGCAAACCAAAACTACAATGAAATTCCATCTCACTCCAACAAGGTTGGCATTAATCCAAAAAACCACAAAATAATAAATGTTGGAGAGTGTGTGAAGAGACTGGAACACTTACACACTGCTGGTGGGAAAGTAAAATTGTACAATTACTTTGGAAATCGATTTGGCACTTCCTTAAAAAACTAAAAATAGAACTACCATAAAAAAAAACGATCCAGCAATCCCACTCCTTGGAGTACATCCAAGAGAAATAAGAGCCTTTACACGAACAGATATATGCACACCCATGTTCATTGCAGCACTGTTTACAATAGCAAAAAGATGGAAGCAACCAAGATGCCCATCAATGGATGAATAGATAAATAAATTATGGTATATTCACACAATGGAATACTACAAATCGATAAAGAACAGTGATGAATCCGTGAAACATTTCATAACATGGAGGAATCTGGAAGGCATTATGCTGAGTGAAATTAGTCAGTTGTAAAAGGACAAATATTGTATGAGACCACTATTATAAGAACTTGAGAAGTAGTTTAAACAGAGAAGAAACTATTCTTTGATGGTTATGAGAGTGGGGAGGGTGGGAGGGAGAGAGGTTTTCACTAATTAGATAGTAGATAAGAACTCTTTTAGGTGAAGGGAAAGACAACACACAATATAGGAGAGGTCAGCACAACTGGACTAAACCAAAAGCATAGAAGTTTCCTGAACAAACTGAACGCCTTGAAGGCCAGCATAGCAGGGCCGAGGGTTTGGGCGCCATGGTTTCAGGGGACATCTAAGTCAATTGGCATAATAAAATGTATTAAGAAAACATTCTGCATCCCACTTTGGAGAGTGGCTTTTGGGATCTTAAACACTAGCAAGCGGCCATCTACGATGTATCAATTGGTCTCAATCCACCTGGAGCAAAGGAGAATGAAGAACTCCAAAGACACAAGGGAATTATGAGCCCAAGAGACAGAAAGGGCCACATAAACCAGAGTCTACATCAGCCTGAGACCAGAAGAACTGGATGGTGCCTGGCTACAACTGATGACTGCCCTGACAGGGAACACAACAGAGAACCCCTGAGGGAGCAGGAGAGCAGTGGGATGCAGACCTCAAATTCTCGTAAAAAGACCAGACTTAATGGTCTGACTGAGACTGGAAGGACCCTGGAGGTCATGGTCCCCAGACCTTCTGTTAGCCCAAGACAGGAACAATTCCCAAAGCCAACTCTTCAGACAGGGATTGGACTGGACTATGGGATAGAGAATGATACTGGCGAAGAGTGAGCTTTTTGGATCAAGTAGACGCATGAAACTATGTGGGCATATCCTGTCTGAAGGGGAGATGAGAGGGCAAAGGGGGTCAGAAGCTGGCCAAATGGACACGAAAAGAGGGAAAGGAGGGAAGAAGTGTGCTGCCTCATTATGGGGAGAGCAACTAGGAGTATACAGCAAGGTGTATATAAATTTTTCTGTGAGAAACTGACTTGATTTGTAAACTTTCACTTAAAGCACAATAAAAGTTTTTTAAAAATTAAATGGAATGCATAAACATCTATATCCTAGGCATTAGTGAGCTGAAATGGACTGGTACTCGCCACTGTGCATCAGACAATCGTATGGTCTAATATACCGGGAATGACAAATTAAAGAGGAATGGTGTTGCATTCATCGTCAAAAAGAATATTTCAAGATTTATACTGAAGTATAATGCTGTCAGTGATAGGATAATATCCATACACCTACGGGACGCCCCCATGTGTCTGGCAGTTTGTCGTACTATGGGGGCTTGTGTGTTGCTGTGATGCTGGAAGCTACGCCACCAGTGTTCGGATACCAGTAGGGTCGCCCATGGAGGACAGGTTTCAGCAGAGCTTCTAGACTAAGAAAGACTAGGAAGAAGGACCTGGAGGTCTACTTCTGAAAAGAATTAGCCGGTGAAAACCTTATGAATAGCAGCGGAACATTGTCTGATATAGTGTGGAAGATGAGCCCCTCAGGTTAGAAGGCACTCAAAATGCAACTGGGGAAAAGCTACCTCCTCAAAGTAGAGTCAGCCTTAATGTGGACGGAGTCAATTTCAAGACCTTCATTTGCTGATGTGGCACTACTCAAAATGAGAAGAAACAGCTGCAAACATTCATTAATAATCAAAATGTGCAATGAATGAAGTAAGAATTTAGGAAAATCAGAAGTCATCAAAAGTGAAATGGAATGTATAAACATCAATATCCTTGGCATTAGTGAGCTGAAATGGGCTAGTATTCGCCATTTTGAATCAGACAATCATATGATCTACTATGTCATGAATGACAACTTAAAGAGGAATGGGGTCACATTCATTGTCAAAAAGAATATTTCAAGATCTATCCTGAAGTACAGTCCTGTCAGTGATAGGATAACATCCATATGTATACAAGGAAGACCAGTTAATACAACTATTTTTCAAATTTACACAACAAAAACTAAGGCCAAAGATGAAGAAATTGAAGATTTTTACCCAAAGATGAAGAAATTGAAGATTTTTACCAACTTCTGAATTCTGAAATTGATTGAACATGCAATCAGAATGCATTGATAATTATTAGTAATTGGAATGCAGAAGTTGGAAACAAAAAAGAGTCAGTATTTGGAAGATATGGCCTTGGTGATAGAAACAATGCTGCAGATCTCATGACTGAATTTTACAAGACCAATGACCTCTTCATTGTAAATACCTTTTTTCAAAAACATAATCGGCGACTATACACAAGGACCTGGCCAGGAATCAAATCAACTACATCTGTGGGAAGAGACATGAAAAAGCTCAATATTACGAGTCAGAACAAGGCCAGAAGCAGACTGCAGAACAGACCATCAATTGCTCATATGCAAATTCAAGTTGAAGCTGAAGAAAATTAGAACAACTCGAGGAAAAACAAAGTACGACCTTGAGTATATCTCACCAGAATTTAGAAACCATCTCAAGAATAGATTTGACACAGTGAACACTAATGACCAAAGACCAGACAAGTTGAGGGATGACATCAGGGACATCATACTTGAAGAAAGCAAGAAGTTATTAAAAAGACGGGAAAGAAAGAAAAGACCAAAATGGACGTCAGAAGAGACTCTGAAACTTGCTCTTTAGCCTAGATCGAATGGAAGAAATGATGAAGTAAAAGAGCTGAATGGAAGATTTCATAGGGCAGCTCAAGAAGACAAAGTATTATAATGTATTATAATGACATATGCAAAGACTTGGAATTAGAAAACCAAAAGGAAAGAACACATTCCACATTTCTCAAGCTGGAAGAACTGAAGAAAAAATTCAAGCCTTGAGTTGCAATGTTGAAAGATTCTATGGGGAAAATATTGAATGACATAGGAAGCATCAGAAGAAGATGGAAGGAATATACAGTAACTGTATGAAAAAGACTTGGTCAATGATCAACCATTTCAGGAGGTAGCATATGATCAGGAACCGACGGTGCTGAAGGAAGAAATCCAAGTTGCACTGAATGCATTGGAGAAAAACAAGGCTCCAGGAATTGCGGGAATACCATTTGAGATGTTTAACAAATGGATGCAGCTCTGGAAGTGCTCACTAGCTTGAGCCAAGAAATTTGGAAGACAGTTACCTGGCCAACTGACAGGAAGAGATCTATATCTATTCCTTTTCCAAAGAAAGGTGATCCAATTGAATGTGGAAATTATCAAACAATATATATCGTTAATATCACATGCAATCAAAATTTTGCTGAAGATCATTCAAAAGTGGCTGCAGCGGTACATAGACAGGAAACTGCCAAAAAGTCAAGCCATATTCAGAAGAGGACGTGGAACCAGGGATATCATTGCTGATATTAGATGCATCTTGGCTAAAAGCAGAGAATACCAGAAAGATGTTTACCTGTGTTTTACTGCCTATGCAAAGGCATTCGGCTGTGTGGATCATAACAAATTATGGATAATGTTGTGAAGAATGGGAATTTCAGAACACTTAATTGTGCTCATGAGGCACCTCTCCTTAGACCAAGAGGCAGTTGTTCAAGCAGAACAAGGGGATACTGCGTGGTTTAGAGTCAAGAAATGTGTGTGTCAGGGTTGTATCCTTTTACCATACCTATTCAATCTGTGTGCTGAGCAAATAATCTGAGAATCTGGACTATACGAAGAAGAAGGGGGCATCAGGATTGGACATGCAGATGACACAACTTTGCCTGCTGAAAGCAAAGAGGACTTGAAGCACTTACTGATGAAGAGCAAAGACTACTGCCTTCAACATGGATTGCACCTCTACATAAAGAAAACAAAAATTGTCACAACTAGAACAATAAGCAACATCATTTGCATGGGGCAAATCTGCTGCAAAATACCTCTTTAAAGTATTAAAAAGCAAAGATGTCACCTTAAGGACTGAGGTGCGCCTGACTCAAGCCATGGTATTTTCAGTCGCCTTGTATGCATGTGAAAGCTGGATAATGAATAAGGAAAGCCAAAGAAAAATTAATGCCTTTGAGTTTTGGTGTTGGCAAAGAATATTGAATACACCATGGGCTGCCACAAAAACAAGCAAATTTGTCTCGGAAGAAATACAGCCAGAATGCTCCTTAGAAGTGGGGATGGCAAGACTTTGTTGTTGTTAGGTGCCATCGAGTTGGTTCCGACTCATAGTGACCCTATGCAGAACAGAATGAAACACTGACCGGTCCTGAGCCATCCTTACAATCGTTGTCATGCTTGAGCTCATTGTTGCAGCCACTGTGTCACTCCACCTTGTTGAGGGTCTTCCTCTTTTCCACTGACCCTGTACTCTGCCAAGGATGATGTCCTTCTCCAGGGACTGATCCCTCCTGACAACATGTCCAAAGTATATAAGACGCAGTCTTGCCATCCTTGCCTCTAAGGAGCATTCTGGCCGCACTTCTTCCAAGACAGATTTGTTCGTTCTTTTGGCAGTCCATGGTATATTCAATATTCTTCGCCAACACCACAATTCAAAGGCGTCAACTCTTCTTCGGTCCTCCTTATTCATTGTCCAGCTTTCACATGCATATGATGTGATTGAAAATACCATGGCTTGGGTCAGGCACACCTTAGTCTTCAAGGTGACATCTTTGCTCTTCAACACTTTGAAGAGGTCCTTTGCAGAAGATTTACCCAATGCAATGGGTCTCTTGTTTTCTTGACTGCTGCTTCCACGGGTGTTGATTGTGGATCCAAGTAAAATGAAATCCTTGACAACTTCAATCTTTTCTCCGTTTATCATGATGTTGCTCATTGGTCCAGTTGTGAAGATTTTTGTTTTCTTTATGTTGAGGTGCAATCCATACTGAAGGCTACTGAAGGCTATGGTCTTAGATCTTCATTAATAAGTGCTTCAAGTCCTCTTCACTTTCAGCAAGCAAGGTTGTGTCATTTGCATAATAAGTCTTCCTCCAACCCTCATGCCCTGTTCTTCTTCATATACTCCAGGTTCTCAGATAATTTGCTCAGCATACAGATTGAATACGTATGGTGAAAGGATACAACCCTGGCGCACACCTGTTCTGACTTTAAACTGATCAGTATCCCCTTGTTCTGTTTGAACAACTGCATCTTGATCTATGTAAAGGTTCCTCATGAGCACAATTAAGTGTTCTGGAATTCCCATTCTTCACAACATTATCCAAAATTTGTTATGATCCACACAGTTGAATGCCTTTGCATAGCCAATAAAACACAGGCAAACATCCTTCTGGTATCCTCTGCTTTCAGCCAGGATCCATCTGACATCAACAATGATATCCCTGGTTCCACATCCTCATCTGAAACCAGCCTGAATTTCTGGCAGTTCCCTGTTGCTATACTGCTGCAGCCATTTTTGAATGATCTTCAGCAAAATTTTGCTTGCTTGTGATATTAATGATATTGTTCTATAATTTCCACAATTGGTTGGATCACCTTTCTTGGGAATAGGCATAAATATGGTTCTCTTCCAGTCAGTTGGCCAGGAAGCTGTCTGCCATATTTCTTGGCATAGACAAGTGAGCACCTCCAGCACTGCATCTGTTTGTTGAAACATCTCAATTGATATTCCATCAATTCCTGGAGCCTTGTTTTTTGCCAGTGCCTTCAGAGAAGCTTGGACTTCTTCCTTTAGTACCATCTGTTCCTGATCTTCGTCTCACATAATTTGGACATGTTATCAGAAGGGATCAATCCCTGGAGAAGGACATCATGCTTGGTAAAGTAGAGGGTCAGCAAAAAAGAGGAAGACCCTCAACAAAATGGATTGACACAGTGGCTACAACAATGGTCTCAAGCATAACAATGATTGTGAGATGGGGCAGGACCGGGCAGTGTTTTCTGTTGTACATAGGGTCACTATGAGTTGGAACAGACTTGATGTCACCTAACAAAACAACATGAGAGTTGGGGAGGCAGAAGAATGATATCAAGGCAGGGTGAATAGGAGACTTAATTGTATTTGTACTGTTATTCCTTAAGGTAGGTGGTGGGTATATAAGCATTTGTATGTCTCACATATTCCATAATAGAAAAAAATTAATCTAAATTAAAGAAAAAATCTAAAGGACTGGTAAATTATCAGGTGGGATAGAAAAGAGAAGGACTGACCAAAAGCTCTGAGTTTGGGGGTAAGTGAGTGGGCGTGGCATGCCATTCCTACTCAACCCAACTAAGGCATCTGCCAATGGACTTGACCCCCAATGAACATGGGAGAGGACCATGCCACGAAGCCCCAGCCCTTGGGGCTATCATTTCATTAGTGACTTGAACAGGAGTAAGCTCACGTGACAGCCCAGTTCCTCTTAACTCACTCCAGAGGCAAACTCCTCCAAACAGGAGTTCTCTTGGAATAGGGCTGAGAACAGAGAACAAAGCCCTGGGAACAAGGTCAATTTATGTGATCACCAACACTACAGCAACACAAACATTTCTCTTGTATAGCCCAAACTCTGAAGTATAAGGCTGGATCAAGAGTATGGGGGAAAAGGTAGAAGGAACTGGGCTAGAGACACCTGTCGTCCTTTAAATATGAACCACCACCTGCTAGGGATGTGAGCAATCAGATCTTTGCCATTACCTTCTCACACTGCTGACCTCCATTGCCTAGCTGAGGCCACATGATATCCCACTGAAGGAATGATGGAGGAGCTGAAAGAATTAATTTAGAATCCAGGACCACTTTAGGAGTAAGTCAGGTAACAATCAAGGATTGTGGGACTTCAGAAGAAAATAAAGTGCAGGAGGCACCATAGACAAACTCTACCTACTTCCTAATTTAGGCTCAGTCCCAGTCCTGCCTCCCACATTTCCTCCCAGATAGCAGACGGAAAATGCCTCCCAAGTAGGAAGGGAGTATTTTGGCCCCTACTCCATCTGTCTCTGGTGGAGTTCCCGGGTTTGGGGGTGGAGGGCCATGGTATACAAATACCCTTCATCCTGTGGCATGGACACATCCCTGTCCCTTTGCCCAAGATACCCTCTTGAGAAGATGAAACTCATTTCTCACATCTGCTACTGGGAAAGGCTCTATGGTGATGCCTACTTACAGAAACTTGGGGAGACCCATTCATGAACAGGGCCAGCATGTGAATCCTTTATAGCAACTTCACTGCCAGGTGAGTGTCTCCTTAATCCATGCACAACGCTGAATAACAGCAGAGATGGTGAGGATAGAGAGCAATGAAAGGATTGGAAAGAGACTTGGAAGACTGAGTGAACAAGATTTGGCTACTGATATGAGGTTGAAGGAAAGGAGTTGAGGATGGGAATTGAAGGAGAGAGACTTGTAGAGTTCAGCAAATCAATGAGTGCCATTCCCCGAGATGCTGAGTAGAGGAGGAGAAGCAGGTTTGGGTGGGATAGGATGATGATGGTTTTCTTTTTGTATGTGCCTGGACAGGCTGAGGTTGAGGGATTTGGGGGACAACTGAGCTGAGGTGCCCAAGAGGCAGGTGGCTCTGTAGGCCTGGAATTCAGAGACAAAACCTGGGCTGGAGAAATATGTTTGGGCATTGCCAGCATAAAGATGGTAATGAGAGTGGACAAGATGACCTGGGATAGAGCACAGAGAGAAAAGACTGACCTGGTGAGGACAGGACAACTAAGTAGACACAGAATTGGGTAATTCTTCAATGCTCCCTTGCTGTTTCTCTAAAACAGTTCTTAGGGGGAAAAAAATCCTTTGTGAGAAAAATGTCAGGTTCCCATAGAAAATCAACACATTTGATTTAATTTTCAATATGACATCTTTGCTACCAAAACTCTATTCATTTTCCACAATTGAGGCAGTAGAACTTACTTGAGAGAAACAGTTAGGCCAAAAGGGATTCATGAGGAAGACACTATACTTTGATGAAATTAAATGAAGTTTGTTCCCTAAACTACTTTGAACAGCTTTTCATCTCATTTTTCAGGATCAATCTTTTTAGACAAACTTATTTTGGTCAAGTCTTTAAATGCTGGATTGAAAAAAGGCTCCCTAACTAATGGGGCTGGAGAGAATAATAAGACAGCAATTTTCACGGTCCTAGTTGAAAAATTGTGATGAGCTGAGTAGAGGTTCTTTGACCAACTATATACAGAGCATAATTTTATGTCGAAGCTGCTGATGACAGTACATATTTCCCATAATAGGCTCTCTAACTGTGTGCAATAATGAACTGAGAGGAGGTGAGAGGCTGTTGATGGACTTGGTGAAACCTTGGCAGTAGCCAAGTGATGCTGATTACCAAGCTTCAAGAGTTCACATGACTAAGTCTTCTGCATTCTAAGTTCCTTTGAATAGCCCCTCCATCTCATCCATTTCCCTTTGCAAATGACAAGAGTGCATTAAGAAGGGGTTTGTGTAAAGCAAGGAAGTTCATCTCTCCCAGGGACCTCTGTTAATGTCCTGATGAATCATTGAGGTGAGGACACTTGATGCTGTTCCTGTTACAAGAAAGGTGGTTAGAGTCCTTTGATAAAGAAACCCTTCATCACCAGCCTTCTGTCCCACTTTCCACTTCTGGAACCTACTTATTAGGAAGAGACAGAAATTGTCACTGACAGGGAGGACTCTTCTGCAGTGACTCATCCTCCCTGAGCTGTGGAACACAGCAGGCCTCTATGTCCACTCGCTGTGGCACTTGGAGAAGTGACACAAAACGAATTCTCTTGGGGGCCTGAGTAAGAACAGCCATATGTCACACTGCTATAAATTGAATCGTGTTCTTCAAAAATATGTATTGAAGTCCAGGCCCTTGTACCTGTGGATGTAACCTTGTTTGGAAATAGGAGTTTTCTTTTTTTATGTTAATGAGGTCATACCAGTGTAGGGTGGGTCCTAAACCTAATTCCTTCTGAGTTATAGAAAGAGCAGAATAGGCACGGGCACGCAAAGGGGGAAGACAGATGCCAAGGAATGCCAAGGAACACCAAGGAACTTCCAGGAACTCCAGGGGCTGCTGACAAGGAAGAGCCCCTCCTCCCCCCAGAGCCACATCCTGAATTTGGACTTTTAGCCTCCAGAGCTGAGAGAAGAAAAATTTCTGTTCTTTAAAGTCACCCACTTGTGGTGTTTCTGTTACAGCAGCACTAGGCAACTAAGATACACACTGCCTTACCTGCCAAGCACGGAATTTGGTCCCTGGGAAAAGCACTGTTCCCACATGGCAGGGCCTCTTGCTGGTGAAGATATTTGAGGCTTGGACCCATGGACTGTCAGGGCTGCAGGGGCCCCTAGAGACTATCCAGTCCCACAGGGACTGACCCAAATTCATAGGTCAGAAGTACCAGAACAATTAAACAGAGGCCATGTGGAAGCCAGCAAGGGGAGTACCCTTCCCCAAGGACGAACCCATAGGGCGGGAGCCTCCCTATGGCCTTGCTCAGATGGTTTAGTGACTGGCGCTCCCAGCCACATTCCTCCAAGTTTGCCCCCTACCCTCTTGCCCTCCTCCCTCACCTCATCCCATTTCTGGCCTGACAGTGAGTCCAACTGGAACGGGTTCTTTTATCTACTCTACTCACCAAGCACATTTCAAATCCATTTCAAAACTAAAGGAAAGAGGACAGAGGAGGAAAACAGAGAGGTGACTCGGCTCATTACAAAATGTGGCTGAAAATTGTAGTAACTTGGACATATCATGCTAAACTCTCTCTTTTAATAATAAAACCAAGGATCAAATTTATTGCTCAACCTTCATGCTGTTTTCTCTCATTATGGTCTGCAGACCAGTCTGCTCCTTCTTTAATGAAATGTCTAGCTTTGGAAACTATACCATTGGGTTGTTTTGAGTTGGGGGAAGCCACTAGGGCCAATGTAACTGTTATTGGAAAGTCATTGTGTCATTATGTTGGAGTTGATTTCTGGGTCCAGTGAGCAAGTCTTGGAGAAAGGATGAAGGAGGACAGAGAAGTGGCAACTCAGGGAGCTTCACCTCCCTGCACACTTGCATCTGTGTGGGGCACAAGCTCTAACACGCTGGGCCGGACCGCTTTCTAGTCTGAACTATTCAATTCAATTCAACACATATGTATTGAGTTCGGATATGCAAAGTATTGGGTGTCATTGGAGAGAAGTCCAGAGGCTTAGGGTAGGCCATGGCAATGAGTTCCTTCACAAAAGACAGGGAAGAAAGGGGGTGGGCACGTTATGGGTTGAATTGTGCCCCCCCCCCTCCGAAAATATGTGTTGAATGCCTGGTGCTTATACCTGTGGATATCATCCTCTTTGGAAATAGTTTTTTTCTTTTGTCATATTAATGAGATCATACCAGAGTAGGGTACATCCTAAACCTACTCATTTCTGAGTTATAAAAAGACCAGAATAGACACAGAGACTCACACACAGTGGGAAGACAGACATCATGTAAGGACTGCTACAAGCCAAGGAGCATCAAGGAATCAAGGAGCACCTGATTTGGACTTTAGCCTCCAGAACTGTGAGATGATAAATTTCTATTCTTTAAAGCCACCCACTCGAGGTGTTTTTGCTACAGCAGCACTAGGTAACTAAGACAGGCACCAGAGACATCTATCCATTTGGTCTTTACTCCTTGTGCACATGTGACCCCTCTCCCCAGTCTCTGGCACCACACCTTGGTAAACACTGCCACCAGCTATCATTGGCAAAGCCAGGTATAGGGAATTGATTAGCCAAGCTCTTATTCATTCACACCCTGTTCATTCCAGAAAGGATTTAAGGGGGCCAGTGCAGGTCACTGAGCCTTTAAGTTCTCTGTACTAGAGCCTCCCAACTACCGGCCTCCAAATGAGTCACAGGCTGTGGAGAGGTTGATCCTTTCGGCAATTTGTTTGGCTAGGCAGAGTCTGGAGCAAGAGCTCCACCTGTAGGCAGGACATCTCAAGCTTTGAACACCCCAATTGTTTAACCCCAGTGTGGTGCACAACCTTATCATTTTCTAAGGGGATATTCATGTGAAAAATAACTGGGATGCCCTGGACGCTTTCTCTGACCATCTCAACCTTATCAGTTCCCACCTTCTCCGCTTGGTCTCCTCTGCATATTCCAGGCCAGCACCCAGGACATGTTGATTTCTCCCTTCTCAGAGTTCAGATGAAAAGCTACCCATTAATTGCCTTACCTTGAATGCTGGGTACTTTACCAGCTACTGGAGCCCTTGTGGAGCAGTGCTTAAAGAGCTTGGCTGCTAACCAAAAGGTCGGCAGTTGGAATCCACCAGTCCCTCCTTGGAAACCCTATGGAGCAGTTTTAACCTCTCCTATAGGGTCACTATGAGTCGGAATTGACTCGATGTCAAATAGTTTATGTTGTTTTTCTTTTAATACCAAGTACGAGGGCTGCCCAGGAGAGGGAAATAGAAGCACGTATTTAGTTCATACTAAGTGCAGGGAATTTATGTACATAATCTCATAGCATCCTCAAAACGGTTGTTGTTGTTAGGTGCTGTCGAGTTGGTTCTGACTCTTAGCGACCCTATGTACAACAGAACAAAACACTGCCCTGTCCTGTAGCATCCTCACAATCATTGTTATGTTTGAGCCCATTGTTGCAGCCACTGTGTCAATTCATCTCATGGAGGGTCTTCCTCTTTTTCGCTAATCCTCTACCTTACCAAGCATGATGTCCTTCTCCAGGGACTGGTTCATCCTCGTACCATGTCCAAAGTATGTGCAACGACCTCTCACCATTCGTACTTTGAACAGCACTCTGGCTTCAAACACCTCTTCAAAGACAGACTTGTTCATTCTTCTGGCAGTCCATCGTGTGTTCAATATTCTTTACCAACACCATAATTCAAAGGCATCAATTCTTTGATCTTCCTTATTCACCGTGCAGCTTTGAAAATAAAGTGGCTTGGGTCAGGAGCACTTTAGTCCTCAAAGGGACGTCTTTGCTTTTTAATACTTTAAAGAGGTATTTTGTGGTAGATTTGCCCAATGCGTTGCTTCATTTCTTGACTGCTGCTTCCATGGGCATTGATTGCAGATCCAAGTAAAATGAAATCCTCAACAACTTCAATATTTTCTCTGTTTATGATGATGTTGCTTATTGGTCCAGTTGTGAGGATTTGTGTTTTCTTTAGGTTGAGGTGTAATCCATACTGAAGGCTGTAGTCTTTGATCTTCATCAGCAAGTACTTCAAATCCTCTTCACTTTCTACAAGCAAGGTTGTGTCATCTGCATATCACAGTTTGTTAATGAGTCTTCCACCAATCCCAATGCCATGATCATCTTCATATACTCCAGCTTCTTAGATTATTTGCTCAGCATACAGATTGAACAAATAGAGTGAAAGGATAAAACTCTGACACGTACGTTTCCTGATTTTAAACCACACAGTATACATCAGTGAGTATTCAGCTCACTAATGCCTAGGATATTGATTTTATGCATTCCATTTCAATTTTTTTTTTTGCCTTTTTTTATTGTGCTCTAAGTGAAAGTTTACAATTCAAGTCAGTTTCTCATACAAACACTTATACACACATTGTTATGTGACCCTAGTTGCTCTCCCTAAAATGTGACGGCATGTCCGCTCCACCCTGTAATTCCCGCATACATTCAACCAGCTCCTGTCCCCCTCTGCCTTCACATCTCACCTCCAGAAAGGAGCTACCGGTGAAGTCTCATGTGTCTACTTGAGCTGAGAAGCACAGTCCTCACCAGTATCATTTTATGTCTTATAGTCCCACTAATCTTCGCCTGAAGAGTTGGCATTGGGAATGGTTATAGTTTTGGTCTAGCAGAGAGTCTGGGGGCCATGACCTTTTAGAGCCCCTCCAGTCTCACTCTGACACTTAAGTCTGGTCTTTTTACTAGAATTTGAGGTCTGCATCCCACTGCTCTCCTGTTCCCTCAGGGATTCTCAGTCGTGTTCCCCGTCAAGGCAGTCATTCGTGGTAGCTGGGCACCATCTAATTCTTCCAGTCTCAGGCTGATGGAGTCTCTGGTTTATGTGGCCCTTTCTGTCTTTTGGGCTCATAATTACCTTGTGTCCTTAGTGTTCTTCGATCTCCTTTGCTCCAGGTGGCTTGAAACCAATTGATGCATCTTAGATGGCCACTTGCTAGCGTTGAAGACCCCAGACGCCACTCTCCAAAGTGGGATAGAGAATGTTTTCTTAACAGATTTTATTATGCCAATTGACTTAGATATCCCTTGAAACCATGGTCCCCAAACCCCCGCCCCTGCTCCGCTGGCCTTCGAAGCATTCAGTTTATTCAGGAAACTTCTTTGCTTTTGGTTTAGTCCAGTTGTGCTGACCTCTCCTGCATTGTGTGTTGTCTTTCTCTCCACCTAAAATAGTTCTTACCTACTATCTAATTAGTGAAAATCCCTCTCCCTCCCTCCCCCCCCATTCTTGTAACCATCAAAGAATATTTTCTTCTCTGTTTAAACTATTTCTCGAGTTCTTATAATACTGGTTTCATACAATATTTGTCCTTTTGCAACTGACTAATTTCACTCAGCATAATGCCTTCCAGATTCCTCCATGTTATGAGATATATCATGGATTCATCATTGTTCTTTATCGGTGCATAGTATTCCATTTTGTGAATATACCATAATTTATTTATCCATGTTTATCGATGTTCAACAATTTCAAGAGGTAGCCTATGATCAGGAACCGATGGTACTGAAGGAAGAAGTCCAAGCTGCTCTGAAGGCATTGGCAAAAACAAGACTCCAGGAATTGATGGAATATCAATTGAGATGTTTCAACAAACAGATGTAGCACTGGAGGGGCTCACCCGCCTATGTCAAGAAAAATGGAAGACAGCTTCCTGGCCAACTGACTGGAAGAGATCCATATTTATGCCTATTCCCAAGAAAGGTGATCCATCTGATTGCAGAAATTATAGAATAATATCATTAATATCACAAGCAAGCAAAATTTTGCTGAAGATCATTCAAAAATGGCTGCAGCAGTATAGCAACAGGGAACTGCCAGAAATTCAGGCTAGTTTCGGATGAGGATGTGGAACCAGGGATATCATTGTTGATGTCAGATGGATCCTAGCTGAAAGCAAAGAACACCAGAAGGATGTTTACCTGTGTTTTATTGACTATGCAAAAGCATTCAACTGTGTGGATCATAACAAATTATGGATAACGTTGCAAAGAATGGGAATTCCAGAACACTTAATTGTGCTCATGAGGAACCTTTACATAGATCAAGAGACAGTTGTTCAAACAGAACAAGGGGATACTGATTGGTTTAAAGTGAGGAAAGGTGTGTGTCAGGGTTGTATTCTTTCACCATACCTATTCAATCTGTATGCTGAGCAAATAATCTGAGAAGCTGGACTATATGAAGAAGAACGGAGCATGAGGATTGGAGGAAGACTCATGAACAACTTGCGTTATGCAGATGACACAACCTTGCTTGCTGAAAGTGAAGAGGACTTGAAGCACTTACTAATGAAGATCAAAGACCACAGCCTTCAGTATGTATTGCACCTCAACATAAAGAAAATAAAAATCCTCACACCTGGACCAATGAGCAACATCATGATAAATGGAGAAAAGATTGAAGTTGTCAAGGATTTCATTTTACTTGGATCCACAATCAACACCCACGGAAGCAGCAGTCAAGAAATAAAAAGACGCATTGCACTGGGTAAGTCTGCTGCAAAGGACCTCTTTAAAGTGTTGAAGAGCAAAGATGTCACCTTGAAGACTAAGGTGCGCCTGACCCAAGCCATGGTATTTTCAATCACATCATATGCATGTGAAAGCTGGACAATGAACAAGGAAAACCGAAGAAGAATTGATGCCTTTGAATTGTGATGTTGGCGAAGAATATTGAATATACCATGGACTGCCAGAAGAACGAATAAATCTCTTTTGGAAGAAGTACAACCAGAATGCTCCTTAGAAGCAAGGATGTCGAGACTGGGTCTGACACACTTTGGACATGTTTTCAGGAGGGATCAGTCTCTGGGGAAGGACATCATGCTTGGCAAAGTACAGGGTCAGCGGAAAAGAGGAAGACCCTCAAGGAGGTGGATTGACACAGTGACTGCAACAATGGGCTGAAGCATAACAACGATTGTAAGGATGGCACAGGACCGCGCAGTGTTTTGTTCTGTTGTGCATAGGGTCGCTATGGGTCGGAGCCGGCTCGATGGCACCTAACAACAACAGGTGGATATCCAGTTATGCCAGCACCATTTGTTAGAGACTGTGTTTTTCCCAATTAATGGGCTTTGGGCCTTTGTCAAATATCAGCTGCTCATATGTGGATGGATTTATGTCTAGATTCTCAATTCTGTTCCATTGGTGTATGTATCTGTTGTACAATTACCAGGCTGTTTTGACTACTGCGGCCGTATAATAGGTTCTAAAATCAGGTAGTGTGAGGCCTCCCACTTAGTTCTTTTTCAGTAGTGCTTTACTTATCCAGGGGCTTTTCCCTTTCCATATGGAGTTGGTGATTTGTTTCTCCATCTCATTAAAAAACACCATTGGAATTTGGATCGGGATTGCACTGTATCTATAGATTGCTTTGGGTAAAAAGACATTTTCACAATGTAGAGTCTTCCTATCCACGAGCAAGGTATGTTTTTCCACTTATGTTGGTCTCTTTTGGTTTCTTGCAGTAGTGTTTTGTTGTTTTCTTTGTATAGGTCTTTTATGTCTCTGGTTAGATTTATTCCTAAGCATTTTGTCTTCTTGGGGGGGTATTGTAAATGGTATTGATTTGGTGATTTCCTCTTCGACATTCTCTTTGTTGGTGTAGAGGAATCCAACTGATTTTTGTGTGTTTATCTGTTATCTTGATACTTTGCTGAAATCTCCTATTAGTTCCAGTAGTTTTCTTGTGGATTGTTTAGGGGTTTTCTGTATATAAGATGCTCTTTATTTCTTTTTCTAGCCTAATTTCTCTGGCTAGGACCTCCATCACCATGTTGAATAAGAGTGGTGATAAAGGGCATCCTTGTCTGGTTTCCCTTTTCAAGGAAAATACTTTCATACTCTCTCCTTTTATTATGATGTTGGCTGTTGGTTTTGTGTAAATGCCCTTTATTATGTTGAGGAATTTCCTTTCTATTCCTATTTTGCTGAGAGTTTTTACCATGAATGGGTGTTGGACTTTGTCAACTGCCTTTTCTGCATCAATTGATAAGATCATGTGGTTCTTGTCTTTTGTTTTATTTATGCGATGGGTTACATCGATTTTTTTTCTAATGTTAAACCATCCCTGCATACCTGGTATGAATCCCATTTGGTCAAGGTGAATTTTTTTTTTTTTTGATATATTGTTGAATTCTACTGGCTAGAATTTGTTGAGGATTTTTGCGTCTAAGTTCATGAGGGATATTAGGTCTGTAATTTTCTTTTGGTGCCTTTATCTGGTTTTGGTATCAGGGTTGTTGTGCTGGCTTCACAGAATGAGTTTAGTAGTATTCCATCCTTTTCTATGCTCTGAAATACCCTTAATATTACTGGTGTTAACTCTTCTCTAAAAGTCTGGTAGAATTCACCAGTGAAGCCGTCAGGGCCAAGGCTTTTTTGTGTTGGGAGTTTTTTAATTACTTTTTCAATCTCTTCTTTTGTTATAGGTTTATTTAGTTGTTCTACCTTTTTTTGTATTAGTTTAGGTAGGTAGTGTGTTTCTAGAAATTTTTCCATTTACTCTACTTTTTCAAATTTGTTAGAGTACAATTTTTCATACTATTCTGTTATGATTCTTTTAATTTCAGTTGGGTCTGTTGTAATATCACCCATCTCATTTCTTATTCATGTTATTTGCTTTGTTTCCTGTTTTTCTTTTGTCAGTTTGGCCAATGGTTTATCGATTTTGTTGATCTTTTTAAAGGACCAGCTTTTAGTCTTATTAACTCTTTCACTTGATTTTCTGTTCTCTATTTCATTTATTTCTGCTCTAGTTTTTACTATTTGCTTTCTTCTGGTGTCCGAGGGCTTCTTTTGCTGCTCTCTTTCTATTTGTTCAAGTTGTAGGGATAATTCTTTGATTTTGGCCTTTTCTTCTTTTTGGATGTGTGCATTTATTGCTATAAATTAACCTCTGAGTACTGCTTTTGCTGTGTCCCAAAGGTTCTGGCAGGAAGTGTTTTCATCTTCATTCAATTCTATGAATTTCTTTATTCCATTCTTAATTTCTGTAACGCAGTATTTTTTGAGCAAGATGTTGTTCAGTTTCCATGTGTTTGATTTTTTTCCTTGCTTTTTCTGTATTGATTTCTACTTTTATGGCTTTATGGTCAGAAAAGATGCTTTGTAACATTTTGATGTTTTGGATTCTGTTAGGGCTTGGTCTGTTCTGGAGAATTTTCCATGTGTGTTGGAAAAGAAAGTTTACTTGGCTGCTCTTGGGTGGAAACCAAAAAAAAAAAAAAACCCAAACTCATTGCCATTGAGTCGATTCCGACTCATAGCAACCCTATAGGACAGAGTAGAACTGCCTCATAGGGTTTCCAAGGAGTGCCTGCTGGATTCGAACGGCCGACCTTCTGGTTAGCAGCCATAGCTCTTAAGCACTGCACCACCAGGGTTTCCTGCTGTTGGGTGGAGTGCTGTATACATGTCTATGAGTTCAATTTGGTTGATCGTGGCATTTAGATCTTCTATGCCTTTACTGAGCTTCTTTCTGGATGTTCTGTCCTTTACAGAAAGTGGTGTGTTTGAGACTCCTACTATTACTGTGGAGCTGTCTATCTCTCTTTCAATGCTGTTAGTTTATTTTATGTATTTTGGAGCCCTGTTGTTGGTTGTGTAAATATTTATTACGGTTATATCTTCCTAATAATATATGATCCTAGTATTAAAAAAAAACCCAGTACCATCAAGTCGATTCCAACTCATAGCGACCCTATAGGACAGAGTAGGACTGCCCCATGGAGTTTCCAAGGAGCGCCTGGAGGATTTGAACTGCCAACCTTTTGGTTAGCAACCGTAGCACTTAATCACTATGCCACCAGGGTTTCTCTTCCTGGTATATTGACTCTTTCATCATTATATAGTATCTTTCTTATCCTTTGTGGCGAATTTTACTTTAAAATCTGTTTTGACAGAAATTAATATTGCCTCTCCTGTTCTTTTTTGATTGTTGTTTGCTGGATATATATTTTTTTCATCCTTTGAGTTTTAGTTTGTTTGTGCCTTTAAGTCTAAGGTGTGTCTCTTGTAGGTAGCGTATAGACAGATCGTGTTTTTTTATCCATTCTGCCACTCTCTGTCCCTTTATTGGTGCATTAAGTCCATTTACATTCAGTGTAATTATGGATAGGTATGAGTTTAGTATTGTCCTTTTGATGCCTTTTTTGTGTGTTGTTGACAGTTTCTTTGTTGCACTTAATTTCCTGTGCTGAGTTGTTTTTCTTTATATATTTTCTTTTCCTCTTTTTCATTGTTGTTGGTTTTGTATTTGCTGATGTTTATGTTTTTCTTATTTTTTATTTTGATGTGTAGGATTGTGAGTTTCCTTTGTGGTTACCTTATTATTTACCCTATTTTTCTAAGTTTAAACCTAACTTGTGTCTCCCTATATCACCTTGATTTCCTCTCCATATGGAAGATCTATGACTACTTTATTTAGTCCCTCTTTATGGATTCAATGTTGTCATCTTTTACATAATGACATTGCTTTCTCTGTTTTGAGCATTTTTTTATCTTGATTTATTTTTGTGATTTCCTTATCTGGGTTGATGTCTGTTTGCTCTGTCCTGTGTTCTAGTCTTGGGTTGTTATCTGATATTATTGATTTTCAAACAGGAGGACTCCCTTTAATATATCTTGTAATTCTGGTTTGGTGTTTGCAAATTCCCTTAACTTCTGTTTATCTTGAAATGTTCTAATTTTGCCTTCATCTTTGAGAGACAGTTCTGCTGGATATATAATTCTTGGCTGGCCTTTTTTTTTTTTTTTTTCCTTCAAGGCTTTATATACGTCATTCCATTGCCTTTTTGCCTGCATGGTTTCTGGTGAGTAGTCTGAGCTTAGCCTTATTGACTCTTCTTTGTAGGTGACTTTTCATTCATCCCTGGCTGCTCTTAAAATTCTCTTTTTATCTTTGGTTTTGCAAGTTTGATTATAATATGTCTTGGTGACTTTCTTTTGATATCTATCTTGTTTGGGGCTCAATGAGCATCTTGAGTAGATATCTTCTCATCTTTCGGGATATCAGGGGAGTTTTCTGCCAACAAATCTTCAACAATTCTCTCTGTATTTTCTGTTATCCTCTGCTATTTCGGTACTCCAATCACTCATAAGTTATTTCTCTTCACAGAGTCCCATGTAATTCTTAGGGTTTCTTCATATTTTTAAAGTTCTTTTATCTGATTTTTCCTCAAATATGTTGGTGTCAATTGCTTTATCTTCAGTCTCACTAATTCTGACTTCCATTTCCTCAATTTTGCTCCTATGACTTTCTATTGAGTCTTCTAATTCTGAAATTTTATTCTTAATCTTCTGAATTTCTGTTTGCTGTCTGTCTATGGCTTCTTGCAGCCTATTAAATTTGTCATTATGCCCTTCTCTAAACTTCTTAAGTTTCTCTAATGCTATCTCTGTGCATTCCTTGGCTTGTTCTACATTTTGCCTGATCTGTTGAAGAGTTCTGTATATTAATCTTTTGTATTCTTCCTCTGGTAGTTTCAGGAAATTCTCTTCCTCTGGAAGATTTCTTGATTCTTTGTTTTGTACACTTACTGAATCATCATCGTCTGCCTCTTATGTGTTTTGATATTGACTTTTTTCTCCGAGCCATCAATAAATTATTGTATTTATTTATTTTATATTTGCTTACTGTGTCCTAGGTAACCCTGGTGGTGTAGTGGTTAAGTGCTACGGCTGCTAACCAAAGGGTCAGCAGTTTGAATCTGCCAGGTGCTCCTTGGAAACTCTGTGGGGCAGTTCTACTCTGTCCTATAGGGTTGCTCTGAGTCGGAATGAACTCGGTGGCACTGGGTTTGGGTTTGGTTTGGTTTCACTGTGTCCTAGCTTCTTGTTTTGTTTTGATATGCCAAAATAGGCTGTTGGGTGAGCTAGTTTGATTATTGGTGCCAGGTGGTTAGAGCTCTTACTAGGTATATGAGCCCAGGAGTCCATTCACTTTTCTTGTATGGATTCAGCTCAGGTGTCCAGGTAGTCAGTCACCAAGTTTGTGATGCAGGCTCTCACCTACAGCCTTAGACAAGCAGGGGCAAATGGTGTAGGCACAGGTATCTGGCTGTAGTAAGGGGTCATGTGCTGAGCAAGGCAGGCGACTGACAACTGCCCCTGAGTGTCTGTGAAGAAAGCATGTCCCTGTTCCCCAGAGCACCGAGGTGGGTGGGTTTTGCAGCCGGACTATGGGCACCCAGTGCTGTTGGCTGTATGGGCTGGAAGGCACCACTTATCCTTAGACCCCTGTCAAGGGTGGCTAGGTGGCATGGGTAAAGCCACCAGTCCTCAGGCTCCTGACATGGGTAGGTGAGGACCCTGCTTAATAGGCAGAGCACTGTCAAACATCATGAACGTGCCTCTCCACCATATAGCTGAAACAGCAGAAGTTAGAATTCAGGCATATACCCTGCTGTACTGTGCTAATGAGGGCCTAAGCTGTTGAAATAGCCACACACACGTCTATGCAGGGGTGAAAGGCATTCAATGTCCATGGACTGCTTATGCCTGTGCCTAGGCAAAGGAGCTGTTTCAGCCCTGAGTTCCCAGCTTAGGGGAGCTGGCAGATTATTTTTCCCCCTATTTGTTAATTTGTTCCTTCTCCAAGGCTGGGGAGATTGCTCAGGGTGTGTGACAGGTCCTACTTCCAGCCCAGGGAAAGTGGCTATCACTGAAGCCAGGTCAGGACCCAGTGCAGAGTGGTGAGGGGTCAGTTAAATGGGAGAGAGTTTTTTCCAAAGGGGTGCTTTTTGGTCCATGAGGTAGATTAGATGCAAGTACTTGTCTTATGCCAACAGCACCACTTTTCACTGATTCTGGAGGCTTGAGTGAACTCTCCGCCACTCAGACTCTCCCAATGTGCAATACATATACCAAACACCACTGTATGTCTCACTGCGCTCATGCCAGTGGGTCTTGCCTGCAGAGTGCTGGTTCCTGCCGTGTCAGGTCTGGCAACTCTTCACTGCTTCTGAACCATCTTTCCCTCCCCCTGCCACTCAGTCCAATTCCTCCACTTTGCCTTTGATATTCAGGGCTCCTGGATTGTCATATATAATTGATTCGCTTGTTTTTTCAGGTCTTTGTGGTAAGAGGGACCACCAGAAGTATCTGACTACTCTGCCATTTGGCCCCGCCCATCTCCATTTCATTTTTGACAATTTCCAATTTTCTTAGATTCATATTTCATACATTCCATGTTCTAATTATTAATGGATGTTTGCAGCTGTTTCTTCTCGTTTTGAGTCATTCCACATCAGAAAATGAAGGTCTTGAAAACTTGACTGCATCTACATCATTAAGATCAACTCTACTTTGAAAAGGCAGCTCTTCCCCAGTGGTATTTTGAGTGCCTGCAAACTTGAGGGGCTCATCTTCTGGCATTATATCAGAAAATGTTCCATTGATATTCATAAGGTTTTCACTGGCCAATTTTTTCAGAATTAGACTGCCAGGTCCTTCTTCCTAGTCTGTCTTAGTTTGGAAGCTCTGCTGAAACCTGTCCATCCTGGGTGACCCTGCTGGTATTTGGAACAGCAGTGGCATAGCTTCCAGAATCACAGCAACACACAAACCACCACAGTATGACAAACAGTATGAGGGCTTCCCTAGAGAAGGGAAATACCAGCTCATATTTGGTGCATACTAAGTGCAGGGATTTTACATACATAATTTCATATCACCCTCATCACAGAGGGTACCATTATTTACCCCAATTGACAGATGAGGAAACTAAGGTGCAGACCAGTCATGACATGGAAGAGACAGGATTTGAATGCAGGTCTGTCTTGCTCCAACGCCCACTCTTTCCACTTCCTATTTTTCTGTAGACCTGGCCACCTTTTCTGGTCTCATCTGCTCCTATCAGACCAAGCATCACATCTACTTCTGCACCCTAGTATCTGCTAAGACACACAGTAAGCACGTCCCGAATGCTTCTTCACTGAGCTTGTTTATAGTTTAACACATCTAATCCCTTCTTTGGGCCTGACATGGGCAGCATTGTGTTGTGGCATGACACTGTCAAGATCCAGCAGCATGCCAAGCTTCTCACTAACTTCCAATGACTGATATGGTGACCTAGTTTGGTCCAGTCTGGAATTTTCTCATTGGCTTTGATGTTTCCCAAAATGCAAGCAAAGAGTTTCAAGATATTAACAACTGAATGTTCTATATGAAAAGTTGGAAGTTAGTGCACCATACTTGCATGTCTAAAGCAGTTTCAGCCTATTTAGTCTTGTGGATATATAATCATTTTCAAGTTACTATCATGACTTTATTTTCTGATCCATTTTTGCATAAAGTGTTTAATGATTTCCATGCCACTCAAAACCTGTTTATCCATTAGGAGCTTTTAAACTTCCTATGACAGCAGAGCACACAGGTACAGTCCTGTGTTCTACTGGCACCGGAAATAATCTGTTGATTTCAAAATACCACCTTGGCAGAAATCAACTGACAAGCCTTAAATCAAAACCTCTAATGAAGCATATTGTAGCTGATTAGGACACTTACCCTCAAAATAAATACTTCAAACCAATGTGAAATTAGAAAAACATGAACCCATTTCCAAGATCATTGATATTGAGAAACCTTTAACTCAGAATATGTCACAGAGTACTCCACTGATTCTCTAACCAACTAGTGCTAGGACCCTTCACTATTTCAGCCCTATCAACACTGCTGGAGGGAAGGTGGCATGGGGCCATGGACTAGGGCTCTCTGAGCGACACTGTGTAAGGTAACTTCTCTTAGTGTGCAAAATTAGGGAGACAGTGGACTAGTCCATCCTAGATTCTATCAAGCTCTAAAATTAGTAATGGTTTTTCTAGTAGGTTCAAGAATATTGTAATCAAGAGAAGTGGTTCTCAAATGTTTGTGTATACAGCCTACTTTTCATAGAGTTTTGTTGTGGCACACCTGAGGGGATTAAAACACTGAAAATAAGAAAGCAAAAATGACAACATGATAGACCTCAGTGTAAAAATGCCTCACTGTCTGTAAAAGAATCCCTAGTCACCATTCTGGGTACATGGAGGCCTTTCAGCTCTGAGTCACCCTGAGGAGAACTGTTTGGTTCTGCTATGGATTGAACTGTGTTCTTAAAAAAAAAGACCTGTTGAAATCCTAAGCCCCTGTACCTGTGAATGTGACCTTGTTTGGAAATAGAGTTTTTGAAGATGTTATCGGTTAACATGAAGTCATGCTTGAGTAGAGTGGACCCTAATCCAATCTAAGTGGTGTCCTTGTAATAGCGGAGAAGACAGAGAGACAGAGGAAGGATGACCATTTGAAGATATGTCCACAAGCCAAGGAATACCTGGGACTACCAGAAGCTTTCAAAGACAAGAAAGATTCCTTATTTAGAGCCTTTGAAGAGAACATGGCCCTGCTGATACTTTGAATTCAAACTTCTAGTCTCCAGAAGTATGAGACAATAAATTTCTGTTCTTATAAGCCCCCTAATTTGTGATACTTTGTTATGGCAGCCCTAGGAAATTGAGACAATACTCTAACCAGAGTCCATAGACTTGCAAAGCAAAATTCTTGCCATGTACCAAAAAGCATTGCATCCTTCTTTAATTCAGGTCTGATATTACACTACACCTCCCTTACCTTTCCATTGAAGCAAATTTTATCCTTTTGTCACACGGAGTCACTATGAGTTGAAACCAACTCTATGGCACCCAACAACAAGAGACTGGCCCTGTGTCATGAGCTTCAAACCTACGTAACCAACTACCTATGGGGCATTGTAGGCACTGGACAGCTCCCTGCTATGGTACACAGTATTTATCTATGGATCATGGGAGTACAAGTGATTCAACTTACTCTATTTTCTAAAATTCCCTCTGCCAACTATCCCCTAAATCTCTCTCAAAGCCTGCTGCTCCAATTGTGCTCCCAGATCAGCAGCACGGGTATCACCTGGGAGTTTGTGAGCCCTTCAGGCCTGACCCTGGACCAACAGAACTTGCATTTTAGCTGACAAACATACATGTGGAGAAGAACTGCTCTAAGCCAGTTTCCTGCCACTCACTGCCCTTCTCCTTAGTCTCTTTCACCTCTTGTGACTTCCCCACATGTCCTCTGAGGCCTCTCTTCTTTCTGCCTTTGCTCAGGCCAGCTTCTCTTCTTGTGATTTCATGGCCACTCCCCATCATCTATTCTTGCCTTGTACCTTTATGACTTACCTTGGTGGCTGCCATTACTATTCTATAGAACAATCCTGATCAAAAGGGGAAAAATGCAGAACAGAATTCCAAAATCTCGTGGGGCTCCAGATTTTCTGGAGCCCTGGAGGTTAGATAAACCCCTGAAACTATTGTCCTGAGATAATGTGTAAATGTTAAACCAAACATATCTCCTGAAGTCTTCTTAAAAGCAAACAATAGTTTAGCTAACTAGTAAAGAATTTCTGCCTTGAGCATCATGCTGTTTTAAGATCTATAATGGGATCAAACTGACAAGAGCAACTCGAAAGATTAGATAGGAAAATTAGGGGACAGTGAGTTTAAGTTAATTGGGGAGGAACAGCTCAGAAAAGGAGGGTGAGAATGGTTGTACAAGTCAAAGAATGTAATCAATGTCACTGAACTGTACATGTAGAAGCTGTTGAATTGGTGTATGTTCTGCTTTTTATATTCTCAACAATAATAACAAAAATAAAATATATTATAAAAAATCAAAAATAAATAAAATTCTAACATGAAACATTAAAAAAAAGACTCATCCTGAAAAAAACAAATGCTGAAGGAAATGTTTAGGTTTCTGACAGGCAAAAGGTTAATATTCTTAATATATAAAGATCCTAAAAGCAATATGAATAAGATCAACACACAAAGGGCAAAAACTACAGAAGGAAAATAAAGTGGCCAGTAAACATTTGAAAATAAACTTAAACTCCACTAAAAATCAAAGAAATACAAAGTAAATAAAAAATAATATATTGTGTTTGTTATCTATTGCTGCATAACAAATTACTTCCAACCTGAATGGCTTACAGCAACAATGAATATTGATTACCTCACAGTTTCCATGGGTAGAGAATTTGGGAGTGGCTTAGCTGGGTGGTTCTGGCTCAGAGTCTCTCAGTCAAGACGAGGGTTGCAGCTACCTGAAGACTTGAATGAGGCTGGAGGATCTGCTCCCAAGATGGCACACTCGCAAGGCTGGCAAGTTGGTACTGGCTGTTGATAAGAGGCTTCATTCAGTTCCATGCCACATGGACTCACATAGGGCTGCTTGAGTGGCCTTCATGCATAGTAGCTGGTTGTTCCAAGAACAAGTAACCTGAAGAGTGGGGCAGAGGTGGCAATGTTTTCTATGACCTCGTCTCAGAAATCAAATAGCTGTCACTTCTGCAATATTCTATTAATCTTACAGAATTGGTTAAGTAAATTACAGTACCTCAAACAATGGACTATTATGTAGAATATTTAATGACATAGAGTTTGTTTTGTGTTGTCAGTTTTTTTTTTAAGAAGCAACAAACCAGTTGTTTGCTGTATGAGAACATTTTTAAGTCATTTGTGTATAGAGATGATAAAGAGATAGAAATAGGGAGAGAGACAGACAGACAGACCAAAAGGGTAAACTTCAAATAAAAGCAATGGTTACTTCTGGTAATAGTATTACATCACCAGGCTTTTTTTTTTTTAAGACATCATTATTTTCTACAGTGAATACATATGCTCTGATAACAAGGAAAAATGGCATATTTTAATTTTTATAAAAGACTCAGCTCAGGCATCACCTCCCAGAAGGTTCCTCATCCCCTGCTTTTGTGGCTCTCATCCTCCCGCCTGGGCTAGCTGCTTCCTTCTCGCGCCCCATAGCACCCTGTCCACGCCTCCTTTGGTGCACTTTCCAAGCAGCATTGGCCTGCTTGCTTATGCCTCCGTCCTTTCACCCCTCACTAACTTCACTAGACTCATCCTCCGTGTCTTTTCCATCTCCAGATCCCTGGTGCCTTGCAAGCAACAGGCCCTCAGTGTGGTTTGTTGAACAGAAGTGAATGGCCCTGCTAAAGACAAGCCAGTTGGTGTGTATGCGTTGGGTTCCATCCCCACTGTGTGAGGCTGTCCTGGGAGAAACAGGGTATTGTGGGTGGTGTAGTGTGGGTGAGAGGTGCTCCTGGTGCTGACCCTGGCACCTCCCTTTGGAATGGGTCCAGAATTGGAGAAGAACACTTGCACAGAACCTAGTTAGTGGTTCTCTCAGTAAGAGAGCTAAACTGGTAGTATGTTATTAATTTTGCTGTTTGGTTTCAAGACAGTAGACTGACCCACAAATTTAACCTGAGCTTTTATTTTGATAGCCTGTGGTTCTATTCCAGGTGTCATCAATTAAATGACGACAAGCTAAGCACTTGAGTTGAAGCAGAGATCAACAGTATTCAATTAATAACACCTTAAAAATGTGCTAAAAATAGCAAGTGATCCAGTATCCAAGCTGGCTCCTTTTCCACCACCAATACAAACAGACTAGATAATGCTGTAGATACAGGCTCTAAAGTATGACCAGCCTGCTTTGCCAAAACTTCTGAATCCTGAAGACTTGTGAAAAATTTAATCAAGATAACAAGAGTTTGGGACAAGAACATATGACAAAGCTAAGCTATAAATGCTTTTTCCTTACAGAAAAATTTGGGACATTTTCATCAGGTCTTGAATTATGATTATATTACACAAATGGAAAATTTATTATTAATGAGAAAGGATGTTTCAAGCTTCTAAGCTTCCTTTCTGGTATGTGGTTCACTAAATTAATCAAGGACGAAAGGACTACAGATTATTCATACCCAAAACTCAATTCTGACTGCGTGCACGTTAACATCAGAGCAGGGAAGTTTTTAACATCTGAAATGTGGAGCTGGCTAATGAGAGCAATAGTCTTCAGTGGCCAGACAAATTTCCCTCAGGCAAAAGGAACACACACACACACACAAAGTGAGTGTCACAAAATATCCACAGTTCAGCTTAGGCTCCCCACCTGGGGTGTCTGAGCCTGGAGGTCCTCTTCCCTCAGCTCCCCCTTCCCCTGCTCAGTTGTTTCTTTGGTTTGACTGGGTGACCTCAAGCCTGTTGTCTTAGTTACCTAGTGGTGCCATAACAAGAAATTCCACAAGTGGGTGGGTTTAAAGAACTGAAATTTATTGTCTCACAGTTTAGGAGACTGGAAATCCGAATTCAGGATGTGCCTCTAGGAGAAGGTCCTTCTTTGTCTGCTTCAGCTTCTAGTAGCTGCTGGCAATCCATGGTGTTCCTGGGCTTGTAGGTGCACCTGCCGTGTGTGTCTGTCTTCATATGGTGTCTGTCTTTCCCCTGTATGTGTATCTCTGTGTTTACTCTGCTCTTTTTCTAAGACACCACTCAAAAGGGATTAGGTTTAGGGCCCACCCTACTCTGGTATGATCTTGTTAACATAACAAAAGGAAAACCAAATATGGTCATATTTACAGGTAGACAGATTTCCACATTTCTTTTTAGGGGACACTGTTCAATCCATAACACCTGTCCTGGGCCAGCTCTGAGACTCTGAGCCTTCCTTCTCCAGGGGAGTTTGGAATGGACGGGCTAAGTTCCTCAAAGCCAGGAGCTTCCAGAAAGGTGCTCAGGGGTTGCAAGTGGTTGTGGTGGGTGTAAGAGAGCCTCCCTCACCCCTCAACACACAGGCACATATGCACACGCATACACATGCACACCAATGCAGGCACATGCACACATGCATGCACACATGCACACATGTATGTGTGTGTGCATGTGCTTGCTTCAGCCAGGGCACAGTGCTCTCAAAGGTTTCCCATAACATCCCTTCACATTAAGTTTTGTTGGGAAAAGAGACTCTGCATTAAAAAAAAAAAATTAAGAAACATCTAGCTCACCAAGTTCTAAGATTTTTATGATGCCTTATGCAGTTTTGTCAGTTTGATATTCAGATAACAATAAGTTGGTGAAAATACGCCCACTTAATAAGGATTTGGAAACCCTGGTGGCACAGTGGTTAAGTATTATGGCTGCTAACCAAAAGGTCAGCAGTTTGAATCCACCAGGCACTCCTTGGAAACTCTATGAGGCAGTTCTACTCTGTCCTATAGGGTCGCTATGAGTAGGAATCGACTCGACAGCAACGGGTTAATAAGAATTTGGTTGGCAACTGTTTTTTATTTTGATTTTTAGTGCCTTTTGTTTGCTTGCTTTTGCAATTGCCTCTAAGGCTTCCTTGTACAGAATCAAAACAAACTGCTCAGGTAAATGACATCCTACCATCTTTGCATTCTGATTCATTTGACATTCATCACATTTTTCCCCGATGGGAAGATCCATATTTTCATGACAAACACTTCATATTAATTTTAGAAGTAGACTCAGTGATGTCATAATTTCTCATTTTGTTCAGCCCTAAAGCAAACAGTCATTCCCTGAAGAACATGGGTATCTGTTCCACCAGATAATAACTGTTGTCTATTACTGAGGCAGAAAGTACAATAAGATCTTTGTTTTTAAGAATATGCCCCTAGTTCATAATGAGAAGATTAATAAAAGATTAAGGAATAATGAGGGGTAGCTATTATACCGTGAATCGTTTTTTTATTTACTTGTAGTAACTTGGTAAGAAAGAATGTTGAACTTTGAAAGATGAGAAGGTCTTTTTGGGACCTAAGTAGCTAATCCTAACTATTGGGTGGCAGTAAGGTTAAGTTCACTAGGTGAAGACCAACGTGAAGCCCACTAGAACTCAGTAGCTACGTAGAAAAAAACATGGGCAAAGAGAGGAAGGGGGCTGTTAGCCAGACAGCTAGATGAGAGGAAAACTCATAACACTTTCTTGGGAAGAAATGCTTTCTGTGGACACAGAAAATGTTGGCTTCCTTTTAGAGTTTGCCTGACTAGTGACCAACAGAAATACTAAGAGAAAGGTTTCTACTCCAACATCTGAGTGTTGAACCTGGTAAAGCAGTCTGACTCAGGCGTGTCTGTCTATTCCCGTGTGTTTTGGTTATCTAGTGGGCTATAACAAAAAATACCACAAGTGGATGGCTTTAACAAACAGAAATTTATTCTCTCATAGTCTAGAAGGCTAGAAGTCCGAATTCAGGGTGCCAGCTCCAGTGAAAGGCTTTGTCTCTCTGTCAACTCTGGGAGAAGGTCCTTGTCATCAATCTTTCCTTGGTCTTGGAGCTTCTCAGTGCAGCGGTCCTGGGTCCAAAGGACGCACTCCACTTCCAGCTCTTCTTTCTTGGTGGTAGGAGGTCCCCCATCTCTCTGCTTGCTTCCCTCTTTTATATCTCAGAAGAGATTGACTCAAGATACAACCTAATCCTATAGATTGAGTCCTGCCTCATTAACATAACTGCCTCTAGTTCTGCCTCATTAGCATCATACAGTTTAGGATTTATAACACATAGGATAATCACATTTGATTTCAAAATGGTGGACAACCATGCAATACTAGAAATCATGGCCTAGCCAAGTTTATACACATTTTTGGGGTATACAATTCAACTCATAACACCATGTCTGCCGTTAATAAATGTTGTTAGCAAACAGCTCAGTAGGTAATTGGGCTGTGGCTTAAAGGGTAATGAAATGGGTGCAAACTCGATGTTGGTTCTATTAGAGACTCATATTTTTAAATTGCAGTTATTTTCTGCCGGATGTAGCCTTTGAGTGAAATCTGTGATTTCACAAAGTGGACTACGCTAGCAACGGGAGTAGATTTTCATTTTGTTTGGGTGCGTTTCCAGGATCAATTTTAAAATGAGCACCATTAATCAGCAAATAGGAGCAATAATCAAAATAAGGGCACCTCGAACTCACCCCAGCAGCATGCAAAAGCAACTTACAGCTGCCATCTAACTGACCTTCATACAAATCCAAGGGGCAGGTGGTGTCTCCACTCGCCCATGAGGACATTAAGGCACAGAGTTATTACAGGAATTAGCCAAACAGGGTCCCTCAAAACCTGTGAAACTGTATCCTGCCCTAATGGTATTGCTTTTCCATCAGACGTGCCTCCTGAAAAGGGAAAAAGTAAAAGTGGATGCAAATCTCCAACACCTAGCTTCATTCCCTGGACACTATCCACTCAACTTGCATTTTGAAAATCAAGAAGGAAACATACATCTCTGAATATGAGTTTCTTTGATGCCTGTTGTGTCTGAGGAGCTCTCGTGGCATAGTGGTTAAGAGCTCGGTTGGTGGCCAAAAGGTCCTCACTTTGGATCCACCAGGTGCTCCTTGGAAACCCTACGGAGCGGTTCTACTCTGCCTATAGTGTCACTATGAGTCGGAATTGACTAAATGGCAATGAATTTATAGTGAATGAAGACAAAAACCAGTGCTGATAGCAAATGTTTTGTTACATATATATTTATTTCAAAAACAAACCAAAACAAAAAACCAGTGCTGTTTTATAAAACGGACTGAGGAATCTGTGCCCACTTCAATAAACCACCTCTTCACTACTCCCATCTTGAGTCCTCCTTCAACTTCTTATCATTTGAAATTGCTAGCACCCTGCATAGCTGAAGGAGCAAAGCATAGCCCAGCAAAAAGAGAGAAAAGAGAAGAACTGGTTGCATTTCAGCTGTTGACATTAAAACCCAAAGCGGGGAGGGCTCCCGGGTGGTGGTGGGTGGGGGCGGCTCAAACACTGGTGCCAGAAGCACTCGTTCTGGATAAAAGGGGCAACTAAGAGGGGAATGGTAATACATTTCAGTAGGCCTGCTTGGATGGCTTTCTGGAAAAACAAAACTAAAGGAAAAGAAAGCTTGGACGCTGTACTCACACCTACTGCCCCCAGAAGCAGCACCAGGCAAATGCTTCATCACTCAGGCAAATGCTTCATCACTCAGAGCTACAGTGTTCACAAAGAACCCAGGCTCAACGTTCCCCTGTGCTCAATATCAGTCTTCAAAAGTCCACATTGGGTGGGGGTGGAGGAGGTTGGGATGACTAGGCAGAGCCCAGGGCATCTATAGGGCAAGGAAACTATTCTGTATGACACTATAATGGTGGACACACGACTATGCATTTGTCAAAACCCACAGGACTTACTGCTGAAGGGGCAACTGAGTTTCTGTTTGGGGAGACTTAGAATTTTTGGAAATGGATAGGAGGGATGGTAGCACAACATGGTGAAGTCGTCTAGGGAGGACAGCACCCTACCCAGGGATGGGCCTCACTGGGCACTGTGAAGTCCTGAGTATAGATGATGTCCTCGATGTTGAAGAGAATCTCGTCATTGGTGTCACCAGTGCAGCTGTGCAGGTCCTTGAGGCAGGGCACCACTGTCATGCTGCACCACAGATCCCTGGCGTCCGGGCTGGGGGGAATGGGCACCAGTGCCTCGGCTGACGGGTGCTTCTTCCAGAACCAGCTGCAGGGCTGGGAGCGGGAATGCAGTCAGACGAGCGGAGGAGGATGTAGAACTGCCCAGGCCACTGCCATAGGGACCGTCACTGAAATGTACACTAAGAAGTGGTTAGGACGGCAAATTTTTTATCATATATGTTTCACCACAATAAAAAAAGGGAGAGACTCAGAGAAAATATTTGCTGTATTTATCAGATGAGGAAATAATATGGACATTATGCATAAAATGTAATTAATGTATGTAATAAATCTATATGTAATAAAAATATTTAAAGCAAAAACCCATAGGACTGTACAAGACAAAGAGTGACCATAAACTATGGGCTTGAGTTAATAAGAACATGCGAATATTGGCTCATTGATTGTAACAAATGGACTACAGGAAGGCAAGATACTAATAAGAGCAGAAACTGTGTGGGGTAGAGGACCAGAACTCTGTACTTTCTACTCAATTTTTCTCTAAACCCAAAACTGCTCTAAAAAAACAGTCTATTAATTTAACAACAATAACAAAATTCCCCATTAGGGACTCCCAAGTCCCTGCCATTGCTCTTCCTTCTACCATACTCCCCAGCCATGTCCCCAGTCCCTGCAGGCCACGTTCAGCACTCAGTGCCTGTCTGTTGAATGCTAGGTGCTACGTTTCCAACAGCCAAAAAGTTTCTAATTATAAAATAGAAAATATTTCATATATAATATATATAGTATCTATAATGTTATATACATATATTGCATAATATGTATAAAATTATAAACTAAGAAGTACAAAGGGAAGTAGAAAGAAAAGCCAGGATTGTCAAAGCATCAATTTTATCGAGGACACTTTCTCCTCAGGATGCTCTGTCACTGTGTCACACCTTACTGGCCAGCCTCATCTTCCCCTGGTCTCCCGTGATTCACACTGCCTGGGTTCCTGCCTATCCCTCCAATATACCAGGACCTATCCATTGTTAAACAGAAACTTCTTTAGGGTGCTCCCTCACCACCACGCAGCCTTCCCTGACAGGTGCTCACAACCATGTGTCAGGGAGCTCACTGCCTCCCAGCCAGCCAACCCCACTGTGGGTCTCCATTGATCAGAAAGTGTTAGGCCAACTCCTTTGCCACAAGACCAGAAGAACTGGATGGTACCTGTGAACATTTAGTGAACATTTTGAGCAGATTCTATAGAAGAATCCTGATCAAAAGGGGGAAAATGCAGAACAGAATTTCAAAGTCTCATGGACACCAGACTTTCTAGATCCATGGAGGCTGGATAGACCCCTGAAACTATTGACCTAAGATAATCTTTAAACCGTAAACCAAAAATATCCCCTGAAGTCTTCTAAAACCAAACAATAGTTTACCTTAACTAGTAAAGCATATCTGCCTTAAGCTTTGTGCTCTTTTAAGGTCTTTCTAAACCAAAAGCCAAACCTGTTGCCGTGGATTCTGATTTCCCAGGAGCTGCTGGTGGATTCAAACTGCCAACCTTTTGTTAGCAGCCAAGCTCTTAACCACTGTGGGATCAACTTGACAACAGCAACTCGAAAGATTAGGTAGGAACTTTAGGGGGCAGTGAGTTCATGCTGATGGAGGAAGAACAACTCAGAAAAGCAAGGTGAGAATGGTTGCACAACTCATAGAAGGTAATCAATGTCACCGAGTTGTACATGTAGAAGCTGTTGAATTGGCATATGTTTTGCTGTACATATTCTCAACAACAACAAAATAAATAAAATATAAAAACAAAATAAAACAGGAAAAAAAAAGAAGTGTTGGGCCAAAATCAACCTTCCCACGCCATTTATTTTACAGTCTGGCCCGAAGAGGCCAATTATCAATGCTGCTGGCAATCAAAACATCTATACGAAAGATCCCGGGCCATTTCCTGTGTGCTACCTCCACATCCCAGATAACAAAGTGGTAAGCAAGGGCTGATTTTCTTTATTTGTTTTTTCTTTTTTCCCTCTTTTCTGTCTCTGTAACTTGCATTTAAATTACCTGCTGGGGGAGGAATATAAATGTGACAGCGATCGGTCCTCATGAGTCATCGTTTCAGTGGGAAACAAAGCAGCCTTGCTTCAAAAAGCAATTTAATTAATTTTGTTCTGTGCTGTGGAAATAAGCTTTTATAGATGAATCAAAACAGTTACACATAATTGTCTAAAAATAAGTGAACAACGCAAATTACTGTCTGGGTTTTTTGTATGGAGATAGTAAAAAAACAGAAAGAAATATTTTAAAATATAAAGTAACGTAAAATTTGCTTGCAATATATTAAAAAGCAGAAAAGCAAAGTGGGGACAGCAAGCCTGTCATCCTTTAATGACAGGGCCCCTGTGCGGAGACAATCCTGTCTGACCTCGGACAGGAGGACACACATTCCTGTCCAGCCTTTGCACTTCCCTCTGTGGTTCCCCGTTTTCTCATCTGCCGTATCTATTTCCCAGAGTTGAAGGAGAAATGGAAGAGTGGCTAGGAAAGCACTTTGTAAACTACAAGTTGCTAGACCCATAAATGATGTTGTTCCAGTTACTCATGAGTAACTATTTCCTCCAAGTACAAAAATAACACTCTGATACATAAAACAAACTTTAACAGAACTGAAAAGTGAGATAGACACCTCCACAATTATAACAGGAGACTTCAACACACCACTTTCGGAGAAGGGCAGGACTTCCAGTAAGAAGCTCAATAGAGACACAGAAGACCTAATTGCTACAATCAACCATCTTGGCCTCGTAGACTTATACAGAACACTCCACCCAACTGCTGCAAAGTATACTTTTTTTTTCCAGCGCACATGGAACATTCTCTAGAATAGACCACATATTAGGTCATAAAACAAACCTTTGCAGAATCCAAAACATCGAAATATTACAAAGCATCTTCTCAGACCACAAGGCCATAAAAGTGGAAATCAATAACAGAAAAATCAGGGAAAAGAAATCAAATACTTGGAAACTGAACAATACCCTCCTGAAAAAAGACTGGGTTATAGAAGACATTAAGGAGGGAATAAAGAAATTCATAGAATGCAACGAGAATGAAAATACTTCCTATCAAAACCTCTGGGACACAGCAAAAGCAGTACTCAGAGGCCAATTTATATCAATAAATGCACACATACAAAAAGAAGAAAGGGCCAAAATCAGAGAACTGTCCTTACAACTTGAACAAATAGAAAGGGAGCAACAAAAGAATCCATCAGGCACCAGAAGAAAACAAATAATAAAAATTAGAGCTGAACTAAATGAATTAGAGAACAGAAAAACAATTGAAAGAATTAACAAAGCCAAAAGCTGGTTCTTTGAAAAAATTAACAAAATTGATAAACCATTGGCCAGACTGACTAAAGAAATACAGGAAAGGAAACAAATAACCCGAATAAGAAACGAGAAGGGCCACATCACAACAGACCCAACTGAAATTAAAAGAATCCTTTCAGATTATTATGAAAAATTGTACTCTAGCAAATTTGCAAACCTAGAAGAAATGGATGAATTCCTGGAAAAACACTACCTACCTAAACTAACACAATCAGAAGTAGAACAACTAAATAGACCCATAACAAAAAAAGAGATTGAAATGGTAATCAAAAAACTCCCAACCAAAAAAGCCCTGGCCAGGATGGCTTCACGGCAGAGTTCTACCAAACTATCAGAGAAGAGTTAACACCACTACTACTAAAGGTATTTCAAAACATAGAAAATGACGGAATACTACCTAACTCATTCTATGAAGCCACCATCTCCCTGATACCAAAACCAGGTAAAGACATTACAAAAAAAGAAAATTATAGACCTATATCCCTCATGAACATAGATGCAAAAATCCTCATCAAAATTCTAGCCAATAGAATTCAACAACATATCAAAAAAATAATCCACCACGACCAAGTGGGATTTAAACCAGGTATGCAAGGCTGGTTTAATATTAAAAAAAACCATTAATGTAATCCACCACATAAATAAAACAAAAGACAAAAAACACATGATTTTATCAATTGATGCAGCAAAGGCATTTGACAAAGTCCAACACCCATTTATGATAAAAACTCTCAGCAAAATAGGAATTGAAGGAAAATTCCTCAACATAATAAAGGGCATCTGTACAAAGCCAACAGCCAACATCACTCTAAATGAAGAGAGCCCGAAAGCATTTCCCTTGAGAACGGGAACCAGACAAGGATGCCCTTTATCACTGTTCTCATTAAACATTGTGCTAGAGGTCCTAGCCAGAGCAATTAGGCTAGACAAAGAAATAAAGGGCATCCGGATTGGCAAGGAGGAAGTAAAATTATCTCTGTTTGCAGATGACATGATCTTATACACAGAAAACCCTAAGGAATCCTCCAGAAAACTACTGAAACTAATAGAAAAGTTTGGCAGAGTCTCAGGTTACAAGATAAACACACAAAAATCACTTGGATTCCTCTACATCAACAAAAAGAACATCGAAGGGGAAATCACCAAATCAATACCATTCACAGTAGCCCCCAAGATAAAATACTTAGGAATAAGTCTTACCAAAGATGTAAAAGGCCTATACAAAGAAAACTACAAAGTACTACTGCAAGAAACTAAAAAGGACCTACATAAGTGGAAAAACATACCTTGCTCATGGATAGGAAGACTTCACATAGTAAAAATGTCTATTCTACCAAAAGCCATCTATACATACGATGCACTTCCGATTCAAATTCCAATGACATTTTTTAGTGTGATGGAGAAACAAATCACCAACTTCATACGGAAGGGAAAGAAGCCTCGGATAAGTAAAGCATTACTGAAAAAGAAGAACATAGTGGGAGGCCTCACTCTACCTGATTTTAGAACATATTATACAGCCACAGTAGTCAAAACAGCCTGGTACTGGTACAACAACAGGCACATAGACCAATGGAACAGAATTGAGAACCCAGATATAAATCCATCCACATAGGAACAGCTGATATTTGACAAAGGCCCAGTGTCAGTTAATTGGGAAAAGGATAGTCTTTTTAACAAATGGTGCTGGCATAACTCGACATCCATTTGCAAAAAAATGAAACGGGACCCATACCTCACACCATGCACAAAAACTAACTCCAAGTGGATCAAAGACCTAAACATAAAGACTAAAATGATAAAGATCATGGAACAAAAAATAGGGACAATGTTAGGAGCCCTAACACAAGGCATAAACAGAATACAAAACATTACCAAAAATGACGAAGAGAAACCAGATAACTGGGAGCTCCTAAAAATCAGACACCTATGCTCATCTAAAGACTTCACCAAAAGAGTAAAAAGACCACCTACAGACTCGGAAAGAATTTTCAGCTATGACATCTCAGACCAGCGCCTGATCTCTAAAATCTACATGATTCTGTCAAAACTCAACCACAAAAAGACAAACAACCCAATCAAGAAGTGGGCAAAGGATATGAACATGCACTTCACTAAAGAAGATATTCAGGCAGCTAACAGATACATGAGAAAATGCTCTGGATCATTAGCCATTACAGAAATGCAAATTAAAACTACGATGAGATTCCATCTCACTCCAACAAGGCTGGCATTAATCCAAAAAACACAAAATAATATATGTTGGAGAGGCTGCGGAGAGATTGGAACTCTTATACACTGCTGGTGGGAATGTAAAATGGTACAACCACTTTGGAAATCTATCTGGTGTTTTCTTAAAAAGTTAGAAATAGAACTACCTTACAAGCCAGAAATCCCACTCCTCGGAATATACCCTAGAGAAATAATAGCCTTTACACGAACAGATATATGCACACCCATGTTTATTGCAGCTCTGTTTACAATAGCAAAAAGCTGGAAGCAACAAAGGCGTGCATCGACGGATGAATGGTTAAATAAATTGTGGTATATTCACACAATGGAATACTACGCATCGATAAAGAACAGTGACGATTCTGTGAAACATGTCATAACATGGAGGAACCTGGAAGGCATTATGCTGAGTGAAATTAGTCAGAGGCAAAAGGACAAATACTGTATAAGACCACTATTATAAGATCTTGAGAAATAGTATAAACTGAGAAGAACACATACTTTTGTGGTTCCGAGGGGGGAGGGAGGGAGGGTGGGAGAGGTTTATTTACTGATTACTTAGTAGATAAGAACTACTTTAGATGAAGGGAAGGACAATACTCAATACAGGGAAGGTCAGCTCAACTGGACAGGACCAAAAGCAGTTTCCGGGATAAACTGAATGCTTCAAAGGTCAGTGGAGCAAGGGTGGGGGTTTGGGGACTATGGCTTAAGGGGACTTCTAAGTCAATTGGCAAAACAATTCTATTATGAAAATATTCTGCTTCCCACTTTGAAATGTGGCGTCTGGGGTCTTAAATGCTAACAAGCGGCCATCTAAGATGCATCAATTGGTCTCAACCCACCTGGAGCAAAGGAGAACGAAGAACACCAAGGTCACACGATAACTAAGAGCCCAAGAGACAGAAAGGGCCCCATGAACCAGAGACTTACATCATCCTGAGACCAGAAGAACTAGATGGTGCCCGGCCACAACCGATGACTGCCCTGACAGGGAGCACATCAGAGAACCCCTGAGGGAGCAGGAGAACAGTGGGATGCAGACCCCAAATTCTCATAAAAAGACCAGACTTAATGGTCTGACTGAGACTAGAGGAATCCTGGTGGTCATGGTTCCCAAACCTTCTGTTGGCCCAGGACAGGAACCATTCCCGAAGACACCTCATCAGACATGGAAGGGACTGGACAATGGGTTGGAGAGAGATGCTGATGAAGAGTGAGCTACTTGTATCAGGTGGACACTTGAGACTGTGTTGGCATCTCCTGTCTGGAGGGGAGATGGGAGGGTACAGAGGGTTAGAAACTGGCAAAACGGTCGCGAAAGGAGAGACTGGAAGAAGGGAGCGGGCTGACTCATTAGGGGGAGAGTAAGTGGGAGTATGGAGTAAGGTGTATATAAGCTTATATGTGACAGACTGACTTGATTTGTAAACTTTCACTTAAAGCACAATAAAAATTATTAAAAAAAAACACTCTGAGTTATACCTCTTTTAAACAAAAACCATGTCTCTGCTTTATTTTCCCCCCTCCCTATGGCTGAAAACATGGCAGAACAATGAGGACACTGAGACTTGTTTCTCAGCTCTCCAGCTGCTCCATCTCACTGAATGACACTCTTCTCCACTCAGTTGTCCAAGCAGAAACCTGGGGTCCTACTGGATTTGACTCTTTCCTCCAGCATTCAGCCCCTCAGCTGGATCTAACCACCTCCACTCCGTACAATGCCCTTGGTCTGAGCCATTAATTACACCATTTCTCTCCTGGATGACTGCGCTGGCCACTGGCCTCCCATTTGGTCTCCCTGACATCGCCTCTTACGCCTTCCCATCTAATCCAATCCAATCTTCTTTTATTTTTTAAAGTTTACACTTGGGACGGTATTATGAACTAAACTATGTCCCTGCACTGTCATTAAAGACACAAAGTAGGAAAATCCCACCTTCATTGTTAAATATGTGGTAAGAGTTAGCATGAATCCAATTCCCACCTGAAAGTGGACCTGGGCTTCACCTTCCCACATCTCCATTCCTTGCCATCAGTCACTTCTATGGCATTTCCTCTTTCTGACCTTAACAACCCAGAGTCAGACCTCACCCCCAGCTACCCGGAGCCAGGTCAAAACACACAAGTTAGAAGGACTCTGTCTTAGTTATCCAGCGCTGCTAGGATAGAAAGTGGGTGGCTTTAATAAAGAGAATTTTATTCTCTCACAGTCCAGTAGGCTGGAAGTCCGAATTCAAGGTGCCAGCTCCAGAGGAAAGCTTTCTCTCTCTCTAGGCTCTTGTCATCAGTCTTCCCCTGGTCTAGGAGCTTCTCAGGCTCAGGGACCCCAGGTTCAAAGGATGCTTTTGCTTCCAGCTCTTTTTTCTTGGTGATAGGAGGCCCCCCAAGTCTCTCTGCTCGCTTCTCTCTTTTATATCTCAAAAGAGATTGATTTAAGACACAATCTAATCTTGTAGATTGGTTCCTGGCTCATTAACATAACTGCTTCTAATCCTGCCTCATTAACATCATAGAGGTAGGATTTACAACACATAGGAAAATCACCTTAGATGACAAAATGGTGGACAATCACACAATACTGAGAACCGTGGCCTAGCGAAGTTGACACACATTTTGGGGGGACACAATTCAATTTATAGCAGACTCGGTCCTTCTTCATCAACTGCCCGTGCAGCCTTTGCCACCCAGTCATCCAGGGCTGAGCCTTCATTAAAAAATCGGACTTCACAGCCTTTCTCTGAATTAGCCACCCCAAGCTAAGTCAGAGTCTTATTGCCCCCGTGGGTTCATTAATTTTCTATAATGGCTCAGAAAATTCATGGAGACTACGTATACTTAAAAAAAAAAAACCTATACTTACAGTTACCCATTTCTTATAACCAGAAAGGATACAAATGAAGAGATTCATCAGGTGCAATCTGGGAGAGGACCAGACAAGTCTTCATTGTCCCCAGGGACATGCTACCCTCTCTGGTTCATGAGTGCTCTCGCTTATCTAGGAAACCCAACTGCTTTCGTGTTCAGAGCCTCTTATAAAAATGCATATGCATGATGCACCTCAGTGCATAGTCATGTTTGGTACTTCATTGCATATGTATCATCAACCAAATCAATGAATATGCGTGCTGACTGTATCATGCCCCCCTCCCCCTTTTCCTGAAGTTATCTGGCCAGGTGTGGTCTTTGGAAGGAGCCCTGATGACGCACTGGTTAAGCACCTGGCTGCTAACCAAAAGGTCAGCTGTTTGAAGCCACGAGGAGTTCCATGGGAGAAAGATTTGGCAGTTTGCTTCTGTTTTTTTTTTTTTTTCTTAAATTACAGCCTTGCAAACTCTATGGGACAGTTCCACAGCAATGGGTTTTTGGGTGGTCTTTGGGGATTCCCAGTACATTTGCAAGTGTTGCCTGGCTATTTTGCGAAACAAAGGCAGCTTGATTGCTGGCAAATCCCAAGGGTTATTTTCAGGAACCAGAGACAAAAGGCCAAATGGAGTTCTTTGTCCCACACAGTCCCCTAAAAAGATATGTTGAAATCCTAACCCCTGTAACTGTGAATGTGACTTTGGAGAAATAGGGTTTTTCTTTGAAGATGTTATCAGTTAAATCAAAAAGTCATCCCAAAGTAGGGTGGGTCCTATCCCTTCTGAGTGGCACCTTATAAAAGAGAATAGACATGGAAATAGAGTCAGGCACAGGGGGAAGATAGCATGGGAGGATCTTTCTACAAGCCAAGAAATGCCAAGAAATGCTCAGGGCTGCCAGAAGTTGAAAGAGACAAGGAATGATTTGCCCCTACAGCCAACTTCTAGCCTCCAAAACTGTGAGACAAAACATTCTTGATCTTTAAAGCCACTTTGTCTTACAGCATCCCTAGAAGACTAAGACAGGCAGATCCTGTTAGTTGCCTGTCCATTTGCTGCTCTCTCCCTTCCCTCCTAACATGAAACCTGCCCCTGAATCGGGAAAATGGATCAGCTCCCTAAGTCCATGGGATGGTTTAGAACTGGGCATGTGACCCACTTCTGACCAATGAGATTTAAGGAGGAAACTTCTGGGGAGTTTCTGGGAAAGAATATCCTTCCTGTTAAAAAGAGACTCACTTTAAACATTGTCATGTGATACATGATGCTTGGAGCCATGGCAGCCATCCTGCAACCATGAGGGCAAAGCAAATAGGTTTACAGAGAACCAATCTGAACTCACAACATGACCATGCTACTAACTAACCAATCCTGGAGCCCTGGTGGTACAGTGACTAAGAGCTCAGGCTGCTAACCAAAAGACTGGCAGTTGGAATCCACCAGCCCCTACTTGAAAACCCTATGGGGCAATTCTACTCTGTCCTATAGGGTCGCTATGAACCAGAATTGACTCGATGGAAACAGGTTTTGTTTTGTGTTTGGTTTGGAACGACTTACCTCTAACCCTTTTGTTATATGGCAGGGGTCAGCAAACTTTTTCTTAAAGAGGCAGACAGTAAATGTTTTAGGCTTTACAGGTTTTATGGTCTCTGTTGCAACTACTCAACCTTGCTATTGTAGTGTGAAAGCAGCCCTAGACAATATGTAAATGAATAGATGTGGTTATGTTCCAAGAAAACTTGGAACTTATGATTTTCATATATCACCCATATTATGATGATGATGATTTTTTAATCAATTTAAAAAATGTAAAAACCATCCTTAGCTTGCATGGGCCATACAAAAATTGGAGGTGGGCAAGACTTAGCCCACAACAGTTCATAGTCTGTCAATCCCTGTTATATGGAATAATAAAAACCCTTACCCTTCAGGTTTTTTTTTTTTTTTCTTTATGGCAAGGAAGGGATGTTTTCTTACTTGCAGCCAAGAGTATACTAACTGAAAAAAATTTTTTTCTTTTCTTTTCTTTTTTCTACTGTTTCTATTATGAAATATTTCAAATATACCAGAAAGCTCACAAAATAATACAACAGGCACCTATGCTCCACTACCCAGATTTAATAGATGTTAACATTTTACCACTTGCTTACTGAAAGTGAGAACAACTTGAAACACTTATTGATGAAGATCAAAGACCACAGCCTTCAGTGTGGATTATACCTCAACATAAAGAAAACAAAAATTCTCATAACTGAACCAAATAAGCAACATCATGATAAAGGGAGAAAAGATGGAAGTTGTCAAGGATTTCATTTTACTTGGATCCACAATCAAAGCTTATGGAAGTAGCAGTCAAGAAATCAAACGACGTATTGCATTGGGCAAATCTGCTTTTTGCAAAAGACCTCCTTAAAGTGTTGAAAAGCAAAGATGTCACTTTGAGGACTAAGGTGAGTCTGGCCAAAGCCGTGGTGTTTTCAATTGCCTCATATGCCTGCGAAAGCTGGACAATGAATAAGAAGACAAGAAAAATTGACACCTATGAATTACGGTGTTGGCGAAGAAAACTGATGCCTTTGAATTATAGTGTTGGCAAATAATATTGAATACACCATGGAATGCCAAAAGAACAAACAAATCTATCTTGGAAGAAGTACGGCCAGAATGCTTCTTAGAATCGAGGATGGTGAGACTTCAGCTCAAGTACTTTGGACATGTTGTCAGGAGGGATCAGTCCCTAGAGAACCACATCATGCTTGGTAAAGTAGAGGGTCATTGAAAAAGAGCAAGACCATCAAGGAGATGGATTGACACACTGGCTGCAACAATGGGCTCAGGCATAACAGCGATTGTGAGGATGGCACAGGACCGGGCAGTGTTTCGTTCTGTTGTGCATAGACTCGCTATGAGTTGGAACCAACTGGACAGCACCTAACAACAACAACATTTTACCCTACTTGTTTCAGATATCTCTTATTTTCTTAAAGAGATAAAACATAACAGCTGGAAGCCACACGCTGCTCCCTTACACCTCCCCCCACAGAGGCATCCCTTGCTGTGAGGTGGGTGTGGACCTTTCCATGCACCTGTGGGTTTTGTGTGTGCATATGTGTTTGATACTTCTACGTACTAATGCATTTTATGTGCTTTTACACTTCACATAGATGGCATTGCACTGCACATAGCCTTTTCAACTTACTCCCCCCCCCACCAATATTATCCATGTTGATACACATACAGCTGATTCAGTCACTTTTGCCATTGCCTCAATAAACCACAATTTCCCTCAACACTTCCCTATTGAGGGGAAGTTGATTGTTTTCCTCATGCCCAAGGAATCTTACATTGTGTTCACTGTAGCAGTTTGTATTGATAGTAAAATACTGGAAACACACAAGGAAAATAATAGAAGTTTAAAATAGTGGAAACTACTTCACATCCACTAGGATGACAGTTTACCATACTGTGGAGGCTTGCGTGTTGCTGTGATGCTGGAAGCTATGCCACTGGTGTTCAGATACCAGCAGGGTCAGCCAAGGAGGGGACAGGTTTCAGCTGAGCTTCCAGACTAAGACAGACTAGGAAGAAGGACCCGGCAGTCTACTTCTGAAAAGTATTAGCCAGTGAAAACCTTATGAATAACAGCAAAACATTGATATAGTGCCAGAAGATGAGCTCCCCAGGTTGGAAAGCACTCAAAAGATGACTGGCGAAGAGCTGCCTCCTCAAAGTAGAGTCAACCTTAATGACGTGGATGGAGTAAAGCTTTCAGGACCTTCATCTGCTGATGTGGCACGACTCAAAATAAGAAGAAACGGTGGCAAACATCCATTAATAATCAGAACCTGGAATGTACGAACCAGGAATCTAGGAAAAATGGAAATCAACAAAAATGAAATGGAACGCATAAACATTGATATCCTAGGCATTAGTGAGCTGAAATGGACTGGTATTGGCCATTTTGAATTGGACAATCACATAATCTACTATGCTGGGAATGACAACTTCTGCAAGGAAGACCAGTTAATGCAACTATTATTCAAATTTACACACCAACCACTAAGGCCAAAGATGAAGACATAGAAGATGTTTATCAGCTGCTGCAGTCTGAAAATGATCGAACATGCAATGAGGATGCATTGATGATTGGAAATGGAAAGTTGGAAGCAAAGAAGAAGGAATGGTCATTGGAAAGTAAAGCCTTGGTGATAGAAAAAATTCAGATCAAATGATAGAATTTTGCAAGACCTACGACTTCTCTATGGCAAATACCTTCTTTCACCAATATAAACGGTGACTATACACAGGGACCTCAGCAGATGGAACACACAGGAATCAAATTGACTACATCTGTGGAAAGAGATGATGGAAAAGCTCAATATCATCTGTCAGAACAAGGCCGGGGCCGACCGTGGAACAGACCAACAAATTGCTCATATGCAAGTTCAAGCTGAAACCAAAGAAATCCGAACAAGTCCACGAGAGCCAAAATATGACCTTGAGTATACCCCACCTGAATTTAGAAACCATCTCAAGAATAGATTTGATGCACTGAACACTAGTGACCGAAGACCAGACCAGTTGTGGAATGACATCAAGGACATCATACATGAAGAAAGCAAGAGGTCATTGAAAAGACAGGAAAGAAAGAAAAGACCAAGATGGATGTCAGAGGAGATTCTGAAACTTGCTCATGAATGTCGAGCAGCTAAAGCAAAAGGAAGAAATGATGAAGTAAAAGAACTGAACAGAAGATTTCAAAGGGTGGCACCAGAAGACAAAGTAAAGTGTTATAATGACATGTGCAAAGACATGGAGATAGAAAACCAAAAGGGAAGAACACGCACGGCTTTTCTCAAGCTGAAAGAACTGAGGAAAACATTCAAGCCTTGAGTCAGAATAGTGAAGGATTCTATGGGGAAAATATTAAACAATGCAGGAAGCATCAGAAGAAGATGGAAGGAATACACAGGGTTATTATACCAAAAAGAATTAGTCGATGTTCAACCATTTCAAGTGGTAGCATATGATCAGGAACCGATGGTACTAAAGGAAGAAGTCCAAGCTGCTCTGAAGGCATTGGCAAAAAAACAAGGCTCCAGGAATTGACGGAATATCAATTGAGATGTTTCAACAAACGGATGCAGCACTGGAGGTGCTCACTAGTCTATCCCAAGAAATATGGCAGACAGCTTCCTGGCCAACTGACTGGAAGAGATCCATATTTATGCCTATTCCCAAAAAAGGTGATCGAACCAAATGCGGAAATTATAGAATAATACCATTAATATCACACGCAAGCAAAATTTTGCTGAAGATCATTCAAGAACGGCTGAAGCAGTATATCGACAGGGAACTGCCAGAAATTCAGGTGGGTTTCAGAAGAGGACGTGGAACCAGGGATATCATTGTTGATGTCAGATGGATCCTGGCTGAAAGCAGAGAATACCAGAAGGATGTTTACCTGTGTTTTATTGACTATGCAAAGGCATTCGACTATGTGGATCACAACAAATTATTGATACCATTGTGAAGACTGGGAATTCCAGATCACTTAATTGTGCTCATGAGAAACCTTTACATAGATCAAGGTGCAGTTGTTCAGACAAAACAAGGGGATACCGATTGGTTTAAAGTCAGGAAAGGTGTGCGCCAGGGTTGTATTCTTTCACCATACCTATTCAATCTGTATGCTGAGCAAATAATCCAAGAATCTGGACCATATGAAGAAGGACGGGGCATCAGGATTGGAGGAAGACTCATTAACAACCTGTGTTATGCAGATGACACAACTTTGCTTGCTGAAAGTGAAGAGGACTTGAAGCACTTACTAATGAAGATCAAAGACCACAGCCTTCAGTATGGATTGCACCTCAACATAAAGAAAACAAAAATTCTCACAAGTGGACCAATGAGCAACATCATGATAAATGGAGAAAAGATCGAAGCTGTCAAGGATTTCATTTTCCTTGGATCCAAAATCAACAGCCATGGAAGCAGCAGTCAAGAAATCAAAAGATGCATTGCATTGGGCAAATCTGCTGCAAAGGACCTCTTTAAAGCATTGAAGAGCAAAGATGTCACCTTGAAAACTAAGGTGCGCCTGACTCAAGCCATGGTATTTTCAATCGCATCATATGCATGTGAAAGCTGGACAATGAATAAAGAAGACGGAAGAAGAATTGATGCCTTTGAATTGTGTTGTTGGTGAAGAATATCGAATATTCCAGGGACTGCCAAAAGAACGAACAAATCTGCCTTAGAAGAAGTACAACCAGAATGCTCCTTAGAAGCAAGGATGGTGAGACTGTGTCTTACATACTCTGGACATATTGTTGGGAGGGATGAGTCCCTGGAGAAGGACATCATGCTTGGCAAAGTACAGGGTCAGCGGAAAAGAGGAAGACCCTCAACGAGTTGGATTGACACAGTGGCTGCAACAATGAGCTCAAGCATAGCAACGATTATAAGGACGGCGCAGGACCGGGCAGTGTTTTGTTCTGTTGTGCATAGGGTCGCTATGAGTTAGATAGAACTTGATGGCACCTAACAACAACAACAGGATGAGTGTTATCAAAATTTTTTTTAAAGGAAAATAACAAGTGTTGGTGAGAATGCGGAGAAATTGAAACCCTCGTGTATCGTTGATGGGTAAAATGGTACAGGCACTTTAGAAAACAGTCTGGTGGTTGCTCAAAAAGCTAAATACAGAATTCCCATATCATCCAGAAATTCCATCCTAGGTATATACCCCAAGGATTTGAAAGCAGGGATGCAAGCAGGTACTTGTACAACAATGTTTACTTCAGAACTGTTCACAATAGACAAAAGGTGGAAACAACCCGTATGTCCATAAAAAGATGAATGGATGAACAAAATGTGATACACTCATACAATGGAATATTACTCAGCCATAAAGAGGAATGAAGTCCTGATATATGCTACAATGTGGCTGAACCTTGAAAACATTATGCTGAGTGAAATAAGTCAGTCACAAAAAGGACAAATATTGTATAATCTCACTTATATAAAATACCTAGAATAGGCAAATGCATAGAGGCAAGAGAAGATTAGCGGTCACCAGGGGCACGTAGCAGGGGGAATGGGCAGGTACTGCTGAAGAGGTGCTGAGTTTCTGTTCGGGGCGATGAAACAGTTTTGGAAAGAGATGGTGGCAATGTTTGCACAACGTGATGAACATAATTAATGTCACTGAAATGTGCACTTAAAATGGCTAAAACAGTAAAATGTTTCTTATATGTATTTTACCACACAAAAAAACAAAGAACAGTGAAAACAAAGTATCTTGTCACTTCTTCCCACTGTTGGTAAGGGGAGTTTTCTGGTAACACGGGTTTGATCATGTCCCTCTCCTGGTGAAAACTCTTTTTTTTTTTTTAATTACATTTTATTGTATTTTCAATGAAGATTTACACAGCAGTTTAGGTTCAAATTCAATAATTTCTACACAAGTTGTTCAGTGACACTGGTCACATTCTTTACAATGTGTGAACATTCTCATTATTTCCGTTCTTGTTGTTCCATTTCCGTTAACCTAGTTTCTCTGCCCTCTTGCATTTTCATCTTTGTTTTAAAGTAAGTGTTGACCATTTGATTTCATTACAGGTGATTTTTTAAAGAAGTACCGTACTTACAGGTGATAATCATTATTTTGTGAGCCAATTTGTTATTTAGCTACAAGGTGACCTCAGGAGTTAGTTTCAGTTCACGGTTTGATGAGTATCTCAGGGCAGTAGTCTCAGGGAGTCCGTCGGCCCCAACTAGTACAGTAAGTCTGGTTTTGTTTGTTTGTTTTTAGAAATTTGAGGTTCTGTTCCATATTTTTCTCCCATTCTATCAGGGTCCATCTATTGTGGCCCTGATCGTAAAGGTCAGTAGTTGGTAGCTGGGCACCATCTAGTTTTTCTGGTCTCAGGGTAGATGAGGCCATGGTTTGTGTAGATTATTTGTCCTGTAGACTAGTTTCTCCCTTAACTGGTAAAAACCTTTTGGTGCTTCCTTGTTGCCCAGTCTCCTGACCCTTGGCCCTGTGCTTTTGATCCTCGCTTCTTAATCCTTGCAGCTCTGCTCCTGCCATATTGAACTGCTTTCCATTCCTCAAATGCTCCAAGCTCCCTTCCACATTTGGGTCGTGCTTTTGGCCGAGCATAAAGCTCCCAAGGCGCTCTGTGTCCTGATCCTCCTACCTCCCAACCCCCGTCCCTCTCACCCTTGCTTCTCCAATATGACACCTCCTGCTCTGTCCCATGCCTGGAATGCCCTCCTCCCCAGCTCCACATCTACCCCCACTGCCCACCCCTTTGTTTTCCCCACCCAGATAGGTGTTCCCTCACCAATGAAGCCTTAGTGAGCTTCCCTTGACTTGGGAGAATCAACTCCCACGTGCCTCCAGCATACCACTTGCAGACATCTATTGGAGCACGTCTCAGAGAGGGCTGTCTGCACTTACTTACTACTTCTCCTCTCTAGTCTGGCAGCTACTTGACTTCAGGCACCATGTCCTTCAGGCCTCTCTCTTCCCCCAGCATTTAGCACATGGAAGACACTCGTTAAATATTTGATGAATTAATAACTGGATGATGCATAAAAAGTCTGATCTCTGCGGCATCAACCCCCAGAAAAAGGAACTCGAATTACGGTGCTTGGTATGTGACTGACAGAATCCAATCTAACCGAGTCTCCCATGTGGATATTTGAAACCAGCAAGGCCCCCGAAGCTTTGCTTTGGTAGAATGATTCAACCCATTTTTGTATTGCTCTAAGTTTTCCTAAAATTAATTTTAAACTATTCTGAAACATCAGTAATCGACTAAATTATTTACCTTTCTTTAGGCAGGCTTCTTTCCATGGTACATAAACCTCTAAAGAGAAGAAAATCCATACCTTTTAGGAAACAGGTTCACAAAAAGGATACCTAGACACTAACTGGTAGCGTAGTTCGGGGATCCAAGAGTTAATGTTGCTTCCAGAAGGTGATCGTTGGCTCCTTAGTTGCCAGAAGGATCTGGTGCAATGATTACACATTAGTGGTTTCATTTCCATTGACTTTGGGGAAAAGATGTTCTTAGTACTTTATACCAAAGAAAAAGTCATAAGTGGTGTTCCATGAAGTCAGGACACTAAATTTCTTGTGTCTCTTATGGAAATCAATCTTTCTGACATACAAGTATGACACCAATCTAAAAACGTCTTGTTTACCTGACAGCACTGCAGTCCAAGAGGTGCCATATAAAGGAATTTTAAAATTTTCTTAACTTACCCCTTTAAATCCCAGAGTTTATGCACTTGGACTGGAAATGCTTCTAAATATACTATGTACTTCTTAAGAGAATGACACAGAATTCTATTTAGCATTCTCTTATATCCCCAACATTATCCCCTGGACTTTGTGATGCGAAAGAGGCTACTGTGATGCCAAGAGGGTTGGCCTGGGAGTTGGAGAATTGAGTTGCCATCCCAGATTTTCCTTTTTTTTTTATTTTTTATTGTACATTACATGAAAGTTTACAGAGCAAATTAGTTTCCCACTCGATAGTTTGTAAATAAAGTGTTCCATGGCATTGGTTGTATTCCCCACAATGTGTCAGCACTCCCCCATTTCCACCCTAGTTTCCCCATTTCCTTTTGTCCTGATTTTCTACCGCTTCCTAGTTTTTTCTCATCTTTGCTTTGGGGCATATGTTGTCCTTTTGATCTTATATCATTGGTTGTCCTAAGGAGCTCAGTCCTCTCCAGTGTTATTGTTTATTTTATGGGCCTGTCTATGGTTTGACTGAAGGGTGGTCTCTGGGAATGGCTTCGTTTCCAGTTCAGACGGGCGTCTTAGGGCCATAGTCTCAGAGGTTCCTCCAGTCTCTCCATCCCGGCTCTTCCATGACTGACTGCTTCCCTTTTGTGGGACTCATCTGAACAATGAAGAGAAAGACTAGATGGTATTGAGATGGTTGTTTTCAGGTATCTGAAGTATTTATCAAGTTTCCAAGTACACATAATTGTGTCCGTATTTTACAAAAGGAATATAAACAGTTACACCCTGTGCCTTCTAGAATTTGGTAGGCTACAGAAGTATGAATTAAATAAAACACATATGACAATTGTCCTGTCAAAGACAAAAAATGCACTGCGCAATGTTAAAACAGGCAAGGTTGACTTTTATTCAAAGAAAGATGTTAGTAGGAAGGGGGAAAGAGCAATTAGAGGGCAAGGGCCATTGTAATGGGAGGGAGGGGACCATCACAAAGGGGAGAGAGACCAGAACTAAGTCTGAGTTCCTATTGCACTGAAGCAGAGAACTGAGAGCCTTGTAAAAGAAAGTTGGGGATATGGACCACTGGGATGCTAAGAGATGGGGGGTTGAGGGGTGCACAATAAGGGTTGGGCCCGAAGAGAGGAGAGAGAAAGGCTGGGAAGGTAAGGAAAATCCCTATACTAATGTTATTTAAACAGAGTAGATCATTAAGTCTGTCTCGTTCAGTTGCTCAAATAAACCCTCTCTGGAACATACCAAAGGGTGAGGGATTTTCTTAACAAAGGGCTCAGGTAAAACTCTGATTAAATAGTGCCATGACCTTTAGTTTAACAAGACCAGGGTTTTGTCGAAATAATAAGCAAACTGTGTCTCATCGGTAGGTCTTATTTTTTAAGACCCAAACTTCTAGATTTTTCTTCCCGGGGATGGGCTCATTTAGTACTCTGGAAAACAATAGTCTCAACACTCTTGTCACTCTGAATATCTACAAGTGCAGACAGATAATTAATATATGTCCATAGGGGGATTTGCAACCACAAACTACATGTGAAAATTGTTCCAAAGTGCAAAACAAACCCCCTAAACCCCTTCCAGAGACAATGACGATTAACAATGGATTCAGTGGAAAATTACTTTGTTGCAGTCAATGCCTGAAGTTCTGCCAGAATAGGAGAGAATCAACAAAATAATAGTGTCGGGCTAGATTGAATCCACAGGCCATATTATAGAAGAGGTACTTAATGAGATAGGCAAAGGATGCTGCTTGCTCACCAGGTGAATTAATAAAAGACCCTTTGACCAAGATTTCCATAACAATGCTCTAATTTTCTCAAGGAGAATTTGCTCCAGTGGTGAGTCACTGCCCTTTTCCTGGCATTATTCTAATGACATGAGATAGAAGAAAAGGTCACAATTTAGATCAATGCCATCTTTGCCCGACAGAGCGGGTGAGTCACCAAATGAAATGAACGCTGAAGCACAGTTATCATTTTTGCTGTATATCCGTTCCCCCGATACACTCTACGCACACCACCTTCAGTGAGGTATTTCAGGATAGTGGTTGCTAGGTTTCAGCCCCATTCAAAGCCCTTCATTTCAGCATGGACAAGAAATGGGGAAACTTCTCAAGATAAGAATATTAAATTCACCGTGAGGCACTCAAAGGGCTCAGATGCCTGTATGTTGACTCTGACCACGTAGTAACTGACATAAAATACAAAAACAAAAGTAAGTCAGAGCTACAAGAACTTTGGAAATCATCTCAGCCCCTCTCCTTAGAGAAACTGACATTCAGAAAAGGAAAGGACTGGCCCAAGACCACACATTTGGTGGCAAGATAGGACCAGATCTTCCTTGACCAATGTGCTTCCCAAGCATTAGGTATTCATGAGACACATACTTAGTTTTTGGCTTTAGGTTTTTACAAAATGTTTCTTATTACTTGTAATGGGAAGGAGTGACCAAGATGACCTTTAAAAAAAGATTAAACTTGTTCAGATTTCCAATCTTTTCTAAAATATTAATTATAAAATTATGCTATCATTTTCATTTAAGATCTTTTAGAACTCAAACATTCTGGAATAGGAAGTACAACATAGTCCATTGAGCCAGTGTACAAGGAAGACTCTGATAGTCTCAGAAATACACTAAACATTCTTTAGAACATGAAGGAAAACCACTTTAACCCAAAGAAACTGTTAGTACAGAGAGATGTCATTAAGCATCAAAAACTACATTGCATGCTCATAATGAAAATAATTAAATATTCAATATACCAATGCTTATTTGATTCAAATAATTACATGTGTTTTAACATGTGACCAGGGATCAAGAAGCTTGTTCCTCGAGTTCCATGTGACAATTAAAACATCTGTTGCTCCTGGTGAGAGGCGTCCTGCTGCAACAGCCACCCCAATGGTCTGAAGGGGGGGAGTGATTAGAACCCAGCCAGCAGTGCCTCGGGAGACAGGCCTGGTGATCTGCTTCCAAAATGTCACAGCCTGGAAAACCCTATGGAGCAGTTCTATTGTGTAACACGTGGGGTCGCCACTAGTCGGAATCCACTCAAGTAGGCAACTAAGAACCATTTGTTCTATCCATTCCCTCAGGGCAGCTGGTTTTAACTGTTGGGAGGGGAGCATCTACAAAGTTGCTAGAATGTGACAACTGCTCTCCAACCTAATTCCTCCCAGGCCTGTATTTTCTAAAAAAGATTCATCTCAGTGCATCTTTAGAGGGCTAGCGTAAGCAGTGAGGAGACAGGGATTTGGGACAGGGGAGGCATCCTATTAACAGAGCCGAATAGGGCAGATATGCCTAGGAAACCATTTCCGGTTTTCTCCATTACTTTCTTTCCTTTTGAAACCACCAAATTACCTCCTAGGTTTTCCCTATCTGTAAAGGCCACAAAAATGAGGATTCCAGGTAAGGGCCAGGTATCACTGGAGCAGCAGTGGCCATTTCTATGCACGGCTAAGTTGTTTCCAAGTTGGTCATTGCCTGTGCTAAACTTCTCCTTTAACATAATCTACTAGCAGTGAAGCCGTCTGAGGATGGATCTGCAAGGGTACGGTGATTTCAATGGAACCTTCAACACAGCATCGCACAGGGTCTGCCTTTGGCGAATAAAGCGGGTGCCCCCTTGAGGATTTATGCAAGCATCTTCAAGTCCAGCATTAAAAGAGGGAAAATGCTAACTCTTGCAGCAGTTCTCAGTTCTGGCTGCACGTCAGATACAGATAAGAGATTTCCAGGTCCCGCTCCCAGAGGTTCGGATTGGTTAACTTTTAGAATTGCTGCTGTATGGTTTCTGCAAGGTCCTTGTTGTGTAGGATTTTAGAAATTAACAGTTTATGCATGACAAACCCAAGTATCTATTAATTTCTCAAAATCCTACACATAAACTCGTTTAGTTTATTGCAAGGTAGTTATGGCAAGGCATATAAGACCTCACAACATTCATCCAGAACCGGAGAATCAGAACTCACAATTGCAATTACAGTGTTAGTTCAACGGTTAGGGTCCACATCTTTAGATTTCACGCTTTTGAGCAGAGTTACCTTATAGCCACGGTCCGAGGTTGAAGGCGGGGGAGGGGAGGCTCTCAGCAGGCTCTTGGTGTTTGCCTCTGTACGGTCGCTATGGGTCAGAATCGACTCCATGGCAACGAGTTGGGTTTTTTTTTTTTGTATTCTCTCAGTGAGAAAGCAGAAATTCAGTGTTTACATGTGAAATTCTCACTTTGGCCTCACACAGTAAGGGCTAGTGTGACGCCAAAAACTAGTATGCTATGTCATTTCTCCAGGCTTAGAGATTAGACGATTGTCACATTTTTCTTTTCTTCAAGGTTAGAGATTAGGAAGGTTGTTTAGACTTATGACCTAAGGACAGTTTATAAAGATTAACTATGCTATGTTTTCTTTTATCACAGCATGTCGGGTCAAAGTCAACTTATAGGTTGTTTACCACATTGTTCACATGCTTCTGGGTCTAAATTCAGAAATTTTCTAAGTAACTTTCTCATGGCTTATGTTAGAGAGCCTTACAAAAGTATACGTATTTCTAAGTTCTTATCACGAGTGATTATGCAGGCGCATTTTGAAAGCATCACAGTGACTTCTATCTTATGGGTTTTGATGGCATTATAGAAACATACAGAACAGTCATTAGCTGTCCCTGAGGTCCCTGGACATTTTATAATCTGTAACCATATATTCTTATACTGCAAGGCCTCAAATCTGTTAGAAGTGGATTGCAGTTGGGAGCAAGGACTCACTGGAGTCCTCAGCAGCACAGAAAGGAGCTGGAGTGGAATCAACACCACACGGGAGGCCACGGGTCCTTGGTTATGATGGGGTGGCCTGCTGGACATCACCACAAGTACGTCTCAACCTTTCTCACTCCTTTAAGTATTTAAAGCCTATCCACCCCCCTACCCCCAGCCCACCCCAGACAAGTGTGACCAGGCTTTGCTGTCTCACCTCCCTCACAGACGCCCCCAACCAGTCTAACAACTCACACGTACTTACTGCATAGAGGTTTACTCTTGGCGGCTCTGTACATATTCTACATGGTATAAACAGAGAGGCAGACAAATTCATAAAAAAGAGATGCTAATAAACATACTATTAATTGAATCAAGACACATCAAAGTGACATTACGAACACTTTTAATGACACCAGATGGCTAATTTATACAAATTACAGGCTAGAATCTAATGAGTACAAAACCCATTCAGATAACGGTTAGAAAAGCATCATTTACAAAGGTAAATCGGATTCAAGAACTCAAGCCCGCCATTTTGCTAATTACACATAGCTTTAAATGCAGCGCACCTAAAACGTCCCCCTAGTCAGGGCACTATTCATACTACAGCATACCCAACAACTCTAGTGATTTCAAGTTTCTAATACTTCCAGCATCGTTGTCGAGACATCTCGTTAACAGGTTCACTATGCAAAACTCAAATGAGAATGTGTGACTGTTCTTTGCAAACTGTAAGGTGCTGTGCAGATATAGTTAGCTATTGCTATCATTACTGTTCGGTGAGATTTCCCTGAATTTGGGAGAAAGGAAGACTAGTCTGTATAACTGACAAATATGACTTAGAGAACATCTTTAAAAGAATGCAGATAGTACTTCAAGTACACGTAGCAACAAAACAGGCAAGAAAAGTGTGGCCAGAAGTGATGTTAAGTAGAGGAATTCCACACTGCCTTTTGATGACTCCTATATAAGGGGCTAAGTCATTTATAGTACATGTTAATATTTATCTTTAGCTTCCCCAAATCCCTGAAAATAATTTTTTTAAGGTGACTCTTTCTCTGTAAAAACGAAGAAGAAATCTCACCAAGTTACTAACGTGCTGCTTCAGCCCAGCTTTTGTAAAAACGATCTACATTTAGGAGTCTGAATTCATCAAGTTGTACTACTCTCGTGGGCTACACAGAGCACCTGACAGCCGAGAACTCTGCTGCTGACCTGAGGCCAGGGACAAACCCTGTGCTCTATCCAATGGGCCTAGCAAGTCTACAACTTCACTTGAGCATAATGAAACCATGAACATGAACTTGTCTGGAGACTAGAAATAATCAGCCTCAACCAAACCAAACCCACCGCCATTGAGTTGATTCCGACCCACAGTGACCCCAGAAGAGAGCAGATCTGCCCCATCAAGTTTCCAAAGAGCAGCTGGTGGATTTGAACTGTCGGCCTTTTGATGAGCAGCCCTGTCACTTAACCACTGTGCCACCAGGGCTCGAAATCCATAATAGGTAAGTGTAAAACATGATATAAATCCTTTGCTTTACGTACCTTCAGCTTTAATCTTTCTTCGGGTACACCTTATCTGTGTAACTCTTTTTACTGGCCTCCTTGGGACACTAGCTATAGATATAAATTTATATGGAAACGGAAAACAAATACCAAACAAGCCAATCATTGCTTTTGGCTAAGCTGATGAGATTCTGATAAGAACATTCTCATGTTAAATTATTACTATGTATTTCTGTTAGGTTGCCATGAAAAATGACAAAAGTTTTTTTATGGAGGCTTACATTTCCTCAGTAATAACTCAAAACTGCATTCTACTATGACATGTAAAATGATATCCATTTGAAGAGCTAATGACATCAGATGCATTTTCAGCAGACTGTTCATTTTTCAGCACAATGGGGAAAAAGAGTACATTCTGGGGGGCAAAATGGGACGTGAGGAAAGTTCTGTTATGGTCAACAGTGCTCATTGGCAGCTCATACCGACACTGCAAGTTCCACCTCCTAATTCAGGTTATTCTTTACAAACAATTTTCAACCAATAGTGAATATATTCCTCACATTTATAAGGGCTCGAACTGTAGCTTTCCTTTCTATACAACATGAAGTATGTACACCGTGCAAGAGAAAACCAGTGAAACATCTTGAAAAATAAATCTATTTGTTAAATACCATATGCTATTTAATATAGTTAAGAATAGCAGCGAACTAGTGAGTTAACAGTTAAAACCGTAGGAAAAAACTAACTGGTTTGAAAACAAGCCTACTTTGTAATAATTTGAAGTATCGACCCTAGCACCCAATCCTAACTTTCAGAGCCTTGGTACTTATTACCAAGAGGAAATTCCAACTGCTTTTACATGCATTCCTAGTTTAAATACTTGCAGAAAAAAAATACTCTCATCACTGTCTACTCAGCAAATGTTTGAAACCAACCAAAATAATCCAACATTGGACATTATTATTTTACAAGTCCAAGAAAAAATGTGGCATTGTATAGAAAACAAATGAGAGGGCAATTCTAAGCATGACAGGGCATCTGAAGAGGGGATGTCCAGAAATCTACCATTCACTCAAACACCATTTATTAAAATCGTAGTCTTTTTTAGAAAACATCTTACATTTATAACAAATGCTTAAAGACATTTAAACTGTAAGCAACATTTAACTATAAGAAAAACAGTCCTACAATAGTCGTATTCATCTTTTATTGTTCTTGACAATCAAACACAAATGCCTACTTGATGTTCATGCCTAAGCATCACTATTCCTCTAGTCCAGTTCCACCAAAAGAATAAATGATAAGGGAGAACAAATATACGGGTGCTGGCAAACACGTAAGAGATGTCTAGTTAAAAGATTAATGGTAGAATGTGGTTTACTAGAAAGCAGGCAAAGTAATCACTAACCTGAGAAACTGCAAATGGTTGTCAGGGAAAAGTTGGCAGAATGTGAACTTACACCAAACTTTTACTGTCTACTGAAGCAGCATTAAGAAATGGCTCTCAAAACATAGGATACAAGCCAAAATAGTGGTTATCTCCAGGTGACAAAATTATGGAAAATTCTAATTCTCTTCACATTTTATTATGCGTTTTTCTATTTTCTACAGTAAACATGTATTATGAAAGAAAACATTTTGGAGGCTTGTTTTTAGAGCACACATAAAAACCCACATAAGTAGTACCAAATGGCTGGAAAAAATAGACTAAGGATAGGACCTCAAGGATTATCTAACCATACAGATCTGTGACTTGCTTTGCTCTCTATATCCTTCAATAAAACAAGTCCTTTTATCATGAATGGTCTGATGTAGACTAGTTTACCCATAAAATAATGTAAAAAAAGAATCCCACTGACCAGGGAATTATACTTTATGCAGAATTCCTCAGTGGCATTCAGATTAATTCCAGTGTGTACAATTTAAACATTTTGTAAGAAATCTAAAATAACAAAATCCAATGACCTGGCATTTTTCCTGAGTTAGGAAAGTGTTCCAGTGTAAAATGAAGCTTCAATTTCCTTCTCTGTATCAATCTTAATATTTCCAGAGAAGTACCACGCAAAACCAAGTAAAAGACAAAATGCTGTAAAACACACTGTTGTAAGATAACATTTTTACCAGAATTACGTGGAACTAATTCAACATACTATTTGGAACTAATTTAACTTTTCTAAATTCTCATCTGCAAATTAAAGACACATACAGTTAAAATTGATTATTACAAACCACTGTATTACAAAGATCAACTTTTACACTAGTCAAACATGACTCCTTAGGATTGATTTTAACATGTTCTTCCAATTTTATTATAATCATCACTGCCCCCAGAAGCATTTTCATTTTGAAAAATCAACTGAACGTTATCAGAAGGTGGTGTTCTCTTTAATCTTGTTTGCCTTCACGCCACTGTCGTGAGCCTTCGTTCCACGCCACGTACAGGAACAGGGCCAGCACCACGTGGACAGCAACCACTGCCACAATAGCGGCATAAAAATAGCTGTCCCGACTGGACATGCCCAAGGCGCCTACAAGGGAAAAAGGTTTTCATTTTATTCCAAATTTTACCAAAATACAAAAACCAAAGCCTACTACATTTTATTAGCTATATATTTATCTAGTCAGGAGCCTGGGTGGTGCAAGTGGTTTGCAATTGGCTGCTAACCATTAGGTAGGTGGTTTGAACCCACGCAGTGACTCTGCAGAAGAAAGGCCTGGCCATCTGCTTCCATAAAGATTACGGCCAAGAAAACCCAACGGAGCAGGTCTCCTCTGTAACACACGGCATCGCCATAAGTTGTGGGCCAACCTGATGACTCGTTGCCAAACCTGTTGCCATTGAGTCAATTCCGACTCATAGCCACCCTGTAGCACAGAGTAGAACTGTCGCATAGAGTTTCCAAGGAGCGCCTGGTGGATCTTAACTGCCAACCTTTCGGTTAGCAGCCGCAGCTCTTAACCACTATGCCACCAGGGTTTCCAACCTGATGACAGCTAACAACATTTACCTAGTCAGGCAATTAAAAAGTGAATACTTGTGAGTGGTGATCAACCAAGTACCTACTCAAGGACATGAGTATCTTCTATATACTAACAACATTATTTTGAAAGGAAACTGTAATTATAACTTCATCTAAAGACTTCAGCAACAAAAAGGGAACTTCATTTTCTCTTCCTTCCAATGTCTGTCACCAAAGGTTGGTTGTTAGCTGCTGCTGAGTCAACTCCAACTCATGATGACCCCACGCACACGGGAACAAACCGGTGCCCAGTCCTGTGCCATCCCCATAATGGGTTCTGGATTGCAGTTGTGATCCATAGAATCATCACTGGCTCATCTTTGAAAGTAGATCACTAGGCCTTTTTTCCTAGTTCCTCTTAGTCTGGAAGTGCTCAGAAACCTGTTCAGCATCACAGCAACAAGCCAGCCTCCACTGACAGATGGGTGGTGGCTGTGCATGAGATACACTGGCCAGGAATCGAACCCAGGTCTCCCACGTGGAAGGTGAAAATTTTACCACTGCCCCCACCCAAGGTATACTAAAACCCAAATTTCACTTCCTGTACCAGCCAAGCCCTGCTCTCAAAGGGATACCGAAAGAAATGATTTGCAATCAATTTCACAGAAAACCATAAACAAATAAGACATCAAGCAGAAATAACTGCGAGTGATGAAAAGTACGTTTCCTGAAGTTAAGACTCATCGTGAGCAGTATTTTTGGAAAAGCAAAAACAGTTGGAAGAAACGAAATAGACTACCCAGTTTGCAATTATGAAAAAAAAAAAAGCACAGGATCTTAAGTAAATATATTGAGGGGAAAATGTCTTATTTTATGGGTCTAGAGTTACCTTCAAAAACGTATGATTTAGTCGTGAAATATAACCCGATAGGAACTGTAATCATCAAGGCGGTGAAGAACAGGAGCGTCTTCAGGGTAGATGCTAATGAACTTTCACTCCTGGAATAAATTAGACAAAGAAAATCAGCACCTGCTGGGCCGTTCCTGAGCATCCCTGTGTGCAGGCGTTCTAGGCAGCCACAGGCAAGACTCTGAACCGTGGTCCCTGCCTCGGAAGCAGTGGCCACAGGAGGACAAGTCCAGCCAGGGACTCGAACTGGAAGATCCCAGAGCCCTAACTGGGGATCACACCGCCACCACCACCTCTAAGAGGCTGTCATTAAGATCCAGTGAGCGAATGAGTGTGGAAGTGGCTCCTGACCTCCAAAGCATGATAAAAAAATGTACAAATCATAATTACAGATTTTATAACCCTAGAGGTGTGGGAGAAGATACATAGAAAACAACTAATGAATGTTCACAAAGGATCGCCACCAACAAGACCCGATGGATACGGGTCAACGAGACCCGAGAGCCTAAGGAGAAGCAGCAGCCCGGAACAACCCAGATGCAGCTGCAGCCAGCAGACTTCAAAGGCCTGCATAATTAGTAGCTGGAGTAGCTAAAACTGAGGCTCCACCTAAGAAAACGGACACATTAAAGCTTGATGTAAACGTTTTCTATTTGGTAAATTCTGTCTACTGACTATTTTAAAATCAAACACATATTCCAATGAAAAAAGTTTTCTTCTAAAAGCAGTACGATTATCCTTAAGAATGCAATAAAGCTTTTCGAATTACTTAAAGGAAAAGAAATCTGATAAGCTGCTACTTAAAACATTAGCTATATACTGACGGAGCAGGAGAGCAATGGGATGCAGACCTCGAATTCTCATAAAAAGACCAGACTTAATGATCTGACTGAGAGTGGAAAGACGCCAGAGGTCATGGTCCCCAGACCTTCTGTTAGCCCAAGACAGAAACCATTCCCGACGCCAACTCTTCAGACAGGGACCGGACTGGACTACAAGATAGAAAATGATATTGGTGAGCAGTGAGTTTCTATAGGGTCGCTATGAGTCGGAATTGACTCGATGGCAGTGGGTTTTTTGGTTTTGGAGTTTCTTGGCTGAAGTATACACATGAGACTATGTGGGCAGGGGACTGAGGCTGGTTGAATGGACAAAGGGAATACAGGGGGGAGAGAAGGAGCGTGCTGTCTCATTAGTGGGAGAGCAACTAGGAGTATATGGCAAGGTGTCTATAAATTTTTGTATGAGAGACTGGTTTGTAAACTTTCACTTAAAGGACAATAAAAATTAAAAAAAAAACATTAGCAATATAAACATCAACATAACAGTACAAAGAAACAAAACTGGGTAACATAAAAATGTTCAATAACAGGAAAATGATTTTTAAAACCGAATCAAACCTGTTGCTGTCGAGTCCACTCCAACTCATAGCGACCTTATAGGACACAGTGGAACTGCCCCATAGGGTTTCCAAGGCTGTGATCTTTAAGGAAACCGGCTGCCACATCTTTCTCCCGTGAAGCTGCTGGTGGGTTTGAGACGCTGACTTTTTGGTTGGCAGCTGAGTGCTTAACCACTGTGCCACCAGGGCTCCCTATACTATCCCAATTATGTTCAAAATATGTGCACACAAAAAAAAGACTAGATAAAGTACATAACTAAAGTTATTTTTCCTGTTTTCAAAATTGTCCTTAATGTTGTTTTTACTGACTTTTCATTAAGTAAATGTGTACGTTAGCAGCTGTTCTAGACCGTGCTACAAACAAGCCACGCTACTGAATGTGCAGCTTGGAGACACTGCCAGAAACCTTGGACACATGCCCACAGCTTGCCTCATACATTATAAAAGCAGCAAGCCCCAGAACTACAATCACTTAGTTTAAGGTTCCTTTAAAAGAAAAAAGCAAGCAGCCTCAGACTACCTTAACACACTTCTAACCATATCCCCATAGTTAACACTTGAGCTTGTTCTCTTTCTAGTAATCCTCAACTGGAGGCACCACTGAAGTTTTCATCTGTATCCTTAGGAAGGAGGCAGCCCAGCCTCCAAGGGCCAGAAAAAATAGCCTCTCTTCCATGCACCTTTCCTGATATATGGCCAGCTGGACCAAACCGTCCTCTGCTCTGGGATCCGACTGCATTTAGTTCATACCTGTTAGCCCTGGTGGTGCCGTGGTTAAGAACCCAGCTGCTAACCAAAAGGTTGCCAGTTCGAATCCACCAGCCACTCCTTGGAAATCCTATGGGACAGTTCTACTCTGTCCTATAGGGTCACTATGAGTCAGAATTGACTCAGCAGCATCAGATCGGGTTTATTACAACACTTAATGGAACAGCCTGTTTCCTAGATAGTCCGGCACATTTCTCTGTACCCACAGTGAACCCAGGCTACAGTTATTAAAACTGGGTATACGATTAGCTTGGAGGGTTCTGGCAGCCCAGAAAAGGGAACATCTCAACTTTTTATCAATGGTCTCCAAACTTTTTTGACTCAATAAAACTTCTGACCATCGGTTAAAAAAAAAATTTTTTTTTTAAATACACAACCCAATATAACCAAACCAGTTGTCATCAAGTCAATTCCCACTCATGGCAACCCCATACGTGTCAGGGTAGAATTGTGCTCCACAGCATTTTCAAAGGCTGCTTTTTTACAAGTAGATTACCTGGTCTGTCTTCCAAGGTGCCTCTGGGTGGACTGGAACCTCCAAATTCTCAGTTAGGAGCTGAGCTTGTTAACTGTCTGTACTACCCCAATATAGACATGGAGCCCTGGTGGCACAGTGGTTAAGAGCTCGGCTGCGAACCGAAAGGTCAGCAGTTCAAACCCACCAGCCGCTCCTTGGAAACCCTATAGGGCAGTTCTACTCTCTCCTATAGGCTCACCATGAGCTGGAATCAACAGGTTTGGTGGGGTTTTTTTTTTTGGTTTTAAAATAGACATCAAATTTTTTATAAATTATCTACATTCTACTGACACACTCTTTACAACATAAAACACACACAAAAATAGATACTACAAAGGATGAGATTAAAAGTACGTTGAAGTTAATAAATGGAAGTTCTATTTTCTTTTAGTACTTCAATGGATCTTTGCAGATCACTGAATTACACAGCCCTCATCTAATAAACACAAGCCCCCTCACTCTCGGAAGACACCTACTGTTCCCTAGCACTAAAATTTTGGAGGGATTTATTGTGTAACTCTTCCTGAAGAACATGACCATCTCCAGCAGCAATTCTCGAAAACATATAAAAAGTCACCATATGACCACTTCTTTGATGGACCACCCAACAAAGCACAGGACCTTCGTGTTTCTAAGGTGAGTTCAAGGATGTGTTTCAGGTATTCGAGTTTCAGATTATCTAACTTGATAAAGGGACAAAGTTTAGATAATCTATAGAAAAGGAGGATTAACAAATTATCTTTAGATTATCCCTGTTGAATACGTATTATCTGGCCCAGATTTTGGAAAAAGGCTTATTATTGAAGAGCTGATATATCATAAAACAATTTTAAACAGCATCAACCTTTCCTTTTGTACATGTTAATTTCTAGCCCCCATGCACTCAGCATACCATATCAATCTGTAGCCTATTTTCTTTCAATTCCCTCTCACTCCTGTTTTTACCTTAACCTTCAAAAACTTTGACTATTTTTCTGGGTTATGGCTGTTGCCATGTGCCATCGAGTAGATTCCAACCCTATAGTGCAGAGTAGAACTGACTCATAGGGTTTTCTGGGCTGTAATCTTCATAGAAGGCACCTTGGTGGCACTGTGGATAAGCAAGCGCTGGGCTGCTAACCGAAAGATTGGCCAGTTCGAACCCACCAGCTTCTCTGCGGCAGAAAGATATGACCATTTCCGTAAAGATTACAGCCTCGAAAACCCTGTGGGGCACCCACCGGTGATGAATTTTTATGGGAGCCGGTCTCCAGGTCTCTTCTAAGTGCTTAACCATTGTGCCACCAGGACTCCTTCATTTTTCCGGATTATAATTTCACAAATATGGGACTAGGTATAAAGGCAACCTAAGTGCACAAGCTTTTGAAAACTAGGAAACTTCCTCTCACTTTTATAGGCCATTTCCAGTCTCAGCTCACTACAGCTGGTGGCTCTACAGGAACAAAGCTGCTTGGGTAGGACTGGTGATTTATTCTCGAAACAAAGCAACTGATGCAAGTAATTGATTTCCTCTGTGTGTCTCCAATTCAGTATTATTGAGACTTGTTAGAAATGAGGACAGCGAAAGGCCAGAATTAAAGCTGGCCTCACACAAAGGACAAAATTCAGGTTGAGGCTTTTTGTGCCCCCACTCTTACCACCACCTAGAGTTCATCCACTTCACATCAACTTCTGCAGTGAATGCTGAGCAGAGGGAGATTACCACGCTCCCTTTTGTGGCAAGTAAGATTTAAGATGGGAATTCTTTTTTCAACTGCAAGTAGATTTCCATTGCAAATTCCATCAGAAAGCACTACGATCAATCTGGTAAAGCTACTGTATTCCAACCTTACGTACTGAAAAAAATTGGCTGGTATCCTCATAATAGTGGAAAAAATACCCAGGTCGGCATTGTGAGGGAGTGAAAAGATGATAGAACTCCAAAGATCAGGGGCTTTGGAGTCAGCGGGCCTGGTCAAATGCCAGCTTCACCACTTACCAATTGTATGGCCCAACTTTGTGATCTTGGGCAAGTTACTTATCCTGACTCTCAACATCACCACCTTTGAAATCGGGAAATGAAGCAGTTTCTTAATTCGGAGGCTGGCTCTAAAGTGCCTACACTGAACCTGGCACAAAGGAGGTCGTCCCATCAATGGTGGCCAACCCCTCCCCACTCCCCAGCCTACCTGCTCTCCCACCAAATTCCTACTCTCAGCCCCCGGCCTACAGGCTCCCCAAGGGAAGCAGTGTCCCCCCAGCCGCTGCCCCTACTCCTTTCCATCTGCACTCCTACAACCAACAGTCACCAAGCCCCTATGAGGCAGGCCCTGCAGGGGAGGAGGAGGAGGCGAAGCAGGCCAGGTTCCTATACTCAGGGAGCTCTCCCTGGAGTGAAGACAGAGTGCAAGGTCGCACCACAGACAGGGAGAGGAAGCACAGGACGGGGGCTGGAGCTGCAGGCCCGCGACTCAGCCGCCTCGCCCCCCGCGCCCCAGCCCCGTTCCCGATCGCGGGACCAGCCTCCCGTGCGGACGCCAATCCAGCCAGCCCCTTTGAGGTCCCCGGCCCGCAGCCGCCCCAAGGGCCAGGCTGGCCGCCGGCCGCGGGCAGCCGGCCTCCCCACGGCCCGCTCGGGGTACCTGAAGTCGGGCGGCTGCAGGGCATTCAGCGCCGCTTTGTCCAAGCGCTCCATGGCGGCACCACGCCAGCAAGGCTAGAGGGCGGGGCGGTGAGGCTCCTGGCGCGCTCTGTCCGCGGGCGGAAGACAGGGCAACCTGGCCGGCCGGAAGTGCCTGCCGGCGGGGCCGCGGCGCAGGCGCGGCGCGACGAGGGGACGCAGGGCGCGGCGCAGGCGCTCACGTGACTTACCGACCTGGGCGGTGCGGCGTGCGGCCTGCCAGGGGCGGCCTGCGCTCGAGGAGCAGGCCTGGCGAGTGGCCTAGCCACTCCACGTTGAGCCGGGCCTTGCCGCGCAGCATGGTCCTCTGGGGCCGGCGGCGCGGGCGCCGCCCCCCGAGCGCGCACAACCAGCTCTGGTCCCCGCCGTCCTGGCCCTTCTCTCCAAGCTGTGGCAGGGACGCGACCAGGCCCGACAAGGCACAAGTAAGGACGACCAGACGGACGACTGCGGTGCTAGGCAACTAAGCAGTTTCCGACAACAGCAACAACACAAAAAGAGAAATGCACATTATTCTCTCAGCCCTCGAGCAAACGCTTAGCTCAGTAATAATTACCCGCTGTGGACCTCCAGCCGCAGGAAGCAGGGAGGAATTAGCTTAACACTCACCCTCGATCTTAAAACTAGAGACTGTCAGAGCTGAAAGAGCCCTTGCTGAAAGTGCTGAGAGGGCTGAGAGTGACTGTTCTGGGCCCGATGCCGGTGACCCCAACTTCCACTTAAAGTTACAAACATTTTGCAGCTGCTCAGAAAGCAGCCAATGAGACAACAGAGACTCAAATAGTAAGGACAGATGGGCTTGTCTGGCTTCGAGAGAGGTCTAAACGAAAAGGGTGCGTAAGCCTAGGGTCAGGCTTGACAAAATTAGGCTGCCACTGGCTGCTACCAAGAGGACAGCCCATACATGGTCAATGCCTGGACAAGGCAGCTGACCACACATCTATTTTCTGCGCTACATGGACACAAAGACCACATCTGAAATCATGACTAAACTAGCAGCTTAGAACAGTAGAAAGGACCATGGACTGGGTAGCAGGAAGCCTGGGTTTAAGTCCAAACTTAATCCCTCTCTGGACCTCATCTGTACAAGGAGGCGGGTGGCTAAGAACCACCTAATGTCACAACTAGGGCAGAACTAGAGCTAATCTACCTCTGGGGTCGGCAAACTGTGGCCAGCAGACCAAATACATAGGGCCTATCAGCCGTTTGGAAACCCTGGTGGCATAGTGGTTAAGTACTACAGCTGCTAACCCAAGAGTCGGCAGTTCAAATCCACCAGGCGCTCCCTGGAAACTCTACTGGGCAGTTCTACTCTGTCCTATAGGGTTACTGTGAGCTGGAATCGACTCGACGGCACTGGGTTTTGTTTTTGGATCAGCCGTTTTTGTACAGCCCATGAGCTAAGAATGGTTTTTACATTTTTAAATGGTTGAAAAAAATCAAAAGGAGAACTATTTCATGACATGAAAATTCTATGAAATTCAAATTTCAGTGTCCATAAATAAAATTTTATTGCAACACAGCCACACTCATTCATTTGTATTGTCTGTGGCTGCTTTCACAGTACAACAGCAGTGCTGAGTAGTTATGACAGAGACCCTATGGTCTGCAAAGCCTAAAATATTTTCTATTGGGCCCTTTACAGGAAAAGTTTACCAATCCCTGTTCTAGCTAATCACCCTGCACTGAAGTCCTTGAAGCCTTAAAAAACCAAACCCATTGCCATCAAGTTGATTCTGACTTACAGCAACCCTACAGGACAGAACTGCCCTACAGGGTTTCCAAGGAGCGCCTGGTGGATTTGAACTGCTGACCTTTTGGTTAGCAGCCATAGCTCTTAACCAGTACACCACCACCGTTTCGTTTCGTTTCCTTAAGGACCCATAAATGTAGTAATGGGGCTTCTGAGAACAATTTTCAATATTTTTAAAAACCTAATGGATTGAACGTATTTACTTGCTATAAGGTGGCAATAGCCACCAATACTATACCGTCATCTTTCTTTGATTTTTGGCAGTAATTATATCACATTGATGAGGTAATCCTGGTTATCTCATGAGAAAATACACAAACTATTCCTAAATGAAAATAAACCAAAGTATACTTTGGTAGACTAAATCTTTTAAAACATAGAATGTAAGCACCACAGGGGTAGGGATCTTTGTTTCCCACCTTCAGGTATCCGCCTAGAATACGGCCTGGTATATAGCTAAAAAACAAAACAAAAAAACCATTGCTGTTGAATCGATTCCGACTCATAGCGACCCCATAGCACAGAGTAGAACCACCCCATAGGCTTTCCAAGAAGCAGCTGCTGGATTCAAACTGCTGACCTCTTGGTTAGCAGCCAAACGCTTAGCCACTGGTCTGCACTCCTCCTTCTACAGTTGAGGAAACTGGTCTACAGAGGGGAAGGAACTTCCTGGATGTCACCCATCGACCTAGTGGGGCCTAGCTTGACTCCTAACTCCCAAGCTGACACTTTTCACACTCTCATATTAGCAGTCTGGATGACAGCTGAGAGATAATTCCAACAAGTACCATTAATACCTGAGTTTTGAAGTGGGACAAGATATCCATCTAATGTCATTCACATATTAGTGTTTGTCTTTTATAAACTAAAATCCTCATACCTTTTTTCTCTTGCTGACTTCTACAGGCTATCAACATTTACCGTGAGCTTGCTGGTGTGGAGATAGAAGAACTGTGAATAAAGGGAGAAGCTGTAAGAGAAGGAGACAAATTAGCCAGCACAGTCCACTCTGCCCCCTCAACAAAGCCCTGAAACCTCCTACCTGCGGCAGCTGCTAAAGAATTAGAGGCCAGTGGAGCCCAAACAGAGCCGTTGCCATGGGAATGGAGTGGAATGCCAGGGGGCGTGGTCACTCTGGAGGAAACCATAGTAGTGCCTCGGGTGTTCCCTGAGAATCAGAAAATAATTCTCAAACTAAAAGGGCCCCAGCCTGGCCTTGTCATTTTCAGTTAAGAAAACTGAAAGCTAAAGATGGCCAGGGACTTGCCCCAGAGCTCTGGGGTCAGAGACAGGAGTAGAGAATTTGTATTTCCTAACTCGCAGTCTAGTGCCTTTTCCACCGAATTTGTTCAACCTCTGTGGTGTACACTCGGCGACATGGGAAGTGTACACCAAGTCACATTTGGCAACATCCCTCGCTTTGCTTTACTGACCCATACTACCATAGTCCTCCTCTCCCAGTTCCCTTCTGGTGGTGGGTGATGGGGTGGATGGGAAAAGCTGCACTTTGAAACAGCAGCTGGTACTTTCTGAAACCTGTCCCAGCACAAGTGTGGCATCTTAAGAACTAAGACATGAGGAAAATAGAAATAAACTCCACTACACAATGAGGAAAACCCATACTTAAAGAGGGGGCAGTAACTGTGGCTTCTTTATAATGTGGGGCATTACGTCTTTTTTAAAAAGTGTATAAGTTGGTAAAAAAAATTTTTTCATGTCTAGAAAAAACAACGATCACTAAGGGGTTCGTTTGGGGCAGGAGACTTTATAGTAAAAACCTCCCCTGTCAGGAAGACCTGGGCAATGAATTGCAAGTGTTACTCCAGGGTGACTTTTTCCTTGAATCCTCCCTCCGCTCATTACCTCACCTTACTTTGGCCTCGGGCCACCACTGAGCCACAAAGCAGGTGTCCAGTGCTTTATTTTACAAAGACTGTTCACAATGATTGCTTATAATCTGGACATAATCCCTACAATCCATATCCCCCATTTCATAGGTGGAAAAACTGAGGCTGCCCCTGTCTCCCCTTCCAGGAGGGGAGGGGTGAGGGTGTGTTTTGTGAGTGCATGAGTGTATGTGTCTGCCTGTACCCAAGTGTGTCACCGTGCTTGACTGTGCACATACTTGTGACTGTGAGTGTGTCTTGTGCATGTGTGACTAAAGGCCAGGATGTGTGTGTGTGCACATGCTCATACACACGCACACACGTGACTGCGTGCAGCCAAGACAAAGCCCTTTGCAAGAGTCCTTTGGCACCCAGGACCCCACCTGCCCAATGTAGCCCCTCTGTACCCGCTTCTCCAGCATGCTCTTCCCCAACAGTCCTCCCCTCCTTGGACCCTCCAAACACACCTCTGCCAGCACACACACACAAACACACACACACACCTTGTTGTTGTTCTTAAAAAAAATTTTTTTTTTTGTACCATTAAGTTGGTTCCAACTCATAGCGATCCTATGCGTAACAATGAAACACTGCCTGGTCCTGTAACATTCTCACAGTCCTTGTTACACTTGAGCCCATCGTTGCAGCCACTGTGTCAGTCCATCTCATTGAGGGTCTTCCTCTTTTTCGCTGACCTCTACTTTACCAAGCATGACCTCTGGCATCGTTTCTAACACCAAGGCCATATTTTCCAACTACCGATCCTTCTTTCTTTCCAGCTTTCACATTGTAATCACCAGTAATTATCAGTGCATCCTGATTGCATGTTTGATCGATTTCAGACTGCAGAAGGTGATAAAAATCTTCAGTTTCTTCATCTTTGCCCTTAGCGGTTGGTGTGCAAATTTGAATAATAGTTGTATTAATTGGTCTTCCTTGTAGGCGTATGGATATTATCCTATCACTGACAGCATTATACTTCAGGATGGATCTTGAAATGTTCTTTTTGACAATGAATGCAACAGCATTCCTCTTCAAGTTGTCATTCCTGGCATAGTAGACCATGTGATTGTCCGATTCAAAATGGCCAATACCAGTCCATTTCAGCTCAGTAATGCTTAGGATATTGATGTTTATGCCTTCCATTTCATTTTTGACAATTTCCAGTTTTCCTGAATTCATAATTTGTTCTTTCCAGGTACTGATTATTAATGGATATTTGCAGCTGTTTCTTCTCATTTTGAACCATGCCACATCAGCAAATGAAGGTCCCAAGAGCTGTACTCCATCCACATCATTAACGTCGACTCTACCTTGAGGAGGCAGCTCTTCCCCAGTCACCTTTTGAGTGCCTTCCAACCTGGGGGGTTCATCTTCCAGCACTATATCTGATAGTGTTCCGCTGCTATTCATAAGGTTTTCACTGGCTAATGCTTTTCAGAAGTAGACTGCCCGGTCTTTCTTCCTAATGTCTTAGTCTGGAAATTCAACTGAAAGCTGTCCTCCATGGGTGACCCTGCTGATATCTGAATACCAGTGGCATAGCTTCCAGCATTACAGCAGCACACAAGTCCCCATGTTGTCTACTGTCTTTCCCTTCACCAAAAGTACTTCTTATCTACTATCTAATTAGTGAATGCCCCTGTTCCACCCTCCCTCCCTCCCCCAACAAAAGAATATTCTCTTCTCAGTTTAAACTATTTCTCAAGTTCTTATAATAGTGGTCTTATACAATATTTGTCCTTTTGTAACTGACTAATTTCACTCAGCATAATGCCTTCCAGGTTCCTCCATGTTATGAAATGTTTCACAGATTCCTCACTGTTCTTTATGGATGCATAGTATTCCACTGTGTGAATATACCATAATTTATTTATCCATTCATCCGTTGAAGGGCACCTTGGTTGCTTCCATCTTTTTGCTACTGTAAACAGTGCTGCAGTGAACATGGGTGTGCATATATCTGTTCATGTGAAAGCTCTTCTTTCTCTAGGATATATTCCAAGGAGTGGGATTGCTGGATCATATGGTAGTTCTATTTCTAGCTTTTTAAGGAAGTGCCAAATCGATTTCCAAAGTGGTGGTACCATTTTACATTCCCACCAGCAGTGTATAAGTGTTCCAATCTCTCCACAGCCTCGTCTACATTTATTATTTTGTGTTTTTTGGATTAATGCCAGCCTTGTTGGAGTGAGGTGAAATCTCGTTGTAGTTTTGATCTGCATTTCTTTAATGGCTAATGATCGTGAGCATTTCCTCATATATCTGTTAGCTACCTGAATGTCTTCTTTAGTGAAGTGTCTATTCATATCTTTTGCCCATTTTTCAATTGGGTTATTTGTCTTTTTCTAGTTGAGTTTTTGCAGTATCATGTAGATTTTAGAGATCAGGCACTGATCAGAAATGTCATAGCTAAAAACTTTTTCCCAGTCTGTAGGTAGTCTTTTTACTCCTTTGGTGAAGTCTTTGGATGAACATAGGTGTTTGATTTTTAGGAGCTCCCAGTTATCTAGTTTTTCTTCTGCATTCTTAATAATGTTTTGTATACTGTTTATGCCATGTATTAGGGCTCCTAACGTTGTCCCTATGTTTTCTTCCATGATCTTTATCGTTTTAGATTTTATATTTAGGTCTTTGATCCATTTTCAGTTAGTTTTTGTGCATGGAGTGAGGTATGGGTCTTGTTTCATTTTTTGCAGACGGATATCCAGTTATGCTAGCACCATTTGTTAAAAAGACTGTCTTTTCCCCATTTAACTGTTTTGTGGCCTTTGTCAAGTATCAACTGCTCATATGTGGATGGATTTATGTCTGGATTCTCAATTCTGTTCCATTCGTACATGTATCTGTTGTTGTACCAGTACCAGGCTGTTTTGACTAATGTGGCAGTATAATAGGTTCTAAAATCAGGTAAAGTAAGGCCTCCCACTTTGTTCCTCTTTTTCAGTGATGCCTTATTTATCCAGGTCCTCTTTCCCTTCCATATGAAGTTTGTGATTTGTTTCTCCATCTCATTAAAGAATGTCCTTGGGATTTGGATCAAAATTACATTAAATGTATAGATCGCTTTTGGTAGAATAGACATTTTTATAATGTTAAGTCTTCCTATCCAGGAGCAAGGTATGTTCTTCCACTTAAGTAAGTCTCTTTTGGTTTCTTGCAGAAGTGTACTGTAGTTTTCTTTGTATAAGTCTTTTACATCTCTGGTAAGATTTATTCCTAAGTATTTTATCTTCTTGGGGGCTACTGTAAATGGTATTGATTTGGTGATTTCCTCTTCGATGTTCTTTTTGTTGGTGTAGAGGAATCCAACTGATTTTTGTGTGTTTATCTTGTATCCCGATACTCTGCTGAACTCTTCTATTAGTTTCAGTAGTTTTCTGGAGGATTCCTTAGGGTTTTCTGTGTATAACATCATGTCATCTGCAAATAGAGATACTTTGACTTCTTCCTTGCCAATCTGGATGCCCTTTATTTCTTTATCTAGCTTAATTGCTCTGGCTAGGAGTTCCAGCACAATGTTGAATAAGAGTGGTGATAAAGGGCATCCTTGTCCCTTGTTCCCGATCTCAATGGGAATGCTTTCAGGCTCTCTCCATTTAGGGTGATGTTGGCTGTTGGCTTTGTATAAATGCCCTTTATTATGTTGAGGAATTTTCCTTCTATTGCTATTTTGCTGAGAGTTTTTTTCATGAATGGGTGTTGAACTTTGTCAAATGCCTTTTCTGCATCAATTGGTAAAATCATGTGATTCTTGTCTTTTATTTATGTGGCGGATTACATTAATTGTTTTTCTAATGTTGAACCATCCCTGCATACCTGGTATGAATCCCACTTGGTCATGGTGAATGATTTTTTTGATATGTTGTTGAAATCTATTGGCTAGAATTTTGTTGAGGATTTTTGCATCTACATTCACGAGGGATATAGGTCTATAATTTTCTTTTCCTGTGGTGTCTTTACCTGGTTTTGGTATCAGGGATATGGTGGCTTCATACAATGAGTTTGGTAGTATTCCGTCCTTTTCTATGCTCTGAAATACTTTTAGTAGTAGTGGTGTTAACTCTTCTCTGAAAGTTTGGTAGAACTCTGCAGCGAAGCCCTCTGGGCCAGGGCTTTTTTTTTGTTGGGAGTTTTTTTTTTTTTTTTTTACTACCTTTTCAATCTCTTCTTTGTTATGGGTCTATTTAGTTGTTCTACCTCTGTTTGTGTTAGTTTAGGTAGGTAGTGTGTTTCTAGGAATTCATCCATTTCTTCCAGGTTTTTAAATTTGTTTGAGTACAGTTTTTCATAGTAATCTGATTCTTTTAATTTCAGTTGGGTCTGTTGTAATATCACCCAACTCATTTCTTATTCGGGTTATTTGCTTCCTCTCCTGTTTTTCTTTTGTCAGTTTGGCCAGTGGTTTATCAATTTTGTTGATTTTTTCAAAAAACCAACTTTTGGTCTTATTATTTTTTTCAATTGTTTTTCTGTTTTCTGTTTCATTTAGTTCAGCTCTAATTTTTATTATTTGTTTTCTTCTGGTGCCTGTGGGTTTCTTTTGTTGCTCTCTTTCTATTTGTTCAAGTTGTAGGGATAATTCTTTGATTTTGGCCCTTTCTTCTTTTTGGATGTGTGCATTTAGTGATATAAATTGGCCTCTGAGCACCGCTTTTGCTGTGTCCCAAAGGTTCTGATAGGAAGTGTTTTCATTCTCATTGGATTCTATGAATTTCTTTATTCCATCCTTAATGTCTTCTATAATCCAGTCTTTTTTGAGCAGGGTATTGTTCAGTTTCCAAGTGTTTGATTTCTTTTCCCTGCTTTTCCTGTTATTGATTTCCACTTTTATGGTCTTATTGTCAGAGATGATGCTTTGTAATATTTCAATGTTTTGGATTCTGCTAAGGCTTGCTTTATGACCTAATGTGTGGTCTATTCTAGAGGATGTTCCATGTGCACTAGAAAAGACAGTGTACTTGGTTGGTCTTGGGTGGGGTGTTCTGTATATGTCTGTGAGGTCAAGTTGGTTGATTGTGGCCTTTAGATCTTCTGTGTCTTTAGTGAGCTTCTTTCTCGATGTCCTGTCCTTCACTGAAAGTGGTGTGTTGAAGTCTCCTACGATTATTGTGGAGTTGTCTATCTCACTTTTCAATGCTGATAGAGTTTTTTTATGTATCTTGCAGCTCTGTCATTGGGTGCATAAACATTTAATATGTTTATATCTTCTTGGTGTATTGTCCCTTTAATCATTATATAGTGTCCTTCCTTATCCTTTATGATGGATTTAACTTTAAAGTCTATTTTGTCAGAAATTAATATTGCCACTCCTGCTCTTTTTTGAGTTGTTTGCTTGGTATATTTTTTCCATCCTTTGAGTTTTAATTTGTTTGTGTCTCTAAGTCTAAAGTGCGTCTCTTGTAGGCAGCATATAGATGGATCTTGTTTTTTAATTCATTCTGCCACTCTCTGTCTCTTTATTGGTGCATTTAGTCCATTTACTTTCAGGGTAATTATGGATAGGTATGAATTTAGTGCTATCATTTTGAGGTCTTTTTTTGTGTGTTGACAGTTTCTTTTTCCCACTTGATTTTATGTGCTGAGTAGATTTCCTTTATATATTGTCTTTTCCCACTATTTGTTGTTGTTGATTTTGTTTCTGCTGACTCTGTATTTTTGCCCTGTATTTGATTTTGATGAGTAGGATGGTTTGTCTCCTTTGTGGTTACCTTCTTATTTACCCCTATTTTTCTAAATTTAAAACTAACTTTTATTTCTTTGTATCGCCGTATCTTCTTCTCTATATGGAAGGTGTATGATTACATTTCTTAGTCCCTCTTTATTATTTTAATGTTGACTTCTTTTATGTAATAACATCATTGTTACCCTGTGTTGGGGTTTTTTTGTTTTTGTTTTTTTAATCTTCCTTTGTTTTTTTGGTATTCCCTGTCTGGGTTGACTTCAGGTTGCTCTGCCCAGCGTTCTAGTCTTGGGTTGATACCTGATATTATTGATTTTCTAACCAAAAAACTCCCTTTAGTATTTCTTGTAGTTTCAGTTTGGCTTTTACGAATTCCCTCAACTTGTGTTTAGCTGGAAATGTCTTAATTTCACCTTCATCTTTAAGAGGCAGTTTTGATGGATATATGATTCTTGGCAGGCAGTTTTTTCCTTCAATTTTATAAATATGTCATCCCATTGCCTTCTTGCCTACATGGTTTCTGCCGAGTAGTCCAAGCTTATTCTTATTGGCTCTCCTTTGTAGGTGACTTTTCATTTATTCCTCGCTGTTCTTATAATTCTCTATCTTTGGTTTTGGCAAGTTTGATGATAATATGTCTTGGTGACTTTCTTTTAACATCTACCTTATGTGGAGTTCGATGATCATCTTGGATAGATATCTTCTCATCTTTCACAATATCAGGGAAGTTTTGTGCCAACAAATCATCAACAATTTTCTCTGTTTTTTCTCTTATCCCTCCCTGTTCTGGTACTCCAATCACTCGTAGGTTATTTCTCTTGATACAGTCCCACATGATTCTTAAGGTTTCTTCATTTTTTTTTAATTCTTTTATCTGATTTTTCTTCAAATATATTAGTGCCAAGTGATTTGTGTTCAAGTTCAGAAATTCTAGCTTCTACTTCCTCAATTCTGTTCCTCTGACTTGCTAGTGAGTTGTCTTATTCTGTAATTTTATTGTTAACCTTCTGGATTTGATTGCTGTCTGTCTATTGACTTTTCCAGCTTATTAAACTTTTCATTATGTTCCTGAATAATCTGTCCGATTTCTTCAGTTGCTTTATCTGTGTGTCCCTTGGCTTGTTCTGTGTATTGCCTCATTTCCTTCCTGATGTCTTGAAGGGTTCTGTATATTAAACTTTTGTATTCTGCATCTGGTAATTCCAGGAATGCACTTTCATCTAAAAGATCCCTGGATTCTTTGTTTTGAGAGCCTGTTGAGGTGATCATGGTCTGTTTCTTTATGTGACTTGATATTGACTGTTGTCTCTGAGCCATCTATAAGGTATTGTATTCAGTTTATGCTTGCTTACTGTGTTGTAGCTGCTTGCTTTGTTTTGGTATACCCCTATGGGTTGCTTGAGTGAGCTAGCTTGATTATTTTTGCCTTTGGAGTTCTGGTGTCCTGTCCCCACTGGCTAGAGCTGTTATCAGGTATATCAGTCTAGGAGTCCATTCAGTTTTCTTGTATGAATTCAGCTCAGGTTTCCAGGTAGCTGATATCAAGTGTGTGATACAGGCTCTATCATACAGTCTTAGAGATGCAGGGGTGATTTGCATATATACCGGTATCTGATTGCAGCAGTGGGTCACACTCGGAACAAGGCAGGGGGCTGAGAGCCAACCCCCAAGTGTCTCTGAGGAAAACATGTCTCTGTTCCCTAGAGCATGCTGGTGGGTGGGTTCTGCTGAGGGACCATGGGCACCCAAGTTTTTGGTTCTAAGGACTTGGAGGTACCAGTTATCTTTGGACCCCTGTCGCAGGTGGCTGGGTGACCTGAGTGGAGCTACCACGCCCTAGGTCCCTGACGTGGGTAGGTGAGGACCTTGTTTAATAGGCAAAGCAATTTCAATGGTCAAACACTCACCTCTCCACCGCACAGCTGAAATAGTTGGAGTTTGCCAACAAGGGCTTATTCTCCCGAAATAGGCCCACATATGTCCATGCAGAAGGGAAAGGTGCTCAAGGTCCACGGACGGTTTATGCCTGGACAGGAGCCACTTCTGTCCTGAGCTCCCCCAATTAATGGAGCTAGCAAATTATCTTTTACCCCCAGTTGCAAATTTTTTCCTTACCCAAGGCCGGGAGTATGGCTCTAGGTGCTCACCAGGGTCTATCTCAGGCCCAGGGATTCAGCCGCTGAAGCCGGCTTGGGGGTGGGGGGGCACGGTAAAATATCCGCAAGTCCTTAGCTTTTGCAGAGAGCGCCATTCTCCTTGGGTCCCGGAGGTGTGAGTGGGCTGTGTGGCTGCTGCTTCTCCCCGAGGAAACTGCGTTCTCCCCAGGTCCCGGAGGTGTGAGTCGGCTGTGCGGCTGCTGCTTCTCCCCGAGGAAACTGCGTTCTCCCCAGGTCCCGGAGGTGTGAGCGGGCTGTGTGGCTGCTGCTTCTCCCCGAGGAAACTGCGTTCTCCTCAGGTCCCGGAGGTGTGAGCGGGCTGTGTGGCTGCTGCTTCTCCCCGAGGAAACTGCGTTCTCCCCAGGTCCCGCAGGTGTGAGCGGGCCGGGTGGCTGCTGCTTCTCCCCGAGGAAACTGCGTTCTCCCCAGGTCCCGGAGGTGTGAACAGGCTGTGCGGCTGCTGCTTCTCCCCAAGGAAACTGTGTTCTCCTCAGGTCCCGGAGGTGTGAGCGGGCTGTGTGGCTGCTGCTTCTCCCCGAGGAAACTGCGTTCTCCTCAGGTCCCGCAGGTGTGAGCGGGCCGGGTGGCTGCTGCTTCTCCCCGAGGAAACTGCGTTCTCCCCAGGTCCCGGAGGTGTGAGCGGGCTGTGCGGCTGCTGCTTCTCCCCGAGGAAACTGCGTTCTCCCCAGGTCCCGGAGGTGTGAGCGGGCTGTGTGGCTGCTGCTTCTCCCCGAGGAAACTGCGTTCTCCCCAGGTCCCGGAGGTGTGAGCAGGCTGTGCGGCTGCTGCTTCTCCCCGAGGAAACTGCGTTCTCCCCAGGTCCCGCAGGTGTGAGCGGGCTGGGTGGCTGCTGCTTCTCCCCGGGGAAACTGCATTCTCCCCAGGTCCCGCAGGTGTGAGCGGGCCGGGTGGCTGCTGCTTCTCCCCGAGGAAACTGCGTTCTCCCCAGGTCCCGGAGGTGTGAACAGGCTGTGCGGCTGCTGCTTCTCCCCGAGGAAACTGTGTTCTCCTCAGGTCCCGGAGGTGTGAGCGGGCTGTGTGGCTGCTGCTTCTCCCCGAGGAAACTGCGTTCTCCTCAGGTCCCGCAGGTGTGAGCGGGCCGGGTGGCTGCTGCTTCTCCCCGAGGAAACTGCGTTCTCCCCAGGTCCCGGAGGTGTGAGTGGGCTGTGCGGCTGCTGCTTCTCCCCGAGGAAACTGCGTTCTCCCCAGGTCCCGGAGGTGTGAGCGGGCTGTGTGGCTGCTGCTTCTCCCCGAGGAACCTGCGTTCTCCCCAGGTCCCGGAGGTGTGAGCGGGCTGTGTGGCTGCTGCTTCTCCCCGAGGAAACTGCGTTCTCCCCAGGTCCCGGAGGTGTGAGCGGGCTGTGTGGCTGCTGCTTCTCCCCGAGGAAACTGCGTTCTCCCCAGGTCCCGGAGGTGTGAGCGGGCTGTGCGGCTGCTGCTTCTCCCCGAGGAAACTGCGTTCTCCCCAGGTCCCGGAGGTGTGAGCGGGCTGTGCGGCTGCTGCTTCTCCCCGAGGAAACTGCGTTCTCCCCAGGTCCCGGAGGTGTGAGCGGGCTGTGCGGCTGCTGCTTCTCCCCGAGGAAACTGCGTTCTCCCCAGGTCCCGGAGGTGTGAGCGGGCTGTGCGGCTGCTGCTTCTCCCCGAGGAAACTGCGTTCTCCCCAGGTCCCGGAGGTGTGAGCGGGCTGTGCGGCTGCTGCTTCTCCCCGAGGAAACTGCGTTCTCCCCAGGTCCCAGAGGTGTGAGCGGGCTGTGTGGCTGCTGCTTCTCCCCGAGGAAACTGCGTTCTCCCCAGGTCCCGGAGGTGTGAGCAGGCTGTGCGGCTGCTGCTTCTCCCCGAGGAAACTGCGTTCTCCCCAGGTCCCGCAGGTGTGAGCGGGCCGGGTGGCTGCTGCTTCTCCCCGGGGAAACTGCGTTCTCCCCAGGTCCCGCAGGTGTGAGCGGGCCGGGTGGCTGCTGCTTCTCCCCGAGGAAACTGCGTTCTCCCCAGGTCCCGGAGGTGTGAACAGGCTGTGCGGCTGCTGCTTCTCCCCAAGGAAACTGTGTTCTCCTCAGGTCCCGGAGGTGTGAGCGGGCTGTGTGGCTGCTGCTTCTCCCCGAGGAAACTGCGTTCTCCTCAGGTCCCGCAGGTGTGAGCGGGCCGGGTGGCTGCTGCTTCTCCCCGAGGAAACTGCGTTCTCCCCAGGTCCCGAAGGTGTGAGTGGGCTGTGCGGCTGCTGCTTCTCCCCGAGGAAACTGCGTTCTCCCCAGGTCCCGGAGGTGTGAGCGGGCTGTGTGGCTGCTGCTTCTCCCCGCGGAAACTGCGTTCTCCCCAGGTCCCGGAGGTGTGAGTGGGCTGTGCGGCTGCTGCTTCTCCCTGAGGAACCTGCGTTCTCCCCAGGTCCAGGAGGTGTGAGCAGGCTGTGCGGCTGCTGCTTCTCCCCGAGGAAACTGCGGTCTTCCCAGGTCCCGGAGGTGTGAGCGGGCTGTGTGGCTGCTGCTTCTCCCCGAGGAAACTGCGTTCTCCCCAGGTCCCGGAGGTGTGAGCAGGCTGTGCGGCTGCTGCTTCTCCCCGAGGAAACTGCGTTCTCCCCAGGTCCCGGAGGTGTGAGCGGGCTGTGCGGCTGCTGCTTCTCCCCGAGGAACCTGCGTTCTCCCCAGGTCCCGGAGGTGTGAGCGGGCTGTGCGGCTGCTGCTTCTCCCCGAGGAAACTGCATTCTCCCCAGGTCCCGGAGGTGTGAGCGGGGTGTGCGGCTGCTGCTTCTCCCCGAGGAACCTGCGTTCTCCCCAGGTCCCGGAGGTGTGAGCAGGCTGTGCGGCTGCTGCTTCTCCCCGAGGAAACTGCGGTCTTCCCAGGTCCCGGAGGTGTGAGCGGGCTGTGCGGCTGCTGCTTCTCCCCGAGGAAACTGCGTTCTCCCCAGGTCCCGGAGGTGTGAGCAGGCTGTGCGGCTGCTGCTTCTCCCCGAGGAAACTGCGTTCTCCCCAGGTCCCGGAGGTGTGAGCGGGCTGTGCGGCTGCTGCTTCTCCCCGAGGAACCTGCGTTCTCCCCAGGTCCCGGAGGTGTGAGCGGGCTGTGCGGCTGCTGCTTCTCCCCGAGGAAACTGCATTCTCCCCAGGTCCCGGAGGTGTGAGCGGGGTGTGCGGCTGCTGCTTCTCCCCGAGGAAACTGCGTTCTCCCCAGGTCCCGGAGGTGTGAGCGGGCTGTGTGGCTGCTGCTTCTCCCCGAGGAACCTGCGTTCTCCCCAGGTCCCGGAGGTGTGAGCGGGCTGTGTGGCTGCTGCTTCTCCCCGAGGAAACTGCGTTCTCCCCAGGTCCCAGAGGTGTGAGCGGGCTGTGTGGCTGCTGCTTCTCCCCGAGGAAACTGCGTTCTCCCCAGGTCCCGGAGGTGTGAGCGGGCTGTGCGGCTGCTGCTTCTCCCCGAGGAAACTGCGTTCTCCCCAGGTCCCGGAGGTGTGAGCGGGCTGTGTGGCTGCTGCTTCTCCCCGAGGAACCTGCGTTCTCCCCAGGTCCCGGAGGTGTGAGCGGGCTGTGCGGCTGCTGCTTCTCCCCGAGGAAACTGCGTTCTCCCCAGGTCCCGGAGGTGTGAGCGGGCTGTGCGGCTGCTGCTTCTCCCCGAGGAAACTGCGTTCTCCCCAGGTCCCGGAGGTGTGAGCGGGCTGTGCGGCTGCTGCTTCTCCCCGAGGAAACTGCGTTCTCCCCAGGTCCCAGAGGTGTGAGCGGGCTGTGTGGCTGCTGCTTCTCCCCGAGGAAACTGCGTTCTCCCCAGGTCCCGGAGGTGTGAGCAGGCTGTGCGGCTGTTGCTTCTCCCCGAGGAAACTGCGTTCTCCCCAGGTCCCGCAGGTGTGAGCGGGCCGGGTGGCTGCTGCTTCTCCCCGGGGAAACTGCGTTCTCCCCAGGTCCCGCAGGTGTGAGCGGGCCGGGTGGCTGCTGCTTCTCCCCTAGGAAACTGCGTTCTCCCCAGGTCCCGGAGGTGTGAACAGGCTGTGCGGCTGCTGCTTCTCCCCAAGGAAACTGTGTTCTCCTCAGGTCCCGGAGGTGTGAGCGGGCTGTGTGGCTGCTGCTTCTCCCCGAGGAAACTGCGTTCTCCTCAGGTCCCGCAGGTGTGAGCGGGCCGGGTGGCTGCTGCTTCTCCCCGAGGAAACTGCGTTCTCCCCAGGTCCCGGAGGTGTGAGTGGGCTGTGCGGCTGCTGCTTCTCCCCGAGGAAACTGCGTTCTCCCCAGGTCCCGGAGGTGTGAGCGGGCTGTGTGGCTGCTGCTTCTCCCCGCGGAAACTGCGTTCTCCCCAGGTCCCGGAGGTGTGAGTGGGCTGTGCGGCTGCTGCTTCTCCCTGAGGAACCTGCGTTCTCCCCAGGTCCAGGAGGTGTGAGCAGGCTGTGCGGCTGCTGCTTCTCCCCGAGGAAACTGCGGTCTTCCCAGGTCCCGGAGGTGTGAGCGGGCTGTGTGGCTGCTGCTTCTCCCCGAGGAAACTGCGTTCTCCCCAGGTCCCGGAGGTGTGAGCAGGCTGTGCGGCTGCTGCTTCTCCCCGAGGAAACTGCATTCTCCCCAGGTCCCGGAGGTGTGAGCGGGCTGTGCGGCTGCTGCTTCTCCCCGAGGAAACTGCATTCTCCCCAGGTCCCGGAGGTGTGAGCGGGGTGTGCGGCTGCTGCTTCTCCCCGAGGAACCTGCGTTCTCCCCAGGTCCCGGAGGTGTGAGCAGGCTGTGCGGCTGCTGCTTCTCCCCGAGGAAACTGCGTTCTCCCCAGGTCCCGGAGGTGTGAGCGGGCTGTGCGGCTGCTGCTTCTCCCCGAGGAAACTGCGTTCTCCCCAGGTCCCGGAGGTGTGAGCGGGCTGTGTGGCTGCTGCTTCTCCCCGAGGAACCTGCGTTCTCCCCAGGTCCCGGAGGTGTGAGCGGGCTGTGCGGCTGCTGCTTCTCCCCGAGGAAACTGCGTTCTCCCCAGGTCCCGGAGGTGTGAGCGGGCTGTGCGGCTGCTGCTTCTCCCCGAGGAAACTGCGTTCTCCCCAGGTCCCGGAGGTGTGAGCGGGCTGTGCGGCTGCTGCTTCTCCCCGAGGAAACTGCGTTCTCCCCAGGTCCCAGAGGTGTGAGCGGGCTGTGTGGCTGCTGCTTCTCCCCGAGGAAACTGCGTTCTCCCCAGGTCCCGGAGGTGTGAGCAGGCTGTGCGGCTGCTGCTTCTCCCCGAGGAAACTGCGTTCTCCCCAGGTCCCGCAGGTGTGAGCGGGCCGGGTGGCTGCTGCTTCTCCCCGGGGAAACTGCGTTCTCCCCAGGTCCCGCAGGTGTGAGCGGGCCGGGTGGCTGCTGCTTCTCCCCGAGGAAACTGCGTTCTCCCCAGGTCCCGGAGGTGTGAACAGGCTGTGCGGCTGCTGCTTCTCCCCAAGGAAACTGTGTTCTCCTCAGGTCCCGGAGGTGTGAGCGGGCTGTGTGGCTGCTGCTTCTCCCCGAGGAAACTGCGTTCTCCTCAGGTCCCGCAGGTGTGAGCGGGCCGGGTGGCTGCTGCTTCTCCCCGAGGAAACTGCGTTCTCCCCAGGTCCCGGAGGTGTGAGCGGGCTGTGTGGCTGCTGCTTCTCCCCGAGGAACCTGCGTTCTCCCCAGGTCCCGGAGGTGTGAGCGGGCTGTGCGGCTGCTGCTTCTCCCCGAGGAAACTGCGTTCTCCCCAGGTCCCGGAGGTGTGAGCGGGCTGTGCGGCTGCTGCTTCTCCCCGAGGAAACTGCGTTCTCCCCAGGTCCCAGAGGTGTGAGCGGGCTGTGCGGCTGCTGCTTCTCCCCGAGGAAACTGCGGTCTCCCCAGGTCCCGGAGGTGTGAGCGGGCTGTGTGGCTGCTGCTTCTCCCCGGGGAAACTGCGTTCTCCCCAGGTCCCGGAGGTGTGAGCGGGCTGTGTGGCTGCTGCTTCTCCCCGAGGAACCTGCGTTCTCCTCAGGTCCCGGAGGTGTGAGCGGGCTGTGCGGCTGCTGCTTCTCCCTGAGGAAACTGTGTTCTCAGGTCCCGGAGGTGTGAGCGGGCTGTGTGGCTGCTGCTTCTCCCCGAGGAACCTGCGTTCTCCCCAGGTCCCGGAGGTGTGAGCGGGCTGTGCGGCTGCTGCTTCTCCCCGAGGAAACTGCAGCCAATCGCCAGGACCAGCCCGCTGCCGCCGCTCCGGGAACGGTGCCTGAGGGCTTCCTGGGATTCAGGTCCGGTAACTCCTCTCCGCTTCTGAACGGTCTCTTCCTTCCCCTGCCCCTCAGTTCGTTGTCTAAGCTTGCCTTTGATGCTCAGGGCTCCCAGGTTGTCACAAATATACTCGTTTCACTTGTTTTTTTAGGGTCTTTGTGGTAAAGAGGGTGCGACGGAAGCGTCTGTCTATTCTGCCATTTTGGCTCCGCCTCCGGAGAGTTATCTGATTTTGAGAGCATACATTATTGTATAAAAACCATGCCCCCTTTTCTATTTTTATAATCACAACCCAATTTGTGAGTTTTCTCTATTCCACTGGCAAGCTTTGTGGTCGGCTGCTGAAGAAAGACTCATAGGATGAAGTACAGGAAACTGTTTCAAAGTAATGGGAATGGTGAATCCTCAGTATGGGGGGCAGCATGGCTCACACACAGGTGCACGGCAGGCTGGCACGTCTGGAAATTTCGTCACCTGGAGAATGGCTGCAGGAACAGGACTGAGCCAGGGAAGGCTGGGAGGAGCACCTGACTAGGTGTCTGAAGGGCTGTCATGGGGAAGGGAGATGCAATTAGTAAGGAGAACGAGGGGTGAGTGGGCCTAGGATCCACAGGACCAGGACAAGGGACTTTGGTTTCCACCCACTATTAGGAGTCACTTTCTAAATATGAAACTGTTAGAACGAGCCTACGAGGCCTCTGCCCCTGGGCGGGCAGTGGCTGGAGCAGAAGAGGATCCTGCGCTGGCATGGCAGTGGAGGGTGGCTTGTACTAGATGACCAGTTCCTTTCTACCTGATTGTATGAGTTGGTGTTCTCTGAGGCCAGGGTGAGATCAGGCCTATTTTTTATAGTACCTAGTGCTGACTTGTATATACAGTTGGGCTTCATTGAATGAGCGAATGAAGCTTGCTTTCTTCCTGTAACAGAGAAGGCCTGTAATGCCGTGTTATCCTTGGCCCCTGCCACCAGGGTAACGATGGCATCCTCCAGTCAAACATTTCTGAGCATAAATATCACTGAAGTCTGCACAACGTTGTCAGTGAGGTCTGGACAGAAGCCAGTGCACCAATCCGGAAACATTTTTATGGTAATCATTTTCCTACAGGCCTCAGCCCTTCAAAGGGAGGGCATTCAGTGTTCCCCTCGAATCTAGCAGCTGGAAGGAACTTCAAAATCACAGAAGTCAGCCCTTTCATTTCCCAGGTTACAGAGCTGCGCACTGGCTGGGGGGTGCCTTCCCTGGCCCCAGGACGGGCACACAGTAGGAGCCTAGCAGGGCCTTGCCACCTGTCTGACATGTGCCAAGCCAGGCACTGGCAGAAGGGGCTGGAAAGTAGCCTTTGCCACCACCCTGGTGTGGCAGTAGGCCTCCAGTTTGACCTGGGGGTTGCTGGAGGGAAGAAAGTGATAGAGACGGGCTGGAAACAAGATCAGGTGGCCAGAAAAGGGAAGAGGGAAGGGAGAGAGGGCCCAGTCAGGCAAGATAGCTCTCTGGGTCCAATATGGCAGGAGCAAGAAGCAGAATGAGATGCCACCAGCCCATACCTCCTTCAGGTGGGACGTGGAAGCTCAAGCAAAGACACCGTCCCTGTAGAGGAGGCCCTGCAGGTCTGCAACCTGGGGCAGACCGTAGGCACCCCTGCCCTAGTGGTCAAGTATGGCCCACAGAGCCAAGTTGTCACCCTCCACAGGGACCATCCCTTCTGGGAATGTGCTACCCCAAATCTACCTTCCCAACAGCCTTCGGTGCTCCCCAATTTTCCCTTCACCTAGAATGCACTTCTTTTGTTTTTGTTTTTAACTTTTTTTATTTTTATTGTGCTTTAAGTGAAAGTTTACAAACCAAGTCAGTCTCTCACACAAAAATTTATATACACCTTTATGTACTTCTAGTTGCCCTCCTCCTGATGAGACAGCACACATCTCCTCTCCATTCTATTCCCCGTGTCCATTCAGCCAGGTTCTATCCCCCCGCCCCCGTAGTCTCCTGTGTCTACTTAATCCAAGAAGCTCATTCCTCACTAGTAACATTTTCTATCCTATAACCCAAAACCCAGTGCCTTTGAGATGATTCGGACTCATAGCAACCCTATAGGACAGAGTAGAACTGCCCTGTAGGGTTTCCAAGGAGCGGATTCAAACTGCCAACCTCTTGGTTAGCAGCAGTAGCATTTAACTACTATGCCACCAGGGTTTCCATCCTATAGTCCTGTCCAATCCCCGTCTGAAGAGTTGGCTTCGGGAATGGTTCCTGCCTGGGCTAACAGAAGGCCTGGGGACCATGACCTCCAGGGTCCTTCTAGTCTCAGTCAGATCATTGAGTCTGGTCTTTTTATGAGAATTTGAGGTCTGCATCCCACTGCTCTGCTCCCTCAGGGGTTCTCTGTTATGTTCCCTATCAGGGAACTCATTGGTTATAGCCGGGCACCATCTAGTTCTTCTGGTCTCAGACTGATGTAGTCTCTAGTTCATGTGGCCCTTTCTGTCTCTTGGGCTCAAAGCTACCTTGTATCTTTAGTGTTCTTCATTCTCCTTTGCTCCAGGTGGATTGAGACCAATGGATGCATCTTAGATGGCCACTTGCTAGCATTAAAGACACCACTCACCAAAGTGGGATGCAGAATGTTTTCTTAATAGATTTTAGTATGCCAATTGACCTAGATGTCCCCAGAAACCATAGTCCCCAGACCCCCGCCCCTGCTGCTCTGGCCTTCAAAATGTTTGGTTTATTCAGGAAACATCTTTGCTTTTGGTTTAGTCTGGTTACGCTAACCTCTCCTGTACTGTGTGTTGTGTTTCCCTTCACCTGAATTAGTTCTTAACTAGTATCTAATTAGTGAAAACCCCTCTCCCGCCCTCCCTCCCCCCACTCTCGTAACCATCAAAGAATATTTTCTTCTCTGTTTAAACTATTTCTTGAGTTCTTGTAATAGTGGTCTCATACAATATTTGTCCTTTTGCAACTGAATAATTTTGCTTGGAAACCCTGGTGGCATAGTGTTTAAGTGCTACGGCTGCTAACCAAGAGGTCGGCAGTTCAAATCTGCCAGGCGCTCCTTGGAAACTCGGGCAGTTCTACTCTGTCCTTTAGAGTTGCTATGAGTCAGAATCGACTCGACGGCAGTGGGTTAATTTTAGTCAGCATAATGCCTTCCAGATTTCTCCTTGTTACAAAATGCTTCACAGATTCATCGTTTTTTTTATCAATGCGTAGTATTCCATTGTATGAATATACCGTAATTTATTTATCCACTCATCCATTGATGGACACCTTGGTTGCTTCCATCTTTTTGCTGCTGTAAACAGTGCTGCAGTGAACACGGGTGTGCATATATCTATTTGTGTAAAGGCTCTTATTCCTCTAGGATATATTCCAAGGAGTGGGATTGCTGGATCGTATGGTAGTTCTATTTCCAGCTTTGTAAGAAATCTCCAAATTGATTTGCAAAGTGGTTTTACGATTTTACATTCCCACCAGCAGTGTGTAAGTGTTCCAGTCTCTCCACAACCTCTCCAACATTTATTATTTTGTGTGTTTTGGATTAATGCCAGCCTTGTTGGAGTGAGATGAAATCTCATTGTAGTTTTGATCTGCATTTCTCTAATGGCTAATGATGGTGAGCATTTCCTCATGTATCTGTTAGCTACCTGAATGTCTTCTTTAGTGAAGAGCCTGTTCATATCCTTTGCCCATTTTTTTTAATTGGGTTGTCTTTTTGTGGTTGAATTTGTGCAGTATTATGTAGATTTTAGAGATCAGACACTGATCGGAATTGTCATAGCCAAAAACTTTTTCCCAGTCTGTAGGTAATCTTTTTACTCTTTTGGTGAAGTCTATGGATGAGCATAGGTGTTTGATTTTTAGGATCTTCGGTTACCTGGTTTCTCTTCTGGTGTTTGTGCAGTATTAATAATGTTTTGTTTACTGTTTATGACAAGTATTAGGGCTCCTAGTATTGTCCTTATTTTTTCTTCTATGATCCTTATTGTGGTATATTATATATAAAAGCCTTTCATCTATTTTGAGTCAGTTTTGTGCATAGTGTGATGTATGGGTCTTGTTTCATTTTTTCTGCAGATGGATATCCAGTTATGCCAGCACCATTTGTTAAAGAGACTGTCTTTTACCCATTTAACTGACTTTGGGCCTTTGTCAAATATCAGCTGCTCATATGTGGATGGATTTATGTCTGGATTCTTAATTCTGTTCCATTGGTCTATGTGTCTGTTGTTGTACCCATACCAGGCTCTTTTGACTACTGTGGCGGTATAGTATATTCTAAAATCAGGTAGTGTGAGGCCTCCCACTTTGTTCTTCTTTTGCAGTCATGCTTTACTTCTCCGGGGCCTCTTTCCCTTCCATGTGAAGTTGGTTATTTGCTTCTCCATCTCATTAAAAAATGCCATTGGAATTTGGATCAGAATTGCATTGTATCTATAGATCTCTGTGGGTAGAGTAGACATTTTTACAATGTTGAGTCTTCCTATCCATGAGTAAGGTATGTTTTCCCACTTATGTAGGTCTCTTGCAATAGTTGTAGTTTTCTTTGTATAGGTCTTTTACATCTCTGGTTAGATTTATTCCTAAGTGTTTTATCTTCTTGGAAGCTACTGTAAATGGTATTGATTCAATGATTTCCTCTTTGACACTCTCGTTGTTAGTGTAGAGGAATCCAACTGATTTTTGTATGTTTATCGTGTAACCTGATACTTTGCTGAAATCTTCTCTTAGTTTCAGTAGTTTTCTTGAGGAATGTTTAGGGTTTTCTGTGTATAAGACCATATCATCTGCAAATTGAGATACTTTTACTTCTTCCGTACCAGTCTGGATGCCCTTTACTTCTTTATATATCCTAATCGCTCTGGCTAGGACCTCCAGCACAATGTTGAATAAGAGTGGTGATGAAGGGCATCTTTTTCTGAGTCCTGTTCTCAAGGGGAATGCTTTCAGACTCTCTTCATTTAGGATGATGTTGGCTGTTGGGTTTGTATAAATGCCTTTTATTATATTGAAGAATTTTCCTTCTATTCCTATTTTGCTGAGAGTTTTTGTCATGAATGGGTGTTGGACTTTGTCAAATGCCTTTTCTGCATCAATTGATAAGATCATGTGATTCTTGTCTTTTGTTTTATTTATGTGATGGATTATATTGATTGTTTTTCTAATATTAAACCAGCCTTGCATACCTGGTATGAATCCCGCTTGGTCATGGTGAATTATTTTTTTGATATGTTGTTGAATTCTATTCGCTATAATTTGGTTGAGGATTTTTGCGTCTAAGTTCATGAGGGATCAAAAAAAAAAAAAAAAAACCAAACCCACTGCCGTCAAGTTGATTCCAAGGGATTTAGCTCTGTAATTTTCTTTTTTTGTGGTGTCTTTACCTCGTTTTGGTATCAGGGATATGCTGGCTTCATAGAATGAGTTTGGGAGTATTCCAACCTTTTCTATGTTCTGGAATACCTTTAGTAGTAGTGGTGTTGACTCTTCTCTGAAAGCTTGGTAGAACTGTCCAGTGAAGCTATCCAGACCAGGGCTTTTTTGTTGGGAGTTTTTAAATCGCCTTTTCAGTCTCTTCCTTTGTTATGGGTTTACTTAGTTGTTCTAACTCTGTTTGTGTTGGTTTAGGTAGGTGGTATATTTCTAGAAATTCATCCATTTCTTCTAGGTTTTCAAATTTGTTGGAGTACAATTTTTCATAGTACTCTGATATGATTCTTTTAATTTCAGTTAGGTCTGTTGTGATACCGCCCATCTCATTTCTTATTTGGGTATTTGCTTCCTCCTCTGTTTTTCTTTTGTCACTTTGGCCAATGGTTTATCAATTTTGTTAATTTTTTCAAAGGATCAGCTTTCGGTGTTGTTAACTCTTTCAGTTGTTTTTGTGCTCTCTATTCCATTTAATTCTGCTCTAATTTTTATTATTTACTTTCTTCTGCTGCCTGAGGGTTTCTTTTGTTGCTCTCGCTCTATTTGTTTAAGTTGTAGGGATAAATCTTTGATTTTGGCCCTTTCTCCTTTTTTTAATGTGTGCCTTTATTGCTGTAAATTGACCTCTGAGCACTGCTTTTGCTGTGTCCCAAAGATTCTGATAGGAAGTGTTTTCATTGTCATTGGATTCTGTGAATTTCTTTACTCCATCCTTCATGTCTTCTCTAACCGAGTCGTTATTGAGCCGGGTATTGTTCAATTTCCAAGTGTTTGATTTCTTTTCCCTGATTTTTCTGTTATTGATTTCTATGTTTATGGCCTTATGGTCAGAGAAGATGCTTTGTAATATTTCAATGTTTTGGGTTCTGCTAAGGCTTGCTTTATGACCTAATGTGTGGTCTATTCTAGAGAATGTTCCGTGTGCACTAGAAAAGAAAGTATACTTGGCTGCTGTTCGGTGGAGTGTTCTGTATATGTCTATGAGGTCAAGTTGGTTGATTGTGGCTTTTAGATCTTCCGTGTCTTTATGGAGCTTCTTTCTGGATGCCCTGTCCTTCACCGAAAGTGGTGTGTTAAAGTCTCCTACTATAATTGTGGAGCTGTCTATCTCACTTTTCAATGCTGTTAGAGTTTGTTTTATGTATCTTGCAGCCCTGTCATTGGGTGCATAAATATTTAATATGGTTATATTGTCTTGGCGTATTGTCCCTTTAATCATTATATAGTGTCGTTCCTTATCGTTTGTGGTGGATTTAACTTTAAAGTCTCTTTTGTCAGAAATTAATATTGCCATTCCTGCTCTTTTTTGATTGTTGTTTGCTTGATACGTTTTTTCCATCCTTTCAGTTTTAGTTTGTGTCTCTGAGTCTAAGGTGTGTCTCTTGTAGGCAGCATATAGACAGATCGTGTTTTTTTATCCATTCTGCCACTCTCTGTCTCTTTATTGGTGGATTTAGTCCATTTACATTCAATGTAATTATGGATAGGTATGAGTTTACTGCTGTCATTTTCATTTCTTTTTTTTTTTGTGTCTTGTGGATCATTTCTTTTTCCCACTTAATTTTTTGTTCTGAGTAGTTTATATCTTGTCTTTTCCTCTTATTCCTTGTTGGTGGTTTTGTTTTTGCTGAATATTTTTTCTTGTATTTTATTTCATGAGTAGGATTATTAGTCTCCTTTGTGGTTACCTTAATATTTACCCCTATTTTTCTAAGTTTAAACCTAACTTTTATTTCTTTATATTGTCTTGACTTCCTCTCCATATGAACGATCTATGACTACATTTTTTAGCCCCTCTTTACTGTTTTAATGTTGTTATCTTTTACATAAAGACATCGCTCTTTCCCTGTTTTGGGTGTTTTTTATCTTGATTTATTTTTGTTATTGCCCTATCTGGGTTGACATCTGGTTGCTGTGTCCTGTGTTCTAGTCTTGGGTTGATATCTGATATTATTGATTTTTTAACCAAAGAACTCCCTTTAGTATTTCTTGTAGTTTCAGTTTGGTTTTTATGAATTCCCTAAACTTCTGTTTATCTAGAAATGTCCTAATTTTGCTTTCGTATTTGAAAGACAGTTTTGCTCCATATATTATTCTTGGCTGGCAATTTTTTTCCTTTAATGCCTTGTATAAGTCATCCCATTGCCTTCTTGCCTGCATGTTTCTGCTGAGTAGTCTGAGCTTATTCTTATTGACTCTCCTTTGTAGGTGACTTCGTTTATCCCTAGCTGCCCTTAAAATTTTCTCTTTGTTTGGTTTTGGCAAGTTAGATTATAATATGCCTTGGTGACTTTATTTTGAGATCTACCTTATGTGGAGTTCGATGAGCATCTTGGATAGATATCTTCTCATCTTTCACAATATCAGGGAAGTTTTCTGCCAAGAAATCTTCAACAATTCTGTCTGTATTTTCTGTTACCCCTCCCTGTTCTGATACTCCAGTCACTCATAGGTTATTTGTCTTGATAGAGTCCCACATGATTCTTAGGATTTCTTCATTTTTTTTAATTATTTTATCTGATTTTTCTTCAAATACATTGGTGCCAAGTGTTTTATCTTCATTCTCACTAATTCTGCCTTCTACTTCTTGAATTCTGCTCCTCTGACTTTTTATTGAGTTATCTAATTCTGTAATTTTATTGTTAATATTCTGAATTTCTGATTGCTGTCTTTCTATGGATTCTTGCAGCCTATTAGATTTTTCATTATGTTCTTGAATAACCTTTTTAATTTCTTCAGCTGTTTTATCTGTGTTCCTTGGCTTGTTCTGCATTTTGCCTGATCTCGTTCCTGATGTGTTGAAGAGTTCTGTACGTTAATCTTTTGTTTGTACATCTGGTAATTCCAGGAACACACCTTCATCAGGAAGATCCCTTGATTCATTGTTTTGAGAGCTTGTTAAAATGTTTATGGTTGGCTTCTTTATGTGATGTGATATTGACTGTTGTCTCTGAGCCATCTATAAGTTATTGTATTAGTTTATTTTATGTTTGCTTTTTGCTTTGTTTTGTTTTGATATGCCCAAATAGGCTACTAAGTGAACTAGCTTGATTATTTTTGTCTTTGAAGCTCTTACACCCTGTCACCAGATTGCTAGAGCTGTTTCTAGGATTATGAGTGTAGGAGTCCATTCACTTTTCTTGTATGGATTCAGCTCAGGTGTCCAGCTAGTTGGTCATCAAGTGTGTGGTACAGGCTCTGTCCTACAGTCTTAGAGAGGCAAGGGTGATTGGTGTAGGTACCGGTATCTGGTTACAGCAGGGGGTCATGCTCTGAACAAGGCAGGGGGCTGACAACCATCCCCCCGAGTGTCCTGAGGAAAGCTTGCCCCTGTTCCCTAGAGTACACAGTTGGGTGGGTTCTGCAGATGGACCTTGGGCACCCAATGCTTTTGGTTGTAAGGTTTGGGAGGTACCAGTTATCCTTGGACCCCAGTCGCAGGTGGCTGGGTGACCTGAGTGGAGCCACCCGTCCTTAGGCCCCTGATGTGAGTAGGTGAGGACCCTAATTAATAGGTAAAGCAGTATCAGACATCAAACAACAACCTCTCCATTACACAGCTGAAACAGTTGCAGCCTACCAAGAAGGGCCTATTCTCCTGAAATAGGCCTGCTCAAGTCCATGCAGGGGGGAAAGGTATTCAAAGTCCACAGACCATTTATGCCTGGACAGGAGCTGCTTCTGTCCTGAGCTCTCCAGGTTAGTGGAGTTGACATATTATCTTTTCCCCAGTTGTGAATTTATTCCTTCTCCAAGGCTGGGAGAATGGCTCGGGTTGCACAACAGGACCTATCTCAGGCTGAGGGAAATTGACAGCCACTGAAGCCGGCTTCGAGGTGGGGGGTGTGGTAAAATATACACAGGTACTTAGCTTTTGCCAAAAGTGCTGTTGTTCTCTGGCTCTGGACGTGTGAATAGGCTGTGCGGCTAGCTGTCTCTCCCTGAGGAAACTGTGGCTGAACGCTACCACCAGCCCACCATAGCTGCTCCTGGGGATGGTGCCTGAGGGTTCCTGGTGGGCAATTCAGGTCTAGCAGCGCCTCTCCACTTCTGAACCGCCTCTACCTCCCCCGCCACTCAGTTTGTTTTCTAACTTTACCTTTGATGTTCAGGACTTCTGGCTTGTCATAAATGTAATCTTTTCGCTTGTTTTTTGGGTCTTCGTTGTAAGAGAGTTCACCGGAAGTGTCTGACTACTCTGCCATCTTGGCTCCTCCCCTGCCTTTTCAAGCTTTTTATTACATATTTATGTATCCCTAAAAAATATACTCTTTAGCTTTGCTTGTTCTAGTAACTTTATTAAAAAGGCACCATGCCATATGCTGTCCTGGGAGTTGACATATGGGTTATTTTGATGAAAAGAAGTTCTTTATGGTTATGCACTTAAATCTATCAGTCTTTTCCCTTGTGTTTGTGGTTTTTTGTTTCTTATTTAGGACATTTTTCCTTACCTCATATGGTCATGTATTACCTTTTAAAAGATATATAGCTTTGTCTTTTGCGTCTATGTCTTTTTTTATTTTGAAATCATTTTAGTCTCATATAAACATTGAAAATATAGTATTAAAGAGTTCTGTGTAGTCTTTACCCAGCCTCCCAAATGAGAACTTTTACATAACCACAATGAAATTATCAAAATTGGGATATTGATATTAAACTACAGATCTTATTTGGATTTCCCGAGTTTTTACCTGTACTCTTTTTTGGTGGGGAATGTATAGTTCTGTGAAACTTGATACCATGTATAGAGCCATGTAACCATGACCACAATCAAAATACAGAACTATTCCATTTCCACAAAAATGCCCTCATGCTGCCATCCCTTCACCCTTAACCCCTGGCAACCATCAATGTGTTCTCCATCACTATAGTTTTGTCATCTTGAGAATGTCATATAAATGGAGTCATACAGTATGCAACATTTTAAGATTGGCTTTTTCACTCAATGTAATGCCCTTGAGATCCTCCAAGCTGTTGCATATATCCACAGTTTGTTCATTTTATTTCTCCATTTACTCATTGAGGGACACTTGGGTTGTTTCTAGCTTTTGATCACCACAAACAAAGCTTCTGTGAACATTCATGTGTGAACTTGAGGTTTTATTTCTCTGGGATAAATACACAGGAGTGGAATGCTGGGTCATATGTTAAGTGTATGCTTAACTTTGTAAGAAACTGTCAATCCCAAGAAACTGCCAAAACGTTTTCCAAAATGGCTATACTGTTTTACATTCCCAAAAGCAATGTATGAGTGATCCAATTTCTCTGCACCTTCACCAGCATTTAGTGCTGTTACTACTTTTTTTTTTTTGTCTATTCTAGTAAGTGTGACATTTCTCTAATGGCTGACTAATGATGGTGAACATCTTTTCATGTGAGCATTTGCCATCTGTGTTTCTTCTTTGGTGAAGTGTCAGTTTAAGTCTTTTGCCCAGTTTCTAACTGGATTGTTTATTTTCTTACTGCTGAGTTTTGAGAGATCTTTACGTATTGCTGATACAAGTCCTTTGTCAGATATGTGGTTTGCAAATATTTCCTCTCAGTCTGTGGTTTGTCTTGTCATTCTCTTAACAGGGTCTTTGGCAGAGCAAGTTTTAATTTTGAGGAAGTCCAATGTATATCAAGTTTTAATGTTTATATTCTAGCAATTATTAGTTTGAATACATGGTGGGAGCTCCCATTCACAATATCTATATAATTGAAAATATCCAGGAAGTCTGAGAGACATAATTAGCAGTAAATATTTGCAACAAACATTATAGATCAAGGGATAATATGAACATAAAACATCATCACATGTCAATAAGAAAAATTCTGACACCCCAAGAGGAAAGTGGGTAAAAGACTTGAATAGAATAATCACACAAGAAGTAATATAAATGAATGGTAAACATAAAAAAAATGTTCAACCTCACTAACGAAGGAAGAAATGATAACAATGAGATAGTCTCACCCATAAGTCTGGCAAATATTTCAAAGGTTGTTTCTTCACAGTCTGGATAAGGGAGTGTGAAGCATCTATCTCTTACACTGCTGATGGAAGTATTAAAAAAAAATTCTGTCAAGTCAATTCTGAACCATAGCGACCCTGTAGAGCAAAGTAGAACTGCCCCCCACAAGGTTTCGAAGGCTGTAATCTTGTTGGAAGCAGACTGCCACATCTTTCTTCCATGGAGCGCCTGGTGGGTTCAAACCGTTGACCTTGCAGTTAGCAGCTGAGTGCTTAACCACTGTGTCACCAGGGTGCCTTGGTGGGAGTATAGATGCCTACATTTCTGGAGGACAGTTTGGACATGTATATCTCAGTTCTGCTTCTAGACACTTGTTCTCAGGAAGTCATCAGACTAGCATGCTTACCTGTCCTCATCTGTCAAATGGGGATGCGAGCAGGCATGGTTGTTAAGCGCACTAATGAGACACTGCGTTTAAGGGCTGCTGCTGACCCATATGATGCTTTGGGCAAATTCAAGAAAGGCGTCCCCTCAGCGGCTATATTGCTCCTTTTCCAGGTAGTTGTAGTTTCACTGGTCCAGGGCTTGGCAAATCGACAGGGCCTTTGTGTAAAGCTATGGAGCACAGTTCTACTCTGGCACACACAGGGACCCCATGAGTTGGGACCAACTGGACTGCAACTTAACTGGTTTTGCATAAAGAAAAAGGGAGCCCCTTCCTACAAGCTGATGCAGTCCTGTGCTAGAGGGCTTTGCCTGGGGAATGGAGCCTGGATTTGATTTAAGCACTCACTTTGCAACCCCCCACCTTTGTTCAGTACACTTACATAAACAAACCTATTGCCGTGGAGTCAGTTCTGACTCACGGTGACACCTATATAGTGGCCCTGAATCCATGTAGTCTCTGGCAAAACGCCTAGTATTTTAACGTTCAATAACCATTACCTATTACTATATTTTTCACTATAGGGTTGCTGTGAGTTGGAGTTGACTCCATGGCAGTGGGTTTTTCTTTATTTTACTATGTTCAAGGACGTTCAATATAGTGATATTTATAATGGTGAAAAATTTAAAACAACCAAAGTGTCCAGTAATATAGGACATTACATTAATTTGAAACATTCATATAACGAAGCTGTTTTAATCCATGCTTTTGAGGAATAGTGAATGATATTGAGAAATTCTCAATAGATTATTTTAAGTTAAAAAAAAATCAAGATCCAAACTAGATATTTAGTGCGATCTTAGTTTTGTGGAAATCCTAGCATATTTACATATGCATATGTACCTATGCATCACAACGTTTTACAGCGGTTAACTCTGCTTGGGGGAGTGGTTCCTGGTGATGTTTATTTCATATTTTACCCTTTCTCTCATTGTTTTAGGGGCCCTAGTGGCACAATGCTTAAGCAATTGGCTGCTAACCGAGAAGGTCGGAACCCACTCTGTGGCTCCTCAGGAGAAAGACCCAGCGTAAAGTTTACAGCCCAGGAAAGTGCCCCAGTCACATCAGGTCGCTGAGTCGGAATGGGCTCCATGACACACAACAACTCATTGCCTTACAAATTGTCTGCAACACGTATACATGACTTTACAAGCAGAAAAAGGCATTTAGGAGGTCTCTTCCCTCCGGACCCATCCTCTCAGTTCTGAAAGGCAAGTGTTCTTTGACAGTGGTGCCCTGGGGAGGGCGACCAAGGTGGCAGAAGCTAGGTGGGGGCTGCTTTGCTTGTTTTGGCTCTCAGCCCTCCTTGACATCTCCGAGCTGGAACAGGCGGCCTGTGAACAAGCTGGGCCCACTGCACGCGAGTGCATCAGGAAGCATATTCTCTAGACCCCGGGGCAGCTGCTCCCTGGGCTCTGCACCTCCCCTCTGGATCCCTCCAACATTGCCGGAAGTAGAAAAAGGAAGCACAAACCACTGCCGTAGTTAGGCACAGGGATTCAAATCAGTTGGAACTGGTTCAATTGTGGCTGACAAGTGAAACCGGAACAGACCCTATTTTTTAAAAATTTTGGTGATACCAAACAGTAACCAGAACAGGAAAAATTATGGGTTGAACCCCTGGGAATGGGAGACTCGGAAGAGACATAGTGAGCCCTTTTAGGAGCCTGATGCGTGAGACTGGGTTACTGGCAAGACTGAGGAGAAGCACACACGAAGTGGCCCAGTCCACGGCCATCTTTGAGTAGGGTACCGCTGTTTCTGGCTGCGCAAAATGCAGCAGGCAAGAAGTCTGGTTGCTATGCGATGTATACGCTGCCCTTGTTTTCCAACGGGAAGATCAAGTTTCTAGCAGGGCTTTGACCCGTAATTTCTCCTGTTCTGGTTCTGGTTCCAGTTCGCCCAAAGTTAAAAACTTCAGTTCTGTTCCAGTGTCACTTCCTTGGTCCTGACTGAATAAAGAAGAACCAGTTCGAAGCCCTGGTTAGGAAAGACCAGCCGTGTGTGCTTTGCTCTAGGCACTCCTTTCAAAGTGTGCCATTCACTCAACTCTCTGACCCGCAAGTCTTCTCCATAAGGGACTAGTTCCTCCAATAAACACAATGGGGACCCTCCCTAGGATATAAGGGGAGACAGGTCAGGGGAGGAAGGAATGTGAGGCTGGCTGTTTAACAACAACAACAAAAAATAATAATAAAATATTTATTTATTTATTTATTTTACAGCCAGGGTTAATTCTGTGACACCCTTTCCAAGGAAACCAACTGCAGGAGTTCCTGATGGACAGATTCTAGGAGCAATGTTCATAGGATCGGTGGTGGAAATAATGACTCATCTCCAGTGAAAGGATTGCCATCAAAGCCATTCCCTTCTTCTCCATGAATTCACCAGAAAAATCAGGCCTAGACAGCAAGCTGTAGAACAAAGGGATTAGGAGAGAACACTCTGGAGTCAGATTGGCTGGGCTCAAATTCGACTCCTAAACTGACAGGCTGTGTGACCTTAGGCAAGATACTGAACCTCCCTGTGCCTCTGCCTTCTCATCTGGGAAATGAGCAGAATAATAGAACCTACCTCTCCCCAGAGTTGATGTAAAAGTGATAGGCAGTCCTGCTCCTAAAATGCTTAGCGCAGAATCTGCCCTGGGGCAGAGGGCCTCAGTGGGGTCTGATGGCACTGGGCCTAAGGGCCTTCTCCCTCCTCACCACCCATGGCTACTGCTCAGTGCCTTGACCCCTGTGCTTTTCATTGGAGGGCAAGTCTTCGCAGCACTGAGTGTGGGCTTCTCTCAGATCTGAACTGTGGCGGGAGATACAGCCAGCAGTCTGGAGAACCAAGGCCTGGGTTCTAGGTTCAGCCATTCCCCATGCCCCTTCCTATGTGGCCTGGGCAGAAGCAGCTGCAATTTTCTGGGCTCCACCCCAAGGCTAATCATCCCTGTCCATCGTCCCTCAGAGGGCTGCCGTGTGGATCAGATGAGATAATGGGAGAGAAATCACTTTGTGGGATACAAACCAAACCAAACCCATTGCCATCGAGTCAATTCTGACTCATAAGCCCCAGTACATGTTCACACACACAAAAAATGGCCTCAATTTTGTACTCAAAGGGTGTTCTCCCTGTGTAATCTCTCTCTCAAGTGTTCATCTAATTTCAATCGTGGTAATACACAGGCCTGTGGATCTGCAGTCATCTTGGTGGTTCTTCCTTTTTAATTGTGGGGGGGGGTGTTTTTTCAGAACCAGAACTTTGTTGCACTCGGCATTTATTTCTACCCCAAATCTTTCTGTCCATAAAATCTCCCGGGGTGGAGGCCTTCTCACCTGTGCTCACACTGTTCACTGCCGAGAATGCCCTCATCCTTGTCTCAGTCTGATCGCCATTCAGACCTCCCTCCTCTGGGAAGCTTTCTCCAAGTTGCCTGGAGCAGGAGGGCACCTGCTTTCTGAACTCCTCTGGCTTTTATTCCAAGCTTTCCTCGCTAGGTTCCAACAGAGCAGCCTCCCAGCATCAGCTGCCCTTCTTCCCTGGGGTGCCGAGCCTGGGCTCTGGTGGATCCACCTGGGGTCAAGGCCTGGCTCTATCCCCTATTAGCTACTGGTTGCTGGGAAAGAAACTCCCCTCTAGGGCCCTGGGGTCAAGCGGAAATGATGAGAGTTTCTTCTACTTGCCAGGTAATATTCTCAAACACCTGACCTCATTCAGTCCACACAGCACATGGATTGACCTATAACCTTCACATGACCTCATTTCATCTCACACTGTTCCATTGTAGCCCACTGGGCAGGGATTGTGGCCGCATCAGTCCAATCTCTGCCTCCATGGTTACATGTCTTTCTCCCTGTGTGTGTCAAATCTTCCTCTCCTTTCTCTTACAAAGATACCAGTCACTGGATTTAGTTGTTGTTGTTAGGTGCTGTCGAGTCAGTTCCAACACATAGAGACCCTCTCTACAATGGAATGAAACACTGCCTGGTCCTGTGCCATTCTCATAATCTTTGTTATGCTTGAGCCCATCGTTGCAACCACTGTGTCAATCCATCTCGTTGAGGGTCTCCCTCTTTCTCACTGACCCTCTACTTTACCAAGCATGATACCCTTCTCCAGGGACTGGTCCCTTCTAGTAACATGTCCAAAGTACATGGGACTGTGTCTAGCCATCTTTGCTTCTAAGGAGCATTCTGGTTGTACTTCTTCCAACACAGATTTATTTGTTCTTCTGGCAGTCCGTGGAATATTCAATACTCTTCACCAACACCACAATTCAGAGGTGTCAATTCATCTTTGGTCTTCCTTATTCATTGCCCAGCTTTCAAAAGCATATGAGGTGATTGAAAAGACCATGGCTTGGGTCAGGCGCACTGTAATCCTTAAAGTGACATCTCTGATTCCTAACACTTTAAATAGGTGTTTTGCAGCAGATTTGTCCAATGCAATATGTCATTTGATTTCTTGACTGCTGCTTCCAAGCATGTAGATTGTGAATCCAAGTAAAATGAACTTCTTAACTTCACTCTTTTGTCCATTTATCATGATGGTGCTTATTGGTCCAGTTGTGAGAATTTTTGTTTTCTATATGTTGAGGTATAATTCATACTGAAGACTGCAGTCTTTTGCGATGATATGGCGGGGTGAAAGTGTTTTGCATGTGGCAAAACATGAATTGGGGGGGGAAACGTGGAACGTCATGGATTGAATTGTGTGCCCCCAAAATATGTGTCAACTTGGCTAGGCTATGATTCTCAGTATTATGTAATTATCCTCCATTGTGTGATCTGATGTGATTATCCTATGCGTTGTAAATCCTAACTTCTATGATGTTAATGAGGCAGGATTAGAGGCAGTTATGTTATTGAGGCAGGATACAATCTACAGGATTAGATTGTATCTTGAGTCAATCTCTTTTGAGATATAAAAGAGATTAAACAAGTGAACAGGAATCAAGGGACCTGACCCCCACCAAGAAAGAAGAGCTGGGAACGGACTTGGTTCTTTCGACCCAAAGTCCCTGTGTTGAGAACCTCCCAGACCCAGGGGGAAGATCAATGCCAGGACACGTGGAGATCTCCAAGGAACGCCGGGCCCACAGACACTGAAAGGAGACAAGGACTAGAGCCAACAGAGAAAGCCTTCCCCTGGAGCTGGCACCCTGAATTTGGATTTCTAGCCTACTGGACTGTGAGAGAATAAATTTCTGTTTGTTAAAGCCATCCACAGGTGGTATTTCTGTTATAGCAGCATTAGATGACTAAAGCAGAAATTTAGAAAAAAAAAGGGCCCACCCTAAATCCAGAATGGTTTCATCTCAAGTTCCTTAATTTGATATCATCTGCAAAGACTCTATTTCCAAATAAGGTCACACTCACAGGTACCGGAGGTCAGGACTTGGACATATATTTTATGGGGACACAATTCAAGCCACTACAATAAGCATGCTTGAAAATAAGAAGGAAAACTCTCAGTGGACCAGAAATTGGAAAATGACAGATAATAGGCAGGAGTTACAGAGAGACCCAGAGAAATTCTCCCAAAGAAGGATGGTTGAATTGTGGTTCTTTTCCGTCCTTGGAGTCACTGGGTACACAATGGTTAACAGATTCACTGGTAACCAAAATGTTGGAAGTTCAAGTTTACCCATAGGTACCTTGAAAGACAGGCCTGGTGATCTACTTCTGAAAAACCAGCCACTGAAAACCTTATGGAGCGCAGTTTATCTAACCTGACACACATGGGGTCATCATGTGTGGGAATCAACTGTAACTGGTGGACTGGTTTCCCTCTGCTTGTCTACTTGTCTAAATTTTCAATAATTATTATTAGTATGTATACATTTTGTTTTGGAAAAGTAAGCTTTATTCTTGAAATAAAGACTAGATAAACAGAAAAAGAAAACAAGGAAAGAAGGAGGGGAAAGGAAGGATGGGAAAGAAATAGTTATCAGTGAGCCAGGAATCAGATTCGATGGATCCTAGGCCCCTTTCTGTCACCAACTCCCTGTTGGCCTTGCCCTTGGCCCTTCCTCTCTCTGGGCCTCCTCTCCTATCTGGGAGATCTCACCACAAGCTTCCTGCGATCAGACCCAGAGGCCAGGTCATTTAGGTGTGGTAGAGGGAGGGTTATGGAGATTGTAACCACTGCACAACCAGGGCTGAAGAAGCCTACAAGAAATTCCAAGATCCCTGCACTGTTTTTCTTTAATCATAGAGTAAGTGGGTCTTTTTTCCGGACCTCATCAAGCCTGGACAGCTCTCTAGACTCAAAGATGTCTCCCAAGTAGTCCAAAAAAGTCCACTGCTGTGGTGTTGATTCTGACTCATAGCGACCCTGTAGGACAGAGTAGAACTGCCCCATAGGGTTTCCGGGCTGTAATCTTTACAGAAGCAGATTGCCATATTTTTCTCCTAAGGAACGGCTGGTGGGACTGATCTTTCAGTTAGCACCTGCACACTTTAAACACGGTGCCACCAGGGCTCCTCTCCCAAGTAGTAGCTGTTGTTGTTAGGTGCCCTCGAGTCGGTACTGACTCATAGCGACCCTATATACAATAGAATGAAACACTGCCCGGTCCTGCATTATCCTCATGGTCATTGCTATGTTTAGTCCATTGTTGCAGCCACTGTGTCAATCCACCTCGTTGAGGGTCTTCCTCTTTCCTGCTGACCCTGTGCTTTACCAAGCATGATGTTTTTCTCCAGGGACTGGTCCCTCCTGACAGCATGTCCAAAGTATGTAAGATGCAGTCTTGCCATCCTTGCTTCTAAGGAGCATTCTGGTTGTACTTCTTCCAAGACAGATTTGTTCATTCTTTTGGCAGTTCATGGCATATTCAGTATTCTTGTGAGCAAAAAAAATAAATGAATCCTATGACTCCCTCCCTTCTTTCCCATCTCCATCTTTAAGAAAATATTATGTTTCCATTACACGAGTAATACATATCCATTGTAGAGCAATCAGAAAATTAAGATTTGGGTGTATCCATACAAGATAATAATATGCAGCTGTTGAAAGGCATACTTTTTTAAAAGCATGAACTAAATCTGTGTGTATTGACATGGAAAGATGTCCATGTTTAGTGAAAGAAGTGAGTTACGGCACAGTGTATATAGTGTGATCTCATTTATGTTAAAATATACACATATATATTTCTGCGCATACAAATGTCTGGAAAAATATATACCAACCTGTTGACAGCGATTCTGTCTGGGGACTGTGATGAGGAGAGGAAAAGCGTCTATATTCTCTCTGGTTTGAACTTTTTGCAAGTCCATATTACTTTTGTAATTAAAAAAAAAAATGAAGAAATAAAAGAAAAATAAAGTCAAGGAAAGAGGCAGTACTGACATTTCTACTTTGAAATAAAAAGAAAATATCAATAAGCCAATAAAAAAAGCACATATAATTCTTATCTCTTTCTTCTCGACTCAAGGCAGTTAGCCAATCTGTTTTTTTATCCATGTGATACATACATCATTCTTACTTATATAAAAGCAACGATGTTAAGCATACTATTTTCTTCTAACCTGTGTTTCTCACCTAACAATCTAGCATGAACCTGTTTCCATGTGGATGAAAACACATCTGTCTTATCATTTAAAATGCTTGTAGAGATATCTAGCTTGTGACCTTTTTTGTGTATTAAGAATAAAAGATGTACAACGGTTTTGAAAGGAATTTGGGGAATTGATCAAAAACACCTTTCAAAATAATGGGAGAATAGGGCAACTTCTCAGGGTAATGGACTTGCATTGCCCAATACACTGGAAATGTCACATGTCACTTGTATGTCTGAGGAAATTAATTTTAAAATTTATTTAAGTTTAAATGGAAGCAGAGTATTTTTCATTTGATCCTATCTTTATTGCTTTAGCAGAACTACAAGTCACTTTAACCTTTGAAAATTTAATGTTTGAGCTGAGATGTTCTGTAAGTGTAAAATACATACGAGGATTCAAAGAGAATGTAAAAATCTCAATAATTTTGGGTATGGATTATTTTTGATACAATAGCATTTTGAATATATTGGGTTAAATAAAATGTAGTATTAATTTTTTAAAAAAAAAAGTAAGGCTATTAAGAACATTCTTGGGGAGTTAAATCTTTGCACACATCCAGCATGATTTCCTTAGGATAAATTTCTGAAAGCGAAACGGCTGGGAGGAAGGATGTGCAGTGTTTGTTAAGCTTCTAATAGCGGGTACCAAACTGCCTTCCAGAAAGGCCCCCTCTCCACAGCATCCAGGGTGAGTACTACTCTCTGTGACCTTGTAATGATCATTTCCTTCATCACTACTTGTGGTTAGGTGCTGTCAGATCAATTCCCCACTCATGACGACCCAATGTGCGAGTAGAACTGCCCCATAGGGTTTTCTTGGCTGTGCTCTTTATGGGAGCAGATCGCCAGGCCTTTCTTCCGAGCGGGTCTGAGTAGGTTCAAACTGCCTACCTTTCAGTTAGCAGCCAGGTGCTTAACAATTTGTGCCACCGAGGCTCTTTTATTACTAGAGTTGAGCATTTCTTAGTGTTTCTTGGACATTTGTTGATCTTTTGTTTATGTGCTTTTCCATTAGAGGGTGCCTTTTTCCTATTGATTTCTAAAAGCTCCCTATGTATTAAGAATATAAATCACTGTCCTATATGTTGTGTTTTTCCAAGTATGTTACTTTGGTTTTTAACTTTATCTAGGGTGTCTCTTCAATGTACAGAAACTTTTCAACTTTGAGTCAAATGTATCAGTCTTTTGTAGTTTCTGTATTTAGTGTTGTATTTAGGATACCCTTCTGTTCCAAGCTTACACAATTATTTACCAATGGTTTCTTCTAGTGTGACATTAAACCCTTCAGTCCACCTGGCAGCTACTTGAATGTGCAGTGTGAGGTGGAAGTGAAAATGCCCTTTCTTGAAATGGCCAGCTAGCTGTCCCCACACTGCCGGTGGTGGTCAGTCCGCTTGGATCCGGTTGGGAACGTCATCGCTATCTCATCTGCTGAACAGCTCTGGCACATGGGCCTGTGGCAAGACTTGCTCTCCTGTTTCTCCCATTTGGTCAAGACTAGAGATTTGGAGGCAGCTCCTGGGTTTCTCCAGAGCTTTCGGTGTCACACTGGCCCTAAGTGTGGGCGCCGGGGACAGGGACGCAGCTACAGGAGACAGGCTCCGAGGGGACTGAATACACAGCCATACACCCAGAAATGACCTTCTTCAAACCTCGAAAGCAGCAGCCACTGCCCGGCCTGCCCCCGCGCTCAGAGACTCCGCCGTGGTGCGGGCAGCCTCTGGGTGGCACTGCGGAGCCGTCTGCGAGGGCTGGAAGGCGCAGGGGGTCGGGAAGCAGTGCTGGGGCTCTCTGGGCATCCTGGCCACCCTGGGGCTCCGGGAGCCCGGGCAATGGAATCCCGGGAGAGGCCGCTGCGCCCCAAGGCCACCAGCTGCCTTCACCACTGTTCTTGGCACAAAACCACACACTGCCTCTTCAAAAGGGCAGGTGTGGCTGAGGATCCAGGGGCAAGGCCACTAGGAAGGCTTACTGGCAGAGGCTCGTTATAAATTACTCCAGCGGCAGCAGTACGGACAGTTCGTTGGCCAGCTCGCCAGCCTGCTGACCTCGAGGACCAGGCCAGATGGGGGAAAGGGCAGGGCCGGTAGGGAAGGAGTTGGTAGGGACACTCAGCAGATGCCATGTGGATGCTCACAGTTTCGCATTACTTTATAAGGTCTTTCACAGCCAGGATCACTTCCTTTGGGGAACGCAGCTCCAGGCACAGTTGGTCATCTTCACTTCAGAAGCGTCTAAGGCCAAGGCTTAGCACCCAGTTCAAGAAAAGTTTGTTAAATGAACAGGTGGGAAAAATCCTTGTGGGAACTTGAACAAGTTCTTTTCCTTCTTTGATGTATTTCTCACTGCACAACTACAAAGCTGTGTCAAATATGAGGATTTTAGCAAACAATTGTGCTGTGAATTCACCAGGTTAAGATCCTGGGAAAAGCTTTCTAGAATGAAAATATCTGGAATGCTCACGGGAGTGTGGGAGAGCCCATGTGTGTCCAGGCACGGGCTTTGGTGTGGCTGGCAGGCTAGGGTGCATATTAACAGGGTGGACTCTGACCCATGCTGGAGAGGGGGCTCCGAGGTACATCCTGTAGGTCCACTGAAGGGGTCACAGCAGGAAAGAGGGCAGATTAGTACTTTGAAAAGTTCCTTCTGGCTGCAGGATGGAGAGTCAATTTTCAACTCATAGCAACCCTATACGAGAGAGCAGAACTGCCCCACAGGATCTCCAAGGCTGCAATCTTTACAGAAGCCAACTGCCATGTCTTCTCCTGCAGAGCAGCTGGCGGGTTCGAACTGCCAACCTTTCAGTAAGCAGACAAGAGCTTAACCACTGCACTACCAGGCCTCCTTAAGATGCTCCGCAGTCACCTCAAATTCTACTTGTCCAAATGGAACACATCGTCCTCCTAAAAAATGGGATCCTTCTCCTCCTTCTCTTCTTTTTCTTCATGGCATCACCTCCTGCCCAGCCCCCCTCCTTAAGTTGCTCAAACTAGAAAATGTGGAATCAGCCTCAACCCCCCCCCAATCTATCTCAGCTGCCACAATCATCACCAAGTCCTGACCACAGGGACTTTAAAGTGAATCCAAAATTGTTTGTTTCCTCCACCCCAGCTGCACTGCTATTTTCCCCATGGGGCCAAGTCATACCCAGTCTTTTAGCCCTTGGTGAGGGGCCTGGGTATTATCTTCCGGGCTACAGAAAGGCCACAGAAAGGTTGCCAACGAAGGTTGCTTCTAAAGCGGCACAGTTCCTCTGGAAAAGAATTTGGCAATACCTAGCAGAATTGCACATGCATTTACCTGGTGGCCCAACAATCCCACATCTATAAATCCATCCCAATCTACCCCAAAGATTCACTGACAAAAATATGAAGTTATATATGCAGTTTTATATGCAGAGGCTCTTCCTTACAGCACAATCTGTAGGAGCAAGTGATTGGAAACAACAATGTTCATCAGTAGGGGACTGGTTGAATAAAGTCCATCTAGGTAATGCCACTGTAAAAAAGAATGAGGACCATCTCGATAAGCTGCTATAGAGTTCCAGGATACATTGCTAGGTTTAAAAAAATAAAAATGTAGATGAGTGTATATAGTACGCAATCTTTTGTGAAAAAAATCAGAATATGAATATATATGTTTATCATTTCAAAATCAAATAATGACAGAATAAATTTAAAAAACTGACAATAAGCGGTTACCTGGTGATGAAGAGAGAGGATGGAGAGAGGGGACAGAGATGGAAGCTAAATGTCTATAAATATAACTTGTTTTATAGTTTTGGATTTAGAACTATTTAATATTTCAAATAATTTAAAAGCAAAATTAAATCAGAAAGAAAAATCAATCCCTTAAAATTGAAAACAAATTCAAATAAATGAGCCTATCTGTATAACAAGGTGATGGTATAATCATGCCAAACAGAATAATTTTAAGATTTTGAAACACAGTGTTTTGATTGTATATCCCTGGAGAAATACTTTATGAAAATGACAAGCGCCTTCTGCATCTGTTTGCCAGCCATGCCCTACCCCTATGAGACACTCTCACAAGTGCCACCACCCCAATCCCCATCCACATGTTGCTGTTAAAAAAATCATAGCACGCTCATGAAAATACCTGGGGGGGGGCTTGGCTGGCAAACAAACACAGGTGTGAGTTATTTGCATAAAAATACAGCACCGGAGACAAATAAATAGAAAAAAAAATTAAATTGTATTTAGCCTGTCAATAGTCATATTCGTATTGTTATTTTGACACATACACACACACATTAGAATAAAACAAATAAGTAATAACGTTAATGCCATTAGGAACCATGACTTTCAGCATGAGAAAAGAGATAACCACGATAAAATCAAAGAAGTTAACTAAAATGCATTATAATCTTTCTTATAGATTATCATTATCAGTGTGAAATCTTTAGCTTTTGATTTCTTAAAGGCACATATTTTCAGGCTCTGTTTACTGAAAAGGCCAAGAAACAATACAACCCAGTAGTAAAGAACAATCCTAATGCCAAGTGTGTGGTTTTTGAGTACTATTTCCCACTGAAACAAGCCAGGGATCCTTGGAAAACTGTTGGATTCCAGGTCTAGGACAGGAAATATACAAGATGAGCCATGACCTCTTGTAGTGTCCAAAATTTTCAAAGGTTACTAGGGTCAAGTTAAAAGGACATATTAGGATATCCACTTCCGATAATGCCAGAATAGCTTGTCACAGACCGAGCTTTCTTCTGAGAACAACTAGAAAAGCCGAGCAAAATATGAAAAAAAAAATTTGAAGACACTGGGAAGCTACCATGGTAGCGAGGGCTTGAGACCAGGATGCCAGAGAGAATGGAGACACAGAAAGCAACGAACATTGGCACCACTTTTTCCCTCAAAGCATTTGCCGATTTCAAGCAGTGGCGAAGAGCCTGGAAAGCTGAGTGGAATTCCCACTGTCTTATGGGATTGGACAGAAAAACACTGGAAGTCAAGACCCACCAAGAAGTAGAGGCCTGGTAAACATGCTTTAAATTGGGATCCCTAAAGGACTACAACTAAGATTGGGAGTGAACAAAAAAATTACCAAGCCTCAAAAAGACTGAAGCCCAGCTTTGAGTGGGCTCAATCTCTCCTTAGACTTAGACTTAGCCACACTACCTGTAAGAAATCAAAGTAAATTCTGTCTTCAGGAAGATAACATCATCTGGAACCTTATACTGTCTCTTCATATGTTCGTATACAATGTCCGGCATTCAATAAAAAAAAAATCAATCATTCCAGGAGATAAGAGCATATGACTAAAAAACCACAAGAGAAAAAAATAAACAATAAAAACTGGCTCACAGAAGATACCAGATATGAACTTTAAAAAATAATGACAATTAATATGGTCAAGAAATTACATGAATAAATAGACATTAGGAGCAGCTAGTTGAAAATCATAAAGAAGAATTAAATGGAAATTCTAGTACTGAAAGACAGAATAACTGAAAATTAACAATTTAATTAAATGAGTTTAGCAGTAGATTAGACACAGCTGAAGGAAAGTCAGTCAGCTGAAAGATAGGTTAGAAGAAGAAAAAAAATCCATACGAAAGCATGTACAGAAAAAAGGGATGAAAAATATAGAAGGGTATAAAAAATATTTGGGGGATGGTGAAAAGGTGCATATATACTCCCTGGTGACGTAGGGGTTAAGAGCTCAGCTGCTAACCAAGGGGTCAGCAGTTCGAATCCACCAGCTGCTCCTTGGAAACCCTGTGGGGCAGTTCTACTCCATCCTATAGGGTTGCTATGAGTCGGTATTGACTCGATGGCACACAACAGCAACAACATATACATATCCGGAAAGAGAGGAGAGAGACAATGCAGCATAAAAACATTTGAAGAAATAATGGCCGCCAAGAATTTTCCAAAACTGACAAAAGGCTCCAAACTACGTATTCAAGAAGCACCACTGACTCCAGGAAAAACACAAAGAAAAACACATGTACTGTTACAGATTGAATTGTGTCCCCCAAAAATGTGTGTCAACTTGGCTAGGTTATGATTCCCAGTATTGTGTGATTGTCCACCATTTTGTGATCCTATGTGCTGTAAATCCTAAACTCTATTGTGTTAATGAAGCAGGATTAGAGGCAATTATGTTAATGAGGCAGGAGTCAATCCACAACATTAAGGCACATTTTAAGTCAATCTCTTTTGAGATATAAAAGAGAGAATCAAGCAGAAAAGAGAGGAACCTCCTTACTACCAATAATGAAGAACCAGGAGAGGAGTGCATCCTTTGGACCTGGGGTCCCTGCACTGAGAAGCTCCTAGACCAAAAGAAGATTGATGACAAGGACCTCCTTCCAGAGTCGACAGACAGAAAAAGCCTTCCCCTGGAGCTGGCACCCTGAATTTGGACTTCTAGCATCTCAGACTGTGAGAGAATAAATTTCTGTTTGTTAAAGCCATCCACTTGTGGTATTTCTATTATAGCAGCACTAGATAACTAAAACACCTTCCTAGGCACTTCAGAATAAAACTACTGAAAACCAAAGGCAAAGTGAAATACTAAAAACAGTTAAAGAAAAAAAAAAAAGACTGTAAGAATGGCGTGGCAGAGGCATCAGACCTCCTCATCTAACTTCACAAGAGGAGGGAGAGAGAATCATTGTCAGCACCAACAGCCCAAAGTTCCTCTCTCCAGCCTTTTTACCAATTCCGTCACCAGCCATCCCTCCCATGGCAGGGTGTGGCTTGAATAAGGGTGGTAGGGGTGGTGACTGGGATAAGGGTGGTGACTTGAATCACACCTTCTAGTAAGGTAGTGACTCAAGATACATTCCACCCTAATCCTGTCTCATCAACATAACAGATGACTTACTCCCAAATGGGAGCGTAACCACAGGCAGAGAGGCTAGGATTTACAAACACATCACAAAATGGAGGATAATCACATCAGATCACAAAATGGAGGATGACTACATCATTACATAACTGCCAGATTACATTATTAAAATCATGGCCCAGCCAAGTTGACACATAACCTTAACCATCACAGGTTCCATACACCTGCTTTGCATAGTCTCACGCAATCATTGTGTGGGAATCACAAAGACTGTGGCTATAGTAATATGGCCATATTAAGTAGTTCCCTGCACCTCAAAGACATATTATTGCCTTCAAAGAAACAATGATGAGACTGATAGCTTGACTTTTTAACAGAAACTATGAAAGCCAGAGGAAAAGGGGATGACATTTTCAAAATCCTGGCAAAAAATAACTGACAACCTGGAATTTTATATCAAAGCCTCTATCCTTCAAAAATGAAGGTGAAATAGAGATTTAAGAAAATAAAAATAAAAACAGAAAAATTATCACTGGCAAAAACACACTAAAGGAAAACCTAAAGGGGATTTTTTCAGGCAAAAAGAAACATCGCGGATGGAAGCATGGAGATGCAAGAAGGAATGAAGAGCAACAGGAAAGGCAAATATATGGGTAAATCTAAATGGAAATTGACTCTATAAACCGGTAATAGTAAAATCCTACAGCATTTCAAACACATACATAGTTAAAATATATGGTGGCAGTAACACAAAAGGTGGATGATAAATGAAGTTAGTGTGTTCCAAGGTTATTATTTTGTCCAGAGAGTAGTAAATAATGTTGGTGTTTGATGTCTCAAGGATATAACCTCTAGGGTAACCACCGAAAGAGTAATAAATGAACGCACTTCTAACTATTAGAAGGGAAAACAGGATAATAAAAATCCCCTATCTTTCTCAGAGATAGCAGGGAGAGAACGATAAAACAAGTGTGGTGAAATGGGAACAATCGGTGAATTTGGCTGAAGAGTATAGAGGAGTTTTTTGCACTATTCTTGTAACTTTTTTGTAGGTTTGAAATTATATCAAAATAAAATGTTAAGAAAAAAAAAACTTCTCTTACCAAGGATGCATAGAACAGTGCTCCCAAGGCTTTGTAATTTCACAGATGAGAAATTGTTCAACAACTTATTGGTATACAGAGCAATGAAAATGAATAAGCTATAGCTACATCACAAACAAAATATTTAGCAAAAGGAGCCAGGCAGAATACATTTCCTATTAATCAATGTATATAAAGTTCAAAAGTAGGCAAAACTAATCTATGATATTAGAAGATAGGATTGTGGTTATTTTGGGGGAGAAGGAAGGAGATAGTGATTGGGATGGGGCATGAGACCAGCTTTCGGTGTGCTGATAATTTTCTTTTGTCTTGGGTTGTGGTTACAAGGGTGAGGGATGATTTGTTGAGCTATACACTTATGGGTTATGACCTTTCCTCTGTGTGTGCTATACTTCAGTAAAAAGGGCAAGAAAGGAGAATAAAAAGAACACAGAATAGGACAAATAAAAAATAAATAGTAATATGGAAGATTAAAAGTAAATACATCAGCAATTACTTTAAACACAAACATCTTAAATAGCCCCAAATAAAAGACAAAAGTCAGAGTTGGGGGAAAAAAATCTGCTCACAAGAGGCATTCTGAAGTTAAGGATAAGGAAAGGTCAAAAATAAAAGATGATAGAAGTGAATACTCTACAGAGTATAACCAAAAGAAAGCTGATGTGGCTATACTAACTTCAGATAAGCTAGTCTTTGAGGCAAGAAGAATCTCTAGAAATAAAATAGAACATTTCATAATAAAGTTTAATCAGCCAGAAAGATATAATTATTCTAAATTTGTAGGTGCCTATTAACATTGTCCCAAATACTTATAAAGCAAAAAATGTAGAACTGTATGGAAACCCTGGTGGCGTAGTGGTTAAGAGCTATGGCTGCTCACCAAAAGGTCAGCAGTTTGAATCCACCAGACGCTCCTTGGAAACTCCACGGGACAGTTCTGCTCTGTCCTATAGGGTCCCTTTGAGTCAGAATCCACTCCACAGCAATGAGTTTGGTTTGGTTTCTTTTCTAAGGAGAAATAGGCAAAATGGGAGAAAGTTCTCAGCAACTAATGGATAAGAAGACAAAATCAGTAAAGATACATAAGACATATAAGACTTGAGCATTATGGTGAAAAACATGACATACTTAACATATGTAAAAATTTCACACAATAACTGCAAAATACACGTTCTTTTCAGGTGCACATGGAACATCTGCCAAAATTTGCCATGTGTTGAGCAATAAAGCAAGCCTCAACAAGTTTCAGCAGCTTAAAATAACATTGAATATGATTTCTTATTATGGTGGAGGAAACGCTGGTGGTGTAGTGGTTAAGTGCTACGGCTGCTAACCAAAAGGTCAGCAGTTCGAATCTGCCAGACGCTCCTTGGAAACTCTACGGGGCAGTTCTCCTCTGTCCTATAGGGTCACTATGAGTCAGAATTGACTCGATGGCAGTGGGTTTGGTTTTTTATTATGGTGGAAGTCCCCATATGTTTAGAAACTTTTATTGTTGTTAGGTGCCATGGAGGCAGTTCCGACTCATAGGGACCCTGTGTAATACAGAACGAAACACAGCCTGGTCCTGCGCCATCCACACAATCTTTGCTATGTTTGAGCCCATCGTTGCAGCCAATGTGTCAACCCATCTCGCTGAGGGTCTTCCTCTCGCCATCCGTGCCTCTAAGGAGCATTCTGGTTGTACTTCTTCCAAGACAGATTTGTTCGTTCTTTTGGCAGTCCATGGTATATTCAATATTCTTCACCAACACCTCAATTCAAAGGCGTCAGTTCTTCTTCAGTCTTTCTTATTCATTGTCCAGCTTTCGCATGCATATGATGCAATTGAAAATACCACGGCTTGGGCCAGCACACCTTAGTCTTCAGAGTGACATCTTTGCTCTTCAACACTTTGAAGAGGTTCTTTGCAGCAGATTTACCCAATGCAATGCATCTTTTGATTTCTTGACTGCTGCTTCCATGGCTGTTGATTGTGGATCCAAGGAAAAATGAAATCCTTGACAATTTCAATATTTTCTCTGTTCATGATGTTGTTTATCGGTCTAGTTGTGAGGATTTTTGTTTTCTTTATGTTGAGGGGCAGTCCATACTGAAGGCTGTCGTCTTTGATCTTCATCAGTAAGCGTTTCAAGTCCTCTTCACTTTCAGCAAGCAAGGTTGTGTCATCTGCATAACGCGGGTTGTTAATGAGTCTTCCTCCAATCCTGATGCCTTGTTCTTCTTCATATAGTCCACTTTCTTGGATTATTTGCTTAGCATACAGATTGAATAAGTATGGTGAAAAGATAAAACCCCGACACACACCGTTCCTGACTTTAAACCATGCAGCATCCCCTTGTTCTGTTTGAACCACTGCCTTTTGTCTAAGTACAGGTTCCTCATGAGCACAATGAAGTGTTCTGGATTTCCCGTTCTTCACAATGTGATCCATAAGTTGTTATGATTCACACAGCTAAATGCCTTTGCATAGTCAATAAAACACAGGTAAGCATGTTTCGAAATTAAGAACTACAACTCTAAATAACCCACAAGTCCCAAGAAGAAATAACAAGGGAAATTAGAAAATATTTAAAAGTGAATGTTTATTAAAACATGGCACATTGAAATTTATGAGATGCAGCTAAAGCCATGTATTATGGATTGGATGGATTGTGTCCCCCCAAAAATATATGTTGTAAACCCTAATCTCTATTCCATTTGGGAATGGGTTGCCTTTGTTATGTTAATCAGACAGGATTAGCGTGGGGTGTTTCTTATATCAATCTCTTTTGAGATATAAGAGATTAAACAAGAAAGTGAGAGAAGCAGAGATGGGGAAAGAAAGATGCCAAACCACATGAAGATCGCCCAGGAGCAGAAGCTAAAAGAGACAAGAACCTTCCTCCAGAGCCGACAGAGAGAAAGCCATCCCCTAGAGCTGGCACCCTGAATTCAGACTTCTAGCCTCCTAAACTGTGAGGAAATAAATTTCTGTTTGTTAAAGCCACCCACTTGTGGTACTTCTGTTATAGCAGCACTAGATAAATAAGAAGCCATGTTTACAGGGAAATCTACAGCCTTAAAAGAATGGCTAAAAATTAAGTATATAATTAAGAACCTAAAAATTAAGTTCTGAGATCCTATAGTTTAATTATCATGGGAATATGTTCATAACTTGAACAAAATAGAACATTGGCTCCAAGGAGCAGAACATGTGGACATTCCAGTACGGATCAGTGGAACAAATGGTTGGGGACAAAAGGATGCTTACCACTCACTAAAGCCATTGCATGCTCCATTCTGCTTCCCATTGTCTCAATCCTTCGGACCAAAAATCTCTCCATGTCCATTTTAAATTCTTTCCTCTGGAATAACTTGGTCTTCTTATCCAGATGTATCTTTCCTGTGTGGGTGTGTTATTCCCCATTTGTATCATTGGAAAGATGTCAATCATCTACTGGGTGTTTTGTCTTGTCCTTTGGCTTTTTGTTGGCATCTGTCAGGCAATAATAGCCTACATCCACTCACCCCTCAATCAGTTAGGGGGAAGTCCTTGAAGGAATCAGGAAACTCCTTTCCATGGTCAGGAAAATGTAGTCAATGAATTCCTAAGATAATTTACTCATACCACAGTATATGAGAACTGCAGCCAGCATGCATGGGATTCAAATAGGAAATCAGTTTGCCATCTTGGAGTCAATTGAAGGCTATTGATCTCCAATGGAGATATTGATCTTCAGGAGAAGAGAGAAAGGAAGGAAGGGAGGGAGAGACAGAGGGAGGTGGAGAGGGACAGAGGAAGGGGAAAAGGGAAGGAGGGAGGGGAGGAGGTACAGAGAAGGAAAAAAGAAAACAAGCAAACCAATTTGCTGTGGTATCGCATTTCACTAACCATATCAATCACCACCTTTTGCTGGGGCATAAAGCACTGACATATTTTAAGACTTGTACTACAACCAGGCAGAACCATATAACTGCTAGGAACTCAAAATTGTGCAGAACACTGCCAAATATAGAGCCACAGAATGACAAAGCTGGAGGGGATATACCCAGTTTATGGATGGAAGACTTGTGGCACAACTCTCCACTTTTCACTAATGGAGATTAGATTTTTTCCTCTGGAAAATCTCCTGGGTGGAAGACCAACAGCATGTCCAGGGGAAGGATAAGTAGTTGGGGAGCCGGGGTCCTCACGGGGTAGTTAATCTTAAAGCCGGCACCCAATCTTCTAATTTCCTGCTCCTGGGGATGAACTGCCTGTCTAGCTCCCACTTGCTTCTCATCTTCAGCAAAAAAAAAAAAAAAAAAAATAGAGGACACAAAAAAGCACACAGTATTAAAAAGAAAAGGCCCAAGAATTGAGATCCTGAAGGATTTAAGGCCTAAGCCACCCCCATTTGTCTAATTGTTACCAGAAGCCTCGTTTCAATTTGTGTTAGGACCTGAAGGAAAAAATAGCTAATCACAGTACAGGTGGTCCTGTTTAGAGGTGGAGTATCTTCTCTGAGGCCTAGGAGCAGAATTTTAAGATTTTTCATCAGTGGATTGTCAGAAACTAATGAATTCATGGCATGGCACAGTCTTAGGTAACTGAAAGGTTGCAAAGTTCAACTCCTTCAGATGTTCACATGCTTGAGTCCCCCCCCCCTCCCCAAGGCTCCAACATGCTGTTATCAAGCCTGGGCTTGAACTCTTCAGTGGCAGACAGCTGGCCACCCCCCACAGTAGGTAACGAAGCTGACTCTGGACTTTGGGGATCTTTGGTAGGGAGAGGTGCAAGGGGAGGACTGGAGTTATTTGTTGTATATTCATCCAACTGTGAATGGACTAGTTGGTTCTAGGAAGAAATGCCATGGGTTTTCTTTACCTCTGACCTTATCTGTATGTGTAACAGCAACGCACCCTAAGCATTGCCAGTATGTCCCACCAACCAACAGGCCCACAATTAGTTCCAGGTTTGCCCCATGTCAATTCTTTGCAAAATAATAGATGGTTCAATTGAATTCAACCAATCAAGGAAATACTTGCAACTAATTTAGGCATGTGCTTTCAGGATCAATGGTTTGCCATTGTGCCTAAGACCATACCATCACTGCAAAAGACAGGGCATCTGGGAAATGGTAAATGCTTGTGGTTCCACTCAGGCTGTGTCTCACTTACTTACTGGTCACAGTAATGCTCACTAAATGCACGCTGCATGTGGAATAAAGTAGTTAATGAATACTTACTCTGTGTCCAGTTTTGTGGTGTGCCCTGCGAAGATGCAAAAGAAGGGCAAGTCGTGTTCTCACCCACAAGGTTCCTATAGACCAGCCGTGAGATCAAGACATCTACATTTAGCAATAAATGATCATGGCAGTATATACTAAAGGACTAATTATATGAGGCAGTCAATTAGATAATCAGAAAACATACAAAAATGTAGTAATAGTACAGAACAAATTGTAGAAAATAGCAGAGCTGGGGGCAGGATGGAGGTGGGAGCACAAAGCCTGGGGTTGGAACCAGAGCCATCAGGAAAGGATTTGGGAGGCAGGGGGCTTACTTGAAAGTGTGGAGTTTGTGAAGAGGCAGAGATGAGGACAGGCAATCCAAATGTGAAGAACTACATGATTACAAGTGTGGAGATGGGGATGGGCATGTTTATAGTGTGTGTGTGTGTGTGTGTGTGCGTGTGCAAGCACACATGCGCATGTGTGTTCACGTATGGGGGCAGGTCAGTAAGGAGGCTTGCTTACCTGGAGGAGGCTCATTTAGAGGAATAAAAGGATCTAGATAGGCATGGTGGGCCATGGCCTGGCACACCTGGACAGCTAACCAAAAAAAGCATGCCATAAAACCATGCCATGTTAGACAAAGGAAGGCTATTGTGTGGTCTGGAAATTATAAGTTATGCTTTCACAATAGGATTCTGGTAGTATGACAAGAAAAGACTGATAGCTGGGGTGGTGGGAGGGTGGGGGGAAGTGAAGCAGACCGTCTAGGAAGCACATATATTACATGCACACTTGCATCATAGCATTCATTAAACCATAGTGAAATCGCCCCCGACCAGACTGAGCTCTGTGAGGACAGTGACTGGTCTCTTAATCTCTGTAGCCCAGTCCCCCCACCACAGGGCCTAGCCCACAGGCATAAGGCACCAAGGGCCTACACTGGGCTCGAAGTGGTAAGTGCTGAGAAGAGGGAATGGCTAGGAGGGAGACTGAAGAGAAGGTTTGGGACCCATATCAAGGTGGGGGGCGGGGATGACCAAGAGGAGTTAATGGAAAGTCTATCCTGACTTGTGGGGGCCCCTACCCCATCTTTCTCTTGACCCTTCCTCTGCATGTCACTAGCTCCTTGTACTTCCCCTTACCACAGCATTACCATCTCATAGCACCGCTGTCTATTTACTTGTTGTCTCCCCCGTAGGTCGAGAGCACATTAAGGGCAGGGACCCTGTCTGATTCACAGCTGTGCTCCTAGCCCCTGCAACATAGTGCCTCATGAATGTGTGAAGAATGAACAGACCAAAGGAAAGAGAAGGAGGGGTGGGAGAAAAGCGGGAGAGAGGGAAGAAAGGAAAGAAGGGCAAAAAGAGGGAGAAAAGATGATCTGTGCATTGTGAGTCTCTTGACTTGGGTGAAAAGGAGTGCTCATCGTTCCCCAAACCAGGGAAGCTGGGAAAGAACCCAGCGCAGGAGGCGGGAGGGAGGGGTGGCCAATTTTTCTGTAAGAAGAAACACTCCTGACCTTTGTAAGGAAATAGAAGGGTGCAAGTTTACAAGTAGAAATGATTATACAACAGGGAAGTCATGCAGCACGTTTGGCTGCCCCATTTAGACAACACCTAGAATTCACCTTTGTCAAATTTGATGAGAGGTTTTCATCCACTCGATCTACCTGGAATTGATGTACAGTTTGTGGTGATGTGTCTACTATTCCTTTTCTAAAACTTACTGCCACTTACAGTAATTAAGTCAATTACAGCTTTTAGAAATGTGTAGTGTTAAGCACAGTGTAGGTGCTCCAGAAATATTTGATGATAGATTGAAGTGCAGAAATTGCTCCAGTAAAGCACATATCAAATTCCAAACCTAGAGAAAGCCGACAAGGGAGAAAAGTGCCTAGAAAGTCAGCAAAGAACTGCAAATTAAAACAGAAGAAGGTCAAGGAGCTGGCAAGAGAAACTCTCCACTTGAGGGCATCTTGCTCTCCGTTTCTCCTGCAGTCGATGGAGTGGGACTTTCAAAGGAGGATCCTGACCAAAGTATTCCATTTGTTCATGAAAAATCAAATAAGAGGAATCAAGCGTTCACTGAAGAAGTCCTGGTTTTGGGTAGACATAAAGGAGAACTTTCTGACCTCTGAGAATGCTATAAAGATCCACTAAAGAGATCATGGATTCTTTAGCTATGGTCATCTTCAAAACAGAAACACATCTTCACACATTCTTGCTAGATCAGTCTGTCACTTTCCTGGAGCAAATGTTGTGCTAGAGGGGCCACTCAATGTAGGGACAGTGCACTGCACTGGGGCTGCGAATGCCAGAGTGTAGGGCTAAGTCGTCTACTTACCAGTCACACATCATTGACCACATCCTCTGACTTCGCTGAATTTCTGCTTATTTCATGTGAAAATCAAGGCTCTTTCTCTAACAAGGTTGCTGTGAAGATCAAGAAAGAAACGATCTAGTGCTTTGTAAGCTGTAAATCAATGTGAAAATGCTAATCATTATTTTGAATTCTAGAGGCATCTGTTGCTGATGAGAGGTTTGCATTCAGTTTGTCATTTATTTGAGAGTAGTATTTTTTTTCCCCCTGGAAGCTTTTACAACTTTTTCTGTCTCTCCCATGTCCTGAAGTTTTATCAGGGTGTGTCTAGAGGAAAATTTGTTTTTACTTTTTCTGCTCAGGACTCAGTGTGATTCTTCATTTGAGGACCTGTGCCTTTCTTCAATTATCAGTTTTTGTCACTTCAAGTATTGCCTCTCTCTCATTGCCTATAATATCTCCTCTAGATCTTCTAGAAGATATGCTGGATTTACTTATGATGTTCCCTACATTTCTTAATGACTCGTTTCTTTTTTTTTTTTTTGTACTTTAAGTGAAGGTTTACAGAACAAACTAGCTTCTCATTAAACAGTTAGTATACATATCGTTTTATGACATTGGTTAACATCCCCAAGACATGTGAACACTCTCCCTTCTCAACCCCGGATTCCCTATTACCAGCTTTCCTGTTCCCTCCTACCTTCCAGTCCCCGCCCCAGGGCTGGTGTACCCCCTTAAGTCTTGTTTTGTTCCATGGGCCTGTCTAACCTTTGGCTGAAGGGTGAATCGCAGGAGTGACCTCATTACTGAGCCGAAAGGGTTTCCAGGGGTCCTACTCTCAGGGTTTCTCCAGTCTCTGTCAGGCCAGCAAGTCTGGTCTTTCTTTTTGAATTAGAATTTTGTTCTACATTCTTTTGTTTCTTTCTACCTCTATCTTGTATATTGGACGATTTAATTTATTCTATCTCCCAGTTCACTTTTTCTTTCATCAGCAGTGCCCCATTTGTTTTTAAATTTCAAATCTCAAAATCCATTGAGTTTTTTAATTCAACAGCTACATTTTTCATTTTGAGAAGTTTGGCCTGATTTTTTTTTCAACTCTTTTATCACATTTCCCTGTTCTCTTACTCTGGCTTATTTTTATCTTTGTAATTATTTCAAACACCCTAGCTTCACAGTTGCTTTCAGACTGGTCTATTATTTAAAGATTTTAAAGGGCTGTTGTGACTGCTGACTCTCCTCATAAAAGTTGGTTTCTTTATGCAATTTGTACTTTTTTATGGCGAGGCCATGTTTAGTGAAGGCTGTGGGTTCTGTTGGAGGCCAGTGTGGCCCGGTTTGTGAAAGCGCCACTCCAGGCTGCATTGGTGCTTTCTTTTGCTCAGAGACCCCAGGAGCTCAATGGTTCTCGGTCAACTTCTGTAATAAAGTCTTAACTTGTGGTTACTGTCCCATGCAGGCAGTGTAAATTCTGACCCCATATCCAGGAAAGTACAGAATCTGGGGTTTCAGTTTCTCGTGAGGGACATTCTCCCCTTCCAAATCCCGGATGGACGTTAAGCTTCTTCACTCCTTCTCTTGGATGATAGCGGAAAGCCACGGTTCTGGACTTCCGGCGAAAGACCCAGTTCTAACTCCTCTGCCCCTCATGGGCTCTTGGGCATGTATCTTCTTTACGTCTGCGACCCAACCCCAAACCCCTAGGACCTAAATAAAGTTCAAATTCTCTGTGGGATTAGCTTATTCTTACTGCTTTGACTTTAGTATTTCTCTATATTTGGGGTACCTGGAGATTTCCATACATCTTTTTGGTGTTTGGCAATATAGTTTCTTTACTTTTACTTTTATGAATGATTTTTTAGAAAAGCAGAGAGAACAGGATAATAAATACCCAAATGCCCACACCTTAGACTTATTTTTTTTTCCATTTTGCCCCATTTACTTCATCTATTAGTTTTCTGAACCATTTCAAAAATAAGTTGCAGACATCATGGCATCTTGCCTCCAAATACTTCAGTTTGCATCTCCTAAAACTAAGATAATTCTCCTACTGACCACAGTGCCGTAATCAGACTTAAGAAATGCAACCTATTACCGAGTCATAGGCAAATTTCACAAATCATTTCCAAAGTCCATTTTACAGCTGCTTTTCAAAAAATCAGGATCCAATCAAGAGTTACACACTACATTTTTTGTTATGTCTTTTTTATTCTGTTTTAATCTGGATCCATCCCTGTGACACTGATTGTTTGAAGAAAACAGGCCAGCTGTGTCGTAGACAGTCCAACATTCTGGATTTGTCTGATTATTTACTTGTGATCGTTTAACTCAATCCTCTGTCTCTCATATTTTCAGTAAATTGAAAGTTAGGTTTAAAGACTTGAGCTTTTGCAAAAACAGTTCCTAATGGATGCTGTGTCCTTCCTATTGCATCACATTAAGAGGCATATAGAGCCACCTGGTTGATGCCTGGGTTAAGGTGACGACAGCCTGACCCCTCCATTGTAAAGTTACCTTATTCTCCCTCGTGACCAGCAGGTAACCTGTGAGGAGCTGACTATGCATTCAAAAGAGTTTTTGTTGTGTTTCTATGAATTTGGTGGGGTGAGGAGGCATCCCCACCACTCAGTACTCCACATTGGTGAGCTCGTGCCCCTCACAGGCGTACAGAGGGGGCTACAGGGACAAGAGGGTTCAGTTCTCCCTAAGGAAGCTCATAGTCCAGTTGGGGAGATGGCACAAGGACAAGCACAGACAATCCCGACCCCCACATCTCTGGTGGGAACCAATCAGCTTCCCCCTCAGAAGAAGCCTTGCTTTCCCCACTGGGGTCAGCGGCACTTCCCTGAGGCCCTTCTCTGTGCGGAGACTGTCTAGCCCTGGGAACCCGGGGATGAACAAAGCATGCCCCTTGCCCTCTCAGGGCCCAGGTCCAATTGGAGAGACAGACACATAGACAATTGCTGAGTGAGTGCTCTAGCAGGGGAGTAAACACTGAGCTGTGGGAGGTCAGAGGAGAAAGCAATTACTGGAGCCTCCTTCCCCAGTCCCTCTTCAGGTGGAAGGGAGCACTCCTCCTCTGAAGGCCTCTGACACTTTCTCTGCATCTCTCTCGTGATGTTTGTGAGACTTAGCATCGACCACGCTTTGTTACTGTTATCTGTACACCAAACCATGAGCTCAGCCCCATTGAAATCAATCTGGGATTCCCCACAGAACTTCGCACTCTTTCCAATGCGCTCGGTGACAATGTCTTGGGCTTCGCTTCAGTCTAGCTGCCCCCATTCCAGGAGGGTGGCCTATAGAACACCTCGGAACATTCCAGTGATGTTCAGCCAATGGAGAGGGCATAGGACTCTCGCCCTCCCCTAACTGCACACTGCATCTTCAGGAAGCACGCGGGTGAAAAGCAACCCATTTTTTTTGGTGTTTTGTTTGTTTGTTTTGTTTTTTATTTCAGCTGCTGTGAATAACTCTCACTGTAGCCCTCCAGTCTTTGCCCTCAAACTTCTGGATCGATCCAATCCATTTCTGATTAAGAATTAGGCATTTTCTACTCTGGCCAGGCCCCACTAAGCCAGGCCAGTGTTTGGTTTATGCTGTTAGGTCTTCATGTTTTCGGGAGTGACTGATTGGGCAGACATGTCCATTCACTGCAGGGAATTTCCTGGAATTAGCAGTACAGTAAAAAAAAAAAAAAAACCTTGGCATAAAGGCATTACGCTACTACCGCTAAAAAATAAATGTTAACCATGGTATAAAGGCAAATGGTTAATCCTAGTTTGCAATTAATTTCAGCCTCTAATCATTTCTTCCTGTGAGTAAAGCACATGAGAAATATGATCTCCAAATGATTACTTCATAGCAAAAGGTCACTTGTTTGAGGTACGAGCGATATCTGGAATCCTTCCCTCCTCATAGGTCTCCACAGAACGAACCTGAGCACATCCCCTACCCCCCCCTGACTTGCCCAGCTTTCCTGCCTACAGCTCAGCTTTAACCAAGGAGTCACTATCTGTTCTTTATTCTTCCCACAGAAGAAAAAGGAACATAAATATATGAGCCTGGTGTCACCCAGAGATTAATTCTAAAAAATAATTAAAACAAGCGGATTCCTCCAAGCTGAGCGGTCTTCCTGCAGTTTGTGCCAATTTCAACCCAGCCCAAATGTTTATTTAATAATAAAATGGGTGCTTCTAGGAGAACCGCTCATGGTTAACTAGAAAGGTAGCAATTGAGCTGGGCTGGGTTGGTAATCAAACAGATGAAGTAAATGCTGTGCTAAAGCCTCTGCCCTTTGTGCCATCTCCAGCACCTAATCATAGGCTCAGAAAGGGCAGAGAGCTGCAAAGTTGGAGACAGAAGCCGGCCCCCAGACTGAGGGTGCTGAAGCCAGTGGCTCCGAGTGCCCACTTTACATTGGAGGCCCGCCCCTCTAAGTGGGTAATCTTCAGGCCATTTTCGAGACTCCATCTGGGGATAATGGATGCACTTTTGAAGGCAGCCTCGGCATGCTTACCGTGCTTACTGCTGGTGAGCCGGAGCACAGCGGTGCTGGATGCCAGGTTGTCAGTGGAAACGAAGAAGTTTGAGGTGGCTGCTGTCTATGAGTCAGGGGCTAGGTGCTCTTTAATGAATAGCTGGCCCAGCTCTCAAGGCCCCGACTCCCTTGGCACATCACAAAGCTCCCGCTTTCTGACCTTTAGGGTAGGCACATTTGGAACCATTACTGCCTATCTTAGTCATCTAATGCTGCTGTAACAGAAATACCATAAGTAGATGGCTTTAACAAAAAGTTTATTCTCTCACAGTCCAGCAGGCTAGAAGTCCGAATTCAGGGCGCCGGCTCCAGGGGAAGGCTTTACCTCTCTGTCAGCTCTGAAGGAAGGTCCTCGCGATGCATCAGTCTTACCTTGGGCTGGTGCACTGCCCATCAGGAAAGGGGGTTCTGAGAACTCCCCACTGCGCTGAATAGCACTCAACCTCCTGCCCCCACCAGTGAGCAGAAAAATGATAAAACATTTTCTCTGCTAGAAGTAACTCTGAGGATAGTTTTTGGTCTGGGGAGTTGTTTGTGAGTGATTCTGGTTGTTTGTCTTCTTTTACGGGGGCGGGGGTAGAAGACAGGTCCTTTACACCTGTGCTTTTCTGTACGTGGGACATGTGCCTTCTGTTGATGACAGCAACAGGTAGGTATCTGCATTGGGTTCCTGGGGCCGCCATAACACAGCACCACAAAGTGGGCGGCATCAAACAACAGAAATTAGATTCTCTTACAGTTCTGGAACCCAGACATTTGAATTCAGGGTGTCAGTGGGGCCATGTTCCCTCCAAAGTCTCCAGGAGAGGATCCTTCCTCATCTCTCCAAGCTTCTGGTGGTCCCAGGTGTTCCTTGGTTTGTTGCCCCATCACTTTGATCTCTGACTTCGTCGTCACATGGCCTTCTCCTCTGTGTGTGTCTCTCTCTGTTTGTTTTCCTCTTTCCTAAGGATACCGGTTATATTGAATTAGGGCCCACCCTACTCCAGTATGACCTCGTATTAACTGATAACATCTTCAAAGACCCTATTTCCAAACAAGGTCATGTTCACAGGTGCAAGTGTTAAAACCTGAACATCTTTTTGGGGGACACACATTGCCATGGATTGAATTATGTCCCCCCAAAAATGTGTGTATCAATTTGGCTGGGCCATGATTCAGGGTATGTGATTTTCCTACATGTTGTAAATCCTGCTTCTATGATGTTAATGAGGGAGGTTGGGTGGCAGTTGTGTTAGTGAGACAAGACTCAATCTACAAGACTGGATTGTGTCTTGAGGCAATCTCTTGAGATATAAAAGAGAGAAAGGAGCAGAGAAATGGGGGGGGGCCTCACCACCAAGAAAGCAGTGCCAGGAGCAGAGCACGTCTTCTGGACCTGGGGTTCTTGTGCAGAGAAGCTTCTAGTCCAGGGGAAGATTGATGAGAAGGACCTTCCTCCAGAGCCGACAGAAAGAGAAAGCATTCCCCTGGAGCTGATGCCCTGAATTTGGACTTCTAGCCTACTAACCATTCCTTCTCTTTGTTAAAGCCATCCACTTGTGGTATTTCTGTTATAGCAGCACTAGATAACTAAGACACATATCAACTCAGACCAGTGTCCATGAGCTTGGGTTCAAATTTTGCTGTGGCCTATAGCACCTCAGTAGCTCCCAGAGGCCTGCAGTTGAGGCCCCAAGAGAAACTGCTGATCTTCACCCCCAGAGTGTGCAGGATCCCTGAGAAAATGGCGAGCGGGGCCACTGTCCTGGGGCAGAGCCTGAGGAGGGATGAGGGATGAGGAAACATGATGGACCAGGGACTTCTCTATCCCCATTGATACTACCCTTAGACTTCATGCAGCAGAGACTTACAGATGGGGCTATCAAAGGCTTGGAGAAGTGAAGGAATGCGACCAGGGCCAGAAAGCACACGGGTTCCAGAACTAGACTTGAGACTGAATTTTGTTGACTCCCCATTCAGTGCTCTTCCTTGCCAGAGCTGCCGATCACCTTACAGTAATGGGTGAGCGATGTTCGGATTTAAACTTACTTTTCCTGAATAGTATTCAAATCTTTTTCTCCTAAAGGGTCGCTATGAGTCAGAATCAACTCAACCACAATGGATTTTTTGATTTCTTGAGTAGTATTTAAATCCTTTTCTCTCAAAGTCTGCCTTCCCACTCCTCCTCCCCCCCAAAATAAATACCCACCCATCTTATCCATTGCCATCGAGTCAATTGCAACTCATAGCGACTCTACAGGACCGAGTAGAACTGCCCCATAGGGTTTCTAAAGAGTGGCTGGGGGATTTGAACTGCCTTTTGGTTAGGAGGCTGAGCTCTTAACCACTGTACCACCAGGGCTCCATTCATCTTATAAAAAACAAACCTGTTGCCTTCAAATTGATTTCAACTCATAGCAACCCTATCCAAAACCAAACCAAACCCAGTGCCTTCGAGTCGATTCCTACTCATAGTGACCCTATAGGACAGAGTAGAACTGCCCCATAGAGTTTCCAAGGAGCGCCTGGAGGATTCAAACTGCCGACCCTTTGGTTAGCAGCCATAGCACTTAACCACTACGCCACCAGGGTTTCCAGCAACCCTATAAAGACATCCTGAAATTACACAAGGCTCTGATGGGACGAGGGTGGCACAGGGGAATAGCGAAGACTCAACCCTCTGTCTGCAGCCTGAAATCCACCGGCACAAAGACCAAAGCTGCTCCATGACACAAAATGTGACATTTGTGAATAACCCGTTTGTTTTACCTGGTTCCCTAAAGAGTAGCTAGGTCTCATCTGTCAGTACAGGACACAATTGTGTTATCTTGGCAAACAATGAGCTCTGAGTGGATGAGGTGGGAGAGAAGGGAGAGTATATTCTACCCTGTTCTAGAACACCTAGAGTGAAGAACCTGTCACCCTGGATGCTAAAATCTTGGGTATATGATCTAGTGAATCCCAGGTGGCACCTGGTGATCCAGTGCCCAGCTGATAGGAATCACTGAGAGGACCTGGTAAAAATACAGATCTCTGAGTATATCCCCTGAAAGTTGGATTCAGTACAGGCTAGAGTTTGCTCAGTTATCTGTATGTTTAGCCTGTGTCTCTGGTGATTCTGACATGCAGCCAGTTTTGAGGACCATTGACTGCCCTACCAACTTCCCCCAGCCCTGCTGCTTGGGTCCGTGGGGGAGTTCAGGGAAGGAGAATGTGTCTCAGTAGGTATATACCTGAGCCTACTTCTCTGTTAGTGTCAATGTGTTCAGAGGTTGGGAAGCTACTGTCAGCTAGCGAGGTGTCTCTGGTGGTGCAAATAGTTAATGCACTAGGCTGCTAACCAAAAGGTTTGGTGGTTCAAGTCTACCCAGAGGCACATTGGAAGAAAGGCCTGGTGATCTACTTCCAAAAAATCAGCCTTTGAAAACTCTATGGAGCACGGTTCTTCTCTGGCCCACATGGGGTCGCCATGAGCCAGAATCAACTCAATGGCAACTAGTTCGGCAGTGCAACCCCAAGGTAGGGACCGCTGTTTCTGGAGGAGTAAGAGCAGAGGCATGGCCACCTCAGAAGAGCATCCCAGTCTCCTCCACATGACAGTCAGTGTGTGTACGAAGAGTTTTCTGGGCCACTGGAAGAGGAGCCATGGATTCCTATTTGTAGAGGAAAGCACACAGGAGCTATTAGGAGCAGCCTAGGGCCACAGGATGTCAGAAACAGGGAAACTGAATCCCAGGATGGAGACAGGCTTGGCCCAAAATCACACGCACCAGAGCTGGCTACATTTTCTGTTTCCTGGCCAGGCATCCCTGCACCACCCCACACTTTAGGATTGTACGGTGCACCCCCATTTTGCTCATTCATTCATTTATTCAACATTTATCAAAATTGTGGGAGAAGGTGAGGGCAGAGATGGAAATCAGACCCAGGCCTTGCCATCAGGGTAACCCCAGGCTCTCAGGAGATGGCTGCAACATAAGGTTAGACAATGGTCAAAGAGTGAGACTGATATGCTCTGGGTTGCGGAAATTCGGAAAAAGTGAATACTTAAGCCCTGCAGGAAACCATGGAATGAGTCCAGATGGAAGACAGCTTCGTCCAAAAGGTAACTTAGATGTCCTAGCTGCTAAAATCCCCACCACCCGTGCTAAGCACAAGCCCTAAGCCATACTGAACATGCGGCCCAGAGATGCAGAGAGGAGGCAATTTATCAAAGGTAACACAGCAGGCAAGTGGTGGAGCTGAGACTTGTCCCAGAGCATCTCACTTGTGAGCCATCGTCCAACACTCCTCTCTTTTCCACAGTGGCAACAAATTCGCAGAAGATGAAATCTTGCTAAGTACTCTGCTGAGACTTAAAAATATGGATAAATGATAGGTGGAGGGAAAGGCGACACACAATACAGGAGAGCTCAGCACAGATGGACTAAACCAAAAGCAGTTTCCTGAATACAACCGAATGCTTCGAAGGCCAGAGTAGCAGGGATGGGGGTTTGGGGACCATGGTTTCAGGGGAAGTCTTGGTCAATTGGCATAAAAAATTGTATTAAGAAAACGTTTTGCATCCCACTTTGGTGAGTGGCGTCTGGAGTCTTAAATGCTGGCAAGCAGCAATCTAAGATGCATAATTTTTCTCAACCCACCTGGAGAAAAGGAGAATGAAAAACACCAAGGACATAAGGTAAAGATGAGCCCAAGAGACAGAAAGGGCCACATAAACCAGAGACCCGATCAGCCTGAGACTGGGAGAACTAGATGGTGCCCAGCTACCACTGATGACTGCCCTGACAGGGAACACAACAGAGAATCCCTGATGGAGCAGGAGAACAGTGGGATGCAGACCTCAAATTCTTGTAAAAAGACCAGACATAATGGTCTGACTGAGACTAGAGGGGCCCCGGAGGTCATGGTTCCCAGACCTTCTGTTAGCCCAAAACAGGAACCACTCCCAAAGCCAACTTTTCAGTCGGGGTTTGAACTAGACTATAAGACAGAAAATGATACTGGTGAGGAGTGAGCTTCTTGGCTCAAGTAGACACACGAGACTATGTGGGCAACTCCTGTCTGGAGGTGAGCTGAGAAGGCAGAGGGGGATAGGAGCTGGTTGAACGGACACAGAGACTACAGGGTGGAGAGGAGGAGTGTTCTGTCTCATTAGGGGGAGAGCAGCTAGGAGTACATAGCAAGGCGTATTTAAACTTTTGTATGAGAAACTGACTTGATTTGTAAACTTTCACTTAAAGCACAATAAAAATTTTTTAAAAAGAAAAAAAATATGGATAAATGAAAAGTGTTTTGTTTCCTTGGATTAAGTAAGCCTGGGTCCTTAGCCAAGGGAGGACTTGTGCATGGTGGCTGCAGGTGTGATCCTCAAGCCAAAATGCTATGTCTCTGCACTGCCACTTCCGATGGGTTTCTCCATAATGAGTGGGCTTTATCTTCAAAGGCCAAAGAACAAAAAGCAGGACAACCACAAGGCACCTGTTTCCATGGCATTTGTTGCTGCTTGGGACTGCAGATACTTCAATAAGCTCTGTCTCATTATGTCTAATTACATCAGCTTACTCTGCTTCCACTCCCCCTTAGTTTTTCCTCAGGGTTTCTCATTTTTTTCCCACAAGGGTAACAATAATAATGCCAAATACTTATATAGCTCTGACCTGGGCCGTGTACTGTTCTAAACACTTTGCAAATGCTAACTCATTTAATTTTCACAACAACCCTATGAGGTGGGTACTGACAGCATTCCCATTTTACGGATGAGAAAACAGGCACAGAGAGGTTAAGCAACCTGCCTAGGAAGTAGTGAAGCTGAGATTTGAACCCAGACAGTCTGATTCAAGAGCGTGTGCTCTGTGCCCTTTGCCACTCTGCAGAGAGCCTCTCCAGACAGAAAAGCAGAGATTAACAATTAGAAGAAAATGTCTCCCTTGCCAACAAATGTTGATATCTTCTTAAAACATGTCTTGATTCTCTGACTACAAGTTTATATCCTGACTTAAAGAGAAAGAAAAAAAAAAAGCAGAACTTCACGTCTTACTTGATATACATTTCAGATGAAGAGCATGAAGAGCTCAGTGGTACCCTAGTTAATGTTTGCTGAATAAATATTAGATGAATAAATAAATGAATGAATATATGAATGGAATTTCCTCAGCTTACGTGTAAAACTCTGAATTAGCCACATCTCCACCCTTGATATCCCCAAACTCAAAGTTATTTGGATAGCGAAAAGAGTTTCCAGAAGCTGAAACCCTCAGGTGTGAGCCCCAGGCCCATCCCTCATGAGCTGTAGACTTTAGACAAGTCAGTCAGCCTCTCTGATTCTTAGTTTCCTCTTCTAGAAAATGGAGATAATAAGCTTTGCCTCACAGGATGGCTGTAGGGGTGAAATAATTGATGCGCAACTGCTTTACACACAGTCAACTGCTATCTGAAGATTTAGAAAGGAACAGAAATTGTGAATCAGCCATCACTTCTCACTGTCACCCCTTTTCAAACCAAGTAGCTCCAGAAACAGCCCCATCCACATCAGATTGTTACAGAGATTGGGTCTCCTTCCAGTGGCACAACTCCGGGGGGAGATATGAATGGAGTCACGTACCTCAGAGGCCCTGCTAAGTGCTTTCACTTTGAGGGCCCAGGTTAGAGTGGCCAAGGAGGGACAGCTGGTTAACACAGTGATTTCCTAGCTGCAGGCTTCCCCTATGATGCCTGGAGGCCCTGTGAGGTGAACAGGTGTGCAGTGACCTCCAGTCTTCTGAGAAGAGAACCGAAGCTCATAGGTGGGAAATGACTTACCCAAAGTCATGAAGCTGGTAACTTCATGGGGATGGGGACGTGGAACCCAGATATCCTGATCACAAGAGTTGATGCACTTTCTACTCATCCGGTAATCCCGGAGCCTCTGGATTTGTGGAAGCAAAGGGCTGGGCCCCTTCTACCTGCTGATAAATTGACCAGATGCATTTCATTTGGCTAGTCCAAAATGAATTATGCTTTGATTTTCCTCAACCTTTTAATTGCATTCACAAACAGCTCAGATAGCCCTCTATACTTTACTAGCTACTTGGCAATTTAGTTTATGTTTTGATATCCTCTAAAAACCAGGGTAGCTGTTTCAGGTGGCAAATCTCAAATCCTTATCTATTCTTTCTCTCCCCACCAACCCTCCTCCCAGATCTTAGCTTCAAGGAAAATCTCATCAATTTGTCCTGGAACCCTGAACTTGCTTGTTTCTAAATCCCTTGTGGCTGGGCCATGCCTACTTGCTAGCATGGCCACCACTCAGGATCTGACTCCTCAAAGTGGATGGCTTGCTGTCCTCCTGGTACCACCCACCACCTTCCTAACTGTTTCTGGGGCTGGCCCTCAGAGCTTGTCCCATACATGGAGGAGACTTGTCCTAGTCCCTCTTTTCTCTGGGGCCTGGAGCTCCAGAGGATCCCTCTGGACTTGACTGGGAGCCATCACAGGCATGACAATGCCTGACACCGCTGTACCCAGTTGCCAGTTAGCGCTCCATTCTGAGGAACGACAAAGGCTTAAATGAGGTTATGGGGGTACTGCCAATGACTCAACTGGGATGGTTTTTTCTGCTAGTGTAATTTTAATCACATGCTGTGTTTCCACAGTGCCCAGCCAACCCTGCTCATTAGACAAATTGCTTTTTATTAAAAAGATGCTCATTAACTTAGTAGACTACAATGGCACTAAGGAAGCCAGTGGAGCTGAGAAAGCTATTGTGCACATTCTGAGAAAGGATGAATGCCCATCACTGCAAATATTATTAATTTGGATGTTGCTTTGTAAGTATTATTAGAGTCACTTTTTAAAGACATCTCCAGATGTCTTTGAAGACCCATTTCAACTGTTCCACGTATAGGATGCTCCTGTGTCCCCAGTCTCAATTATGGCTGTGTTCTCAAAGCAGAGGATATAAAAATCCTGCATTTAATCGTAGCTCCCCAGCCTTGTTTCGGCACAATATGGGTTAATGAAAATTGAGCTTTATGGAGGTTGAAAGTAGTTTTCTATTGCTACAACCATACTTTCAAGAGGCCCCATCATTTTAGAAAATAATCCAATATCATAAATTCAGAAATTTTGACATAGAGATGGGATTTCACCAGAGTCTAAGCTGGTTTGTGCCAAAAAACATAGGTGGGGATACATGTGTATGCACATTCTACCCAAGTTGTCCCACTTGTCCATCTCTCAAATTGGATTTAATATGCATGTCATAATTAAATTAGACTTTGATCTTGGTGTTTAATGGTTTGAAAGTCCATATTTGAACTTCAGCTGGGACTTGGCTATAAACAAAGGAAAAAGGAAAGATTGATGGGTATTAAGAGTACCATATGCAGGCAAGATCATAATCTGATATTCTGTTCCCCTTAGCTGTTTCTGAGGAGGGATTACTGAGTGCCTTTGAGTTACAGGTTGGGGGAAAACCATGATTTTAAGTGAGGAGGGCCCATGCCCCCTCCAGCCCCTTCATATAGACCCAGCCCGGTGACCTCAGGATGAGGGATAGAAGCCTTTGGGGGAGAACGGCTTCCAGTTAGGTTCGACCAAGCAGGGCTAGGTCTTGGCAAGTAAGACACTCGCCTTGGGCACAAAATTTAAGGGGAGGCAAAAAGCTCAGTCATCAAGGTAAATAATATTTTAAAATTCAAAATTAATGCAAAAAATCCACCATGAATGAAATACTAACATCTTAAAGAAAGACAGGCCCCACCTCTGCACTTGCGGACCATGCCTGCCTCACTTGCCTCTCGCTCATCTTGGCTTTGGTTCTAACAAAAGTTCATTTACAAAAACAGGCCACCAGCTTGTGGGCAGTTTGCAACTCTGACTTTTAAAATATTATGTTAAAACACTATTTGTCCTGATCACCCCCTCAAATTGTGTGCTGTAGGTGTGTGCCTCACTCTCCTCACCCTAGTCCAAAAAAATCCATTGCCATCGAGTTAATGTCGACTCATAGGGACCCTATAGGACAGAGTAGAACTGCCTCATAGAGTTTCCAAGGAGTGCCTGATGGATTCAAACTGCCAACCTTTTGGTTAGCAGCTGCAGCTCTTAAGCACTATGCCACCAGAGTTTCCATCTAAAGCAGATGATTTTTTCTACTGATCTAGGCCATTGAAAGGCTAAGCTTTGCATTGCTCACGTCTAAAATGCTGTTCTAGGCTGTCGTTGTTGTTAGGTGCTATCAAGTTGGTTCCGATTCATAACGACCCTATGTACAACAGAATGAAACACTACCTGGTTCTGTGCCATCCCCACAATCATTGTTACACTTAGACCCATTGTGGCAGCCACTATGTCAATCCATCTCATTGAGGGTCTTCTCTTTTTTGCTGACCCTCTACTTTATCAAGCATGATGTCCTTCTCCAGGGACTGATCCCTCCTGACAACATGTCCAAAGTATGTGAGACGCAGTCTCGCCATCCATGTTTCTAAGGAGCATCCTGGTTGCACTTCTTCCAAGACAGATTTGTTCGTGCTTTTGGCAGTCCGTGGTATATTCAATATTCTACACCAACACCACAATTCAAAGGCATCAGTTCTTCTTTTGTCTTCCTTATTCATTGTCCAACTTTCACATGCATATGAGGGGATAGAAAACACCATGGCTTGGGTCAGGCACACCTTAGTCCTCAAGGTGACGTCTTTGCTTTTTAACACTTGAGATATCTTGCAGCCGATTTACCCAATGCAATGTGTCATTTGATTTCTTGACTTCTGCTTCCATGGTTGTTGATTGTGGATCCAGGTGAAATGAAATCCTTGACAACTTCAATCTTTTCCCCGTTTATCACAACGTTGCTTATCAGTTCAGGTGTGACGATTTTTGTTTTCTTTAGGTTGAGGTGCAATCCATACTGAAGGCTGTGGTCTTTGATCCTCATCAGTAAGTGTTTCAAGTCCTCTTCACACTCAGCAAGCAAGGTTGTGTCATCTGCATAACGAGGGTTGTTAATCAGTCTTCCTCTAGTCCTGATGCCCCGCTCTACTTCATATAGTCCAGCTTCTCAGATTATTTGCTCAGCATACAGATTGAATAGGTATGGTGAAAGGATACAACCCTGACGCACACTTTTCCTGACTTTAAACCACGCAGTATCCCCTTATTCTGTTCGAACGACCGCCTTTCGATCTATGTAGAAGTTCCTCATGAGCACAATGAAGTGTTCTGGAATTCCCATTCTTCGCAGTGTTGTCCGTAATTTACAATCCACACAGTTGAATGCCTTTGCACAGTCAATAAAACATAAGGTACACATCTTTCTCGTATTCTCTACTTTCAGCCAGGATCCATCTGACATCAACAAAGATATCCCTGGTTCCACGTCCTCTCCTAAATCCAGCTTGAATTTCTGGCAGTTCAGCTGCAGTGACTTTTGAATGATCTTCAGCAAAATTTCACTTGTATGTGATATTAATGATATTGTTTGATAATTTCCTCATTCTGTGGGATCACCTCTCTTTGAAATAGGCAAAAATATAGATCTCTTCCAGTCAGTTGGCCAGGTATCTGTCTTCCAAATTTCTTGGCGTAGACGAGTGAGTACTTCCCGTGCTTCCTCCGTTTGTTGAAACATCTCAGTTGGTGTTCCGTCAACTCCTGGAGCCTTGTTTTTCACCAATGCCTTCAGGGCACCTTGTACTTCTTCCTTCAGTACCATTGGTTCCTGATCACCTGTAACCTCCTGAAATTGTTGAACATTGACTAATTCTTTTTGGTATAGTGACTCTGTATATTCCTTCCATCTTCTTTTGATGGTTCCTGAGTCGTTTAATATTTTCCCCATAGAATTCCTCAATATTGCAACTCGTGGCTTGAATTTTTTCTTCAGTTCTTTCAGCTTGAGAAATGCAGTGTGTTTCCCATTTGGTTTTCCATCTCCAGGTGTTTGCACATGTCATTATAATACTTTACTTTGTCTTCTCAAGCCACCCTTTGAAATCTTCTGTTCAACTCTTTCACTGCATCATGTCTCCCTTTTGCTTTACCTACTTGACATTCAAGGGCAAGTTTCAGAGTCTCTTCTGACATCTATTTTGGTCTTTTCTTTCTCTCCTGTCTTTTTAATGACTTCTTGCTTTCTTCATGTATGATGTACTTGATGTCATTCCACAATTTATCTGGTCTTTGGTCATCAGTGTTCAACATGTCAAATCTATTCTTGAGATGGTCTCTAAATTCAAATGGCATACACTCAAGGTCCTACTTTGGTTCTCGTGGATTTTTTTCTAATTTTCTTCAGTTTCTGTCAGTTTCTCATACTGTGGGGGCTTGTGTATTGCTGTGATGCTGGAAGCTATGCCAACGGCATTCAAATATCAGCAGGGTCACCTGTGGTGGACAGGTTTCAGCTGAGCTTCCAGACTAAGACAGACTAGGAAGAAGGACTCGGCAGTCTACTTCTGAAAAGAATTAGCCAGTGAAACCTTATGAATAGCAGCAGAACACTTGTTCTAGGTTAGGTTAGGTTAAGCTAGTTAAAGCCACAACACTCAGGAGTTAAAAAGGATCTGGATGGAACCTTTCAAAAAACCAGTGCTGACGCTCAGCAGTTGCATTTTATACTTTACCTGATGGCAAAATGTGGCAGAGACCATGGGGATAAGGCACAACATATGCATCTTTCTTGATGCCTCTTTTTTTTAAAACCTTTTATTATTTGTTGCTTTCCTCAAAGCAATCCTAAATTGAGACATTATTAGAAATACACTTTAAAATGTTAAATTTCAAGTAAGTGAAAGAGCCAGCTCATTGCTTCATGAGTTCAGCCAGGTCACTTGAAACAGGCGGCCCTGCTCTGGGAACGCATGGCCCAGCCAATGCACCTCTGGCCAGAGCTCCAGCCACACCAGCAACTAGTGGCTCCTGGGCCCAGAGACAGCAGTGGGAGTTCATGGGGTGTGACTAGTGGTCATTGGCCCAGGCCCAGTCCCTCACAGGATGTTATCCCAGCTTCCCAAGCACCTGGTAACCAACACTGAGCCTGTCAAACCATGGCAGGCCAGGATAGGGGGACAAGGAAGAGCCTGGGCTCTCCACTTTCTCTGGCCTTGCTTCTACTAGTCTTAAAAACTCAGCTCAGACAGATAGACAGATGCAGAAGGCCATGTGAAGTTGGAAGCAGAGGTTGAAGTGATGCCTCTACAAGCCAAGGAGCACAAAGGATTGCCGGCCACCACTGGAAGCTAGAAAAAGCAAGGAAGGATTCTTCCCTATAGCCTTCAGAGGGAGCATGGCCCTCCTGACACCTTAACTTTGGACTTCCAGCCTCTCGAGCTTTTCCATCATCTCTTTCCACAGATGTGGTCAGTTTGATTCGTGTGTATTCCGTCTGGTGAGGTCCATGTATATAGTCGCCATTTATGTTGGTGAAAAAAAGGCATTGGTGAGAAACAAGGCTTGAGGAATTCACGGAATATCAACCGAGATGTTTGAACAAATGGATGCAGCACTGGAAGTGCTCACTCATCTATGCCAAGAAATTTGGAAGACAGCTACCTGGCCAAATGACTGGAAGAGATCCATATTTATGCCTATTCCCAAGAAAGATGATCCAACCAAATGCAGAAATTATTGAACGATATCATTGATATCACATGCAAGCAAAATTTTGCTGAAGATCATTCAAAAGTGGCTGCAGCAGTGTATCGACGGGAACCGCCAGAAATTCAGGCCAGATTCGGAAGAGGACGTGGAACCAGTGATATCATTGCTGATATCAGATGGATCCCGGCTGAAAGCAGAGAATACCAGAAAGATGTTCACCTGTGTTTTATTGACGATGCAAAGGCATTCGATTGTGTGGATCATAATGCATTACAGATAACATTGCAAAGAATTCAAATGGCAGAACATTTAATTGTGCTCATGAGGAACCTGTACACGGATCAAGAGGCAGTCGTTTGAACAGAACAAGGAGACACTGCATGGTTTAAAGTCAGGAAAAGTGTGTGTCAGGGTTGTATCCTTTCACCGTACCTATTCAATCTGCATGCTGAGTAAATAATCCGAAAAGCTGGACTGTATTAAGAAGAATGGGGCATCAGGATTGGAGGAAGACTCATTAACAACCTGTGTTATGCAGATGACACAACCTTGCTTCCTGAAAGTGAAGAGGACTTGAAGCACTTACTGATGAAGATCAAAGACCACAGCCTTCAGTATGGATTATACCTCAACATAAAGAAAACAAAAATCCTCACAACTGGACCAATAAGCAACATCATGATACGTGGGGAAAAGATTGAAGTTGTCAAGGATTTCATTTCACCTGGATCCACAATCAACAACCATGGAAGCAGAAGTTAAGAAATCAAATGACACATTGCATTGGGCAAATCGGCTGCAAGATATCTTTCGAGTGCTAAACAGCAAAGATGTCACCTTGAGGACTAAGGTGTGCCTGACCCAAGCCATGGTGTTTTCTATCCCCTCATATGCATGTGAAAGCTGGACAATGAATAAGGAAGACAAAAGAAGAATTGATGCCTTTGAATTGTGGTGTTGGCGAAGAATATTGAATATACCATGGACTGCCAAAAGAACAAACAAATCTGTCTTGGAAGAAGTACAGCCAAGATGCTCCTTGGAAGCAAGGATGGCGAGACTGTGTCTCACATACTTTGGACATGTTGCCAGGAGGGATCAGTCCCTGGAGAAGGGCATCATGCTTGGTAAAGTAGAGGGTGAGCAAAAAAGAGGAAGACCCTCAATGAGATGGATTAGCATAGTGGCTGCAACAAGGGGCTCAAGCATAGCAACAATCGTGATTATGGTGCAGGACTGGGCAATGTTTCGTTCTGTTGTGCATACGGTTGCTATGAATTGGAACCAACTCGATGGCACCTAACAACAACAGCAACAAACATCTCAAATTGTGAGAGAATAATTTTTTTGTTTTAAGCCAATAAGAAGAAAAGATTCAGCTCAAACTTCAGATAAAGTGATGAAATGAGCATGTGTGCTTAAGTTCACTATGCCTGCCTGTTTTTGTAAATGAAGTTTTGTTAGAACCAGAGCCCAGATGAGAATGAGGCAAGTGAGGCATGTAAAAGATGACATTTGCAAACTACGCCCGCAAGTACCAGAAAAGGATGTCTTTAAAGACATAAACACACAATGGCAGGAAGAATGGAAAAGGAGGCAGTGACGTTTTGGAGACTGAGAGATGTACAGAGTTGGCTGAGCCCCGGTTGGCAGTGAGGAAGCTGAGACCCCAACTTAATGTACAACACAGAATTTCAATAGGCCCAAGTGCGGGCAGCCCGAGGTACCTCAGGAACTGGGCCTCGGAGTTCTTCTCTGGAGAGCATTAAACGAAGGGTCTCTGGATTAGGGGACACCAGGGACAGTTGAGGACGGTAGACTCTACCCAAAACAGGGGATTCTGTGAAAGGGTGCAGCCTGAATGCTGAAAGCTGAGCTACCTGCTGCCTTCAGCCGCCTGGTTCCCAGGCACTGGTGCCCAGATGCTTGCCCTCCAGGCAAGAGACGGGAAAGTCAGTTTGGCTTGAGAGTCATGTTCCCAGAGGGGAAGAGAGGTGGCTAAGCCTGTACACTGAGGTCAGAGGTAAGGCCTTTCTACTTCACACAGTGAGTTGGCATGGAAGGTTTTGAGCAGGGTGTGATCTGATGAGAGGAACCAAAAAAAAAAAAAAAAACCCAAACCCGTCGTCACTGAGTCAATTTCAACTCATAGCGACCCTATAAAACAGAGTAGAACTGCCCCATAGGGTTTCCAAGGAGTGCCTAGTGGATTCAAACTGCTGACCTCTTGGTGAGCAGCTGTAGCTCTTAACCACTATGCCACCAGGGTTTCCCTGATGAGAGGAAGGAAGAGGATATGCGGACACTCCAGACTTTTTTTTTTTATCATTTACCATTTGGACATTGTAACTCCAAGTAAGGCTTGCTCACAATGGCAAAAAAGATAAGTCCTTGAGAATCTATCTCCAGGTGGTCTGAGAGTTCCAGAGCATGCAGGAGGCAGTTGGGAGCCAGAGGGCCTGGCTTTGCCTTTTAGCTCTTCCACCTATTTGGTATGTGCTTTTGGTGAAATAATTGCACCTTTCTGAGCTAGGAGCAGGGGTCCCTGGGTGGCGCAAATAGTTAAGCGCTCAGCTACTAACCGAAAGGCTGGTGATTTGAATCCACCCAGAGTCTCCTTGGAAAAAAAGCCTAGTGATCTACTTCTGAAAATCAGCCATTGAAAACCCTATGGAGCACAGTTCTACTCTGACACAGATGGGGTTGCCATGAGTCAAGGGCCAACTCAACAACAGCTAACAACAAGGCTTAGTTTCCTCCTCTGTAAAACAGGGCTCGTGTGTCCGCGCTGCTATTTTCCCAGGGCCGCTGAGAAGTCCCATGAGCTAACACATGCAAGAGCCTTGTCAATTCAAAAGTGTGCAGCTCATGGGGACCATGCTGTCAATGCTGCCTAAGGAAAAAGGCAAGGGAGCCAAGCTCAAGGGAAATGGAGCTGAGAGCTGGTGTAGGTGGGTGGCATGGGCCTTAGAAGAAGCTGTGGGAACCCTTCTAGGAGCAGGATCCTGGGGCACAGGAAGCTTTGAGGTCAGGGGCACAAATTGAAAAGATTGCCCAGATTGAAATGTCAAAAGCAATTGATTGATTTTCTTAATTGCTCCATAGCTAGCTCGTCCCTTTATTTCATGAATAAAATAACCCGATAAATATGTACTTACAATAGTTGGGACCACTATCCAACAGTATCCAGGGAACAAATAGAGTTATGGGCCCCACAGAGGGGCTCTGTCAGTAAGGCTTTGCAGCCAAGCTGTCTTTGCCGTGACCTGCGGTCATCTCAAGATGTCCTCGCCCCTGGTTTAGGAACGTGTCATTAAGGCTATTGTCTGGAGGACCTAAGATGCAGACTTGGCCGTGTCCTGAACCCTTTTTTCTTTTCTTTCCTTCAACTAAAAAAAAAAAAAACTATCCATCACTGCCTAAAAGCCGCTGAAAGTTTTGGAACCCGGAATACGTAAATAAAGCCCAGTTTTCTCATTTCCTTCCCTGGCAGGGAAAGGAAGGGTGTTGGCAAAGCCTCTTTATTTCTTGTGAGCAGCTGCCCAGGTGGCACCCTAGCCTCCCAGCTGGGCCCTGGCTATACATCGTAGGCTACAGCCCCAGCAGCCCCCAGGGCTGTCCAGATGCCTCCAGAAGCAAGGGCCCTGACAATGCCAGCTGCGACCCTACCTTCCTGGGTGACCTTGGGCAAGTGGTCCCTCTCCGATCCTCATTTTGGCCATCTCTCCAATGGGCCTGGAGCTAGGGGGCTGCAAGGGTCCAGTCCACTCCCACCTGCCCCAACAGTTCCTCAGCCAAAAGGGTGTCAACACATTTTATCCTGTCCTAGTAACCACCCTGAGAGGCAGGCTTGGTTATCTCATTTGAAAGATGAGGAAAAGGATGCTCAGAGTGGTTAGGGCACCGACGACGTCACCCAAGGGCTAAGGGACAGGGCCAGAATTGACTGCAGGGCTCTGGCCCTCCTCTCAGGGTGAAAGCCACTCTGACTTCATTCTGCTGCTTTGCTGGGAAGAACATGGCGAGCAAGACCTGCTGAGGCAAGGCTATCGTGTGAACGGTTCTTAACCAAAAATAAGCAGAGAATTTGCTTTCTTCTCCTCAAAGCCTGTTTGCCCAATATGCTCAGACTCTACATACAATGGACACTGGAGAGAAACTGGTTCCTGACCCCTCTCCTCGCATTTGCTTTGGATATGGCCTCTCTGTTGCCGGCATCTCTGAATGAGGCTTTTCCTTTCTCCCTGAATTGGGGAAGGCTCAAGCCTGCCATCACTGCTCCCCTTCCTTAAGTGAACACAGGCCTCACTGCTCAGACTAGTTTCTCAGGTCCCCAAAGGTTCTACACAGAGCTGTGTCCACAGTTGTTCCCAAAGGGAAAGCTCAGAGAGGTGTTGTCGCTTCTTCAAGAGATGCCTCCTGGACTCCCTCGGCCCCTAGGACTTTGCACTTTCTATCTGAGGGACGCCCCATTCTCACTGGAACCTTCCATCCTGGGCCTAGGCAAGCCTGAATCTGTACCTGTGCCTGTTGTCCCCTAATGTGGTCGTGTGTGTGTGCAACGGCGGGGGGAGGGGCGGAGTGAGGATGGCTTCTGAGCTGGGCTGTTGGCGGGTGGTGAATTACCTGGGTGCACACAGAACCCTTCTCGAGGTCAATTCACTTTGAGATGAATGGAGTACTGGGGAAGGGGTACTGCACTAAACGTTGGATTTCCATCATTGCGTGATCTTTGGGAAGTCACATCACCTCTCTGAGTCTCAATTTGTCCAGCTGTAAAAACTGGGGTAGATAGGCTCCTAACCACCTCATGGACAGTTAAAACAAAACAAAACAAAACCCATTGCCGTTGAGTTGATTCTAACTCAAAGCAACCCTATAGGACAAAGTAGAACTGCCCCCATAGGGTTTCCAAGGAGTGCCTGGTAGATTAGAACTGCTGACCTTTTGGTTAGCAGATGAACTCTTAACTACTACACCACCAGGGTTCATGGATTGTTAGGAGGGACTAAAAAGCTATGGAGCCTACAGATATGAATGCACTTTGGCGCTCCTAGCCCTTATTCCAGTGCGTACTCTTTCCCTGGTGACCTGCACAGTGGCTCCACTTCTCATTCCTGGACTCAGTGGCCCACCATGATCCCCAGGTCCCAGCTATGGGACTCCATGCCCTTTCTACTCAATGGCTCAGCAACCTTGGAGTTGCTTGGAGCCCCCAACCCTTTTGCTTCAGGTTCTCGATCTTTCTTGATTTCTCCCCAAACTCATATTTATCCACTCCTTTTAGGGTCGCTATGAGTCAGAATCAACTCGACAGCAACAGGTTTCATTTGGTTTTTCACATTAAACACACAGTCAGTCCTCTGTGTCCTCACAGGCATGTTTGCAAGCCTTTTTCGTGTCTATTTCTAAATGTTAACAACAACTAGGCCATCATTGCCCTCCTCCCTGCTCTTTTTCCCTTCATTTATTTTACTTTTCTTTGAGGATTTTTGCTTCTTCTATGCAATGGTTTCTTTTCATCTTTTTGCTTTTATTCTCCCCATCTCCCTTTCTCAAATAATTATAATGATTACCTTCCTTCTCATTCTTTTCTCATTAGAAGAAAAGAGACAAAATATTTCTCTCATACATTTGATAGCTGGGTGTTTTTCATACCATTTCTCTGAACTTTGATTTTTCATGAGTAGTGTGCAGGAGTCTACACTTCCATGCAGTTTAAAGGTGGATTTCTAATTGCTTTGTACTTTTCCATGGTAACTAAAAACCATAGCTTAGAAGCCACGGATTTATGAATGGCACCAGCTTGCACTGCAACAATAAATTGAGCTTCTAACATGACTTTAAAAAAATGACCTGCTTTGGTCTATAGCTGCAAAATAGCTCTTTTCTATTTTTTTTAATTTTAATAAAGCCTATTTTTTCTATTGTAAAATAGCCTGTTCTCATTAAGAACAGAAGCATACAGAAGCATAGGACAAAAAAAGTCTCCTGTAGTTCCAACTCTCAAAACAACTACTATTGTTAATACTTTGTTGTGGGTGATCCTTGTGGGTCTCTATTTAAAAGAATCCAAGATGAAACAAGACTAAGCTCTGTAGGGTAAAAAGCATGTCTTATCCAACTAAAACACTGCATGGTATGAAAAGGGAATCCCATAAATATATTTTGAATGGAAAGACTTGGTTTTATGCATTTGTGTTTGTAGTTTATGATGACTGTTGGGAGCTCTTGGGTAGCTTGTGCATGCTCATGTTAAGTTCATATGGAATGCCATGTGGGGACAAACAAAGCCTCTATGGCAGGGATGGTCTCAAAGAAGGTTACCCTACCATTTGCTCAGCAGGGTTGGGAGAACACCAGGGTGACTTTCTTGACCGCTGAACCTCCAGTCCACTCTCTGTACTCCCCCAGCAGCCCAAGATCCCTTCTACACAACTCTCATCAGATTTCATCTACTTCTTTACTGTCTGTCTTTCCAAATTGTGAGCTCCATGAGAGTACAGATGTCTGTTTGTCTTGGTCACTGCTGTGTTCCCCAACACCTACCTTAGTGCCTGGCACATAGTAGGCACGTAATAAATACTAGTTCATATAACAGAGAAAACACTGCAAATCAGTGTGGAAAGAAAGAACTATTCAATAAATGATACTGGGAAAATTGGTTATCCATATAGAAAAATAAACTCTTCTCTCTCTATCCTAAGGGAGCTAAAGCCCTAAATGTAAAAAGCAAAATTTTAAACTTTTACAAGAAAATATAGGAGAATATCATTATGATCTCAGATTAAGGAAGGAATCCTTAACCTATCACAAAAAAACACAAGCCACAAAGAAAAAGATTGATAAATTTTACCACATTAAAATGTGAAATGTCCAACCAGACTGGACCAAAAGCAAAGAAGTTTCCTGAATAAACTGAATGCTTCGAAAGCCAGCAGAGCAAGGGTGGGGGTTTGGGGACTACGGCTTCAGGGGACATCTAAGTCAATTGGCATAAGAAAATCTATTAAGAAAACATTCTGCATCCCACTTTGGAGAGTGGCGTCTGGGGTCTTAAATGCTAGCAAGTGGCCATGTAAGATGCATCAATTGGTCTCAATCCACCTGGAGCAAGGAAGAATGAAGAACACCAAGGGCATAAGGTGATTATGAGCCCAAGAGACAGAAAGGGCCACGTAAACCAGAGACTACATCATCCTGAGACCAGAAGAGCTAGATGGTGCCTGGCTACAACCAATGACTGCCCTGACAGGGAACACAACAGAGAACCCCTGAGGGAGCAGGAGAGCAGTGGGATGCAGACCCCAAATTCTCGTAAAAAGATCAGAGTTAATGGTCTGACTGAGACTAGAAGGACCCTGGTGGTCATGGCCCCCAGACGTTCCGTTGGCCCAGGACAGGACCCATTTCCAAAGCCAACTCTTCAGACAGGGATTGGGCTGGACAGTGGGTTGGAAAGGGATGCTGGTGAGGAGTGAGCTTCTTGGATCAGATAGACACTTGAGACTATGTTGGCATCTCCTGTCTGGAGGGGAGCTGGGAGGGTACAGGGGGTTAGAAACTGGCAAAACGGTCATGAATGGAGAGACTGGAAGGAGGGAGCAGGCTGAATCATTAGGGGGAGAGTAAGTGGGAGTGTGTAGCAAGGTGTATATGGGTTTTTGTGTGAGAGACTGACTTGATTTGTAAACTGTCACTTAAAGCACAATAAAAATTAAAAAGAAATGTGAAATGTCTACACAATAAAAAACACCATAAAAAGAACAGAAAGACAAGCTACAAACTGGAAGATGTGTATGATGCATCTAATTTACATTGTTGTTGTTATTAGATGCCATTGATTCTGCTTAGCGACCCCATTCACAACAGAAAGAAACACTGCCTGGTTCTGTGCCATCCTCACAATGGTTGTTATGCTTGAGCCCATTGTTGCAGCCACTGTGTCAATCCATCTTGCTGAGGGTCTTCCTCTTTTTCTCTGACCCTCTACCAAGCCTGATGTTCTTCTCCAGGGACTGGTCCCTGCTGATAACATGTTCAAAGTACATGAAACGAAGTCTCACTGTCTTCAATTCTAAGGAGCATTCTGACTGTACTCTGTACTTCTTCCTAGACAGATTTGTTCATCCTTCTGGCAGTAAAATAGTATATAGTATAGTCAATATTCTGTACCAAAACTGTAATTCAAAGGCATCAATTCTCCTTCGGTCTTCTTTGTTCATTGTCCAGGTTTTGCATGCATGAGGCGATTGAAAATACCATGGCTTGGGTCAGGTGCACTTTATTCCTCAAAGTGACATTTTTGCTTTTTAACACTTAAAAGATGTCTTTTGCAGCAGATTTGCCCTATGCAATACATTGTTTGATTTCTTTGAATGCTGCTTCCATGAGTGTTCATTGTGGATCCAAGTAAAATAAAATCCTTACAACGTCAATATTCTCTCCATTTATCATGATGTTACCTATCGGTCCAATTGTGAGGATTTTTGTTTTCTTTGTTAAGGTGTAATCCATATCTAACTTGTACGACATGAATATTCAGAATGAATAAAGAACTCATAATACTGAAGCACAGACAAGGGAAGATAGATGCCACATCACATGGAGATCACCAAGGAACCGAGGAACGCCAGGGCTACAAAAGCTGAGACAAGGATCTTCCACCAGAACTGAAAGAGAGAAAAAGTCTTCCCCTAGAGCCTGTGCCCTGAATTCAGACTTCTAGCCTCCTAAACTGTGAGAAGATAAATTTCTGTTCTTTAAAGTAAAAAAAAAAAACACCTGATAATAATATCAATTCAACAATGACAACTCAAAAAACAAAATGGGCAAAACCAGAAATACCATATGACCCAACAATCCCACTCTTAGGAATATATCCTAGAGAAATAAGAGCCTTCACACAAATAAACATATGCACACTCATGTACATTGCATCATTGTTCACAATAGCAAAAAGAGGGAAACAACCTAGATGCCCATCAACAGATGAATGGATAAACAAACTATGGTACATACACACAATGGAGTATTATGCAACGATAAAGAACAATGAAGAATCTGCAAAGCATCTCATAACATGGATGAATCTGGAGGGCATTATGCTGAGTGAAATCAGTCAATCAAAAAAGGACAAATATTATATGACACCACTACTGTAAAAACTCATGAAAGGTTTACACACAAAAAGAAAATCTTTGATGGTCATGAAGGAAGGGAGGGATGGGTATGGAAAAACAATAAATAGACAATAGATAAGCGGTAACATTGGTAAAGGGTAAGACAGTACACAATACTGGGAAAGCCAGCACAACTTGTACAAGGCAAGATCATTGAAGCTCCATAGACACATCCAAACCCCCTGAGGGAACAAATTACTGGGCTGTGGGGACCATGATACCAGGGAACATCTAGCTCAATTGGCATAACATAGTTTACAAAGAAAATGTTCTACATTTTACTTTGATGAGTAGCATCTGGGGTGTTAAAAGCCTGTGAGAGGGAGGCGGAGCCAAGATGGCAGAATAGATGGACGCTTCCGGCGAGCCCGCTTTACAACAAAGACAAAAAAACAAGTGAAACGAGTATATTTGTGACAAGCTGGGAGCCCTGTGCATCAAAGGCAAGCTTAGACAACGAATTGAGGGGAAGGGGGAGGAAGAGACCATTCAGTAGTGGAGAGGAGTTACCGGAACTGAATTGTGGGGAGCCCTCAGGCACCGTTCCTGGAGTGGCAGCGGCAGCAGCAGCGGGCTGGTACTAGCATTCCGCTGCAGTTTTCTCAGGGAGAAGCAGCCAGCCACAGCCCACAAACGCCTCTGGAACCTGAGAAGAACTGCACTCTCAGCAAAAGCTAAGTACTTGCGTATATTTTACCGTGCCCCCCCACCCCCAAGCTGGCTTCAGTGGCAGAATCCCTGAGCCTGAGATAGACCCTGGTGAGCACCTAGAGCCATCCTTCTGGCCTTGGGGAAGGAAAAAATTTGCAATTGGGGGAAAAAGATAATTTGCTAGCTCCATTAACCGAAGGAGCTCAGGACAGAAGCGGCTCCTGTCCAGGCATAAACTGTCCGTGGACCTTGAGCACTTTGCCCTCTGCATGGACCTGTGTGGGCCTATTTCAGGAGAATAGGCCCTTGTTGGAAAACTCCAACCATTTCAGCTGTGCGGTGCAGAGATGGGTGTTTAACATTTGACATTGCTTTGCCTATTAAACAAGATCCTCACCTACCCACACCAGGGACCTAAGGACTGGTAGCTCCACTCAGGTCACCCAGCCACCCACAACAAGGGTCCAAAGATAACTGGCACCTCCAAGCCCTTACAACCAAAAACTTTGGGTGTCCATGGTCCCGCTGCAGAACCCACCCACCACCACACTCTAGGGAACAGAGATGCATTTTCCTCAGAGACACCTGGGGGTTGGTTCTCAGCCCCCTGCCTTGTTCAGAGCGTGACCCCCTGCTGCAATCAGATACCGGTATATACGCCAATCACCCTTGCCCCTCTAAGACTATAGCACAGACCCTGTACCACACATTTGATGATCAGCTGCCTGGAAACCTGAGCTGAATTCATACAAGAAAACTGAATGGACCCCTAGACTGATATACCTGATAACAGCTCTAGCCAGCTGGGGACAGGACACCAGAGCTCCAAAGGCGAAAATAATCAAGCTAACTCACTCAAGCAACCCATAGGGGTATACCAAAACAAAACAAAGCAAGCAGCTACGACACAGTAAACAAGCATAAACTAATAAAATAAATTATAGATGGCTCGGAGACAACAGTCAATAACAAGTCACATAAAGAAAGAGATCATGATCACCTCAACAGGCTCTCAAAACAAAGAATCCAGGGATCTTCTAGATGAAAGTGCATTCCTGGAATTACCAGATGCAGAATACAAAAGTTTAATATACAGAACCCTCCAAGACATCAGGAAGGAAATGAGGCAATACGCAGAACAAGCCAAGGAACGCATAGATAAAGCAACTGAAGAAATTAGAAAGATTATTCAGGAACATAAGGAAAAGTTTAATAAGCTGAAAAAATCCATAGACAGACAGCAATCAGAAATTCAGAAGATTAACAATAAAATTACAGAATTAGATGACTCACTAGAAAGTCAGAGGAGCAGAATTGAGCAAGTAGAAGCTACAATTTCTGAACTCAAAGATAAATCACTTGGCACTAATATATTTGAAGAAAAATCAGGTAAAAGAATTAAAAAAAATGAAGAAACCTTAAGAATCATGTGGGACTCTATCCAGATAAATAACCTACCAGTGATTGGAGTACCAGAACAGGGAGAAATAACAGAAAATACAGAGAAAATTGTTGAAGATTTGTTGGCAGAAAACTTCCCTGATATTGTGAAAGATGAGTAGATATCTATCCAAGATGATCATCAAACTCCACATAAGGTAGATGTTAAAAGAAAGTTACCAAGACATATTTTCATCAAACTTGCCAAAACCAAAGATAAAGAGAGAATTATAAGAACAGTGAGGGATAAACGAAAAGTCACCTGCAAAGGAGAGCCAATAAGAATAAGCTCGGACTACTTGGCAGAAGCCATGCAGGCAAGAAGGCAATGGAATGACATAGTTAAAAAATTGAAGGAAAAAAATTGCCTGCCAAGAATCATATAACCATCAAAACTGTCTCTTAAATATGAAGGTGAAATTAAGACATTTCCAGATAAACACAAGTTGAGGGGATTCGTAAAAACCAAACCAAAACTACAGGAAATACTAAAGGGAGTTTTTTGGTTAGAAAATCAATAATATCAGGTATCAATCCAAGACTAGAACACTGGGCAGAGCAACCAGAAGTCAACCCAGGCAGGGAAATCCAAAAAAACAGAGCAAGGTTATATATATATATATATAAAAAAAGTCCAAAACAGGGTGACAGCGATGTTATTATATAAAAGAAGACAACATTAGAATAATAAAGAGGGACTAAGAAATGTAATCATACACCTTCCATATAGAGAGGAAGATATGGCGATACAAAGAAATAAAACACAGTAAAAATTATTTTTAAAAAAACCCTATGGAGTGCAGTTCTACTCTGCAACAGTTATTTTCTAATATTTTTAATGATTTACTTTCTGAAAACACTTGCCGGCCACTGTGTGAGTGAATTAGAGGCAGATGGAGGGTCCTGGTCGTACTCCCAGTGGAAGCCGTTAAATGAGACCAGCAACGGCTTGTGGAAACCCTTCCTCCCGGGCATGGGGCAGCTGCCGGTGAAGCCCAGCAGGACAGGCACAGGAGCACGAGGGAGCCAAGCCTCGTCATCCTGCGGGCATCTCGCACGCACATCCCTGGAGCTCGGGCGCCCACTACAGCCTGTGAAAACAAATGACATGATATAAGAAAGTCTTATGACCACCAAAACCATCCCAGGAGACCAGTCACCCCCTGAGCAGATAAGATAACACCTTGGGACCAGGATCACCAGAACTACCCCAGGAGAGAATGACATTACACAAGTTCCTGAATTCTGTGATTTTGCCCTATAAATCTTTCAGCCTGCCTCCAGTTTGGGGAAACAGACTTTGGAGGAGATCATTCCCCCCGTCCCCTGTGTATCGATATGCATTAAAACTCTTGCCTCACCTCAAAAAAAAAAAAAAGCCTGTGAGAGACCTTCTAAGATACTCCACTGGTCTCAGCCCTTCAGGAGCAAGGGAGAATGAAGAAAACTAAAGATACAAGGGAATGGTTAGTCCAAAGGACTAATGGACCACATCTACCACTGCTTCCATCAGACTGAGTCTTGAACAGTGAGATGGTGCCTGGCTACCACCACTAACTGCTCTGACAGGAATCACAATAGAGATACCTGGACAGAGCTGGAGAAAAATGTAGAACAAAATTCTAACTCACAAAAAACGACCAGACTTACTGGCCTGACAGAGACTGGAGAAACCCCAAAAGTATGGCCCCCAGACATCCTTTTAGCTCAGTAATGAAGTCACTCCCGAGGTTCACCCTTCAGCCAGATTAGACAGGCCCATAAAACAAAATGAAACTAAAAGGGCACACCAGGCCAGGGGCAAGCAGTAGAAGGCAGGAGGGGACAAGAAAGCTGGTAATAGGGAAACGAATGTCAAGAAGGGAGAGTGTTGACATGTCATGGGGTTGTTAACCAATGTCATAAAACAATATGTGTACTAACTGTTTAATGAGAAACTAGTTTGTTCTGTAAACCTTTATCTAAGGTACAATTTTTAAAAATTTATAAAAAGGGGGAGTGGGGCCAAGATGGCGGAGTAGTCAGACACTTTCAGTGGTCCCTCTTACAACAAAGACCCAAAAAAACAAGTGAATCAATTATGTATATGATAAGCTAGGAGCCCTGAACATCAATGCCAAGGTTAAGAAATTGGGCTGAATGAAAAGGGGAGGGAAAGATGGTTCAAGAAGCAGTTGGACCTGGCTTGACAGAAACTGGCAGTCCACAGGCCCAATCCCCTGACACGACCACAGTGGGGCTGGTGGTAGTCTTCGGGATGTGGTTTGCTCAGCAGGAGAAAGCGAGTGGCAGAGTCTACTCACACCTCCAGAATCAGAGAACAACTCTCTTGGCAAAAGATAAGTGCTTGTGTCTAATATACAACGTGCACCAAAAATCACCTCTTGCAAAAGAACTCTTTCCCATTTATCTGATCCCTCCTCACTCTGCTCCAGCTCCTGAGCTGACATCAGTGGCGGTCACTGTCCCTGGGCCTCAGAAAAGTCCTGCTGTGTAACCTGAGCCATTCTCCTGGTGGGGAAAAAAAAATCTGCCGGCTCTCCTAAGCTGGGAACTCAGGACAGAACTGGCTCCATTGCCTGGACCTAGGCACAAGTGGTCACGGACTTTGAATGCCTTTTACCCCTGCATGGACCTGTGTAGGCCCATTTCAGCAGCTTAGGCCCTCATTGGCACAGTGCAATGGTGTATATGCCTAAGGTCTAACTTCAGCTGTTTTAGCTGTGTGGTGTAGAGGCGGTTTTTTAACATTTGACACTGCTCTGCCTATTAAGCAGGGTCCTCACCTACCCACATCAGGGGCCTGAGGACTGCTGGCTCCTCCCATGCCACCTAGCCACCCACAACAGGAGTCCAAGAATAAGTGGTATCTCCCAGTCCTTACACCCGAAAGCAATGGGTGCCCATGGTCTGACTGCAGAGCCCACCCACCTGTGCATTCTAGAGAACAGGAATGCACTTTCCTCACAGACTCTTGGGGGACAGTTGTCAGCCCCCTGCCTTGTTCAGAGGATGACTCCATGCTGCAGCAAGATACCTGTGCCTATACCAATCACCCGTGCTCCTCTAAGACTGTAGGTGACAGCCTGCAACACACACTTGGTGACCAGCTACCTGGACACCTGAGGAAAATCCATACAAGAAAAGTGAATGGACTCCTGGGTCATATACCTGGTAACAGCTCTGACCATCTGGTGACAGATGTTGGAGCTGCAAAGGAGCCAATAATCAAACTAGCTCACTCAAGCAGCTTGTTTGGGCATATCAAAACAAAACAAAGCAAGAAGCTAGGACACAGTAAGCAAAGACAAAATAAATTACTACAATAAATAATAGATGGCTCAGAGACAACAATCAATATCAAATCACATAAAGAAGCAGAACATGATACCTTCAACAGCCTCCCAAAATAAAAAATCAAGGAATCTCCTGAATGAACAGAAATCCCTGGAGTTACTGGAGGAAAAGTACAAAAGATTAATATACACAACTCTTCAAGAAATCAGGAAGGAGGTCAGGCAAATAACAGAACAAGCCAAGGAATACACAGATAAAGCAGTGGATGAAATTAATAAGGTTATTCAAAAGCATAACGACAAATTTAATAGGCTGCAAGAATCCACAGAGAGACAACAAACAGAAATTCAGAAGATTAACAATAAAATTTTGGAATTAGACAATTTAATAGAAAGTCAGAGGAGCAGAATTGAGGATATGGAAGTCAGAATTAGCGGGATTGAGGATAAAATGCTTGGCACCAATATATTCAAAGGAAAATCAGGCAAGAGAATTAAAAAAAAATTAAGAAATCCTGTCAGTCAGGTGGGACTCTATCAAGAGCCATAACCTATGGGTGATTGGAGTACAAGAACAAGAAGGAAAAACAGGAAACACAGAGAGAATTGTTGAAGATTTGTTGGCAGAAAACTTCCCTGATATCAAGAAAGATGAGAAGATATCTACCCAAGATGCTCATCGAACCCCACACAAGGTAAACCCCAAAACACAGTCACCAAGACATATTATATTATAATCAAACTTGCCAAAACCAAAGATAAAGAGAGAATTTTAAGAGCAGCTAGGGATAAATGAAAAGTCACCTTCAAAGGACAGGCAATAAGAATAAACTTGGACAACTCAGCAGAAACGATGGAGGCAAGAAGGCAATGGGATGACTTATATAAAGCATTGAAGGAAAAAAATTGCCAGCCAAGAATCAAATATACAGCAAAACTGCCTCTCAAATATGAAGGTGAAATTAGGACATTTCCAGATCAACAGAAGTTTAGGGAATTTGCAAAAGCCAAACTAAAACTACAAGAAATACTAAAGAGAGTCCTCTGGTTAGAAAATCAATAACATCAAATATCAACCCAAGACTACAACACAGGACAGAGCAACCAGATATCAACCCAGATAGGGAAATCACAAAAATAAAGCAAGATAGAAAACACTCAAAAAAAGGGAAACAGCAATGTCATTATATAAAAGATGACAACATTAAATCAAAAAAGAGGGACTAAAAAGTGTAGTTATAGATCTTTCATATGGAGAGGAAGTCAAGCTGATATAAAGAGATAGAAGTTTGGTTCAAATATAGAAAAATAGCGGTAAATATAAAGGTAACCACAAAAGAGACTAACAATCCTACACATCAAAATAGAAGAAAAACATAAACAGTCAGCAAAAAACAAAATCAACAACAATGAAAAAGGGGAAAAGAAAATACACAAAGAAAAACTACTCCACAAAAAATTAAGTGGAAAAAACAAACTGAACAACACACACAAAAAACATCAAAATGACAGCACAAAACTCATATCTATCCATAATTACGCTGAATGTAAACAGACTAAATGGACCAATAAAGAGGCAGAGACTGGCAAAATGGAAAAAAAAATGATCTGTCTATATGTTGCTTAAAAAAGACACACTTAGACTTAAAGACAGATACAAACTAAAACTCAAAGGATGGAAATATATATATATATATCAAGCAAATAATCAAAAAAGAGCAGGAGTGGCAATATTGATTTCTGAAAAAATTAAAGTTAAATCCACCACAAAGGATGAGGAATGACACTACATAATGATTAAAGGGTCAATATACCAGGAGGATATAACCATAATAAAAATTTATGTACCAAACAACAGGGCTTCAAGATACATAAAACAAACTCTAACAGCATTGAAAAGCCAGATAGACAACTCCACAATAATAGTGGCAGATTTCAACACACCGCTTTTGGTGAAAGACAGAACATACAGAAAGAAGCTCAATAAAGACGTGGAAGATCTAAATGCCACAAACAACTTGACCTCATAGACATATACACAACACTCTACACAACAGCAGCCCAGTATACTTTCTTTTCCAATGCACATGGAACATTCTCCAGAATAGACCACGTATTAGGTCATAATGCAAGCTGTAACAGAATCCAAAACATGGAAATTTTACAAAGCATCTTCTCTGACTATAAAGCCATAACAGTAAAAATCAATAACAGAAAAAGCAGGGAGAAGAAATCAAACACATGGAAACTGAACATCTTGCTCCAGAACTGCTGGGTTATAGAAGAAATTAAGGATGGAACAAAAAAAAATTCATAGAATCCAATGAGAATGAAAACACTTCCTATCAGAACCTTTGGGACACAGTTAAGCAGTGCTCAGAGGTCAATTTATAGCAATAAATGCACACATTCAAAAAGAAGACAGCACCAAAATCAAAGAATTATCCCTACAACTTGAACAAATAGAGAACAACCAAAGAAACCCTCAGGACCAGAAGAAAGCAAATAATGAAAATTAGAACAAAATTAAATGAAATAGAGAACAGAGAAAACACTTGAAGAGTTCACAAGACCAAAAGCTGGTTCTTTGAAAAAAAAATCAACAAAATCGATAAACCACTAGCCAAACAGACAAAGAAAAACAGGAGAGGAAGCAAATAACCTGAATAAGAAATGAGATGGGCGATATCACCACAGACCCAACATAAATTAAAAGAATCATAGCAGATTACTAGGAAAAACTGTACTCAAACAAATTTGAAAACATAGAAGAAATGGATGAAATACTAGAAACACACTACCTACCTAAACTAACACAAACAGGTAGAACAACTAAATAGACCTGTAACAAAAGAAGAGATTGAAAAGGTAATCAGAAAACTCCCCACAAAAAAAAAGCCCTGGCTGAACAGCTTCACTACAGAGTTCTACCAAACTTCCAGAGAAGAGTTAACACCACTACTACTAAAGGTATTTCAGAGCATAGAAAAGGACGGAATACTCCCAAACTCATTCTATGAATCCACCATATCCCTGATACCAAAACCAGGTAAAGCCACCACAAGAAAAGAAAATTACAGGCCTATATCCCTCATGAACTTAGATGCAAAAATCCTCAACCAAATTCTAGCCAATAGAATTCAACAACATATCAAAAAAATAATTCACCATGGCCAAGTGGGATTCATACCAGGTATGCAGGGATGGTTTAACATTAGAAAAACAATCAATGTAATCCATCGCATAAATAAAACAAAAGACAAGAACCACATGGCCTTATCGATGGACGCAGAAAAGGCATTTGACAAAGTCCAACACCCATTCATGATAAAACTGTCAGCAAAATAGGAATAGAAGGGAAATTCCTCAGCATAATAAAGGGCGTTTATACAAAGCCAACAGCCAACATCATCCTAAATGGACAGAGTCTGCATTACCCTTGAGAAGGGGAAACAGACAAGGATACCCTTTATCGTCGCTCTTATTCAACATTGTCCTGGAGGTCCTAGCCAGGGCAATTAAGCTAAATAAAGAAATAAGGGACATCCATATTGATAAGAAAGAAATAAAAGTATCTCTATTTGCAGATGATATGATCTTATACACAGAAAACACTGAAGAATCCTCAAGAAAACTACTGGAACTCATAGAAGAGTTCAGCAGAGTATCAGGATACAAGATAAACATACAAAAATCAGTTGGATCCCTCTACACCAACAAAGAGACTGTCAAAGAGGAAATCACCAAATCAATACCATTTACAATAGCCCCCAAGAAGACAAAAAAAAATACTTAGGAATGAATCTAACCGGAGACAGAAAAGACCTATACAAAGAAAACTACAAGACACTGCTGCAAGAAACCAAGAGACCTACATAAATGGAAAAACACACCTTGCTCATGGATAGGAAGACTCAACATTGTAAAAATGTCTATTCTACCCACAGCAATCTACAGATACAATGCAATCCTGATCCAAATTCTAATGACATTTTTGAATGAGATGGAGAAACAAATCACCAATTTCATATGGTAGGGAAAGAGGCCCCGGATAAGTAAAGCATTACTGAAAAAGAAGAACAAAGTGGGAGGCCTCACACTACCTGATTTCAGAACCTATTATACAGCCACAGTAGTCAAAACAGCCTGGTACTGGTACAACAACAGGCACATAGACCAGTGGAACAGAATTGAGAACCCAGATATAAATCCATCCACATAGGAGCAGCTGATATTTGACAAAGGCCCAGTGTCAGTTAATTGGGGAAAAGATAGTCTTTTTAACAAATGGTGCTGGCATAACTAGATATCCATTTGCAAAAAAAATGAAACAAGACCCATACCTCACACCATGCACAAAAACTAACTCAAAATGGATCAAAGACCTAAATATAAAATCTAAAATGATAAAGATCATGTAAGAAAAATAGGGAGACCGCTAGGAGCCCTAATACATGGCATAAACAGCATATAAAACATTACTAACAATGCACAAACATCAGAAGAGAAACTAGATAAGTGGGAGTTCCTAAAAATCAAACACTTATGCTCATCCAAAGACTTCATCAAAAGTGTAAAAAGACAACCTACAAAATGGGAAAAAAAATATTTGGCTACGACAAATCCGATTAGTGTTTGATCTCTAAAATCTACATGATACTGCAAAACCTCAACAACAAAAAGACATATAACCCAATTAAAAATGGGCCAAGGATATGAACACACACTTCACCATTCAGGCAGCTAACAAATACATGAGGAAATGCTCAAGAGCATTAGCCATTAGAGAAATGGAAATCAAAACTACAATGAGATACCATCTCACCCCAACAAAATCCACCAAAAAAACCAAACCCACTGCCATCGAGTCGATTCCAACTCATAGAGACCGTATAGGACAGAGTGAACTGCCTCACAGAGTTTACAAGGAGTGCCTGGCAGATTCAAACTGCCAACCTCTTTGTTAGCAGCCTGTCTTAGTCATCTAGTGCTGCTATAACAGAAAGACCACAAGTCGATGGCTTTAACAAAGAGAAATTTATTTCTTCACAGTAATGTAGGCTAAAAGTCCAAATTCAGGGTGTCAGCTCCAGGGAACGGTTTTCACTCTCTGTCAGTCTTCTCATGAATATTCCCGCGGACTAGGAGCTTCTTCACACAGGGACCCCGAGTCCAAAGGACTTGCTCTTCTCCCAGTGTTTCTTTCTTGGCGTTATGAGGTCCCCCTGTCCCTCTGCTTGATTCTTTCTTTCATATCTCAAGAGATTGCCTCAAGACACAATCCAAACCTGTATGTTGAGTCCTGCCTCACTAACACAACTGTTGCCCATCCTCCCTCATTAACATCATAGGGGCAGCATTTACAACATATAGAAAAATTGGACCCAGCCCAATTGATAACACACATTTTTGGGGGGACAGAATTCAATCCGTGACACAGCCATAGCACGTAACCACTATACCACCAGTCTGGCATTAGTCCAAAAAACAAAAAATAAATGTTGGAGAGGCTGTGGAGAGATTGGAACACTTATACACTGCTGGTGGGAATGTAAAATGGTACAACCACTTTGGAAATCGATTTGACGCTTCCTTAAAAAGCTAGAAATAGAACTACCATAAGATCCAGCAATCCCACTTCTTGGAATATATCCTAGAGAAAGAAGAGCCCTCACATGAACAGATATGTGCACACTCATGTTCATTGCAAGCACTGTTTACAATAGCTAAAAGATGGAAGCAACCAAGGCGTCCATCAACGGATGAAGGAATTAATAAGTTATGGAATATTCACATAATGGAATACTAGGCAATGATTAAGAACAATGATGAATCCATGAGACATCTCATAACATGGAGGAATCGGGAAGGTATTATGGTGAGTGTAATTAGTTGCAAAAGGACAAATATTGTATAAGACCACTATTATAAGAATTCAAGAAAAAGTTTAAACACAGAAGAAAACATTCTTTGATGATTACAAGGGTGGGGAGGGAGGGAGAGGGGTATTCACTAATTAGATAGTAGACAAGAACTATTTTAGGTGAAGGGAAAGTCAACACACAATACAGGAGAGGTCAGCACAACTGGACAAAACCAAAAGCTAAGAAGTTTCCTGAATACAACCAAATGCTTCGAAGGCCAGCATAATAGGGGAGGGGGGTTGGGGACCATGGTTTCAGGGGACATCTAAGTCAATTGGCATAAAAAATGTACTAAGAAAACATTCTGCATTCCACTTTGGTGAGAGGTGTCTGCGGTTTTAAATGCCAGCAAGCGGCCATCTAAGATGCACCTGGAGCAAAGGAGAATGAAGAACACCAAAGACACAAGGTAAATATGAGCCCAAGAGACAGAAAGGGCCACATAAACTGGAGACTCCATCAGCCTGAGACCGGAAGAACTAGGTGGTGCCTGGCTACCATTGATGATTGCCCTGACAGGGAACACAACAGAGAATCCCTGATAAAACAGGAGAACAGTGGGATGCAGACCTCAAATTCTCATCAAAAGACCAGACTTAATGGTCTGAGTGAGACTGGAGGAACCCTAGAGGTCATGGCCCCCGGATGCTGTTAGCCCAAGACTGGAACCATTCCCAAAGCCAACTCCTCAGACAGGGATTGGACTGGACTACACGACAGAAGATGATACTGGTGAGGAGTGAGCTTCTTGACTCAAGTAGCCACATGAGACTATGTGGGCAGCTCCTGTCTAGAGGTGAGATGAGAAGGCAGAGGGGGACAGGAGCTGGTTGAATGGACACGGGGAATACAGGGTAGAGAGGAGGACTGTGCTGTTAGGTTAGGGGGAGAGTAGCTAGGATTACATAGCAAGGTGCATGTAAGTTTTTGTATGAGAGACTGACTTGATTTGTAAACTTTCATTTACATCACAATAAAAATTTTTTTAAAAAGACTTCACCAAAAGAAAAAAAATGGGCAAAAAACATCAACAGGCAATTACCAGTAGTAAAAAAGTTAATGGCTGCTAAACCCATGAAAATATGTTCAGCTTCATTAGTAATCAGAGAAGTGCAAAATCAAACAATAAAAAAATAGCATTTCATTTCCATATAATTTATACACATAATAAGTTTGATCATTCTAAGTGTTTTTAGGATGTAGGGGAACAGGAAGTCATAAACAGGTGGTGGGGGAGTAAAATGGTACAATTTGGGAGAGCAATATGGCAATATCTGGTAAAGCTGAAAATTATTGTTGTTAGAAGCCGTCGAGTCAGTTCTGACTCAGTGACCTTAGATATAACAGAACAAAACATTACCCGATCCTGTGCTATCCTCACAATAGTAGGTATGTTTGAGCCCATTTTTGCAGCCACTGTGTCAATCCATCTCATTGAGAGTTTCCTTTGCTTTCACTGACCTCCTACTTTACCAAACATGATATCTTTTTTTAGCGATTGGTCTTTCCTGATGGCACATTCAAAGTAAGTGAGCCAAAGTTTCACCGTCCTGACTTCAAAGGAGCATTCTGATTGTATTCCTTCTGATACTGATTTGTTCTCCTGGTAGTCCACAGTATATTCAATGTTCTTTACCAACACCACAATTTGAAAGCACTAGTTCTTCTTTAGTCTTCCTAATTCGTTGTCCAGCGTTTGCATGCATATGAGGCAATTGAAAACACCATGGCTTGTGTCAGGTGCACCGTAGTCCTCAAAGTGACATCTTTGCTTTTTAACACTTTAAAAAGGTATTTTACTACAGATTTGCCCAGTGCAATACGTCATTTGGTTTCTTGACTGCTGTTTCCATGGGTGTTGATTTTGGATACCAGCAAAATGAAATCCTTGACAACTTCAATCTTTCCTCCGTTTATCATGATGTTTCATGTTGGTCCAGTTGTGAGGATTTTTGTTTTCTTTATGTTGAGGTTTAATCCATACTGAAGGCTGTGGTCTTTGATCTTCATCAGTAAGTGCTTCAAATCCTCTTCACTTTCAGCAAGTAAGGTTGTGTCATCTGCATAACGCAGGTTGTCAATGAGCCCTCCTCTAACCCTGATCCCGTGTTCTTCTTCATGAAGCCCAGCTTCTCCAATTATTTGCTCAGCATACAAATTGAATAAGTATGGTGAAAGGATACAATACTGATGCACACCTTTCCTGATTTTAAAACATGCAGTATCCTCTTGTTCTGTTCAAACAACTGCCTCTTAATCTACGTATAGGTTCCACATGAGCACAATTAAACCAAACCAAACCCACTGCCGTCGAGTCGATTGCAACTCATAGAGACCCCATAAGACAGAGTAGAACTGCCCGATAGTTTCCAAGGAGCACCTGGTGGATTCAAACTGCTGACCTCTTGGTTAGCAGCCCTAGCACTTAGCCACAATGCCACCAGGGTTTCCGAGCACCATTAAGTGTTCTGTAATTCCTATTCTTTGCAATGTTATCCATAATTTGTTATGATCCACACAATCAAATGCCTTTGGATAGCCAACAAAACACAGGCAAACATCTTTCTCGTGTTCTCTACTTTCATCCAAGATCCATCTGACATCAGCAATGATATCCCTCATTCCATGCCCCTCCTGAATCCAGCTTGTATCTCTGACAGGTTTTGAATTATCTTCGGCAAAAATTTGCTTGTACATGATATTGTTTGATAATTTCTGCATTCCATTGGATCACCCTTCTTTGGAATGGGCATAAATATGGATCTCTTCCAGTCAGTTGGCCAGATAGCTGTCTTCCACATTTCTTGGGATAGACAAGTGAATGCTTCCGGCATTGCATCAGTTTGTTGAAGCATCTCAATTAATATTCTGTCAATTCCTGGAGCCTTGCTTTTTTTGCCAATTCCTTCAGTGCAGGTTCCTTCAGTGATCATATGCTACCTCCTGAAATGGTTGAATGTCAACCAATTCTTTTTGGACAGTGACTCTGTGTATTCCTTTCATCTTCTTTTGATGTCTCCTATGCAGTGCAATTTTTTTGCTCATAGAATCCTTCAGTATTTCAATTTAAGGCTTGAATTTTTCTTCAGTTCTTTTGTCTTGAGAAATGTCAAGTGAGTTCTTCCCTTTTGGTTTTCCAGCTCCAGGTCTTTGCATACTTCCTTATAATACTTTAGTTTGTATTCTCGAGCTGCACATTGAAATCTTCTGTTCAGCTCTTTTACTTCGTCATTTCTTCCATTTGCTTTAGCTACTCAACGTTTAAGAGCAAGTTTCAGAGTCTCTTCTGACATTCATTTTGATTCTTTCTTTCCTGTCTTTTCAATGGCCTTTTCCTTTCTTCATGTATGATAAATTTGATATCAACCCACAACTCTTCTGGTCTGCAGTCATCACTGGTCAAATTTATTTTTGAGATGGTCTCTAAATTCCAGCAGTGTCATGGATTGAATTGTGTCCCCCCAAAATATGTGTCAACTTGGTTAAGCCATGATTCCCAGTATTGTGTTGTTGTCCTCCATTTTATGATTTTCTTATATGTTATAAATCATAATTTCTACCAGTGGTTAAAGAGGATTAGGGTGGAAGGTAACACCCTTGCTCAGGTCACACCCTTGATTCAATGTAAAGGGAGTTTCCCTGGGGTATGACCTGTACCACCTTTTACCTTACAGGAGATAAAAGGAAAGGGAAGCAAGCAGAGAGTTGGGGACTTCATACCACCAAGAATGCAGTGCCAGGAGCAGACCGCATCCTTGGACCCAGGGTTCCTGCTCAGAGAAGCTCCTAGTCCAGGAGAAGATTGATGACAAAGACCTTTCTCCAGAGCCAAGAGAGAAAGCCTTCCCTTGGAGCTGATGCCCTGAATTTGGACTTCTAGCCTACTAGACTGTGGGAGAATAAATTTATCTTTGTTGAAGATAGCCACCTGTGGTATTTCTGTTATAGCAGCGTTAGATGACTAAGATAAGTGGAATATACTCAAGGTCATACTTTGGCTCTCATGAACTTGTTTTAATTTTCTTCATCTTCGACTTGAGCTTGCATAGGAGCAATTGATGGTCTGTTCCACAGTCAGCCCCTGGCCTTGTTCTGACTGAGGATATTGAGCTTTTTCGTTGTCTCTTTCCACAAATGTAGTTCATTTGATTCTGTTTGTTTCCACTTGGTAAGGTCCACGTGTATAGTCGTTGTTTATGTTGTTGAAAAAAAGTATTTTTGATGAATAAGTCTTTGGTCTTGCAAAATTTCATCATGAGATCTCCAATATTTTTTCTATCACCAAGGCCACATTTTCCAATTACTGATCCTTCTTCTTTGTTTCCAACTTTCACATTCCAATCACCAGGAATTATCAATGCATGTCGATTGCATGTTTGATCATTTTCAGACTGCAGATGTTGGTAAAAATCTTCAGTTTCTTCATCTTTAGCATTAGTGGTTGGTGGGTAAGTTAGAAAACTTGTCGTGTTAACAGGTCTTCCTTGTAGGCGCATGGATATTATCCTATCACTGACAACATTGTACTTCAGGCTAGATCTTGAAATGTTCTTTTTGACCATGAACGTGATGCTGTTCCTCTTCAATTTGTCATTCCCAACATAGCGGATCACATCAGCATATGAAGGTCTTGAAAGCTTCGCTCCATCCACATCATTAATGTTGACTGTACTTTGAGGAAACAGTTCTTCCCCAGACATATTTTGAGTGCCTTCCAATCTGAGAGGTTCATCTTCCAGCACTGTATCACACAATATTCCACTGCTATCCTTAAGCTTCTCACTGGCTTTTTTTTTCCAGAAGTAGATCAGGAGGTCCTTCTTCCTATGTCTTAGTCTGGAAGGTCTGCTGAAACCTGTCTACCATGGGTGGCCCAGCTGGTATTTAACATAGTGATGACATATGTTCCAGCATCACAGCAATATGTGAGCCACCACAGTATGCCAAGCTGACAGGTGGTGGAAAGCTGAAAATGAGTACTAACAATTCCAGGTCTAAGAAAGAACTACCCTAGAAAAATACTTTCCCGGCGGGGCCAAGATGGCGGACTAGGTAGACGCTACCTCGGATCCCTCTTGCAACAAAGACATGGAAAAACAAGTGAATCGATCACATACATAACAATCTACGAACCCCGAACAACAAACACAGATTTAGAGATGGAAAACGAACAAATACGGGGAAGCAGCGACTGTTTTCGGAGGCTGGAGCCAGCGTCCCAGTCAGCGGATTTTCTGGAAAAACAAGTTTCCCAGTGATGGCTCGGAGACAGCAGTCAATATCAAAAAACATAAAGAAGCAGACAATGATAGCTTCTACAACCCCCCAAACAAAAGAATCAAAATCTTTCCCAAATGAAGATACAATCCTGGAATTATCAGATACAGAATATAAAAAACTAATTTACAGAATGCTTCAAGACATCAGAAACGAAATAAGGCAAACTGCAGAAAAAGCCAAGGAACACACTGATAAAACAGTTGAAGAACTCAAAAAGATTATTCAAGAACATAGTGGAAAAATTAATAAGTTGCAAGAATCCATAGAGAGACAGCATGTAGAAATCCAAAAGATTAACAATAAAATTACAGAATTAGACAATGCAATAGGAAGTCAGAGGAGCAGACTCGAGCAATTAGAATGCAGACTGGGAAATCTGGAGGACCGGGGAATTAACACCAACATAACTGAAAAAAAATCAGATAGAAGAATTAAAAAAAAAACGAAGAAACCCTAAGAATCATGTGGGACTCTATCAAGAAGGATAACTTGCGTGTGATTGGAGTCCCAGAACAGGGAGGGAGGACAGAAAACACAGAGAAAATAGTTGAAGATCTGCTGACAGAAAACTTCCCTGACATCATGAAAGACGAAAGGATATCTATCCAAGATGCTCATCGAACCCCATTTAAGACTGATCCAAAAAGAAAAACACCAAGACATATTATCATCAAACTTGCCAAAACCAAAGATAAAGAGAAAATTTTAAAAGCAGCCAGGGAGAAAAGAAAGGTCTCCTTCAAGGGAGAATCAATAAGAATAAGTTGAGACTACTCAGCAGAAACCATGCAGGCAAAAAGGGAATGGGACGACATATACAGAGCACTGAAGGAGAAAAACTGCCAGCCAAGGATCATATATCCAGCAAAACTCTCTCTGAAATATGAAGGCGAAATTAAGATATTTACAGATAAACACAAGCTTAGAGAATTTGCAAAAACCAAACCAAAGCTACAAGAAATACTAAAGGATATTGTTTGGTCAGAAAACGAATAATATCAGATACCAGCACAACACAAGGTCACAAAACAGAACATCCTGATATCAACTCAAATAGGGAAATCACAAAAACAAATTAAGATTAATTAAAAAAAAATACTCATAACAGGGAATCACTGAAGTCAATATGTAAAAGATCGCAATAATCAAAAAGAGGGACTAAATACAGGTGGCATGAAACTGCCATATGGAGAGTGATACAAGGCGATATAGAACAATACAAGTTAGGTTTTTACTTAGAAAAATAGGGGTAAATATTAAGGTAACCACAAAGAGGTATAACAACTCCATAACTCAAGATAAAAGCCAAGAAAAACGTAACGACTCAACAAACATAAAGTCAAAGACTACAAAAATGAGGATCTCACAATTTACTAAGAAAAACGTCTCAGCACAAAAAAGTATGTGGAAAAATGAAATTGTCAACAACACACATAAAAAGGCATCAAAATGACAACACTAAACACTTATTTATCTATAATTACGCTGAATGTAAATGGATTAAATGCTCCAATAAAGAGACAGAGAGTCTCGGACTGGATAAAGAAACACGATCCGTCTATATGCTGCCTACAAGAGACACACCTTAGACTTAGAGACACAAACAAACTAAAACTCAAAGGATGGAAAAAAATATATCAAGCAAACAATAAGCAAAAAAGAAGAGGAGTAGCAATATTAATTTCTGACAAAATAGACTTTAGACTTAAATCCACCACAAAGGACAAAGAAGGACACTACATAATGATAAAAGGGACAATTGATCAGGAAGACATAACCATATTAAATATTTATGCACCCAATGACAGGGCTGCAAGATACATAAATCAAATTTTAACAGAATTGAAAAGTGAGATAGATACCTCCACAATTATAGTAGGAGACTTCAACACACCACTTTCGGAGAAGGACAGGACATCCAGTAAGAAGCTCAATAGAGACAGGGAAGATCTAATTACAACAATCAACCAACTTGACCTCATTGACTTATACAGAACTCTCCACCCAACTGCTGCAAAGTATACTTTTTTTTCTAGCACACATGGAACATTCTCTAGAATAGACCACATATTGGGTCATAAAACAAACCTTTGCAGAATCCAAAACATCGAAATATTACAAAGCATCTTCTCAGACCACAAGGCAATAAAACTAGAAATCAATAACAGAAAAACTAGGGAAAAGAAATCAAATACTTGGAAACTGAACAATACCCTCCTGAAAAAAGACTGGGTTATAGAAGACATTAAGGAGGGAATAAGGAAATCCATAGAATGCAACGAGAATGAAAATACTTCCTACCAAAACCTCTGGGACACAGCAAAAGGAGTGCTCAGAGGCCAATTTATATCGATAAATGCACACATACAAAGAGAAGAAAGAGCCAAAAGCAGAGAACTGTCCCTACAACTTGAACGAATACAAAGGGAGCAACAAAAGAACCCATCAGGCACCAAAAGAAAACAAATAATAAAAATTAGAGCTGAACTAAATGCATTAAAAAAAAAAAAAGAGAACAGAAAAACAATTGAAAGAATTAACAAAGCCAAAAGCTGGTTCTTTGAAAAAATTAACAAAATTGATAAACCATTGGCCAGACTGACTAAAGAAATACAGGAAAGGAAACAAATAACCCAAATAAGAAACGAGATGGGCCACATCACAACAGACCCAACTGAAATTAAAAGAATCATATCAGATTATTACGAAAAATTATACTCTAACAAATTTGCAAACCTAGAAGAAATGGATGAATTCCTGGAAAAACACTACCTACCTAAACTAACACATTCAGAAATAGAACAACTAAATAGACCCATAACAAAAAAAGAGATTGAAACGGTAATCAAAAAACTCCCAACAAAAAAAAGCCCTGGCCCGGACGGCTTCACGGCAGAGTTCTACCAAACTTTCAGAGAAGAGTTAACACCACTACTACTAAAGGTATTTCAAAGCATAGAAAACGACGGAATACTACCCAACTCATTCTCTGAAGCCACCATCTCCCTGATACCAAAACCAGGTAAAGACATTACAAAAAAAGAAAATTACAGATCTATATCCCTCATGAACATAGATGCAAAAATCCTCAACAAAATTCTAGCCAATAGAATTCAACAACATATCAAAAAAATAATTCACCCTGATCAAGTGGTATTTCTACCAGGTATGCAAGGCTGGTTTAATATCAGAAAAACCATTAATGTAATCAACTACATAAATAAAACAAAAGACAAAAACCACATGATCTTATCAATAGATGCAGAAAAGGCATTTGACAAAGTCCAACACCCATTCATGATAAAAACTCTCACCAAAATAGGAATTGAAGGAAAATTCCTCAACATAATAAAGGGCATCTATGCAAAGCCAACAGCCAACATCACTCTAAATGGAGAGAACTTGAAAGCATTTCCCTTGAGAACGGGAACCAGACAAGGATGCCCTTTATCACCGCTCTTATTCAACATTGTGCTAGAAGTCCTACCCAGGGCAATTAGGCTAGACAAAGAAATAAAGGGCATCCGGATTGGCAAGGAGGAAGTAAAATTAGCTCTATTTGCAGATGACATGATCTTATACACAGAAAACCCTAAGGAATCCTCCAGAAAACTACTGAAACTAATAGAAGAGTTTGGCAGAGTCTCAGGTTATAAGATAAACATACAAAAATCACTTGGATTCCTCTACATCAACAAAAAGAACACCTAAGAGGAAATAACCAAATCAATACCGTTCACAGTAGCCCCCAAGAAGATAAGATACTTAGGAATAAATCTTACCAAGGATGTAAAAGACCTATACAAAGAAAACTACAAAGCTCTACTACAAGAAATTCAAAAGGACATACTTAAGTGGAAAAACATACCCTGCTCATGGATAGGAAGACTTAACATAGAAAAAATGTCTTTTCTACCAAAAGCCATCTATACATATAATGCACTTCTGATCCAAATTCCAATGTCATTTTTTAAGGTGATAGAGAAACAAATCACCAACTTCATATGGAAGGGAACGTAGCCCCGGATAAGCAAAGCATTACTGAAAAAGAAGAAGAAAGTGGGAGGCCTCACTCTACCTGATTTCAGAACCTATTATATAGCCACAGTAGTCAAAACAGCCTGGTATTGGTACAACAACAGGCACATAGACCAGTGGAACAGAATTGAGAACCCAGATATAAATCCATCCACATATGAGCAGCTGATATTTGACAAAGGCCCAGTGTCAGTTAACTGGGGAAAAGATAGTCTTTTTAACAAATGGTGCTGGCATAACTGGATATCCATTTGCAGAAAAATGAAACAGGACCCATACCTCACAGCAAGCACAAAAAGTAACTCCAAGTGGATCAAAGACCTAAACATAAAGACTAAAACGATAAATATCACGGAAGAAAAAATAGGGACACCCCTAGGAGCCCTAATACAAGGCATAAACAGAATACAAAACATTACCAAAACTGACGAAGAGAAACCAGATAACTGGGAGCTCCTAAAAATCAAACACCTATGCTCATCTAAAAAAAGAGACTTCACCAAAAGAGTAAAAAGACCACCTACAGACTGGGAAAGAATTTTCAGCTATGACATCTCCGACCAGTGCCTGATCTCTAAAATCTATATGATTCTGTCAAAACTCAACCACAAAAAGACAAACAACCCAATCAAGAAGTGGGCAAAGGATATGAACACACACTTCACTAAAGAAGTTATTCAGGCAGCCAACAGATACATGAGAAAATGCTCTCGATCATTAGCCATTAGAGAAATGCAAATTAAAACTACGATGAGATTCCATCTCACTCCAACAAGGCTGGCATTAATCCAAAAAACACAACATAATACATGTTGGAGAGGCTGCGGAGAGATTGGAACTCTTATACACTGCTGGTGGGAATGTAAAATGGTACAACCACTTTGGAAATCTATCTGGCATTATCTTAAACAGTTAGAAATAGAACTACCATACAACCCAGAAATCCCACTCCTCGGAATATACCCTAGAGAAACGAGAGCCTTCACACAAACAGATATATGCACACCCATGTTTATTGCAGCTCTGTTTACAATAGCAAAAAGCTCGAAGCAACCAAGGTGTCCATCAACGGATGAATGGGTAAATAAATTGTGGTATATTCACACAATGGAATACTACGCATCGATAAAGAACAGTGACGAATCTGTGAAACATTTCATAACATGGAGGAACCTGGAAGGCATTATGCTGAGCGAAATCAGTCAGAGGCAAAAGGACAAATATTGTATAAGACCACTATTATAAGATCTTGAGAAATAGTATAAACTGAGAAGAACACATACTTTTGTGGTTACGAGGGGGGATGTGGGGGGGAGGGAGAGGGTTTTTTACTGATTAATTAGTAGATAAGAACTGCTTTAGTCGAAGGGAAGGACAACACTCAATACATGGAAGGTCAGCTCAATTGGACTGGACCAAAAACAAAGAAGTTTCCAGGATAAAATGAATGCTTCAAAGGTCAGCGGAGCAAGGGCGGGGGTCTGGGGAACATGGTTTGCGGGGACTTCTAAGTCAATTGGCAAAATAATTCTATTATGAAAACATTCTGCATCCCACTTTGAAATGTGGCGTCTGAGGTCTTAAATGCTAACAAGCGGCCAACTAAGATGCATCAATTGGTCTCAACCCACCTGGAGTAAAGGAGAATGAAGAACACCAAGGTCACACGACAACTAAGAGCCCAAGAGACAGAAAGGGCCACATGAACCAGAGACCTACATCATCCTGAGACCAGAAGAACTAGTTGGTGCCGGGCCACAATCGATGACTGCCCTGACAGGGAGCACAATAGAGAACCCCTGAGGGAGCAGGAGATCAGTGGGATGCAGACCCCAAATTCTCATAAAAAGACCATACTTAATGGTCTGACTGAGACTAGAGGAATCCCGGCGGTCATGGTCCCCAAACCTTCTGTTGGCACAGGACAGGAACCATCCCCGAAGACAACTCATCAGACATGGAAGGGACTGGACAGTGGGTGGGAGAGAGATGCTGATGAAGAGTGAGCTACTTGTATCAGGTGGACATTTGAGACTGTGTTGGCATCTCTTGTCTGGAGGGGGGATGGGAGGATAGAGAGAGTTGGAAGCTGGCAAAATTGTCACGAAAGGAGAGACTGGAAGGGCTGACTCATTAGGGGGAGAGCAAGTGGGAGTATGGAGTAAGGTGTGTATAAACTTATATGTGACAGATTGACTTGATTTGTAAATGTTCACTTGAAGCTCAATAAAAGTTAATAAAAAAATACTTTCCCATTGTATACAAGGAGACTTAGACATGAATATTCATCACAATGTTTTGTGCAATAGAAAAAAAATTGGAAACAATACACAGGAGAATAGGTAAATAAACCAAAGTATATTCATAAAACAAAACACTATACACCACTTAAAAATGAATTAACTGTGGCCACCTGCGTCAACATGACAAAACACAAAAACATAACATTGAGTGAATAAAGCACATTGCAGAAGGCTAGAGTATGGTTTTATTTACAAGAAGTTTAAATGTATTCAAAGCAACATTATATATTGTTTGTGGATATTTAAATTTGCGGTAAAATTAGAAAAATATACATGGGAATGATGAACATTAAATTCAAGATAGCGGTTAACTCTGGGGCGAGAAGAGAATCGGACTGAGGAGGTGATACACAGATGCTTCAACTGAATCGTCAATATTGTGTGCCTTAAGAAAGATCTGAAGCAGATATGCCAAAATCTTAAGATCTACAAAAGCCAAGCGATGCGCCCATGGACATTTTCTGTGTCATTCTCTACACATTTCCATATACATGGAATATTTCACAATTTATTAAGAAAAAAAGTTGAAGAAGTTGAGTTATGGGGGATAATATAGGAAAATAGTTGGGAATGACACACAGAACGATTTAGACTTAATTCTGCAGGAAATGAGGAGTCATGGAAGATTTCTGAGCAGAGGAGTGTTGGGATCAGAGTTTTACTTTAGAACAGGTCCCATAGGGAGAGCAGTTAGGCAGCTACTGCACTAGTCCAGGTGCAGAAAGATGGGCCAGATGATAAAGGCCCAAGCATGGGCAGCAGCCTTGGAGTGGGAGAAGAGAGGATGATGAATCTGGGAGACACTGTGGAGACAGAAGAAATGAGATTTGGCTTTCAAATCAGACCTACGAGAGCCTGCCAAAATTTTATATCTTGAAAACCTTAGCAGAGAGTAAGCGAGCAAACATCATCATAAATTATGGAACCAAGCCCTAGGTCTCTCTGGTAGTCGCAGTAATAAAAAGGAATGTTTCTTGAATAGTTCAGTGTTAGTCTGTCAATACAGAAGCAGGAAGAAGAAAAACACATGCTTTCTTTGCTGCACAGGTAAGAGCACCTGCAAGCAGCCTGTCTAAAAATACAGTGGGTTACCCATCTTCTGGTGCTGAAGGGCAGGGCAGGGGTGGGAGAAGGGGGAGCACACCCAGAAATCACTTCCCTGTGGGCAGGAACACCTGAAGGAAAATCATTGGCCCAAATAACTGGCCTCTCTTCTTGCTACTGGAAACCCTGGTGGCATAGTGGCTGCTAACAAAAAGGTGGGCAGTGCGAATCCATCAGGCGCTCATTGGAAACCTGATGCGGCAGTTTTACTCTGTCCTATAGGGTCCTATGAGTCGTAATCGACTCTACAACAATGGGTTTGGTTTTGGTCCTTTTGCTACTTCCCTACTCAGAGCGTAACAATGGTTGTATTTTGTCTTTCCAAATGCAGAAACGACTCTGGATTTCAGTATTTCATAATTATTAGGTTTGTGCGCTAGTCCAAGCTGTCCAAACTAGTCTCATCCTAGGAAACAGTGCAGCTACATCCGAGGGCCAGTGGGTGTGGCTGACTAGACTTAATGTAGATAAGTTTGGGAAGATAAGTTTTAATCTTTGGTTATAGATTCTAGAATTTCATCTCTGAACAGGACATTAATGACCACCTTGCCTACGGGTTCTCACATTTTCCCACCCTCCAGTATGTGAGGAGGGAGCCCTGGTGGCACAGTGGTTAAGTGCTTGGGTGCTAACTGAAAGGTCATTGGTTTGAACCCACCAGCCTCTCTGCAGGAGAAAGATGTGGCAGTCTGCTTCCATAAAGATTGAAAAAAAGAAAACTCATTGCCATTGAGTCCATTCCAACTCGATGGCAGTGGGTTGGGTTTGGGAGTATGTGAGGGGACTGCTGCATTTCCAGCAGGACCGATGACTGACAATGGCAGTGGTTTTCAATGAGGGAAAGAGCTGCTGACTCCCAAGCTACGGCTTTCCCCCACTTCCAAGCAGACCTGATAGCCTAGCCCCAATCCATCAATGAGTGGGATTCTAGGGCTCCATTGCATTTCCAGCTTGTATAGACTGATTGCATTAATGGTGCCAAACAAATGGTCTCCTTGTATCCATTCTTTGACCTTCCATTCTGACTCGGTCCTCAGCCACAGTGCTTGTTTTAGCCAATAGGCTGTTAGTAAACATAACATAAGCAGAGTATTGAAAAGCCCATGCATGTTCTTGCTTGCCCTCTCTCATGATTGGACTTGCTCCTTCTTGTATCTCTGCCATGGCAAGAGAACATACTACATATGTTCACACAAAGACTAGTACACAGATGTTGATAGCATCATTATTTTTAATAGCCAAAAAGTATAAGCAATCAAAATGTACATCAACTGACAGATGGATAAACATAAGGTGGTCTATCCATACAATGAAATATTATTCAGCCATAAAGAGAAATTAAGTCCTGGCATGTGCTATGACATGGATGAACCTTAAAAATATGATGCTGAGTGAAATAAGCCAGATATGAAAGGATGAATACTGTATGATTCCATTTATATAAAATGTCCAGTATAGGCAAACCTATAGAGACAAAAACTAGATTATTGGTTGCTTAGGATTGGGGAGGGGAATACTGGGGACATAGGAGATTGACTGATACTGGTTATTGGTTTTCTTTTAGGGTGATTAAAATGTTCTAAAACTGATCATGGGAGGCACATATAGGAAGTGACTTTTATATGACTTGAAATGTGCTGTCCTTGGAAAATCTAAATTTGATCACTCCTTTCACAACACTTATTGACAAATTGCAATCATTTTATGTATTCAACTGGTTTTTTTTGGTGCATGTCTCTTCATTGCCATCCTCACCACATCTTCATAGCAGCTCTGCATTAAACACACCCCTGGCTGAAAGCTCCATAAAAGCAGGTGCTATGATCTGTCTTGTTTGCCACTGTACCCTCAGGACCTCAAACAGTGTCCGGCATGCAGTAGGTGCTCATTATATATCAATAAATGATAGAAATGACTCCTCCAATTATATTTCTAAAAATATTTTATGGTTCTGCTACAATGAAGAACAATATTTTACAGATGAATTTTATGTAAAACTTCAACTGCCATTTTCTGGTAGAAGAGATGGGCCAGCAGCAGCCATCTTACGAGAATGTTTAAAAGGTCAGGAAAGTGGTAGGGACTTAGTGGTAGGGAGAATGGAGAGCAAGAGTCAAAGCAAAGACATATTTAGGATGTAACATTGGCAGAATTTGTCAAAAGGTTGGATGTAAAGAGTGAGAGAGTTGGATTTAGATTTCTGGTTTGGGATTCTTACCGTATATTGCCTAAATGGGAGGACATAGGGAAAATAATCATCTCTCCTGACCCTCTCATAGAGAATGGATCACTCCCTCCTCACTCTGTGACCACTTTGCCACCCAAAAACTCGTGTCATAAGACATCAGAGACATTAGGGCCCTTGCTAGAGTACATAAATACCTCTCATACAGGCCTGGAAATCCCTTGAGGGCAGGGATCTTGTCTAATTCTGTATAATTCTGTCCGGATCTCAAGTGCCAAGCTTAGTGTCAAACAAAAAACCCAGAACGAAACAAACAAATCTACAATCAAGAAACAAAAATAACTACTGAATGTCCCAAAGACAGCAGACAATATCAAAACATATGAAAAAAAAAAAAAAAAACAGGAGAGGATGATTCCTGTAGGCTTCCAAAATAAAACAGCAGATGACTTCCCAGTAGAAGAAACGGCACTAGAACTACCTGATAGGGAATTCAAACCTCTAATATTCAGAGTTATCCAAGAGTTGAAGCAAAAGCAGACAAAAATGAGGAAAAAATAGACAAATTCACGGAAAAGACAAATTCATGGAAAATACAAACAAAAAATGGAAAAATTCAGGAAAAGAATACAGGAACAAAATGCAAAATAAATTCAAAACTAGAAATCATACAAAAACAACAATGAGAAATCCAAAAGATAAACAAGATTTCAGAAATGGACAGTGTCATAGAAGGGCTGAGGAGCGGGTTTAAAACCATGGAAGAGAGGATCAGAGAAGTTGAAGACAAACATGTGGATACAACTCTGAGGAAAAATCAGAAAAAAAGAACAAAGAAAAACGAAGAAACCCTGAGAACTATGTGGAATACAATCAAAAGCAAAAATTTGCCAGAGATCAGAGTTTCAGAACAGGGGGAGAAAACAGAAAACACTGAGAGGATCATTGAAGAACTGCTGACAGAAAACTTCCCTAATATCATGAAAGATGAAAAGCTCACCACCCAAGAAGCTCAATGAACCCCCTATAAGATAGACCCCAAAAGAAAATCACCAAGGCACACCACAATCACATTCGCTAAAACCAAAGACAAAGAAAAAAATCCTGAGAGCAGCTCAAGAAAACAAAAAGTCACATACACAGGAGAAACAACAAGACTAAGCTCTGATTATTTGGCAGAAGCCATGCAGGCAAAAAGGCAATCGGATGACATGTATAAAATCTTGAAAGAAAAAAATTGCCAACCACAAATAATATATCCCTCAAAACTTTCATTCAAATATGATGGTGAAGTTAGGACATTTCCAGATAAACAGAAATTAAGGGAATATGTAAAAACTGAACCAAACTGTCTTGGTCATCTAGTGCTGCCATAACAGAAATACCCCAAGTGGATGACTTTAACAAAGAGAAATTTATTTTTTCACAATCTAGTAGGTTACAAGTCCAAATTCAGAGCATTGGCTCCAGGGGAAGGCTTTCTCTCTCTGGCAGCTCTGAAGGAAGGTCCTTGTCCTCAATCTTCCCATGGTCAAGGAGTTTCACAGGTGCAGGAACCTTGGGCCCAAAGGACCCACTCTGCTCCTGGTGCTGCTTTCTTGGTGGTATGAAGTCCCCAACTCCCTTCTTGCTTACCTTTCCTTGAGAGATAAAAAGTGGTGCAGGCCACATCCCAGAGAAACTCCCTTTACATTGGATCAGGGAGGTGACCTGGGTAAGGGTGGTGTTACAATCCCACCCTAATCCTCTCAACAAAAAATTACAACCACAAAATGGAGGACGACCACACGATACTGGGAATCATGGCCTAACCAAGTTGACACATATTTTGGGGGGGACACAGTTCAATCCATGACATTCCACCATTTGGCCCTCCAAAATCAAACTCTTGCAACATGCAAAACATATACCATCATATCATAGCAAAAGTCTTAACTCCAAGTCCAAAATCCAAAAATTCCTCTTTGTGAAATCTAGAATACAATTATCTGCTTCCAATTGTACAATGGCAGAACAGGCACAAGCTAGACATTTCCATTACAAATGGGAGAAACTGGGAGGAAAAGAAGGCATAACAAGCACCAAACAAGTCAGCAGGACACATTACATTAGCGCACAAAGTTTTGAAAATAATCCCCTGTTCTCTGAGACAATTTACATAATAGCCCTGTGCTCCAGACTCTAGGTATTGGCCACACTCTCCAGATTCTGAGTGGAGGCCCCTCAGCCCTGGACTTCAACTCTGCCTTCCAGGTGTACTGGGATGGCAACTCTGTTCCCTCAGCTTTAGGTGCACCATTCTCCTTAACCATTGGAGTGGAAACTCCACCCTTAGAAACACCAGAGGCCATGGCTCCACCCTTTGAAACCTCTGAGGTCATGGCCATACCTTTTGAGACTGAGGCAGCACAACTTCTTGTGTTCCTTGTCTCCTCAGCTTCTGCTTCATGGTTTCTTGGCCTCTCAACTCTTCAGGCCTCATGCCTGCATCTGCCTTGCTGGGGCAAGTGTTCCAAAGCTCTGCAGCTCCACCAACAAGTGCCTGGAGGCACCCCCCTCCGCCAGGAAGCTTCCTGCATACAGGCACTCAGCTGTCTTGATCCATGGGTCGGCTCCAGCGCCATCTCATGCTGGTCTCCTGGTTCTCCTGCTGCTGGTTCTCTGCTGTTGCCGCTTCTCTGCCACTGCAGGTTCTCTGCTGCGCTGGTCCTCTGCAGCTATTGCAACTCTATCCATTCAATTTCAAAACTGTTTCTACATTTTAGGCATCTATTAGAGCAGCACCCCACTCTCTCAGTACCAAATTCTGTCTTAGTCGTCCAGTGCTGCCATAACAGAAATACCACAAGTGGATGGCTTTAACAAAGAGAAATTTATTTTTTCAAGTCTAGTAGCTTACAAGTCCAAATTCAGGGCATCAGCTCCAAGGGAAGGCTTTCTCTCTCTGGCAGCTCTAGAGGAAGGTCCTTGTCCTCAATCTTCACATGGTAGAGGAGCTTCTCAGGTGCAGGGACCCCAGGCCCAAAGGAAGCACTCTACTCGTGGTGCTACTTTCTTGGTGCTATGAGGTTCCCAACTCTCTGCTTGCTTACCTTTCCTTTTATCTCTTGAGATATAAAAGGTGGTGCAGGCCACATCCCAGGGAAACTCCCTTTACTTTGGATCAGAGAGGTGACCTGAGTAAGGGTGGTGTTACAATCCCACCCTAATCCTCTCAACCAAAAATTACAATCACAAAATGGAGGACAACCACATGATACTGGGAATCATGGCCTAAACAAATTGACACATATTTTGGGGGGGGGCCACAATTCAGCCCATGATACAAACCTACAAGAATTATTAAAGGGAGTCCTTTAGTCTGAGAACAAATAACATCAGACTACAGCCTGAATCTAGGATGCAAGATTGTACCAGATAGACACCAACTGAGGAAATGAACTCTCAAGGGCTATCCAAAACTAAAAGAATTACAACAGGGAACTAGAGAGGTTAATCTGTAAATGACAACAACGTCAGGACACTAAAAGAGGGAATAAATGGTGTAGGTATAGCACTTTCTACTGGAGCAGAAGGCAAGGCAGTACCAAGTAATAATAGACTGGTTCAATCCTAGGAAGATAAGGTAAATTTCAAGGTAACCACAAAGAAAGTTAACAAACCTACTCATCAAGATAAAGAAAAACATAAAGTCTCAATAAAAAGAAAATCCACGAAAACAAAAGAAATGAAGAAGAAATCCACAAACAAAAGGAATTTAGCACAGAAGAGTAAGAAGAACAAAGAAAATGTCAGCACCACAAAAAAACCACTACAAAATGACAACAATAAACTCACACCTGTCAATAATTATACTGCATGTAAATGGCCTAAATGCAACCATAAAGAAACAGAGTGACAGAATGGATTTTTTAAAAAGGATCCATTAATATGCTGTCTACAAGAGACACACCTTAGAAACAAAAGTGTAAATTTATTTAGAAACCAAAGGATGGAAAAAAATATGTCAAGCAAATAACCTCCAAAAAAGAGCAGGCTTGGCAATACTAATCTTAGCTAAAACAGACTTTAAAAATCCACCATAAAGGACAAAGAAGGGCACTATATAATGATTAAAGGGACTATCCATCATGAAAACTTAACCATAATAAACATCTACGCACCCAATGACAGGACTCCAAGATACGTAAAACAAACTCTAGTGACACTGAAAACAGAAACTGACAGTTCCACAGTAATAGTAGGAGACTTCAACACACCACTCTCAGTAAAGGACAGAACATCTAGAAAGAAACTCAACAAAGATACAGAAGAGCTACATGGCACAATCAGTCAACTTGACCTCATAGGCATATATAGAACACTCCACCCAACAGCAGCAAAATACACATCCTTTTCCAATGTACATGGAACGTTTTCCAGAATAGACCACATCTTAGGCCACAGAGCAACCCTCGACAAAATCCAAAACACTGAGATAATACAAAGAATCTTCTCTGATCACAACACCATCAAAGTAGAAATTAACACCACGAAGAGTAAGGAAAAAAGAACAATTGCATAGAAACTGAATAACACCCAGCTAAGAAACCACTGGGTAATAAAAGAAATCAGAGATGGAATAAAAAAAAAAAATCCTAGAATCAAAAGAGAATGAAAACGCATCATACCAAAACCTTTGGGATACAGCAAAGACAGTGTTCGTAGGCCAATTTATAGCAATAGCTGCACATATCAAAAAAAGAAGAAAGGAGCAAAATCAAGACGTTAGCTACACAACTTGAACAAATAGAAAGAGAGCAGCAAAAGGAGCCCACAGCCACCAGAAGAAAGGAAATAATAAAGATCAGAGCAGAAATAAAAGAAATAGAGAGTAGATAAACAGTAGAAAGAATCAACAAAACTAGAAGTTGCTTCTTTGAAAGGATCAATAAAATCGACAACCACTGGCCAAACTGACAAAAGAAAAGCAGGATAGGGTGCAAATAACCCAAATAAGAAATGAAATGGGGGACATTACAGCAGACTGAACTGAAATAAAAAGTGTCATAACAGAGTACTATGAAAAACTATATTTGAACAAATTTGAAAACTTAGAGGAAATGGACAAATTTCTAGAAACACACTACCTATCCAAACTAACACGAAATGATGTTGGAAGTCTGAATAGACCCATAACAAGAGAAGAGATTAAAAAGTTATTTTTTTTAAAAATCCCAGAAATGATTAGAGGCTGAGCCAAGATGGAGGAATAGACAGATGCTTCCTGCGAACACTCTGTACAACAAAGACCTGAAAATACAAGTGAAACGAGTACCTTTATGACAAGCTAGGAGCCCTGAGCATCAAAGGCAAGCTTAGAAAACAAACTGAGGGGCAGGGGGAGAAAGAGACAGTTCAGAAGTGGAGGGGAGTTACTGCACCTGAATCACGGGAAGCCCTCAGGCACCATTCCTGGAGCGGCAGTGACAGGCTGGTACTAGCATTCCTGTGCAGTTTCCTCAGGAAGAAGCAGCCAGCCACACAGCCTACTTACACCTCCGGAACCAGAGAAGAACAGCGCTCTTGGCAAAAGCTAAGTACTCTGTATATTTTACCGTGCACCCAGCCACCAAGCCGGCTTCAGTGGCTGAATTCTCTGGGCCTCAGATATGCCCTGTTGAGTGCCTAGAGCCATCCTCCTGCCTTGGAGAAAGAAAAAATTTGCAATTGGGGGAAAAGATAATTTGCCAGCTCCACTAACCGGGGAAGCTCAGGACAGAAGCGGCTCCTGTCCAGACATAAATGGCCCATGGACTTTGAATACCTTTCCCCTCTGCATAGACCTGTGTGGGCCTATTGCAGGAGAATAGGCCATTGTTGGCAGACTCCAACCATTTCATCTCTGCGGTGGAGAGTTGGGTGTTTGATGTTTGACATTGCTTTGCCTATTAAACAGGGTCCTCACCTACCCACATCAGGGGCCTAAGGACTGGTAGCTCCACTCAGGTCACCCAGTCACCCATGACAGGCATCCAAGGATAACTGGTACCCTCCAGTCCTTACAAACAAAAACATTTGGTGCCCATGGTCTGTCTGCAGAACACACCCACCTGTACACTCTAGGGATCAGGGACAAGCTTTCCTCAGATACACGTGGGGGACAATTCTCAGTACCCTGCTTTGTTCAGAGTGTGACCCCCTGCTGCAATCAGATACTGGTACCTACACCAATTACCCCTGCCCCTCTAAGACTTTAGGACAAAGCCCATACCACACACTTGATGATCAGGTTCCTGGACACCTGAGCTGAATTCATACAAGAAAACTGAATGGCCTCCTAGACTGATATACCTGATAACAGCTCTAGCCAGTTGGGGACAGGACACCAGAGCTCCAAAGGCAAAAATAATCAAGCCAGCTCACTCAAACAACCCATTTGGGCATATCAAAACAAAACAAAGCAAGTAGCTACAACACAGTAAGCAAACATAAAATAAACTAATACAGTAACTTATAGATGGCTTGGAGACAACAGTCAGTATGAAGTTACTTAAAGAAACAGACCATGATCACCTCAACAAGCTCTCAGAACAAGGAATCCAGGGATCTTCTAGATGAAAGTGCATTCCTGGAATTACGAGAGGTAGAATACAAAAGATTAACACACAGAACCCTTTAAGACATCAGGAAGGAAATGAGGCAATATGCAGAACAAGACAAGGAATACACAGATAAAGCAATTGAAGAAATTAGAAAGATTATTCAGGAACATAATGAAAAGTTAATAAGCTGGAAAAATCCAAAGACAGAAATCAGAAATACAGAAGATTAACAATAAAATTACAGAAGGCAACAACTCAATATAAAGTCAGAGGAGCAGAGCTGAGCAAGTGGAAGGCAGAATTAGTGAGAATGAAGATAAAACACTTGGCACCTATATATTCAAAGAAAAACCAGATAAAAGAATTTAAAAAAACGAAGAAACCTTAAGAATCATGTGGGACTCTATAAAGAGAAATAACCAACGAGTGATTGGAGTACTAGAACAGGGAGGGATAGCAGAAAATACAGAGAGAATTGTTGAAGATTTATTGGCAGAAAATTTCCCTGATATCGTGAAAGACGAGATGTCTATCCAAGATGCTCATCAAACTCCACATAAAGTAGATATTAAAAGAAGGTCACCAAGACACATTATAATCAAACTTGCCAAAACCAAAGATAAAGACAGAATTTTAAGAGCAGCAAGGGATAAACGAAAAGTCACCTACAAAGGAGAGCCAATAAGAATAAACTCAGACTACTCGGCAGAAACCATGCAGGCAAAAAGGCAGTGGGATGACTTATTTAAAAAATTGAAGGAAAAAAATTGCCAGCCAAGAATCATATATCCAGTAAAACTGTCTCTCAGATATGAAGGTGAAATCAGGACATTTCCAGATAAACAGAAGTTTAGGGAATTTGTAAAAACCAAATCAAAACCAGAAGAAATACTACAGGGAATTTTTTGGTTAGATAATCAATACCATCAGGTATCGATCCAAGACTAGAACACTGGGCAGAGCAATTGGAAGTCAACCCAGACAGGGAAATAATTAAAAAAAAAAAAAATCCAGATTAAAAAAAAAAGTTCAAAACAGGGGAACAGCGGTGTTATTATGTAAAAGAAGACAATATTAAAACAATAAAGAGGGACTAAGAAATGGAGTCATAGACGTCCCATCTGGAGAGGAAGATAAGGCTATGCAAAAAAATAAAAGTTAGGTTTAAATTAAGAAAAATAGGGGTAAATAATAAGGTAACCACAAAGGAGACAAACTATCCTACACGTCAAAATAAAATACAAGAAAAAAATAGAGATTCAGCAGAAACAAAATCAACGAATATGAGGAATGGACAATATATAAAGATAATCCACTAAGCACATAAAATCAAGTGGGAAAAAGAAACTGTCAACAACACAGAAAAAAAAGACATCAAAATGATAGCACTAAATTCATACCTATCCATGATTACGCTGAATGTAAATGGACTAAATGCACCAATAAAGAGACAGAGAGTGGCAGAATGGATTCAAAAAACAAGATCCACCTATATGCTGCCTACAAGAGACACACCTTAGGCTTAGAGACACAAACAAACTAAGGATGAAAAAAATATATCAAGCAAACAACAATCAAAAAAGAGCAGTAGTGGCAATACTAATTTCTGACAAAATAGACTTTAAAGTTAAATCCATCAGAAAGGATAAGGAAGGACACTATATAATGATTAAAGGGACAATACACCAAGAAGATATAAACATATTAAATATTTATGCACCCAATGACAGGGCTGCAAGACACATAAAACAAACTCTATCAGCATTGAGAAGTGAGATAGACAGCTCCACAGTAATAGTAGGAGACTTCAGCACACCACTTTCGGTGAAGGACAGGACATCCAGAAAGAAGCTTAATAAAGACACGGAAGATCTAAATGCCACAATCAACCAACTTGACCTCGTAGACATATACAGAACACTCCACCCAACAGCAACCAAGTACACTTTCTTTTCTAGTGCACATGGAACATTCTCTAGAATAGACCGCACATTAGGTCATAAAGCAAGCCTTAGCAGAATCCAAAATATTGAAATATTACAAAGCATCATCTCTGACAATAAGACCATAAAAGTGGAAATCAATAACAGGAAAAGCAGGGAAAAGAAATCAAACACTTGGAAACTGAACAATACCTTGCTCAAAAAAGACTGGATTATAGAAGACATTAAGGATGGAATAAAGAAATTCAGAGAATACAATGAGAATGAAAATACTTCCTATCAGATCCTTTGGGACACAGCAAAAGTAGTGCTCCGAGGTCAATTTATATCACTAAATGCACACATCCAAAAAGAAGAAAGGGCCAAAATCAAAGAATCATCCCTACAACTTGAACAAATAGAAAAAGCGCAACAAAAGAAACCCTCAGGCACCAGAAGAAAACAAAAAATAAAAAATAGAGCTGAACTAAATGAAAAAGAAAACAGAAAAACAACTGAAAGAATTAACAAGACCAAAAGCTGGTTCTTTGAAAAAATCAACAAAACTGATAAACCACTGGCCAAACTGACAAAAGAAAAACAGGAGAGGAAGCCAATAGCCCATATAAGAAATGAGATGGGCGATATTACAACAGACCCAACTTAAAGTAAAAGAATCATATCAGATTACTATGAAAAATTGTACTCTAAGAACTTTGAAAACCTAGAGGAAATAGAAAATTTTCTAGAAACACACTACCTACCTAAACTAACACAAACAGAGATAGAACAACTAAACAGACCCAGAACAAAAGAAGAGATTGAAAAGGTAATAAAAAAAATTCCCAACAACTTTACTAGAGAATTCTACCAAGCTTTCAGAGAAGAGTTAACACCACTACTACTCAAGGTATTTCAGCGCATAGAAAAGGGCGGAATACTCCCAAACTCATTCTATGAAGCCACCATATCCCTGATACCAAAACCAGGTAAACAAAAAAAACAAACCAAACCCAGTGCCATTGAGTCAATTCTGACTCATGGTGACCCTGTAGGACAGAGTCGAACTGCCCCATAGAGTTTCCAAGGAGCGCCTGGAGGATTCAAACTGCCGACCCTTTGGTTAGCAGCTGTAGCCCTTAACCACTACACCACCAGGATTTCCCAAAAAACCAAGTAAAAAAAAAAAAAAGACACCACTAAAAAAAGAAAATTACAAACCTCTATCCCTCATGAACTTAGATGTAAAACTCCTCAACGAAACTCTAGCCAATAGAGTTCAACAACATATCAAAAAAATAATCCACCATGACCAAGTGGGATTCATACCAGGTATGAAGAGATGGTTCAACATTAGAAAAACGATTAATGCAATCCATCATATAATAAAACAAAAGACAAAAATCACATGATTTTATGAATTGATACAGAAAAGTCATTTGACAAAGTTCAACACGCATTAATGATAAAAACTCAGCAAAATAGGAATAGAAGGAAAATTCCTAAACATAATAAAAGGCATTTATATATACAAAGCGAATAGCCAACATCATCTTAAATGGAGAGAGCCTGAAAGCATTCCCCTTGAGATCGGGAACCAGAGAAGGATGCCCTTTATCACCGCTTTTATTCAACATTGTGCTGGAGGTCCTAGGCAGAGCAATTAGGCTAGATAAAGAAATAAAGGGCATCCAGATTGGCAAGGAGGAAGTAAAATTATCTCTATTTGCAGATGACATGATCTTATATACAGAAAACCCTAAAGAATCTTCAAAAAAACTACTGAAACTAATAGAAGAGTTCAGCAGAATATCGGGATACAAGATACACATCATGAAAATCAGTTGGATTCCTCTACACCACCAAAAAGAACATCGAAGAGGAAATCACCAAATCAATACCATTTACAGTAGCCCCCAAGAAGGTAAAATACTTATGAATAAATCTTAGCAGAGATGTAAAAGGCTTATACAAAGAAAACTACAAGACACTTCTGCAAGAAACTAAAAGTGACCTACATAAGTGGAAAAACATACCTTGCTCATAGATAGGAAGACATAACATCATAAAAAATGTCCATTCTATTGAAAGCAATCTATAGATTTAGTGGAATTCCGATCCAAATTCCAAGGACATTCTTTAATGAGATGGAGAAACAAATCACCAACTTTCACATGCATATGAGGCAATTGAAAATACCATGGCTTGAGTCAGGCGCACCTTAGTCTTCAAGGTGACATCTTTGCTCTTCAACACTTTAAAGAGGTCCTTTGCAGCAGATTTGCCCAATGCAATGAGTCTTTTGATTTCTTGAGTGCTGCTTCCATGGGTGTTGACTGTGGATTCAAGTAATAAAGGGAGATAATGTGTGTAAAAACACTGTACTGTACAGTACCATACCCATTGCTGTCAAGTCAATTCCAACTCATAGAGACCCCATAGGACAGAGTAGAACTGCCCTGCAGGGATTCCAAGGAGCAGCTGATGAATTCAAACTTTTGACCTTTTGGTTAGCAGCCGGGCTCTTAACCACTGTACCACCAGGGTTCCAAAAACACTGTATAATCTCTATATGGCTGCTATCACCAGAGAACTTTAGTCCTGAGAGGGGCCTTTGAGGTCATTTAGTGAGATCTCTTTTACATATGAGGAAACTGAAGTCGAGAAGGGGCAATTCAGATGACACAGGTCACACAGATGTCAACACAGATGACAATCACAGAGTGAAAGAGAGACTTTTCTTTCCAGTTGCCCTTGAGTAGATTCCAACTCATGGTGACCCTATGTGTGTCAGAGTAGAACTGCTCCATTGGGTTTTCCATGGCTGATTTTTCTGAAGCAGATTGCCAGGGCTTTCTTCCAAGGTGCCTCTGGGTAAGCTCAAACCTCCAACCTTTCCGTTACCAGGTGACTATGTTAACCATTTGTACCACCCAGGGTTTCCCGAAGGAGAGACGGTCTGAGGTAAATGCGGCTTTGGCCTGGCCTTCCCAGATGCAGCCTCTGGCAGATCAGAGGGATGTTGGCAAACATTGACAGCTCTGAACATTTAGGTGGAATTATCAGTGGAAACTCTGCCTTCACCAGATAGGAAGGAGGAAAAAGTCAGAGTTATATATAAACAAAAACTTGGCAAAGAGTTCTATTTCATAAATAAAAATACTGTCGGGACACTAGAGCATTAAGAGTATCCCTTCCTCCTCATAGCTGAGGTTTTCCTGTCGTACATTATGCCTTCAAATCTAGAGGACAAATCTAACATTCCAAAATTCTGCCTCACTAATTCAGCGGTCAGCAAACGCTTACCATGAGCTCACTGTGTTGGGTGCTGTGCCAGGTGCTAGGGAGGGGACAGAGGTACAAATACTTAGAGCACAAGTGGGCAAGTGGCAAAACAATCTGTCTGAACAAAGGACCCCTGGGTATACAAAGGCAAGAAGGACCAGCTCTGGCTCCATTAGCCAAGAAGAGCTTCACAGAGGAGTCGACATTGGCCTGGGTGTTTCATGGGCACTTGTCCAGTAGAGAAAGCAGGGACTAATAATAAGTGCTTTGTGGATATTCTCCCATTCATTCCCGTGCATTAGGCGCTTTATCTCCAAAGAACGGATGGGGAAATTGGGATTCAGAGAGATTAGGTAACTTGACTAAGGTCACACAGCTAGTTCAGGCAGAAGGCAGAGCCAGGATTTGATCCCAAAGCCTGCTGTATTAACCACTGCTAGGCTGTACTGGGGTTTTGGTGAGAGGGGATAGCAAAAGTACAGCAGCCTGAAAGAACTAGAATGCCTTGTTCCAGAAATAAGGACTGTCCCAGTGGTGGGTGGCAAGGTTGGACTTTATTCTATAGTTAGTAGGGGAGCAATACATGTTTATGAAGATGGAGATATGATCAGGTTGTATTTTTGTTTTCGTTTTGCTTTGTTTTTTCAGCAGCATCATCTGGTTGTAGTGTGGAGAATGGATTGTAAGGGGGTAGGGAGGAAAGTGGAGGTCCATGCAAGAGATAGGGTGGCTTGAACTAATGGCAGTAGCAGTGGAGGAGAGAAATGGACAGATTACAGGGAGAGTTTAGAAGACAGAATCAGTAGGAATTGATGATAGATTGTATGTGGGTTTGGAGAGAGGGCATAGTCTAGGATGACTTCCAGGTTTCTAACTTGGGTGATTGATAGACAAAGATCAGGATCAGAAATACAAGAGGAGTTTAGGGGAAAGGCATGCTGAGTTTGAAGGACATTTGGATAAAGATTACCAGTAGTAGCTGGTATACAATATTATACATGCATGTAGTTAGTAACTGAAGCCACAAAAATGACTGAGCTTTCCCAGGAAATGTATGGTCTAAGGAAAGAAAACAGTCTAGGGCAGAAGGATCCTGAGAAATGTGGGCATTTAAGGGTTGGTCAGAGGCAGCAAGCCTTCAAAACACATTTGCTATGGATCCTTCTATTTTTGTATACATTTTGCAGTCAACAGTAGGGAGCCACTGAGTGCTACAGCAAACCACAGACCAGAAACACTGCATAGGATAGACTCAGGAAGTGTGGAACCAGTAGAGTCTGACTACCCCACATACATACTCCCAGACACACTGCAAATGATAGATTGTTACCAAAACATATTTTACGGTCACCTAATGTTGCTTCCATTGGTAAGCCACCAGGGAAAGTTCTGTACATTTGATTAAAAAATTTTACTCCTTGAAGAACACCAAACACATAAGGTAAAGATGAGCCCAAGAGACAGAAAGGGCCACAGAAACCAGAGACTACATCATCCTGAAACCGGAAGAATTAGATGGTGCCGGGCTACCACCGATGACTGCCTGACAGGGAACACAACAGGGATTCCCTGATGGACCAGGGGACCAGTGGGATGCAGATCTCAAATTCTTGCAAAAAGACCAGACTTAATGGTCTGACTGAGACTAGAGGGACTCTGGAGGTCATGGTCCCCAGACCCTCTGTTAGCCCAAGACTAGAACCATTCCTGAAGCCAACTCTCAGATGGGAATTGGACTGGACTATAAGACAGAAAGCAGTACTGGTGAGAAGTGAGTTTCCTGGCTCAAGTAGACACGTGAGACTATGTGGGAAGCTCCTGTCTGGAGGGGAGATGAGAAGGCAGAGGAAGACAGGAGCTGGCTGAATGGACATGGGGAATACAGGGTGGAGAGGAGGAGTGTGCTGTCTCATTAGGGGAAGAGAAACTAGGAGTATACAGCAAGGTGTATATAAATTTTTGTATGAGAGGCTGACTTGATTTGTAAACTTTCACTTAAAGCACAATAAAAAAAAAATTCATTCCTTCTGTCTCATTGGCACTCCCCAACATGATCTCTGTGTAATTCTGAGACTCTATCTTAGCAACTTGGAAAATAAAAAGTGATTTCATCTAACAGATCTGTAGATCATTCTTTCACCTTTATCAATTCTCTAGATTTTAAAAGTCAATATAAATTTACCTTTAAAAATTACCAGTTAAATTTGGAAGCACATTCACTGTTCACTATGCAGTACTCTCCTCCTGTTCTAGAACAAAAAACTTCTCTTCATTAAAAAAAAATTAGTAGAATATAGAGGTTAAGCTAGTCAAAAGAGTCAAGATTGAAGTTGTACTGACATTGCTCAAGGGGGGTGGCTTTGGAGTTTATTTGTCATTCTTTTGGACAACTAGCTCTGTTGCTTTGCAAGACAAATCAATGTTGAGTCACAGTAATCATTGATCAATTGTTCCACGATCAATTCGGATTTGTTCATTTCAGAGTTTTAAAATAAGTTTAGCTAAAAGGGAATTCATGCCTGTCTGCATTAGCTTTTGCAGAACAATCTTTCTCCCTCTCTGTATGACATGCTGTTGATATATGACAATAACCAGAAACTTGCTTATTTTGAAACCGGAAACTCTAGGGGCAAGCTTTTAATTTCAGCACCTTTATTATGATAAAGTCATTTAAACAGAAACTTTCTTGTCCATGTCAAACTTTTCATCACCTCCTGGTGAAGATTTTTTCCTATGAGCACATAGGGGGTAGAGGGCAAGGGGCAATACATCACAGACCCTGGGATATGTGCTTGTCGCTCATTCTGCTTTCCCAGATCTTGAATGATGTTGGGTCAGTGGTGTGTCAATGAGATCAAAGTTGGGCTTGGTTCTTGTCTCCATGGGAAGTCTGCATGTGAACTGCAAACTATCTCAGTTTTGCAAGTGTGTGTGTATGTATGTATGTACATATGTGTATATGTATATACATCTTAAGAGGAAAGATGAGGAAGATGGATGACTTGGCCCAAATCCAATCCCTGACTTATACATGATAATCTTGATGCCTTCTCACTCCACCGTTGTCCCTAACTGGAGTCCCACTCAGCTGCTCAGAGGCAGTGAAAATTCTCATGGCAATGACTTGATGCTCTCTCAGAGGGTGGAGGTTTGGCAGGACAACAGAGTAAGAGGAGCTCCCATGGCAGGCCAGTGAGGACTGGGTGAAGCTGCCTACTTGTTAGCTCCAACTTCAAGGTGAGTTTGTTCAATTCAATCACTTCTGTCCTAAAACTGAACTGCATTGTGTCCACCCCCTACCCTCTTTAACAGAGAGGAGGTTAAGGAGGACAGCAAGCCTGAAAGAGATGCTGAAGTGAAAGGCTGAGACAGCCTTTGGGGACTGAAGACCAGGAAGCAGGAGGTGGGAGAAGGCCCAGTCAATGATAATGTCCTTGAAGAAAAGACCAGACAGGGTTCATCCTGACTCCTTCCTTTTCATTCCGTTCCACGAGGGACCTCCTGTTTCCAGACTCTAGTAATCAAGTTAGTGCCCTCAGGCCTAGAGTTCTGCTCCATTGTGACTTATAATTTCATACAGTGTTTCCACAGACAAATGTCTTCAGCATTCTAAACACGGGATATACACATAAGCTGTTGGTATAAAATTACAGCCTATTTATTAATTAATTGAGGGTTAGTAATTAGTAAAAGGTTCTTCTGACACTTTTAATTAGGAAAAATGCTACATTTGTGTGTGTGTGTGCCTCATTAAGCTATGGGCAAAAAAAGCAGAGTAGTCATTACATCTGAATGTGATAAGAACAAGAATATAAACGGGTTTGACTACTTATGTTGTTGTTGTTGTTAGTTGCCATGGAGTTGGCTCTGACTCATAGTGACCCTATGTACAACAGAATGAAACACTGCCCGGTCCTGTGCCATCCTCACAATCCTTGTTATGCTTAAGCCCATTGTTGCAGCCACTGTGTCAATCCATCTTATTGAGGGTTTTACTCTTTTCTGCTGACACTTTACCAAGCATGATGCCCTTCTCCAGGGACTGATCCATCCCGATAACATGTCCAAAGTATGTGAGATGTAGTCTCTCCATCCTTGCTTCTAAGGAGCATTCTGGTTGTACTTTTTCCAAGACAGATTTGTTCATTCTTTTGGTAGTCCATGGTATATTCAACAGTCTTTTCCAACACCACAATTCAAAAGTCAATTGTTCTTCAGTCTTCTTTATTCATCATCCAGCTTTTGCATGCATAGGAGGTAATTGAAAACACCACGGCTTGGATCAGGCACACCTTAGTCTTCAAGGTGACATTTTTGCTTTTCAACACTTTAAAGAGGTCTTTTGGGGGAGCGGCCAAGATGGCAGAGTAGTCAGATGCTTTCTGTGGTCTCTCTTACAACAAAGGCCGGAAAAAACAAGTGACTCGATTATATATGACAAGCTAGGAGCCCTGAATATAAAAGGCAAAGTTGAGGAATCAGACCAAGCAGCAGGGGGAAGGAGAAATGGTTCAGAAGCAGTAAAGAGTTGCCAGACCTGACCCAGCGGGAACTGGCACCCCACAGGCCGATTCTGCTGGTGCAAGTGCCGTGAGGCAAGCAGTGGCATTCAGGACACATTTTCCACATCAAGAGAGAACGAGCAGCAGAGAGTCTGTTCAACCCTCCAGAACAAGCAAGAAGCAGTCCTCAACAGGCAAAAGATAAGTACCTGCATTTAACCCACCTCCCTGATCCAAAAATATCCCTTCGGGAAAAACCTCTCTCCCACTTACCTGTTCCCTTCCTGCTCTGCACTGGGTCTCAGCGGCTACATCCCCTGGGCTGGAAGAAGGACCCTGCACTTGCCCTGAGCCATTCTCCTGGACTTGGAGAGGGAACAAATTAACAAACAGGAAAAATAATTTGCCAGTTCCCCTAAGCCAGGAAATCAGGACAGAAACAGCTCTTTTGCCTATGTACAAGCATAAAGGGTTCACAAACTTTGAGCGCTTTTCGCCCCCGCATAGACCTGTGTGGGCCCATTTCAACAGCGTAGGCCCTCATTAGCACGGTACGACCAGGTATATACCTGAAAATTAACTTCAACTGTTTCAGCTGCATGGTGGAGAAGCAGATTCGTGAAATTTGACACTATCTATTAAGCAGAGTCCTAACCTACCCACATCAGGGTCCTGAGAACTGGTGGCTCTACCCACAACAATTTGCCACCCTTGACAGAGGTCCAAGAATGACTGGTGCCTCCCAGTCCTTAAAGCCAACAGCATTGGGTCCTCATAGTCTGACTGCAAAACCCACCCACCTACACACTCTAGGGAACTGGGAATGCTTTCGTCACAGACACTCAGGGGTGGTTTAGTCAGCACCCTGCCTTACTTCAATACACCACTTTCGGTGAAGGACAGAACATCCAGAAAGAAGCTCCATAAAGACACGGAAGATTTAAATGCCACAATCAACCAACTTGACCTCATAGACATATACAGAATACTCCACCCATCAGCAGCCAAGTATATTTTCTTTTCTAAAGCACATGGAACATTCTCCAGAACAGACCACCTATTAGGCCACAAAGAAAGCCTCAACAGAATACAAAGTATTGAAATATTACAAAGCATATTTTCTGACCATAAACACATAAAAGTAGAAATCAATATCAGAAAAAGGAAGGAAAAAAAAATTAAGGCCAGAATAAAGAAATTTATGGAATCAAAGAGAATGAAAACAATTCTTACAAGAACCTTTGGGACACAGCAAAAGCAGTCCTCAGAGCTCAATTTATAGCAATAAATGCACACATCCAAAAAGAAGAAAGGGCCAAAATCAAATAATTAACCCTACTACTCAAAAAGAAAATAGAAAGAGAACAGTAAAAGGAGCTCTCAAGCACCAGAAGAAGGCAAATAATGAAAACTACAGCAGAATTAAAAGAAATAGAGAATAGAAAAACAATCAAAACAGTTAACAAGACCAAAAGCTTGTTCTTTGAAAAGATCAATAAAATCAATAATCCACTGGCCAAACAGACAAAAGAAAACCAGGAGAGGAAACAAATAACCCAAATAAGAAATGAAATGGACAATATCACAACAGAACCAACTGAAATTAAAAGAATCATAACAAAATACTATGAAAAATTGTACTCTAATGAGTTTGAAAACCTACAGGAAGTGGACAAATTTCTAAAAACACACCTCTTGCCTAAACTAACACAGAGGTAGAACAACAAAATAAACCTATAACAAGAGATTGAAAATGTAATTTAAAAACTGCCCACAAAAAAGAGCCCTGGCCTGGACAGCTTTATTGGAGGATTCTACCAAATGTTCGGAGAAGCTAATACCGCTACTACTAAAGGTTTGTCAGAGCATAGAAAAGGATGAAATACTCCCACACTCATACTATGAAGACAGCATAACCCTGATACCAAACCCAGGTAAAGACACCACCAAAAAAAAAAAAAAAATCACTGACCTATATCTATCATGAACTTACACACAAAAACCCTCAACAAAATTCTAGCCAATAGAATTCAACAACATATCAAAAAAAAATAATTCACCACGACCAAGTGAGATTGATACTAGGTATTTTTTTTTTTTATGCAGGGATGGTACAACATTAGAAAAACAAACAATGTCATCCATCACATAAATAAAACAAAAGACAAGAATCACATGATCTTATCAATTGATGCAGAAAAGGCAGTTGACAAAGTTCGACACACATTCATGATAAAAAATCTCATCAAAATAGGAATAGAAGAAAAATTCCTCAACATAATAAAGGGCATTTACACAAAACCAACAGCCAACATGGAGAGAGTCTGAAAGCATTCCCCTTGAGATCGGGAACCAGAAAAGGATGCCCTTTATCACCACTCTTATTCAACATTGTGCTGGAGGTCCTAGCCAGAGCAACTAGGCTACATAAAGAAATAAAGGGCATCCCAATTGGTAAGGAAGAAGTAAACGTATCTCTATTTGCAAGTGATATGATCTTATACACTGAAAACCATAAAGAATCCACAAGAAAACTATTGGAACTTAAAGAAGATTTCAGCAAAGTATTACGATACAAGATAAAAAAAAACAAACCAAACCCACTGCCGTCGAGTCGATTCCGACTCATAGAGACCCTCTAGGGCAGAGGAGAACTGCCCGATAGAGTTTCCAAGTAGCGCCTTGTGGATTCGAACTGCAAACCTCTTGGTTAGCAGCTGTAGCACTTAACCACTACACCACCAGGGTTTCTGGATACAAGATAAACATACAAAATCACTTGGATTCCTCTACACCAACAAAAAGAATGTCGAAGAGGAAATCACGAAATCAATATCACTTACAATAGCCCCCAAGAAGATATAATACTTAGAAATGAATCTAACCAGAGACATAAAAGATCTATACAAAGAAAACTACAAGACACTACTGCAAGAAACCAAAAGAGGCCTACGTAAGTGGAAAAACATACCTTGCTCATGGATAGGAAGACTCAACATTGTGAAAATGTCTATTCTAAACAAAGTGATCTACAGATACAATGCAATCCTGATCCAAATTCCAATGGCATTTTTTAATGAGATGGAGAAACAAATCACCAACTTCATGTGGAAAGGGAAGAGGCCCCAAATAAATAAAGAATTACTGAAAAAAAAGAACAAAGTGGAAGACCTCACACAACCTGATTTTTTAACATATTATACTGCCACAGTAGTGAAAACAGCCTGATACTGGTAAAACAAGAGATACATACACCAATGGAACAAAATAGAGAAACCAGATATAAATTCATCCACCTATGAGCAGCTATTATTTGACAAAGGCCCAAAGTTGGTTAAATGGGGAAAAGATAGTCTCTTTGACAAATGATGCCGGCATAACTGGATACTCATCTGCAAAAAAATGAAACAAGACCCATACCTCACTCCATGCACAAAACTAACTCAAAATGCATCAAAGACTTAAACATAAAATCTAAAAAGATAAAGATCATGGAACAAAAAATACGGACAATGCTAGGAGCCCTTATGCATGGCATAAACAGTATACAACACATCACTAACAATGCACAAACACCAGAAGAGAAACTAGATAACTGGTAGCTCCTAAAAGTCAAACACCTGTGCTCATCCAAAGACTTCACCAAAAGAGTAAAAAGACAACCTACAGACTGGGAAAAAAATTTTGGCTATGACAAATCTGGTCAGCGTCTATCTACAAGATACTGCAAAACCTCAACAACAAAAAGAGAAATGACAAAATTAAAAATGGGCAAAGGTTATAAACAAGAACTTCACCAAAGACATTCAGGCAGCTAACAGATACATGAGTAAATGCTCACGATCATTAGTCTTTAGAGAAATGCAAATCAAAACTACAACGAGATTTCTTCTCACCCCAACGAGGCTGGCACTAATCTAAAAAACACAAAATAATTAACGTTGGAGAGGCTGCGGAGAGGCTGGAACAATTATACACTGCTGGTGGGAATGTAAAATGGTACAACCACTTTGGAAATCAATTTAGTGCTTCCTTAAAAAGCTAGAAATAGAATTACCATAAGATCCAGCAAACCCACTTCTGGGAATATATCCTAGAGAAATAAGAGCCTGTACACGAACAGATATATGCATACCCACGTTTATTGCAGCACTGTTTACAATAGCAAAAACATGGAAGCAACCAAGGTGCCCATCAACAGTGAATGGATAAACAAATTATGGTATATTCACACAATGGAATACTACACAAAGATTAAGAAAAAACGATGAATCTGTAAAACATCTAATAAAGTAGAAGAATCTGGAAGGCGTTATGCTGAGTGAAATTAGTCAGTTGCAAAAGGACAAATATTGTATGAGACCACTATTATAAGAACTCAAGAAAAGGTTTAAACACAGAAAAAAACATTCTTTGATTGTTACTAGGGTGGGCAGGGAGGGAGGGAGAGGGTATTCACTAATTCATTAGATAGCAGACAAAAATTATTTTAGGTGAAGGGGAGGACAACACACAATACAGGGGAAGTCAGCAAAACTAGACTATTCCAAAAGCTAAGAAGTTTCCTGAATGCAACCAAACACTTTGAAGCACAGAGTAGCAGGGGCAGAGGTCTGGGACCGTGGTTTCAGGGAATATCTAGGTCAATTGGCATAACAAAGTGTATTAAGAAAACGTTCTGCATCCTTCTTTGGTGAGTGGCGTCTGGGGTCTTAAAACCTAACAAGCAGCCATCTAAGATGCATCAATTGGTCTCAACCCACCTGGAGCAAAAGAGAATGAAGAACACCAAACACGCAAGGAAAATAGGAGCCCAAGAGACAGAAAGGGCACATAAACCAGAGACTACATCAGCCTGACACCAGAAGAACTAGATGGTGCCCGGCTACAACCAATGATTGTCCTGACAGGGAACACAACAGGAAATCCCTGATGGAGCAGGAGAAAAGTGGGATGCAGACCTCAATTTCTGGTAAAAAGGCCAGATTTATGGTCTGACTGAGATTGCAGAGATCCTAGAGGTCATGGCCTCCAGACTCTCTGTTAGCCCAAAACTAAAACCATTCCCAAAGCCAACTTTTCAGACACAGATTAGAATGGACTGTAAGACATAAAATAATACGGGTGAGGAGTGTGCTTCTTACCTCAAGTAGACACACGAGACTGTGTGGGTTGTGAATTGAGAAGGGAGAGGGGGACATGAGCTGGTTGAATGGACACAGGAAACACAGGGTTGAGAGAAGGAGTGTGGTTTCACATTTTAGGAAGAGCAACTAGATCATATAATGTGTGTATAAGTTTTTGTATGAGAAACTGACTTCAATTGTAAAGTCTCACTTAAAGCACAATATAAATAAATAAATAAATATAGAGGTCTTTTGCAGCAGATTTGCCTAATGCAGTGGGTCTTTTGATTTCTTGACTGCTGCTTCCATGGCTGTTCATTGTGGATCCAAGTAAAATGAAATTCTTGACAACTTCAATCTTTTCTCCATTTATCATAATGTTGCTCATTGGTCCAGTTGTGAGGATTTTTGTTTTCTTTATGTTGAGGTGCAATTCATACTCAGGGTGTGATCTTTGATCTTCGTTAGTAAGTGCTTCAAGTCCTCTTCACTTTCAGCAAGCAACGTTTTGTCATCTGCATAACGCAGGTTGTTAATAAGTCTTCCTCCAATCCTGATGCTGCATTCTTCTTCAAATTGTCCAGCTTCTCGGGTTATTTGCTCGGCATACAGGTTGAATGGGTATGGTGAGAAAATACAACCCTGACATATACCTTTCCTGACTTTAAACCAATCAGTATTCCCTTGTTCTGTCTGAACAACTGCCTCTTGATCTATGTAAAGGTTCCTCATGAGCACAATGAAGTGTTCTGGAATTCCCACCCTTTGCAATGTTATCCATAATTTGTTATGATCCACACAGTCAAATGCCTTTGCAAAGTCAATAAAACACAGGTAAACATCTTTTGTTATTCTCTGCTTTCAGCCAGAATCAATCTGACAGCAATGATATCCCTGGTTCTGCATCTTCTTCTGAATCCAGCTTGAATTTCTGCCAGTTCCCTGTCGATATACTCCTGCAGCAGCTTTTGAATGATCCTCAGCAAAATTTTACTTGTGTGTGCTATTAATGATATCGTTCCATAATTTCCACATTTGATGGGATCACCTTTCTTGGGAATAGGCATAAATATACCTTTCTTCCAATTGGTTGGCCAGGTAGCTGCCTTCCAAATTTCTTGGCATAGATGAGTGAGTACTTCCAGTGCTGCATCCATTTGTTGAAACATCTTAATTGGTATTCCATCAGTTCCTGGAGCCTTGTTTTTTGACAATGTCTTCACTGCAGCTGGGACTCCTTCCTTTCAAACCATTGGTTCCTGCTCATATGGTACCTCCTGAAATGGTTGAATGTCACCCAATTCTTTTTGGTATAGTGACTCTGTGTATTCCTTCCATCTTCTTTTGATGCTTCCTGAGTCGTTTAATATTTTTCCCGTCAAATCTTTCAATATTGCATCTTAAGGCTTGAATATTTTCTTCAGTTCTTTCCATTTGAGAAATGCAGAGTGTTCTTCCCTTTTGGTTTTCCATCCCCAGGTCTTTGCACAAGTCCTTATAACACTTTGCTGTGTCTTCATGAGCTGCCCTTTGAAATCTTCTGTTCAATTCTTTTACTTCATCATTTCTTCCTTTCAAGTAGCTTTAGCTACTCAACATTCAAGAGCGAGTATCAGAGTCTCTTCTGACATCCATTTTGTTCCTTTCTTTCTCTTCTGTTTTTTTAATGACCTCTTGCTTTCTTCATGTATGATGTCCTTCCACAATTCATCTGGTCTTTGGTCATTAGTGTTCAATGCATCAAATCTATTCTTGAGATTGTCTCTAAATTCACATGGGTTATACTCAAAATCATACTTTGGCTCTCGTCGACTTGTTCTAATTTTCTTCAGTTTCAACTTGGACTTACATATGAGCAATTGCTGGTCTATTCCGCAGTCGGCTCATGGCCTTGTTCTGACTGATGATATTGAACTTTTCCATCATCCCTTTCCACAGATGTAGTCGATTTGATCCCTGTGTATTCCATCTGGCGAGGTCCATACGTATAGTTGCAGTTTATGTTCGTGAAAAAAGGTATTTGCAATGAAGGAGTCTTTGGTTTTGCAAAATTCTATCATGCAATCTCTGGCATCCTTTCTATCACCAAGGCCATATTTTCCAACTACTGATCCTTCTTTGTCTCCAACTTTTGCATTCCAATCTACAGTAATTACGAATGCATCCCAATTGCATGTTTGATCAATTTCGGACTGCAGAAGTTGGTAAATATCTTCAATTTCTTCCTCTTTGGCCTAAGTGGTTGATGTGTAAATTTGAATAATAGTTGTATTAACTGATCTTCCTTGTAGGTGTATGGGTAGTATTCTATCACTGACAGCGTTGTACTTCAGGATAGATCTTGAAATGTTCTTTCTGACAATGAATGCAACACCATTCCTCTTCAAGTTGTCATTCCCAGCACAGCAGACTATATGATTGTCCGATTCAAAATGGCCAATACCAGTCCATTTCAGCTCACTAATACCTAGGATATTGATGTTTATGTGTTCCATTTCATTTTTGATGATTTCCAATTTTCCTAGATTCATACTTGGTACATTCCAGGCTCTGATTATTAATGGATGTTTGCAGCTGTTTCTTCTCATTTTGAGTCGCGCCACATCAGCAAAGGAAGGTCCCGAAAGCTTTACTCCAACCACGTCATTAAGGTCAACTCTACTTTGAGGTGGCAGCTCCTCCGCAATTATCTTTTGAGTGTCTTCCAACCTGGGGGGCTCATCTTCCAGCACTATATCAGACAATGTTCCGCTGCTATTCATAAGGTTTTCACTGGCTAATGCTTTTCAGAAGTAGACTGGTGGGTCCTTCTTCCTACTCTGTCTTAGTCTGGAAGCTCAGCTGAAACCTGGCAGCCACGGGTGGCCCTGCCGGTATTTGAATACCAGTGGCATAACTTCCAGCATCACAGCAACACGCCAAGTCCCCACAGTACGACAAACTGAGACACGTGGGAGTTGACTACTTATGCATGACATAAAAGTAATGACAGGCACATCAAGAGTACTTCTTGGGTTCCAGGCACTGTTCTGGGTGCTTTATATATATACACTTATTTAGTCTTTGTAACAAACTCATGAGGGAGATACTATTATTATTATCCCTATTTTACAGATGATGAACTGTGGCACATAGAAGCTAAGCAACTTGTCCCAAATCACATAGCTAGTAGGTGACCAAGCTGAGATTCAAATCCAGGCAGATTGGTTCCGATTCTTGTGCGAGTTACTTGGCATTACTTTATCTCAGTTTCCTGGCTCTAAGTCTTTGCTCATAGCACTTCCTACTCCTTGACTGTTTTTCCTCATTTGTCAAAATTCCTCCCATTCTTGGAGATCAAATGCTGCCTCCTCCACAATGCCTTCCCAGATCTTCCTCCTTGGACTCAGCGCGATTTTTCTGCTCTCCCAGAGCTTTGCAAACTTCCCTTAGGACACTTTTCACACTTGGCTTTTTATTTGTTCAATTTGAAAACTGTTGATATCTTGTGCTAACCACTTTCTCCTATGTACCATGGTGACTTCAGGTAAAGGCTACACTGTGCTTATCTCTGTGGCCCCTTCAAATGCCCAATAGAGAATGTCTTACACAAAGTAGATAAATAAGATACGGTCCTTCCCCTCAAGAAGTTTACAATCACCACCTTAAATACGTCATTTCAAACAAGAACAAACACTATTTACACAGAACACCGCACTTGTCATTTGGGGAACCAGTTCCATTTATTGGAACGCTCATGATGGTCTAGTCCTGGGCAGCACCTGGTATAGAGGGCTAGCTGGTGTGGTTCAGCAATCATAATAGCTTTAGGATCCTTGAGGAGAAGAAACTCAGACCAGCCTCACACCCGAAGTAGGAGTCTCCACCACAGAGTCCTTGCCCATGGGTCTCAGAGTCTCTGCACACCACTGGAGCCATGGCAGGTGCCTCTTCAATCAACAAGCCAGTCTGTGCTTATGTTTGCAGACCTGGTGGTAGGAAGGTCTTTTTTTTTTTTTTTTTGTCCTTTATTATTATTACTTTTTATGGTACTTCAGATGAAGGTTTACAGGGCAAATTAGTTTTTCGTTAAACAATTAATACACATATTGTTTTATGACATTGGTTGCCAACCCCCCAACATGTCAACACTCTCCCCTTCTCGACCTTGGGTATCCCGTTACCAGCTTTCCTGTCCCCTCCTGCCTTCGTGTCCTTGCCCCTGAGCTGCTGTGGCCATTTAGTCTAGTTTTGTTTTACAGGCCTGTCTAATCTTTGGCTAGAGGGTGAACCTCAAGAGTGATTTCAATACTGAGTTAAAAGGGTGTCTGGGAGCCATACATTCAGAGTTTCTCTAGGCACTGTCAGACCAGTAAGTCTGGCCTTTTTTTTTTAATTTTTTATTGTGCTTTAAGTGAAAGTTTACAAATCAAGTCAGTCTCTCACACAAAAACCCATATACACCTTGCTACATACTCCCAATTGCTCTCCCTCAATGAGACAGCCCGCTCCCTCCCTCCACTCTCTCTTTTCCGGTCCATTTCACCAGCTTCTAACCCCCTCCACCCTCTCATCTCCTCTCCAGGCAGGAGATGCCAACATAGTCTCAAGTGTCCACCTGATCCAAGAAGCTCACTCCTCACCAGCATCCCTCTCCAACCCATTGTCCAATCCCTGTCTGAAGAGTTGGCTTCGGGAATGGTTCCTGTCCTGGGCCAACAGAAGCTCGGGGCCAAGACCACCAGGGTCCTTCTAGTCTCAGTCAGACCATTAAGTCTGGTCTTTTTATTAGAATTTGGGGTCTGCACCCCACTGCTCTCCTGCTCCCTCAGGGGTTCTCTGTTGTGTTCCCTGTCAGGGCAGTCATCAGTTGTGGCCGGGCACCACCTAGTTCTTCTGGTCTCAGGCTGATGTAGTCTCTGGTTTATCTGGCCCTTTCTGTCTCTTGGGCTCATAATCACCTTATATCCTTAGGGTCCTTCATTCTGCTTTGGTCCAGGTGGGTTGAGACTAATTGATGCATCTTAGATAGCCGCTTGCTAGTGTTTAAGACCCCAGAAGCCATACTCCAAAGTGGGCTAAAGAATATTTTCTTAAAAGATTTTACTATGCCAAGTGACTTAGATGTCACCTGAAACCATTGCCCCCAAATCCCCGCCCCTGCTAAGCTGGTCTTTGTAACATTCAGTTTGTTTAGTAAACTTCTTTGCTTTTGGTTTAGTATAGCTTTGCTGACCTTGCCTGTATTATGTGTTCTCTTTCACGTCACCTAAATTAGTTCTTATCTACTATCTAATTAGTGAATACCCCTCTCCCACCCACCCTCCCTCCCCCCTCTGGTAACCTTCAAAAAATTTTGTTTTCTATGTTTAAACTATTTCTCGAGTTCTTATACTAGTGGACTTATACAATATTTGTCCTTTTGCATCTGACTAATTTCACTCAGCATAATGCCTTCCAGATTCCTCCAAGTTATGAAATGTTTCACAGATTCATCATTGTTCTTTATCGATGTGTAGTACTCGCTTGTGTGAAAATAACATATTTACCCATTCACCCAATGATGGACACCTTGGATGTGTCCATTTTATTATTATTGTAAACAGTGCTGCAATGAACATGTTGTTGTTGTTAGCTGCCGTCGAGTCAGTTCCGACTCATAGTGACCCTATGCACAACAGAACGAAACACTGCCCAGTCCTGAGCCATCCCTACAATCATTCTTATGCTTGAGCTCATTGTTGCAGCCACTGTGTCAATCCACCTTGTTGAGGGTCTTCCTCTTTTTCGCTGACTCTGTAATTTGCCAAGCATGATGTCCTTCTCCAGGGACTCATCCCTCCTGACAACATGTCCAATGTATGTAAGAGGCAGTCCCACCATCCTTGCTTCTGGTTGTACTTCTTCTAAGACATATTTGTTTGTTCTTTTGGCAGTCCAAGGTATATTCAATAGTCTTTGCTACACCACAATTCAAAGGCATAAATTCTTCTTCGGTCTTTCTTATGCATTGTCCAGCTTTCACATGCATATGATGCCACTGAAAATACCATGACTTGGGTCTGGCGCACCTTAGTCTTCAAGGTGACATCTTTGCTCTTCAACGCCTTAAAGTGGTCCTTTGCAGCAATTTACCCAATGCAATGTGTCTTTTGATTTCTTGACTGCTGCTTCCATAGCTATTGATTGTGGATCCAAGTAAAATGAAATCCTTGACAACTTCAATTTTCTCCCGACCCGTCATGATGTTGCTCATTGGTCCAGTTGGGAGGATTTTTGTTTACTTTATGTTGAGGTGCAATCCATACTGAAGGCTGTGGTCTTTGATCTTCATTAGTAACTGCTTCAAGTCTTCTTCACTTTCAGCAAGCAAGGTTGTGTCATCTGCATAATGCAGGTTGTTAATGAGCCTTCCTCCAATCCTGATGCCCCATTCTTCTTCATACAGGCCAGCTTCTTGGATTATTTGCTCAGCATACAGATTGAATAGGTATGGTGAAAGAATACAACCCTGACACACACCTTTCCTGACTTTAAACCAATCAGTATCCCCTTGTTCTGTCCCAACAACTGCCTCTTGATCTATGTAAAGATTCCTCATAAGCACAATTAAGTGTTCTGGAATTCCCGTTCTTCGCAATGTTATCCATAATTTGTTATGATCCACACAGTCAAATGCCTTCGCATAGTCAATAAAACACAGGTAAACATCCTTCTGGTATTCTCTGCTTTCAGCCAGGATCCATCTGACATCAGCAATGATATCCCTGGTTCCACGTCCTCTTCTGAAACCGGCCTGAATTTCTGGCAGTTCCCTGTCGATATACTGCTGCAGCTGTTTTTTGAATGATCTTCAGCAGAATTTTGCTTGTGTGTGATATCAATGATATTGGTCTATAATTTCCACATTCGGTTGGATCACCTTTCCTGGGAATAGGCATAAATATGGATCTTTTCCATTCAGTTGGCCAGGAAGCTGTCTTCCATATTTCTTGGCATACACGAGTGAGCACCTCCAGCACTGCATCCGTTTGTTGAAACATCTCAATTGATATTCCATCAGTTCCTGGAGCCTTGTTTTTTGCCAGTGCCTTCAGAGCATCTTGGACTTCTTCCTTCAGTACTGTCGGATCCTGATCATATGCCACCTCTTGAAATGGTTGAACATTGACTAATTCTTTTTGGTATAATGACTGTGTATTCCTTCCATCTTCTTTTGATGCTTCCTGCATCGTTTAACAGTTTCCCCATAGAATCCTTCACTATTGCAACTCGAGGCTTGAATTTTTCTTCAGTTCTTTCAGCTTGAGAAACGCTGAGCGCATTCTTCCCTTTTGGTTTTCCATGTCCAGCTCTTTGCACATGTCATTATAATACTTTACTTTGTCTTCTCGAGACGCCCGCCCTTTGACATCTTCTGTTCAGTTCTTTTACTTCATCAATTCTTCCTTTTACTTTAGCTGCTCGACGATCGAGAGTAAGTTTCAGAATCTCCTCTGACATCCATCTTGGTCTTTTCTTTCTTTCCTGTCTTTTCAGTGACCTCTTGCTTTCTTCACGGATGATGTCCTTGATGTCATTCCACAACTCCTTTGGTCTTCAGTCACTAGTGTTCAATGGGTCAAATCTATTCTTGAGATGCTCTCTAAATTCAGGTGGGATATACTCAAGGTCATATTTTGGCTCTGGTGGGCTTGCTCTGATTTTCTTCAGTTTCAGCTTGAGCTTGCATATGAGCAATTGATGGTCTCTTCCACAGTTGGTCCCTGGCCTTGTTCTGACTGATGATATTGAGCTTTTCCATCATATCTTTTCACAGATGTAGTCAATTTGATTTCTGTGTGTTCCATCTGGCGAGGCCCATGTGTATAGTAGTCGTTTATGTTGGTGAAAGAAGGCATTTGCAACGAAGAAGTCGTTGGTCTTGCAAAATTCTATCATTCGATCTCTGGCATTGTTTCTATCACCAAGGCAGTATTTTCCAACTACTGATCCTTCTTCTTTGTTTCCAAAGTTCACGTTCCAATAGCCAGTAATTATCAATGCATCTTAATTGCATGTTCGATCGATTTCAGACTGCATCAGTTGACAAGAATCTCCTATTTCTTGATCTGTGGCCCTAGTGGTTGGTGAGTAAATTTGAATAATAGTCGTATTAACTGGTCTTCCTTGTAGGCATATGGGTATTATCCTATCACTGACAGGGTTGTACTTCAGGATAGATCTTGAAACGTTCCTTTTGACGATGAATGCAACAACGTTTCTCTTCAAGTTGTCATTCCCACGTAGTAGACTATATGATTGTCTGATTCAAAATGGCCAGTACCAGTTCACTTCAGCTCACTAATGCCTAGGATATAGATGTTTATGGGTTCCATTTCATTTTAGTACATGTGTGTGCATATATTTGCTCGTGTAAAGGCTCTTATTTCTCTAGGATATACTGCAAGTAGTGGGATTGCTGGATCTCGTGGTAGTTCTATTTCAAGCTTTTTAAGGAAGCACCAAATAGATTTCCGAAATGGTTGTGGCATTCCCACCAGCAGTGTATAAGTGTTCCAATCTCTCCACAACCTCTTCAACATTGACTATTTTGTGTTTTTTGGATTAATGCCAGCCTTATTGGAGTGAGATGGAATCTCATTGTAGTTTTGATTTGCATTTCTTTAGTGGCTAATGATCGTGAGCATTTCCTTATGTACTTGTTAGCTGCCTGAATGTCTTCTTTAGTGAAGTGTCTGTTCATATCTTTTGCCCATTTTTTAATTGCATTATTTCTCTTTTTGTACTTGACTTTTTGCAGTATCATGTAGATTTTAGAGATCAGGCGCTGATCAGAAATCTCATAGCTAAAAGCTTTTTCCCAGCGTATAGGTAATCTTTTTATCTTTTTGGTGAAGTCTTTGAATGAGCATAGGTGTTTGATTTTTAGGAGTTCCCAGTTATCTAGTTTTTCTTCTGCTTTGTTAGTACTGTTTCATATACCGTTTATGCCATGTATTTGGGCTCCTAACATCCGTATTTTTTCTTCCATGATCTTTATCATTTTAGATTTTATATTTAGGTCTTCAATCCATTTTGAGCTTGTTTTCATGCATGAAGTGAGGTATGGGTCTTGCTTCATTTTTTTGTAGATGGATATCCAGTTATGCCAGCACCATTTGTTAAAAAGACACTCTTTTCCCCCATTTAACTACTTTGGGGCCTTTGTCAAATATCAACTGTTTATGTGAGTGGATTTATGTCTGGATTCTCAATTCCGTTCCGTTGGTCTATGTATCTGTTGTTGTACCAGTACCAGGCTGTTTTGACTACTGTGGCAGTGTAATAGGTTCTAAAATCAGGTAGTGTGAGGCCTCCCACGTTGTCAGTAATGTTTGCTTCTCTGGGGCCTCTTTCCCTTCCATATGAGGTTGGTGATTTGTTTCTCCATCTCATTAAAAAATGTCATTGGAATTTGGATCGGAATTGCAGTAAATGTATAGATTGCTTTTGGTAGAATAGACATTTTTATAATGTTAAGTCTTCCTTTCCATGAGCAAGATGTTTTTCCACTTACGTAGGTGTCTTCGATTTTTTCAGAAGTGTTTTATAGTTTTCTTTATATAAGTCTTTTACATCTCTGGTAAGATTTATTCCAAAGTATTTTATCTTCTTTGGGGAGACTGTAAATGGTATTGATTTGGTGGTTTCCTCTTCAGTGTTCTTTTTGTTTTTGTGGAGGAATCCAACTGATTTTTGTATGTTTATCTTGTATCCCGATACTCTGCTGAACTCTTCTATTAGTTTCAGTAGTTTTCTTGAGGATTCTTTAGGATTTTCTGTGTATAACATTATGTCATCTGGAAATGAAGATAATTTTACTTCTTCCCTGCCAATCTGGATTCCCTTTATTTCTTTACCTAGCCTAAGTGCTCTGGCTAGGACCTCCAGCACAATGTTGAATAAGAGTGGTGATAAAGGTCATCTTTGTCTGGTTCTCAGCCTCAAGGGGAATGCATTCATGCTCTCTCCATTTGGGATGATGTTGGCTATTGGCTTTGTATAAATACCCTTTATCATGTTGAGGAATTTTCCTTCTATTCCTGTTTTGCTGAGAGCTTTTATCATGAATGGGTATTGTACTTCATCAAATGCCTTTTCTGCATCACTTGATAAAATCATGTGATTCCTGTCTTTTATTTATATGTTGGATTACATCAATTGTTTTTCTAATGTTCAACCATCCCTGCATACCTTGTAGGAATCCCACTTGGTCGTGGTGAATTATTTTTTTGATATGTTGTTGAATTCAATTGGCTAGAATTTTGTTGAGGAGTTTTGCATCTACGTTCATGAGGGATATAGGTCTGTAATTTTCTTTTTTATGGTGTCTTTACCTGGTTTTGGTAAAGACCTGGTTTTGGATATGCTAGCTTCATAGAATGAGTTTGCTAGTATTCTGTCCTTTTCTAAGCTCTGAAATACCTTTGCTAGTAGTGGTGTTAACTCTTCTCTAAAAGTTTGGTAGAACTCTGTAGTGAAGCCATCCAGGCCAGGGCTTTTTTTGTTGTTGTTGTTGGCAGTTTTTTTATTACCTTTTCAATCTCTTCCTTTGTTATGGGTCTATTTAGTTGTTCTACCTCTGTTTGTGTTAGTTTAGGTAGGTAGTGTGTTTCTAGGAATTCATCCATTTCTTCTAGGTTTTCAAAGTTCTTAGAGTACAATTTTTCATAGTAATCTGATATGATTCTTTTAATTTCAGTTGGGTCTTTTGTAGTATCGCCCGTCTCATTTCTTATTCCGGTTATTTGCTTCCTCTCCTGTTTTTCTTTTGTCACTTTGGCCAATGGGTTATCAATTTTGTTGATTTTTTTCAAAGAACCAGCTTTTGGTCTTGTTAATTCTTTCAATTGTTTTTCTGTTTTCTATTTCATTTAGTTCTGCTCTAATTTTTATTATTTTCTTCTGATGCCTGAGGATTTCTTTTGTTGCTCTCTTTCTATTTGTTCAAGTTGTACGGATAATTCTTTGACTGTGCCTCTTCTTTTCGGATGTGTGCATTTTTTTTATATATAAATTGACCTCTGAGCTCTGCTTTCACTGTGTCCCAAAAGGTCTGATAGGCAGTGTTTTCATTCTCATTGGATTCTATGAATTTCTTTATTCCATCCTTAATGTCTGCTATAATGCAGTTTTTTTTTTTTTTTGAGCAGAGTATTGTTCAGTTTCCAAGTGTTTGATTTCTTTTCCCTGCTTTTTCTGTTATTGATTTCCACTTTTATGGCCTTATGGTCAGAGAAGATGCTTTGTAATATTTCATTGTTCTGGATTCTGCTAAGGCTTGCTTTGTGACCTAATGTGTGGTCTATTCTAGAGAATGTTCCATGTGCACTAGAAAAGACAGTGTACTTGGTTGCTATTGGGTGGAGTGTTTTGTCTATGACTATGAGATCAAGTTGGTTGATTGTGGCATTTAGCTCCTCTGAGTCTTTATTGACCTTCTTTCTGGATGTCCTGTCCTTCACTGAAAGTAGTTTGTTGAAGTCTCCTACTGTAATTGTGGGGGTGTCTATCTCACTTTCCAATGCTGATAGAGTTTGTTTTATGTATCTTGCAGCCCTGTGATTGGGTGCATAAATATTTAATATGGTTATACCTTCTTGGTATATTATCCATTTAATCATTATATAATGTCCTTCCTTACCCTTTATGAAGGATTTAGCTTTAAAGCCTATATTGTCAGGAATTAATATTGCCACTCCTGCTCTTTTTTGATTGTTGTTTGCTTGATATAATTTTTTCTATCCTTTGAGTTTCAGTTTGTTTTTGTCTCTAAGTCTAAGGTGTGTCTCTTGTAGGCAGAATATAGACGGATCATGTTTTTTAATCCATTCTGCCACTCTCTCTTTACTGGTGCACTTAGTCCATTTACATTCAGGGTAATTACGGATAGGTATGAAAAAGGACAATGAATAAGGAAGACCGAAGAAGAGTTGACGCCTTTGAATTGTGGTGTTGGTGAAGAATACTGAATATACCGTGGACTGCCAAAAGAATGAACTAATCTGTCTTGGAAGAAGTGCAGCCAGAATGCTCCTTAGAGGCAAGGATGGCAAAACTGCGTCTTAGGTACTTTGGACATGTTGTCAGGAGGGATCAGTCCCTGGAGAAGGACATCCCGCTTGGCAGAATACAGGGTCAGCGGAAAAGAGGAAGACCCTCAACGAGGTGGATTGATGCAGTGGCTACAACAATGATCTCAAGCATAACAACGATTGTAAGGATGGCGTAGGACCGGGCAGTGTTTCGTTCTGCTGTGCATAGGGTCGCTATGAGTCGGAACCAACTCGACGGCACCTAACAACAACAACAACAACATGAATTTAGTGCTGTCATTTTGATGTCTTTTTTTGTGTGTCGTTGACAGTTTCTTTTTCCCACTTAATTTTATGTGCTAAGTAGATTATCTTCATATATTGTCCTTTCCTCATATTCATTGTTGATTTTGTTTCTGCTGAGTGTTTTTTTCTTGTATTTTATTTTAATGTGTAGGATAGTTTGTCTCCTTTGCGGTTACCTTATTATTTACCACATTTTTCTAAATTTAAACCTAACTTTTATTTCTTTGTATCACCTTTTTTTCCTCTCCATATGGAAGATCTATGAGTACATTTCTTAGTCCCTCTTTATTGTTTTAATGTTTTTGTCTTTAACATCATAACATCGTCCTTTCCTTGTTTCAATCATTTTTTATCTTGATTTATTTTTTTGATTTCTCTGTCTGGGTTGACTTCTGATTGCTCTGCCCAGTGTTCTAGTCTTGGGTTGATACCTGATATTACTGGTTTTCTAACCACAGAACTCGCTTTAGCACTTCTTGTAGTTTTGGTTTGGTTTTTACAAATTCCCTAAATTCTGTTTATCTGGAAATGTCCTAATTTCGCCTTTATAATTGAGAGACAATTTTGCTGGATATATGATTCTTGGCTGGCAATTTTTTTCCTTCAATTTTTTATATAAGTCATCCCATTGCCTTCTTGCCTACATGGTTTCTGCTGAGTTGTCCAAGCTTATTCTTATTGACTCTCCTTTGTAGGTGACTTTTCGTTTATCCCTAGCTGCTTTTAAAATTCTCTCTTCATCTTTGGTTTTTGCAAGTTTGATTATAATACATCTTGGTGACTGTCTTTTAACATCTACCTTATGTGGAGTTTGATGAGCATCTTGGATAGACATCTTCTCATCTTTCATGATATCAGGGGAGTTTTCTGCCAACAAATCTTCAACAATTCTCTCTGTATTTTGTGTTATCCTTCCCTGTTCTGGTACTCCAATCACTTGTAGGTTATTCCTCTTGATAGAGTCCCACATGAATCTCAAGGTTTTTTTCCTTTTTTTTAATTCTTTCATCTGATTTTTCTTCCAGTATATTCATGCCATGTGCTTTATCTTCAAGTTCAGAAATTCTGCCTTCCACTTGCTCAATTCTGTCCCTCTTTCTATTGAGTTGTCTACTTCTGTAATTTTATTGTTAATCTTCTGAATTTTTGATTGCGGTCTGTCTATGGATTTTTCCAGCTTATTGAATTTTTCGTTATGTTCCTGAATAATCTTTTTAATTTCTTCCCTTGTTTTATCTCTGTGTTCCTTGGCTTGTTCTGCATATTGTGTCATTTCCTTCCTGATGCCTGAAAGGGTTCTGCATATTAATCTTTTGTATTCTGCCTCTGGTAATTCCAGGAAGCCATTTTCATCTAGAAGATCCCTTGATTCTTTGTTCTGAGAGCTTGTTTCTTTAGGTGACTTGATATTGACTGTTGTCTCTGAGCCATCTATATGTCTTTGTGTTAGTTTATTTTATGTTTGCTTGCTGTGTCGTAGCTCCTTGCTTTGTTTTGTTTTGATATGCCCATGTGAGTTGCTTGAGTGAGCTAGCTTGATTATTTTCACCTTTGGAGCTCTGACATCCTGTCCCCAGATGGCTAGAGCTGTTATCAGGTATTTCAGTCTAGGAATCCATTCAGTTTTCTTGTATGAATTCAGCTCAGGTATCCAGGTAGCTGGTGATCAAGTGTGTGGTACAGGCTCTGTCCTACAGAGCTTAGAGGGGCAGGGGTGATTGGCGTAGGTACTGGTATCTGGTTGCAGCAGGGGGTCACACTCTGAACAAGGCAGGGGGCTGTACACCCCCGTGTCTCTGAGGAAAGCCTATCCCTGTTCCCTAGATCATACAGGTGGTTGGGTTGTGAAGGCAGATCATGGGCACCCAATGTTTTTGGTTGTAAGGACTGGGAGGCACCAGTTATCCTTAGACCCCTGTTGTGGGTGGCGGGGTGAACTGAGTGGAGCCACCAGTCCTTAGGCCCCTGATGTGGGTAGGTGAAGACCCTGTTTAGTAGGCAAAGCAATGTCAAACATCAAACACCCACCTCTTCACCACACAGGTGAAATGCTTGGAGTCTGCCAAGAAGGGCCTATTTTCCTGAAATATGTCCACATATGTCCAAGCAGATGGGAAAGGTACTCAAAGTCCACGGACCATTTATGCTTGGACAGGAGCCACTTCTGTCCTGAGCTCCCCAGTTAGTGGAGCTGGCAAATTATCTTTTCCCCCAGTTGTAAATTTATTCCTTCTCCAAGGCTGGGAGGATGGCTCTAGGCGCTCAACAAGGCCTATCTCAGGCCCAGGGAAATTAGCCACTGAATCGGGCTTGGGAGCGAGTGTGGAGGGAGGGCATGGTAAAATATACGCAAGTACTTAGCTTTTGCTGAGAGAGCCGTTCTTCTCTGGTTCCAGAGGTGTGAGTAGGCTGCATAGCTGGTTGCTTCTCCCTGAGGCAACTGTGGCCAAATGCTAGTACCTGCCTGCCGCTGTCACTCTGGGGGATAGTACCTGAGGGTTCCCCATGATTCAGGTCTGGTAACCCCTCTCCACTTCTGAACTGTCTCTTTCTCCCTCTACCCCTCAGTTCATTTTCTAAGCTTGCCTTTGGTGTTCAGGGCTCCTACCTTTTCACAAATACACTTGTTTCACTTGTTTTTTTGGTATTTGTTGTAAGAGGTCTCATCAGAAGAATCTGTCTATTCTGCCATCTTGGCTCCACCTCTCTGGTTTGATTTCTTTACCGCTGCTTCTATGACTGTTGATTGTGGATCCAAATGAAATGAAATCCTTGACAACTTCAATCTTTTCTCTGTTTATCATGATGTTGTTCATTGGTCCAGTTGTGAGGATTTTTGTTTTCTTTATATTGAGGTGCAATCCATACTGAAGGCTGTGGTCTTTGATCTTCATTAGCAAGTGCTTCAAGTCTTTTTCACTTTCAGCAAGCAAGGTTGTGTCATCTGCATAACGCAAGATGTTAATGAGTCTTCCTCCAGTCCTGATGCCTTGTTCTGCTTCATATAGTTCAGCTTCTCATATTATTTGCTCAGCATACAGACTGAATAGGTATGGTGAAAGGATATAATCTGGACACACATTTTTCCTGACTTTAAACCAACCAGTATCCCCTTGTTCTGTCTGAACAACTGCCTCTTGATCTATGTAAAATTTCTTCATGAGTACAATGAAGCATTCTGGATTTCTCATTCTTCACAATGTTATCCATAATTTATTATGATCCACACAGTCAAATGCCTTTGCACAGCCAATAAAACACAGGAAAACATCCTTCTGGTGTTCTCTACTTCCAGTCAGGATTCATCTGACATCAGCAATGATATCCCTGGTTCCACATCCTCTTCTGAAACCAGACTGAATTTCTGGCAACTCCCTGTCAATATACTGCTGGAGCCGTTTTTGAATGATCTTCAGCAACACATGCAGCATTAGTGGTATAGTGGTGAGCATAGCTCCCTTCCAAGCAGTTGACCCAATTTAGATTCCTGGCCAATGCAGTGGGCACTAATTAGATAATAGACAAGAATTATTTTAGGTGAAGGGAAAGACAGCACACAATACAGGGGAAGTCAGCAAAACTGGACTAAATCAAAAGCTAAGAAGTTTCTTGAATACAACCAAACACTTTGAGGGACAGCATAGTGGTGGGGGGGCAGGGGGTCTGGGGACCATCTTTTCAGGGGACACCCAAGTCAATTGACACAGCAAAATGTATTAAGAAAAGTTTCTACATCCCAGTTTGGTGAGTGGCACCTGGCTAGCAAGCAGCCATCTAAGATGCATCAATTGGTCTCAGCCCACCTGGAGCAAAGTAGAATGAAGAACACCAAAGACACAAGAAAAATATGAGCCCAAGAGACAGAAAGGGCCACATAAGCCAAAGACTACATCAGCATGACACCAGAAGAACTAGACGGTGACCATCTACCACTAATGACTGCCCTGACAGGAGTATACAACAGAGAATCCCTGATGGAGCAGGAAAAAAGTGGGACGCAGACCTCAAATTCTAGTAAAAAGACCAGACTTAATGCTCTGACTGAGACTGGAGGGACCTCAGAGTTCATGGTCCTTGGACTCTCTATTAGCCCAAAACAAAACCATTCCTGAGGCCAACTCTTCAGACAAAGCTTAGACTGGACTATAAGACATAAAATGATATTGATGAGGAGTGTGCTTCTTAGCTCAAGTAGATACATGAGACTATGTGGGCAGCTCCTGTCTGGAGGTGAAATGAGAAGGCAGAGGGGGATAGGAGCTGGTTGAATGGACATGGGAAACACAGGGTGGAGAGAAGGATTGTGCTTTCACATTGTAGGGAAAGCAGCTAGGGTCACATAACACTGTGTGTGTAAGTTTTTGTGTGAGAAACTGACTTAAATTGTAAACTTTCACTTAAAGCACAAAAAAAAGAAATAACTTTTATCATCTTAAGCTACTGAGATGTGAGGGTTAATTTGTTGCTGCAATAGAACCTAAACAAACAAAAACCCGTTGCTGTGGAGTCAAATCACTACTCATAGCGACCCTATAGGAGAGGGTAGAACTGGCCCATAGGCTTTCCAAGGAACAGCTGGTGGATTTGAACTACTGACCTTTTAGTTAGCAGCCATAGCTCTTAGCCACTGCACCACTAGGTTCCACCAATATAACCTAGTCTATCCTAAATAATACCCCATGGGACTGGACAGGAAGATTTGTGTAGACTGTGAGTCAAATTCATAAACCTGGGGAGTTCCAATGTTGAAATTTCTCCAATTTGAAAATAGGACTTTGGCATACCTGAGGCCAGCAGTCTTTATGAAGGGCATGAAGGGCTGAAAAGACCCAACTTTTGTTTTTCCAGAATCCAAGAAGACAGGCCAGAGACTACTGAGATTTCTCTGAAAAGAATGAAAAGTGAGTCTTGCCACAGTAGGAGCAAGTGTGTGGTTTACAAATTGCTTCCAGGAAGACGTGTCAATTGCTGGGTCCACGGAATAGGTAGCACTCGAGATTTGGTTTTGGCTTTTGCCTTTACAGCCCTATTAATTAAGAGAAGTTTGAGGCACTTGCATAGCAGAACGTTTGATCGTGTTCTTTATAACTCATATGTTTTATGTGGCCTAGGGCACATTCACACTTAATATGAACTCTATTAAGTTCCAACAACCAAGTGAAATCAAATATGCCACGAATATGTTTATTTTTTCAGTTGATCGGATTGCAGGCTATAAATCTGCATAAAGGAAACCCATTGGTCCTTAGAATCTACTCATTGTTTTTGAAGCAATCATAAAACTGTAGCAATTGCTAGAATTTGGGCTGGTTGAGATTAGAAACAAAGCCAGCAACCCCATAGCTGAGTTTTTTTGTTGTTTTTTGTTAGTTTTCTTTCTTTCTTTTTTGGTAGTGCCTTCCATTTTCTCCCAAACATGGAACTTATGAAGAACTTTTACAAATTCCAGTTGAATTTTCACAGCTTTCAGACACAGGAGGTAAAAGATTTGCTTGTTGGACTGATATGATACGGTTCTAATACCATGCCAAAAATGAGACTTAATGTCTGTGGCCAGCACAACCACCGTTGATGGAGGAGCTGGCCATTAGGGTGGTGACCCCAGCTGACCTATGGGAGGACCATATATCACAGCTGACTGAAAGCAGGGGGCACATTAGTGAGACATATGTGAGTATTTCTTCTCTGCAAAGGTGCTATTGACTGTCACTCACCCTGAGGCCCTCTCAAGATGCCTGTTCTGGGGATGTGGACAGAACAGAAACAGAGTTGGTAGAGTCATTCTCACACATACAGTCATAGGCAGAAGAAGAAGGCAGAAGGAAGCTGACTCACACCTCCCTGAGGAAGGAGGTCGAGGGCCCATTTTTCATGTGTGTCTTCACTCCTATCTTTCAAGAAACATCTCATTTTGTCTGGTTTAGCCTGGTCTGCTTTAGTCTCATTTCACTTAATAATTGTTTCATGCATAGAGTCATTTAACAAGAGTTCTTGAATGCCCACTCTGCACAAGGCCCTGGGCTAAGTGAGTGCTTCAGGGGATGTGGACAGAGGTGAGGTGCCAGGGGTCAGGCTGCCTTCAAGCTGCTCACAGTCTATGAAGAGAGAGAAAGAAAAATATAAAACCACCACCAAAGCCATCGGAGGAGGGACAGGATGCCATGGGCCCACAGAAGGGAGCACTCATTCCATAAGAGACTCAGGAAAAGACTCACAGACGAGTGGTATTGTAGCAGAGAAGGAGTTCACCAGGCAGACAAAAGGAAGCAGTGTTACCCAGGCAGGGAAGAGAGCATCAAGACCTGGGGAATGGAAAGGTGTTGGCACATATGAGAATTGCAAGTAGCCCAGTAAGGCAAGGTAATAGATCAGTTCCCAGACAGAGAGTGAAAGAAAATAAAGACGAATACATAGGAAAGGAGTACACTGTGGAGTACCTTATACTCGAGGATAAGGGTGTTGAGCTTTATTCAGCAGGCAGTGGGAAGCCATTAAAAGATGTTAAGTAGGGGGATGACTTGTTCAGAATCACACACTTCATGAACCAATAAAGGAGACTCAAGTGTAACTCAACGATATTGCCTTCAAATGCTGGCAACTTTCCTCATTCCTTCCCATCATGTCTCTCTTCCAATCCTGCTTCAACCAGGCTTCTGACTCTAGGCTGCATCTTCTACTAATGATCCTACTTCAGACATTTGCAGCTGATCTTCTTGGCTTCAGGTTCTCTTTCCCATATGGTCTGTATCTTGGACAGTTTGGCATTGGACTCTCGGACAGTTTGCAATAGAATGCCATGCTCTGCCTATCCCTAGCCCACTGACACCCCCCCCCCAACTGGTTCCATTTGGGGATGTCAGGAAAATAGGGTTAAGTTCAAGGTAGTACATGTGAAACAAGACTTCCCAGAGTTTGTGTAAAGATAATGGGGACCTTTTTGGCAACTACACCATAGTGTCTGGCAGCAGAGGGAGCTTTGGAGTAGCAAGGGCTTGCAGACTTTTAGAAGTCTGATGGTGAGCATGCCGTGGTGCAGATAATGAATTCAGAAGCACCGCCAGGTAACTCTGAGGATAGTGGCCCCAGAACCACACTTTGAGAAACACTGAGATAGAGCACATGGTGCTCGTGGGAGGGGAGCACACATTAAGGCCTGAGAGGTCAGGAACAAGCCACCAGGAGCCTCCAATGCCAAGCTCAGTAATCTGGACATTTAACTTTTTGTTCTAGGTGATTGATGGGAGGCCCTGGCACGCAGGGGAGAGCCATGATCAGAACTTTGGTCTGTTGGGAGCATTTACCTCATCAAAGAGCAGAGGAGGGGCCAGCACAGGGTCTGGGAGACACTGGTGCAAGAGTCACAGGGAACAGTGATGAATGAGGGCCTGAACTGGGACGTTCTCCATCTGAACACATTCCTCCTACATGCACACAGAAAGGAGAACATTGCTTTCAGAAGTCCAAGCCAGGAAGGAAGAAAAGAAGCCTCTCTTTCCCCCATGGCATGTGGAATTTTGCTGATGATTTACTGGAATTCTTCCCAAAGCTGGGAATTACTCAGATAACTCACTGAAGCTGCTTGGAAGGGATCTGATACAGAATCTTGCTTTCAGAAGTCAAGTCTGCAGAGATGTACATGGTGCTAAATTGTTGGGGTTGGAAAGACAGATTTCCCAATTACTTATTCTTGGAAGCAGAACATATCAGTGCTGAACAGAACTCTAAAATTGGTCTAGGTCATTCTCCTCATTTTACAGATGGGTAGACTGAGGCTTAGAGTGGAGAACTAATTCATGTCAGGTTTGAAGGTAAAATTCTAAAAATCTGGGCTGAAATAGCATTCCCTGTCAATATTCATCATTGTGTGGTATAGTCAACCCTTGAACCTTGGCTTCATCAATGTTTATGTGAGAGGGCAGGGAAAGGACTAGTGCATTTGGTTTTTTCTAAAGAGCTGCAGATAATCTGGCTGTGAATAAAAATATGTTAGGTTTTTGGACTTTTTCTAGACTAATCAGAATCGACTCAATGGCAATAGGTTTTTTTTTTTAGGTAACTGTATAATTGGTCTTTTAAAAATAATGTCTTAATATACTCATTAGTTATCTCTTTTCAGCATATTTTTACCTTTGTTTCCATTGCATCTAGAAAATCTCCTAAAGGACAACCATGCAGTCCTTACCTTATCTTGGCCACTTTCTCAAGCACAGAAGGAGCAGAAAAACACTGGACCAAACACTGACCCAAGCATTTGCCTTGTGGGTACTGTGATTAGTTCTCCACTGTGCTCAGGAAGCAGTGTGAACACTTAAGTCAACTGCTGATAAACAAAGTAGCACTTCTGCGGAGACCAGCTCCAACCTTCTGAACTCGGACATTTATCAGGTAGGCCCCCTGCGCCAACATGAAGATGGTTCTGTACCATTTCATCTCCAGGAAAATTCACTCCCTATAACAGCCACATTTACTCTCATCAGTTGATAGCTACAATGAACCACATCAATAAATATAAAATACACATATTTTTGAGGCATATGTGTCTTCTAACACTACACTGAAGGTGCAGATTATAGGACTTATAACAAATAGAACTAGGGCAATGATGGCAGCCTTTGGAAGACAGGTTTGGGCTCAGTAGAAGAGGAACCTTCCTAATTTTCAGATCTGTCAAAAAAAAATGGAACAGGAGGCAGGGCCAAGTGGCGGAGTAGTCAGATTCTTCCAGTGGTCCCTATTCCAACAAAGACCTGAAAAAACAAGTGAATCAATTATATATATGACAAGCTAAGCGCCTTGAACATCAAAGGCAAAGTTAAGTAATCGGAATGAAGGGAAGGGGGAGGGAGAGATGGTTCAGAAGCAGTGAGAAGTTGCTGGACCTCACTGGGTGGGAACTGCTCTCCCATAGCCCCAATTCTCTGGAGCAACTGTGGTGGGGCTGGCGGTAGTTTCGGGACTTGTTTTCCAAAGCAAGTGAGAGTGAGCAGCACAGAGTCTACTCACACCTCCGGAATTAGCAAAGAACAGCACTCCCTGCAAAAGATAAGCACTTCTGTCTAATTTACACTGTGGACCAAAAAACTCCCCTTTCAAAAGAACTCTCCCCCATCTATCTGATCCTTCCTCCCTCTGCTCCAGCCCCTGAGCTGGCTTGAGTGGTGGTCACTTTCCCTGGGCCTGAGATAAGTTCTGCTGCACATCCTGAGCCATTCTCCTGGCCTTGGAGAAGGAGCAAATTAACAAACGGGGAAAAAATAATCTGCCAGATCTCCTAAGCTGGGAACTCAGGGCAGAAGCTGCTCCTATCCAGGTACAAGCATTCCCTGAACTTTGACCGCCTTTCACCCCTGCATGGACCTGTGTGAGCCCTTTTCAACAGCTTAGCCCCTTGTCAGCACAGTGCAACTGTGTATGTCCCTGAGGTCTGACTTCAACAATTTCAACTGTGTGGTGGAGAGGTGGGTTTTTGGCACTTGACACCACTCTGCCTATTAAGCAGGGGCCTCGCCTACGCACATCAGGGGCCTGAGGATTGGTGGCTCTACGTATGCCACCTAGACATCCGTGACATGAGGTCCAAGGAAAAGTGGTGCCTCCTGGTCCTTGCAGCCCAAAGAATTGGTTGCCCATGGTCCAGCTGCAGAGCCCAACAACATCTGTGCTCTAGGGAGCAGGGGTACACTTTGCTCACAGACACTCAGGGGGTGGTTGTCACCCCCGTCTTGCTCAGAGTGTCACCCATGGGTCACCCATGGAGGACAGGTTTCAGCTGAGCTTCCAGACTAAGACAGACTAGGAAGAAGGACCCAGCAGTCTACTTCTGAAAAGCATTAGCCAGTGACAACCTTATGAATAGCAGCGGAACATTGTCTGATATAGTGCTGGAAGATGAGACCCCCAGCTTGGAAGGCATTCAAAAGATGACTAGGGAAGAGCTGCCTCCTCAAAGTAGAGTCGACCTTAAAGACATGGATGGAGTAAAGCTTTTGGGACCTTCATTTCCTGATGTGGCGTGACTCAAAATGAGAACAACTGCAAACATCCATTAATAATCAGAACCTGGAATACACAAAGTATGAATCTCAGAAAGCTGGAAATTGTCAAAAATGAAATGGAACACATAAACATTGATATCCTAGGCATTAGTGAGATGAAGTGGACTGGTATTGGCCATTTTGAATCGGACAATCATATAGTCTACTATGCTGGGAATGACAACTCGAAGGGGAATGGTGTTCCTTTCATCATCAAAAAGAATGTTTCAAGATCTATCCTAAAGTACAACGCTGTCAGTGATAGGATAATATCCATACTCCTACAAGGAAGACCACTTAATACGGCTATTATTCAAATTTATGCACCGACCACTAGGCACAAAGATGAAAATAGATTTTTATCAGCTGCTGCAGTCTGAAATTGATCGAACATGCAATCAAGAAGCATTGATAATTACTGGCGATTGGAATGCAAAAGGTGGAAATAAAGAAGAAGGATCAGTAGTTGGAAAATATGGCCTTGGTGATAGAAACAATGCTCAAGATCGAATAATAGAATTTTTCAAGACCAACGACTTCTTCATTGCAAATGCCTTCTTTCACCAACATAAACGGTGACTATACACATGGACCTAGCCAGATGGAACACACAGAAATCAAATTGACTACATCTATAGAAAGAGAAGATGGAAAAGTTCAATATCAGCAGTCAGAACAAGGCCAGTGGCCGACTGTGGAACAGACCATCAATTGCTCATAAGCAAGTTCAAGCTGAAACTGAAGAAAATCAGAGCAAGTCCACGGGAACCAAAATATGACCTTGAGTATACCCCACCTGAATTTAGTACAGCCAGAATGCTCCTTAGAGGCAAGGATGGCCAGACTACATCTTACATACTTTGGACATGTTGTTCAGGAGGGATCAGTCCCTGGAGAAGGACATCATGCTTGGCAGAGTACAGGGTCAGCAGAAAGGAGGAAGACTCTCAATGAGGTGGATTGACACAGTGGCTGCAACAATGAGCTCAAGCATTACAACGATTGTAAGGATGGCTCAGTTCTGGGCAGTGTTTTGTTCTGTTGTGCACAGGGCCACTATGAGTCAGAACAGACTTGACAGAACCTAACAACAACAAAAAATGTAATCATAGATCTATCGTGTGGAGAGGAAGTCAAGGCAATATAAAGAGATAAAAGTTTGATTTAAACTTAGAAAAATAGGGGTAAATAATAAGATAGCCACAAAGAAGACTAACAATCCTACATAAGAAAATAAAATACTAGAAAAATATAAAGACTGAGCAAAAACAAAATTAACAACAGTGAAAAAGGAAAAGACAATATATAAAGAAAAACTCTACAGCACAACAATTTAAGTGGAAAAAAACAGTCAACAACACACAGGAAAAGGCATCAAAATGACAGCACTAAACTCATAACTGTCCATAATTACACTGAATGTAAATGGACTAAATGCACCAATAAAGAGACAGAGAGTGGCAGAATAGATTTAAAAAAACACAATTTAAACGCAGTGCCAAGGAGGCGGAGTAGTCAGACACTTCCGATGGTCCCTCTTACAACAAAGACCCAAAAAAACAAGTGAATCCATTATATATAAGACAAGCTAGGAACGCCGAATATCAAAGGCAAAGTTAAGAAGTTGGACTGAGTGACGGGGGAGGGAGAGGTGGTACAGAAGCAGTGAGGAGTTGGAGGACCTGACTCAGTGGGAAAAGGTGTCCCTCAGCCCCGATCCCCTGGCGTGACCTTGGTGGGGCTGGCAGTGGCATTTGGGGCTTGGCTGCTTCAGTGAAAGAAGGCAAGTGAAGTGGTGCAGCCCCAATCCCCTGATGCAACCAAGATGGAGCCGACCCAGTGCACAGAATCTATGAACGCCTCCAAAATCTGAGCTAAAGCAGTGCTCTCAGCACAAGATATGTGATTTTGTCTAATTTGCTGTGCAGATTTAATAGGTCCTCCTTTTGAATGAGCTCTTTCCCATCTATCTGATCCCTCCTCCCTCTGCCCCAACCGGCTTCAATGACATTTGATTTCCCTGAGTCTGAGATATGTCCTGCTGCACTTCCTGAGCAATTCTCCTAGCCTTGGGGAAGGAACAAATTAACAAATGGGGAAATATAACCTGCTGGCTCCCCTAAACTGGAAACTTAGTCAGAAGCAGCCCCTGTCCAGGCACAAGCACTCCACAGATTTTCAATGTCTTTCACCCCTGCATGGACCAGGTGGCCCAATTTCAGCAGCTAGGATCTGGCTGTTACATTGCAAGGGTGAATGTACTTGAGGTCTGCCTAACTGTTTCAGCTGTGCAGTGGAGAGGCAGGTTTTTGATGTTTGATACCGCTCAACCTATTAAACAGGGTTCTCACCTACCCACATCAGGGACCTGAGATCTGGTAGCTCCACCCATGCCACCTAGCCACCTACAATAGAGGTCCAAGGATAAGTGGTGCCTCCCAGTCCTTATAGTAAAAAGCATTGTGTGCCTATGGTATGGCTGCAGAGCCCAACCACCAGTGCACTCTAGAGAAACAAGGACAAACTTTCCTCATAGACATTTGGGGGAAGGTTGTCAGCCCCCTGCCTTCCTCAGAGTGTGGCTCCCTGCTACAATCAGAAATCTGTGGAAACACCAAACACCACTGCTCCTCTAAGATCATAGGTGAGAGCCTGCACAACACACTAGGTGATCTGTTACCTGGACATCTGAGCTGAACCTATACAAGAATAGTGAATGGACTCCTAGGCTCATATGCCAGGTAATAGCTCCAGCCATCTGGCGACAGGGCGTTACTGCTTCCAAGGCTCCAATAATCAAGTTAGCTCACTCTAGTAGCCTATTCGGGTATATCAAAACAAAACAAAGCAAGAAGTTAGGACACAGTGAGCAAACATAAGATAAATTAATACAATGACTTATAGATGGCTTAGAGACAATAGTCAACATAAAATCACATAAAAAAAGCAGGCCATGATCCCTTAAAGATGCTCCCAAACAAATATTCCAGTCATCTTCCAGATGAAGAGTTATTCCTGGAATAACCAGATGTAGAATACAAAGATGAATATACAGAACTCTTCAAGACATGAGGAACGAGATCAGGCAAAACGCAGAACAAGCCAAGGAGCACACAAATAAAGCAACTGAAGAAATTAAGAAGATTATTCAAGAACATAATGAAAAATTTAATAGGTTGCAAGAATCCATAGAGAGACAGCAATCAGACATTCAGAAGATCAACAATAAAATTTCAGAATCGGACAAGTCACTAGAAAGTCAGCAGAGCAGAATTGAGAAAATGGAAGTCAGAATTACCAAGATTGAAGATAAAACACTTGTTGTTGTTGTTGTTGTTAGGTGCTGTCAAGTCAGTTCCAACTCATAGCGACCCTATGCACAACAGAACGAAATGCTGCCCCGTCCTGGGCCATCCTTACAATTGCTGTTATGCTTGAACCCACTGTTACAGCCACTGTGTCAATCCACCTCATAGAGGGTCTTCCTCTTTTCCGCTGACCCTGTGCTCTGCCAAGCATGTTGTCCTTCTCCAGAAACTGATCTCTCCTGGCAACATGTCCAAAGTTTGTAAGACGCAGTCTCGCCATCCTGGCCTCTAAGGAGCATTCTGGCTGTACTTCTTCTAAGACACATTTGTTCATTCTTTTGGCAGTCCATGGTATGTTCAATATTATTCGCCAATACCACAATTCAAAGGCATCAATTCTTCTTCGGTCTTCCTTATTCATTGTCCAGCTTTCACATGCATATGATGTGATTGGAAATACCATGGCTTGGGTCAGGCACACCTTAGTCTTCAAGGTGACACCTTTGCTTTTCAACACTTTAAAGAGGTCCTTTGCAGCAGATTTGCCCAATGCAATGCGTCTTTTGATTTCTCGACTGCTGCTTCCATGGCTTTTGATTGTGGATACAAGTAAAATGAAATCCTTGACAGCTTCAGTCTCTTCTCTGTTTATCATGATGTTGCTCATTGGTCCAGTTGGGAGGATTTTTGTTTTCTTTATGTTTAGGTGCAATCCATACTGAAGGCTGTGGTCTTTGATCTTCATTAGTAAGTGCTTCAAGTCCTCTTCACTTCAGCAAGCAAGATTGTGTCATCTGCATAACACAGGTTTTTAATGAGTCTTCCTCCAATCCTGATGTTCCATTCTTCTTCATATAGTCCAGCTTCTCAGATTATTTGCTCAGCATACAGATTGAATAGGTATGGTGAAAGAATACAGCCCTGACACACACCTTTCCTGACTTTAAACCAATCAGTATCCCTTTGTTCTGTCTGAACAACTGCCTCTTGATCTATGTAAAGGTTCCTCATGAGCACAATTAAGTGTTCTGGAATTCCCATTCTTCGCAATGTTATCCATAATTTGTTACGATTCACACAGTCGAATGCCTTTGCATAGTCAATAAAACACAGGTAAACATCCTTCTGGTATTCTCTGCTTTCAGCCAGGATCCATCTGACATCAGCAATGATATCCCTGGTTCCACATCCTCTTCTGAAACCGGCCTGAATTTCTGGCAGTTCCCTGTTGATATACGCTCCAGCCATTTTTGAATGATCTTCAGCAGAGTTTTGCTTGGGTGTGATATTAATGACATTGTTCTATAATTTCCACATTCAGCTGTATCACCTTTCTTGGGAATAGGCGTAAATATGGATTTTTTTCCATTCAGTTGGCCAGGAAGCTGTCTTCCATATTTCTTGGCATACACGAGTGAGCACCTCCAGTGCTGCATCCATTTGTTGAAACATCTCAATTGATATTCCAAGAATTCCTGGAGTATTGTTTTTTGCCAATGCCTTCAGAGCAGCTTGGACTTCTTCCTTCAATACCATCGGTTCCTGATCATATGCCACCTCTTGAAATGGTTGAACATTGACTAATTCTTTAAAAGCACTTGGCAACAATATTTTTTTAATCAGATAAAAGAATTTTTTAAAAAATGAAGAAACCCTAAGAATCATGTGGTGGGATTTTATCAAGAAAAGTAACCTACAAGTGATTGGAGTACTAGAACAGGAAGGGAAAACAGAAAATACAGTGAGAATTGTTGAAGATTTGTTGGCAGAAAACTTCCCTGATATCATGAAAGATGAGAGGATATCTGTCCAAGATGCTCGTCGAACTCTATGCAAGGTAGATCCCAAAAGAAAGTCACCAAGACATATTATAATCAAACTTGCCAAAACCAAAGACAAAGAGAAAATTTTAAGAGTGACTGGAGATAAACAAAAAGTCACCTACAAAGGAGAGTCAATAAGAATAAGCACAGACTACTCAGTAGAAACCATGCAAGCAAGAAAGCAATGGGTTGACTTATATAAAGCTTGGAAGGAAAAAATTTGCCATCCAAGAATCATATATCCAGCAAAACTGTCTCTCTAATATAAAGGTGAAATTAGGACATTTCCAGATAAACAGACGTTTAGGGAATCTGCAAAAACCAAACCAAAACTACAAGAAATACTAAGGTGAATTCTCTGGTTAGAAAATACATAAATCAGATATCGACCCAACACTAGAACACATGACAGAGCAACCAGCTATCAACCTACATAGGGAAACCACAAAAATAAATCAAGATAAAAAAAATGCCCAAAACAGGAAACAGTGGTACCATTATGTAAAAGATGACAACATCAAATCAATAAAGAGGGACTAAATAAAATAGTCATAGATCTTTCATATGGAGAGGAAGTCAAGGTGATATAGGGAGTTGAAAGTTTGCTTTAACTTAGAAAAATAGGGGTAAATAAAAAGGTAACCAAAAAGGAGACTAACAATCCTACACATCAAAATAAAATACAAGAAAAACATAAAGACTCAGCAAAAACAAAATCAACGACAATGAAAAACACAGTTTACAGAGAAAAACTATGCAGCACAAAAAAATTAAAGGGAAAAAAGAAACTGCCAACAATACAGAAAAAAAGACATCAAAATGACAGCACTAAACTCATACCTATCCATAATCACACTGAATGTAAATGGACTAAATGCACCAATAAAGAAACAGAGAGTGGCAGAATGGATAAAACAACATGATCCGTCTATATGCTGCCTATAAGAGACACGGTTTAGACTTAAAGATACAAACAAACTAAAACTTAAAGGATGGAAAAAATATATCAAGCAAATAACAATCCAAAACAGAGCAGGAGTAGCAATACTAATTTCTGACAAAACTGACTTCAAAGTTAAATCCACCACAAAGGATACGGAAGGATACTGTATAATGATTAAAGGGACAATGTACCAGGAGGGTATTACCATGTTAAATATTTATGCATCCAATGACAGGGCTTCAGGATACATAAAACAAACTCTAACAGCATTGAAAAATGAGATAGACAGCTCCACAATAATAGTAGGAGACTTCAGCACACCATTTTCTGTGAAGGACAGAACATCCGGAAAGAAGCTCAATAAAGACACGGAACATCAAAATGCCGCAATCAACCAACTTGATCTCATAAACACACACAGAACACTCCACCAACAGCAGACAAGTATATTTTCCTTTCCAATGCATGTGGAACATTCTCTAGAGTAGACCACATATTAGGTCATAAGGCAAGCCTCAACAGAATCCAAAACATCAAAATATTACAAACCATCTTCTCTGACCATTAAGCCACAAAAGTAGAAATCAATACCCGAAAAAATAGGGAAAAGAAATCAAACATATGGAAACTGAACAACACTTTGCCCAAAAATGATTGGATTATAGAGGAAACTAGGGATGTAATAAGACATTCATAGAATCAAATGAGAATGAAAACACTTTCTATCAGAATCTTTGGGACACAGCTAAAGCGGTGCTCAGAGGTCAATTTATAGCAATAAATGTACATATCCAAAAAGAAGAAAGGACCAAAATCAAAAGAATTATCCCTACAACTTGGACAAGTAGAAAGAGAGCAACAAAAGAAACCCTCAGGCACCAGAACAAAGCATATAATAAAAATTAGAGCAGAATTAAATGAAACAGAAAACAGAAACACAACTGAAAGAGTTAACAAGATGAAAAGCTGGTTGTTTGAAAAGATCAACAAAATTGATAAACCACTGGCCAAACTGACGAAAGAAAAAAGGGAGAGGAAGCAAATAACCCAAATAAGAAATGAGATGGGCAATATCACAACAGAACCAACTGAAATTAAAAGAATCATAACATAATACTACAAAAAACTGTACTCTAATGAATTTGAAAACCTAGAGCAAATTGACAAATTTCTAGAAACACACTACATACCTAAATGGATACAGACGGAGGAAGAACAACTAAATAAACCCATAACAAAAGAAGAGATTGAAAAGGTAATTAAAAAACTCCCCCCCCCCAAAAAAAAGCCTTGGCCCCGGCGGCTTCACTGGAGAATTCTACCAAACTTTCAAAGAAGAGTTAGCACCACTACTACTAATGGTAGTTCAGAGCATACAAAAAGAATGAAATACTCCCAAACTCATTCTATGAAGCCAGCGTAACCCTGACACCAAAACCAGGTAAAGACACCACAAAAAAACAAAATTACAGGCCAATGTCCCTCACGAACTTAGACACAAAAATCCTCAACAAAATTCTAGCCAATAGAATCTAACAACATATCAAGAAAATAACTCACCTCAACAAAGCGGGATTCATACCAGGTATGCAGGGATGGTTCAACATTAGAGAAACAATCAATATAATCCATCACATAAATAAAAGACAAGAGCCGCATGATCTCATCAATTGATGCAGAAAAGACATTTATTTGACAAAGTTCAGCACCCATTCACGATAAAAACTCTCAGAAAAATAGGAATAGAAGGGAAATTTCTCAACATAATAAAGGGCATTTATACAAACCCAACTCGATGGCACTGGGTTTCTACAAAGCCAACAGCCAACATGATCCTAAACAGAGAGAGACTGAAAGCATTCCCCTTGAGAACAGGGACCAGACAAAGATGCCCCTTATCATCACTCTTATTCAACATTGTGCTGGAGGTCGTAGCCAGAGCAATTAGGCTAGATAAAGAAATAAAGGGCATCAAAACTGGCAAAGAAGAAGGTAGGTAAAGATATCTCTACTTGCAGATGACATGATCTTGTACACAGAAAAACCTAAAGAATTCTCAAGAAAACTACAAAAATAGAAGGGTTTAGCAGAGTATCAGGATACAAGATAAACACACATACATCAGTTGGGTTCTTCTACACCAACAGTGAGAACATTGAAGAGGAAATCACCAAATCAATACTATTTACAATAGCCCCCCAACCCAAAACCCCAGTGCCGTCGAGTTGATTTCGACTCATGGCCCCCAAGAAGATAAAATACTTAGGAATCTAACCAGAGAAGCAAAATACCTATACAAGGAAAACTATAAGACACTACTGCGAGAAACCGAAAGAGACCTACAATAAGTGGAAAAAATGTACCTTACTCATGAAGACTCAACATTGTAAAAATATCTATTCTACCCAAAGCAGTCTATAGATACAATGCAATCCCAATCCAAATACCAGTGACATTTTTTAATGAGATGGAGAACAAATCACCAACTTCATATAGAAGGGAGAGAGGCTCTGGAAGAGTAAAGCATTACTGAAAAAGAAGAACAAAGTCGGAGGCCTCACACTACCTGATTTTAGAACATATTATACCACCATGGTAGTCAAAACAGCCTGGTACTGGTACAACAACAGATACGTAGACCAATGGAACAGAATTGAGAAACCAGGTATAAATTCATCCACCTATGAGCAGCTGCTATTTGACAAAGGCCCAAGCCTGTTAAATGGGGAAAAGAGAGTCTCTTTAACAAATGGTGCTGGCATAACTGGATATCCATCTGCAAAAAAATGAAACAAGACCCATACCTCACAGCATGCACAAAAACTAACTCAAAATGGATCAAAGACCTAATTATAAAATCTAGAACGATAAAGATCATGGAAGAAAAAACAGGGACAACACTAGGAGCCCTAATACATGGCATATACAGCATATGAAACATTACTTACAATGTACAAACACCAGAAGAGAAACTAGATAACTGGGAGCTCCTAAAAGTCAAACACCTGTGTTCATCCAAAGACTTCACAAAAGGAGTAAAAAGATTGCCTACAGGCTGGGAAAAAGTTTTTAGCTATGACATTTCTGATCAGTATCTGATCTCTGTCTGAAATCTACATGATACTGCAAAAACTCAACTGCAAAAAGACAAATAACCCAATTAAAAAATGGGCAAAGGATTTGAACAGGCGCTTCACCACAGAAAACATCCAGGCGGCTAACAGATACATGAGGAAATGCTCACGATCACTAGCCATTAGAGAAATTCAGATCAAAACTACTGTGAGATTCTATCTCACCCCAACAAGGCTGGCATTAATCCAAGAAACACAAAATAATAAATGTTGGAGAGGTTGTGGAGAGGCTGGAACATTTATACACTGCTGGTGGGAACGTAAAATGGTACAACCAGTTTGGAAATTGATTTGGTGCTTCCTTAAAAAGCTAGAAATAGAACTACCATATGATCCACCTAGAGAAATAAGAGCCGTCACAGGAACAGATATATGCACACCCATGTTCATTGCAACACTGTTTGCAATAGCAAAAAGATGGAAGGAATAGACACATCCAAACTCCCTGAGGGACCCAATTGCTGGGCCGAGGGCTGTGGGGACCATGATCTTGGGGAATATCTAGCTCAATTGGCATAACAGTTTAGAAAGAATATGTTCTACATTCTACTTCGGTGAGTAGTGTCTGGGGTCTTAAAAGTCTGTGAGCAGCCATCTAGGATACTCCACTGGTCTCACCCCTTCAGGAGCAAGGAATAATGAAGAAAACTAAAGATACAAGGGAAAGATGAGTCCAAAGGACTAATGGACCACATCTTCCACGGCCTCCACCAGACTGAGTCCAGTACATCGAGATGGTGCCTGGCTACCACCACTGACTGCTCTGACAGGGATCACAGTAGAGTGTCCTGGACAGAGTTGGAGGAAAATTCCAACTCACAAAAAACAACCAGACTTGTTGGCCTGACAGAGACTGGAGAAACCCTGAGAGTTTGCCCGCGGACACCCTTTCAGCTCAGTAATGAGGTCACTCCTGAGGTTCACCCTTCAGCCAAAGATTGAACAGGCCAGTGGAACAAAACAAGACTCAGGCAGGAACTGGAAGGCAGGAGGGAACAGGAAAGCTGGTAATAGGGAACCCAGGGTTGAGAAGGGAGAGTGTTGACATGTCGTAGTATTGTTAACCAATGTCATACAACAATGTGTGTGCTGTTTGATAAGAAACTAGTTTGTTCTGTAAACCATCTAAAGTACAATAATAATAATAAAAAAAAAAGATGGAAGCAACCAAGGTGTCCTCAATGGATGAATGGATAAATAAATGGAATACTATGCAACGATTAAGGACAATGATGAATCTGTGAAACATCTCATAATATGGAGGAATCTGGAAAGCATTATGCTGAGTGAAATTAGTCAGTTGCAAAAGGACAAATATTGTATGAGACCACTATTACAAGAACTCAAGAAAAAGTTTAAACACAGAAGAAAATATTCTTTGATGGTTACGAGGGTGGGGAGGAAAGGAGAGAGGTATTCACTAATTAGATAGTAGGCAAGAACTATTTTAGGTGAAGGGAAAGACAACACACAGTACTGGGGAGGTCAGCACAACTGGACTAAACCAAGACCTAAGAAGTTTCCTGAATACAACCAAACGCTTCGAAGTCCAGAGTAGCAGGGGGATGGGGGTCTGGGGCCTATGGTTTCAGGGGACATCTAGGTCAATTGGCATAATAAAATGTATTAAGGAAATGTTTTGCATCCCACTTTGATGAGTGGCATCTGGGGTCTTAAAAGCTAGCAAGCTGCCACCTAAGACACGTCAATTGGTCTCAACCCACCTGGAGCAACGGAGAATGAAGAACACCAAAGACACAAGGTAATTATGAGCCCAAGAGACAGAAAGGGCCACATAAACCAGAGATACATCAGCCTGAGACCAGAACTAGATGGTGCCCAGCTACAACCGATGACTGCCGTGACAGAGAACACAACAGAGAATCCCTAAGGGAGCAGGAGCGCAGTGGGATGCAGATCTCAAATTCTCCTAAAAAGACTAGACGTAATGGTCTGACTGAGACTAGAAGGACTCCGGAGGCCACAGTCCCAGACCTTCCGTTTGCCCAAGACTGGAACCATTCCCGAAGCCAACTCTTCAGACAGAGATTGAACTGGACTATGAAACAGAAAATGATACTGGTGAAGAGTGAGCTTCTTGGCTCGAGTAGACACATGAGGCTATGTGGGCAGCTACTGTCTGGAGGCAAGATGAGAAGGTCGAGGGGGACAGGAGCTGGTTAAATGGACCCAGAAACACAGGGAGGAGAGGAGGACTGTGCTGTCACATTATAGGGGGAGCAACTAGGGTCACATAACAATGTGTGTATAAGTTTTTGTAGGAGAAACTGACTTGAATTGTAAACTTTCACTTAAAGTACAATAAAAAAAGTTTAAAAAAAATGGAACTTGTCTGAGGATTCGTGAGCTCCTTTCCACTGGATGTGTTCAAAAAGTGGCTGGCTGATCTTGGCGGGAACATGGCGGTGGTGATTCAAGTACCAGAGGGATTTAGACCCTGAATTCTCTAAAGACTCTGCCCAGCCCTGCAAGTGTAGCCAGCTGTGAAGTGGTGACAGGTCACCTGTATGTTCCCGACTCTGAGAGCCTTGAGAATATTCCTTGCCTTCTCATCTTAAACACATACTCCTGGTGGATTCAAACCTCCCATCTTTCGGTTAGCAGCTGAGCACTTAACCACTGAGCCACCAGAGCTCCTAAATATAGTAGTAGTGCATAAAAGTAATGCATAAGGTAAATATTTACCACAATTTAAAAAAAAAACACAAATTAAAATCAAAATAGGACAGTGCCATGTAGTATTAGTTTAACTTAGCCACACATTTTGTGGCTTAAAACAATACAAATTTATTCTCTTACAGTCCTGGAGGTCAGAGGTCTGAAATGGGTCTCAGTGGGCTGAAACCAGGGTGTCAGCAGGGCTGCCTTCTTTCTGGAGGCTCTAGGAGAGAATCACTGTCTTCACATTCTCCAGCCTCTGTAGGCTTTCCACCTCCCTTGAATCATGGCTCCCTTCCTCCACCTTCAAAGCCAGCAATGGTGGGTCATATCCTTCTCACACTGCATTGCTCTGACACTGACTCTCCTGCCTCCCTCTTCCACATTTAAAGACCCCCATGAGGACTGGCTGTTATGCAGCAGCTGATCTCTGCCACGTAGGAGGGAGTTACCTGGGAGGCCAGCCATCTGTAACCTGTATGATATTTTCTGTTTTTTTATCCTTTTCTAGCTCTGTCAATCAACACTCACGTACTTATGTTTGAGGATCTGTGGCTTACAAAATATTGCAGAGAGTACAGTAGGGAACTGCTTGGCAGAGTGAAAGAACCCTACATTTTAAAATTTTATTGTGGAAAACTTCCAGCATGTACAGAAGTACAGAGAATGAGGTACCGGCAATCAATTGGGTCATTCCTCAGTTGAAGCCCCGGCCCTTCCAGACAGACATCGGAACTCAGGATTAACTCTCTCAGAAGGTCAGCGACTGGCCCCGTGGGTAGAACAGAGGCTTTGCACACTACAGGATGTGGATGAGGCAGGGTGGGAGAAGCAGATGTGAGTCTGTATGCCGGGCTCAGAAACTTATCTATCACTCTCTAGGCCAAGGGAGCCTTCAAACGTTGCCCTTGGAAAGTAGCTCAGGCAGGTGTACCCAGTGGGGAGGAGGGGCCAAGAATGGAGGCCAGTAGTCCAGCCACGAGTGCCTTATTCAAATACGTTGCTACTGTCCCTGGAGAATTCTTTGTAAGTCCACTTGGGAAGTGACACTAGAAGTGTACCTTTGAAGTTTAGAAAAATAATCTATTTTGACTGATAATACAAATTTGAGGGATTTTGTACCTCAAACAAGCAGGAAGTATAAGACGGAGACACTGATTAATCACATGCTTTTATAAGGATGTTAATGATTGGAAAACACAGAACAAGAATGAGATGCTAACGGTGCAACGGCCCGCCAGCTTCACCCCCCTCCCCACCACCCATCTCTGAAAGAATTCCAGAGTCTATTATCAGCACGGTTTAAAGGCTAATGAAGAAACAATCTTTTTGTAAAGCAACAAAGAACGGAGTTTGAAAGCAGGTCCAGGAGAATACAAGAGAAAACACTTAGTTCAGTGAAAGGCAAACTTTCCTATGGACATGCTTTTTTTTTTTTTTACATATTGTAAGTTGCTTCGCAACCTCTATAGCCTGTGGGCAGGACTTTGCTAAACACCATGTGCAGTTAACTGGGGTGGTTCAGGGGAAAAAAAGACAAAGAAAAGTGAAACTCAAAGCAAGAGCATTCAGAACAGTTTTACTACATGTTTTCTAGACTACTGAGTGGATGCTGGGGTTACCCTGAAACGGGATGAGCCGTGCTCATTTGTTTAAAAACTGCTGGGCAAAGTGACTATGGGAAGTGTTTGCGGGTAGTTGCTTTATAGAGGAAAAGAGGAGAGGGAACTGGAGTTCAGATAGCCCTCCCGAAAGTGTAATGTTCATGGCACTGAGAAGGGATTTTCATAGGGTGACAAGCAATGCCAATTAGGCAAATGGCAGCAAGAGAGAATTTGGAATCCTGCCTCTGAGGCTTATGAACCCTTGTGGGCTTGAACAAGTCACTTCTTGCTTCTGTATCCGTTTTTCTGTGTGTAAAATTTAGATAGTAATCCCGGCATAAGGAGCCCTTGTGGCGCAGTGGTTAAGTGCTCAGCTGCTAACCAAAAGGTCAGTGGTTCTAACCCACCAGCCGTTCCGAGGGAGAAAGATGTGGTAATCTGCTTTCATAAAGAATTACAGCCTTGGAAACCCTATGGGGGCGGTTCTACTCTGTCCTTTAGGGTCACTGTCTTAGTTATCGAGTGCTGCTATAACAGAAATACCACAAGCCGGTGGCTTTAACAAACAGAAATTTATTCTCTCACAGTCTAGGAGACTAGAAGTCTGAATTCAGGGTGCCAGCTCCAGGGGAAGGCTTTCTCTGTCGGTTCTGGGGGAAGATCCTTGTCATCAATCTTCTCCTCGTCTAGAAGTTTCTCAGTGCAGGGGCCCTAGATCCAAAGGATGTGCTCCCTCCTGGCTTTTGTTTCTTGGTGGTATGAGGTCCCTTGGAAGCCCTGTGGGGCAGTTCTACTCTGTCCTTTAGAGTCAGAAGAGACTAGACAGCAATGGGTTTTTTTTTAAATCCCTGCATTGTCTTCTGTGCAGAACAATTATTACGTTCCAAAGACATAATATAAGGGAACGTACTCTGCACTCTCTAAGACTTTTAATAAATATGAGCTGTCATTTTTCATATCCCCTGCTGAAATGCAAGCAGCTTACATCTTACTCATTTTTTTTAATTGCCACCATTGACAGAGTGTCTGACGTTTATTTAGTCTTTCACCAAACATTTAATGAGTTCCCTATACTCAACCAGTACAAAATCCAGTGGGAGAGAAATGATAATGCCTTGTTTATATATTCTGTCTTAGGCACCAAGAAGAATTCACACCTTTGAATTATGGTGTTGGCGAAGAATGTTAACTATACCATGGACTGCCAGAAGAACGAACAAATCTGCCTTGGATGAAGTACAGCCAGAATGCTCTTTAGAAGGGAGGATGGTGAGGCTTCATCTCATATACTTTGGACATGCTATCAGGAGGGATCAGTCCCTGGAGAAGAACATCATGCTTGGTAAAGTAAAGGGTCAGCAAAAAAGAGGAAGATCTTCCATGGGATGGATTGACACAGTGGCTGCAACGATGGGCTGAAACATAGCAATGATTGTGAGGATGGCGCAGGATTGGGCAGTGGTGGGGAGGAATAATAATCAGAGTGGAGAAACTGGGAATCAGGGAAGCTTCAAACAAATGTGAGGCTCTTCTGAGGACCTCCCTGGACTCGTCTCCACTGCAGCTTCCATACAACAGCAATTTAAGTCAGAAGGTCATGGTAGAGACCGCGAAAGCCTCTACTGGCGAGGGCCCTGCTGTGAAGCTCATCCAAAGTGAGTAAGAGAGACCACCAGGACCTGCCGATTCAGGTGGGGATGATGCTGGCCCCAGGAGAATCTATAACTGAACCACTGCCCAGCTCTGCCACTGGTCTCTCAGAACCTGCCTGCAGCCAAGCCTCACTGCTCCCAGAGACTTGTTTGCCCAAAGCCCACTTTCCCTGCCCTCAGTGTCACTCCTTCAGAAACATGGGATGCCCCCATCAGCCACCTGCTTGAGCCCAAGCTGTTTTCCAGAATGCTGCCAACACTCTCTCCCCCAACTTATACCCACAAATAGCCCCAATGGGATCACCACCCCAGCCTTTGCACTTCTTACCCCAGGCCACGGTTGAATTCTCAGATGGCTGAGGGTCCCCATCCACCCAAGGACTTCTGAGGTTACTCCTCTTGGAAACCATACAGCAAGCTCAATCATCTGTGCTTTCCATTGTTGTTTGACTCACTCTTATCCCTATTGTAGTCTATGCTTCTTCTCTTCTGACCCAGCCTCCCTCTGTTTTTCTTCTTCCCCACACCTTCTTCTGTGACTCTAAAACTCCTGGTCCATGCTTAACAATCTCCCCCGCCTTTCCTCATATTCTTGTTCTAGTTGTCACTCTCATTCTTGCCTTAACTGAGACATGAAGCTATTTACTCTTCCACTTGCCCACTCCCTGTACCATCAGGGCCATGGTTTGTACACATGGATGCTCCACACTGCTTGTTACAGATGGAGACTCCTACTCCACTACGCAAAAATTGCTCCCCTCTGAGGCACAGCTCATCCACATGTCCCATACTCAGGCCTTCTGATCTGTCCTCTCCTGCCCTCCTTGGTACTTTCTCTTATACCCTGAGAGCTCTGGGCCCTCTCTCACCATCTACTTCTCCATCCCAAACATTGCCATTATCTTGAGTGACTTTGGCATCCATGAGAATGACCCATTCAGCACCCATGCCTCAGCTTCCTGGCCTCCTCGTCTCCATCCATCCATCCACAGGTCGTATCTGGGATGTTATCATCACCCACATCTGCTCTACCTTTGAAATCATAAATTTATGTGACTTAATATCTGACCTCCTCAACTTCCAGCTTGCTAATTCGTTTATTCTGAATATTGCAATTAGTCAGCCTATTTAATCTGTATGCTGAACAAATAATACGAGAAGCTGGACTGTATGAAGAAGAACGGGGCATCAAGATTGGAGGAAGACTCATTAACAACCTGCGTTATGCAGATGACACAAGCTTGCTTGCTGAAAGTGAAGAGGACTTGAAAAAAAAAAGCGCTTACTGATGAAGATCAAAGACCATAGCCTTCAGTATGGATTACGCCTCAACATAAAGAAAACAAAAATCCTCACAACTGGACCAATGAGCAACATCATGATAAACGGAGAAAAGATTGAAGTTGTCAAGGATTTCATTTTACTTGGATCCACAATCAACAGCCATGGAAGCAGCAGCCAAGAAATCAAAGGTTATATTGCACTGGCGAAATGTGCTGCAAAGGACCTCTTCAAAGTGTTGAAAAGCAAAGATGTCACCCTGAAGACTAAGGTGTGCCTGACCCAAGCCATGGTATTTTCAATCGCATCATATGCATGGGAAAGCTGGACAATGAATAAGGAAGACCAAAGAAGAGTTGACGCCTTTGAATTGTGGTGTTGGTGAAGAATATTGAATACACCATGGACTGCAAAAAGAACAAACGAATCTGTCTTAGAAGAAGTACAACCGGAATGCTCCTTAGAAGCAAGGGTGGCGAGACTGGGTCTTACATACTTTGGCCATGTTGTCAGGAGGGATCAGTCCCTGGAGAAGGACATCATGCTTGGCAGAGTACAGGGTCAGCAGAAAAGAGGAAGACCCTCAACGAGGTGGATTGACACAGTGGCTGCAACAATGAGCTCAAGCATAACAACGATTTTAAGGATGGCACAGGACCGGTCAGTGTTTCGTTCTGTTGTGCATTGGGTCGCTATGAGTCGGAACCGACTCAACGGCAGCTAACAACAACAACAACATCAGTACTTCCAAATGGTGACTGTTCAATGATTCCATCCGTCAGCCACCTCCTGTCTTCACTTCTCCTCCTCTCCACCTTACACCCCATGTGTTCCGTCACTTCACCCAGTAATGTTCTTAGACCCTGGCAAGTGGGGCCCCTGCTCCAGTCCCATGTGTCAGGAGGCTCCATACTTTGCAGGGCCTGCTTTGATGTTTTCTAAGGTTCCCACTAGTGCCTGGGACAGCCAGGGCTGCAGTGTTGTCCAGGCAGAGTGCTTTGAGCATGGGCCAGGACTCAGACAGGACTCAATCTTCATTTCTCCTATATGGGGTACTCTCTGACCTAACACTCCACCTGTGGAGTTGACCAGATGCCACAAGGAGCTCAGGACATCATGTCTATAGGGTTGCCCCAAGGTCTTGTGGCTGGGCTTTGGTTCATCCCATGTCCTTGTGAGCAGATGCCTCCTGCTGAATGGTGCAATATTTCTTTTATAGTATCATGTAAGATTAGGCCACCAGAATGGAGCTGACGTGTTGATTTGGGGTGACACTCACTCATAAAGGACACAGGGTGAGTTCAGGGCTCTGAGATCCTCAAGGTCCATCACCGTCCCTTGGACTTGCGCTGCATGTACATATTGAGACCACGGTGCCACTTTTGTTCTACAACATTTGATGGTAGGGGAAGGTAGCTGCAGGCATCATTTACCTTGTGCACTTCCCTCCACTGCAGCCTGCTTCTGGCACTCAGAGCATCACTTCACCCCCTCTGCAGGTTCTGTGCCGCTTGTCAAGAGCTGTGGGTGTGGTCAAGCTTATCTCCTCTGAGGGCTTTTGAGACCATTGCTCTGCACCACCAATACACGCCTCCAATTAATATCCTCTCTTGCCTCAGGTCAATACGGCACTGTCATGCTCTCCTAGGTTAGTCTTCAGCCCTACCAGAAGACGGATAGACATTTCTTGGATTATTGGGAAGCTGATCTGGGAGGGTTTGAGAGCCCAGAGTTTTCTTGAGGTAGGGGAGCAGGCTCTCAGGAGGTGGAGGAGGGAGACGTGGACAGCCACTGAGTTGTGCCTCTGGCTTGGAGAGCTTGGGAGTAGAGCTGGGTCCTGAGTCAGGTGATCAGGGAGGAGCTCAGTAGTTCCGTGGAGGGAGGCTGAGTCTGCTCAAACCACCCTGCCATAGAACTCCCTAGAAGGGCCCAGCAGAACACAGGGTAGGGCCTTCACTGCTTGGAGTCAATTTCTTTCTGGGCGACATCTTAATTGCCATAACGCCAACAGAAACCTTAGAGAACAGAGTATAATCTGGGCCTGGTTTGAAGGACTAAGGGGCACAGGTGCTGTTTTCATTATTTCTTCCACCTTCAGGAAGAGAAACTCAGATATGGAATTGTATCAGTGGCATAAAGGTGTACAATTTCTATTTCTCCACTATGGCTTCATATTTGAATGGCAGCTCCTGTTTAGACATAGTCCCATTCTCCTCCATGGCAATTTATTAAAGTGGTGATAAATTAATGTTACTCAAGTACTTGTCGACTATCACTTTCTCCCACTGGAATGGAGCTTGGGACCTTGCCAGTCTTTTGATAGCCACGTTTACTCTGTGTAGGGCAGTGCTTCACACGCAGTGGGCTGGGCCCTCTGTGGATGTCAGCTCAATGAATGAATGAATGCCTGGAGACTGCTCTAATCAGGAGGGCTTTAAATGAAACTTGGAAGGAGGTAGAGCTGAAATGCTCAGATTACCCCATAAATCCAGGCACCTCAGAGGACAATGAATATGGCAGGAAAAAATAAAACGGTTGCAAAGATGCCCAGTAATCCTTAGGATAAATAATCGTGATGGAGGTAAGAAATAAAACATATGGTCTCAGAAGTCAATATGCTGATGTGCAGAGCATGGGGGCATGAACAGAGTGATATATTTAAACACGAGGTGGTAGGTCCAATCTCATAGATGTCACCAAGATTTGCAGGGATGTGACTCACAGCTGGAAGCAGTGTTGAAAATGTGTACTTTGTCCAAAAGGAATAGTTCTGGTGGATGAGGAGGCAGGATATCATTTAGAGCAAGCAAATATCCAGGGGCCTAATGCTGAAGCCCAATGAAAGGTAAATGGGCAGGGATGAAAGCCAGACATTGCCTTGCATATCTTGCTTCAATAAATATTTACTACGTGTTCTTTTGTTACATGAATGAATGAGTGAATAAGTGACACAATGGCCTGGTAGGAGCAGGCCACCAACCACCTAGACTGTTGGGAAAGTTTGAGGTAGTTGTCATTTTGTTTTTAGATCAAGTTCAATTGAAAAAGTGCTGTGGAGTTGTATAAAACATGTAGTAAACAGGGCTTGAGGCTATGCCAGTCACTCATCAGTGATATACCGTGTTTTATGTGACTTGACTCTGCAACACTTAATCCCATCGATTGCTTCTTTCTCATTCCACCAAATCCCTCCCCACTCCTGCCCTAGCTACCTTCCTATCTACCCTCCTGGACCTGAAGAGAGACTCTACCCAAGTCTTTGTGCTAAAAACTTCTAGGAAGATCCAACTTCTGGAAATTTTAGGATCCCTTAGTCATAATCAAGAGATATAAACAACAACAACAAAAATCCTCATTAGAATTGCTGAACTGGAAGAAGTTAGAGTTAACTAAGTACCCAGGCACTCTAGCTCAGAGTTGCTATTTAATAAATATTCACAGGATTGAATTTAATCTATCCTCCCAAACACACACACACTTTCACTTACACTTATAGATGGAGAAATCAAGGCTCAGAGAATGGAGGAGACTTATCCAAGTCCCATGGTGGAAGAGCTGGGACTGAGGTCCTAGGTTCCCAGCTCCTGGGTTGGTACTCACCACCACATCTATGTCAACACTTCTGGCACTTGTTACTCCTCTATTTACTCTGGTTTCCTCTCCTACAAGACAGATTTTAAAAAGCTCTCCCACTTGTCATTCACTCCCTCTTTCCTCCTCCATACTACCCATATTAAAGTTTCAATAGATTCACCTTGGCCATATTATTCGCCTCCTCTCCTTCTTGCTTCCCTCCACTGGAATATTTTCCTCTGAATAAAGACGCCCAACATCTTCAGCAGGACTCATCAGCAAAGTCAGAAAAAGAAAAGTCTTCAAGTTGGCAAAACTGTATGTAAAGGGGTCAGGTGGGCTGTATGATCACTAGCAGCATTTAGTGTACCATTCTGTGGAAATACCATAGGTCACTAGAAGGTAGGCTAAGAAGATGCTACTCAATTTCTATATTTGACTTTCCCTTTGGAAACACGGAAATCCTCATTTTTACTCATTCAAGAGATGAGTGTGTTAGAAATCTAATGCCAAAGTTTCAAAGGACTGATTAAAATTCCCTGGAAGTACACTAGAACAAATTCCAGGCTAACCAAAGATTTGAATGTGAAAAATAAAAACCATAAATACATAGAGGAACATATAGGTAAATATTTATATATTCTTGCAGTGTGGAAAGCAACTTTTTCTAGCATGACTCTAAACGTAAGAATTGTAAAGTTAAAGAGTGATAGTTTTCATTGCCTATAAATTGAAACCTTTTGCACAGCCCACACAAACAACAAAGTGTGAACAATCTTGCAATAGATAATAATATATATAATGCGTAAAGCTCTTCAAAATATATAAGAAAAAGATTAGCAACCCAACAGAAAAATGAGCAAAGAACACGAATAGGAAGGTCACCAAAAGTTAATAAAGATTCAGAAAGATGTTCAACCAAACTATTAACCAGAGGAATACATTATTGGTGTGAGGATAGATTGGTGCAAACTTTTTTCAGGGGACCCTGGAAAAAGTGTGCAAATCAGACAAGGATGCAAAGAGCTATACCAAGGATAAGTGTCACAGCCTTGTTTTTAAAAGCAGCTGGTTAGAAATCATCAAAATATCCATTAGTAGTATTTCATTAACTAAATTATTGGTGCATCCATACCACAGAATATTGTAAATGTGTTAAAAATGATGGCATAAACCTGAATTTATTGACATTAAATGGTCATGTTGGTAAGTGAGAAAATCAGGTTATAAAAACAATACGCATAGAATAATCTTTCTTTTTGGTAAGAAAGTTTGTGTGCACATAATAAGACCCTGCACCTACGCCAAAATTCTAGTTATGGTTTCACTAAAAAAAAATGGGATTATAGATGGTTTTCATATTCCTCTTTGTATTTCTGAGTTGTCTGGGATTTTCTAATGATAATAATGTTTGCTCTATTTCATCTATTTAACAAACACTCTTACAGTGCTTACTATATGTCAGGCACAGTTCTAAGAACTTTAAAAATATTTACTCATTCTCCAAGAACAGAAAAGAGAAGTAATAAAATATTTCTGTGGGGGAAGGTTGAGGGGAACATTTCAGAAGCAAGAGGATTCTGGGTAATTTGAGACTCACTAGAAGAAAGCCACCATGTTTTGACTCAGAGCTATCTCCTTTTAATGACCTAACAAGGTCAGCAGGTCATGGGAGCCCCATTCCTTGGCCTTTCTCTGATTCCTTTTAATGATGGGACAACTAATTAGCCATTAAGGATTAGCCAAAGAAGGCTTAAGCAGAAAGCGTGTTGGAGCAGGGAGAGAGGGGGCTTTCAGTCACACAGGCCTAGCTTTGATTCTGGGCCCCTCTACTTAGCAGATGTGTGATCACTTTGATCACAAATTTGCTTCACTTTTCAGAATCTCAATTTCCTTATCTGTAAAACAGGGGTAATCATTCTCACATTATAAGATTGTATAGCTCCTAAAATTGAGCTCCCTCACTTTTTTCTTCTTTAAGGGGCTAGGAAGGCTGGCCCCAACCTCCCTAGATTGTCCGGCACCCTCTGGCCTGCACCCTCTGGACTCCAGAAACTTCCCTCCCTCTCTGAGCCTGTAAGGGCCAAGGTCTTATATTCATTTGGTTGCTGGGTTAACCCCAGTGCATGCTGCAAAGGCAACCTTGGCTTACCTGTCAGCATCTGGAATGATCGATTCTTGGTCTTGCAGTTCTGAAAGTTTTGCATTTCAAATGTGTTTGTTGTCCTTTCTGTTAAACCTGCCCTGGAAGTACCATCAATAAACAGGCTGTTGGATTATCACAGGGGTAGAATCTGCTTGATATATTTATTTTCTCTCTCGAACTGCCTGTTAGGATGGATCCCTTTTACGAATTACCAGCCAACTGCAAATCTTGGTCCTCTCTCTCTTAGCCCCAAACGACCCAAGAAGCTCTCCTTCTCCCCAGCTCTCCAAATTTTAACCTCTTCCCTCTCCCCTCCCACACCTTATTATCCCACACTTTTGAGTATAATACCAAGATTTGGAGCATGCCTTATGGGGAATAAGGCCAGGGGCAAGATCATGCCATGGGTTTGGCCATACCCTACCAATAGGATGCCTCGAGGAGGCTTGAATTTAATGAATGGGGAAGAGGGTTCTAGACTGTCATATATGGCAGGTCCTTTAGAAAGCACCACCTTCGTTCTACGGATGGCAAGACTGAGGTCCAGAGAGGACAGGGGCTTAACAAAGATTGTGGAAGTTAATACGGAAAACAGGACTGGATCCCATGCATATTGGTTCCAAAGACAGTACAGAATGATTTTTATCAGAGTCAGCTCAGCCCAATTCTACTGAGTTCATTCATTCATTCATGAATGTTCATTCATTCAACCAATATTTATTGAATGCATACTTTGGGTCAGGTACTGGGATACAGCAATGACCAAGACAGACATGGTTCCTGTCCCTCTGGAGCTTACAGTCTGATAGAGAAGACAGACTTTGGTCACAGAATAGTTTCAAGAGGTAGGAGAGCATGATAGGTGTGAGCACAGGCACTGTAGCCACCCGGTCCAGTGTTCTGATCATCTTTCTGCCACTTACTAGCTGTTTGAGCTTGGGCAACATATTTAATTTCTCTGTATCTCAGTTTCCTCGTGTTTAAAATGGAGCTACCAATAGACTTGTGAGAAGTAAATAAATTAATGTATATAAATAACTTACAGCAATGCTTGGCACATAGTAAGTGCTCACAAGTGTTAGCTAGAACAGCATCATTACTATAAAGTCACACAGAGAATTATGCTAAGAAGTCCAATTTGAGCAACCAAAGTGGGAGTTCAGCATGCTAACTGGAGCCATCAGAAGGTAGCAGACAGCCAGGGACCAGCAGGAACAGTCCATTCAAGTCCTTTCCTCTCCTGGCCTACAGGAGCTGAGATGGGAGGAAGTATGTCTGGGGGGCCTCTGTGATTTCTGCCAACTGAGTCAAGGAGAATTATACCGGCCAGTGTTGTAATGCAGATGAAACCATTACACAGGTTGCCCCGGGGGTCTTTCTTGTTCTTTCTTATTTAATGAGCTCTCTTACAGAACTTGATGCTTTCCAAAGAATGCTTGTGAAAGGCACTGCTAAGGCATAGTCTTCATTGCTTTCAGCAATTAAGTCTTTTTATTTCTCTACCTCCAGACCACCTCTGCAGCTGGTCTCATAAAGGCAACTGGATTAGTAAATAACTTCTCTCTTGCTTAAACCATCCTGGCATTTTTGTTTCTGCATGTTTTGGGGCATTTGCCACCCTCTCCCTAGAAATCCAGTTATGCGCTCATCCATCTCATCTTGGAGACTAGGGACAACTTGAGGATAGGGACTCAGCTTCTTTCCCTTTGAACTCCTCAAAGTGCTTAACACAGAGCCTTGAAAAGACAAATATTTAAGTAAATGTGTGTGTGATGGATGGTTTCTCTGTGGCAATGTTTCTTAAAGTGTGGACCTTGGCCATCTGCATCAGAATCACCGGGGTGGGGTGGAGGTGGGAGGATGGCGGTGGCTTGTTTCCTCTATAGCTGTATAAGAATCTGGGAGGAGGGGGAGCAGGAGTCTATATTTTTAACAGGTACCCTAACTAATTTGGATGCATTCTAAAGTCTGAAGACCACTAGGTTAGAAGTTTCGAGTATTTAGTTGAAGGCTTAGTGAGACAGCAATTTATCTTCCCAGATGTCATCTAGAGAAGTGAGCTAAGTGAGCGTTACGGTCCTGTTCAACACTAAAATGTTCTGCTTCCAAGAATAAAATTTTAGGAAATCTTTTTGCCTTTCCAACCACAACAAATTACTGCCATGTACATCTCTGCAGAATTTACTTCTGAAAGCAAACGGCAGTATCAAATCCCTTCTGAGTGGCTTCAGTAAGTTATTTGAGTAATTTCTAGCTTTAGGAGGAATCCCAACAGATCATCAGCAAAATTCCACATGCCACGGGGAAAAAAACAGCTTCTTTTCTTCCTTCCTGGCTTGGGCTTCTGGAAGCAGTGTTCTCCTTTCCGTGTGCATGCAGAAGGAATGTGTTCAGATGGAGAGCGTCCCCCTTCGTGCCCTCATTCATCACTGTTCCCTGGGACTCTTGCACCAGTGTCTTTGCTTGTCTCCCAGACTCCATGCTGGCTCCTCCTTCTCCCCTCTTTGATGAGGTAAATTCTCCCACCAGACCAAAGTTCTTATCTTGGCTCTCCCCTCAGTACCAGGGCACCTAGAGCAGAAAGTCCAAGGTCCAGATGACTAAGCTTGGCTCCTGGTGGCTTGCTCCTGACCTCTCAGGGCCTAATGTGTGTTCACCTCCCACGAGCACCTGTGCTTCTCAAAGTGTGGTTCTGGAGTCACTGCTTCCTACTGAATCAGAATTGCCCAGAGTGAAACCTGGAAATATGCATTTCGAGCCAGCTCCCTGAGTGATTCTTATACATACAAAAGCTGCCAGATTGCTGTTCTAAACCATTCACTTCTCCAGTTCTCTACAACCAACAACTCAGTTTATGCTGCTCAAATCTCTTGCCTGGATTGATGGACCAGCCATTGAACTAGTTTGCACCCCACGGAAGTTGGAAAACCACTGGTCTAGAGCATAGGTGGAGTCTAGAAACAACCTTAAAAAAAAAACTCTCCAGGGAAAAGCAAAGTTTAGTTTGAAAGGAAAAATTAACCATAGTGACTATTCAATGCCTTGAAAGAAGGGCTGAGGAAATGGCTAGGACCACGAAGAAAGGAGTGGTCACAAACCATTTCTTAGAGAGGCAAGAAGGATATTAGTAACCAGAAGTCATTGGCACCACCAAATGTTGATAGTCAGATGATTGCCCTGTGAAATCTGGCCAGATCATGACAGGGGAGCCCTGGAAAGAGAGCCAATTTCTGATGGTATGAAAAATCACATGACCCTTGAGAGTACTGACTATGTCTGTTCACTACTGTACTCCCAGAGTGAACCCAGCACCTAGCATGTAGTAGATGCTCATCAAATGCTGGTTGAATAGGTGAGTGAATGAATGAATGGGTTCTCCAAGAGAAAATGAGAAAGCTATTTCCTAGTGTTGCTATTGTTAGGTGCAATCAAGTTGGTTCCAACTTACAACAGCCCTATGTACAACAGAGCGAAACAGTGCCCTGTCCTGCATCATCCTCACAATCATTGCTATGCTTGAGCCCATTGTTGCAGCCACTGTGTAAATCCATCTCCTTGAGAGTCTTCCTCTTTTTTGCTGACCATCTACTTTACCAAGCATGATGTGCTTCTCAAGGAACTGATTCCTCCTGATAACATGTCCAAAATATGTGAGACAAAGTTTCGCCATCTTTGCTTCTAAGAAGCATTCTGGCTGTACTTCTTTCAAGACAGATTTGTTTGTTCTTCTGGCAGTCCATGGTATATTCAATATTCTTCACCAACACCATAATTCAAAGGCATCAATTCTTCTTCGGTCTTCCTTATTCATTGTCCAGCTTTCACATGCATATGATGCAATTGAAAATACCATGGCTTGGGTCAGGCGCACCTTAGTCTTCAAGGTGACATCTTTGCTCTTCAATGCTTTAAAGAGGTCCTTTGCAGCAGATTTACCCACTGCAATGCGTCTTTTGATTTCTTGACTGCTGCTTCCATGGCTGTTGATTTTGGATCCAAGTAAAACGAAATCCGTGAAAACTTCAATCTTTTCTCCATTTATCATGATGTTGCTCATTGGTCCAGTTGTGAGGATTTTTGTTTTCTTTCTGTTGAGGTGTAATCCATACTGAACACTGTCGTCTTTGATCTTCATCAGTAAGTGCTCCAAGTCCTCTTCCCTTTCAGCAAGCAAGGTGGTGTCATCTGCATAACACAGGTTGTTAATGAGTTTTCCCCCCATCCTGATGTCCTGTTCTTCTTCATATAGTCCAGCTTCTCATATTTATTTGCTCGGCATACAGGTTGAATAAGTATGGTGAAATGATACAACCCGGACGTACACCTCTCCTGACTTTAAATCTCACAGTATCGCCTTGTCCTGCCTCTTGGTCTATATACAGGTCCCTCATGAACACAATGGAATTCTCCGCCAAGTTATCCGTAATTTGCTATGATCCACAGTCGAATGCCTTTGCATAGTCAATAAAACACAGGTAAACATCTTTCTGGTATTCTCTGCTTTCAGCCAAGATCCATCTGACATCAACAGTGATATCCCTTGTTCCACATCCTCTTCTGAATCCGTCTTGAATTTCTGGCAGCTCTCTGTTTTTGTACTGCTACAACCATTTTTGAATGATCTGAAGCAAATTTTATTTGTGTCATATTAATGATATTGTTCGATAATTTCTGCATTCTTTTGGCTCATCTTTCTTTGAAATGAGCACAAGTACAGATCTCTTCCAGTTGGCTGGCCAGGTAGCTGTCTTCCAAACTTCTTGGTATAGACAAGTGAGCACTTGCAGCACTGCATCCTTTTGTAGAAACATCTCAATTGGTATTCTGTCAATTCCCAAAGATTCGTTTTTTACCAATGCCTTCAGTGCAGCTTGGCCTTCTTCCTTCCAAACCATTAGTTCTTGATCATATCCTACCTCTTGAAATGGTTGAACATCAACCAATCATTTTTGGTACAGTGACTCTGTGTATTCCTTCCATACTGTTTTGGTGCTTCCTGAGTCATTTTATATTTTTTTGTATTGGATAAAACCACATGCTTTGATCACTGATAAATTATCTTATTTTCTTCTAGGCCATATAACACTAACAAAAATAGTGGGTTCTACACAGTCTTTCTGAAAAGCTTTTGCCTAAAGGATTCTAAAATAAGAAAGCAGGAGAAGAAAAAAAGAAATGAGTCATCATGTCACTGCAGTTTGAGCCCCTTTTCTAGAAAGGGAGCATACAGGAACGTATTCTTGTAAGGAAACTGGAAGAAAGATTTTGGAGAGGAGGGTGATTTTGGATTTGCATTGACAACTACTTTATGAAGTGACCATTCACTCCAAAAAAGGAAGAAGTTTTTGCATCCATGAAGTCATTTGACTAACAACTATGGCTACCCACCGTGGGCTACAACATACTTGGGAAGAGGGAATGTTCTGGGCTGGGCTGTGTTGGATACAGAGGTAAGTAAATCATGCCCTGCCTACCAGGAGCTCACAGCTTAACAGAAGGGTTCAGACAAGAGCACACATCACTGGAAAGTGCAAAGCTGTAAGAGAGGTTCAAAGAAGGGTTATCGAAATTCTGAGGAAGTGGATTGTTACCAGGTGATGAGGAGTGGGGCATGGCTCTCAGGGAGGACTTTCTGGAGGAGGTGTCAATGGAGCTACACTTTGAAGATGCACAGGTGGAGAGGGAATGGGGAAGGAATAGAATCCATCTATTTACAAAAACCTTCAGTAGAAGATTCCTTCAAACAATGAGTTCCTTTATTGTATTAAAAAATATAATCTGATATAAAAATAGAAAAATTTTGTTATGTATTGAATCTGGGTGTTTCATATATAGGGGTTCATTGTATTATTCTATTTTTTTCTATGTTTGATGATTTTCATATAAAATGAATATATATGTAGGTATGTATAACACTCTCTATTGCAGAAGAATTGCTTTTGGATCAAGTAAGTTTCACTTTAGGTATTAAAAGCCCAATATTTCTTGCTTATACATCAGGAGTGAATGTGATCTCAGAGGAGAAATCATACATTTACCAGCTCCTCGAACTGAAATTACTGAGGTGCTAAGTCCATAGGGAATTTGGAAGCGTGGAAGTTTGGGACTATCGACATCCCTTGTCTTCGGCCTTAACGTCTAGCGTCCACATTGTTTTAGGCCTCGCCTCCTTTGGATGTTTTTAATTTTCATAATGGTTTCAACTTCGGTTGCTTTTCAACCAAAACCCAAAAGGACAGTAATATTTTATTAATCATCTCTAAAGACGTTTGGAGAATCATGAGGGGGAGTTTGCCTTGACTCTGAGGCATCAGTGCCTTATGCTCTGCTTGTTTCCATGGAGTCTACATCCATTAAGCAGAACGAGGATAAATAAAGACAAGGGTTTGACTTTGTGATTTAGAAACTGGGTTTTAAGTTTGAGATAATCAGGGAATTGTGCCTGAAAAAACACCTAAATCCTGAGTCTTTAAACATTTACTGTGCATTTGTCTACCACTTACTCTGCTAGAGTTGTTTAACAATGGTTTTATTTGCAAGAAATTCCTTTTCTCTTACAGCAGTGGTGTGTTAGCAAATGTTTAACAACTGGCTACCCAGGAAAGAATATATATACACATAATATGCGAACATAAGATCACTAAAGATTTCACTTATACAATAATGTGTAGCACACATTTTACAAATAATAATAAAATACACAGTACTTCTGTTGTAACTTCCACATGGCCAGTTGGTTCTCACAGAATACTTTTGTTGATTTTTGCCCAAGTCTTGCATCCTTAGCCAACCATGATTTGACAAATGCAATTGCATTCCAAACCACTAACTCTTTTCCCAATAAATTTATTGTCATTGAATCTGTTATGGGATCTACTGATAAACTATATATCTCCCTTGTACAAATTATATTCATTAAACTGAAACATCTTTAAACTTTAGCACTGCAAATGTCAGAACCCAGGTCATTCTGGGCAGGTGGTCCAAGGACCACCCTTAGAGAAACTTTTCTTTAAATCTCAAAGGAGGAGAGGGCCTTCCTTCCCTTCAAATTACCCACCCTACTCTCTTGGCGGCTAATCAAAAGGTTGGAGGTTTGAGTTCACCCAGAGGTACCTCAGAAGAAAGCCCTGAAGATCTACTTCCCAAAACTCAGCCATTGAAAACTCTGACACACATAAGGTTGCCATGAGTAGTTTGGCTTGGTTTTTTATTATATAATTGATTTTAATTCTTCTCATAACATGACTGGAAAAGGTGTTATCTTCCATTTGACATGCTCAATGGGAGAATTGATGTGGCATAGTTTGTAAGCTAAAAAGTGGAAAGAAAACTAATGTTTACTGAACACATATTTCATCCCAGGTGCTGTGCATGGTGCTTTACAGAAATTGCTCCCCAAGCTAAGAGTTTATTCTTGGGAGGCAGCTGTGGCGTAATGGGAGGAGCAGTACATAATAAGCATGAGCTACATGAATTCCCCCAGCAACCCTGTGAGTAGGTGCTACTATCATTACTACCCCAGTGCTACAGCCAGGAAAACCCTCTGCTGAGGTCACACAGCGGCGAGCGAGTGGTAGTGCTGGGACTGAACCCAGGCAGTCTGACTCCAGAGACTACACTTGATTGCCAGGCTGCACCTCAAAGCATCTTGGGTAGGTGGCCAGATGCCTAGGTTTCTGATCGCCATTCGCCCTCTCCTAGAGCTAGCTTGGAGCCCTGGTGGTGCAATGGTTAAGAGCTTGGCTCCTAACCAAAGGGTTGGCAGTTTGAATCCACCAACCAGTCCTTGGAAGCCCTAAGGGGCAGTTCTACTCTGTCCTGTATAGGGTCACTACGAGTTGGAATTGACTTGATAGCAATGGGTTTAGAGCTAGCTCAATCAGTATTAACTTCCATTCAAGGAGGGCTTCTGCCCACGGTCTCTGAATCTGCCCAGCTAGTCCCTTTTCTGCAGGGTGGGGGCAGGGGAAACCCCCTTTCAGCCCCACAGTCCTCCTCATTTGGGGGAAAAGCAAAGGTCACTCAAATCCCATTTCCCTTTCATTTCGCTCTTGTTTTTCAGTTCACAATGCTGGTTTCCCAGCTCCCCCCCATTCACCTTCACAAGTGTGCATCTTGAAACCACATCCCGCAGGTCCTAGAAAATGCAAACTGCGTGAGAAAGCCAGCCTCCCCTTCTGGCTCTCCTTCCTGCTGCCCCTTGTGAAGAGCCCCAAGCCCCTTTCGCCTGCCAGACAATACACTGTCCTCTTTGTATTCGGCCTTGTCCTTATACTGAAATGACATCCCTTTTCTCTTCTCCCAGGGCCCCGTTGACTATCTCTCTGGCCTTCTGCATTCTTAGCCCACTTGTTGTACACGTTCCTGCGCAAAATTGTGATTTGTGCTTCTGCCATTTTAATGAGTCCTGGGAGGGCTGCCTTTGAATTCCCTTTGTCCCCCGTCTCCTCCCTCCCCTCCAGCTCTTCACTTTCCCAGATCTCAGGCTGGGGGTGACCTCCAGTAGGCTAGGTCTGTTGAGTTCATTCTCTTTGCCCGGTCTCTTCATTGGACCTGGATGCCCTCCCCTCCCCCTGCCACGCTTCTGTCCTATCCTTCCCTCCTCAATGGAGTCCTTCTTGAAGAGGGAAGGCACCGGCCTTCTTAACTATTGTCTTCGGCCCAACTGTCTTTTCCTGGCACCTCCAGCTCCTTTTCTGGTTGGGTGCCGTTTCTCTCTGACTGAAATGGGAAATTCTGCCTCTTCTTTGCTTCCCTGCCCCAGCTTCTTCCCTTACTTCCAGACACAGGAATGCTTCCCACTCTGGCCTCTGAGGCTAGCCTGGTGGTCCTGCCTCTCTCCCAAGTCCTGCCGCCCTTAGGCCCAGGACGGGGCAGACAGGTGCCCTGCCCAAGACAAAGCTTATGCCCAGTTTGCTTAAAGCACTTCACTGATTTCTTTTTATATTGTTGTAGTAAGTACCAAAGCCCAAAACCAAACCCACTGCTGTTGAGTCAATTCTGACTCATAGTGACGCTACAGGACAGAGTAGAGCTGCCCCATATGGTTTCCAAGGCTGTAACCTTTACAGAAGCAGACTGCCACATCTGTCTCTCACGGAGTAGCTGGTAGGTTCAACTGCCGATCTTTCAGTTAGCAGCTGAGCACTTACACCACTGCGCCACCAGGGTTCTTGCATAGTAAGTATATACACAACAAAATATTTGTCGTGTCAACACTTTTACATGTACACTTTGGTGACATTAATTATATTTATCATGTTCAACCATCACCATTGTCCATTTCCAAGTTTTTCTATTGCCTTTAAAAAAAAGCTCACCACTTCTTAAGCAATAACTATTTCCCCCTCCTTCCTGCCCACCTCTGGTACCCCCTAATAAACTTTGATCTCTATACATTTTGCCTATTGTAGATATTTCATAAAGTTGGATCATACAGTATTTGTCCTTTTGTGACTGACCTATTTCACTCAGCATAATGTTTTTGAGGTTCATCCATGGTGTGGCATGAATCAGGACTCCATTTCTCTTTATGATTGAGTAATATCCCATTGTATAAATAGACCACATTTTCATCTGGGGTCTTAAATGCTAACAAGCGGCCATCTAAGACGCATCAATTGGTCTCAACTCACCTGGATCAAAGGAGAATGAAGAACGCCAAGGTCACAGGATAACTATGAGCCCAAGAGACAGAAAGGGCCACATGAACCAGAGACTTACATCATCCTGAGACCAGAAGAACTAGATGGTGCCCGGCCACAACAGATGACTGCCCTGACAGGGAGCACAACAGAGAACCCCTGAGGGAGCCGAAGATCAGTGGGATGCAGACCCCAAATTCTCATAAAAAGACCAGACTTAATGGTCTGACTGAGACTAGAGGAATCCCAGCGGTCATGGTCCCCAAACCTTCTGTTGGCCCAGGACAGGAACGATTCCCGAAGACAACTCATCAGACACGGAAGGGACTGTACAATGGGTTGGAGAGACATGCTGACAAAGAGTGAGCTACTTGTATCATGTGGACACTTGAGACTGTGTTGGCATCTCCTTTCTGGAGGGGAGATAGGAGGGTAGAGAGGGTTGCAAACTGGCAAAATCGTCATGAAAGGAGAGACTGGGAGGAGGGAGTGGGCTGACTCATTAGGGGGAGAGTAAGTGGGAGTATGGAGTTAGGTGTGTATAAGCTTATATGTGACAGACTGACTTGATTTGTAAACTTTCACTTAAAGCACAATAAAAATTATTTTAAAAAAATAGACCACATTTTGCTTATCCATTCCTCTGTGGATGGACACTTGGGTTGTTTCTACCTTTTGGCCACTGTACGCGCAACTGTTTGCATTCCTGCTCTCAAGCCTTGGGGTATATACCTAGGAGTGGAATAGCTGGACCCCATGGTAATTCTGGACCACACCATTTTCCATGCTTCACTGATAACCTGTACCACATCCATACCCTGTCTTTTGGCTCTCCGCAATACCTGCATTGAAAAAACTGTCCAAACCAAAATCAGAACAATGAACATTTTTTTCTGACTTGGGCTTTGCAATCATGAAGTGTCCCCCAAAGCTTTAGGGACTAAATCCTGCTTGTGCTTCTCATACTGTGCCCCATGTGTATGTCTTGGGCAATAAAGCCTAAACAGACAGTGTTCTTCCCCAGACCCACCTCTCTCCTGGCCCAAGCTGGAGAGTCCCCACTCGCCCCTCTGGCTCTGTGGGTTGCGCTTGCCACCCAGGCCAGCTCCCAGAGCTGTCTGCTTCTTGTACTGCTCCTGTGAACAGCTCCCTAACCAGGTCGGTGTTTCACTCCTGAAGAGAATGAACAGATTCCCTGGCTAGGGCCTGCCAGGTGGAATCATCCCAGAGTGAGCATGCTGCTGCACTAGCCCCTTTTCCCCTGACACAGTCTCTGCCACGAATCAACTTTCTCTGCTGATCTGGAGCTCCCATCAAACTTCTTACTCACCAGGATGTGAATTCCTGTTAATCGGTCTCATGGGTCAGCTGCAATCCAATTAATAAGCAGGGTTCCCACCAGTTTGTCTCTGGCTGAGCAGCTGCTCTCATCCTTGGAAAAAATCTCCCCCTGTAGGGGTCTCTGGCTTGTCTCTCACCTCAGGAAACTGAAAAATTCCTTCTCTCTTCCCCATGCCCGTTCCTCCTCTCAACACCTGCCCAAAGCCAGGACTCTGCAGACACAGCAGTATGACCCTACTTTTCTTTTCCAATTCATCCTCTAATTCTTCACATTTACCTCCCTCCGACCTGACCCGGTTCTGGGGATTTTCTTTGTTGTCCCTCTTCTAGACGGTTCCTACTTGCTGCTAGCTCCAAAACAGGTGTTGTTTTCAACTTTCCTTCCCCACCACAGTTTATGCCTACCCTGGGCCCCTCTGCCCCCCTTCTCTTCTACTTCTGGGTCCGGCAGCCTAACCTGCTACTTCTTCAGCAGCTACTCACACTTCCTGTCTTGGTGGCCATATTGTCTTCTTCTCAGCATGCACCTTTTACTCAAAAGTGACACTTGTTCTGGCCTCACAGGGCCCCTTCAGTTAAACAGGGCAGGGATCAGGTGTCATCTCTATTTTGCATTTGGGAAAGGTGAAGCCCAGAGAGATTTCATGATTTACCCAAAGTCCCTTGGTGAGTTGGTGTTCGGAGTAAGACTATGACTCAGGCTTCGTGGCTCTTAGCTGGGTATTCTGTCTAGTAGATGCTGCCACGATGCATTATCCAAATAACCTCTGACTTAGACCAACTATCTATGAACAACCCTCATTTCCTGGACCATGCCTGCCACTGGGAAATGGAGGGTCTGGTTACATTTAAGAGTCTCTAAATGACTTGTGCCCCCATCCAGGGTTTCTATGCTTTTACTAACAGACCTACTGAAGATAACTGTACATTAGGTCAGTTTAGAGTGCTGTGAACAGGAGACCTTGGCGAAAGATGGTCCCCCGCTCTTCACCCTTACCACTCCTTCCACTCATTTTGTTGGTTTACTACATTTCCTCACTTTTCTGCCCAAAGTGTCCTTATTTTCTCCCTCCTTCCCTCTCTCTGTATCTCTTTCTCTCTCCACTATAGCACTAGCCCTGCCAGTAATTTGTTATATCACTGACACGAAGAAAATCATTCTTTCAGTTCCTGGTCTTCCCATCACACTCCTCATTAATAAAATAACATCATCTGTTTTATCTAGATGGGTCCAAATTCCAGAAGAGAGGCTTGAACAGCAAACCTGGGAAAGTTTAGTGGAAGAAATTCAATCTTTACCAAAGGACACACAACAAGAGCTGAATGAAGGGAGTATCACACCTGGTTCCTGGAGAGAAAGATGTAATTTCACCAAGATGCAGATATCTTAACAAATATAAAAATGTGATTCCAATCAAAATATCAATGGTGATTTTTTGAACTTTACAAATGGATTCCAAATTTCTTCTGGGAGATTTAATATGGTTATAGATAAGAAATTTTTTGAAAAAGAACAGTAAGAGAGAATATGAGCAATAGATATTAAAATCTATTATAAAATTTCAGTAGTTAAAACTGCACGATACCACCTCAGAAATAGAAAAGTTGATCAATGGAATGGTCCAGAAACACAGACATATGTGTTGGTCTAGTTGATATTTCAAATCAGTGGGAAGTTGGGATTATTAATTCACTGGGATTATTATGAACTAAACCAAAAAACCACTGCCGTTGAGTCGATATGAACTAGTTAGCTCTATATTCAAATTTATGCACCAACCATTAAGGCCAAAGATAAAGAGATTGAAGACTTTTAACAACTTCTGCAGTCTGAAATTGATCAAATATGCAATCAAGATACATTAAAAAACCAAAACCTAAACCCATTGCCGTCTAGTCGATTCCTACTCATAGCGACCCTATCGGAAAAAAAAAAAAAAAACAGAGTAGAAATGCTCCATAGGGTTTCCAAGGAGTGCCTGGTGGATTCGAACTGCTGAGCTTTCCATTAGCAGCCGTATCTCTTAACCACTACACCACCAGGGCTCCAGGAATTGACGGAATACCAATTGAGATATTTGAACAAACGGATGTAGGAGTGGAAGCACTCACTTGTCTGTGCCAAGAAATTTGGAAGACAGCTACCTGGCCAACCAACTGGAAGAGATCCATATTTGTGCCCATTCCAAAGAAAGGTGATCCAACCAAACGTGGAAATTACTAAACAATATCATTAACATCACATGCAAGCAAAATTTTGCTGAAGATCATTCAAAAGTGGCTGCAGCAGTATATCGACAGGGAACTGCCAGAAATTCAAGTTGGATTCTGAAGAGGATGTGGAACGAGGAATGTCACTAATATCACACGCAAGTAAAATTTTGCAGAAGATCATTCAAAAGCAGTTACAGCAGTACATGGACAGGAAACTGCCAGAAATCCAAGCCAGATTCAGAACAGGATATGGAAGAAGGGATATCATTGCTGTAGTCAAATGGCTCTTGGCTGAAAACAGAGAATACCAGAAAGATGCTTATTTGTGTTTTATTGACTATGCAAAAGTCTTCAACTGTGTGGATCAGGGCAAATTATGGATAACATTACAAAGAATGGGAATTCCAGAACACTTAATTGTGCTCATGAAGAAACTGTACTTAGACCAAGAGGCAGTCATTCAAACAGAACAAGGGGATACCGCATGGTTTAAAGTCAGGAAAGGTGTGTGTCAGGGTTGTATTCTTTCACCATACTTATTTGATCTGTAGGCTGAACAAATAATCTGAGAAGGTGGACTATATGAAGAAGAATGGGGCATCAGGATTGGAGGAAGACTCATTAAAAACCTGCGTTATGCAGATGACACAACCTTGCTTGCTGAAAGTGAAGAGGACTTGGAGCACTTACTGATGAAGATCAAAGACCACAGCCTTCAGTATGGATTACATCTCAACATAAAGAAAACAAAAATCCTCACAACTGGACCTATGAGCAACATCAGGATAAACGGAGAAAAGATTGAAGTTGTCAAGGATTTCATTTTACTTGGATCCACAATCAACAGCCATGGAAGCAGCAGTCAAGGAATCAAGACACATTGCTTTGGGCAAATCTGCTGCAAGAGATCTCTTTAAAGTGTTAAAAAGCAAAGATGTCACTTTAAGGACTAAGGTGCGCCTGACCCAAGCCATGGTGTTTTCAATTGCATCATATGCATGTGAAAGGTGGACAATGAATAAGAAAGCTGAAGAAGAATTGATGCCTTTGAATGGTGGTGTTAGCAAAGAATATTGAATTACCATGGACTGCCAAAAGAACGAACAAACCTGTCTTGGAAGAAGTACAGCCACAATGCTTACTAGAAGCAAGGATGGTGAGACTATGTCTCACATACTTTGGACACGTTGTCAGGAGGGACCTGTCCCTGGAGAAGGACATCATACTGGTAAAGTAGAGGGTCAGGGACAAAGAGGAAAATCCTCAACGAAATGAATTGACACAGTGGCTGCAACAATGAGCTCAAGCATAGCAACGATTGTGAGGATGATGCAGGACCAGGTAGCATTTCATTTTGTTCTACATAGCGTCACTGTGAGTCAGAACAGACGTGGCGGCACCTAACAACTAATGACAAATTGAGATTATTATCTGATTAAAATTGGGACTATTACTTCTTAAGCACACTTTACCTAGCAGCCCTAGGTTTGAGGTTTTCTGGAGGTCTAATCCTAAAGTTAAAAATGACAACTCTAAACTAAATCTGGGTTAACTTAATCCAGTATTTTTTAATCCAATCAGAATAAAGAAACTCTACTCTCTTAGTATTATTAGATGTTTCCAGCAGTATACATTAGCTAGATGTGATCTAAAATTTAAATGTAATGACTTAAGAAACAAGCAGACAACTGCAATCCTATTGGGAGGTGGCGACATCGTCAACTGAAACAACAAATGCAGTACATTCCCTATTGATAGACATGTAGATTTCCCTTCCTCTTCTTTTACTACTGAAAACAAGGATGAAACAAGCATTCTCTTACATAAATCTTTATATATTTGTGATAATATTTTCATAGAATGGATTCTCAGGAATGAAATTTCAGGGTCATGGAACACATAGACATAAAATTTTAATAGACACTACACATTCGTATATGTTGTTGTTGTTGTTAGGTGCCGTCGAGTCGATTCTGACTCATAGCGACCCTATGTACAACAGAACGAAGCACTGCCTGGTCCTGCTCCATCATTACATTGTTTTGCTTGAGCCCATTGTTGCAGCCACTGTGTCAGTCCATCTCATTAAGGGTCTTGCTCTTTTTCACTGACGGTCTACTTTACCAAGCATGATGTCCTTCTCCAGAGACTGATCCTTCCTGATAACATGTCCAAAGTATGTGAGACGTGGTCTCACCATCCTTGCTTCTAAAGAGCATTCTGGCTGTACTTCTTCCAAGATGAATTTGTTTGTTCTTCTAGTAGTCCATGGTATATCCAATATTCTTTGCCAACACCACAACTCAAAGGCATCATTTCTTCTACGGTCTTCCTTATTCACCATCATCATCATCATCATCTCACACACACACACACATACATCGGAGCCCTGGTGGCATAGTGGTTAAGAACTTGGCTGCTAACCAAAAGGTCAGCAGTTCGAATCCAACAGCTGCTCCTTGGGAACCCTATGGAGAAGTTCTACTTTGTCCTATAGGGCAGCTGTGAGTCAGAATAGGCTCAATAGTAAATATATATATATATATATATTTTTTTTTTTTTTTTTTTTTTTTAGAAAATCCACCCGTTGAAAGCACTATGGGCTATACATCAAAATGTTATGGTCCTTACCCCTATCCCTTGGATAGGCAGAGGGAGAGGGACCAGACCCGACCAGGGTGGAGACCTGCAATGTATCCGCTGCACAGAGTAACACTGATGAGAGCAAGTCCAAGGGTGGCCTCCAGACTGCAACGCATTAGAACGAGAGATGAGTGAGCGGAGACTGAGTTTGGAGACTACTCTCTTGAAAAGTTTGGATGGGAATGGGAGGAGAGGAATCTCAGGAGGGTAGTTAGAAGAGGATGAAGTATCAGGGGAGAGTTTTTTTTGTATTTGTTTTAAGATAAAACTATCTTTAAGAGAAAGTAACCTTGGTTCCTATTTTGTATCCTGCTTTTTTCACTTTCTATAATGTGAACATTTCCCCATATCATCAATAGTCTTTTTGTAAATTTTATTTATTTTGTTGTTGTTGTTGAGAATACACACAGTAAAACATACACCAGTTCAACAGTGTCTACCTGTACCACTCAGTGACATTGGTTACACTCTTCGAGTCATGCAACCGTTCTCTCCCTCCTTTTCTGAGTTGTTCGTCGATAATCTGGTAAAACGTTATTTTTAAAATTCTTAGATAACATTCTTAGACCATTAGCATAATTCACTAATAATATACATAACTAACATATTTAACTAAATGGGTGTTAGTGGACATTTATGTTATTTCCAATTTGGGGCTATTCTGAGTGACACCTTTATACATAAATATTTGAACATATCTCTGAAGTAGCTTAGGACATGTGCCAAGAAGTAGAACTCCTGGGCAGAAGTCTATAAACAACTGTAAGGCTCTTGCTACATATTGCCATTGGCTTCCAGCAGCAGGGGCAGACGTGCCTCTTCTCACACCTCTGCCACAACTGAGCATTAGTGCTTAAAGGATAACGGTTCATTTCCTAGACAAAAGGTATAGTATTTAAACTTGCGTTTTTTTAAATTACTAATAAGTTTTTCATGTTTATTGGCCATTTGTTATTTGTTTCGAATTGTCCATGTTCTTTGCCCATGTTTCTATTGAAGGAGTTCGACTTTTTCTTGACTTAGAATTCTTGCTCTATATGAATTGCAAATATCGTTCTGAGTCTGTCATTTGCCTTTTAATTCTATTTATGGTAATTTTCTTGACTTATAGTTCTTCTTTTTTATAATTCAGTTTATGAAACTTTCTATTTATGGTTTCTTCCTTTGCTTTCATGCTAAGAAATGTTCTTCTTTTCCCCCCAAATCACATCAATGTTCACCTACATTACCCTTGCTTTATTATTTATTTTTGTACAGATAACTCTTTTTGCTTTTCTTTCTTTTCTTTAATTTAAAATGCATTTCATGCTTACTCCAACACACATGCGAATTCTTTTTTTTTTTTTAATGAGCATATGTCAAAGTGTCATCACAATATGCCATGCAAGGGAAAGGGCCTCCAGTAGAATAATTACTTATTTTTGATAAGGATATTTTGTAGGGGGCTTTTTTTAAAGGAGAACTTACTACGATGAAAATAAAATTTTTTAAAAAAGAGATTTCTTGTGGTTGTTGTTCTTAGGCGCCGTTGAGTTGATTCCGACTCATAGTGACCCCATGTACAACAGAACAAAACACTGCCTGGTCCTGCAAGATCCTCACAATTGTTGTTATGCTCGAGCCCATTGTTGCAGCCACTGTGTCAATCCTTCTCATTAAGGGTCTTCCTCTTTTTCGCTGACTCCAACAATGTAATAAGGATATCCAACCATGTTTATACGTACCTACATATCTACTTCATTTGTTTTTAATGGTCACACAGCAAACTCTTTAAACAATCAGAATTTATTTAAGGATATCCTGTGAGGTTTAACTTTGTTAATAACTTTTTTTTAATTGAACTTTATTTGAAGGTTTACAGAACAAACCAGTTTCTCATCAGTTAGTACACCCATTGTTATATGACATTGGTTAACAACCCAACGACCTGTCAACACTCTCTCTTCTCAACCCTGGGTTCCCTATTATCAGCTTTCCTGTTCCCTCTTACATTCCAGTCCCCGCCCCAGGGCTGGTGCACCCCTTTAGTCTTGTTTTGTTTCATGGGCTTGTTCAATCTTTGGCTGAAGTGTAAACCTCAGGAGTGACCTCATTCCTGAGCTGAAAGTGTGTCCAGGGACCATACTCTCAGGGCTTCTTCAGTCTCTATTAGGCCAGCAAGTCTGGTCTTTTCTTTTTTTGAGTTAGAGTTTTGTTCTACATTTTTCTCCAGCTCTGTCCAGGACCCTCTATTGTGATCCCTGTCGGAGCAGTCAGTGGTGGTAGCCGGGCATCATCTAGTTGAACTGGACTCAGTCTGGTGCAGGCCGTGGTAGATGTGGCCCACTACTCCTTTGAACTAATCTTTCCCTTGTATCTTTAGTTCTCTTCACTCTTCCTTGCTCCTGAAGGGGTGAGACCAGTGGAGTATCCTACATGGCTGCTCACAGGCTTTTAAGACCCCAGACGCTACTCACCAAAGTAGAATGTAGAACATTTTCTTTATGACAACTGAGCTAGATGTTCCCTGAGACCATGGTCCTCACAGCCCTCAGCCCAGTAATTCGGTCCCTCAGGGAGCTTGGATGTGTCTGTAGAGCTACCATGGCTCTGCCTTGTACAGGCTGTGCTGGCTTCCCCAGTATTGTGCACTCTCTTACCCTTCATCAAAGTTACCACTTATCTATTGTCTATTAAGTGTTTTTCCATTCCCACCCCTCCTCTCCCTCATAATCATCAAATATTTTTTCTTCTTGTAAGTAAACCTTTTCATGAGTATTTACAGTAGTGGTCTCATATAATATTTGTCCTTTCAGGATTGACTTATTTCACTCAGCATAATGTTCTCCAGATGCATCCATGTTATGAGATGCTTCACAGATTCATCGTTGTTCTTTATCATTGCATAATAATCCATTGTGTGTAGGTACTACAGTTTGTTTATCCATTCATTTGTTGATGGGTATCTAGGTTGTTTCCATCCCTTTTTGCTGTTGTGAACAATGCTGCAATGAATGTGGGTGTGCATATGTCTAGTCATGTGAAGAATCTTATTTCTCTAGGATATATTCCTAGGAGTAGGATTGCTGGGTCACATGGTATTTCTATTTCTAGCTTTCTAAGGAAGCCCCATATCGTTTTCCAAAATGGTTGTATCATTTTCTATTCCCCACAGCCTCGCCAACATTTGTTATTTTCTCTTTTATTGATTCGTGCCAGTAATGTCGGAGTGAGATGGTATCTCATTGCGGTTTTGATTTGCATATCTCTGATGGTTAGAGATCCTGAGGGTTTCCTCACGTGTCTGTTGGCCACTTGAATGTCATCTTTGGTGAAATGTCTGTGCATTTCCTTTGCCCATTTTTTATCTGGATTATATGTCTTTTTATTGTAGAGGTGTTGGATTTTCTTGTAGATTATAGAGATTAGGCCTTTGTCTGATTTGTAATACCCCAAAATTTTTTCCCTGTCTATAGGTTCTCTTTTTACTCTTTTGGTGAAGTCTTTTGATGAGCATAAGTGTTTAATTTTTAGAAGATCCCAGTTATCTAGCTTATCCTCTGGAGCTTGTGTGTTGTTAGTTGTGATTTCTATCCTGTTAATGCTGCGTATTAGGACCTGTAGTGTTGATCTTATTTTTTCTTCTATGAGCTTCATCATTTTTGGCTTTATATTTAGGCCTTTGATCTATTTTGAGTTAGTTTTTGCATATGGTGTGAGGTATGGGTCCTGTTTCATTTTTTTGCAGACGGATATCCAGTTTTGCCAGCACCATTTGTTAAAAAGACCATCTTTTCCCCATTTGATGGACTTTGAGCCCTTTTTTTTTTTTAACACCAAATAGTTACTGATTATCCCAGTACCATTGATGGAATAAATAATCCTTTCTCCAGGTCAGAAACAACACCCTTAATGCATACTAATTCTTATGTACAGCAGGACCTGTTTCTACACTTTTTATTAAGTTCCATTAATTTGTGTATTTCTTGCAGTGGTACTGCACTGTTTTATTGTATCTTTATAACACATTCTAGTTTCTAGCAGCACAGTGAAGAAAAGGAGAGAAGAGGAAGACATCATAAATGAAAATGCAATCTCGAGGGCCGGGGCCAAGATGGCAGAGTAGTAAGATCCTTCCAGTGGTCCTGCTTACAACAAAGACCTGAAAAAAAAAACTGAATCAATTATATATAACACTCCAGGAGCCCTGGACATCAAGAGATCAGGAAGGAAATCAAGGCAAAATGCAGAAAAAACAGAGGAATGCACAGACATAGCATTAGAGGAAATTAAACAAAACTATGATGACAAATTAAATACACTGCAAGGATCAATAGAGGGAGAGCAAACAGAAATTCAGAAGATTAACAATAAATTTCAGATTTCAACAACTGAATAGAAAGTCAGAGGAGCAGAACTGAGGAAATGGATGTGAGAATTATAGAGACTGAAGGTAAAGCACTTCATACCAACATATTTGAGGAAAAATCAGACAAAATAATTTTTTAAAATGAAGAAACCCTAAGAATTATGTGGGACTCTATCAAACAACCTATGAGTAATTGGAGTACTAGAACAAGGGAGGATAGCAGAAAATACAGAAATAATTGTTGAATATTTGTTGGCAAAAAATGTCTCTGATATCATGAAAGAAGAGAAGATATCTATCCAAGATGCTCATTGAACACCACAAAAGGTAGATCCCAAAAGAAAGTCAGCAAGAATTTATAATCAAACTTGCTAAAACCAAAGATAAAGACAGAATTTCAAGAACAACTAGGGATAAACAGGAAAACCTGGTGGTGTAGTGCTTAAGTGCTATGGCTGCTAACCGAGAGTTGGTAGTTCAAACCCACCAGGTGCTTCTTGGAAACTCTACAGGGCAGCTCTACTCTGTCCTGCAGGGTCACTATGAGTCAGAATCCACTCAACAGCAATGGGTGTGTTTTTTTTAAGGGATAAAAGAAAAGTCATCTAGTAAAGGAGAGTCAATAAGAGTAAGCTCAGACTACTCAGCAGAAACTATGTAGGAAAGAAGGCAATGGGATGACATATACAAAGCCTTGAAGGAGAAAAGTTGCCAGCCAAGAATTATATATCCAGCAAAACTCTCTCTCAAATATGAAGGTGAAATTAGGCCATTACCAGATAAACAGAAGTTTAGGGAATTTGCAAAACCCAAACCAACATTACAAGAAATACTAAAGGGAGTCCTCTAGCTAGAAAATCAATAACATCAGATAAAAACCAAAGACTAGAACACAGGACAGAGCAACCAGATATCAACCCAGATAGGGAAATCACAAAAATAAATCAAAGCTAAAATGCTCAAACAGGGAAACAGAGAAGTCATTATGTAAAAGATGACAGCTTTAAATCAAAAGAGAGGAACTAAAAAATGTAGTCATAGATCTTTCATATGGAGAGAAAGTCAAGGCAATACAGAGAAATAAAATTTTGGTTTCAACTTAGAAAAATAAGGGTAAATATTAAGGTAACCACAAAGGAAACTAACAATCCTACACATCAAAATAAAAAACAAGAAAAACATAAAGGCTCAGCAAATACAAAAGCAACAGCAATGAAAAAGAGGAAAAGACAATATATAAAGAAAAATTACTCAGCACAGAAAATTAAGTAGAAAAAAGAAACTCTCAACAACACACCAAAAAAAGACATCAAAATGACAGCACTAAAAATTATGCTGAATGTAAATGGACTAAATGCACCAATAAAGAGATAGAGAGTGGCAGAATGGATAAAAAACATGATCCTTCTATATGATACCTACAAGAGACACACCTTAGACTTAGAGACACAAACAAACTAAAACTCAAAGGATGGACAAAAATATATCAAGCAAACAACAATCAAAAAAGAGCAGTAGTGGCAATACTAATTTCTGACAAAATAGACTTTAAAGTTAAATCCATCAGAAAGGTTAAGGAAGGACACTTCATAATGATTAAAGGGACAGCATACCAAGAAGATATACCTATATTGAATATTTATGCACCCAATGACAGGGCTGCAAGATACATAAAAGAAACTCTATCAGCATTGAAAAGTGAGATAGACAGCTCCACAATAATAGCAGGAGACTTCAACACACCACTTTCGGTGAAGGACAGAACATCCAGAAAGAAGCTCAATAAAGACACGGAAGATCTAAATGCCACAATCAACCAACTTGACCTCATAGATATACACAGAGCACTCCACCCAACAGCAGCCAAGTATACTTTCTTTTCCAATGCACATGGAACATTCTCCAGAAAAGACCACATATTAGGTCATAAAGCAAGCCTTAACAGAATCCAAAACATCAAAATATTACAAACCATCTTTTCAGATTATAAAGCCATAAAATTAGAAATCAATAACAGAAAAACTAAGGCAAAAAAAAAAAAAAAAACCAAACACATGGAAACTGAACAACACCTTGCTTAAAAACGACTGGGTTACAGAAGAAATTAAGGCTAGAATAAAGAAATTCATAGAATCAAAGAGAATGAAAACAATTCTTACCAGAACATTTGGGACACAGCAAAAACAGTGCTCAGAGGTCAATTTATACCAATAAATGCACACATCCAAAAAGAAGAAAGCACCAAAATCAAAGAATTATCCCTACAACTGGAACAAATAGAAAGAGAGTGGAAAAAGAAGCCCTTGGGCACCAAAAGAAAACAAATAGTAAAAATTAGAGCAGAATTAAATGAAATAGAGAATGGAAAAACAGTTGAAAGTGTTCACAAGATCAAAAGCTGGTTCCTTGAAAAGATCAACAAAATCGATAAACCACTGGCCAAACTGACAAAAGAAAAACAGAGAAGAAGCAACCCGAATAAGAAATAGGATGGGCATACCAGAGCAGACCCAACAGAAATTAAAAGAATCGTAGCAGAATACTATGAAAAATTGCACTCTAGGACATTTAAAAACCTAGAGGAAATAGACAAATTTCTAGAAATATACTACCTACATAAACCAGCACAAACAGAAGTAGAACAACTAAATAAACCTGTAACAAAAGAAGAGATTGAAAAGGTAATTTAAAAACTCCCAACAAACAAAAACCCTGGCCCTGACAGCTTCACTGGAGAATTCTACCGAACTTTCAGAGAAGAGTTAACACCACTACTGCTAAGGGCATTTCAGAGCATAGAAAACGACGGAATACTCCCAAACTCATTCTATGAAGCCAGCATAACCCTGATACCAAAACCAGGTAAAGACAACACAAAAAAAAGAAAATTACAGACCAATATCCCTCGTGAACTTAGACACAAAAATCCTCAACAAAATTCTAGCCAATAGAATTCAACAGCATATCAAAAAAATAATTCACCATGACCAAGTGGAATTCATACCAGGTATGCAGGGATGGTTCAACACTAGAAAAGCAATCAATGTAATCCACCACATAAATAATACAAAAGACAAGAACCACATGATCTTATCAATAAATGCAGAAAAGGCATTTGACAAAGTCTAACACCCATTTATGATAAAAACTCATAGCAAAATAGGAATAGAAGGGAAATTCCTTAATATTATAAAGGGCATTTATACAAAGCCAACAGCCAACATCATCCTAAATGGAGAGAGTCTGAAAGCATTCCCCTTGACAAGGGGAACCAGACAAGGGTGCCCTTTATCATCACTCTTATTCAACATTGTGTTGGAGGTCCTAGCCAGAACAATTAGGCTAGGTAAAGAAATAAAGGACATCCAAATCAGTAAGGAAGAAGTAAAAGTATCTCTATTTGCAGATGATATGATCTTATACACAGAAAACCCTAAAGAATCCTCAAGAAAACTACTGGAACTAATAGAAAAGTTCAGCAAAGTGTCAGGATACAAGATATACAAAACTCAGTTGGATTCCTCTACAACAATAAGAACATTGAAGAGGAAATCACTGTATCAATGCCATTTACAAGAGCCCCCAAGAAGATAAAATACTTAGGAATAAATCTTACCAGGAATGTGAAAGACTTATACAAAAAAAACTACAAAACACTACTGCAAGAAACCAAAAGAGAGTTACTTAAGTGGCAAAACATACCTTGCTCATGAATAAGAAGACTCAACATTTTAAAAACGTCTATTCTACCCAAAGGGATCTATAAATACAATGCAATTCCAATCCAAATTCCAATGATGTTTTTTAGTAAGATGGAGAAACAAATCACCAACTTCATATGGGAGGGAAAAAGGCCCCGGATACGTAAAGCATTACTGAAAAAGAAGAATAAAGTGGAAGGCCTCACACTACCTGATTTTAGAATGTATTATACCACCACAGTAGTCAAAACAGCCTGATACTGGTACAACAACAGATACATAGACCAATGGAACAGAATTGAGAATCCTGACATAAATTCATCTACCTATGACCAGCCGATATTTGACAAAGGCCCAAAATCCATTAAGTGGGGCAAAGACAGTCTCTTTAACAAATGGTGCTGGCATAACTGGATATCCATCTGCAAAAAAATGAAACAAGACCAATACCTCACTCCATACACAAAAACTAACTCAAAATGGATCAAAGACCTAAATATAAAATCTAAAACAATAAAGATCATGGAAGAAAAAATAGGGACAAAGTTAGGAGCCCTAAGACATGGCATAAACAGTATCCAAAACATTATTAATGATGCACAAAAACCAGAAAAGAAACTAGGTAACTGGGAGCTCCTAAAAATCAAATGCCTACGCTCATCCAAAGACTTCACCAAAAGAGTAAAAAGACAACCTACAGACTGGGAAAAAGTTTTGGGCTACAACAAATCTGATCAGTGTCTAATCTCTAAAATCTACAAGATACTGCAAAATCTCAACAACAAAAAGACAAATAACCCAATTAAAAAATGGGCAAAGGATATGAACAGGCACTTCCCCAAAGAAGATATATGAGGAAATGCTCACGATCATTAGCCATTAGACAATGCAAATCAAATCTACAATGAGATACCATCTCACCCCAACAAGGCTGGCATTAATCCAAAAAACACAAAAGAATAAAGGTTGGAGAGGTTGTGGAGAGACTGGAACACTTATACATTGCTGGTGGGAATGTCAAATGGTACAATCAGTTTGGAAATCTTTTTGGCGCTTCCTTAAAAAGTGAGAAATAGAACTACCATACAATCCAGTGATCCCACTCCTTGGAATATATCCTAGAGAAATTAGAGCCATCATACGAATAGATACATGCACACTTGCGTTCACTGCAGCAGTGTTTACAATAGCAAAAAGATGGAAACAACTAAGGTATCCATCAACGGATGAATGGATAAACAAATTATTGTATATTCACACAGTGGAATACTACACAATGATATACAACAACAATAAATCCGCGAAACATCTCGTAACATGGAGGAATCTGGAAGGCATTATGCTGAGTGAAATTATTCAGTTGCAAAAGGACAAATATTGTATGAGACCATTATGATAAGAACTCAAGAGAAGGTTTAAACACAGAAGGAAACATTCTTTGACAGTTATGAGGGTGGGGAGGTGGGGAGAGGGGTATTCACTAACTAGATAGTGGACCAGAATTATTTAAGGTGAAGGGAAGGACAACATACAGTACAGGGGAAGGCAGCAAAACTTGACAAAACCAAAAGCTAAGCAGTTTCTTGAATTCAACCAAACACTTCGAGGGACAGAGTAACAGGGGCAGGGGTCTGGGGACCATGTTTTCAGGGGACATCTAGGTCAATCGGCATAGCAAAGTATATTAAGAAAACTTTCTGCATCCCACTTTGGTGAGTGGCATCTGGGGTCTTAAATGCTAGCAAGTAGCCATCCAAGATGTATCCTTTGTCTCAACCCACCTGGAGCAAAGGATAATGTAGAACACCAAAGACGCGAGGAAAATATGAGCCCAAGAGACAGAAAGGGCCACATAAGACAGAGACTCCATCAGCCTGAGACCGGAAGAACTAGATGATGCCTGGCTACCATCAATGACTGCCCTGACAGGGAACACAACAGAGAAGCCCTGAGGGAGCAGGAGAGCAGTGGGATGCAGACCCCAAATTCTCATAAAAAGACCAGACTTAATGGTCTGACTGAGACGGAGGGACCTCAGAGGTCATGGTCCCTGGACTCTCTGTTAACCCAAAACTAAAACCATTCTGGAAGCCAACTCTTCAGACAAAGATTAGACTGGACTATAAGACATAAAATGATGCTGATGAGGAGTGTGCTTCTTAGCTCAAGTAGACACATGAGATTATGTGGGCAGCTTCTGTCTGGAGGCTAGATGACAAGACAGAGGGGGATAGGAGCTGGTTGAATGGACATGGGAAATACAGGGTACAGAGGAGTGTGCTGTCACGTTGTAGGGAGAGCAACTAGGGTCACGTAACAATGTATATGTAAGTTTTTGTATGAGAAACTGACTTTCACTTAAAGCACAATAAAAAAAAAGAAGAAAATGTAATCCCCATACCAGGCACAACTCAGGAACCTCTGAAGATCCCAGGGATCCGGCAAAATCAGCACAGCTACTTTTAACTGCGTAGGGTTTTGTCGTTTCTTTGTTGTCTGCAGTTTGTGTGTGCTTTTAAGTTAATGTTTGTTGTTGTTGTTGTTGAGAATATACACGGCAGAAACATACACCAATTCGAGTTTCTACATGTACCATTTAGTGACATTGATTACATTCTTTGAGTTGTGCAACCATTCTCACCTTCCTTTTCTGAGTTGTTCCTCCTCCATTAACATAATGTGTGTGTGTTGTTTGTTTTGGTTTGGTTTGATTCAGTGGGCCTCCTGGTAGGACTTAAAGGTAAAACGCTATGCTCACCCAGTTTCAGGAGGCAGCTCTGCCATGGAAGGGAAGACATTCTGACTGGTCCTCTGTGGCCCTGTGCCCGGAGAGACCGGGAATCCTGGGATTGATTGCACTGCCCCAGCTTGAAGGTGGACTTGTGGAAAGGAGTAGTGACTTTTCTTGCCTGAACAAAAATTTAATACAACAATCATTGAGTGTTACTGTATTGGGGAAAATGAGGGTTGGTAATCCCTGGAATTCGAGTCACACACTTGCTCATGTCCAACACTCACTACGTGATATGCTCAAGAAGGCACCAGTGAAGGCTTGAAGGATTTCACAGCAAAGAAGGCTAAACTGGGTGTTGTATAACCCAGAGAAAATTTCACTTCCCACAATTCAAATCAGGGCTCTCCTCTTCTCAATACATCAAATCTACATTAGGCTTCCCAGGCTCCTCATCATTATTAGTTTATAAAGATTCATTGATATTCAATTAAGGCGTTCTAATGTTCTCAATGGAGCCTTAGACAGCACTTTATAAAGAATACATTGGCCCTCTGGAGACCACTGGGGAAGCCAATTAGTTGGGGTAAATTTGCATATCAATCCAGCTGTGGAATGAAGTCAGCCTTGTTCTATAGGCACAATGCAAATAGTAAAGGGAGGCATCCATGTACTCCCTAGTCCTTTATTCCCTCACCTCAAGTGAGCCACAGCCTTCATTAAAAAGCTGTGAATACTGGGAGAGAAAACCCATAAATGCTCCCAGTCCTGGCCAAGTAAGCACGATCACTTAGAGGCAATTATTAATGGGGAATGTTTAATGCCCTCCTGAAGGTTAGTACTAATTCACATAAATATTGGATCACTTGACAAAGGATTTTTGTTTCAGGGGTTGCAAATTTGTATGGTAATTCTATTGTCAAGTTAAACTCGAATATAATAGGCTTCCAATTTTCTACTGACAATTCAATTCAACAAACATTTAATGAGCCACTACTATGCTAAGGCCCTGTGCAAAGTGCTGGAATGTGAAGGAAGTACTTCAATAAAACACAAGCAGCAACTTTTAATGCTCACGAATTCATAGACTATGAGAGATGGAAGAGCCCCTAAGCTCACTGAACCAAACCCTAGATACTGTCCCAGGTTCTGCCACTAGAAACCTCTCAGATCTTTAAAGCTATTTATTACTTCTCCCCTGATACCACCCTTCTCAGGCCTAACTGAAGTTCTTCCACATTTGACAAGATTCCAGTATTGGCAGTTCGAATCCACCAGCTGCTCCTTGGAAACCTTCTGGGGCAGTTCTACTCTGTCCTGTACGGCCACTGAGTCAGGACTGACGCGACAACACCACCACAACAAAAGCAGCGGTGTGGTGCAATCAGAAGAACACAGGCTTAGGAGTCAGTCAGATCGGGTTTGAGTCATATCTGTGACCTTGGGCAAGTTAATTGACCTTTTTTTTTTCCAAGTGCTCTAGAAACATTTACCAATATAGAATATGTGTTGGTCCATAAAAGTCTCAACAAAGTCAAGAGGATTGATATTCTGCAGAGTATGTTCTCTTCCCATACCAATTAAAATAAAAATTAGTAAGGAAGAGATACATGCAAAATCCCCCAAATATTTGAAAATTAAACAACATACTTCTAAATAACACACAGATCAGAGAAGAATAAGAAAATATCAGGAAGTGAATTAATATGAAAACAGGGTTTACCAACATTTGTGGAAGGCAGATAAAGCACTGTTAGAGGATTATTTATAGCTTCAAATGCTTATTTTAGAAAAAAATTGATTTAAAGTCAGTATTTAAAAAGTCACCTTAAAGAATCAAAACAAAGAATAGCAAATTAAATCCAAAGTAGAAAGAAATAAATATTGAGGTAAGGGGGAAAATCAATGAAATAGAATATATATAGACAATAGAGAAAACCAATGAAACTATATACTGTTTTTATAATCAATAAAATTGATAAACCTCTAACTATACTGATCAAGAACAAAACAAGAGAAAACAATAATGGACTGATTAGCTGCGTAATTTAGGCAAGACACTTTACATATCTCAGGCTCAGCTTCCTCATTTGTAAGATGGTATTATAGAAATAAACACCTTCTAAAACTCACCAACACTGGAATTCCTTGTCTTAGTAAGTGAAAAGGAACACATGTACTTACTCCTACAGTGGACGGCACTGGGGTCAGAGGGGTGGAAAGGGAGAGTGGAAAATGAGGGGACAAGGAGGGATTGAAGGAGCATGTTTTCATTCTTGTGAGAATAAGTAGACTAAAAACACAGGGGCTAAATTATTTAAACTAAAATGAATTGATTCTCAAACGAAAAGAAAAATGTTAAACGTTGTCAAAGCGAAAGATAAGGTCTCTTAGCACTGCAACTGTCAGCTGAGCATCAAAATTCCTGGAGAGAGAATCATGGGACACTGAGCAAAACCACCTAGACCAAGTTGCTCTTGCATGAGTGGGTTCAAAGATCACCGTGCCCTTCTGCATGAGCCTTTCCCCTTCGCCCCTTGAAGACTCCAGGTAGCAAAATCAGCTCCCAGTCTTCATTCAATACAATGGGCTGTGAAAGACAGAGCTTGGAATAGACATGTCTCACAAGAAGACTATGTGGCTTGATCCTTATCAGATTTTTTAAGTTCTATTGCATCATTTACAGTAGCGAAATATTAAAATCCATCTAGACGTCCATCAATAGGGAAATGACTATATAAATTATAGTACCCATCAGTGTCAGTGCAGCAAGTGGGTGGGGTAGATTGGCTTGCCTGGAGCACAAGGCTCTGGTTAGATAGTTGATGGCAGGTGTGGCTTGTGGGGCAGGGTGGAGCCCAGTGGTTTTGAGTGTGCCCAGTATGACTCGTTATTAGCTGACCCATACCTGACTATCCTGCACACACATACAAACACACACACATGCATGTGTGCAAGAGTGCACACATGCATACACATATATGCACACACGCATCCCATTGCAAGTCCTTTCCTGGTTTTCCTGTTTCTCTCAGTGATATCCCAGTTCCGTTGGACTCCTAAGAGACTTAGCCATCATGTCCTTCTTTCTCTCTGTCTCACTCTCCATGTCCAGCCTACACAACCATGTTAAATGAATCTTCTTTAAACACTACATTTCTAATGTCACTTTTCTGCTCAAAAGTGTCCAATGCTTGCTGTTGCCCTTGGGATCAGTTCCCAGCTCCTTGGTCTGGCTTTCAAGGGCCTCTATGAGTTAGTCTTTATTTGTCTAATCTCGGCCCTCATTGTGCACCTATGTTGTGATAACAGAGGAAGAGTAATTTATGAGAAAAGAGGCCCTGACTAGAGACCAGGTCTGGTTTGTACAAATAGCAGATAAAATACCCAATGTTCTTTCTCATGGCCTTGTCCCATCTGCTTTTGGAAGAAAGAAGGAAATCTGCACAACTCACACCGTGCTGTGCTCTATAGCTTATGATATGGTTTGCATATGCCATCATATTTGGGATTACAACAGTCTTGTCGGGAGGCATTATTCTCTCCATTTCAGAGTTGAGCAATTTGAGGCCCAAAGAGATGAAGTGACTTGTCCAAGGTCACACAACTGAGAAGTGGCGGAGCCAAGTCCATCTCTTCAGTAATTTCTTGTCAATATCCTTTACTCCCTTGCCTCACTGTCCTCACTGCCTCTCCCCAGCCCCAAAGCATCCACACCTGGACTCATTACCTTGATGCCTTTAGCATCCCTACAGCAACACGATGGTGTGCTCCTAGAAAGTCATCTTGTCATGCAAATCCTCCCACTTATGATTGGGTCCATTCCTTCCCAGGAACCTCCTTAGGACCTCCATCTGTCAGTTATACTCTCTTCTCTGGCTTGATCTTCCCAGCGTACAAACATGCTCACCAACCCACACCCCCCAATTAAAAAAAAACTCTTCCCTGAACCCTATATCTTGCTCTTGTACTGTCCCATCTCCTTCCCTTCTCAATAAAATTTCTTGAGAAAACAGTTCCTTGTCAATGCCTCCTCTTCCTTACCTCCCATGCATGGTTCGGCCCATTGTGATTGTGGGTACCGTCCCCACTCTCCCCCTACCCCCGAAAATGTTCTTAAGGCCAAATTCAATGGACAAATGTCCATTCCCATCTTATTGGGCCTGGCAACAATGTCTAGCCTAGTCAACCACCCTTCATTCTTGAAACTCTTTCTTTGCTTTTGTTTGGAGGACAACACTCTTGTATTTCCATTTTCTTTCTACTTCTCTAGTGGTTCCTTCTCGTTCCCCCGCTCACTCTTGTTGTCCTCTGCCTGCGCCAAGAAAATATCTAGTTAACCAACTGTGGAGCAGCCTTCAGTAGTAGAGACTTCCCTGTCACTAACAGTGTTCAGTCAGAGGCTAAATAGGTATCTGCAAGAGACATTATAGAAGAAATTCCTGCACTGAGTATTTAGTTCAATTAGATGACTTTTAAAATTCTTCCCAACTCTAAAATTTTATGAGTCTATATGCTGAGTGCCAAATAAGAGCTCTAGTTAAAAAAAATTCTAAAGGAGTTCAGAGGCAGGAGAAAGCCTCCCTAGTTTTAAGCTAATTGAGTCTGAGGGAAGGTTGGCGAATCCTTAAAGATATAATAGTTCAATGAAGCAGATCAATTTCAGTCTATCCTAACATAAAAGCTTTCCAAAACTATTGGCTAGGACTTTTACAATTGCTTTATTTGATGAGCCAAAGAAATGAGTTAGATTTTACAGCTGTAATGTAAGTGATAAAATACCTGTCTAAATATGAGCTACCCCATTTTAATTTGTTCGGGTAACACTGTGGCCGTAAAACATTGCCCAATAATGGCCAACGGCTGCTGCCCGTTTTTCCAATCCAGGGACTTATTTGTCTTTGGGATTGAGATATCACTACTCCAATCTGGGCCTGTTTGAAAGGGAAGAGGGCAGAAATTGGGAGAACATTTTAACTTAGTCCTCCATTCTTAAGTCTTACAACACCACTTCTTTCACTCCCTGCCCATCACCACCACACAAGAGCGTTTTGTCTCAGAGGATCCTTGGAAGAACTGTAAGAGCCCTCAAGTGACAAGGGCCCACCTTTGGAAATTGCTGGAACCCAAATCCTTATCTTCTTCTGTGAGACTCTGAGCATATCACAGTCAGAGATGCTGGATGCCTCACTACCTCTGCCCTCTCCATGACCACTCCCCACAGGTAAGGGGAATTTTTTTCTTCATAATATCTCTGGAATTTAGCCCTTTCTTTCCATCTCCTCTGCTACTGCTTACTTAAGCTCTTACCACCCTTTGCTCCATAGCTGATTGTGCTCTCCTGTGATTTTTGCCCTATTTTGCAGATAGGGGAAATGAGGTCTAGGGAAAATAAGTATAGTTTAGAAAACCCAGCCTCACAGAGGTTAGATCCCATCATTCCCAACTCAGTGCAACACTGACCCACCCCACCCTCATCACCAATGACCAAAGCAGGATGATGAGGACACTGCACAAGCTTCTCATTGCAGGGAAAGCTGTAGCTGGCCTTCGGAGGGACTGCTCAAGTCCTGCCATTTCCATTATCCCCACAGACAGTTTGATCAGCGCTTTTATCAGGCCCAAAAATCGGCCAAAGTTAAGAGTTTCTATAAAACAGAGATGTTCCCATTAGTTGATAAGATGCTCGCTATTCATGCTACTACACTATGTTATTTCTCAGGTAATAGCCAGTGCAATTAAATAAGAGAAATCAATTAGAAGCACTGGAATGTGTAAAGAAGTAAAACTATCTCTGTTAGCAGATGATATGATAGTATACCTGGAGAACCTCAGTAAATCTATAATAAAACTCAAAGAATTCAGTGAAATAAGAGGATATGAGATTAACCAACAAAAACTAATACCCTTTATATACACATACAATACACAGAGGTCATAATGTTAGAGAAAACCCATATTTAAAATAGCAACAAATAAGAATAAATTTAACAAAATTTGACAGAAAATTTTAAAACTCTCCGAAAAGAACGAAAGTAAGTCTTAACAAAGGTAAAGACATCCCCTGTTCTTGCATAGGTCAACTCAACATTATAAAAGTATGCCGTTCTTGTTAGGTGCCGTCGAGTCAGTTCCCACGCATAGCAACCCTGTGCACAACAGAACGAAACACTGCCCAGTCCTGTGCCATCCTTACAATCATTGTTGCACTTCAGCTCAGTACTGCAGCCACTGTGTCAATCCAACTTGCTGAGGGGCTTCCTCTCTTCCACTGACCCCGCACTTTGCCAAGCATAATGTCTTTTTCCAGAGACTGATCCCTCCTGACAACACTTCCAAAGTATGTAAGATGCGGTCTCACCATCTTTGCTTCTAAGGAGCATTCTGGTAGTGCTTCTTCTGAGACAGATTTGTTCGTTCTTTTGCAGTCCATGGTATATATTCAATATTCTTCTCCAACACCACAATTCAAAGGCATCAATTCTTCTTCGGTCTTCCTTATTCCTCATCCAGCTTCCACATGCATATGATGCGATTGAAAATACCATGGCTTGGGTCAGGTACACCTTAGTCTTCAAGGTGACGTCTTGGCTCTTCAACACTTTGAAGAGCTCCTTTGCAGCAGATTTACCCAATGCAATGTGTCTTTTGATTTCTCGACGGCTGCTTCCATGGCTGTTGATTGTGGATCCAAGTAAAATGAAATCCTTGACAACTTCAATCTTTTCTCCATTTATCATGATTTTGCTCACTGGTCCAGTTGTGAGGATTTTTGTTTTCTTTATGTTGAGGTGTAATCCATACTGAAGGCTGTGGTCTTTGATCTTCATTAGTAAGTGCTTCAAGTCCTCTTCACTTTCAGCAAGCAAAGTTGTGTCATCTGCATAACGCAGGTTGTTAATGAGTCTTCCTCCAATCCTGATGCCCCGTTCTTCTTCATATAGTCCAGCTTCTCAGATTATTTGCTCAGCATACAGATTGAATAGGTATGGTGAAAGGATACAACCCTGATACACACCCTTCCTGACTTTAAGCCAATCAGTATCCCCTTGTTCTGTCTGGACAACTGCCTCTTGGCCTACGTACAGGTTCGTCATGAGCACAATTAAGTGTTCTGGAATTCCCATTCTTTGCAATGTTACCCATAATTTGTTACGATTCACACTGCCAAATGCCTTTGCATAGTCAATAAAACACACGTAAACATCCTTCTGGTATTCTCTGCTTTCAGCCAGGATCCATCTGACATCAGCAGTGATATCCCTGGTTCCACGTCCTCTTCTGAAACCAGGCTGAATTTCTAGCAGTTCCCTGCTGATATACTGCTGCAGCCATTTTTGAATGATCTTCAGCAATTCAGTAAATTTGGATCTCTTCCAGTCAGTTGGCCAGGAAGCTGTCTTCCATGTTTCTTGGCATACACGAGTGAGCACCTCCAGCGCTGCATCCGTTTGTTGAAACATCTCCATTGATATTGCATCAATTCCTGGAGCCTTGTTTTTCGCCAATGCCTTCAGAGCAGCTTGGACTTCTTCCTTCAGTACCATCGGTTCCTGATCATATGCTACCTCTTGAAATGGTTGAATGTTGACTAATTCTTTTTGGTATAATGACTCTGTGTATTCTTTCCATCTTCTTTTGATGCTTCCTGCGTCATTTAATATTGTCCCCATAGAATCCTTTACTATTGCAACTCAAGGCTTCAATTTTTCCTTCAGTTCTTTCAGCTTGAGAAATGCTGAGCATGTTCTTCCCTTTTGGTTTTCTATCTCCTGCTCTTTGCACATGTCATTATAATACTTTGTCTTCTCAAGCCACCCTTTGAAATCTTCTGTTCAGTCCTTTTACTTCATCATTTCTTCCTTTTGCTTTAGCTGCTTGATGTTGGTGAGCAAGTTTCAGAGTCTCCTCTGACATCCATCTTGGTCTTTTCTTTCTTTCCTGTCTTTTCAAATCACCTCTTACTTTCTTCATGTATGATGTACTTGATGTCATTCCACAACTCGTCTGGTCTTCGGTCACTATTGTTCGATGCTTCAAATCCATTCTTGAGATGGTCCCTAAATTCAGGTGGGGTGTACTCAAGGTCATATTTTTGCTCTCGTGGTCTTGCTCTGATTTTCTTCAGTTTCAGCTTGAACTTGCATATGAGCAATTGATGGTCTGTCCCACAGTTGGCCCCTGGCCTCATTCTGACTGATGCTATTGAGCTTTTCCATTGTCTCTTTCCACAGATGTAGTCAATTTGATTCCTATGTGTTCCATCTGGTGAGGTCCATGTGTATAGTCACTGTTCATGTTGTTGAAAAAAGATGTTCGCAATGAAGAAGTCATTGGTCTTGCAAATTTCGATCATGTGATCTCCAGCATTGTGTCTATCACCAAGGCCATATTTTCCAACTACTGATCCTTCTTCTTTTGCACTGCTATCACCAGTACTTATCAATGCATCCTGATCGCATGTTCAGTCAATTTCAGACTGCAGAAGCTGGTAAAAATCTTCAGTTTCTTCATCTTTGGCCTTAGTGGTTGATGTGTAAATTTGAATAACACTCGTATTAACAGGTTTTCCTCATAGGGGTATGGATATTTTCCCATCACTGACAGTGTTGTATTTCAGGATAGATCTTGAAATGTTCTTTTTGACAATGAATGCAATGCCATTCCTTTTCAAGTTGTCATTCCTGGTATAGTAGACCATACAATTGTCCTATTCAAAATGACCAATAGCAGTCCATTTCAGCTCACTAATGCCTAGGATATAGATGTTTATGTGTTCCATTTCACTTTAACAATTTCCAATTTCCTAGATTCATACTTCGTACATTCCAGGTTCCAATTATTAATGGATGTTTGCAGCTGTTTCTTCTCATTTTGAGTCATGCCACATCAGCAAATGAAGGTCCTGAAAGCTTTACTCCATCCATGTCATTAAGGTCGACTCTACTTGAAGGAGGCAGCTTTTCCCCAGTCATCTTTTGAGTGACTTCCAACCTAGGAGGCTCATCTTCCAGCACTATATCAGACAATGTTCCCCTACTATTCATAAGGTTGTCACTGGCTTTTCAGAAGTAGACTGTCGGGTCCTTCTTCCTAGTCTGTCTTAGTCTGGAAGCTCAGCTGAAACCTGTCTACCATGGGTGACCCTGTTGTTATCTGAATACCGGTGGCAACTCTTCCAGCATCACAGCCACACACAAGCCCCCACAGTACAACAAACTGACAGACATGTGGGGGTATAAAAGTATAAGATAATTTAAAAACAATACAATCCAAATAAAACAACAGCAAGCTATTTTATGAAGTTAGACAAGTTGAAACTAAAGTTCATATGAAACAACAAGCAGGAAAACACTGAAAAAGGAAAACTACAGTTGGGAGACTAGCCCTACCAAACATTAAAACATACCGTACACCCTCAATAACTAAAGCAACGTGGTACTGGCACATGAATATACAAATAGTGAGATAGAATAGAACTTCCAGAATTAGACACAAACACATATGGAAATTTAGTATATGACAAAGGTGGTATCTCAAATCACTGAGGTGAAGATAGATTTCATTGCTCATTCAAAAATTTCTAAACAAATTGTTTTGTGACATTGGTTCAATCCCCACAATGTGTCAACCCTCTCCTCCTTTCCACCCCGGGTTCCTCATGTCCATTCATCCAGTTTTCCTGTCCCTTTCTGCCTTCTCATCTTTGTTTTTGTGTAGGTGGTGCCCATTTGGTCTCATAAACTTGATGAACTTATAAGCACCTACCTCGCAAGTGTTATTGTTTGTTTTATAGACCTGTCTGACCTTTGGCTAGAACCTTGGTGGCGCAGTGGTTAAGAGCTCGGCTGTTAATCAAAAGGTCAGCAGTTCGAATCCATCGGCTGTTCCTTGGAAACCCTATTGGGCAGTTCTACTCTGTCCTATAGGGTCGCTATGAGTTGGAATTGACTCCACGGCAACAGGTTTTTTAATATTTGGCTGAAAAGTGGACTTCAGGAGATGCTTCATTTCTGAATTAGTGGGGCGTCTGGAGTCTATAGTCTCAGGGATTCCTCCAGTCTCTGTCACACCAGTAATTCTGTCTTTTGTCATGAATTTGAATTTTGTTCCACATTTTTCTCCTGCTCTGTCTGGGACCCTCTACTGTGATCCCTGTCAGAGTGGTCAGTGGTGGTAGCCAGGTCCTGTCTAGCTCTTTTGGGCTCGGGCTGGTGGAGGTTGTGTTTCATGAGGTCCAATAGTCCTTTGGACTAGTATTTTCTGTGTCTTTGATTTTTTTTTCCTTCTGCTTTCCTCCTGACAGGATGGGACCAATAAATAGATGTATCTTTGATGGCCACTTGCAAGCTTTTAAGACCACAGACAATACTCACCAAAGTAGGTGATACAGAACATTTTCTTTATGAACTATGTTATGTCAATTGGCCCAGATGTCCCCGGAGACCATGGTCCCCAGTCCTCAGCCCCAGTAACTTGGTCCCTCGAGGTGTTTGGATATGTCTAGGAAGTTTCTATGGCTTTGCCTTGATCAGGTTGTGCTGACTTTCCCTATATTGTGTGTTGTCTTTCCCCTCACCAAAGATAACACTTCTCTAGTATCTACCTAGTGATTTTCTTTCTCTGGGATTTCCCCCCCTCTTAACCATCAAAGATTTCTTTTTTTCTGTGTGTAAACCTTTTCTTGGGTTTTTATAATAGTGGTCTCATACAATATTTGTCCTTTTGTGATTGATTTATTTCACTCAGCATAATGTCCTCCAGACTCATCCATGTAGTGAGATGTTTTGAGGACTCATCAGTGTTCTTTATGGTTATGTAATAGTCCAATGTGTGTATGTACCACAATTTGTTTATCCATTCATCTGTCAGTGGGCACTTAGGTTTTTTCCATCTTTTTGCTATTGTGAATAATGCTGCAGTGAACATGCTTTTGCATGTGTCTATTTGTGTGATGGCTCTTATTTCTCTATGATATAGCCCTAGGAGTCGGATTGCTGAATTGTATGGTATATTGTTTTCCATAGTGGTTGTATCATTTTACATTCCCACCAGCAGTGCATAAAGGTTCCAATCTCCCTGAAGATAGATTTTTTAACAAATGATTCTGGAACAGCTGGATAGCCATTTGGAAAAAGAAAATTTTAGATCCAGATCTCACACCACGCACAAAAATAAACTCCAGGAGGCGGAGCCAAGATGGTGGAATAGACAGATGCTTCCGCTGAGCCTTCTTTGCAACAAAGACCCCCAAAAACAAGTGAAAAGAGTATATTTGTGACAAGGTGGGAGCCCTGAGCATCAAAGGCAAGCTTAGACAACAAACAGAGGGGCAGGGGGAGGAAGAGACAGTTCAGAAGTGGAGAGGAGTTACCGGCCCTGAATTGCGGAGAGCTCGTAGGCACCATTCATGGAGCTCCGGCGGCAGCGGGCTGCTACTAGCGTTCGGCCGCAGTTTCCTCAGGGAGAAGCAGCAATCCACACAGCCCACTCACACCTCCGAAACCTGAGGAGAACTGCATGCTCTCGGCAAAAGCTAAGTACTTGTGAATATTTTACCGTGCCCCCCAACCCCCAAGCCGGCTTCAGTGGCTGAATCACTAGGCCTGAGATAGACCCTGGTGAGCACCTAGAGCCATCCTCCAGGCCTTGGGGAAGGAAAACTTTGCAAATGGGGGGAAAAGATAATTTGCTAGCTACTTTAACCGGGGGAGCTCAGGGCAGAAGCGGATCCTGTCCAGGTATAAACCATCTGCACACTTTGAGCAACTTTCCCTTCTGCATGGACCTGTGTGGGTCTATTTCGGGAGAATAGGCCCTTGTTGGCAAACTCCAACCATTTCAGCTGTGCAGTGAAGAGGTGGGTGTTTGATGTTTGACATTTCTTTGCCTATTAAACAAGGTCCTCACCTACCCACAACAGGGACCTAAGGACTGGTAGCTCCACTCAGCTCACCCAGCCACCCACGACAGGAGTCCAAAGATAACTGGTACCTCCAAGCCCTCACAACAAAAACTTTGGGTACCCGTGGTCCCTCTGCAGAACCCATCCACCAGCATGCTAGAGGGAACAGAGATGCGTTTTCCTCAGAGACACTTGGAGGTCAGTTCTCAGCCCCCTGCTTTGTTCAGAGCGAGACTCCCTGTTGCAATCAGATACCGGTATATACGCCAATCACCCCACCCCTTTAAGACTATAGGACAGAGCCTGTACCACACACTTGATATCAGCTACCTGGAAACCTGAGCTGAATTCATACAAGAAAACTCAATGGACTCCTAGACTGATATACTTGATAACAGCTCTAAACAGCTGGGGACAGGACACCAGAGCTCCAAAGGTGAAAATAATCAAGCTAACTCACTCAAGCAACCCATAGGGGTATACCAAAACAAAACAAAGCAAGCAGCTACAACACAGTAAGCAAGCATAAACTAATAAAATAACTTCTAGATGGCTCGGAGACAACAGTCAATATCAAATCACATAAAGAAATAGGCCATGATCACCTCAACAGGCTCTCAAAACAAAGAATCCAGGGATCTTTTAGATGAAAGTGCATTCCTGGAATTACCAGATGCAGAATACAAAAGTTTAATATACAGGACCCTTCAAGACATCAGGAAGGAAATGATGCAATACACAGAACAAGCCAAGGAACACACAGATAAAGCAACTGAAGAAATCAGAAAGATTATTCAGGAACATAATGAAAAGTTTAATAAGCTGGAAAAATCCATAGACAGACAGCAAACACAAATTCAGAAGATTAACAAAAAAATTACAGAATTAGACAACTCAATAGAAAGTCAGAGCAGCAGAATTGAGGAAGTAGAAGCTAGAATTTCTGAACTCGAAGTTAAATCACTTGGCACTAATATATTTGAAGAAAAATCAGATAAAATAATTAAAAAAAATGAAGAAACATTAAGAATCATGTGGGACTCTATCAAGAGAAATAACCTATGAGTGATTGGAGTACCAGAACTGGGAGGGATAACGGAAAATACAGAGAAAATTGTTGAGGATTTGTTGGCAGAAAACTTCCCTGATATTGTGAAAGATGAGAAGATATCTATCCAAGATGATCATCGAACGCCACATAAGGTAGATCTTAAAAGAAAGCCACAAAGACATGTCATAATCAAGCTTGCCAAATCCAAAGATAAAGAGACAATAGAGCAGCAAGGGATAAAAGAAAAGTCACCTACAAAGGAGAGCCAATAAGAATAAGCCCGGACTACTTGGCAGAAACCATGCAGGCAAGAAGGCAATGGGATGATATATTTAAAAAATTGAAGGAAAAAAATTGCCTGCCAAGAATCATATATCCATCAAAACTGTCTCTTAAATATGAAGGTGAAATTAAGACATTTCCAGATAAACACAAGTAGAGGGAATTTGTAAAAACCAAGCCAAAACTACAAGAATACTAAAGGGAGTTCTTTGGTGAGAAAATCAATATCACATATCAATCCAAGACTGGAACACTGGGCAGAGCAACCAGAAGTCAACCCAGACAGGGAAATACAAAAATACAAAGCAAGATTTTAAAAAAAATAAAAAAGCCCAACACAGGGTAACGGCAATGTTATTATATAAAAGAAGACAACATTAAAATAATAAAGAGGGACTAAGAAACGTAATCATACACCTTCCATATGGAGAGGAAGATACGGCGATACAAAGAAATAAAAGTTAGTTTTAAATTTAGAAAAATAGGGGTAAATAAGAAGGTAACCACAAAGGAGACAAACTATCCTACTCATCAAAATAAAATACAAGGGAAAAATACAGAGTCAGCAGAAACAAAATCAACAACAACAGATAGGAGGAAAGGACAATATGTAAAGAAAATCTACTCAGCACATAAAATCAAGTGGGAAAAAGAAACTGTCAACACACAAAAAAAGACCTCAAAATGATAGCACTAAATTCATACCTATCCATAATTACCCTGACTGTAAATGGACTAAATGCACCAATAAAGAGACAGAGAGTGGTAGAATGCATTAAAAAAACAAGATCCATCTATATGCTGCCTACAAGAGACACACCTAAGACTTAGAGACACAAACTAAAGCTCAAAGGATGGACAAAAATATATCAAGCAAACAACAATCAAAAAAGAGCAGGAGTGGCAATATTAATTTCTAACAAAATAGACTTTAAATTTAAATCCATCATGAAGGATAAGGAAGGAAACTACATAATGATTAAAGGGACAATACACCAAGAAGATATAACCATATTAAATACTTATGCACCCAATGTCAGGGCTGCAAGATACATAAAACAAACTCTATCAGTATTGAAAAGTGAGATAGACAGTTCCACAATAATAGTAGGAGACTTCAACACACCATTTTCAGTGACGGAGGACACCCAGAAAAAGCTCAATGAAGACACGGAAGATCTAAATGCCACAATCAACCAACTTGACCTCATAGAAATACACAGAACACTCCACCCAACAGCACCCAAATATACTTTCTTTTCTAGTGCACATGGAACATGGAATAGACCACATCTTAGGTCATAAAGCAAGCCTTTGCAGAACCCAAAACATTGAAATATTTCAATGCATCTTCTCTGACCATAAGGCCATAAAAGTGGAAATCAATAACAGGAAAAGCAGGGCAAAGAAATCAAACACTTGGAAACTGAACAATACCTTGCTTAAAAACTGCTGGGTTTTAGAAGAAATTAAGGACAGAATAAAGAAATTCATAAAATCCAATGAGAATGAAAACGCTTCCTATCAGTACCTTTGGGACGCAACGAAAGCAGTGCTCAGAACTCAATTCAACTCAATAAATGCACACATATGAAAAGAAGAAAGGACTAAAATCAAAGAATTATCCCTACAACTTGAGCTAATAGAAAGAGAGCAACAAAAGAAACCCACAGACACCAGAAGAAAACAAATAATAAAAATTAGATCTGAATGGAAATGAAATACAAAACAGAAAAACAATTGAAAGAATTAACAAGACCAAAAGCTGGTTTTTTGAAAAACTCAACAAAATTGATAAACCACTGGCCAAACTGACAAAAGGAAAACAGGAGAGAAAACAAATAACCCGAATAAGAAATGAGATGGATGATATTACAACAGACCCAACTGAAATTAAAAGAATCATATCAGATTACTATGAAAAACTATACTCTAACGAATTTGAAAACCTAGAAGAAATGGATGAATTCCTAGAAACACATTACCTACCTAAACTAACACAAACAGAGGTAGAACAACTAAATAGACCCATAACAAAAGAAGAGATTGAAAAGGTAATCAAAAAACTCCCAACAAAAAAAAAAAAAAGCCCTGGTCCGGACAGCTTCACTGCAGAGTTCTACCAAACTTTCAGAGAAGAGTTAACACCACTACTAGTAAAGGTATTTCAGAGCATAGAAAAGGACAGTATACTACCTAACTCATTCTATGAAGCCACCATCTCCCTGATACCAAAACCAGGTAAAGACACCACAAGAAAAGAAATTTATACACCTATATCCCTCATGAATATAGATGCAAAAATCCTCAACAAAATTCTAGCCAGTAGAATTGAACAACATACCAAAAAAAATCATTCACGATGACCAAGTGGGATTCATACCAGGTATGTAGGGATGGTTCAACATTAGAAAAACAATTAATGTAATCCACCACAGAAATAAAACAAAAGACAAGAATCACATGATCTTATCAATTGATGCAGAAAAGGCATTAGACAAAGTTCAACACCCATTCATGATTAAAAACTCTCAGCAAAATAGGAATAGAAGGAAAATTTCTCAAAATAATAAAGGGCATTTATACAAAGCCAACAGCCAACATCATCGTAAATAGAGAGAGCCTGAAAACATTCCCATTGAGATCGGGAACCAGACAAGAATGCCCTTTATCACTTCTCTTATTCAACATTGTGCTGGAAGTCCTAGCCAGAGCAATTAGGCTAGATAAAGAAATAAAGGGCATCCAGATTGGCAAGAAAGAAGTAAAAGTTATCTGTATTTGCAGATGACCTGATCTTATATACAGAAAACGCTAAGGAATCCTCCAGAAAACTACTGAAACTAATAGAAGAGTTCAGCAGAGTATCAGGATACAGGATATACACACAAAAATCAGTTGGATTCCTCTACACCAACAAAAAGAACATCAAAGAGGAAATCACCAAATCACTGCCATTTACAGTAGCCCCCAAGAAGATAAAATACCTTGGAATAAATCTTACCAGAGATGTAAAAGACTTATACAAAGAAAACTCCAGTCCATTTCTGCAAGAAACCAAGAGACATAAGTGGAAGAACATACCTTGCTCGTGGATAGGAAGACTTAACATTATAAAAATGTCTAGTCTACTAAAAGTGATCTATACCTTTAATGCAATTCCAATCCAAATCCTAAGGACATTCTTTAATGAGATGGAGAAACAAATCACCAATTTCATATGGAAGGGAAAGAGGCCCTGGATAAATCAGGCATTACAGAAAAAGAAGAACAAAGTTGGGGGCCTTACTTTACCTGATTTTAGAACCTGTTATACCCCCACAGTAGTCAAAACAGCCTGGTACTGGTACAACAACAGATACATGGGCTAATAGAACAGAATTGAGAATCCAGACATAAATCCATCCACATATGAGCAGTTGATATGTGACAAAAGCCCCAAAACAGTTAAATGGGGAAAAGACAGTCTTTTTAACAAATGGTGCTAGCATAACTGGATATCCCTCTGCAAAAGAAATGAAATAAGACCCATACCTCACTCCATGCACAAAATCTAACTCGAAATGGATCAAAGACCTAAATATAAAATCTAAAATGATAAAAATCATGGAAGAAAAAATAGGGACAACGTTAGGAGCCCTAATACATGGCATAAACAGTATACAAAACATTATTAAAATGTAGAAGAAAAACTAGATAACTGGGAGCTCCTAAAAATCAAACACCTACGCTCATCCAAAGACTTCACAAAAAGAGTAAAAAGACTGGGAAAAGGTTTTTAGCTATGACATTTCCGATCAGCGCCTGATCTCTAAAATCTACATGATACTGCAAAAACTCAACTGCAAAAAGACAAATAACCCAATTAAAAATGGGCAAAAGATATGAATAGACAGTTCACTAAACAAGACATTCAGGTAGCTAACCGATATATGAGGAAATGTTCACAATCATTAGCCATTAGGGAAATGCAGATCAAAACTACAATGAGATTCCATCTCACTCCAACAAGGCTGGCATTAATCCAAAAAACACAAAATAATAAAATTTGGAGAGGCTGTGGAGAGATTGGAACACTTATACACTGCTGGTGGGAATGTCAAATGGTACAACCACTTTGGTAATCAATTTGGCGCTTCCTTAAAAAGCTAGAAATAGAACTACCATATGATCCAGGAATCCCACTCCTTGGAATATATCCTAGAGAGATAAGAGCCTTTATATGCACACCCATGTTTATTGCAGCACTGTTTACAGTAGCAAAAAGATGGAAGCAACCAAGGTGCCCATTAGCAGATGAATGGGTAAATAAATTATGGTATATTCACACAATGGAATATTACCCATTGACAAAGAACAGTGATGAATCTGTGAAACATTTCATGACATGGAGGAATCTGAAGGCATTATGCTGAGTGAAATTAGTCAGTTGCAAAAGGGCAAATATTGTACAAGACCACTATTATAAGAACTTGAGAAATAGTTTAAGCTGAGAACACATTCTTTTGTGGTTATGAGAGGGGAGGTGGGTGGGAGAGGGGTATTCACTAAGTAGATAGTAGATAAGAACTACTTCAGGTGAAGGGAAAGACAGCACACAATACAGGGGAGGTCAGCACAATTGGACTAAACCAAAAGCAAAGAAGTTTCCTGAATAAACTGAATGCTTCGAAGGCCAGTGTAGCAGGGGCAGGGGTCTGGGGACCATGGTTTCAGGGGACATCTAAGTCAATTGGCATAATAAAATCTATTAAGAAAACATTCTGCACCCCACTTTGAAGAGTGGCGTCTGGGGTCTTGAATGCTAGCAAGCAGCCATCTAAGATGCATCAATTGGTCTCAGCCCACCTGGATCAAAGGAGAATGAAGAACATGAAGGACACAAGGCAATTACGAGCCCAAGAGACAGAAAGAGCCACATGAAGCAGCAACTACATCATCCTGAGACCAGAAGAACTAGATGGTGCCCAGCTATAACCGATGGCTGCCCTGACAGGGTACACAACAGAGAACCCCTGAAGGAGCAGAAGAGCAGTGGGATGCAGACCCCAAATTCTCATAAGACCAGACTGGATGGTCTGACTGAGACTGGAAGGACCGCGGTGGTCATGGCCCCCAGACCTTCTGTTGGCCCAGGACAGGAACCGTTCCCAAAGCCAGCTCTTCAGACATGGATTGGACTGGACAAGGGGTTGGAGAGGGATGCTGGTGAGGAGTGGGCTTCTTGGATCAGGTGGACACTTGAGACTATGTTGGCATCTACGGCCTAGAGGGGGAATGAGAGGGTGGAGGGGGTTAGAAGTTGGCGAAATGGACACGAAAAGAGAGAGCAGGCTGTCTCATTAGGAGGAGAGTAATTGTGGGTTTTTGTGTGAGAGACTGAGTTGATTTGTAAAATTTCACTTAAAGCACAATAAAAATTATCTAAAAATAAATGCATAAATAAACTCCAAATGGCTGAGGCATGTAAATGTAAAAAATGAATCCATACAAGTACTAGAAGAAACATGGGTGAATTCCTATTCAACCTTGGTGTTGGAAAAGGCTTTCTAACTAAGGCTGCAAATACAGAGGCAATAAAAGCATAATGCATTTGACAATGTTTTAAAATTTTTATGACAATTGCAACATAAACAAAGTAAAAAGACAACTGACGAACTGGAAGGAAACATATGCAACATATACAACAAAGGATTAATGCATCTAACATGTGAAGAACTCTTAGAAATTGAGGGACATAGAGGCACGACCAGGGAAGGGCAGGGAATTTAATACGGCTGAGGTAGAGTAGGTCAAGATAGGGTACTAAAGAGCTATAGTTTTAGATACGTTTCTCAAGTCTAGGAGGGGGACTAGGGGAGACAGTCATAATTGCAGTTTAGAAAGAACACTGTTGGCTTGGTGCATGTGGGTTAGAAAGGCAGGAAGAGGGGCTCAGAAGCTCTTAAAGTAATCCATCTGAGAGATGATGGTGCTTCAAACTAAAGTAGTGAAGATGAGGATTAAGAAGAAAAGATGAATTAAAGGACTGTTTAAAAAAAAGCAGAATTTACTGGATTTAGAAACCAAATGGATGTGGATGGGTTGGGAGTCCTGGAAGAAAGCCAAGTTTTTTAACATAGGCAATGAGGTAGACGGTAGTATGAGAGAGATTGTAGAGAATGCGAACTTTTAAATTCTGTCTGAGGGCTAAACATGATGATCCATGGAAATTGCTGTAGGCTGTCCTTGCACATAGTAATTGTCAAATAAGCCTAGCAACCTTTGTTATTATTTTAGACTAAACTGGTTTGATTAATCCTAACAGAATTTATAATGAAGTGTAATTCACAATTTACATTTGACATTCTCTAAGGAGACTGGATTCAATCTGGATAACTTTCCAGCTTGTGACTCTAGACAAGTTTCTTAACCATTCTTGACCCTCAATTTCCTCATCTTGTAAATAGCAGTAATAATATTAACCTAGCAGTGTTTTGTGAGAATTAGAATTAAGTGGTGTAAAGTGCCTTAAGTGGTGCCTGTTACATAGTTGAAGCATAAAAATGATAGTTCAAACAAAAGGTATCATTATTGGTTTCAGATTTCGAAGTTAGGGCAGGGAGTTCTGTCTTGTTTTTCTTTGTATTTTCCATAGCACAGGGTTTTACACTTAACAGATGCTCAATAAATATTTACCAAATCTATGATAACTGTTTTTGTTTCAGATTTTTTTTATACTAATTTGCCCAAGGCCCCTAAATCTCATTAAAAAAGGAATCTTCTTATGGTTAGAGTCCCTTATCCCTGCTTAAAATTTATTTTGCTTAATCTGTCTCTTTTTCACTTAGAAAAAATGACGACCCAAGCTTCATAATTTATTATGTTTTCTTACAAAACTTCTTCTCAATCCCCTTCATCCATCTCCTAACCCCATAGAGAAGTGTCATTCAGTAGCAGAATCTCTGTCCCTGTCTGGCTTGACTATGGTGAAAATTACTCAGGCTGCTGAACATTTCACAGAACTGTTGCTGGTGTCCAGAACTTCCGGCATATACAGCAGGGTCAAACAGCTTGAATTTAGTCAGAAGGAACCATAGCCACAGAAAAAGTCATTTAATTTGATCCGAAATATTTGCACAAGAACACATATGAAATATCAAATATGACTGCAAGTTAGCAACTCTATAATATGAAGAACAATTTGAAATTTTAAAACTTGGACGATAAAAGGACAAAAAAAAGCAATTAAAAAGTAGGGGAGGGGAAATACATGGACAGAAAATTCACCAAAAAAGAATATATAAATGGCCTTTCAAATACGAAAAATGTTCAAACTCAGTACATAATGAGACAAATACAAATTAAAACTACACTGAGATATCATGTCTTATTTATCAGATTGATGAAAACTTTAAAGTGTGACAATACATTCTGTTGGTGAGTCTGTAGAGAAACAGTCACTCACATACTTTGCTGCTGAAAATGCAAGCCAGTACAACACTTCCAGAGGGAATTTGGCAATGCCTAACATAACCTTTCAAGCCAGAAATCCAGATTCTAGCAATCTACCCTTGAAGACGAACTTCAAATAATTCAGAAATACGTATGCACAAGGATTTTCATTGCAGTATTAGTTTGTAATTGCTAAATATTGGAAACAACCTAAAGCCCATACATAGGAAAATGGCTGAAAAAATTATGCTAAATGCACACACTGGAGTCCTCTGCAGCTGTAAAAAAGAGAAAGGAAGAGCTCTATAAACTGATGTGCCATGATTCTAATGGCATACTGTTAAGGGAAAAAAAGCTAAGGGCAGGGGGCACTTCTGGAATGGCAGAGTAAGGACTTCTGAAAATGTTCTCCATAAAAGCAATGAAAACATGGCAAAAAACTGTCAAAACCAAATTTTTCTGGGCTCTAAAAATTAACCAAAGTCTCGCAACAATCCGAAGAGTGTTTATTCAAGAAAAATGGCTGAATTTCAGTAAGAATAGTGAACTTCATAGGTTTCAACTTGCCCTAGTTCCGTTTTCAAGGTCCCTATGGTAGGATTCACCAGTGAAAGCATCTGGGCCTGCAGCTTCTTTTATGGAAAGTTAAAAATTGTTGATTAATTTTTAATAGATATAAGCATATTCAGATTATTTACTTCTCATTGTGTGAATTTGGGAAATTTGTGTCTTTCAAGAACTTAATCCATTTCTATCAAATTTTTGGGCATAGAGCTGCTCATAGTATTCCTTTATCATCCTTTTAAAGTCCATGGGACAAGTAGTGATGATGGTTTTTTGATTCCTAACGTTGATAAATCATGTCTTCTCTCTTTTATTCATCATTTATGTTGTTGAAAAAATGTATTTTCAATGAATAAGTCCTTGTCCTTGCAAAAGTCTATCAGGAGATCTCCAGCATCATTTCTATTACCAAGGCCGTATTTTCCAACTACTGACCCTTCTTCATTGTTCCCAACTTTCTCATTCCAATCACGAGTAATTATCAATGCACTCTGATTGCATATTTGATCAATTTCAGGCGGCAAAAGTTGGTAAAAGTCTTCAATTTCTTCATCTTTGGCATTAGAGGTTGGTGCATAAATTAGAATAATAGTGGTATTAACTGGTCTTCTTCCCAGGCATATGGATATTTTCTTATGACTGACAGCATTGTACTTCAGGATACACCTTGAAATGCCCTTTTTGATAATGAATGCAACACCTTGCCTCTTCAATTTGTCATTCCCAGCATAGTAGACCACATGATTATCTGATTCAAAATGGCCAATACCAGTAAATTTCACCTCACTGATGCCTAGGATAACAATCTTCAAACATTCCATTTCATTTTTGATGACTTCCAAATCTCCTTGATTCATCCTTTGTACATTCCACATTCTGATTACTAATGGATGTTTGCAGCTGTTTCTTCTCATTTTGAGTTGTGTGATATCAGCAAATGAAGGGCCTGAAAGCATTACACTATCCACACCATTAAGGTCGACTTTAAGGAGGCAGCTCTTCCCCAGTCATATTGGGAGTGCCTTCCAACATGAGGGCCTCATCTTCCAGCACTATATCAGGCAATGTTCTGTTGGTATCCATAAGGTTTCAATGGCTTTTTTTTTTCAGAAGTACATCAGGGAGGCAGGGCTAAGACGGCTGAGTAGTCAGACACTTCTGGATCCCTCTTACAACAAAGACCAAAAAAAACAAGTAAAGCAATTATATATGTGACGAGCTAGGAGCCCTGAACATCGAAGGCAAAGTTAGGAAATTGGACTCAGTGGCAGGGGGAGGAAGAGACAGTTCAGAAGTGGCAAGGAGTTGCAGGACATGACTTGGCGGGAACCGACACCTCTCAGGCACAATCACCTGGAGCAAGCACGGTGGGGCTGGCAGTAGCATTGGAGATGCAGTTTTCCTCTGGCAGAGAAGGTGAGCTGCACAGGCTACTCAAGCCTCTGGAATCAGAGAATAAGAGCACTCTCCGCAAAAGATGAGTACTTGCATCTAATTTACCACACCTCTAGCCCCCAAGCTGGCTTCAGTGGCTGTCAATTTCCCTGGGCCTGAGATAGGTCCTGATGCATGCCCTGAACCATTCTCCCAGCCTTGGAGAAGGAATAAATTAACAAATGGGGAAAAGATACTCTGCCAGCTCCATAAGCTGGGAACTCAGATCAGAAGTAGCTCCTATCCAGGCCCAGTCCACACACTTTGAATGCCTTTCACCCCTGCATGGACTTGTGTGGGCCCATTTCAGGAGCTTAGGCCCTTGTTGGCAGAGTGCAATGGTGTATGTGCCTGAGATCTGACTTCAACTGTTTCAGCTCTGTGGTGGAGAGGCAGGTGTTTGACATTTGACACCACTCTGCCTATTAAGCAGGGTCCTCACCTACCCACATCAGGGGCCTGAGGACTGCTGGCTCCACCCACACCACCTAGCCACCTGCCTCAGGGATCCAAGGATAAGTGATGCCTGCCAGCCCTTACAACCAAAAGTATTGGGTACTCATGGTCCAGCTGTAGAACCCACCCATCTGTGCACTCTAGGGAACAGGGCAGCACTTTCCTCTCAGACACTTGCGGGGTGGTTGTCAGCCCCATATCTTGCTCGGAGCATGACTCCCTGCTGCAACCAGATACGTGTGCCTACGCCAACCAACCTTGCCCTTCTAAGTCCAGGTAGGACTGTCTACCTGGACACCTAAGCTGAATCCATACAAGAAAAGTGAATACACTCCTAGGCTCATATACCTGCTAACAGCTCTAATGATCTGGTGACAGTATGTTAGAGCTTCAAAGGCAAAAATACTCAAGCTAGCTCATTCAAACAGTATATGTGGGCATATCAAAACAAAACAAAGCAAGAAGCTAGGATGCAGTAAGCAAACATAAAATAAATACAATAAATTATAGATGGCTTAGAGACAACAGTTGAGATCAAATCACATAAAGATGCAGACCATGATCACTTCAACAATCTCTCAAAATAAAGAATCAAGGAAACTTCCAGGGGAAGAGGTATTCCTGGAATTACCAGAGGTAGAATACAAAAATTTAACATACAGAACCCTTCAAGAGATCAGGAAGGAGATAAAGCAAAATGCAGAATAAGCCAAGGAACACACAGACAAAGCAGTCAAGGAAATTAAGAAGGTTATTCAAGAGCATAATGAAAAATTTAATAGGCTATGAGAATCCATAGACAGCAATCAGAAATTCATAAGATTAACAATCAAATTTCAGAATTAGACAACTCAATAGAAGGTAAGAGGATTAGAATTGAGGGTATGGAAGTCAGAACTAGTGAGATTGAAGATAAAGCACTTGGCACCAATATATTTTAAAAAATCAGATAAAAGAATTTTAAAAACGAAGAAACCATAAGAATCATGTGGGACTCTCACACGAGAAATAACCTACAAGTGATTGAAGTACCAGAACAGGGAGGGAAAACAGAAAATACAGAGAGAACTGTTGAGTATTTGTTGGCAGAAAACTTCCCTGATACCCTGAAACACAGGAAGATACCTAGCCAAGATGCTCAAAAAACCCCACATGAGATAGATCCCAAAAGTCACCAAGAAGTATTATAATCAAACTTTTCAAAACCAAGGATAAAGAGACAATTTTAAGAGCAGCTAGGGATAAACAAAAAGTCAATTACAAAGGAAAATCAATAAGAATAAGCTCAGACTACTCAGCAGAAACTCTGCAAGCAAGAAGACAATGGGATGACTTACATAAAGCATTTAAGGAAAAAAATTGCCAACCAAGAAGCATATATCCTGAACTGTTTCTCAAGTATGAAGGCGAAATTAGGATATTTCCAGGAAAACAGAAGTTTAGGGAATTTGCAAAAACCAAACCAAAACTACAAGAAATACTAAAGAGAGTTCTCTGATTAGAAAATGAGTAACATCAGATATCAACTCAAGACTAGAACACAGGACAGAACAATCGCATATCAACCCAAAACAAAACCCGGATAGGGAAATTACAACAATAAATCAAGATTAAAAAATGCTCAAAACAGAGAAACAGCGATGTCATTATATAAAAGACAACAGCATTAAATCAATAAAAGGGGCTAAAAAACATAGTCAGAGATCTTTCATATGGGGAGGAACTCAAGGCAATATAAAGAAACAAATTTTGGTTTAAACTTAGAAAAATAGGGGTAAATATTAAGGTAACCACAAAGGAGACTAATCATCCTACGTGTCAAAATAAAATACAAGGAAAATATAAAGACTCAGCACAAAAAAACCAACAACAATGAAAAAGAGAAAACACAATACACAAAGAAAAACTTCTCACACAAAAAATTAAGTGGAACAAAGAAACTGTCAACAACACACAAAAAAAGACATCAAAATGATAGCAGTAAATTCATACCTTAATTACACTGAATGTAAATGAACTAAATGCACCAATACAGGGACAGAGAGTGACAGAATGGATTAAAAAAAAAAACACAATCTGTGTACATGCTGCCTGCAAGAGACACACCTTAGACTTAAAGACACAAACAAATAAAACTCAAAGGATGGAAAAATATATATATCACTCAAACAACGATCAAAAAGAGCAGGAGTCGCAATACAAATTTCTAGCAAAATAGGCTTTAAAGTTAAAAATATCACAAAGGATAAGGAAGGATACTATATAATAACCAAAGAGGCAATATACAAGGAGGATAGAACCATATTAAATATTTACCCACCCAAAGACAGGGCTTCAACAAACATAAAACAAAATCTAACATCATTGAAAACAAAGATAGACAGCACCACAATAATAGTAGGAGACTTCAACACACCACATTCGGTGAAGGACAGAACACCTAGAAAGAAGCTCAATAAGACACTGAAGATTTAAATGCCACAATCAACCAACTTGACCTCATAGACATATACTGAACACTCCACCCAAGAGCAGCCAAGTATACTTTCTTTTCCAATGTACATGGAACATTCTCCAGAATAGACCACATATTAGGTCATAAAGGAAGCCTGAACAGAATACAAAACATTGAAATATTACAAACCATCTTCTCTGACCATAAAGCCATAGAGGTAGAAATCAATAAAAGAAAAAGCAGGAAAAGGAAATCAAACACTTGGAAACTGAACAATACCTTGCTTAAAAACTGCTGGGTTTTAGGAGAGATTAAGGACAGAATAAGGAAATTCGTAGAATCCAATGAGAATGAAAACGCTTCCTATAAGTACCTTTGGGACGCAACGAAAGCAGTGCTCAGAACTCAATTCAACTCAATAAATGCACACATATGAAAAGAAGAAAGGACCAAAATCAAAGAATTACCCCTACAACTTGAACTAATAGAAAGAGAGCAACAAAAGAAACCCACAGGCACCAGAAGAAAACAAATAATAAAAATTAGAGCTGAATGGAAATGAAATACAAAACAGAAAAACAATTGAAAAAATTAACAAGACCAAAAGCTGGTTTTTTGAAAAACTCAACAAAATTGATAAACCACTGGCCAAACTGACAAAAGGAAAACAGGAGAGAAAACAAATAACCCGAATAAGAAATGAGATGGGTGATATTACAACAGACCCAACTGAAATTAAAAGAATCATATCAGATTACTATGAAAAACTATACTCTAATGAATTTGAAAACCTAGAAGAAATGGATGAATTCCTAGAAACACATTACCTACCTAAACTAACACAAACAGAGGTAGAACAACTAAATAGACCCATAACAAAAGAAGAGATTGAAAAGGTAATCAAAAAACCCCCAACAAAAAAAAAAAAGCCCTGGTCCAGACAGCTTCACTGCAGAGTTCTACCAAACTTTCAGAGAAGAGTTAACACCACTACTAGTAAAGGTATTTCAGAGCATAGAAAAGGACAGTATACTCCCAAACTCATTCTATGAAGCCAGCATAACCCTGATACCAAAACCAGGTAAAGACAACACAAAAAAACAAAATTACACACCTGTATCCCTTGTGAACTTAGATGCAAAAATCCTCAAGAAAATTTTAGCCAATAGAATTCAACAACATAACAAAAAAAAATAATTCACCATGACTGAGTGGGATTCATACCAGGTATGCAGGGATGATTCAATGTTAGAAAAACAATCAATGTAATCCATCATATTAATAAAACAAAAGACAAGAGCCACATGATCTTATCAATTGATGCAGAAAAGGCATTTGACAAAGTCCAACACCCATTCATGATAAAAACTCTCAGCAAAATAGGAATAGAGGGAAAATTCTTCAACATAATAAAGGGCATTTATCCAAAGCCAACAGCCAACATCATCTTAAATGGAGAGAGTCTGAAGGCATTCCCCTTGAGATCGGGAACCAGACAAGAAAGCTAATTATCACCACTCTTATTCAACTTTGTGCTGGAAGTCCTAGCCAGAGCAATTAGGCTGGATAAAGAAATAAACGGCATCAAAATAGGTAAGGAAGAAGTAAAACTATCTGTTTGCGGATGACATGATCTTATAAACAGAAAACCCTAAAGAATCCTCCCGAAAACTACTGAAACTAATAGAAGAGTTCCGCAGAGTATCAGGATACAAGATAAACATACAAAAATCAGTTGGATTCCTCTACACCAACACAGACAACATCGAAGAGGAAATCACCAAATCGATACCATTTCCATAGCCCCCAAGAAGATAAAATACTTAGGATAAAATCTAACCAGAACACAAGGAGAGAAAGTGGAGGGGAGGAGTGTGCTGTCTCCTTAGGGGGAGAGCAACTAGGAGTGTACAGGAAGGAATATATAAATTTTTGTATGAGAGAATGACTTGATTTGTAAACTTTCACTTAAAGCACAATAAAATTTAATTAAAAAAAACTCTAGCCAGAGACATAGAAGACCTATACAAAGAAAACTGCAAGAAACCAAAAGAGACCTGCTTGAGTGGAAAAAGATACCTTGCTCATGGATAGGAAAACTCAACATCGTAAACATGTCTATTCTACCCAAAGCAACCTATAGACACATTCCAATTCCGATCCAAATTCCAACTGCGTTTTTAATAAGATGGAGAAAGAAATCACCAACTTCATATGGAAGGGAAAGAGGCCCCGGATAAGTAAAGCATTAATGAAAAAGAAAAAAAAAGTGGGAGGCCTCACACTACCTGGTTTTAGAACATATTATACCACCACACTAGTCAAACAGCCTGGTATTGGTAACATAGACCAATGGACAGAATTGAGAATCCAGACATAAATCCATCCACAGATGAGCAGCTGATATCTGACAAAGGCCTAAAGTCTGTTAAATGGGAAAAAGACAGTCTCTTTAACAATTTGTGCTGGCATAAATGGATATTTATCTGCAAAAAAAATGAAACAAGAACCATACCTAACACCATGTGCAAAAACCAACTCAAAATGAATCAAAGACTTAAATATAAAATCTAAAACAACAAAGATCATGGAATAAAAAATAGGGACTATGCTAGGAGCCCTAACACATGGTATAAACACTATACAAAACATTACTAACAATGCACAGACACCAGAAAAGAAACTTGATAACTGGGAACTCCTAAAAATCAAACACTTATTCACAACCAAAACTTCACCAAAGAGTAAAAAGACTACCTACAGACTGGGAAAAAGTTTTAGGCTGTGACAATTCCTATCAGCATCTGATATCTAAAGTCTACACAGTGCTTCAAAACCTCGACAGCAAAAAGACAAATAATGCAATTAAAAAATGGGCAAAGGATATGAACAGGCACTTCACCAAAGAAGACATTCAAGCAGCTAACAGATACATGATGAAATGCTCACCATCATTAGCTGTTAGAGAAATGCAGATCAAAACTGCAATGAGATACCATCTCACTCCAACAAAGCTGGCATTAATCCAAAAATAACAAAATAGTAAACCTTGGAGAGGCTGTGGAGAGACTGGAACACTTATACACTGCTGGTGGGAATACAAAATGGTACAACCACTTCAGAAATCTATTTGGTGCTTCCTTAAAAAGCTAGAAATAGAACTACCATATGATCCAGCAATCCCACTCCTTGGAATATATCCTACAGCCAGAATGCTCCTTAGAAGCGAGGATGGTGAGACCACATCTCACGTACTTTGGACATTTTATCAGAGGGACCAACCCCGGGAGAAGTACATCATGCTTGGTAAAGTAGAGGGTCAGCAAAAAAGAGGAAGACCCTCAACGAGGTGGATTGACACAGTGGCTGCAACAATGGGCTCAAGCATAACAACGATTGTGAGGATGGCTCAGGACTGGGCAGTGTTTCGTTCTGTTGTGCATAGGGTCGCTATGAGTTGGAACCAATTCTGCAGCACCTAATAACAACAAGATGTGTTTTATGGCCTTTAAGTCGGTAACGTTTCAGGTGGGTCTGAGAATAATGTGTAGTCTGATGTTATTAGATCAAGTGTTCTATAACTATCAGTTAGGTCAAATTGGTGCTGTTCAGATCAGCTGTATCCTTACTGATTTTCTGTCCACTTGATCTATCAATTATAGTTCAAGGATGTTGAAGTCTTCAACTGTAATAATGAATTCGTCTATTTCTCCTGGCAGTTCTATCAGTATTATATAATTTGACACTCTGATACTAGATGCACACAGGTTAAGGAGTGTTATGTCTTCTTGGAGAATTTGACCCCTTTACCATTATGTAATGTCCCTCTTTACCCCTGATAATTATGCTTATTCTGAAGCTTGCTTTGTCTGAAATAAGTATAGCTACTCCAGTTTTCTTTTGAATGGTGTTAGCATGGTATATCTTTCTCCATCCGTTTGCTTTTAACCTATCTGAGTCTTTATATTTAAAGTTGATTTTTTTTATAGATGTCACATAGTTGTGTCTTTTCTATCCATTCTGAAAATCTCTGTCAACCAAAAATTCTATAACTTGCAAAATTATCCTTCAAAAATGGAGAAATTAAAACATTTCCAGGTAAATAAAACTGAGAGAATTCATTGCTAGCTGATCTACCCTACAAGAAATACTAAAGGTCATCCTTTAAGGTAAAATTAAAAGACATCAGATGCTTCTTTATTTTGAAATGTATCACAAAGCTACAGTCATCAAAACAGTGTGTTACTGGCATAAGGATAGACATATAGACCGATGGAGTCGATTCCAACTCAGAGTGACTGTATAGGACAAAATAGTACTGCCTTGAGGGTTTCCATGGCTGTAAATCTTTATGTAAGCAGGTTGCCATATGTTTCTCACCAGTGGAGTGACTGGTGAGTTCGAACCACAAGCCAGAAATAGGCCCATACATCTGTGGTCAATTAATTTTTGATAAGGATACTAAAGCCATTCAGTGGTAAAAAAAAAAACTGGATAGCCACATGCAAAAGAATGAAGTTTGATACCTATCTCACACCATATACAAAAATTAATTCAAAATGGATGAAATACTTAAATATAAGAACTAAAACTATAAAACTCTTAGAAGGAAACAGAGGTATAAAACTTTTGCAGCCTTGGTTTAGGCAATGGTTTCTTGTATATGACATCAAAAGCATGAGCAAGAAAAAATACATAAATTAGGCTTCAGCAAAATTAAAAACTTTGTGGCATCAAAAGACACTATCAAGAAAATGAAAAGGCTACCCACAGAATTGGAGAAAATATTTGCAAATCCTGTATCTGCTAGGGAACAATTATCCAGAATATATAAAGAACTCTTAAAACTTAAACATAAAAAGGGAAATAACACCATTTAAAAATAGGCCAAGAATTTGTATAGACATTTCTCCCAAGAAGATACACAAATGTTCAATAAGCACATGAATAGATGTTGAACATCATTAGTCATGGAAATGCAGATCATAACCACATTGAGGTACCACTTCACATTCACTACCCCATTGCTGCCTAGTTGATTCCAACTCAGAGCTGTCCTATAAGGCAGAGTAGAACTGCCCTGCAGGGTTTCCATAGCTGTAAATCTTTATGGAAGCAGGTTGCACATCTTTTCCCCGTGGAGTGGCTGGTGGTTTCGAACCACCAACCTTTCAGTTAACAACCAAGTCCTTAACCATTGTACCACCAGGGCTCCTTTCACATCCACTAAGATGGCTATAATAAACAAAAAGATGGACAATAACAGGTATTGGAGAGAATGTAGAGCTATTGTAACCCTTGTGCACTGCAGGTAGAAATGTAAAATGGCTTTGTCACGTTGGAAAACAGTTTGGCAGTTCCTCAAAGCATTAAACATAGAGGTGCCATGTTGTTGTGTTCCATCAAGTCATTTTTGACTCATAGTGACTGCCATGTTACAGAGTTGAACTGCCCTTATAGGGTTTTCTTGACTGTAATCTCCACAGAAGCGGATCATCAGGTCTTTCTCCAGCGGAGCTGTTGGGTTGGTTCAAACTGCCAACCTTTCGGTCAACAATCAAGCGCTTAACCATTTGTGCTACCAGGGCTCCTTACAGGTACCTTAGCGTTAGCTTGGGTCTATATCCAGGAGTGCAATTGGTAGACTTTCCATACTACCTGGCAATTCCACTTGTAGGTGTATACTCAAGAGAATTGAAAACATATGTATACACAAAAACTTGTACATGGATGTTCACAGAGGGATTATTCATAATAGCCAAAAAGTGGAAATGACCCAAATGTTCATCATTTGGAATACAGTGGAATATTATTCAGCCATAAAAAGAAATGAAGTGCTGATACATGCTACAACACGGAAGAACCTTGAAAACGTTATATTAAGTGAAAGAAGGCGTACACAAAAGGCCACACGTCGCATTACTCCATTTATATGAAATGTCCATAACTGCCAAATCTACAGAAACAGAAAGCAGATTAGTGGTTGCCATGGAGGGGAGAAGAGTGAATATAAACGGGTACAAGATTTCTTTTGGGGGATGATAAAAATATTCTGGAGTTAGCGCTGAGGGTTGCACAACTTTGTGAATACACTAAAAAAATGCTGAATTTAACACTTCAAAAGGGTGAGATTTATGGTAGAGGTATTACATTCCAAATAAAAAGATAAATACATATATCTGTTATTAAAAAAAAAACATTGCCATTGAGTCGGTTCCAACTCATGGCAACCCTACAGGATAGAGTAGAACTGCCTCATAGGGTTTCCAAGGAGCAGCTGGTGGATTCAAACTGCCAACCTTTTGGTTAGTAGCTGTAGCTCTTAACCACTCTGCCACCAGGGCTCCATATTTATTATAGAAAATGGTAAAATGTATTTCTTTTCGTATGTTCAATGTAGCTTTTGTTACTAAAATCACTTACTACAGAGAGTCCCCGGGTTATGACTGAGATGCATTCCTAACTATGTCTTTAAGTCGAATTTGTGTGTAAGCCGGGACAGGTGCTCATCATGGTTCTCATTTAGCCTTACTTGAGTTGCAAGAGGGAACCTTGGTGGCACAGTGGTGAAGGGCTCAGCTGCTAACCAAAAGGTCAGCAATTCGAATCCATCAGCTGTTCCTTGGAAACCCTATGGGGCACTTCTACTCTGTCCTATAGGTCGCTGGGTCGGAACCGCCTTGAAGGCACTGGGTTTTAGTGCAAGCAAAGGCTCCAAGCCTTTTCAGTGATTTAAAAGCTGCACTGCAGCAAGGGAAGGTGATTGTGATGAAGAATTTGTTGCAAGTAGGAATTTGTTCGATCATTTCAAAGTGAGGGCAAATTTGCATAACATTTAAGGACAAGATCTTAAGTCGGCTGTTTGTAACCGAGGGACCCCCTGTATTTTATCATCTGCTTTTTCAGCTTCACAGAGCTTGATGATATCACACACCATTAAAACTTCCTATAAATTTTTTTTAAAGAACTGTCGATACATGCGACAACGTGGATGCATCTCAAATGCATAAAGTAAAGTAAAAGAATTCGGACCCAAAAGAGCACATAGTGTGTAATTCCATTTATGTGAGGTTTAAAAACTGGCAAAACTGATCTGTGGTAATACAGGTTAGACTTGTGGTTTTCTTTGGGGGAGCTGTTGACTGGGGATATGAAAGAAGGTTTGAGGTGCAAGAAATGTTTTATATCTTCATCTGGGTAGCAGTTACACAAGTATGTGTACACGTCGAAATCCATTTAGCTGTACACTTACGTGAGCATCACTTATGTGAACATCCCTGCATGTAAATGCACTTCGATTAATTCAAAACGCTGCAGTGCTGCAAGGATCGACAGAACAGATTAGGAGGACAGAATAGGCGGTCCAGAAACAGGCAGAGAAAGACGTTCACAGAGATGTGTAAAAACGTGTCATATATGTCTGATTATCTAATTGACAGCAAAGTCTCCACTGTAATTCAGTGGAACAAGGGATGGTCTTTTAAAAAAATGGTGAGGAAAGGAAAATTTGAAACTTGACCCCTATCTCACACCAGACACAAAAATGATTAATATGGATCGTAGACCTAAATGTGAAAAGCAAAGCCATAAAGTTTCTAAAAAGAAAAAGCAGGAGAATATATTCATTACATTAAAGTCATAAGAAAATTCTTAAACACAAAACACTCACAAAGGAAATAACTGATAAATCGGATTTCATAATGTTAAGGACTTTTGCTCATCAAAAGGTACAATTAAGAGAGTAAAAAGGCAAATCACAGACTAAGAGAAGATTTGTGAAATATACACACACACACGTGTATGTGCTGTATATGTGTATACTAATATCCAGAATATAATAGTAGAATCAATAAATAAACTGTACGATATATATATATATACTGTACCCAATACCCAACCCGCTGCCGTCGAGTCAATATATAAAAATGAAAAAGTATTGATACCCATAAAAACATGGATGAATCTCAGAGACATAATGGTGAGCAAGAAGCCAGACACAAAAGAACACAAACTGCATGCTTCCCTAGATATGAAATTCTGGAACAGGCACAATTAACATATGGCAATAGAGGTCAGGAGAGCGGTTAATTGTGGGTGAGGGATTGACTAGAAGTGGGCAAAGAGGGCCAAAGTCTCCGGTAAGCTCCTGGAGAGCTAGGAATAACTGTGTCTTGCTCAGAGTGGTAGCCTGGGTGGCACAAACAGTTTGCTAACTGGAAGGCTGACGTTTTGAACCCACCCAGCAGCTCTGTGAAAGAAAGGCCTGGCGATCTGCTTCCATAAATTTTTTTTCCATAAAGATTACAGCCAAAAAAACCCTAGGGAGCAGTTTTACTCAATAGCATCTAGGGTTGCCATGAGTGGGGGGCCGCCTGGGGTGCAGACAGCAACAACAACATACATATTTTTAAAAATTACCAAATTGTCACTTTGCAGTATATAAATTACATTTCAATTTAAAGAGAGAGGAAAAAAAAGAGTAGGAACTGGAGCAAACTGTATTTAAAAGTTGTTTGTATCTTTTTACCTGTAATTATGCAGATGTGGGCTCACCTTGGGGCAGATTCACTCACAGGAAGTCAGTGAAGTTGACTCTTTTGTTCTGATACAAAGCCCCAAGCCTTGCATTTTCTGCGGAGAACTGTGAGGAGGGCGGAGGATCAGCATCTTGGTCACCCAGAGGAGGGGTGGCAAGTCACAGCTGTGTTTCTAAGATTTCTTGGCTTGGGGCGCGGGAAGGGGGGGGGCTCTGGTTACAGGGGGGAGGGGCAGAGGAGAACATTTCTTGGTTGAGCCTGAACTGCAAAGAGGCTGTCCTTGAACTGCTGCTTGTCTCCGCCCCAAGATGGGGGCCGGGGTGGCCAGGACTGGAGAAAGCTGCTTGCAGGAGACAACCCAGTGAGGGAGGCTGAAGCAGCTCCTTCCTGACACTCTGGGAGACTCTGGGCAAGTGTGGTGCAAAGTTGTAATAAGGTCCCATAGTTTTCCGCACCCCTCCCATCACCGCTCAGAACCCTGCACCCCTTGAGCCCCCAGAGAGGGGCAGTTTGGAGTGTTGAAACACAACACACTTGATTTGGTCACTAACAACCTCACTGAAAGCAGAGCTCCTTGGGTAGGGGGTGGAAAGAAAGAGCATGGAAAACATGGGGGGCGGGGGATTGTAGACCTGTCTGTGAGCACATGGGTAGACACCTTTTTTGGGTCTCCAGGAAATCTTGGCAGGTATTTTGCACAGGGGAGTGGTCGGCCTGAGCTCCAGCAGTCACGCTGGCGGCGCTCAAACCCCAGTAACTTGGGCGTTGAAAATGGCCTCAGTTTATACCCACAATCTGGCAACTCCTGGATCAAACCACTACATATGCACAACTCTGCGTGTCTGTGTGCACGTACGTGTGTTCCACACGCATATTTTTAACAAACTTGATATCCTGCTATTATTTTGAGTCCACTTCTACTTTGACTTTGCAGTTTATTTTGAACATATCTTTGTCACTAGGTATTCTTTTGGAAATATGTTCCTGAGGTCAGGAAACTTGTCCAGTGTCCGGGGTCTTGCCACCCATCTCCCAGCTGGACAGGCAAGCCTCCAACTCCTGTGCCTCCCCACTTGACCTCTGGACCCAGCAGCTTCTAGGATTGTGACATTATTGTGCCCTGGCCTCGCTCCTTCCATGGGTGTTAAAAGGTGACCTGTTTTCAGGTGCCATAGCAGGCAAGGCACAGGAGTTCAAGGGCAGGCAGGTGGCTAGTAAGAAGAACGTCCCTCCTCCCTCACAGGCCGGCCTGTTTCATCCATCCCCACACCCTGCTAAGTAAAGACACCGAGGAGAGAGAGAGGGATCAAGGGCCTTGCTCTGGGATCGAGCAAGCTAGCGACAGAGCTGCAACTTGTCCCCGAGTCCTCTGACAATCCAGGCCCAGGCTCCCCCCACCATACACCCTGGCAGAATTGGCGAATTTATCAATAAATTACACATCAAAGCCACGAAAACACTTATTTAATTGCAACCACAAGTATAGAATTAAGGCAGTATAATCCACTTCCACTCATCCTTACAAGCTTTAGTACAGTAAACTCAGCTTAAAGTGTCAATTTGAATCCATAATTGAAATTTTCATTAAATGGCAGCTTTTTCTTGAGTTCTGTAGAAAAATAATTATTCCCTGGGATGTCAAGTGTGCTGTTGCAGGACCTCGCTGACTTAACTTTTGGGCTCATGGACTCTCAGCCCCGCGTGGTGGGACTGGCTCGTGCTGGCATCTTTTTCCTCATCTCTCTCCCCAGGCAGGAGGCGCAGAGGGACAGGGTGGCGCCCGGCAGGTGGAAAAGAAAGGCTTTTGGAGAAATAGCCATTTTACAACCTCCACAGCAGTGCTCTGTCTGCCAGTTGTTACCTCAAATTCCTTTTCAAATGAAAACCAAAAATGTAAAAACGGGTCGTATGACAACATCAGGCTGTTTAAAAAAAAAAACCCTGATGCGAAGAGTAGTTATAAATTATAATATTAAAAACAGGACTGTAATTGATCCTAGCAACCCTAAGTTTGGGCTTTAGGAGAGGAAAGCAGGTTATGAATGGATGTGTTTCTCTGGACCTAGATGAAAGACAATCCTGGCAAACACTAAAAAAGGTAAGTGGCTACGTTCTTGACTATAAAAATCAGCCCCAACGTTTGGATTGTCACAGAATAGAAATAATTCGGTGCCATCATAGTTTTCCTTTGGTTATTCGATTTCACAGGCATAAACATCTGTTTTAATAAGAGTTTACAAATTGTATTCTTCAGATATGGGGCCTATTTTGTCGCTGAAGTTTAGAAAAGAAACTGATTCGAGTACTGGCACTTAGTAGTAACTTTTTCTGACTGCCGTTAGAAGGGCAATATAGAGTTATACACTGAAAACCTAAAGCTGTGCAGCGACAGTCACTGTGGAGAAGCCTTCACCAGGACACACCTTTACCACTGCGCATGCACTCCTCCCCCATGAGGAATGGGAGAAGAAAGCAGGAAGAGGGAGCAGGAAAGAGGAAAAAGGAGGCGAGAGACTGGAAGAAAATCCAGTGGGCTGGAGGTCAGCCATACGAGGAAAGAGAGGCTCTGAGAGCAGATGTGAAACTTTGGGGAAGGCGGCCTCTACAATCGCAAGCATGCACACACACTTTTGTAGAGCACATGGTGTAAAGGGGAAGTACGCCTGAAGGTGAATGGAGCCCACACCACGTCAGGGTCTGCGTGTGACTGTGTGTGTGTGCAGTAAAGATATCACACTTGGGAGCATGTGTAAAACAACCTTGAGAGTGGGCCATTGCTTCGCCACCCACGAGAGAATGTCTTACACAGCCACTTCATCGTAATCAGCTTCAATATCAACCACCACAGTCTCAGGAAGACCAGCAGCAATGGCAGGCTCCAGGTGGCTGGCAGCAGACTCGAGGGATCCACTGGCAAAGCTGGAAGCAGGCTCAGTGATGTCAGACTCAAGGTGGCCGGTGCTGGTGGTGGTCTCAGGGTGGCAGGGAGTGGTGATCTCAAGGTGGCCAGTGGTGGTGGGCTCAGGGATGGTGGTGGTGGCAGACTCAGGGTAGTCAGCAGCAGTGAGCTCAGAGAGGCTGGTAGCAAGCTTGATGTGGCCAGCGGTGGGTTTGGGGTGGCTGGTGGCAGGGCTGAAGACAGTCTCGGAGTGACTGCCAGCGGTGAGGTGGTGGCCAGAGGCAGGCTTAAAGTGGACAGAACCAGCCCTAAAGTGGACACAGGGAGGCTTAGGGTAGACAGTGGCAGACTCGGGGTGGCCCGAAGCAAACCTGTGGCCCAGTGCAGGCTTGGAGTGTCCAGAGACCAACTTGGGGAGGCCAGAGGCACAGTCAGGCTGGCCAGCTGCAGTGTCACCGGGGAGTGGAACATTCCAGACACTCATTACTGTTTCATCCACAGCAGGACAGGTGAGGTCTTGCTCACAGGCTTGGTCTCGGGCTTGGGCACGGGCATGGGCCAGGGCATGGGCTTCCTGAGTCTCACCAATGTCAGTGATGAGGCCAGAGAAGAAGAGGGCAGGGTGCCGCACTGCATGAAAGATGATCCAGTATTCTCTTCGGAAATTCTCATTGAGTAGCCCGTAGATCATAGCATTGAGGCAGCTATTGAAGTAGGCTATGAAGTACGCAGTAAGATACAGCCAGTTGGGGATCTTTTCTGCCATCCCCTTCGGGCCAACAGCTACCAGGACAGTGAGCACGTTGATGGGGCACCAGCACACTGCAAAGAGGAGGAAGATGACAAACATGGTTAGGAAATTGCGCACCTCAGCCAGCTGGTTGTCAGGGCTCTGTCCAGCTGCAGCCCGGGCTGCCAGCACCCTGGTCCAGATCCTGATGTAGCAGAAGCCTACAATGAGCAGGGGGAGGACGAAGTGGATGCAGACGATGGTTACGGCGAAGACAGGGTTGTTCACGTAGTTGAAGATGCAAGTGTAAGTGCGAGGGTCGTACTGGATGGTGCCTATGTACATGTTGGGCAGAACGGCCATGACAGTCATGATCCAGGTGACGACCAGGTAGATGCAAGTTTTGCGCACACTGAAGAGCTGTTCGTACTGGAGGCTGTGACAGATGTAGCAGTAGCGGTTGATGGCGATGGCCATGATATTGAAGATAGAGCCAACCACGCTGAGCCCTGTGACAAACCCAACCATCTGACACTGGAGCTGGCTCAGATCCCAGCCCCCAATGGCCATGGCATGAAGCATCAGAGGGTAGGGGTAGATGGCCACCAGCATGTCCGCCAAGGAGAGGCTGACCACGAAGACGTTGCCTGAAAAACACGTTGGGGGAGGGAGGAGGGAAGAGACAGAGAAGAAGAAATGGTTAACTGTAGACATCTACAAAGTTAAACAGGAAACGGCCCGCTGGATTGGGGACAATTCAGAATTCTAGAATTCTTTTAAAGAAATGCAGTGGTGTTTTTATGTTTATTTTCAAGTGTGTCCCACGTGGTTCTGATGTACAGCCAGGTTTGGGAGACCTGTCCTTTACCAACCTCTTTTCCCCTTTAAAACAATGTCATCTCTGCTCTGGGAAAGAAGGGGCTTATGACAGAGAGCCAGGAGCACGAAAGCCCCGAGAGAAGCCTTCAGACCCAGATGCTGTCATGCCGCCATCATTTTAGAGAAAAACATGCCTACTTTTCCCCCGGGGGCGCGGGGGGGGGTGGGTGTAGCAGAGGGGAGCTGGAGGGTGAAGGGCATGTCCGGAGACTGGAGGAACGTCAGGAAGCCCCAGTTTAAGGGAAAAAAATACAGCTACTAGTTGCCTAGCACTGCACTGATGACAAAAGGGCACTCGATCCAAGCGGTACCAGCCGCTATCTAAGACTGAGCGGGTCCAAGTACCTACCAGGGCCAAGGTAACCTCAGAGTCAAAACTGAGGGGGAGGGGACGCCCTGCAAAACCGAGTCTGAGGCCAAAGAAATTGTGAACACGGGAAATGAATCGAGGCAATTACTCTCCTTGGGGTGGGGGGAGATGGGAGCGCTTGAAGAAGCGCCCGCTTCAGGCCCGGACATCGCTTGGCCGCGCGCAGGGTCGCAGTCACCACCCCCACAAGAGGGCTCTCAGTCTCGCAGTCCCTGGCCCCGAATTCCCCTGGGGCCTGCGAGCCAAACCTGGAAGGGAAGGGAGGTCTGCGCCACTCCTGTTTCGCAGATCAGCGGTAGGGACGTTTCTATAAAACCTTTCGCAAAAGGGAGAGGGAAGAGGCTAAGTGCAAAACGCAGAGCCCTCTTTCATTGGAAAGACCTCAGTGCTAATTAGCGTGGGTTTGGCACGTTTTCGCTTCCACTTGGACCGGGAGAAAGGAGCGCTGTGTCAACGGGCCAAGGAACCGCTCCGCCCGCGAGCGCGGCCACGGCGCCGGCGGCCCCAGAGGAGGGTTTTCCTTCCAAGTCATGAATTCGAAGAAGAAACCCGGTAAAGAGAGAGGGCGAAGCTTTAGAAACAAAAAGACAAAGACACCAACCACCTTTATTTAAGAGAGAGGGAAGAAGAAGAGGAAAGAAGAAGAAAAAAAAAACAGAGCGTGCCCTCCGCAGGCGGCTGGACTCAGTGGCCCGGCCCCGGGACCTCACCGCAGACAGGGGGAGGTCCGAGGGTGGCGGCCGTCTCCAGGGGACCAAGGCCAGTTCGGACCCCTCGCCAGAGTGGAGGAGAGAACTTTAAGGACTGTGGCCGCCGGTTTTTTTTTTTTTTTTTTTTTGAAAAGCGTGTCGCATTTTGTGACTCCTCGCCTAAGCAAAACCACCCCCGGGCCCGGCCGCTGCTGCTCCCGTGCCCCGCCACAGGCACTTCTACCCCTCTCCGTTCTCCTCCCCTCGCGCCCCCGGGCCCAAGCGCCGAGCGTGGCCCCGCCGCCCGGTCCCCAGAGCCTTCCGCTGCCGCCCACAGCCCCCCTGGCGCGCCCCGCCACAGGGTCTGCGCCTCCCGCCCTTGGCCCGCAGGCTGCACTGCCCCCCCACCCCCCGGGGCCCCAGACCGGCTCCCGCAGTTCTCCCAGACTGCCGTCTTCCGTCCCGCCGCCCCCTGCGTCCTTCGCTCCCTGCTTACGGACATCTGGGTCGCCGCTGCCGCTGCCGCTGCTGCTGCCGCCGCCGCGCGCCCCTTTCAGCCTTGCGCCCCGGGATCGGGGGGCGGGCTCACCACGCCTTGGACGCATCAGGCGGGCTCTGCGCTCGCCGCCCTGGCGCAGTGCTGGTCGCCCCCGGACCCCGGGCCGCGGCGGCGGGGACCCTGCCGGCTTGAGCGCTGCGCTCCGGGAAGTGCCGCCGCCGCCGCTGCCGCCGCCACTGCTACTGCTGCCGCCGCCGCCGCCGCTACCAACTTAACTTTCCGGATGGCTCTCCAGCGCGCTGGTCCCTCCGAGTCCGTTTGGCCCGTGCTGCCTCGGCGCAGCTACCTCTGCAGCGTCTGGCTTGGCACGCTGTTTCCCGGGCGGCGGCAGGGCTGTCCGCGGCGGCACCGGCTCCCTTCGCTTGGGGTCCCCGACCGGGCACTGCTCGCCTGGCTGCCGCGCACCGCGAGAACCGGCGCTTTGCGTGTGGGGATTTGGGACTCCCAAAGCTAATTCTTTGTGCCCCTTTTGCCTTGAGAAGCTCTAAGTTTACGAGAGGGCATAACATCACCCCCCTCCCAGGCTTGCAGGGAACTCGGAGGCAGGGATGTTCCATGTGGGGGCACTGGCCATGGGTTCTCTATTTGGGAAGCCTAAACTAACGCCCTAAGGGTTACAAGTGGCTGCACACCGGGGAAGGAGAAGGGAGGGTGGCTTACCAGAATTGCGGAGCTTCTTATTCTTTGATACGGCCAAGATGACCATGGAATTGCCGATCAGGTCTACAACGATGGTGATGACCATCGCACAGAACATAAAGATGACCAGAGCTGGCGGGTAGTCTGGCTGAGGCAGTTTACAACCAATACAGCCGTATGGGGTGGGAACCGCCAGGGTGGGCCCCATGGCTTCCCCGGAGACGGTGAAGACCTCCAGCGTGCTCAGGATCGGTAGCCCGGTCTGGATACAAAACACCTGCTCTGTCACCAGGAGCTCCGAGAAAGCGTGCCTTCCACTTCGAGAGTCAGAGAAGGAATGACAGCATCCCGCCCTCTCCGATGAGCTTTTAAAGCCTCGAGAGGTGGCTAGCCCCACCCCAAACCCCTCCCTCCGACCAATCAGAGCTCCCTGACCACCCCCGCTTTGATCACCACCTCTTCTTGGACAAATCGACATCAAGGTGTTTGTCATCTTGCTTCCGACTGCCTTGTATGTCCTTCCCCTCTAGCCACCACCCCCCTCAACAACTCCCCAAGTACCATGCCTCATGACAAGCTTGGAGTCCTCCCCCCCGCCCCACCAGCAGTGACCATTTCTGAGCTCCAGCTTCTAGCAAGGTCTTCTCCCTCTTCCTGCCCCCCCACCAAAGCAAAACTTCAGAAAAGCTCTGTAGACTGCAGAGCAGTGGCGTGGGGTCCCTCTTGGGGTCCAGCGCCTGCTCAAGTCAGTCCCCAGACCCTAGCAGAAAGTAGGGGGTGGCCGGGGCCCCCAGGACCCTAGATCCATGCCCCTACACTCTCCTTGAGAAGTTCACCCCACCCCCCGGTGCTTTTGCCTGTCTGGACCTTCTGCAACCAGCGGGAAGCAGGGGACAGCTGCGGAAGACTCCCACCCCAACTCCGGGTCCCAAATCTCTAGGTAATTAATCCTGACTCCCGTTGCCTCCTGGAGCCGGTTTGCCCCCTGAGCAGCAGCGGCAGCGGCAGCTGCAGCGGCTAGTGGCGCGCTCGGTCCTGTCCCGGACTTGCGCTGTCCATGAAGAGCCGTCCCCTGCTCCCGGAGCTCGGATTGGAGACCGAGTCGGTTCCCTGGGAGGAAGCAGAGGGGCTGCTTGGTCCCCAACTTTGGGGCGAGGGAGGGCGGGAGCTTATCCCTTTCCCAGCTCCTGGACACTCAGATTTCGGGGGGTTGGGGGGACTCAGAGGCTGCTTTGGGAAACAGTAAAACGAGCAAAAAAGCCTTTCCCTTGGGCTGCCGCTCCTCCAAGAATCCGGGGAGAGGGGCTGCGGTGGAGCTGCCTCCCTGGGGCCCCTCGCGCTCTACAGGGTGGTTGCAGGACTCTCTGTACGGCGGCTGCTGTGTGCTCTGGCCGGCTCGAGAGCTGCTCCGCCGAGGCGGGCGGGGTGCTGAGGTGCCAGGGCACAGCCTAGGGCCCTTGGCCCCAGGCACGACTCCCCTGGTTCTCCCCCTCGCCATCCTCTGCCGGGAATCTCTCCTGTCCCTGTCCGGGGCGGGCCGTACCCTTGCTCCACGGATCTCCGTCCCCGGGCTGGTGTCACGGTCCCCTGTGGTGCGCCTAGCCTGGCGGAGCGCGCGGGCCACGGGAATTCCAGGGGTTCGGCCACAGCTAGAGGGATGCAATGTAGCTACTCGCGCCCTTAATAACCTCGTTCGTGGGTGTGGATTTCTGTCCGCTACTTTTTTTTTACTGAAAGTTACGGCCCTCGTGGCGAAGCCTCCCAGAAAATCTTCGCACACCTCTTGAAACTTGTTCCTGGCCAGCCTTCCAGCCTCGGGGTAGGGGGTGGGAAGGGACCGGGGGTTGCCCTGGCCGGGAGCGCCAGCATCTGGACGCAGCCGCCCTCTTGTCCCGCTGGGGTATGTACCCGGGCGTGGGGCTGAGGCTGGGGCGGTTCCCCTCGGGACTGCAGCGTTCAGGGACCTTCAACGGGAAGTCAGGCGCTGCTGGAACACTAGCTGGCGCGCACATCCTCGAGCTGAGAAGCCCAGAACAGGACTGTGTCCCCTTGTTTGAAGGGAGGGTAACGTTACCCCCATGCTACAGAACTCTTAATCCTCCAAGAGGAGCAATCGCTCTCCCCCTGGCGCCTTTTCACCCGGTACATCCCTGCTCCTTGCGGGACCCGGCTCTGGTTGAGCGGCCCCCTCCGCAGTCGGCCAGGAGGCACCTGACACACAGGCTACCAGCCGGCTCGGCTTACCCACCTATGCCACTGGGAGCCCCGAAAAAGAGCCCGCAATCACAAGCCCACCTGCATCGTGGAGCGTTTGTACGATCCGCACCAGGTGGTTCACGCTGCTTTCCCAAGGGTTTGGATTCTTTCCCTTGTGGCATGGAGAGGGTTTGAATGAAAAAAAACACGCAAACTACCAATAAAATTTGAAGGAAGAAAAGCAAAAAAAGCGTTCGAGTGAGTTAAGGCACTAGACTCCCTCCTCCCCGCCGCCCCGCGAACAAGCCTGTCAGGCGAGCTGCGAACTGGGAGCAGGTTTCAGGCAGTCTTTGTGAGACTCCAGTGCACTGGGCTTCTGAGAGGAGGTGGCCCCAGGGCTACGGGAGGGCCCCCCCAGCCCCGGCCTGGGCAATTCCCCGCTGGCGTGGCCTGGGTATCGCTGGGTTGGGGGAGAGGACAGGAGGGGAGGGCAAGCTGCCCCCACCCCTGCCCTTGCTGGCCAGTGCATGACCCTGTGGGACCTGGGGTTTTCAATACTAGGCATGGAGGCAAGGCAGCTGTTTTAATAATCTAAGGGACAGAACTCTGCATACAGTTAAATTAATTTTCTTATTCTTATGAACTAGTCTTAATGAACTGTCTGAGCGTTGCCTGAGTAATAATAAAAACGGATGGCTGTGGCATCAGTTCCGTGGGTAGCTATGAGGGGAGAACCAGTCTGGTTCCGGCCAGGGTAGACAAGCTCCTGTGCAGAAATTCAGTGACCTTGAAACAGTTAAGGGGGGGGGGACTTTTATTGGTAGAGGGTGCAGTGGGTATGGTTTAAGCTTCCAGAGGTTTTTTAATTAAGCCTCTTTCTAAAAGGCTTACTAAGAAACCCTAATAACTGGGGATGGAGAGAAACACTCTATTTGGGTTTTGAAACCTATTAAGATATAAAATGCAAATAGCAGAGACCTGGGACATTCCCTGAGAATAGATTTGAGAGGACCCCAGGAAACTGGGAGCCCAACCACAGATTGAGGGGAATAAACCAATGGGAATATTACAGGGAATTGTAGAGTTTGTGGAGTTCATGGGTGGTGCAAATGGTGGAGGCACTTGGCTGCTAATCAACAGGTTGGAGGATCGAGTCCACCCAGAGACACCTCAGAAGAAAGACCTGGTGACCTACTTCCAAAAAACCAACCATCAAAACCCCCCTGGAGCACAGCTCTACTCTACACACACGGGGTCATCATGAGTCGGAGTCTACTCAACAGCAGCAACTGGTTTGGTTTTTTTGGCTTAGGTGTTACTTAACCTCTGTGTCTCTATTCCTTTGGCTCTAAAATGCAGAAAATCATAGTTCCCACCTCATTATTTTTTTCAACTCATTATAGGATTGACGAGATGGTTAAATGCGATAATGCATATAAGCACTTAGAACAGTACAGAACATAGCATTCAACAACTACTAGTATTATTCTGAAAGTTTCTAATACTCTGTCTAAACTCTATTCTGTGACACTTCCGTGGAGGACAAGGACGCTCTGGGACAGCAGAGACTCTGCCCCCAGCTGGCTCATGCTCCAAGACCTCCCCCTAAAAAATTCCGGCAGAAGTCACCCAATGGACGCTCACCAGCTCCTCAGGCCGCCGTGAGTGTGTCAGATGGAAAGGGCCTTCCTTACACAGTGATTTGCCTTCTCACTGCCCCTTGAGATGATTCACTGACAGGGTTGTATCTTGTTCATAAGCAGAAATGACCCACTTTCTTGACATCACTCAGAATGAAAGCTTGGGGATGGTTGACCTGGAGGAGCGAACCAGCTGAGCGTGGCAGTAGCCCAGGCTAGGGTGAGGGCCAGGATTCCAGGGGCTACAGCCTCATGGGAACTGAGCAGGGATTTGGGCAGGAATCCAGTCTATGGAACTGGGCCTTGATGCCCCCACCAGAGAGCCAGCCAGGTCACTACATCAGCCAATTCAATAGCAGTTTGGGGCAGGTGCTGTTTTTTTTTTTTTTTTTTCCTAAGCAGACTAAGACTAGTCACCTTTTCTTTACCAACTTGGAGATGTTGTTCACATTTGTTAAATGAACAAAGATAATGATTGTCCTCTCCAAATCCTCTGGACTTAATTCGTCCTGGTTAGAGCCACTCTATCTCCCTATGCTTCAGCAGCCATAAGAGAGAGAAGGCCACATCCATTTCCTTTAGTGCAATCAGGGGCACACCAAAAAAAATTAGCAGCCAGTATTTCCGGGATCTGTGTGCCTGATAAACACTACAGGTTAGGTGGTTCAAATCAAAGGGTTATTGCCAGGGAGAGAAGAAGCACATTAATTACTTGTAGTAACGCTTGGACTCCCTTCCTCTTGTACAATATACCCACTAATTAGAGCTTAATGAACAATATCCATTTTTCCTAGCTTCTCCTTCTAACCAAGCGTGGTCACATTTAAAGACTGTCCCTCTTCTTAATCACCCCCATGGCTTCTGATGCACTGGGAGCTCGGCCTCAGCCCACTCTACTATATAAGGTAGGGCATGGCTCCCCTCAGGGCCCAAACCGGTCCTCTTTCTCCACAGCCAGTCCCCTCAGCCCCTAATAATAGCTAACGTGTAGTAGCGCTTTCTATATGTTAGACACAGTTCTGAGTGCTTTGTTCATATATCTTCATTCAGTCCCGACAATAGCTTTATGAGATAGGCAAACTTACGAACCCCGCTTTACAGACGAGGAAACTGAGGCCCAGGGAGGTAAAATCACTTGCCCAAGTTCACACAGACAATAAGTGGTCAAGCCAGAAGTCTAGCTCAGGCCCTCTGGCTCCAGAGGCTGTACCTCAGCCACAGCGTCTCACTGCTGCTTGCAGGCCACACCATGTTCCTGGCTCCAGGGCACTGGTTCTCGACTTTTGTGCGTGTCAGAGCCATCCGGAGTGCGGAGGGAAAATGCAGATTTCTAGGTCTGCCCCATAGAATTCTGATTCAGTAGAAGCCGGAGATTCCGGATGTTTCCTGGAATGCTCCCGGTGATTCTGATGCAAGTGGCTGGGGCTGGGCTTTAGAGAAACCCAGTGTTTTGGAGATTCTTGGCCCTTTGCATTTCCATGTAAATTTTATGCTAACCTTGTTAAACCACAGGCACACGCTCCAGGGCTTTTACAGACTGTTACATCCGTATCCCTGGCGGTCAGAGGGAGGCCCCTGAGTGGAGGGGGAGCTGTGAGTGCGTGCAGACCCCGCCTCCTCAAGCTAAGTGCAAGCTACAGTGGCCAGAGAGGAGCTTGTGGAGGGCCCGAGGGAAAGAGATGGCTGTCCTGGGATATTAAAGGAGCAAGAAAATGAACTGCAATGAGATATCCTAACAGTGCATGTTCTGTGAGAGAAGACAAATGAGGGGCCACGGCAAAAAGACCCCCAGACCTCACAGTTGCTTCTTTGGCTGAGGCCAGCACCAGCTTTCAAAGTCCAGGGGAATTAAGTTGGGCAGATACTGTATTCCAGAATACATGGCCCACACCAAGCTCCCATTCGGAACAGAAACTGTAGGCCACTCCAAAGCACTTTCTGGGGCTCCTCCTCCTGCCAAGCCTGCAAGACTCTCATAGGAGGGGTACCTGACAGGTCGAGTGCCCAAAAGAAGCCTCTTCCTCCCCTGCAGCCGGGGGTGGCGGGGGGAGGGGGGGGAGCCTGCTAACAATTGGATAGAAGCTCTAGGACTCAGGAGACTTCCCGCTTCTGTCCCCTCTTTATTTCATATTTAAATTCCACTTTCTAATCAAAATGGTCTTTACTTGGCCAGTGTTCTCATCACTGTATGATTCCTCTTCTTCCGGTGCCGGATTAATTTTCTCAAAACAAGAGAAGAAAAACATTTTTGCGACTTTCCTTCCACTTGGCACCCCTTGAGCATTTATGGAACACTCAAGTCATTAGGTTGGAAGGAAGTTTGATGTGATTACCAAACACTTTCCCTCCTCCCTTCCCACCCAGCTCTGTTGCCTTGGAGAAGGAGGACTCCTGGCCCTACCTATCCTCTCTCCAGAAGATAAAGCTCAGCTACCCTCCGTGCACACATACAGTGAGAGTAACATAGCTACTCCTTATCTGCATGCCAGGCAGGAGACATCATCTCATTTATTCCTGACAGCAACCCGGTGAGGTTGGCATTATTATGCCTGCTTGACAAATGAAGAAACAAAGACTCTGTGAGGGGACGCCATCTTTTTCCATCAGATTCTTCTTCACCTTTTCCTAACTTCCTGACTCTTGTATACACTCCCAGCAGGACAGATGCAGGTCCTTGGGGTGGGGTGTGGGGACCAATGAACAAGACTTGTGCTCAGTGTGGTGGGTGGGTTTATTCTAGGGTGCAACTGGCTAGTTGAGTGCTTTCTCTGGACCTGGGCTGGCAGATTCCAGGCCTTATTCCCAGGATCTCCAGGATCCCAGGCCTCATCCAGTCCTGGAAGCAGTCTTAGTTCCACCCAGTTTTCTTTGCACCAACTGCTCCAGTGTGAAATACTGAGGTTCTGGTCATCTGCTGTGCCTCTAGAATTGAGCCAAGAGTTGTGCTTTCCTCCTACTGCAAGCCATGGTTCATCACGCCCATACGGAGACATGAGTGAGGGAACCTGGAACAAACTCACAAGCTCACCTTTGATCTTGCCTTTGAATAGTAGTTGGTGGGTAATACCTAACCGGGAATATGCTGGGCTCTTTTACTTGTTGACAATATGAGACCTCTTCTTCCAGGCCGGCCAGCCGACAGCTACTGTTGGGCTGCTTTGGTTAGTGCTTTCTGTGACTCGTGTTAAGATATTCTTCCCTATGGGTTTTACCCTGAGGTCATGAAGATATTTTCCTGTGTTATCTTGTAAAATCTTTATAACCTTTCACATTAGGTCTTTCATCTATTTGGGCTTGATTTTTATGTACAGTGTGAGGTAAGAATCTAATTTAATGTATTAGGAAACCCAGTTGTCACAGAGCCATTTATTGAGTAATCCATCCTTGCCCCACTGATCTGCAATTTCGCGGCTCTCAAATATTGAATATCCTTATGTGTGTGGGTCTGTTCTGGGGCTCTCTATTCTGTTCTGTTAATCTATTTTTCTGTTCTTATACCAATACGACTAGAGCTTTAAAGTAGTTTTCACATATGGTGGGGTGATTCCTGCCACCTTTATCACCTTCAAAAATATCTTGGATATTCTTGGCCCTTTGCATTTCCATATAAAGTTTATAATAATCTTGTCAAATTACACACACATACACAAAAGAAAAAAAAAACCTGTTCAATTTTTATTGAGAATGCATTAAGTCTAAAAATCAATTAATTTAGGGAGCACTGACATCTTCACAATGTTGAGTTTTTCAATCCATTTCAATCCAGTCCTCTTTATTTATTTATTTATTTATTTTTAGGTCCTCTTTAATGCCTTTCAATAAGAAGTCTTGCAAAACTTTTGATAGTTTTATTTCAAGGTACTTCGAATATTTTGATGCTATTGTCAATTCCCAAAGCCTCGCTAAACTCTCTTGCTAAGTCTGGTGTATCTTTTGATTCTTTTGGATTTTCTGTATAGGGAATCATATCATCTGTGGATAAGGACAGTTGTGATTTTTTTTTTCTTTTCCTCATTGTGGTGGTTGGGACTTCCAATACAATATTCAAAATTATGATAGAGGCATCTTTACCTCATCCTCATCTCAAAGAGAAAGCTTTTAATGTTTCACCACTTAATGTGATGCTAGCTGCAAGTTTGCTTATATATAACCATTATCAAGTTAAGAAAATTCTCTTCAGCTCTTAATTTGCCACAACTTTTTAATCATGACTGCATATTGAATCTTATTAAATGTTTAATCCATATCTATTGAGATATAAGATTTTCTTCTTTAGTCTGTTAATAGGGTAAATTACATTGTTTGATTTTCTAATGTTAAACCAACTGTGCATTCTTGTGATAAACCCAAGTTGGTCACCTTTCTGATATATTGCTGGATTCTATTTGTTAATCTTTTCTTTAGGTCTTTGCATTCCTGTTCATGAGTAAGACTGCCCTCTATTTTTCCTTTCTTGTACTGTCCTTGTTGGGTTTGATATCAAGGTTTTGCTGGCCTCATTAATTTCCTTCCCAGAAATAGAAACCTGCCTGCCAAATAATCTGCATTCTGTAGTGCAGGGGTTCAACTCTTCTGCATACAGGCTTTCAGACAATCCCCTCTCTTTTTTTCAGCCTCACATCTTTCTCTTGCCCTCTGGCATCTCCAAATCCTAATGGTCTTAAAGCTTCTTCCACAAAACTAGCTACCTCCTTAACAACATCCTCATCTTTACATACCCCAGGAGGCAGCTTCTTTCACCCTCCTTTGTCAATTACCACTCTTCCATCTGCCTTGTGCCCTGCAGACAGTCATTAGAATCTCTCTTCTATGAAACTATCTCATATTTTGTCACTATTGACTTGTATGTTTCCCATTTTATTATTTTTAGTGGGGTCTTAGTAGGACTTGAAAAGAAATAGGAATGCTCAATCTATCATCTTTAAAAGGTGGTTCCTTTCATTCTTCAGCCCAATATAACCTGGATTTTGCCTCCACCACTCCCCTGAAACTGCCTTAGGCAAGATCGCCCAACAACAACCTCCATGTTGCTAAATTCAATGGGTATTTTTCAGTTCTCATCTTCCTTGACTACTCCCTCCTTCTTGAAACATCCTCTTCTCTTTGTTTACATGACAACGTACTGTCTTGGTTCTCTACTTACCTCTCTGATAATTTGTTTGTTGGTTTTTTTTTTCTTCTTCTCTAACTGACATGCAAATGGGCACTGAACTCAGGCTCAGAGGGCCTGATTTATAGTTCTGACACTAGTCAGTTTGAATAAATCACTTCCAATCTCTGGACTTCAGTTTATGACTTCTAGAAACACTTCCAGCTCTAAGCTTTTATAATTTCATATTTTTTAAAACATTTTCAGGAACAAAAATGATACTAAATAATTTCTATGACAGCTTACTAGTACCACACCAGTTCCTCCCAGCAACATTTAATGCTACCTTAGGAAAGTCCCGTAGAGGAAAGAACAGCTTTTAGCACTCAGCTTTCATTTAGCTATGTACAATGTACCATGTACAATGTGTGACCAAATGTTTTTTCCTAGAGCCTCAATCTGTGTGAGAATGTGGGTTGAGGGATAAGTATTTAGTAACCTTACCTGAGGCTATGTCAAAAAGAGGATTAGAAAGAGAATCACAGCATCAGTTCCCTCCTTGAATCACAGTATGATACACTGTTCAACATAAGGTTATATTTAGAAGACCGGTTAGAAAAATCAATCTCCAGCAAATGAATTGTGTATCTTCAGTACTCCATAAGATTTATGGGATCTTGCCTTTTGTTATTTAGTCTCTTCTATGGGTTCCAAACTGAAATCACCATGAAACTTTGATGGTAAGGGGAAAATAGGTGAGGGGAAATAGGTTTTATTTCCATTCTTTTATTTTTGTGGTTAGGTATCTGAAGTTCCTAGATATGTTGGCATTTTTTATTACCTGAATTTTCATACATGATACAATTGTTTGGGAAAATTAAACTTTAAGTTTATGCTTCCACCCCACAAAACTTAAGTGGGGGAAATGGGTATCTTACTTATCTCTGGTAATGTTCAGAAAGAATTGAGAGATAATGTCTTTGTAGCACCCTCAGGATGATTTAAACCTTATTTCTAACCCAGTGCTGTCCAACAGAACTTTCTGCAAAGATGGAAATTTCTCTTTCTGTGCTGTCCAATATGGTAGCCATATACAGCTATTGAAGACTTGAAACGTGGCTGGCGCTATTGCATTAGTTTCCTGTGGTTGCTGTAACAAAGTACCACAGATTGGGTGGCTTAAAACAGATTTTTTTGTCTCACAGTTCTAGAGGCTGAGAGTTCAAAATCAAATGTCGGCAGGGCCACGCTGTCTCGGAAGATTCTATGGGAAGATTCCTCTTTGCCTCTTCCTAGCTTCTGGTGGTTCCTTGCAGTCCTTGGTATTCCCTGGCTTGTAGATGCATCACTCCAATCTCTGCCCCTATCTTCACATGGTTGTGTCTTTTCTCCTCCATTTGTAAAGACATCACTCATATTGGATTAGGACCCATGCTATTCTAGTATGACCTCATGTTATCTTAATGATAATATCTTTAAGGATCCTATTTCCAAACAAGATCATGTTCACAGGTACTCAGGGTTGGGACTCAACATATCTTTTTGAAGGACACAACTCAGTTCATAATAACAACTGAAGAACTAATATTTTAAATTTATGTAATTCTTGATTAATTTAGGTTTAAATAACCTTGAGTCATTCACTTTAGAGAGCATTGCTCTAGCTCTCCTCCAGCCATGCCACTCCCTAAAGGGTGGGTCCCAGGGCAGGGGCCACTCCTGCTTGGTGCTAAGGGCAATTCTACCTGAGTCTATGACTCTGAAGGGTTATAACAAGCCTCACCCTAAATCAGAGATCTGACCTTACCTGTCTCCTGCTTGGTGGCAGGCCTTGTGTTAAGGTGGAAACTCTTACCTGAATGTGGTCCATGTCACCACCACCTCCCCTCCCCACGGTGCTGTGAAGAGCTAGACTTGTGGACTGTACACCTTTTCCTGCCAGGTAAGCTTCTCCATCCCTCCCTCTCCCCTTCACAGCCTGGGCCTTCTCTGGGCATGCCAGTTACTCCATTTTTATCCAGATCTCTTTCCAGAGCCCTGTGGACTTGGACATGAAGCAGCTCTTCTGTGAACAGAAGGGTGCACCCAGAGAAATCAGAGCAGAACCCCTGGGAGTGGTGGGGCAGAATATCCAGAAAGAAGGGGCCGTCCAGGGAGTTAAGTGAAGCTGAGATACTGAGGGTAGTGGGGTCTGAGGAAATTGATTTGACAATTAGAGGGTTGCAGGTGACTTTTCAAAAAAAAAAAGATGACAAAGTAAAGAACTGAACAGAAGACTTCAAAGGGCAGCTTGAGAAGACAAAGTAAAGGATTATAATGACATGTGCAAAGACCTGGAGATAGAAAACCAAAAGGGAAAAACACACTCAGCATTTCTCAAGCTGAAAGAACTGAAGAAAAAATTCAAGATTTGAGTTGCAATATTGAATGATTCTACGGGCAAAATATTAAATGACTCAGGAAGCATCAAAAGAAGATGGAAGGAATACAGAGTCACCATATGCAAGAGATCTCTTTAAAGTGTGGAAAAGCAACTAAGCAACTAAGGTGCGCCTGACCTAAGCCATGGTGTTTTCAATCACCTCATATGCATGTGAAAGCTAGACAATGAATAAGGAAAACCAACTTGAAGAATTGATGCTTTTGAATTGTGGTGTTAGCAAAGAATATTGAATATACCATGGACTGCCAAAAGAACAAACAAATCTGTCTTGGAAGAAGTACAACCAGAATGATCCTTGGAAGCAAGGATGGCGAGTCTGCATCTCACATACTTTGGACATGTTGTCAGGAGGCATCAGTCCCTGGAGGAGGGCATCATGCTTAGTTAAATAGAGGGTCAGCGAAAAAGAGGAAGGCCCTCAACAAGATGGATTGACACAGTGGCTGCGACAATGGGCTTAAGCATAGCAACAATTGTGAGGATGGGCAGTCTTTTGTTCTGTTGTGCATAGGGTCGCTATGAGTCCGAACCGACTCGATGGCATCTAACGACACAACAAGTGGCTTCTGAGAGCGCGATTCAGAACAGAGAAAAACAGTCTAGATGTCTAGGATTTATGAACTGAGGAGTCAGTGAGAAAGGGGAACAGAGAGTGTGACCACTCTGTAGAGAAGATATGCAATGAAGTGAAGAAGAAAGAGGCCAGCAGCCCCAGGAGGGAAAGATAGCTGTGGGCAAGGTGGCTCCAAGACCAGACAGCAGGTCATGAAGACAAGGATTAGGGAGAAGCTTCGAGAACTCTGGCAAGGTTCTGAGCTGTGCATTTCTACTGGGTGCAATCTGGATGAGAAGGTGGCTTTCTGGGACAGTGCTAGGCAAGAGAGGGATGATGAGAGGAAGCCACCAGTTTGGGTGGGCACTGAGGAGAGTTTGTCAGAACTGGGGATTGAAAAGCCTAGATCAATGAAAGCAGGAGCCAGGGCCTTGTAGGGAGCTTCCCCAAGCTCACTGAAATGTCTGTCCTTGGGCCCCAGCCTGGGTGGGGAGTGGAAGCTGGGATGGAGATCTTGGGAGGGCTTGAGAACTCAGAAATTTCTTGAGGTGCTGGAGCAGGCTCTTGGGAGGTGGAGGAGGGAGATGTAGAAGGGCAGTGAGTTGTGCCTCTGGCTTAGAGAGCTTGGGAGTGGAGCTAGGTCCTAGGGGCAGCTGCATTTATGGGAGGGGAAAGGAGAGGTGAAAATAGGAACTGTGCATTTGAGGAGATGAAGGACTGGGAGGCAAGGCAAGGCCACCATAAGGGGCCCACAGAAGAGACTGGGAGGAGGGAGCTCCCAGTTCAACAGACCTGAGTCAAAGGAGCAGGGAGGAACTCAGTGGTCCCCTGGAGGGAGGCTGAGTCCATCCAAACCAGCCTGCTGGAGAGCTCCCTGGAAGGGCCTGACTGAATGCAGGGCAGTGCTTCACTGCTTCAGAGAATTTCAGCGGGTGAATTCTGAAGCCTGAGTGCTCAGATTTTGTGTCCTGGCTCTACTACTTAAGGGCTGTGTTAGTTTGGACATGTCACTTCACCTCTCTGTGCTTGTGTTTCCTCACCTGGAAAAAGAGGACGACACTACCTGTCATGATGAATGAAGGAAATAACCATTGGAAAACACTTTGAACCCAGCCTGACAAAATGTGAATGTGACCTTATTTGGAAATAGGATCTTTGCAGATATAATTAGTTAATGTGAGGCCATCGCCTCTCAATAACGGTTGTTGTTATAGCAGAGTGTTAGGGATGGACCACGTGCCCCTCCAACTGGGAATTTCCTTTGTACCTCCCTGAGATAACTCCCCAGCTGCAGTGTCAGGACCTTGGCCTGGCCTTGGACCTCAGCACACTCCTGGGTGCTGGCCACAGCAATAGTTTTCAGGCTCTCTATTGACCAAGGTAGAACCTTGTAGCCCCTTGCAACAAAGAGATTGACCATGTTAGCAGATTCCCATGGGTGACAAGAAATCAAGAGAGGGCATAGCAGGGTGGAGGTGGCATGGGAATGGCAACAAAATACAAATTCTTGGCCAGTGTTTGTGTCTAGAACATTTGGGTCCTCATGGGAAAACATCCAAAAAGACCATCCTTCACATTGCTCAGACAAGGAGACTCATCATAGCTTTTTAGTTCAATTCAGTGAGCATGGGGCAAGACAAGCACTGGGAAGGGAGTTTATCATACTGCTGGCAGGACTCCAACAAGTTCCAGAATGAGACCTCCAGCACTCCAGTGAAGATCGCCTTAAGGGGAAGCAAAGGAAATTCATGGCTTGAGAATCCCCTTTGTGCCAAGTATCATGCTGAGGGCTTCATTATCATGGTTAATCCTCAGGGCAATCATCTGAAATAGATAATGTTCTTTCCATTTTACAGAAGTGGACACTGAGGCTCAAGGAGGCTAACTAATTTACTCAAAAGGCCACAAGGCTAGTAGATGATTGTACTGATTGTCTTCCCCCCAAATTCAAAATTCATATCCTCCCAGAACCTCAGAATGTGACCTTAAATGGAAATAGAATCTTTGCAGATATAATTAGTTAATGTGAGGCCATATTGGAGTAGGATGAGCCCTAATCCAACATGACTGGTGTCCTTACAAGAACAGAAGAGGACACACAGAGACAAAGAAGACAGACACAGAAGAAAGACGACTAATGCAGAGATAGGAACGATGCATCTACAAGCCAAGGATCGCTGGCCATCAGGAGCTAAGAGAAAGGCATGGGACAGATTCTTCCCTCAGAGCCTCAGAAGGAATCAACATGGCTGACACCCTGATCTTGGACTCCTAGCCTCCAGACTTGTGAAAGACCAAACTTCTGTTGTTTTAAGGCACCCAGTTTGTGGTGCTTTGTGACAGCAGCCCCACAAAATTCGACACTGGGAGAGCTCCAGGCTTGTTCTGTTCTTTCTACTACTCCTCACTGCCTCCCTAACTAAAACAGACCTCCATTTATTAATTCAGAGGCTAGTATGAAGATCTTTTTTCTTCCAAATAGGTTTTTTAATGTTAAAAAGTAATTTTTTAAAGAAATCTCATATGAACAAGTTGAACAGTCCAGAAGGACGTAAGGTGAAACAAAAAGCCCTTCCTCCTCACCAGTCCCCAGTTATGGTGCCCTTTCCCAGAGGGCACCACTGCTAGCAGTCTCCTGGGTGTCCTTCTAGATGCTGTCCTCACATGGGCGTGAGACAGTCCCTTTTTCTTATCAAATCGAAATGCTATTGTACCCGCTATCGGGTAACTTGCTTCTTGTCGCCTAACAACATACTTGTGCTGTCATTTCTTCTCAGTCCAGGGCAAGACTGCCCCAAGACAGTTCTGCTTAGGGGCAGGGACGGATTACCCAATAAACAAGGTTCACACAGGCTGGCTTGTGCTTACTTGCTAATCTGTCGTGCACAATTTCCCATTTTTCACTACACCCATGTGAAATTGTGCACTACAGATTAGTAAATAAACCCATGTGTACCTTTCTCAATGTAAGCCTGTGGGTATCTTGCTTACAGGTTAATTCGCCCCTATTTAGGAGACACCTTAGAGGGTAGACTCTGGAGCCCCAATTTGTGGGTTCAAATCCTGGCTCTACCACTTACAAACTGATTCTGGGAAAGTCACTTAACCTCCCTCCACCCAGTTTGCTCATCTGTAAAGTGGGGATTAGAGCAGTCCTGGCCTCGGAGGTTGCTATTAGGATGAAATGAGTTAATGTACACAAAGCACTTGGGCAGTGCCTGGTGCAGAGTCCACACTAGATACCTCGTTTCCGGTGAGCAGATTTGTAGTATTCTCTAATATGGAGGCACCATCATCTCTGTCTACATGGACATTTACACTGCTTCCAGCTTTTCACTCTTACAAGCAGCACCTTAATGAATATCTCTGTGGCCTCTAACATGCCCAGTGCTTTCCAGTTCTCCAAACACTCTAGATTCCTTTTCTTCTTCTCTGGCTCACACAGCAGCCTTGAAAGAGAAATAAAGAGGGTGATCATCCCTCTTTTACAGATGAGGAAGCTGAGGCTCAGCCAGGCTATGAGTAGCTCAAGGTAACTGTGCTGGTAAGTGGTGGAACTGGGACCAGAACCTCAGTCTTGACTATAAACCTGCACTCCCTCTTGGGGAGTTTGTTTGCTTCTCTCTTTAAAAGACATGACTTTGCAGAGGTGCTATTTAACCCTTTAAATAAAGGCAGATCCGAGGCCCTTCCCCTGGCCTGGCTAATTCCTTGTGTGCGAGAGTGTCTAAAGCATAATTCCTAGGAGGAGAGTAGGTTGTGCCAGTTTTTCCTCCTACCCACAGCGTAAGGGTGAGACTGTCTCCCCACCCCCCACCACGTGGGATTCCTATAAAATATCATAAGATCTTAATAATCGGTGACACTTTAAACACTGTTGCACGTGCTGTGATCTGGTAAGTAGTGTTCTTCCTTTCTTTCACTAAATAAAAAAAACCCAGTGCTGTCGATATTTCACGGTTTTTTACAAATAGCAAGGTGATGATGGTCCTAGAGTCCCCTCTCTTTATGGCTGGTGGTGGTTCAGAGGCCATTATGAGATCATCTGGCCACAGCTAGCACCAGGGACGGGCAAGCTCCAAAGGCTCTGCTAGCAGCCTTCCCTGGCTCGGTAATTGTTGGGGTGGAAATTACCCGCTCTCCCTTAAAACAAGAAACAGTGATTTGGGACCCTTCGCCCTTGGTTTTAAGCTAATGGAGTCCATTCTGTTTCCAGGCATGCCCCACCATCTGAACTCTTGTTGAAATTGCAACGGGGGTGTATGGACGCAGGATAGCTCATGGGGCCAGTCCATGTGACAGGGAAAGAACAAGGTTCGCTTATGGACAATAGCTTCCTGTATGCCTGCACTACTGCTATTCAAGTGCTCAGTTCCAGCAGCAGGAAGAAAAAATGCCTCAGCAGCTGACCCCTTGATAAGATGGAAGAAAACGATCTCTGTAAGATGGTGATAAGAAGGTTGTTAGGAAGGTAGGGGAATTGTTGGGTTTTTTGTTTGTTCGTTCATTCATTTGTTGTTTGTGATCATTCCCCTTCTGTACTAGAAAGAAGGAAGGAAGGAAGTAATAAACAAAGAATATATAAATAAATTTAGAAAAAGATTAAATATTTGTAGAATTAGGAAATTCTTTTGAAAAGGACTTCAGAGAATATCCAGTTCAGTCCCTCCTGGTGCAAGTGAGAAAACCAAATCCCCAAGAGAGGAGGTGACTGCTCAGGGGCACCCAGGCAGGGAATGCAGGCCAGTCTATGACAGTCAATTCTGCTCTCAGCTCAGTACACGTGTCCCAAGCATCTGTTATGCTCCAGGCCCTGGCAACACAGGGAGGAATCAAGCAAGGCCCGTGGCGCTGGGGGCAGGGGGGAGTGCTCACCTTTGGATTGTGCAGATAAAGGTGGTGTGGTCAGAACAGTGACGGTAACGCAAGGCAAGCGTTGAGAGAAAAGTGGGGACAGAATGAGCCGAAGTGTGGTGAAGTGAACACCAAAAATGGAGGCTTTATCTGCCCTGGATGGGCCTGGGCCTTCCTGTGGCAAGATACGCAGGTGAGCTGGCTCCATTTAAAGGGCCAGGGAAAGTGGGGACCCTCTGGATGCTGGAATCTTCCCATCCAAGGGTTGCAGAGTAAAATTGTCACTTGTCAAAATCCCAGTTAACTCAGCTCCTTTCCCCGGGCATCGTGAGGTTCAAAAACTGATGAAGGTGGAAAAAAATAAAAGCGATGAAGAGGCTGGTTTCTCAAAACCAAGCAACAGTAACAGGCCCAGCTTCAGGATCTAAGCAATTAGAGCCCACGGAGCTGTGCGTGCCAACTCTACCTTTTGAGTCCTTGTAGATAAAACAGAGAGAGACCAAGCAGGGTTTGCTTACTTATATGTGCACAAAAAAAGTTAGGTGAAGTAAAGAAGGAAGCAGGCAAGTTCTGCTTTTTGTATCCTTACCGGATGGAACCTTAGAGCCACGATGAAGCCAAAGAGCCTCTAAGAGAAAATACTTCCTTCATCTGTGGAGAGAATACTGCATAGGAGGCGCTCCCTGAGCCAGAGGAGAAGGGTGTTCCTGCTGTCTCCCCTCCCTGGCTCACCTCCCCTAGTCCCCTCCCTGCTGCTTGCATTACAGGCCAGTGGGAAGACGGTCCCTCTTGCTCCCTGAAAAAGGCATGGCAAACAAGCCCAATCAGTCTACCAGAGGAAGAAGCCCCTGGAAGTGGCTGCCACCCTGCCCCACACTGGGATGGTTCTGACGTGAAGAGTCCTGTAGAATGCAAGAGTGGCGCTGCTGCACTGCCTGACGCATCTGTGCTGACGCAAGTGCCTCTCACCATCACGACTGCCTGTGAGCCTGAGCCGCTGCCTGCATGCTCCGTAAAGGACAGACGAGAGACCCTGTAGGAAATGACTCCTTTGGGGCATTTGAAATCCTCTACTCACTCCACTCTCATCCGCATCCTAATCCCCCCGACACCCCCAAAATACTGCCATTCCTGTGTGTCAGGGGTTCCTAGCATGGTTTATATGTTCTCATTTTCTCAGGGAAAAAAATGTCCAAGAAAAGCAGAGGTTCTTAGCCCCTGGCCCACAAACTGCTTAGCAGTCATGGATCCCCTGAAGCTGTTTAGCAGCTATGCTTAGTCACACCTGAAAACGTTACAACAGCCCCTGTCTACATTCTGGGTACTCTCATCAAAGCAAACAGACAGGCGGCTAGAGATGCTGGTACCCAGGGAAAGCATTGGCCTCCAGCAGCCCTGCAGTGATTCATCACAAGCAGACTGCTGACGATGACGCCTGCCAGCTACCATCCTCCTAGGAACTTGAATATCCCAGGGCTTTGTACTGCGTCATAGTGTTGCTTGAACTCTAGATGAGAAATCAGAACTCTGAGATGCAAATCCTGGCTCTGCCACTAACTAGCTCTGGGGCCTTGGGCAAGTCACATCATGCTGCAGGGTCTGATGCCTTTATTTGTTCTACTCAAAAGGAATGGTGATGGAAAAATTTGGGAAAGGATAAAGGTGATGGTTGAACAACACAATGACCATAATTAACATTGTCGAACTGTGCATGTGAAAATCATTGAAATGTCAAATGTTTTGTTACATACATATTTACCACAAGAAAAAAGAAAAAGAATCACACTTAAATGGGAAAGGATTCAATTTCAGACATACTGAAAAGAACTATGAATGTATGGATTCAATTAAAGATATTAATTTTTTAAAAAGCATTGCTTTTAAGCCTTAATAGGCTTAGTTTTCTTATTCTGACATCCATTCATTTCCTCATTTATTCACTTATTCAATAACTATTTGAGTCCCTACTAAATGCCAAGAATTAGACACCCAGGACACTGTTTACTGTTCCATGCTCCAGCTGAATTTATAGATTTCATTTTGAGCTATGCCTTCTTCCAGACAGAAGAGGTTCAACTAAGGGCTGGCTCCTTGGGTAGAAATAATCCCAGCCTCTGTCAATGACCACTGCTCTTGTCGGCGCTCTAGCCAGATCCATCTCACCTGCTTAGTGTATGGGGATTGTCATAGTCAACTGCTTCAACATACAGATGAAGAGGCTGAGATCCTGCCAGGAGCAGGGACTTTGCTTCTCAGTGCTCCCCCAAGTAGCTTTCCAGCACATGGAATAGTTGTGGAATCCATTTCTGTATTTCTAAATCTGTATAATAGGCCTTAGAGGAAGTTTCAACACAGAGCGGCTACCTAGCAACCCAGACCTTTTTCCCCAGTAACCACTGGCTAAGGGGAAAAGAATAGGTGCTAAGAGGTGTCCTAGGCAGCCAAGGTGAGTCATTCTTTCTGAGAGTGGAGATGGGGAAGGAGAGGATTTGGCCTTGAAAGTGAAATGCCTGTACTGCAGAGATGGAGAACAGGCCACTTGATGCTCTGTGTCTGTACAAGCCCTGGCTACCCTAAGGAACAGAGAGCTAGTGTAAACAAACTGGGGATAGCGTATCATTCCTGGTACAGGAGTGCCCTCTACTGCACAGAAGAGGCCTTGGCGACATTGAAGAACTGGGAGAGTGGGAAAGCTGACAACCTCAGAAAGGGCAACTTTCAGGAAACCCAGTGATGGGAAGCCAAGGCAAGTTAAGGGTATTAGCTTTGTGCCTAGGTGCCAGCTTCTTTTACTGGCCACGGCTTAGAGGTATCAACTGCTCTAGAAAAGCAGCTGAACTTCCTTGGTGCAGGTTAGTTATTAGAGCAGACAGAGCAGAGAAATGAGGACTGAGACTCATGAAAACTGGACATTGTGCAATGAAATACTATTTAGCGATAAAGTAACATGTTCTCAAAACACCTTACAACGTGGATAAACCTGGAAGACATCATGTTGAGTGAAATAAGTCAATCAAAAAAACAAATAGTGTACACTTTCACTTTTATGAAATGACTTGAAAAGTAAATACACAGAAACCAATGTTCACTAGTTGTTAACAAGGGTAGGGGAGAGGGGAGATTCGCTCTCTGGATAGTACACACTTGTTATTTTTGGTGATGGAAAACGTAAGACCAAATGAGGGTGGGGTATACACAACTTGATGGTGGTAAATGATGTCACTAAAAAGTACACAAGGAAAAAAGACCTGTTGATAATTGCTATGGCATATAAAATTTTGAGACAACAGCAGAAACAACCAAAATATATGCATAGGTATATATGTATGTATGTAGGCATATATGGGTATAGGTAGGTATGTTGTTGTTGTTAGGTGCCGTGGAGTCAGCTCCAACTCATAGTAACCTTATGTACCACAGAACAAAACACTACCCAGTCCTGTGGCATGCTCACAATCACTGTTATGTTTGAGCCCATTGTTGCTGCCACTGTGTTAGTCCATCTCATTGAGGGTCTTCCTCTTTTTCCCTAATGGTCTGCTTTACCAAGCGTGATGTCCTTCTCCAGGGACTGAGCCCTCCTGACAACATGTCCAAAGTATGCAGGATGCAGCCTCATCATCCAACCAGAGTTGTACTTCTTCCAAGACAGATTTGTTCCATCTTTTGTCAGTCCATAGTATATTCAATATTCTTCACCAACACCACAATTCAAACCTTAATAGGTAGGTATATATGTGTATATATATAGGCGTATCCACCAGTTGTCTGCCAGTTTGTCTGACTGTGGTGGTTTACTTGTTTCTGTGATGCTGGAAGCTATACTACCAGTATTTCAAATACCAGCGGGGTCACCCTTGGGGAACAGGTTTCAATGGACCTTCCAAACTAAGACAGACTAGGAAGAAAGACCTGGCAGCCTACTTCTAAAAAAATTGTCCAGTGAAATCCTTATGAATAGCAGTGGAACATTGATATAGTGCTGGAAGATGAGCCACTCAGGTTGGAAGGCACTCAAAATATGACTGGGGAAGAGTTGCCTCCTCAACTATTTGTAGTAAAACCTTAAGGGCCTTCATTTGCTGATGTGGCATAACTCAAAATGAGAAGAAACAGTTGCGAACATCCATTAATAATTGGGACATGGAATGTAGAAAGTATAAATCTAGGAATATTGGAAGTCATCAAAAATGAAATGGAACACATAAAGGTCGACATTCTCAGCATTAATGAGCTGAAATGGACTGGTATTGGCCATTTTAAATCAATGATATGGTCTACTATGCCAGAAATGACAACTTGACCAAGAATAGCGTTGCATTCATCATCAAAAAGAGCATTTCAAGATCTATCACAAAGTACAGCACTGTTGATGATAGAATAATAATTATGTGCCTACAAGGAAGACCTGTTAGTACAACTATTATTCAAATTTACACACCAACCACTAATGACAAAGATGAGGAAATTGAACATTTTTGGCAACTTCTGGAGTCTGAAATTGATCAAACGTGTAATCAAGATGCATTGATAATTACTGGTGATTGGAATGTGAAAGTTGGAAACAAAGAAGAAGGATCAATAGTTGGAAAATATGGCCTTGGTATAGAAACGACGCCAGAGATCAAATGATAGAATTTTACAAGACCAATGACTTCTTCATTGCAAATATCTTTTTTCAATAACATAAACCTCAACTATAAACCTGGACCTAGCCAGATGGAATACAGGGGAATCAAATCGACTACATCTGTGGAAAGAGACGAAGAAGAAGCTCAGTATCATCAGTTGGAAGAAGGCCAGAGACCAACTGCAAAACAGAACATCAATTGCTCATACACGAGTTCAAGCTGAAGCTGAAGAATATTAGAGCAAGTCTACAAGAGCCAAAATACGACCCTGTGTATATCCCACCTGAATTTAGAGACCATCTCAAGAATAGATTTGACACATTGAACACTAATGACCAAAGACCAGCTGAGCTGTGGAATGACATCAAGAACATCATACATGAAGAAAGCAAAAGATAATTGAAAAGACAGGAAAGAAAGAAAAGACCAAAATAGATGTCAGAAAAGACTGTGAAACTTGCTCTTTAACATCAAGTAGCGAAAGCGAAAGGAAGAAATGATGAAGTAAAAGACTGAACAGAAGATTTCAAAGGGCAGCTCAAGAAGACAAAGTGAAGTATTATAATGAAATGTGCAAAAACCAAAAGGGAAAAACACGCCCAGCATTTCTCAAGCTGAAAGAACTGAAGAAAAAATTCAAGCCACAAGTTGCAATGTTGAAGGATTCTGTGGGGAAAATATTGAATGATGCAGAAAGCATCAAAAGAAGATGGAAGAGAAGTGGAGCCAATATAGCATTGTAGACAGACACATCATGCCTACCCACTGCAGCAAAAACTAGAAAAACTATGTAAAACAGATATAAACATCAATCCTGGAAAACCCTAAGCATCAAATGAAGGGGTGAAGAATTAAATCAAACACCAAATGGAAGAAGAAACTGATGGGAAACAGAATGAGGAGAGACACAGAGTGGAAGTCCCCTGCCAACTAACATGGCACAGTGTTGCCATCTTGGGACATAGCCAGCAACAACCCAGACAGGGATTATGGGAAGGCGACTTCATGGAGCTCCCAACAGGAGACAGAGCACTGGGTAAGCAGAGAAATATGCTTTCCCACCCCTCACCCTTCTGTCCGGTGCACTACCTCCACCCCTTCCTGGTGGGCCATGCTGTGCCACTCATCTAGAGAACCACTGGCCTGCCACTACCCCAGGCCCACCCCATCCCCACCAGCTGACTCTCACGTGCCATTTTTATCCTCCCCCCTTCTTCCTTTTCTTTCTCCCTCCTACTTAGCCTCATACATCACCTCCACCCCTTCCAGACTAGCTACACTGCACTGCTCGGCTAGAGAGCCACCAGCCCACTGGCACCTCAGGTCTACCCCACCCCCACCCACCGGCTCCCATCTCATCACTTTTTTCTTTCCTTTTCTTCCTTTCCTTTCTCCCTCCCACCTAGCCCAATACACCATCTCCACCCCTTCCCAACAGGCCATGCCATGCCATGCCACTCAGCTAGAGAGGCACCAGCCCATTGTTGCCCTAGGTCGGCCTCACCCCCATCCACCGGCTCTCGCCATACCATTTTTTTCCTTGTCTTCCTTTTCTTTCTCCTTCCTACCTAGACCCATACACCACCTGTACCCCTTCCCACTGGACCACACTGTGCCACCTTGGCTAGAGAGCCAAGGGACCACTCTCACCCCAGGTCCACCCTGCTGCCACCCACTGGCTCTTGTCCTGCCAATTTTTTATGTTATTATTTTTTCTTTTTTCCCTTTCTTCCTTTCCTTTCTCCCTCCAGTCTAGCCCCATATGCCACCTCCCCCCATTCCTGCCAAGCCATGTCACACTGCCACTACTAGAGAACCACCAGCCCGTTGCCACCTTGAGTCCACCCCACCCCCACCTGTGGCCCCCACCATGCCACCAATTTTTTCTTTTATCTTTCTTTTTTTTCTTTCTCCCTTCCACCCAGCCCAGTATGTCACTTCCCCTCCCTTCCCACCAGAACCAAGGTCCACCCTGCTCCCACTGGCCAGCCCCCACCGTGCCTATTTTAATTTTTTCTCTTCTTTCTTTCTCCCACTTAGCCCTGTACACCACCTCCCCACTGCTGCCATACCCCAACACACCAATACACCTAGAGAACCACCAGCCTGCCACCACCCGGGGCTCACCCTGCCCTCACTTGCCAAATCCTGTTTGCCATCATTTTTTTCTCTTTCTTTTCTTCCTCTCCCCCCCCCACCTAGCCCTCTCTTCACACTGGCCCTCGTGTCTGCCCTGCCCCCATTTGCCAGCCCCCACCATGCACCAGTTTTATTTATTTCTATTATTTTTTTCTCTTTCTTCCTTTTCTTTCTCCCCCCCACCTAGCCCTATACGTCACCTCCCCTTCTTCTCGCTGGACTCTGCTGAGCCACTGCAGCTAGAGAGCCACTGGCACAGCAGCCCACACTGCTGCACAGGGTCCACTCCCACCCCCACCCATGGGCCCCACCATGCCACAATTTTTTCTTTTTTCTTTCTTTTCTTTCTCCCTCCCATCTAACCCATTACTTTACCTCCCCTCCCTTCCCATTAGACCCTGGGTACACCCAGCCCCCACTGGCTGGCTCCCACCATGCTGCCATTTTTTTCTTTTTTCTCTTTCTTATTTTCTTTCTCTACCTCACCTGTCCTCACACACCACCCCCCTCCCATACCCCCATCATGCTGCCATGGCTAGAGCATCCCTGGCACTCAGGCCTGCCACCAAACTGGGCCTGCATCATTCCTCCCTTCCCGGCACTTGACCAGCTGCTGAACAGTGGGAAGTAAGCCCATACCACACCCCATCCAACATCCCTACCTATGTTGCAAGGTGCTGTAAACACTTCCACACCACTGGACCAATATCAGCAAGTAAACAGTGCCTGCTTAGTCTGCCCTCAGCCACCTCACCAAGCCAGCGTACAGTGAAGCGGGCTTGTCTTACCTGTTGCTGCCTTGCCCACCTCAACAAGGTGGTGAGAGCTGTCATGACCACAGACAAGCAAGCAGCAAAATATGCCTGGCCCACCTGACCTGACATATCAAAACAACAACAAAAAAAGGCAGGACAAAACAAACAAATGTACAATCAATAAATAAAGAAAATAATACTTTAATGTCTCAGAGATAGCAGACTGTATCAAAACATATAAAAAAAGCAGGACAAGATGGCTCCAGCAAGTGACCAAAATGAAGAATCAGATGACCTTCTGGTAGAAAAAAAGGCAGTGGAACTACGTGATATGGAATTCAAAACATTAATATTTAGGGGTCTCCAAGAGATTAGAAAAGAGATCAAGGAAAACACAGATAAAACCAAGGAAAAAATAGGCAAAATCATGGAAAACATAGACAAAAAATAGAAGAAATCAGGAAAATAATACAAGAACAAAATATAAAAATAAACAATTAGAAATCATACAAAAACAGCAACTTGAAATCCAAAAGATAAACTACAAAAGTTCAGAAACAGAAAATTCAATAGGAAGTCTTAGGAACAAGTTTGAAAAAATGGAAGACAGAATCTGTGAGATTGAAGACAAATCCATGGACACTATTTTGTTTGAGAAAAAAAATCAGTGGAAAGAATGAAGAAAATGAACAAGACCTAAAAATTATGTGGGACACAATCAAGAGCAGAAATTTGTGCATGATCAGAGTTCCAGAACAAGGGGAGAAAATGGAAAACACAGAGAAGATTGTTGATTTCCTGGTAGAAAACTTCCCAAATATCATAGAAGACAAAAAGCTGACCATCCAAAAAGCTCAACAAAACCCATACAGGGTAGACCCCAAAAGAAAGTCACTAACACATGCCATAATAACACTTGCCAAAACCAAAGACAAAGAATCCTGAGAGCAGCTCAAAAAAAATGAAGTCACTTACAAAAGGGGAAATTTTAAGGCTAAGCTCTGATTACTTAGCAGAAACTATACAGGCAAGAAGACAACGGGATGAGATATATAAAGCCTTGAAAGAAATAAACTGCCAACTAAGAATAACATATCCTGCAAAACTTTCTCTCAAATACAACGGTGAATTTAGGACATTTCCAGATAAACAGAAATTAACGAAACTCCTAAAAACCAAACCAAACTTATCAGCCAGATACCAACCTAGGTAAAGAATTCTCAATAATAAAACAAAGCTAAAAGACTTAAAATAGGGAAACAGAGACATCAATCTGTAAGTGACAACATCAAAACAATAAAAGGGGGGAATAAACGGTGTAGCTATAGAACTTCCAAATGGAGTGGGAATCAAAGTGATATCAAGTGTCTTAGTCATCTACTGCTGCTAAAGTAGAAATATCACAAGCGGATGGCTTTAACAAAGAGAAATTTATTTTCTCACAGTCTAGTAGGCTAGAAGAACAAATTCAGGGCATCAGCTCCAGGGGAAGGCTTTCTTTCTCTGTTGGCTCTGGAGGAAGGTCTGTCTCATCAATCTTTCCCTGGACTAGGAGCTTCGCTGTGCAGGAATCCCAGGTCCAAAGGACGTGCTCTGCTCCTGGTGCTTCTTTCTTGGTGGTATGAGGTTCCCTACTCTCAGCTTGCTTCCCTTTCATTTTATCTCTTGTAAGATAAAAGGTGATGCAGGCCACACTCCAAGGAAACTCCCTTTACATTGGATCATGGATGTGAACTTAGAAAGGGTGTTACAATCCCACCCTAATCCTCTTTAACATAAAATTACAATCACAAAATGGAGGACAACCACACAATACTGGGAATCATGACGTAACCAAGTTGACACATATTTTTGGTGGACACAATTCCTTCCATGACATCAAGTAATAAAAGACTGGCTCAAACTTAGGAAGACAAGGGTAAGTTTCAAGGTAATCACAAAGAAAGTTAACAAACCTACTTATCACAATAAAAAAGAAGAAAAACATAAACACTCAGTAAACACAAAATCTATAATAATGAAAGAAAATGCACAAACAAAAGAAATTCAGTACAGGAAAGAAAGAGGAACGAAGAAAACATCACCACCACAAAAAAAGTACAACAATATGACAACAATAAACTCATACTTATCGATAATCACACTGAATATAAATGGCTTAAATGCACCTGTAAAGAGAATGGATAAAAAAAATGATCCATCAATATATTGCCTACAAAAGACACACCTTAGACACAAAGACATAACTATATTAAGAACAAACGGATGGAAAAAAATAATATCAAGCAAACCATAACCAAAAAAGGACAGTAGTGGCAATAATAATCTTGGATAAAATAGACTTTAAGGCAAAATCCACCACAAAAGACAAGGAAGGAATTATATAATGATTAAAGGGACAATCCACCAAGAAGACATAGCCTTAATAAATATGTACACACCCAATGAAAGGACTCCAAAATACATAAAACAATCTCTAATAGCCTGAAAAGAGAACTAGTAGGAGACTTCAACACACCAGTCTAAGTAAAGGACACAACATCTAGAAAGAAAATCAACAAAGATACAGAAGATCTAAAGGACAACATCAACCAACTTGACCTCATAGATATATGTAGAACACTCCACCCAATAGCAGCAAAGTATACATTCTTTTCCAACACACATGGAACATTCACCAGAATAGACCACATTTCAGGCCACAAAACAACCCTTGATAAAATCCAAAACATCAAAATAATACAAAGCATTCTCTCTGATCACGAGACCATAAAAGTAGAAATCAATAACAGAAAGAGCAAAGAAAAAAAAAATCAAATACATGGAAACCGAATAACACCTTGCTTAAAAACCACTGAGTAATAGAAGAAATCAGAGATGGAATAAAAAAGAATCCTAGAATCAAACGAGAATGAAAACACATCATACCAAAACCTTTGGGACACAGCAAAGAGTGCTCATAGGTCCATTTATAGCAACAGCTGCACATACCAAAAAAGAAGAAAGGAGCAAAATCAAGACGTTAGCTACACAACTTGAACAAATAGAAAGAGAACAGCAAAAGGAGCCCATAGCCACCAGAAAAAGGAAATAATAAAGATCAGAGCAGAAATAAATGAAATAGAGAATAGAAAGACAACAGAAAGAATCAGCAAACTCAAAAGCTGGTTCTTTGAAAAGACCAACGAAATTGACAAACCACTGGCCAAACTGAAAAAAAAATAAATAAATAGGAGAGGAAGCAAAAAAACTCATATAAAAAATGAGACTGGGGACATTACAACAGTCCCACTTGAAATAAAAAGGAACATAACAGAATACTATGGAAAATTGCACTCCAACAAATTTGAGAACCTAGAGGAAATAGAGAAATTTCTAGAAACACACTACCTACCTAAACTAACACAAACTGAGATAGAAGATCTGAACAGACCCATAACAAGAGAGGAGATTATAAAGGTAATTAAAAAAAAAACAACAAAAACCTCTAACCAAAAAAAAAGCCCTGGCCCAGAGAGCTTCACTGGAGAATTCTACCAAACATTCAGAGAAGAGCTCACAGCGGTACTACTCAAACTATTTCAGAGCATAGAACAGGAAGGAATACTCCTTAATTCATTCTATGAAGCCAACATAACCCTGATGCCAAAACCAGGCAAAGACACCACATAAAAAAGAAAATTACAGACCAATATCTCTCATGAATACACATGCAAAAATTCTCAGCAAAATTCTAGCCAATAGAATTTAGCATCATATCAAAAAAATAATACACCACGACCAAGTGGAATTCATACCAGCTATGCAAGGATGGTTCAACATTAGAAAATCAATCAACAAAATCCACCACATAAATAGAAGAATCACATGATCATCTTAATTGACACAGAAACTGCATTCGAGAAAGTCCAACACCCATTCCTGACCAAAAAAAAAAAAAAAACTCTGAAAATAGGAATAGAAGGGAAATTCCTCAACATAATAAAGGGCATCTATACAAAACCAACAGCCACCATCATTCTTCAAATATATTAGTGCCAAGTGATTTAACTTCGAGTTCAGAAATTCTAGCTTCTACTTGCTCGATTCTGCTCCTCTTTCTATTGAGTTATCTAATTCTGTAATTTTATTGTTAATCTTCTGAATTTCTGATTGCTGTCTGTCTATGGATTTTTCCAGCTTATTAAACTTTTCGTTATGTTCCTGAATAATCTTTCTGATTTCTTCAGTTGCTTTATCTGTGTGTTCCTTGGCTTGTTCTGCGTATTGCCTCATTTCCTTCCTGATGTCTTGAAGGGTTCTGTATATTAAACTTTTGTATTCTGCATCTGGTAATTCCAGGAATGCACTTTCATCTAAAAGATCCCTGGATTCTTTGTTTTGAGAGCCTGTTGAGGTGATCATGGCCTGTTTCTTTATGTGACTTGATATTAACTGTTGTCTCCGAGCCATCTATAAGTTATTTTATTAGTTTATGCATGCTTACTGTGTCATAGCTGCTTGCTTTGTTTTGTTTTGGTATACCCCTATGGGCTGCTTGAGTGAGCTAGCTTGATTATTTTCACCTTTGAAGCTCTAGTGTCCTGTCCCCAGCTGTTATCAAGTATATCAGTCTAGGAGTCCATTGAGTTTTCTTATATGAATTCAGCTCAGGTTTCCAGGTAGCTGATCATCAAGTGTGTGGTACAGGCTCTGTCCTACAGTCTTAGAGGGGCAGGGGTGATTGGCGTATATACCTGTATCTGATTGCAGCAGGGGGTCACACTCTGAACAAGGCAGGGGGCCGAGAACCAACCCCCAAGTGTCTCTGAGGAAAACGCGTCCCTTTTCCCTAGAGCGTGCTGGTGGGTGGGCTCTGCAGAGGGACCATGGGCACCCAAAGTTTTTGCTGTAAGGACTGGGAGGTACCAGTTATCCCTGGACCCCTGTTGCAGGTGGCTGGGTGACCCAAGTGGAGCCACCAGTCCTTAGGTCCCTGATGTAAGTAGGTGAGGACCTTGTTTAATAGGCAAAGCAATGTCAAATGTCAAACACCCACCTCTCCACCGCACCACTGAAATGGCTGGAGTTTGCCAACAAGGGCCTATTCTCCCGAAATAAGCCCACACAGGTCCATGCAGAAGGGAAAGGTGCTCAAGGTCCACGGACAGTTTATGCCTGAACAGGAGCCACTTCTGTCCTGAGCTCCCCCAGTTAATAAAAAAAAAAGCAGTTAATAGAGCTAGCAAATTATCTTTTCCCCCCAAGTGCAAATTTTTTCCTTCCCCAAGGCAGGGAGGATGGCTGTAGGTGCTCACCAGGGTCTATCTCAGGCCCAGGGATTCTGCCGCGGAAGCCAGCTTGGGGGTGGGGGGGGCGTGGTAAAATATCCGCAAGTCCTTAGCTTTTGCCGAGAACGCCCTTCTCCCCAGGTCCCGAAGGTGTGAGTGGGCTGTGTGGCTGCTGCTTCTCCCCGAGGAAACTGCGTTCTCCCCAGGTCCCGGAGGTGTGAGCGGGCTGTGTGGCTGCTGCTTCTCCCTGAGGAAACTGCAGCCAAACGCCAGGACCAGCCCGCTGCCACCACTGCTGCCGCTGCCGCTCAGGGAATGGTGCCTGAGGGCTCCCCGTGATTCAGGTCCAGTAACTCCTCTCTGCTTCTGAATGGTCTCTTCCTTCCCCTGCCCCTCAGTTCTTTGTCTAAGCTTGCTTTGATGCTCAGGGCTCCCAGCTTGTCACAAATATACTTGTTTCACTTGTTTTTCGGGTCTTTTTGTTGTAAAGAGGGCTCGACGGAAGCGTCTGTCTATTCCGCTGTTTTGGCTCCGCCTCCTCAGCCACCATCATTCTTAATCGAGAGAGGCTGAAAACATTCCCTTTGAGAACAGGAACAAGACAAGAATGCCTTTTGTCACCACTCCAAGTTAACATTATGCTGGAAGTCCTAGCTAGAACACTAAGGCAAGAAAAAGAAATAAAGCGCATCCACATTGGCAAGGAAGAAGTAAAACTGTCCCTATATGATGGTTAAGACTGTGTGTCAACTTGGCTGGGCCATGATTCTCAGTGTTTTGGCAGTTGTATAATGTTGTGATCACTTCTCTGTTGAAATTTGATAAGTGATCACCCCCATGATGGAATCTGCTAACTGGTATGGGTGGGGGTGGGGACTGTGGTGGCTCACCACCCCCTCAGCCTTCGTATCTCCACCTTCCACCACCTACTTCCTTCCTGTTTGCCTTGCGAAGGTTGTTGGCTTGTTCTGGATCCAGCAGATGTCTCTTGTCTGACCTCTGGTTCTTGAGACTTGAGCTAGCAGCTTACTTGTCTATCTTTGGATTTGTTGAGCTTCACAGCCTATGAGCAAGAATCCTGCTCCCTGGCCTGCCTATCTTGGGTTCGCCAGCCCCAGTAGCTATATGAACCAGGAGAAACATTGTGGTCTTGCCCGCCGACCTTGGGGATTCCTCAACCTTCACAGCCTGTGAGTGGGAGCCCTGCTCTCCAACCTGCTCATCTTGGGTTCACTAGCTTCTGCGGTTAGGTGAATTGGGAAAGGCCTCTATCCTGATCCAGGACATTCCAACCCCTACAATCATGTGAGCTGTTTCCTTGATATAAATCTCTCTATATATATTTATACTCTTTATGGGTTTTGCTTCTCCAGAGAAGCCAGCCTAAGACACCCTATTTGTGGGTGATATGATACTATACATAGAAAATCCAAGAGACTTCTTGAGAAGACTACTAGAAGTAATAGAAAGATTCAGGAGAGTAGCAAGATATAAGATAAACATACAAAAATCAGTTGGATTCCTATACATCAATAAAGAGAATTACAAAAAGGAAATCAGGAAAACAATATCATTTATAATAAAAAAAATAATAATAGCCCCTAAAAAAATAAAATACTTAGGAATAAATCTAACCAGGGATGTAAAAGACCTATACAAAGAAAACTACAAAACACTACTGCAAGAAACCAAAAGAGGACTTCAAAAATGGACAAACATACCATGCTCATGGATAGGAAGACTCAACATTGTGAAAATGTCAATTCTACCCAAAGCAATCTACAGATGTAATGCAATTCCAATCCAAACACCAACAGCATTCTTTGACAAGATGGAAAAAACTAATCATCAACTCTATATGGAAAAGAAAGAGGCCTGGACAAGCAAGCATTATTGAAGAAAAACGAAAAAGTAGGAGACCTCGCACAACCTGATCTCGGAGCCTACTATACAGCCACAGTACTCAGAACAACCTAGTACTGGTACAATGACAGACACATAAACCAATGGAACAGAACCAAGAACCCAGACATAAATCCATCCAACTATGGTCAGATGATCTTTGACAAAGAACCAAAGTCCATCATATGGAGAAAAGACAGTCTCTTTAACAAATGATGCTTGCAAACCTGGATGTCCATCTATGAAAAAATGAAACAGAATTCATACCTCATACCATACACAAAAACTAACTTAAAATGAATCAAAGACCTAAATATAAAAACTAAAACAGTAAAGATCATAGACTGAAAATAGGGACTATACTAGGGGCTCTAATAAAAATAAAAATAAAAATTTTTTTTTTTTTGCTAATACACGGTGTAAATAGGATACACACATTACTAACAATGCACAAACACCAGAAGATAAACTAGACAACTGGGTGCTCCTAAAAATTAAACACTTCAGCTCATCAAAAGACTTCACCAAGAGTAAAAAGAGAACCTACAGACTGGAAAAAAAATTTTGGCTACGACATACCTGACAAGGGTCTAATCTCTAGAATCTATAGAATACTTTGACACCTCAATAACAAAAAGACAAATAATCTAATTAAAAAATGGGCAAAAGGTATAAACAGACACTGCGCCAAAGAAGACATTCAGGCAGCTAACAATATTGCAACTCAAGGCTTGAATTTTTTCCTCAGTTCTTTCAGCTTGAGAAATGCAGAGCATGTTCGTCCCTTTTGGTTTTCTAACTCCAGATCTTTGTACATATCATTATAATACTTTACTCTGTCTTCTCGAGCTGCCCTTTGAAACTGTCTGTTCAGCTGTTTTACTTCATCATTTCTTCTGTTCACTTTAGCTACTCTATGTTCAAGAGCAAATTTCAAAGTCTCTTCTGACGTTCATTTTGTTCTTTTCTTTCTTTCCTGTCTTTTTAATGACCTCTTGCTTTCTTCATGTATGATGTTCTTGATGTCATTCCACAACTCGTCTGGTCTTTGTTAATTAATGTTCGATGCATCAAATCTATTCTCGATTCAAGCCTCAGGTTGCAATATTGAAGGATTCTATGGACAAAATATTAAATGATGCAGGAAGCATCAAAAGAAGATAGACGTTGTGGGTAACATCTAGTTTTCCATGTTGCCAAGGTATATAAAGAAGAAATGGGAATCTTAGGCTATTTATTGTTGTGGCTGTAAATTGGTACAATTTTTCTGGAGAGCAGTTTGGTAAAATATATCAAGACGCTAAAAAATATTTACTCTTCAAGCTGGTTACTTGTAAAAATTTCTTTTCAAAATTTTCAGAGATGCCTACAAAGAATTTTGTATAAAGAAGTGTGTTCAATATAGTGTTAGTTATAATAGCAAAAAAATAAAAAACTACCTGACTATCCAACAATTGAAGATAAATTATGGGTTAGCTGTAATTAGATTTTGAAACAGCCAACTGAAGATCACATTTTCACATAATATTTAATGTCCTAAAGAAATGGTTGCTCTATTAATAAGGGAATAAAAGATATGTAAATATTTACTGTACTTCATTTTAAAATTCTACAAAAAGACAAAAAGAAATATAATCTTTAATCCTATTTAGAGAAGGGATACTGGATACTTTTTTTCTTTATATTTTTCTGTATCTTCACATTTTTCTATAATGAATGCTATCAAATGTTAAAGTTGTTTGTTTTAAAAATTAAAATGGACTTAAAGAGATCCAGTTCTTTAAAACATTCTGTGTCTGGTAATGACGCAAGTTTTAAGACAGTCATACTAAGAAGAATTCCGTTTTAGGAAGCGAGGTCTTTATTCCATTGAAAAAGAGGATTGTTAATGGCTACACGGAACAATACTTGGATTTGCCAAGACGTCCTGAGAAAGGCTGGATGTTTAATACTGAATTGGTCTAAAAGCTAAACTATTTAAGAGACTGTATATTGGACTCTTTATTCCTACTCTTTTTATAAGTCGATGAATTAATTTACATGATTTAGTGGTTTTTGTTTTTTAACCAAGAAAAAGGAAGTAGAAACTTGCTTTTCCTCTCTGTGTTTATTATTGCTAATTTTATAAGAATGCTTGTAGTTTTTGTTCTTGAAATTTTTCTATTTGAGGAGATTTTTCATTCCCTTAGGAGCACTACATTTCTTATCACTGGTCTATTACAGGGTACTTTAATGATGTATATTTTGCCTACTTAAAGAATCTGTAACATCAAGGTGTTTGGATCTACGAGATTGCCTTGAAGATAAGAAGTGGCTAATTGTCAATAGTAAAATAAACCAGTTACCCTCCTGCTTTAAAAAAGAAAAGAACCGATGGTACTGAAGGAAAAGTCCAAGATGCACTGAAGGCATTGGAGAAAAATAAGTCTCCAGGAATTGACTGAATACCTATTGAGATGTTTCAACAAACAGTTGCAGCACTGGAAGGTCTCACTAGTCTAGTCAAGACCAACTGACTGAAAGAGATCCATATTTATGCCTATTCCAAAGAAAGGTGAGCCAAAAGAATGCAGAAATCATCGAACAATATCATTGTGATGGTTAAGGTTGTATGTCAACTTGGTTGGGCCATGATTCTTGGGGATTTAGCAATCATATGATGTTGTGATCACCTCCATGATGGGATCTGTTGTGAGTAGCCAATCAGTTGAAAGGGAGTTTCCATGGGCCTGTGGCCTGCATCAAATATAAGTGGACATTCTGGCAAGGCTTGTGGGCTTTTTGCTCACACTGAATCCTGAAGCTGACTCCTGTTCATCTGACTTCCAGTTCTTGGGACTTGAGCTAGTAGCTTACTTGTGGTCTTGCCCATCAATCTTGGGATTCATTGATTGTCACAGATTGAATTATGTCCCCCCAAAAAATGTGTGTATCAATTTGACTGAGCCATGATTCCCAGCATTGTGTGATTTTCCTATATGTAGTAAATCCTGCCTCTATGATGTTAATGAGGGAGGATGGGGGGCAGTTGTGTTAGTGAGGCAGAACTCAATCTATAAGATTGGATTGTATCTTGAAGCAATCTCTTGCAATATAAAAGAAAGAAGCAAGCAGAGAGACAGGGGAACCTCGTACCACCAAGAAAGCACTACTGGAGGCGTCCTTTGGACCCAGGATCCCTGCTCCTGAGAAGCTCCTCAACCAGGGGAAGATTGAGGACAAGGACCTTCCTCCAGAGCCAACAGAGAGAGAAAGCCTTCTTCTAGAGCCGACGCCCTGAATTTGGACTTTTAGCCTACTTTTCTGTGAAGAAATAAATTTCTTTTTGTTAAAGCCATCAACTTGTGGTATTTCTGTTATAGAAGCACTAGATAACTAAGACATTGATCTTCACAGCATGTGAGCAAGAGCCCTGCTCTCTCACCTGCCAGTCTTGGGTTCACCAGCCCCTGGGGCTACATGAATCAGGAGAAGCCTCTATCCTGACCCATGGACTTGAGACGTTCCAGCCCCTACAACTGTGTGATCTATTTCCTTGATATAAATCTATCTATCTATATATATATCCTTTACTGGTTTTGCTTCTCTAGAGGACCTAGCCTAAGACATTTGGTAATGAGAGTGGTTGAAGGGAAACAAAATTGTAAGGATGAGTTTTCTAAACTGGTTCGCAGGTACTGAGAGTGGTTCTAGGGAAACAAAATTGTAAGGATGAGTTTTCTAAATTGGTTCTCAAGTCTGGTTAGTCTTAAAGATGTTGATGACTCTGTTTCCAGTAGTAAAGAGAACACTGCTGATCCATGGTGTGATGTGGCAATACAAATACGAAAAATATCACCACCAATAGATCAGGTATTCGTGAAAGATGAGGCTCTGAGTGATTATATGTGTGATACCTTTCTACAATTTTGTCAGAAAGAGAAGTATAAGGAAGCTGGTTGGTTGGTCCTACTTTCACTAGACAAACTGGTAAAAAAAAAAAAAAAAACAAGAGATGCACTCAGGGGTTCAGAGTCAAAGCTCAAGTGCCACATAAACAACCTCAAAATTTCCACTTGTGCTTTGAAAGAAAGCCTTATTTCTTGTAGTAACAGAGTTAATATTGCTGAAAACCAAACCCAGAGTCTTATTCTAAGAGTGGCTGAATTACAATGCCAGCTCAGTTGCCAACCTCAATAGCTGTCTGAAGTTAAAGTGAGGGCATCTACTGGGAAGAAATTGGGAAGATCCGGAAACTTGAGATGGGGGCATATGGGCAGATAATCAGGAAGCTGGAGACACTGAGCCCCTAAATTCTGTTGAATCACTCCTGCCAACAGAACCAGCCCTCTCACTCCCATCTGAAGAAATTACTCCATGTTTGTCTGCTAAACCACCCTCCCCAGTAAAACCATTAGTCCCTCCACTCCCATCTAATGAGATTAACCCAGCTGCGTCTAAAGAGCCCTTGTCTGAGTCATTGCCTGGGGCATCACCTGAGGCAGATGCTTTACAAAACAATGCTGAACGTTCTCAAAACACTTCCCCGCTACCAATTTTGGCTTCTAGACCTGTAACTAGACTTAAGTCCCAGTGAGCCCCAAAGGTGAAGTACGAAGTGTGACCAAGAAGGAGGTATGCTACACTTCAAAGGAACTGCTTGACTTTTCTAATATGTACAAACAGAAACCTGGGGAATATGTGTGGGAATGGCTATCAAGGGTGTGGGATAGGTGCAAGGAACATAAATAAAGATGGATCAGTCTGAGTTTATTGATATGGTTCCACTAAGCACAGATTTCTTCATTCAATGTTTCAACTCGAGAAGTTAGGAAGGGATCTAATAGTTTATTTGGTTGGGTCGCTGAAGCATGGATTACATGGTGGCCTACACTAAATCAAGTCGAAGTACCAGACCTGCCTTAGTATACTATAGAAAAAGGTAACCAAAGACTTAGGGAAATTTGCCTGCTAGAGTGGATTTATCAGGTTAGACCCACAGACCCATACACGGAATGCCCAGAGGACACAACTTTTACCTCAACTGTGAGGGAAAAAATTTGTGAAGGGAGCCCCAGCATCGATGAAGACTATTGGGATTGCTATTTTATGTAAGTCAGATTTGACAATGGGAACTGCCTTAACTGAATTAAGACACCAAATTACAATGGGGCTGATTAGACTCCATGTTGTTGTTGTTGTTGTTAGGTGCCGTTGAGTCAGTTCTGACTCGTAGTGACCTTATGTACAACAGAACAAAATACTGCCCAGTCCTGTGCCATCCTCACAATCGTTGTTATGCTTGAGCTCATTGTTGCACCCACTGTGTCAACCCATCTTGTTGAAGGTCTTCCTTTTTCGCTGGCCCTCTACTTTACCAAGAATGACGTCCTTCGCCAGGGATTGATTCCTTCTGACAACATGCCCAAAGTATGTGGGATGCAGTCTCTTGGGTTAGGGGCACCTTAGTCTTCAAGGTGACATCTTTGCTTTTCAATACTTTAAAGAGGTCTTTTGCAGCAGATTTGCCCGATGCAATGTGTCTTTTGATTTCTTGACTGCTGCTTCCATGGGTGTTGCTTATGGATCCAAGTAAAATGGTGAGTAGCATCTAGGGTCTTAAAAGCCTGCAAGCGGCCATCTAGGATACTCCGCTGGTCTCACTCCTTTGGGAGCAAGTAAAAATGAAGAAAACTAAGGATACAAGGGGAAGGCTGGTCCACAGAACTAATGGAGCACGTCTACCACAGCCTCCACCAGACTGAGTCCAGTGCAAGTAGATGGTGCCTGGCTACCACCTCTGACTGCTCTGACAGGGATCAGAATAGAGGGTCCTGGACAGAGCTGGAGAAAAATGTAGAACAAAATTCTAAGTGAAAAATAGAGACCAGGCTTACTGGCCTGAGAGAGACCGGAGAAACCCTGACGGTATGGCCCCCGGACACCCTTTCAGCTATGAAGTCACTCCTGAGGTTCACCATTCAGCCAAAGAGTGGACAGGTCCATAAAACAAAACGAGACTAAAGGGGCACACCAGCCCCGGGGCAAGGACTAGAAGGTAGGAGGGAACAGGAAAGCTGGTAATAGGGAACCCAAGGTTGAGAAGGGAGAGTGTTGACATGTCGTGGCATTGTTAACCAATGTCATAAAACAGTATGTGTACTGCTTAATGAGAAACTAGTTTGTTCTGTAAACCTTCATCTAATGTACAATAAAAAGAGAAAAAAAAAACAATGAGAGGCACAACCAGGATTTGAACATACTTACAACCCCACCCCACTAGCACTGCTGAGCTGAAGGCCAGGTGGTTCCCAGTGGAGGAGTCAGGACCCCATGAGCTGGGTGGCCCTAGATGAAAAGCCTGATACATGGCGGTACAAACCCACATACACTCTGCTGGCATCAAGCTCCCCAGACCCTCTGGTGTTGGCAGGAGCCAGAAAGCCCCTCTGAGCACATGGGAGCAATCACTTGATGTACCTCTCTCCATATGCTGGTTTCCTTTGGGTCCTGAAGGGTTGGAGGGATTGAGGGTATAGGAGGGGCTCCTGAGCCTTTGTGGCATGAATGGTGTCCCCCAAAAGATATGTCCACCCAGAACCTGTGACTGTGACCTTATTTGGAAAAACAGTCTTTGCAGATGTAACTAAGTCAAGGATCTTGAGGTAAGAGAAGGGGAGAAGATACATAAAAGGTGACATGAAGATGGAGTGATGCATCTACTGGAAGAGATCCATATTTGTGCCCATTCCAAAGAAAGCTGATTCAACAGAATGTGGAAATTACTGAACAATATCATTAATATCACACACAAGCAAAATTTTGCTGAAAATCATTCAAAAACAGTTGCAGCTCATCCTGAGACCTGAAGAACTAGATGGTGCCTGGCCATAACCGATGACTGCCCTGACAGGGAGCACAACAGAGAACCCCTAAGGGAGCAGAAGATCCGTGGGATGCAGAGCCCAAATTCTCATAAAAAGACCAGACTTAATGGTCTGACTGAGACTAGAGGAATCCCGGCGGTCATGGTCCCCAAACCTTCTGTTGGCCCAGGACAGGAACCATTCCCGAAGACAACTCATCAGACATGTAAGGGACTGGACAACGGGTAGGAGAGAGATGCTGATGAAGAGTGAGCTACTTGTATCAGGTGGACAGTTGAGACTGTGTTGGCTTCTCCTGTCTGGAGGGTAGATAGGAGGGTAGAGAGGGTTAGAAACTGGCAAAATCGTCACTAAAGGAGAGACTGGAAGGAGGGAGCGGGCTGAGTCATTAGGGGGAGAGTAAGTGGGAGTATGGAGTAAGGAGTATATAAGCTTATATGTGACAGACTAACTTGATTTGTAAACTTTCACTTAAAGCACAATAAAAATTATTAAAAAAAAAAAAACAGTTGCAGCAGTACATCGACAAGGAACTGCCAAAAATTCAAGCTGGATTCAGAAGAGGACGTGGAACAAGGAATGTCATTGCTGATGTCAGATGGATCATGGCCAAAAGCAGAGAATACCAGAAGGATGTTTACAACTGTGTTTTATTGACCATGCAAAGGCATTTGACTGTGTGGATCATAACAAACTATTGATAACACTGTGAAGAATGGGAATTCTAGAACGCTTAATTGTGCTCATGAGGAACCTTTACATAGATCAAGAGGCAGATGTTCAGACAGAACAAGGGGATGCTGTGTGGTTTAAAGTGAGGAAAGGTGTGCATCAGGGTTGTATTCTTTCACCATACCTATTTAATCTGTATGCTGAGCAAATAATCTTAGAAGCTGGACTATATGAAGAAGAACGGGGCATCAGGATTGGAGGAAGACTCATTAACAACCTGCATTATGTTTCTACCACTAAGTAGCTGGCAGGTCCCTGGGTGGCACAAATGGTTTACACTTGCCTAGTAACCTAATAAGAAAGACTGAAGAATTGATGCCTTTGAATCATGGTGTTGGCTGATATTGAATATAACGTGGACTGCCAAAAGAATGAAAAATCTGTCTTGGGAGAAGTACACCAGAATGCTCCTTAGTAGCAAGGATGGCAAAATTTTAACGTGTTTTGGACATGTTATCAGGAGGGACCAGTCCCTGGAAAGGACATCATGCTTGGTGAAGTAGAGGTCAGTGAAAGAGAGGAAGACCCTTAGCGAGAAGGACTGACACAGTGACTGCAACAACAGGCTCAAGCATAGCAATGATGGTGAGGATGGCTCAGGACCAGGCAGTGTTTTGTTCTGTTGTACACAGGATTGCTATGAGTTGGAACTGACTCGACAGCACCTGACAATGACAACAATCTACAAACCAAAGAACACCATGGAGCACCAGCAGCCACCAGAAGCTGGAAGAGGCAAAGAAGACCCTTTCCTAAAATCTCTGGAGGCAGCATGGCCCTGCTGAAACCTCGATTTTGGATTTCCAGCCTCCAGACTGAGACAATACATTTCTGTTGTTTTAAGCCACCCAGTGGGTAAATTGTTACAGCAAACACAACAAACTCATACAAGCTCAAAGACTGAGTCAACACAGAGGAGCCAGTGGGAAGGAAGCAGAAATTCTGTGGCCTAGTCAGTCCCTGAGTCTGGCCTCTGCTGGAGTCAAGCTGGCCTCCGACCTATCTTAGTGAGCAGGACCACTTTTCAAGTGGTACCGGGAGTGGAGGAGCAGACCGGTTTCAGGAGGAGCCAGGTCCGAGTTCCCCAAAAAGCTAAAGCTAAAAGCGACCCACCCGGAGCAGAATGCTGCAGATGTCCGGTGTATGACCTGCAAATTGCCCCAGGAGGAGGAGTGAGGGCAGCAGCCAAGAGGAACATGCACCCTAAACTTGTGCACCATTGTCACGCTTACCGGACTTGCAGATCTTCCCGAGACGTGTGGCATGCTGACCACCAGAGGGCGCCGCTGCACCAGCAGAAGTTGAGAAGGAAGGCATCTGAGGCTTCCTTACCTGGGTGGAGCTGAGGACAGGGGAAAGGAACCTTGGGGCTCAGAGTATTGCCCCATCCCCTCTCAGGACAGGCGAGTGAAGCAGAGGCTGGGGAGGCGGGGGAGGCCTGGCAGTGGGGTCCCTGGAGCTTAGGCTGGCCATAAAGTTCCCACCCATGTGGAGCCAGGGTCCAAGGTCTGCCCCAAGGAAAACATCAGGTCGCAAATGGAGAGGTGGGCAGAATGAAGATGAGCAGAAGTGAGCTGAAGACTTCTGTTATGGGTTGAATTGTGTCCCCAAAAAGACGTGTAGAAGTCCTTTCCCACTACCTGTGAATATGATCTTGTTTGGAATAGGGTCTTTGAAGATGCTATCAGTTAACATGAGATCATCTGGTGTAGGGTGGGCCCTGATCCCATCTGAGAGGCGTCCTTTTAAGAAATGGACAAGAGACACAGATACACAGAGGGAGGATAGCCTTGTGAAGATTTATCTACAAACCAAGGAACACCTGGTGCTTCCAGAAGCTGGAAGACACAAGGAAGGATCCCTCCCTAAAGACTTCGGAGGAAGCATGGCTTGGTCAACATATTGGTTCTGACCTCTAGCCTCCAGAACTGTGAGACAATCTATTTCCATTGTTTTAAAGCACCCAGTGTGTGATACTTTGTTTCAGCAGCCCAGCCCTAAGGAAACTCATACAACTCCCAAGCCTGAGGCAAAGTCATGGCATCAGTGGGCAGGCACAGCTGAGAGGAGCTGGGTCAGATTAGCCAGGGCTCTGCCTCCCCTCCTACCTCCCCCCCACCTGTGGCCTTTGGCCTGAGTGCTAGGAACAGGCAAAGTTGCCACTGCAGCTCCCCTTTCCCGACCAGCCCAAGAGCACATTGCCCCCAGAGGTGGATGGGGGCCGCCTGGGCCCTTACCCTGGTCGCTGTTCCAGGAACGAGGACTGTTGCCATTCACTCTGACCAAACTCACCAGAAGGTCATGGAAACCAGCTCTGCTGGGCCACACTGGAGGCCACACAGTGCTAGAGGATCAGAGTACAGGGGCCTGTGCCCTGAGCCATCTTCCTGTGGAAACTGGGCCTGGCTAAGGCTAGAGACCCCAAAAGTGAAGGGGAAATCCTGGCAACAGCACCAAAGCAGCAGGCTGACACCAGGAGAGAGATGTACTTCTCTTTCTTCGTGGCTGAAGGCAGCAGCTGTGAGTGAGACAAGTCCCAAAGCTCCATTTGTTCCAGGGAGGTAGGCAGTTTGCACAGAGATTTGGCTTCCACAGATAAACAGTGCAAGTAACCAAAATCACTGCCCTGGTCCCTATCACCCAAGCCATTGTTTCAAGAGACAGCAGCAGCCTCCAAGCACATGAATTCTATGGCCCGGGAACATTGGGGATTCAGCCCCGGAGCAAGATGTCTGAGGCAATGCAGCAGGGCAAACAGGCAGCCACCAGCCACAATGCCAGCCACCCTGGAGCAGCCTCTGAAGGGAAAACATGTGAAGGGCGGCATGGTGTTATTTCCCCAAAGAGCTGATGGTAAGTCCTGGTGGGAAAGCCAGCACTCAGTACTGTGTTTCCACCATCACTGGCCACTAAGGCCCATTGGATAGTCAGAACGTGGCCTCAGGGGCCTCTGGGAACACTGTCTGACACAACGTTCTCCAGTGTGCCACTACTAGGGATACCAGAACTCAGTCCAGAGGCACGCTTGGAGAACCACAAGGACCACACACTCCCCAGCCCCAACTCCGCAGGACAGCAATACTGATGATGGGGGCACACATAAGCCCCGCCCCCATCAAGGCCACAGCACCATCTTGGGTGGGCAGGTATCCTTGACATGATCATATACTTCATCCAGACCACTGGGCCTCTCTCTCTTCCAGCCACGACCCTTGTCTCCAACAGGAAAGTGTTTTGTCTCCAGGGGAAGCATCCCACCAAATCTTCAACCCCAGCCCTTGAATCAGACCACCATTCTGGAAAGTCCTCTTCACATCCCTCCACATCTATGTGCCTGTCAGTCCCTGGTCCCTGGCCAGACCAAAAACAGCACAGTCAGGTAGGCCTGGATTAAAATCTGGTACCACTACAAGAATGGGTCTGCGTCTTATAAAAATAGTTTCTGTCCTAACCAGTCAATAAATGTATCTAGCCCTGGGCTCAGCTAGGGATGCAGTAGAGAGTGATGGCTACAAGTGTGGCTCTAGAACCAGACTGTATGTGTTCAAATCCTGACTTTGCCACTTATTGGCCACTTGTTTGCTGAGCAAAGTACCTAATGTCTCTGCTTCAGTTTCCTCTTTGGAAAAACAGGGATGGTAACAGTTGTTGCAAGGAATGTGTGTGCGTGTGTGTATACACACAACAGAGTCACAGGACACTGGCACTACCACCACTCTATGTCTCCTGGGTGACACAACTGGTCTACCCAACAATCGCACCACCAAAATTGGCCCAAGGTGGCTCATTGTCTCCTTCACCCTCATCACAGTATTCCACAGCAACCATGGTTTCCAGTACTTGGAGAAGTTGTGGTCCTTTCCCCAAGGAAGATCTCTGAGGATCCACTCTATCACACCTCAGAGCAGAGCAGAGAATGCACTCATAAGTGCCAGGGACCTAGGGACAATGAGGATCTCAGGGGCAAGAAGGCCCATGGTTCTCCATCTCTGAATAATGGCCCCCAAAGGTATCCACATCCTAATCCCAGGAACCTGTGAATATGTTTCCTTACCTGGCAAAAGGGACTTTGCAGATGTGATTAACAATTCTGAAAAGGGGAGGATATCCTGGATTATCTGGGTGGGCCCAATGTAATCACAAGGGCCCTTATAAGAAGGAGACAGAGGGAGGCGGGGCCAAGATGGCGGACTAGGTGGGCACTACCGCGGATCCCTCTTGCAACAAAGACTCGGAAAAACAAGTGAATTGATCACATACATAACAATCTACGAACTCTGAACAACAAGCACAGACTTAGAGATGGAAAACGAACAAATACGGGCAGACAGCGACCGTTTTCAGAACTAGGAGCCAGCGTACCAGGCAGGTGACCTTCAGAGCCCGATCTGGGGCAGAGCCCAGGGGGGCAGACGGCACAGACAAGGGGCCCAGCCCTACCTCCCCGAACCCATCCCGGGAGAGAGTCTAGCTGGTTGGCGCAGGCGGCATAGCGGCGCAGCCAGAGGGAGAAGCACCCGGGAGACGGTGACTGATCTTGGAGCGGGGAGAACAGCGTCCCACCCGGGGAGCCGTCCCGCCAGGAGTTTGGCGGGAAGCGGGCGGGGCGCGAATGGGGGGGGGATCAGCTATATTTCCCTAAAGCGACCCCGGGGCGCGAACGTGTGGGGGGTGTGGCGAACGTGTGGGGGGACGCCAACCCAGTTCGCGCGTGTGGCGCGACGCACCAGAGGGAGAAGTCCCCGGGAGGAAGTGACTGGTCTTGGAGCGGGGAGAGCACCGTCCCAGCCGGTGAGCCGTCCCGCTGAGATTTTGGCGAAAGTGGGAGGGGCGTGAGCGCGGGGTCCAATTATATTCCCCTGAATTGACCCAGGGGGCGGGCCCACCTGATCATGCGGGTGACGCCAACCCAGTTCGCGCGAGCGGTGCGGCGCACCGGCGGGAGAAGTCCCCGGGAGGAAGTGACTGGTCTTGGAGCGGGGAGAGCACCGTCCCAGCCGGTGAGCCGTCCCGCTGAGATTTTGGCGAAAGTGGGCGGGGCGTGAGCGCGGGGTCCAATTATATTCCCCTGAATTGACCCAGGGGGCGGGCCCACCTGGTCATGCGGGTGACTCCGACCCAGTTCGCGCGAGCAGTGTGGCGCACCGGAGGGAGAAGTCCCCGGGAGGAAGTGACTGGTCTTGGAGTGGGGAAAGCAGTGTCCCAGCCGGGGTGCTGTCCCGCTGGGATTTTGGCGAAAGCGGGCGGGGCGTGAGCGTGGGGTCCAATTATATTCTCCTGAATAGACCCTGGGGGCAGGCCCACTCGTTCGTGTGGGAGACGCCCACCCAGTCCACGCGAGCGGTGCCGAGCGCCGGAGGGAGAAGTCCCCGGGAGGAAGTGACTGGTCTCGGAGCGGGGAGAGTAGCGTCCCAACTGGGGAGCCATCCCGCCCGGATTTTGGCGGACGGGGGTGGAGCGTGAACGCGGTGATCAGCTCTATATTCTGCGGTGCTACACTCCTAGCTCTCTGATCCCTCCCCCACCCTTCCCAGGCGGCTCCATTAACATCTGAATACCCGGAGCCAGAGGGAGAATTCAGATAGGGATCTGACTGCATTTTTTTTAGCGGATTACCTGGAAAATCTAGTTTCCCAGTGATGGCTTGGAGACAACAGTCCATATCAAACCACATAAAGAAACAGACCATGACAGCTTCTCCAACCCCCCAAACAAAAGAATCAAAATCTTTCCCAAATGAAGATACAATCCTGGAATTATCAGATACACAATATGAAAAACTAATTTACAGAATTCTTAAAGATATCACAAATGAAATTAGGATAAATGCAGAAAAAGCCAAGGAACACACTGATAAAACTGTTGAAGAACTCAAAAAGGTTATTCAAGAACATAGTGGAAAAATTAATAAGTTGCAAGAATCCATAGAGAGACAGCATGTAGAAATCCAAAAGATTAACAATAAAATTACAGAATTTGACAACGCAATAGAAAGTCAGAGGAGCAGACTCGAGCAATTAGAATGTAGACTGGGACTTATGGAGGACCAGGGAATCAACACCAACATAGCTGAAAAAAAATCAGATAAAAGAATTAAAAAAAATGAAGAAACCGTAAGAATCATGTGGGACTCTATCAAGAAGGATAACTTGCGAGTGATTGGAGTCCCAGAACAGGGAGGGGGGACAGAAAACAGAGAGAAAATAGTTGAAGAACTCCTGACAGAAAACTTCCCTGACATCATGAAAGACGAAAGGATATCTATCCAAGATGCTCATCGAACCCCATTTAAGATTGATCCAAAAAGAAAAACACCAAGACATATTATCATCAAACTTACCAAACCAAAGACAAACAGAAAATTTTAAAAGCAGCCAGGGAGAAAAGAAAGGTTTCCTTCAAGGCAGAATCAATAAGAATAAGTTCAGGCTACTCAGCAGAAACCATGCAGGCAAGAAGGGAATGGGACGACGTATACAGAGCACTGAACGAGAAAAACTGCCAACCAAGGATCATATATCCAACAAAACTCTCCCTGAAATATGAAGGAGAAATTAAGATATTTACAGATAAACACAAGTTTAGAGAATTTGCAAAAACTAAACCAAGACTGCAAGAAATGCTAAAGGAGATTGTTTGGCCTGATGACCAATAATATCAGGTACCAGCACAATACAAGGTCACAAAAGAGAACGTCCTGATATCAACGCAACTCAAATAGGGAAAGCACAAAAACAAACAAATTAAGACTAAAAATAAACAAAATAATACACGTAACAGAAAATCATGGAAATCAATAGATAAACGATCACAATAATCAAAAAGAGGGACTAAATATAGGAGGCATTGAACTGCCAGATGGAGAGTGATACAAGGCGATACAGAAGGATACAAGTTAGGTTTTTACTTAGAAAAATAGGGGTAAATAATAAGGTAACCACAAAAAGGAATATCAATTCCATAACTCAAGAAAAAAGCCAAGAAAAACGTAATGACTCAACAAACACAAAGTTAAACATTATGAAAATGAGGATCTCACAAGCTACTAAGAAAAACGCCTCAGCACAAAAAAGCATGTGGAAAAATGAAATGGCCAACAACACACATGAAAAGGCATCAAAATGACAGCACTAAAAACTTATTTATCTATAATTACGCTAAATGTAAATGGACTAAATGCACCAATAAAGAGACAGAGAGTCACGGACTGGATAAAGAAACACGAGCCATCTATATGCTGCCTACAAGAGACACACCTTAGACTTAGAGACACAAACAAACTAAAACTCAAAGGATGGACAAAAATATATCAAGCAAATAATAAGCAAAAAAGAAGAGGAGTAGCAATATTAATTTCTGACAAAATAGACTTTAGACTTAAATCCGCCACAAAGGATAAAGAAGGACACTATATAATGATAAAAGGGACAATTGATCAGGAAGACATAACCATATTAAATATTTACGCACCTAATGACAGGGCTGCAAGATACATAAATCAAATTTTAACAGAATTGAAAAGCGAGATAGACACCTCCACATTTATAGTAGGAGACTTCAACACACCACTTTCGGAGAAGGACAGGACATCCAGTAAGAAGCTCAATAGAGACACGGAAGACCTACTTACAACAATCAACCAACTTGACCTCATTGACTTATACAGAACTCTCCACCCAACTGCTGCAAAATATACTTTTTTTTCTAGTGCACATGGAACATTCTCTAGAATAGACCACATATTAAGTCATAAAACAAATCTTTGCAGAATCCAAAACATCGAAATATTACAAAGCATCTTCTCAGACCACAAGGCAATGAAGCTAGAAATCAATAACAGAAAAACTAGGGAAAAGAAATCAAATACTTGGAAAATGAACAATACCCTCCTGAAAAAAGACCGGGTTATAGAAGACATCAAGGAGGGAATAAGGAAATTCTTAGAAAGCAACGAGAATGAAAATACTTCCTATCAAAACCTCTGGGACACAGCAAAAGCAGTGCTCAGAGGCCAAATTATATCGATAAATGCACACATACCAAAAGAAGAAAGAGCCCAAATCAGAGAACTGTCCCTACAACTTGAACAAATAGAAAGTGAGCAACAAAAGAACCCATCAGGCACCAGAAGAAAACAAATAATAAAAATTAGAGCTGAACTAAATGAATTAGAGAACAGAAAAACAATTGAAAGAATTAACAAAGCCAAAAGCTGGTTCTTTGAAAAAATTAACAAATTGATAAACCATTGGCTAGACTGACTAAAGAAATACAGGAAAGGAAACAAATAACCTGAATAAGAAATGAGAAGGACCACATCACAACAGAGCCAAATGAAATTAAAAGAATCATTTCAGATTATTATGAAAAATTGTACTCTAATAAATTTGAAAACCTAGAAGAAATGGATAAATTCTTGGAACAATACTACCTACCTAAACTAACACATTCAGAAGTAGAACAACTAAATAGACCCATAACAAAAAAAGAGATTGAAACGGCAATCAAAAAACTTCCAACAAAAAAAAGTCCTGGCCCAGACGGCTTCACTGCAGAGTTCTACCAAACCTTCAGAGAAGACTTAACACCATTACTATTGAAGGTATTTCAAAGCATAGAAAAAGACGGAATACTACCCAACTCATTCTATGAAGCCACCATCTCCCTGATACCAAAACCAGGTAAAGACATTACAAAAAAAGAAAATTTTAGACCTATATCCCTCATGAAAATAGATGAAAAAATCCTCAACAAAATTCTAGCCAATAGAATCCAACAACACATCAAAAAAATAATTCACCCTGATCAAGTGGGATTTATACCAGGTATGCAAGGCTGGTTTAATATCAGAAAAACCATTAATGTAATCCATCACATAAATAAAACAAAAGATAAAAACCACATGATCTTATCAATAGATGCAGAAACGGCATTTGACAAAGTTCAACACCCATTTATGATAAAAACTCTTACCAAAATAGGAATTGAAGGAAAATTCCTCAACATAATAAAGGGCATCTATGCAAAGCCAACAGCCAATATCACTCTAAATGGAGAGAACCTGAAAGCATTTCCCTTGAGAACGGGAACCAGACAAGGATGCCCTTTATCACCGCTCTTATTCAACATCGTACTTGAAGTCCTAGCCAGGGCAATTAGGCTAGACAAAGAAATAAAGGGTATCCAGATTGGCAAGGAGGAAGTAAAGCTATCACTATTTGCAGATGACATGATCGTATACATGGAAAACCCTAAGGAATCCTCCAGAAAACTACTGAAACTAATAGAAGAGTTTGGCAGAGTCTCAGGTTATAAAATAAACATACAAAAATCACTTGGATTCCTCTACATCAACAAAAAGAACACCGAAGAGGAAATCACCAAATCAATACCATTCACAGTAGCCCCCAAGAAGATAAAATACTTAGGAATAAATCTCACCAAGGATGTAAAAGACCTATACAAAGAAAACTATAAAACTCTGCTACAAGAAATTCAAAAGGACATACTTAAGTGGAAAAACATACCCTGCTCATGGATAGGAAGACTTAACATAGTAAAAATGTCTATTCTACCAAAAGCCATCTATACATATAATGCACTTCCAATCCAAATACCAATGTCATATTTTAAGGGGATAGAGAAACAAATCACTAATTTCACATGGAAGGGAAAGAACCCCCGGATAAGCAAAGCATTACTGAAAAAGAAGAAGAAAGTGGGAGGCCTCACTCTACCTGATTTCAGAACCTCTTATACAGCTACAGTAGTCAAAACAGCCTGGTACTGGTACAAGAACAGGCACATAGACCAATGGAACAGAATTGAGAACCCAGATATAAATCCATCCACGTATGAGCAGCTGATATTTGACAAAGGACCAGTGTCAGTCAAGTGGGGAAATGACAGTCTTTTTAACAAATGGTGCTGGCATAACTGGATATCCATTTGCAAAAGAATGAAACAGAACCCATACCTCACACCGTGCACAAAAACTAACTCCAAGTGGATCAAAGACCTAAACATAAAGACTAAAACGATAAAGATCATGGAAGAAAAAACAGGATCAACCCTAGGAGCCCTAATACAGGGCATAAACAGAATACAAAACATTACCAAAAATGATGAAGAGAAACCCGATAACTGGGAGCTCCTAAAAATCACACACCTATGCTCATCTAAAGACTTCACCAAAAGAGTAAAAAGACCACCTACAGACTGGGAAAGAATATTCAGCTATGACATCTCAGACCAGCGCCTGATCTCTAAAATCTACATGATTCTGTCAAAACTCAACCACAAAAAGACAAACAACCCAATCAAGAAGTGGGTAAAGGAGATGAACACACATTTCACTAAAGAAGATATTCAGGCAGCCAACAGATACATGAGAAAATGCTCCCGATCATTAGCCATTAGAGAAATGCAAATTAAAACTACGATGAGATTCCATCTCACACCAACTAGACTGGCATTAATCCAAAAAACACAAAATAATAAATGTTGGAGAGGCTGCGGAGAGATTGGAACTCTCATACACTGCTGGTGGGATTGTAAAATGGTACAACCACTTTGGAAATCCATCTGGCGTTATCTTAAACAGTTAGAAATAGAACTACCATACAACCCAGAAATCCCACTCCTCGGAATATACCCTAGAGATACAAGAGCCTTCACACAAACAGATATATGCACACCCATGTTTATTGCAGCTCTGTTTACAATAGCAAAAAGCTGGAAGCAACCAAGGTGTCCGTCAACGGATGAATGGGTAAATAAATTGTGGTATATTCACACAATGGAATACTACGCATCGATAAAGAACAGTGAGGAATCTGTGAAACATTTCATAACATGGAGGAATCTGGAAGGCATTATGCTGAGCGAAATGAGTCAGAGGCAAAAGGACAAATATTGTATAAGACCACTATTATAAGATCTTGAGAAATAGAAAAAACGGAGAAGAACACATACTTTTGTGGTTACAAAGGGGGGAGGGAGGGAGGGAGGGAGAGGGCTTTTTATTGATCAATCTGTAGATAAGAACTGCTTTGGGTGAAGGGAAAGACAACACTCAATACAAGGAAGGTCAGCCTAATTGGACTGGATTAAAAGCAAAGAGGTTTCCGGGATAAAATGAAAGCTTCAAAGGTCAGCGGAGCAGGGGCTGGGGTCTGGGGAACTTGGTTTGAGGGGACTTCTAAGTCAATGGGCAAAACAATTCTATTATGAAAACATTCTACATCCCACTTTGAAGTGTGGCGCCTGGGGTCCTAAATGCCAACAAGCGGCCATCTAAGATACATCAAGTGGTCTCAACCCACCTGGAGCAAAGGAGAATGAAGAACACCAAGGTCACACGACAACTAAGAACCCAAGAGACAGAAAGGGCCACATGAACCAGAGACCTACATTATTCTGAGACCAGAAGAACTAGTTGGTGCCCGGCCACAATCGATGTCTGCCCTGTCAGGGAGCACAACAGACAACTCCTGAGGGAGCAGGAGACCAATGGGATACAGATCCCAAATTCTCATGAAAAGACCATACCTAATGGTATGACTGCAACTACAGGAATCCCAGAGACAATGCTCCCCAGACCTTCTGATGGCACAGGACAGGAACCATCCCCGAAGACAAATCATCAGGCATGAAAAGGACTGGTCAGTGGGGAGGAGAGAGATGCTGATGAAGAGTGAGCTAATTAAATCAGGTGGACACTGGAGAGAGTGTTGGCAACTCTTGACTGGAGGGGGGATGGGAAGATAGGGAGAGAGGGAAGATGGCAAAATTGGCACGAAACGAGAGACTGAAAGGGCTGACTCAATAGGGGGAGAGCAAGTGGGAGAAGGGAGTAAGATGTATGTAAACCTACATGTGACAGACTAATTGGAATGGTAAATGTTCACTTGAAGCTTAATAAAAATTAATTAAAAAAAAAAGGAGACAGAGGGTCAGAGTCTGAGAAGATGTAATGACAGAAGCAGAAGTCAGAGTGATTGATGTGACCACAAGCCAAGGAATGTGGGTGACCTCCAGAAGCTGTAAAAGGTAAGGAAATGGATTCTCCCCTAGAGCCTCCAGAAGGAACACTTACTTCTCTTGGCTCTGCTGACACCTTGATTTTAGCCTCTTAAGGCTTATTTCCAACTTCTGACCTCTAGAATAGTAAGGTAATAAATTCGTGATGTCTTAAGTCACTAATATTGTGGTAATTTTTTACAGCAGGAGGGCACTAATAAAACCTCCAAGCACCAATTCATCACTTCCTCCTACAACTGTCCTGTTGACTCCACCCTCACCCCAGCCCCCTGTGTCCACCTGACAATCAGAGAGGAGGGAACCAGAGAACATACTGGAGAAAGGTGGGCTCTAACCACCTGCCCCTCAGTAAGCTCCGATACCATTACATGTCGCAGTGGAAGAGGATGAGCTGGAGAATCAACTGTGGAAATCTGCCTCCTAATTCCAAAAAAACTATCACTCCACGTTACTTCTGTCAGCTAGGCCCAGAAAGCACAGAGATGGAAGGTACTCAACCAGTCATTCAGCAATCTGTATCAAGCCAGGCACATTTCTAGTTACTTGGGGTATAGTTGTGAACAAAAGAGAAGAATCTCCCCTCACGGAGTTTATCTCTATTCTGTTGCTGTTGGTAGGTGCCGCCAAGCCGGTTCCAACTCATAGCAACCGTATGTACAACAGAACAAAACACTGCCTGGTTCTGCACCATCCTCATGATCGTTGTTATGCTTGAGCCCATTGTTGCAGCCACTGTGTCAATCCATCTCGTTGAGGATCTTCCTCTTTTTCACTGACCCTCTACTTTACCAGTATGATGTCCTTCTCCAGGGACTGACCCCTCCTGACTACATGGCCACAGTATGTAAGACGCAGTCTCGCCATCCTTGCCTCTAAGGACCATTCTGGCCACACTTCTTCCAAGACAGATTTGTTCGTTCTTCTGGCAGTCCATGGGATATTCAATATTCTTCACCAACACCACAATTCAAAGGCATCAATTCTTTTTTGGTCTTCCTTATTCATTGCCCAGCTTTTGCATGCACATGAGGCGATTGAAAATACCATGGCCTGGGTCAGGCGCGCCTTAGTCTTCAGGGTGACATCTTTGCTCTTCAGCACTTTGAAGAGGTCCTTTGCAGCAGATTTACCCAATGCAATGCATCTTTTGATTTCTTGACTGCTGCTTCCGTGGCTGTTGATTGTGGATCCCAGTAAAATGAAATCCTTGACAACATCAATCTTTTCTCCGTTTATCGTGATGTTGCTCATTGGTCCAGTTGTGAGGATTTTTGTTTTCTTTATGTTGAGGTGTAATCCATACTGCAGGTTGTGGTCTTTGATCTTCATTAATAAGTGCTTCAAGTCCTCTTCACTTTCAGCAAGCAAGGTTGTGTCATCTGCATAACGCAGGTTGTTAATGAGTCTTCCTCCAATCCTGATGCTCCGTTCTTCTTCATATAGTCCAGCTTCTCGGATTATTTGCTCAGCATACAGATTGAATAGGTATGGTGAAAGAATACAACCCTGGCACACACCTTTCTTGACTTTAAACCACACAGTATCCCCTTGTTCTGTCCAAACAACTGACTCTTGATCTATGTAAAGGTTCCTCATGAGCACAATGAAGTGTTCTGGAATTCCCATTCTTCGCAGTGTTATCCATAGTTAGTTATGATCCACACAGTCGAATGCCTTTGCATAGTCAATAAAACACAGATAAACATCCTTCTGGTATTCTCTGCTTTCAGCCAGGATCCATCTGACATCAGCAATGATATCCCTGGCTCCACGTCCTCTTCTGAAACCAGCCTAAATTTCTGCAGCTGTTTTTGAATGATCTTCAGCAAAATTTTTCTTGATTGTGATATTAATGACATTGTTCTATAATTTCCCCATTCAGTTGCATCACCTTTCTTGGGAATAGGCATAAATATGGATCTCTTCCAGTCAGTTGGCCAGGAAGCTGTCTTCCGTATTTCTTGGCATAGACAAGTGAGCACCTCCAGCGCTGCATCTGTTTGTTGAAATATCTCAATTGATATTCCATCAATTCCTGGAGCCTTGTTTTTTGCTAATGCCTTCAGAGCAGCTTGGACTTCTTCCTTCAGTACCATTGGTTCTCCATCATATGCTACCTCCTGAAATGGTTAATTGTCAACCAATTCCTTTTGGTACAGTGACTCTGTGTATTCCTTCCATCTTCTTTTGATGTTTCCTGCATGGCTCAGTATTTTGCCCGTAGAATCCTTCAATATTGCAACTCGAGGCTTGAATTTTTTCAGCTTGAGAAATTCTGAGCGCGTTCTTGCCTTTTGGTTTTCTATCTCCAGGTCTTTGCACATGTCATTATAATACTTTGCTTTGTCTTCTTAAGCTGACCTTTGAAATCTTCTGTTCAGGACTTTCGCATCATCATTTCTTCCATTAGCTTTAACTCTCAACGTTCAAGAGGAAGTCTCAGAGTCTCCTCTGACATCCATTTTGGTCTTTTCTTTCTTTCCCGTCTTTTTACTGACGTCTTGCTTTCTTCATGGATGATGTCCTTGATGTCATTTCACAACTCACCTGGTCTTCGCTCATTATGAGTGTTCAATGCATCAGATCTATTTTTGAGATGGTCTCTAAATTCAGGTGGGGTATACTTAAGGTCGTACTTTGGCTCTGGTGGACTTGTTCTAATTTTCTTCAACTTCAACTTGAACTTGCATGTGAGCAATTAATGGTTTGTTCCTCAGTCGCCCCCAGCCTTGTTCTGATTGATGATATTGAGCTTCTCCATCATCTCTTTCCACAGATACAGCTGATTTGATTCCTATGTATTCCATCTGGTGAGGTCTATGTGTATAGTCACCATTTAGGTTGTTGAAAAAATGTATTTGCAATGAAGAAGTCATTGCCCTTGCAAAATTCTATCGTGCCATCTCCAGCATTGTTTCTATCACCGAGGCCATATATTCCAACTACAGATCCTTCTTTGTTTCCAGATTTCACATTCCAATCCCCAGAGATTATCAATGCACCTTGATTGCATGTTTGATCAATTTCAGACTGCAGAAGTTGGTAAAAAATCTTCAATTTCTTCATCTTTGGCCTTAGTGACTGGTGTGTAAATTTGAATAATAAAAAAATTTTTTTAATAGTCATTATAAATTTGAACTGGTCTTTCTTGTAGGCATATGGACATTATCCTATCACTAACAGCATTGTACTTCAGGACAGATCTTGTAATGTTCTTTTTGACAATGAACGCGATGCCATTCCTCTTCAAGTTGTCATTCCTGGTATAGTAAACCATACGATTGTCTTATTCTAAATGGCCGATACCCGTCTATTTCAGCTAACTAATGTATAGGATATCGATGTTTATGCATTCCATTTCATTTTTGACAATTTCCAATTTTCCTAAGATTCGTACTTTGTACAATCCAAGTTCTGATTATTAATGGATGTTTCCAGCTATTTCTTCTCATTTTGAGCCGTGCCACATCAGCAAACGAAAGTCCCGAAAGCTTTACTCCATCCATGTCATTAAGGCTGACTCTACTTTGAGGAGGCAGCTCTTCCCCAGTCATCTTCTGAGTGCCTTCCAACCTGGGGGGCTCATCTTCCAGCACTATATCAGACAATGTTCCGCTGCTGTTCGTAAGGTTTTCACTGGCTAGTGCTTTTCAGAAGTAGACTGCCGGGTCCTTCTTCCTAGTCTGTCTTAGTCTGGAAGCTCAGCTGAAACCTGTCCTCCATGGGTGACCCTGCTGGTATCTGAATACTGGTGGCATAGCTTCCAGCATCACAGCAACACACAAGCCCCCACAGTATGACAAACTGACAGACACGTGGGGGCTTAGGGTCATGATTTCATGGGACATTCCAGTCAATTGGCCCAGCCAAACTGATACACACATTTTTGTGGGGACATAATTCAATCCATGACATTCCACTCTTTGGCCCCCCCAAAATCAATCCATGACACCTTTCATTTTTGATGACTTCCAATTTTCCTAGATTCATACTTCATACATTCCACGTTCCAATTATTAATGGATGTTTGCAGCTGCTGCTTCTCATTTTGAGTCATGCGATATCAGCAAATGAAGGTCCTGAAAGCTTTACTCCATCCACGTCATTTAGGCCGACTCTACTTTGAGGAGGCAGCTCTTCCCCAGTCATCTTCTGAGTGTCCTCCAACCTGGGGGCTCATCTTCTGGCACTTTATCAGACAATGTTCCGCTGCTATTCATAAGGTTTTCACTGGCTAATGCTTTTCAGAAGTACACCGCCAGGTCCTTTTTCCTAGTCTGTCTTAGTCTGGAAGCTCAGCTGAAACCTGTCCACCAAGGGTGACCCTGCTGCTGTTTGAAACTCTGGTGGCAAAGCTTCCAATATCACAGTAGCACATAAACAGTACGACAAACTGACAGACACATGGAGGATTTCTAGTTATCTCTATATAGTGTGTGAGGTGGCAAGAAGCGCTATGGGGAAAAATAAAGCAGAGAAGGGGAGGGCCCAGGGGTTGCAATTTTAGGCAAGATAGTTGGTAAAGGCCCCACTGAGAAGGTGGCATTTGAGCAATGATTTAAAGGAACTGAAGGAGGGAGAAAAAGCATCTGGAGAAAAAGCATTCCAAGCAGAAGGAGTAGCCAGTGCAAAGACCCTGAGGCTGGAGAATGCCTAGTCTGTTCAAGGAGCAGCAAGGAGGCCAGATGATTGGAACAGAGTGAAAACGGGGAAGTGGCAGGAGATGCGGTCAGAAAACAAATGGGAAGTCTGCTCATATAGGGCCTTTTAGGCCTTTGTGAAGACTTTGGCTTTTATGCTGAGTGTGATGGGAAGAGTTTCTCAGCAAAGGAGTGATGTGATTATGTTCAGAATAAACTGAAGGGAGTGTTTTAATTAGTGTGTGTTAGCTGCCATAATAAATTTCAACACTTCAATGGCTTAATTCGTTTTAACATTCAAATATGGGTATTCCTGGTTGCTGGACGGCTTTCCATACAGTTATTCGGAGAACGAAATTATTGCAGTTTTGTAGTTCTGCCACCCACTAGGGTCTAAAGGTTCTATCCCACAGTATTTCTCAACCTCGGCACTATTGACATTTTGTGCTGGATAATTCTTTGTTGTGGGAGGCTGCCCTGTGCATTGTAGGATGCTTAGCATTATCCCTGGCCTCTAGATGCTGGTAACACTCCTCTCCTCAATCCTGACAACCAAAAATGTCTCTAAAAATTTCCAAGCGTCCCCTGAGGGGCAAAATCACCCCCAGTTGAGAACCATAGAGATAGAAGAAGGAAGAAGAAAGAAGAAATGAGAAACACCTGCTTTTTAACCACGTTGACCCAGAGCTTCTCTTCTACCAAAGGACATGTTTGTTAAAGGGCCAACGAAAAGGAGGAAAACCCTCAGTGAGACGGATTGACATAATAGCCACAATAGTGGACTCAAACATAGCAATGACTGTGAAGATAGCACAGGACTAGGCACTACTTTGTTCTGTTCTACATAAAGTCCCCATGAGCCAGGGCCAACTTGATGACAACTAACAACAACAAATAGATCTACTTGAAGCAAGAACCAGAGTCCCTGGGTGGCCCAAACAGTTAAGTGCTCAACTACTAACTGAAAAGCTGATGGTTCAAATCCAACCAGAGGCGGCATCTCAGAAGAAAGGTCTGGTGATCGACTTCTAAAAGGTCACAGCCTTGAAAATCCTATGGAGCTCAGTTCTACCCTGAAACGCAAGGGGTTGACATGACTGGGAATCAAATCCAAGGCAGATGGTGGTGGTGAAGCAAGAACTGGCCAGGTCTGGCAGAATCCTGGGAACTTTTCTGAGCATAGGCATGTGTGCAGGGTTTTAGGGCAGGGTGCTTATAAGCAGAACTCCCCATCCTACACTCACTCAGCTGGATGGAGAGAGTGGAAATCCTGCTGGAGATGACTGGTAAGGGCCTTTGTAAATGGCTGGCCCGAGGAATCATGAGCTATTCTATCCCCTAAGCTCCCAACCTTACATTCACCTGTATGCCAGATAGCTTTCCCTGAAAATCCACATGCCCTAAACTAAGCTCATCATCTTCCTCCTTAGCTCCTTGCCCATCCTCCCCCAAAACACTCGCTCTTTGTCCAGTCTTCTCCACCTCAGGAAATGGCTTCTTCATCCACCCAGTTGCTCAGCCCAGAATGTCACTCTGTATCTGCCCCCTCCATCTTTCCCTACATCCAATCCATCACTGAGTCTCTATCTCCAAAAGCTATCTGAAATCTCCCCACATTTCCCTACCCTGATTGCCATCCCCTTGTCCAAGCCACCATCATCTCTTTCCTGGATAACTGCAAAAGCCTAACTCATCTCCCTGTCTCCATTCAGGTCCCTCTATAGCCCAATCTCCCCACAACTGACAGAATAAGCTTTGGAAATGTAAATCAAGTCACATCACTGTCCTGCTTAAAAAGGCCATCCTTCCTCCACTGCGCTGCAGTATCATCTTTGACATAGCTGAAGTGGCATGTATTGGGTCAGTTTCTGGACACTCTACTCTGTTCCACTGCTCGGATTTTTTTTCCTATCCTTGCACCAATAACACACTATCTTAATTACGGTGGCTTTACAAGTCTTGATGTATAGAAGTGTATGTCCCCCAGACGTTTTTCTTCGAGATTGTCTTAGCTGTTCCTTTTTTTTAAACCACTGAAATATTTTTATTTATTGTAAAAATGACACCTTAGTTTAAAAACTCTAACAAGTTATTCTGAATTGTCTTTCTCTTAGAAAGTTTCTATTCCTTTTTCCTGTGAGTGAAAACATGTTCAATCCATTGAAAACAAATTATAGTGTTTCTAGTGCATTAAAGGTTTGTATCGCATGATAATAATGTAGATTAGGGATGGTCTTAATTGTTCTTGGCCCTTTGCATTTCTATACAAATTTTATAATCAACTTGTCTATTTACACACACATATCTTACTGTGATTTTTATTGGAATCACATTGGGTCTGTATATCAATTTGGGGAGAATTGACATCATAACAATATTGATCTTTCCAATCCCTGAACATAGTATATCTCTCCATTTATCTAGATCATGAAGAGCTCTGGTGGTGCAGTGGTTAAAGCGCTTGGCTGCTAACTGAAAGGTGGGCTGTTCGAATTCACCAGCCACTCCACAAGCAAAAGATGTGGCAGTCTGCTTCTGTGAAGATTACAGCCTCAGAAACCCTGTGCGGCACTTCTACTCCGTCCTGTGGGGTTGCCATGAATCAGAATCGACTCAACGTCAGTGGGTTTTATCTAGGTCATCCTCAATTTTTCTCAGCAACATTTTATAGTACTCAGAGATCTTGCACATCTTTTGTAATATTAAATACTACGTAATTGGGGTTTTATTTTTGTTGCTATTGTAAATGGTATCAATTTTTAATTTTTGTTTGTTTGTTGCTGGTTTGTATATAATTACTGGCTCATTACTTCTAATAGGCTTTCTGTAGATTAATTTCAGTCTTTTTCTGTCTGCTTCAGGTTTTAAATCTAAGTATTACTAGAGACACTGCCCTGGTCCAGCTCAGCTTGTTCTGTGCAGATAATAACATTCATGAGCAGCCCCTGTGGGATGGAACCTGCCCCTGAGCTTCTCATGTGAGGAGCCTGAGCATTTAACTGAATGAAATTGAAAAATAAGTTAATATCACTGTTAATGAGTGCATACTGCTTGTCGAGCACTGCTCTAAGGGAACACTGCTCTTAGCACTTTGTGTGTATTAACTCATTCCATTCCTTCAACAGTCCTATTAGGTAGATACTATCACAATCTCATTGAACAGATGGGGAAACTGAGGCACCAGGAGGACAAAAATTTCTTGAGGTCACACAGCACATAAGTGGCAGAGCATCTCATCATTTCTAGTCTATAAATCAAACTCCTCTTCAGCCTGGATCTCTCAACTAGAAGCTGTCCCCACCTCCTCATCCTGAGCCCTGGCTCTCCCCCAGTCACAACTACACCTGCAGCTTGATGGTGCACCTTACCTTAGGCCAATTCTGAGGGTTAGGGATAGGGGAAATCAGGGAACGTTCATGAAGGAGCTGAGCTTGGCTTTAGGATTTGAGCATGGCAAGATGGAGTGGGGGCATCTCAGAGACATGAGCAAAGGCATGGAGATAGAGTAGGGGTTCTCAACCTAGGGCTGATCTTGGTGGGAAACAGCATATTCATATCAGTTACTGTTATTACAGACATTATTTTACTTTTTGGTGTTCTCATCAGAAAAATCACATTTATTGAAAAATGCCCCATCTTTGTATTTTTCAGCCTCTGCAAAGGTCACATGTCTCCCATGTTATTATTATGGCCTTCCACAAGTAATGGAAATATTTGAGGATGTTTGTTTCATTGTTGTTGTTGTTAGGTGCCGTCAGGTTGATTCTCACTCATAATGACCCTGTGTACAATAAACACTGCCCAGTCCTGAGCCATCCTCACAGTCGTTGCCATACTGGAGCCCATTGTTGCAACTACTGTATCAATCCATCTCCTTAAGGATCTTTTTCTTTTTTGCTGACTCTCTGCTTTACCAAGCATGATGTCCTTCTCTAGGGACTGGTCCCTTCTGATAACACATCCAAAGTACGTAAGACAAAGTCTTGCCATCCTTGCTTCTAAGGAACATCCTGGCTATACTTCTTCCAAGATAGATTTGTTTGTTCCTCTGGCAGTCCATGGTACTTTGATATTCTTCACCAACACCAACAAAGGCATTAATTCTTCTTTGGTCTTCCTTATTCATTGTCCAGCTTTCGAAAGCATATTAAACCAAAAAAAAAAAACCAAACCCAGTGCCATCGATTTGATTCTGACTCAAAGCATATTAGGTAATTGAAAATACCGTGGTGTCTTGGATATCTAGTGCTGCTATAACAGAAATGCCACAAGTGGATGGCTCTACCAAACACAAGTTTATTCTTTCACAGTTTAGGAGGCTAGAAGTCCAAATTCAGGGTGCCAGCTCCAGGGGAAAGCTTTCTATCTCTGTGGGCTCTGGAAGAAGGTCCTTGTCATCAATGTTCCTCCGGTTAAGATGCTTCTCAGCACAGGGATCCCAGGTGCAAAGAATGCTATGCTCCTGGTGCTTCTTTCTTGGTTGTATGAAGTCCCCCTGCAGGACTGGGCAGTGTTTCATTCTGTTGTGCATAGGGTCGCTATGAGTTGGAACTGACTTGACAGGCAGCTAACAACAACAACAACATGAGGTCCCCCTATGTCTCTGCTTGCTTCTCTCTTTTATATCTCAAAAAAGATTGACTTAAAACACAACCTAATCTTGTGGATTGAGTCCTGCCTCATTAACATAGCAGCTGCTAACCCTGCGTCATTAACATCATAGAGGTCGAATTTTACAACACACAGGAAAATCACATCAGGTGGCAAAATGGTGGATAATCAATTACACAATACTGGGAATCTTGGCCTAGCCAAGTTGACACACATTCTGGGGGGAAGCAACTCAGTCCGTAACACATGGCTTGGATCAGGTGCACCTTAGTCCTCAAAGTGTTTCAGCACTATGGAGATACAAATTGTTACTGCCTTTCCTCCACATTCCATTGTAATTGGGTCTGGCCTCACAATTGCCCATGAACTAGCAACAGCACAACAGAACAGCATATAAACGTGTTCTTGGAAAGAGTAAACTTTTCATTTCTTTGCTTGGAGCCAAGGACCTTCAATAGAGTGATTGGATATAGGGCGGGGGTGGTTATAGGATAGGAAAGATCAAGAATCACTGGCTTAAAAAGCAGTTAGATGACATCAAAAGCACAAAAAAAAAGAAAAAAATAGATTGGATTTCATCCAAATTAAACACTTTTGTGCAACAAAGGATATTATTGAGGAAGTGAAAAAACGCGCAGAATGGGGGAAAACATTTGCAAATCATACATCTGATAAGGATCTAATATTCAGGCTATATAAACAACTCCTACAACTTAACAAGAGGACACACAACCCAAGTAAAAACTGGGCAAAGGTTTTGAATAGACATTTCTCCAAAGAAGATTTACAAATAGTCAATAAGCACATGAAAACATGTTCAACATCATTAGTCATCAGGGAAATGGAAATCAAAAGCACGATGAGATACCATTGCCCACGCACCAGGATGGGTATAATAAAAGAAAAATAACAAGTTTTGACCAGAGTGTGGATAAACTGAGAGCCTTGTACATTACTGGTGGGAATGTAAAATGGGGCAGCCAGTTTGGAAAACAGTTTGGCAATTCTTGAAAAAATTCAAAGTACAGCAATTTCCCTCCTAAGTATATTCCCAAGAGAATGGAGTATTATTCAGCCAAAAAAAAAAAAAAAGAGCGAAGTACTAATGCATGCTACAATGTGGGTGAACCTTGAAAAGACCACAAAAGGCCACACAACGTATGATTCCATTTATATGAAAGGTCCAGAATAGGCAAATCCATAGAGACAAAGTAGATTAGTAGTTACCAGGGGCTGGGGGAGGGGGGATGGCGGGGGTTGACTGCTAAAGGTACAGGGTTTCCTTTGAGGGTGATGAAAATGTTCTGGAATTGATTGTGGTGATGGTTGCGCAACTGTGAATATACTAAAACCCACTGAACTGTGTGTACACTTTAAAAGGGTGAATTTTATGGCACGTGAATTATACCTCAATAAGGCTGTTTTTTTTTTTTTTCTTTTTTAAATACACTCAGAGCTGCAGCCAGGTGATATTTCAGATGCCTGAACCCAATTGTAATGACTTTTTCAGATCAGTTTTCATAGAGTATTCTCACCACAGCTGGCAGCCCCATTGCCATCTGCTCTTCCTCCCAGCCTCCCCTAACCAGGCTGCCAGCCAGGCCCCTTTCCCCAATTCTATCACCACCATTGCTTCCCAAGTGCCCATGGACCCTGCTATCTCTGCTCAAAAGAGCCCACCCCACTTTGCCCCTCATGGTGCTGGGGTGATTTCTGCTTCTTTGCTCCACTCTTTGGTTGCCCCACCAATGGCGAAGAAAAGTCCTTGATTACTGGAGGTCTCAGTATCTCCAGATATTTGGTCTCCAAGCCTGTTGGGGTGTGGGGGATGGGGGGTGGGGAGGCTTCTCATTCTTCAATTTTTTACGCTCTTATCAGCAATTCTAGCTACAAGGACCTTCATTATACCCTAATTGCCAATGCCAATTGTCCTTATTTTTTATATTAAAAATCCATTTATAAGAGAGTTTCAGCGGCTCCACCATCACCACATCATCGCTAATTTAATCTCCCTCCTCCTCTATTAGCGCCGCAGGGGGCTGACCAGAGCAGGAGGTGCTTGGGCTAATCAGATCACTAGTTTGTCTGAACATTATGCTCAGCAGGAACTCGGCGGGATGTCCTGGGTCAGATCGAGGACAGATTAAATCTTCTACCAGCTCTCAGGACCAACCAGGGGCAGGACCTGGAGTCAGAGGCGATTAAAACATGGACCCCAGCTGGAAGGGGCTGATGGGGAACAGCCTGGGTGACTATTGGCAGGGTTGCTGTCACTGAGGGCTCTGCAAAGGTGAGAGTTGATGGGAGGAGACTTTCCTGACAGAAGAAACACCATTTATCACCTGAGCTGCTCACTCCTCACTCTCAGGACCCCTTCCAGCAGTGAGCTGTGGTAGAAAGTACACAGACCAGCAAGTCAGGAGACTAGGGACTTGTCCCAACTTGGTTCCTGGCTAACTGTGGGTCTTGGCATGCTCCAGAACCTCTCTCCAACTGGGGGCAATAATCTTTACCCTGCTGATCTCTCAGGGTTTTGATGAGAGGCAAATGAAATTTAATAAACAGAACAAATACCACCTTGAAAGAGTGCATATTTCTTGCCAGCCCTGCTCTGCCAGAGCATTGTTCTTAGCACTTTGCATGTGTTAACTCTTTCATTCCCTCAACAGCCCTACTGCTTAGGTACTATCACAAGCCCGTTGAACACATAGAGTAACTGAGGCACAAAAAACCAAAACCAAACCCGCTGCCGTTGACTCAATTCTGACTCATAGCGACCCTATAGGGCAGAGTAGAACTGCCCCATAGAGTTTCCAAGGAGTGCCCCGAGGATTTGAACTGCTGACCTTTTGGTTAACAGCCGTAGCACTTAACCACTATGCGACCAGGGTTTTCAACTAAGGCATAAAAAAAAAAGGCATAGAGAGGCTAAACAATCTTCCCAAGGTCATGCAGCATCTAAGTGGCAGAGCATCTCACAGTCACTACTCAGCCGGCCACTCACTCCTAGTTTATAAATCAAACTCTTCAATCCCACTCTCTCAGCGGGAGGCTGTCTCCACCTTCTCATCCCGAGTGCTCGCTCTCCCCCAGCCACCGCTCCACCCACAGCTCACTGGTGCGCCTCACCTAAGGGTGGGGAGGGGGTGAGTATTCTTCCTCTCCCATAGTGTTCTTCTCAGGCCATCATTTAAACTCCCCTGGTGGCACAAATATGAGTCGGAATCAACTCGACAGTAACAGGTTATTTTTTTATTTTGGTGGCACTAATGGTTAAGCATTCAAATACTAAGTGAAAGAGTTGAAAACCCCTAGTCTAGCATGGAGAAGGCACTCAAATGAAACCAAGAACAATAAGGAAGACGAAGTTCAGTGTCACAGAGAGGTCAGGTAAGATGTAGACTGAAAAATGATCATTGGATTCGGCATTCAGAGGTCACTGGTAACTTTGGAGAGTAGTTTGGGGTCAGGTCCAGAGACTAGATGCAGTGGTTTGAGGCAATTGTGGTCGTTGAAGAGCTGGAGACAGGGTGTTGAGCCATTGTCTCTCTAGAGAGACCTGGTTGTAAAGGTAGAAACTAATTCTGGCAGTGTTCTGGACAGGAAGTGAAATGAAATGCTAGCTTTAGAGTACAGATGGCCTGGGAAGGTGGTTTTCCTCAGAGTAGTAGTTGGAAGAGATCCATATTTGTGTCCATTCCAAAGAAAGGTCAGCCAAGAAAATGCGAAAATCATCAAACATTATCATTACTATCACACGCAAGTAAAATTTTGCTGAAGATAATTCAAAAATGATTGCAGCAGTTCATCAACATGGAACTACCAGAAATTCAAGCCAAACTCAGAGGAGGATGTGGAACCAGGGATATCATTGCTGATGTCAGACGGATTTTGGCTGAAAGCAGAGAATACCAGAAGGATGTTTACCTGTGTTTTATTGACTATGCAAAGGCATTCAACTGTGTGGATCATAACAAATTATGGATAACATTGGGAAGAATGGGAATTCCAGAACACTTCATTGTGCTCGTGAGGAACCTTTACATAGATCAAGAGGCAGTTGTTCAGACAGAACAAGGGGATACTGATTGGTTTAAAGTCAGGAACGGTGTGCGTCAAGGTTGTATTCTTTCACCATACCTATTCAATCTGTATGCTGAGCAAATAATCCAAGAAGCTAGACACTATGAAGAAGAACGGGGCATCAAGATTGGAGGAAGACTCATTAACAACCTGTGTTATGCAGATGACATAACCTTGTTTGCTGAAAGTGAAGAGGACTTGAAGCACTTACTAATGGAGATCAAAGACCACAGCCTTCAGTATGGATTACACCTCAACATAAAGAAAACAAAAATCCTCACAACTGGACCAATGAGCAACATCATGATAAACGGAGAAAAGATTGAAGCTGTCAAGGATTTCATTTTACTTGGATCCACAATCAATGCTCATAGAAGCAAAAAAATAAAAAAACCAAAACCCATTGCTGTCGAGTCAATTCCTGGTAGCACAGTGGTTAATAGCTTGGCTGCTAACCAAATGGTCAGCAGTTCAAATCCACCAGCCACTCCTTGGAAACCCTATGAGACAGTTCTACTCTGTCCTATAGGGTTGCTACGAGATGGAAGCGGCAGTCAAGAAATCAAATGACATACTGCATTGGGCAAGTCCGCTGCAAAAGACCTCTTTAAAGTGTTGAAAAGCAAAGATGTCATTTTCAGGACTAAGGTGCGTGACCCAAGCCATGGTATTTTCAATTGTTTCATGTGAAAGCTGGATAATGAATAAGAAAGACCAAAGAAGAATTGATGCCTTTGAATTATGGTATTGACAAAGAATATTGAATATACCGTGGACAGCCAGAAAAACGAACAATTCTGTCTTGGAAGAAGTATAGCCAGAATGAAGCAAGGATGGAAAGACTTCGTCTCACATACTTTGGACATGTCATCAGGAGGGACCAGTCCCTGGAAAAGGACATCATGCTTGATAAAGCAGAGGGTCAGTGAAAGAGAAGAAGACCCTCAATGAGATGGATTGACACAGTGGCTGCAACAATGGGCCCAAACATAGCAACGATTGTGAGGATGACGCAGGGCCACGCAGTGTTCTGCTCTGTTGTACTTACGGTCAATATGAGTCGGAATCCACTGGATGGCACCTAACAACAACATTAGCTGGAGTGCAAGCAACCCCCCAGAGACCAAGTTCCCCACTCCCTATTTCTCCCTGAAATAGATAGCAGGTTGGCTGAGCTCTGTGGCTCCCTGAGGCAGCTGAGTAAACAAATGAGGAGGGTAGAGGGCCAGAAAGGGTCCCCAAAGGGGGCAAAGTGGGGACCAGGGCCCCCACATATTCCCATCTGGGCTCGGGGCTCCCACCCAGGCAGCAGCGCCAGCCTGGCTGACCCAGGATCAAGAGACAAAGTGCTAGATGGCTTCTCTATGATGCAGGGACAGGGACCCCTTCTTTGGGGAGCTGGAGCCTGTTGCCCTCACGCCCTCACCCTGGGTTTCTCTGCTGCCCTGGAACCATTGATGCCCCCTCCCCTGGCACGAATTCCTGTGTCTCCTGCCCTCCTGGATTTTCCCCATTGTTTTCCCATGTCTAAATGACTGTCATTTCTGTCATCTGTGTCATCCCCTGTGCTTACCTGACACCCAGTTTGGAGCAGATGGTGTAAAGTTAACAGATGGCAGACAGAATGCAGAGCTACTCAGCTCTCATTTGGTGTCCAGATTTTCCAACAAGAAGAAGAGCCTTCAAACTGGAAAGGCTAGAACCAAAAAACTCATTGCCATCGAGTCGATTCTGACTCACAGCGACCTCATAGGATGGAGTAGAACTGCCCCATACATAGGGTTTCCAAAGGGCAGCTGGTGGATTCGGACTGCCAACCTTTTGGTTAGCAGCCAAGCTCTTAACCACTGTGCCACCAGGGCTCCAGAGAGGCTAGAGTGGTCCTCAGTTGGAAGCAGAGGTACCATCTCCCTGGGGAACCTTGAGAAAAGTTCCTGTAGGTGTTTTGGTTTATACAATTACTGGGGCATGCTGCTGACATTTAGTGGGTAAGGGCCAAACACGCTACAAGTCTTTCAAAGACCTTGCCCATGGAGAATTATTCCACCCAAAATGCTGGTAGCATCCTTGTTGAGAAACACTAGAGCAAGCTTCGAAGAGGAGTCACACTCCAGGAGAGAGTGGATGACTCGTAAGTGCCCTCAAGGTAAATGCAGTAACAGGACCAGGGGTGCTGGAAGACAGGTTGAGCAGAACTGATGCATGATGGGGGCTAAATTGGAAGAGTCAGGAGAGGTTGATGACCCAGTGAGGGGAGCAGAGGAAATAGCAAGGGCACAGAGCGTGTAAACTCCATGGAACCCACTGGGGGTGGGGGAAGTCATGAGGTAGGATTTGGGCATGGTGAGTGGGTGCTGCCTGTGGGACATCCATGTGGAGATGTCCATCTCACTAAGGGGAAAGGTCAGGACTAGAAGGAAAGCCGTGGACTCAGTCTGCACCCAGGTGTCCTTTGAGTCCTGGGTGTGGACAAGCTTTGCTGGGGAGGGAAAAGGAGAGGAGCCCAGGATAGAGCCCTGAAGGACAGACAGGTGCCTTGGAGTGGATAGAGAGGTCATAGGAAAGCCAGGAGAGAGTGGGGTTCTGGAAGCCTGCAGGAAGAGAGTCTTTCAGAAATCAAAAGGAAAAACAAAACAAACAAACTAAAAGAAAAAAATAAAAAAGGAGCAGCAGGGTCAGAGCTGCCATGAGGTTCACAGAAGATGAGAACCAGCATGCCAACCAGGCTCCCAGCAATGTGCCTGACACACAACAGACATTCAAGCCAAGGTTTGTGGAATGAAGGATAAACAGCAAAGGCGGTCATCCTTCATATACTTGTTCCCTCAACAAGCCCCCCTAAGGTGTGCCAGGCCCCTATCTGTATAAACAATTTGAGTCACCAAAAGCATCATGGCAGCACCATTTTGGTGGCCCAATCTTTGACACTTTCTTTCATGCAAAAGGAATACCTCTCTGGTCAGTGGGAACAATCTGCTTCCAGACAGCCCTTCTGGCACCGAGGCTGGCCATGGGGTCCTAGAGTCCTGGGGCTTCTCAGGACAGCTGATTGTCCCAGTGATCAGGGTAGAGGGTCAGAAAAAGCCCCCAAAGGGGGCGATATGGGGCTGTGCCCATGCACGTTCCCATCTGGGCTCAGGACGCTCACCTGGGCAACAGCTCTTGCCGGCAGGTCCCAGGGACTGGTGAAGGACTTCCTTCCAGCAAGGCGCTGCAAAGTGCAACCCAATATAGGGGTCCTGCTTCCCTGGGCTCAAAGGTGATACTGATTGCCACAACAACCCTGTGAGGTCGATGTCATGCCACCGCATCCGTTGTACAGTTCACAAGGCTGAGACCACAAAGGGAAAGTCATTCTGTGACTCGATGAATAGAAGGAGGAGCCCTGGATAGCACAGTTAAGTGCCAGACTACTAGCCAGCCCTTCGACTTCTCATAAGGTGTCAGTGGGCTCTGCAGCTGTAAAACAAACGAGCAAGCTTTGAAAACCGCTGCTGTCCTTGAATCTTACACATAAGAGGTCTCTCTACTCAGTGAACACCTGTTTAAAGGAGAGGGTAGACATCTGGCTGGCATTGCTAGGTGGTTCTGTACCCAATCATTTTCCAGATTAAAAGTAGTACCCGCTGCTGCAGGAGTCCCAGGGTGGGGCAAATGGTTAAGCCTCCACTCCTAGCTCAAAGGTTGGCGGTTCATATCTGCCTAGAAGCACTTCAGAAGAAAGGCCTGGCGATCTGCTTCTGGAAAATCACGGCCTTGAAAACCCCATGGAGCAGTTCTAATCTGCACACGTGGGGTGGCCAAGAGTCGGAACTGACTCATTGGGCAACTAACAACAACATGTATAAAAGGTGCTCCAAGGCACGGTCAGAAAGGGACTACGGAAAGAGAGCAGTTGAGACCGCGAGAGAGCAGAGCCAGCAGCTGTGCTCAGGGTTCCTCGCTTCCGCCCTTCCCCCACCCCTGTCCCCACACTGTCCCCACCCAGCTATCAAGAGAAACAACCAGCCAGCCCCTCCGCCTGCAGTGCGCCTGCCGGCCGCGCGGGGGCGGGCGGGCAAGGGGCGGCGGGGGTGCTGGTCTGCACGTCAGCCGCCGCGTTGGTATTCCGAGCAGGGCCAGTGAATTATTAAAGGATGGCTCCGCGCTCAGCCGCGTCGGTGCGTGCTGACCTCTGCGGAGCTGGCTCAGCGCGCAGCCGGAGTCGCGGGCCTCGGGCTGAGCCGCAGGCCCTCGGGGCTGAGCTGGAGGGCCTCAGAGGTCACTGGGCCCTCCTGCCACTTCAGGAGGGGCACCCAGAGGCCACAGGGCCGCGTTCAAGGGCCATGGTTGCGCCGAGGGAACCAGAAGCCCGGCCTCCAGAAGCCCAGGCCCTTAGTCCAATTCTGGGTGTCCTCGGGGCCTACAGCGCACCCAAGGCCCCCATTGCAAAAGGTCCCTCAGCTAGCGCTTTCCCCGGAGAGATGCCTTTACCTTCTGCTGCCCCTCCCACTCTAGGCCCCCAAGGAACACTGCTTCCTCCTCCCTCCAGACAGTCGGGGGTGGGGGGACGGTGCACCTACCGACCCCTTCTCTGAGCTCCTCCATGGCAGAGCCAACAGACTAGGGGGAGGGGGCTGCAGTCTCCACGGACCTCTGCCCAAGACACGCCAGGAAAGGCTAGTGGAGATGCTTACCGGGATGAGTGAGACTTCTCCACCCTCCCTCTCTGAGGCCTGAAGTCTTACAGAGGCTGGAATCGGTAGCCAGCAGGTGATGAAGGGGAAACTGAGGCAGCCAGTCAGCTGAAGAGCACTCAGTTTTCCTTACCACCTGGCCCAGGATCTCACCCACCAACCAGGCACCCCGTTCCTTGGGCCCAGATTACCCTAGTCCCTTGAAGGGGCCTCTCATGTTTAACCTCCCAGTCTGAGAGCAACAGTGCCTCTTAGGATTTGAATTGCTAAGGAGATCCTAAAGGCCCCTGCTAAATTCCTGCCATTATCCTAGAGGCAGATTTCTCCTTTCAACAGTTCAGCTTAGCAAATGGTACTAGCCACCAACCTCTTTCTACTGAATTATAGCATTAGCCTGCTTCCACCCTTACCACCTTCCAGTCTCTTCCCAACATGGCAGCGAGAGTGATGCTATTAAAACACAAGCCAGGTCACATCCCTCCTCTGCTCAAACTCCTGCAATGGCTCCCATCTCACACCAGAGTAAACGCTCAAGTACTCGCCTTGACCTACAAGGCCCTATGTATCATCTGTCACCACCCCCACCCCATCACCTCTCTGGCTTCCTTGCTCTCTCAGAATCAGCCACAGAGCCCACTGGGCTCTTCTGCAAACACCCCAGGCATATTCCGCTGTGGGCCCTTTGCTCTAGCCACCCTCCTGCTGGAATGCATCCTTCAAGTCTGCTCAAATGCCACTTCTCAGCCAGGCCTTCCCTGATCACTCTATTTAAGACTCGTGACTCCCTCACTTGCTCTTCCTTTTCTTTTTTCCATATGTTACTTCCTTATTTATAATGTCTGCTGTATTATTGCCAGGTGGAAACACCAGGTTTTGCTTGCATGACTCGTCTCAGCCAATAAGCGAGAGACTGAGGTAGGAGTGTGTCAAGGCGCTTTTATTTCATTGTGAAAGGAAAGGAACAGTCAGGGATGCTACCACCAAGACTCCTCAGCGAGGGCAAGAGGGAAGGTTACTTTTACGGGGTTTATAAACGGGGTTTATAAGCAGGAAGTTCATACAAGTTACATCAGCAACATTCTTTTTTTTTTTTATTAACTTTTATTAAGCTTCAAGTGAACGTTTACAAATCCAATCAGTCTGTCACATATAAGTTTACATACATCTCACTCCCTACTCCCACTCGCTCTCCCCCTCTTGAGTCAGCCCTTTCAGTCTCTCCTTTCGTGAGAATTTTGCCAGCTTCCCTCTCTCTCTATCCTCCCATCCCCCCTCCAGACAAGAGCTGCCAACACAATCTCAAGTGTCCACCTGATATAATTAGCTCACTCTTCATCAGCGTCTCTCTCCCACCGCTGACCAGTCCCTTTCATGTCTGATGAGTTGTCTTCGGGGATGGTTCCTGTCCTGGGCCAACAGAAGGTCTGGGGAGCATGGCCGTCGGGATTCCTCCAGTCTCAGTCAGACCATTAAGTTTGGTCTTTTTATGAGAATTTGGGGTCTGCATCCCACTGATCTCCTGCTCCCTCAGGGGTCCTCTGCTGTGCTCCCTGTCAGGGCAGTCATCGGTTGTGGCCAGGCACCAACTAGTTCTTCTGGTCTCAGGATGATATAGGTCTCTGGTTCATGTGGCCCTTTCTGTCTCTTGGGCTCTTAGTTGTCATGTGGCCTTGGTGTTCTTCATTTTCCTTTGCTCCAGGTGGGTTGAGACAAATTGATGCATCTTAGATGGCCGCTTGTTAGCATTTAAGACCCCAGACGCCACATTTCAAAGTGGGATGCAGGATGATTTCATAATAGAATTATTTTGCCAATTTACTTAGAAGTCCCCTCAAACCATGTTCCCCAGACCCCCGCCCTTGCTCCGCTGACCTTTGAAGCATTCATTTTATCCCGGAAACTTCTTTGCTTTTGGTCCAGTCCAATTGAGCTGACCTTCCATGTATTGAGTGTTGTCTTTCCCTTCACCTAAACCAGTTCTTATCTACTGATTAATCAATAAAAAACCCTCTCCCACCCTCCCTCCCTCCCCCCCTCGTAACCACAAAAGTATGTTCTTCTCAGGTTTACTATTTCTCAAGATCTTATAATAGTGGTCTTATACAATATTTGTCCTTTTGCCTCTGACTAATTTCGCTCAGCATAATGCCTTCCAGGTTCCTCCATGTTATGAAATGTTTCACAGATTCCTCACTGTTCTTTATCTATGTGTAGCATTCCATTGTGTGAATATACCATAATTTATTTACCCATTCATCCGTTGACGGACACCTTGGTTGCTTCCAGCTTTTTGCTATTGTAAACAGAGCTGCAATAAACATGGGTGTGCATATATCTGTTTGTGTGAAGGCTGTTGTATCTCTAGGGTATATTCCCAGGAGTAGGATTTCTGGGTTGTATGGTAGTTCTATTTCTAACTGTTTAAGATAATGCCAGATAGATTTCCAAAGTGGTTGCACCATTTTACATTCCCACCAGCAGTGTATAAGAGTTCCAATCTCTCCGCAGCCTCTCCAACATTTATTATTTTGTGTTTTTTGGATTAATGCCAGCCTTGCTGGTGTGAGATGGAATCTCATCGTAGTTTTAATTTGCATTTCTGTAATGGCTAATGATCGGGAGCATTTTCTCATGTATCTGTTGGCTGCCTGAATATCTTCTTTAGTGAAATGTGTGTTCATATCCTTTACCCACTTTTTGATTGCGTTGTTTGTCTTTTTGTGGTTGAGTTTTGACAGAATCATGTAGATTTTAGAGATCAGGCACTGGTCGGACATGTCATAGCTGAAAATTCTTTCCCAGTCTGTAGGTGGTCTTTTTACTCTTTTGGTGAAGTCTTTAGATTAGCATAGATGTTTGATTTTTAGGAGCTCCCAGTTATCGGGTTTCTCTTCATCATTTTTGGTAATGTTTTGTATTCTGTTTATGCCTTGTATTAGGGCTCCTAGAGTTGTCCCAATTTTTTCTTCCATGATCTTTATCGTTTTAGTCTTTATGTTTAGGTCTTTGATCCACTTGGAGTTAGTTTTTGTGCATGGTGTAAGGTATGGGTCCTGTTTCGTTTTTTTGCAAATGGATATCCAGTTATGCCAGCACCATTTGTTAAAAAGGCTGTCTTTTCCCCAATTAATTGACACTGGTCCTTTGTCAAATATCAGCTGCTCATACGTGGATGGATCTATGTCTGGGTTCTCAATTCTGTTCCATTGGTCTATGTGCCTGTTGTTGTACCAGTACGAGGCTGTTTTGACTACTGTGGCTGTATAATAGGTTCTGAAATCACGTAAAGTGAGGCCTCCCACTTTCTTCTTCTTTTTCAATAGTGCTTTGCTTATCCAGGGCTTCTTTCCCTTCCATATGAAATTGGTGATTTGTTTCTCTATCCCCTTAAAATATGACATTGGAATTTGGATCGGAAGTGCGTTAAATGTATAGATGGCTTTTGGTAGAATAGACATTTTTACTATGTTAAGTCTTCCTATCCATGAGCAGGGTATGTTTTTCCACTTAAGTATGTCCTTTTGAATTTCTTGTAGTAGAGCTTTGTAGTTTTCTTTGTATAGGTCTTTTACATCCTTGGTAAGATTTATTCCTAAGTATCTTATCTTCTTGGGGGCTACTGTGAATGGTATTGATTTGGTTATTTCCTCTTGGATGTTCTTTTTGTTGATGTAGAGGAATCCAAGTGATTTTTGTATGTTTATTTTATAACCTGAGACTCTGCCAAACTCCTCTATTAGTTTCAGTAGTTTTCTGGAGGATTCCTTAGGGTTTTCTGTGTATATAATCATGTCATCTGCAAATAGTGATAACTTTACTTCTTCCTTGCCAATCCGGATACCTGTTATTTCTTTGTCTAGCCTAATTGCCCTGGCTAGGACTTCTAGCACAATGTTGAATAAGAGCGGTGATAAAGGGCATCCTTGTCTGGTTCCCGTTCTCAAGGGAAATGCTTTCAGGTTCTCTCCATTTAGAGTGATATTGGCTGTTGGCTTTGCATAGATGCCCTTTATTATGTTGAGGAATTTTCCTTCAATTCCTATTTTGGTAAGAGTTTTTATCATAAATGGGTGTTGGACTTTGTCAAATGCCTTTTCTGCATCAATTGATAAGATCATGTGGTTTTTGTCTTTTGTTTTATTTATGTGGTGGATTACATTAATGGTTTTTCTGATATTAAACCAGCCTTGCATACCTGGTATAAATCCCACTTGATCAGGGTGAATTATTTTTTTGATGTGTTGTTGGATTCTATTGGCTAGAATTTTGTTGAGGATTTTTGCATCTATGTTCATGAGGGATATAGGTCTATAATTTTCTTTTTTTGTAATGTCTTTACCTGGTTTTGGTATCAGGGAGATGGTGGCTTCATAGAATGAGTTGGGTAGTATTCCGTCATTTTCTATGCTATGGAATACCTTCAGAAGTAGTGGTGTTAACTCTTCTCTGAAAGTTTGGTAGAACTCTGCAGTGAAGCCGTCCGGGCCAGGGCTTTTTTTTTGTTGGGAGTTTTTTGATTGCCGTTTCAATCTCTTTTTTTGTTATGGGTCTATTTAGTTGTTCTACTTCTGAATGTGTTAGTTTAGGTAGGTAGTGTTTTTCCAGGAATTCATCCATTTCTTCTAGGTTTGCAAATTTGTTAGAGTACAATTTTTCATAATAATCTGAAATGATTCTTTTAATTTCATTTGGCTCTGTTGTGATGTGGTCCTTCTCGTTTCTTATTCGGGTTATTTGATTCCTTTCCTGTATTTCTTTAGTCAGTCTAGCCAATGGTTTATCAATTTTGTTAATTTTTTCAAAGAACCAGCTTTTGGCTTTGTTAATTCTTTCAATTGTTTTTCTGTTCTCTAATTCATTTAGTTCAGCTCCAATTTTTATTATTTGTTTTCTTCTGGTGCCTGATGGATTCTTTTGTTGCTCCCTTTCTATTTGTTCAAGTTGTAGGGACAGTTCTCTGATTTTGGCTCTTTCTTCTTTTTGTATGTGTGCATTTATCGATATAAATTGGCCTCTGAGCACTGCTTTTGCTGTGTCCCAGAGGTTTTGATAGGAAGTATTTTCATTCTCGTTGCTTTCTATGAATTTCCTTATTCCCTCCTTGATGTCTTCTATAACCCAGTCTTTTTTCAGGAGGGTATTGTTCATTTTCCAAGTATTTGATTTCTTTTCCCTAGTTTTTCTGTTATTGATTTCTAGTTTTATTGCCTTGTGGTCTGAGAAGATGCTTTGTAATATTTCGATGTTATGGACTCTGCAAAGGTTTGTTTTATGACCTAATATGTGGTCTATTCTAGAGAATGTTCCATGTGCGCTAGAAAAAAAAGTATATTTTGCAGCAGTTGGGTGGAGAGTTCTGTATAAGTCAATGAGGTCAAGTTGGTTGATTGTTGTAATTAGATCTTCCCTGTCTCTATTGAGCTTCTTACTGGATGTCCTGTCCTTCTCCGAAAGTGGTGTGTTGAAGTCGCCTACTATAATTGTGGAGGTATCTATCTCACTTTTCAATTCTGTTAAAATTTGATTTATGTATCTTGCAGCCCTGTCATTGGGTGCATAAATATTTAATATGGTTATGTCTTCCTGATCAATTGTCCCTTTTATCATTAGATAGTGTCCTTCTTTATCCTTTGTGGTGGATTTAAGTCTAAAGTCTATTTTGTCAGAAATTAATATTGCTACTCCTCTTCTTTTTTGCTTATTGTTTGCTTGATATATTTTTTCCATCCTTTGAGTTTTAGTTTGTTTGTGTCTCTAAGTCTAAGGTGTGTCTCTTGTAGGCAGCATATAGATGGATCGTGTTTCTTTATCCAGTCTGTGACTCTCTGTCTCTTTATTGGTGCATTTAGTCCATTTACATTCAGCGTAATTATAGATAAATAAGTTTTTAGTGCTGTCATTTTGATGCCTTTTTACTTGTGTTGTTGACAATTTCATTTTTCCACTTACTGTTTTGTGCTGAGGCGTTTTTCTTAGTAAATTGTGAGATCCTCATTTTCATAGTGTTTGACTTTATGTTAGTTGAGTCGTTACGTTTTTCTTGGCTTTTATCTTGAGTTATAGAGTTGTTATACCTTTTTGTGGTTACCTTATTATTTACCCCTATTTTTCTAAGTATAAACCTGAGTTGTATCGTTCTATATCGCCTTGTATCACTCTCCATATGGCAGTTCTATGCCTCCTGTATTTAGTCCCTCTTTTTTATTATGTGATCTTTTACCTATTGATTTCCATGATTCCGTTATGTGTATTTTTTTTTAATTAATCTTAATTTGTTTGTTTTTGTGATTTTCCTATTTGAGTTGATATCAGGACGTTCTGTTTTGTGATCTTGTGTTGTGCTGATATCTGATATTATTGGTTCTCTGACCAAACAATATCCTTTAGTATTTCTTGTAGCTTTGGTTTGGTTTTTGCAAATTCTCTAAACTTGTGTTTATCTGTAAATATCTTAATTTCACCTTCGTATTTCAGAGAGAGTTTTGCTGGATATATGATCCTTGGCTGGCAGTTTTTCTCGTTCAGTGCTCTGTATACGTCGTCCCATTCCCTTCTTGCCTGCATGGTTTCTGCTGAGTAGTCTGAACTTATTCTTATTGATTCTCCCTTGAAGGAAACCTTTCTTTTCTCCCTGGCTGCTTTTAAAATTTTCTGTTTATCTTTGGTTTTGGTGAGTTTGATGATAACATGTCTTGGTGTTTTTCTTTTTGGATCAATCTTAAATGGGGTTCGATGAGCATCTTGGATAGATATTCTTTCGTCTTTCATGATGTCAGGGAAGTTTTCTGTCAGGAGTTCTTCAACTATTTTCTCTCTGTTTTCTGTCCCCCCTCCCTGTTCTGGGACTCCAATCACCCGCAGGTTATCCTTCTTGATAGAGTCCCACATGATTCTTAGGGTTTCTTCATTTTTTAAAATTCTTTTATCTGATTTTTTTTCAGCTATGTTGGTGTTGATTCCCTGGTCCTCCAGATGTCCCACTCTGCATTCTAATTGCTAGAGTCTGCTCCTCTGACTTCCTATTGCGTTGTCTAATTCTGTCATTTTATTGTTAATCTTTTGGATTTCTACATGCTGTCTCTCTATGGATTCTTGCAACTTATTAATTTTTCCTCTGTGTTCTTGAATAATCTTTTTGAGTTCTTCAACAGTTTTATCGGTGTGTTCCTTGGCTTTTTCTGCATTTATCCTAATTTCATTTGTGATATCTTTAAGAATTCTGTAAATTAGTTTTTTATATTCTGTACCTGATAATTCCAGGATTGTATCTTCATTTGGGAAAGATTTTGATTCTTTTGTTTGGGGGGTTGGAGAAGCTGTCATGGTCTGCTTCTTTAAGTGGTTTGATATGGATTGTTGTCTCCGAGCCATCACTGGGAAACTAGTTTTTCCAGAAAATCCGCTAAAAAAAAATGCAGTCAGATCCCTATCAGAGTTCTCCCTCTGGCTCAGGCTATTCGGATGTTAATGAAGCCGCCTGGGGAGGATGGGGGAGGGAACAGAGAGATAGGAGAGTAGCACCTCAGAATATAGCCAGAGTTGCTTGTCTTGCTTGGAATGACTATTATATCTGAGATTCCCGCGGGCGCATCGCCTATGTGTGCTGGCTGTGTGGAGATTGCCCCCGGGGGGTCTGGCCCGCTGGAGTCACGGTCAGATCCTCCGCTTCCAGCCTCACGCCCAGCGTCAAGGCTCCCCTACTGGGACGGTGCACTCTCGACTCCAAAATCAGTCGCTGCCTCCTGGGGACTTCTCGTCCCTCCAGCCGCGTGGCCGTGCCGCCCCCGCGAACCAGTCGGGCCCCCTCCCGGGGTTAGTTCAGATGGGTGGAGCAGCTCCCCGTCTTGTGCCGTGACCGAGTGTCCCGCCTGGGACGCTGTTCTCCCCGCTCCAATACCAGTCACTGCCTCCCGGGGACTTCTCCTACCGGCTGCGTCCCACGCCGCCCGCGCGACCCAACTGGGCCCCCTCCCGGGGTTAGTTCAGGGGGGTGGAGCAGCTCTCTGTGCTTGTGCCGTACCTGACTGGTACGCTGGCTCCAGGCTCTGAAAACAATCGCTGCTTCCCCGTATTAGTTCGTTCTCCGTCTCTAAATCTGTGTTTGTTGTTCAGGGTTCGTAGACTGTTATGTATGTGATCGATTCACTTGTTTTTCCGTGTCTTTGTTGTAAGAGGGATCCGAGGTAGCGTCTGCCTAGTCCGCCATCTTGGCTCCGCCTTCTAGCAACATTCTTAAGCATACTACGTAGGTGCAACGGGGTTTACATGTAACTTCATGCATCACATGTTCAGGAAATGGCAGTTAAACTCCACTCGAAGGCAGGAAATTTACTATGTACGAGGTACTTAATGAGCTAAAAGATCATCCAGAATGTCAACATGGGGCCTAAACCACTTTCTGCAGATTTCCTCTAGCTAAGGAGAGGGGAACCACAATGTTAATATAAAGCTATGGAGTGTGCCAAGCAAGCTGCTTGAGGCAGTGGAATTTTCCGAAGCCCAGGGACCTCTGTCTTAGCATGTCCATCTCTACCTGCTGTCCTGTAAACCTCGGGAGGGCAGGGATCTTTATCTGTTTGGTTCACCGATTGCTCCAAGTGTCTAAAACAGTGTTGAATGAATGAATGAGTGAGTGAATGAATGATGTGCTGATGCGAGCTGTTCCTTGGAAACCCTGAGGGATTATGTACTTACAGCTCCGTTGCTCTGGATGTGACATGGGACAATCAGAGCTGATCAGCCACAGGGCTGACAGCCAGGCCCCATGAATGCTGTTAGGACAAGCTGCCTCAAAGCTTTGCCACAAATAAATGTGGGTAAAAAAAAAAAAGTGGAAATAGAGGCCTAGAGAAGCAGTAATCTACCCAGGGTCACATGGATATTAGCAGGAGAGCCAGGACTCAAATCCATGTTTTGCAATCTTCCTGCTCTGCTACTCTGACTTTTAGCTGTGGCCCTACCGTGTCTTGTCCTGTAACCCTGGACCTCCATGTCTTCAGTTATGGAATGAGTGTCATGGCCTTAATTAGCATTTCCCAGCCAGGGTCTGTGATGGTGTGCCATGGCTTTCATAGACTTGAAAATGGTAATAACTCCTAGTTCAATTTCAATTAATGTGGGTACATGAGTGTTTTTAATGTTGATGGGAGACTGCAAATCAATTCAGGGATCAAATGCATGTCCTTTAACCATAAGTTGCTCCTGAAACCTCACCACGCTTGCTAAAATTGTTTTTCTGTGAAAATGGGCCCTGAGGTTTTTAAAACCAAAACAAAACGTGAAAAAACACTTTGGAAACACAACCCAGAATTCCTTAGTCAGGATGGCCAGAACTGAAAACAGGATGATGGTCCCACTAGAGGGACCCGCAACCAATTTGCCACATCATCCAATTACATATGGGAAACTGTGCTCCGGCAGGACAACAGCACCCTGAGTAATGGCCAAAGGATAATTTTGAGAGCAATTGATCAGCCCGGGTGCAGTGCTTCATCAGGAGCAGATGTGCGCCTTGTTTTTCTCATTACCATGATTTACTGTCTCCTGAGTTTATTAAAGACCGAGGCTTGAGCTCACTTTGAGTGTGTATGTGTGTCCTGGGGAGATGGGTGATAGAGGAAGGCAGGCAGGGACAGAGGAAGGAAAGAGATTAGGTGGTTTCCGTCTGCAATGGTCGCATGGACTCTTCACCCCGCAAAGGCACTCAGTTGGCCACTTGAGCTGACCGATTGGTCCACTTTGTGGAGTGTTCCCCACCAGCACTCCCTTCAAAACACACACACACACACACACACACACACAGAGAGAGAGAAGCATCTGCTTCTGTCAAAGCCAGACGTAGCCTCATTCCACTACATGACTAATCACCAAATGAGCAAAGAAAGAGATGACATTGCTCTTCTCAGCTCCACTCAGGACAGCCTGAATCTATTTCATTTAGTTTAGTAGATTTGTGTGTTTTAGAATTTTCTTGTTTCAGAGTCCGTCAACCCAGATTCTCTTCTACAAGGCTTAGACTGTTTCACACACACACTCATACTCACACATTCACACATACACACACATTCACAAGTATGCACACCCTCACTCACACATGCTCACCGACACAAACATATGCACACACAATCACACATCCACATATTTACACATACACACACAATCACATACACATACTCACACATTCACAAACACACATACTCATGGACACATTGACACTTTTGTGTTCATACATGAAAGTGTTCTATGGGGTAGGGAACTGCGGGTGGGGGCAGTGGAGCTGGGTCTGAGAAACATTCAGGACAGCACTTTCCAATCTTTTTATGGTTTGTAATCTCCTTTTATAATAATAATACTGATATAATACAATAATAATAATACTAATAATATGATAGCAATATGTCATCTCTCAACTTCCATTAGGAATTTTAAGAATCATTGTTAGTTTTGCCTGGTCTGTGCTAAGGTCATTATTTAAATCCAAAATATTTTATTCAGATTTACAAAGTCAAATTTGTATATGGTTACAAAATTTATAATTTTCATGTTAACTATAGTCTTTAATAATATAATAAATAAAGAATTTAGACTTTCCCCACTTTAAAAAATGACATACACTATTTTACTTTGTATTATTTATGAAACACGAAGCATGGTTTGTCAAAAAAAATACCTTTTAGATGACATCTATCATGATTCATTTGGAGACCAGTGTAGCTTATATTCAACCACAGGTTATAGGATCCAATAGATACAAAAACTACTTTTGTGACCTAATATTTCGAATTCTTGGATTTGAACTTTAAAAATCACGTGGTTACTATTTGTAATTTACAGGTCTTGTGTCTAAATGATTAGATAAGAGAAGACATTCAAGGCTGCAGACTGTAAACATTCCCCCCCTCAAAAAAATAGGTTGCTAGTCTTTATTCCAAATAAATACAAAGCCAAACTGACAACAATCACCATATTACTTTCTTTTCTTAACATTGTTTTCTGAAGTAATAGAAACTTCTTGAAGTGCTTTATAGGAATTTTGGTGAGATGAATGTAATTTACATATCTAATGAAAATCATCCTGAGGTGAATTTGGAAAATTGTTATCATTTTTATTCTATTCATTAACTTGGATTTCAAAGTCAGGTATTCCTTTTGCCTTGAATCAATAGTCTTTTACAAATATAAAATGAACAGTGTTTTATTTACAGAAGAACAAAATCAGTTTACAACTGTATAATGAGTCAAAATGAGCATAGGGGATAGTTGTATTTAGCTGAATTATAAACTGATATTAATCAGATCTACACTAAACCCTCGAGCCCTGGTGGTGTAGTGGTTAAGAGCTACAGCTGATAATCAAAACGTCCGCAGTTCAAATCCACCAGCTGCTCCTTGGAAACTCTGCGAGGCAGTTCTACTCTGTCCTGTAGGGTCGCTATGAGTAAGAATCAAATTGACAGCAATGGGTCATACTAAACCCCACACGTGTTCACTCGGTACTCAATGAGATACTTTCAAACTAGTCTGATTTTAAAGAGGAATATGTTTACATAACTGTTAATTAAGTAAATTTTAATTGAAATTGAACTAAGAGTTATTACCATTTTCAAGTCTATGAAAGCCATGGCACACCATCACAGACCCTGGCTGGGAAATGCTAATTAAGGCCATGACACTCATTCCATAACTGAAGACATGGAGGTCCAGGGTTACAGGACAAGACACGGTAGGGCCACAGCTAAAAGTCAGAGTAGCAGAGCAGGAAGATTGCAAAACATGGATTTGAGTCCTGGCTCTCCTACTAATATCCATGTGACCCTGGGTAGATTACTGCTTCTCTAGGCCTCTATTTCCACTTAAGTAAAATAGGAATAATAATAAATACTCTCCTACTTATGTACTTATCTTAAAATATTTTTTTATAATTGTAACCCAAATGTGTCATATTTGGAACCATCAGAAACCCTGCAAACTCTGCCTAAGATTTTGCATGGAGAGTACACAGCTGAAATGACATATACAGCACAAACCAAGTACTCAGGTGCAGGGATAAATAGCCTTCTTGCTCAATAGACAGGGTCCTGATTCTGCACCTAGACAGGCATGGATCCAACAGGTGCTAAGCAGAATAAAGAAACTGAATCACACAAACCCACATAATCAAAAAGCTGAAAATCACTGATAAAGAGTAAATCTTAAACAGAGCAGGAAAAAAAGACTTGTTACATGCATAGGAAAAAACATAAAATTACTCCTGATTTCTTATCAGAAACAATGCAAGCCAAAAGAAAATGGAAGAAGGGTCAACTTAGAATTTAATATCTAGTGAAAATGAAGGTAAAATAGAGGTTGTGGACTCAATGGCAGCAGGTTTTTTTTTTTTTTTTTTTTACTGCTGCCATAACAGAAATACCAAAAGTAGATGGCTTTAACAAAGAGAAATTTATTTTCTCACAGTCTAGTAGGTTATAAGTCCAAATTCACGGCATTGGCTCCAAGGGAAGGTTTTCTCTCTCTGTTCGCTCCGGAAGAAGGTCCTTTTCCTCAGGCTTCCCATGGTCAAGGAGCTTCTCAGGCTCAGGGACCCTGGGTCCAAAGGAGGCACTCTGCTCCTGGTGCTGCTTTCTTGGTGGTATGAGATCCCCCACTCTCTGCTTGCTTTCCTTTCCTTTTATCTCTTGGGAGATAAAAGCTGGTACAGGCCACACCCTAGGGACACACCCTTTACCTTGGATCAGGGAGGTGACCTGAGTAAACATGGTGTTACAATCCCACCCTAATCCTCTCAACATAAGATTGCAATCACAAAATGGAGGACAACCACAGGTTACGGGAATCATGGCCTAACGAAGTTGATACACACATTTTTGGGGGGACATAATTCAATCCATGAAAACATCTTCAGACAAAAGAAAAAAACGAAAGAATTTGACACCAGCAGAACTTCACTACAAGAAATGGTACAAGTAGCTCTTCAAGCAGAAGGAAAAATGACCCCAGATGGACACTTGGATATACACAAAGGAACGGATTTCTCTCATCTTTTAACTTATCAAAACAATAGCAAAACTGGACAGTGGGTGGGAGAGAGATGCTGATGAAGAGTGAGCTAATAATATCAGGTGGACACTTGAGACTGTGTTGGCATCTCCTGTCTGGAGGGGGGATGGGAGGATAGAGAGAGTGGGAAGCTGGCAAAATTGTCACGAAAGGAGAGACTGGAAGGGCTGACTCATTAGGGGGAGAGCAAGTGGGAGTACGGAGTAAGATGTATGTAAACTTATATGTGACAGACTGACTTGAATTGTAAACGTTCACTTGAAGCTCAATAAAAGTTAATAAAAAAAACAATAGCAAAATACTGTGGGATTTATAGCCTATTTAGAAGTGAATTGTATGAGGAAATTAACATAAAGAACAAGAAGAGAGAAACGATAGTATATTGTTGTAAGATTCATCATAATAAAGGAATCAGTCTATTTTGAAATAACATTTCACAAAAAGAAGATACACAAACGGCCAATAGGCACATGAAACGATGTTCAAAATCATTAGTCATTAGGGAAATGCAAATGAAATCACAATGAGATACTACAAAACACTCACTTGAATGTATTAAATTAAAAAGAAGGAAAATAGCAAGTGTTGGCAAGGATGTGGAGAAATTAGAACCATTTTGCATTGCTGGTGGGAATGTAAAATGGTACAAGCACTGTGGAAAACAGTTTGGCAGTCCCTCAAAATATTAAAAATATGGTTACCATATAACCCAGCAATTTCACTTTTAGGTATTGACCCAACAGAAATTAAAATTAAAGAAAAAAATGTCCACAATTCCCCCACTCTAACACATTATTTTTCCTCTCTTCCAGGTCTCATTTTAATTGATATTACGTCAATTCCTGGAGCCTTCTTTTTTGCCAATCCCTTCAGTACAGCTTGGACCTCCTCCTTCAGTACCATTGTCTCTTGTCCATATGTTGCCTCTTGAAATGGTTGAATGTTGACCAATTGTCTTTGGTGTAGTGACTCTGTATTCCTTCTATCTTCTTTTGATGCTTCCTGCGTCGTTTAGTATTTTCCCCGTTGAATCCTTCGCCATTGCAACTCAAGGCTTGAATTTTAATTCAGTTCTTTCAGCTTGAGAAATGCCGAGCGTGTTCTTCCCTTTTGGTTTTCTACCTCCAGGTCTTTGCACATGTCATTGTAATGCTTCACTTTGTCTCCTCGAGCCGCCCTTTGAAATCTTCTATTCAACTCTTTTACTTCATCATTTCTTCCTTTTGCTTTAGCTACTTGACATTCAAGAGCAAGTTTCAGAGATCTTCCTTGTAGGTGTATGGATATTATCCTATCACTGACAGCATTGTACTTCAGGATAGACCTCGAGATGTTCTTTTTGACCATGAATGCAACAACATCGCTCTTCAATTTGACATTTCCGGAGTAGTACACCATATGACTCTCCAATTCAAAATGGCCAATACCAGTCCATTTCAGCTGACTAATGCCTAGGATATCAATGTTTATGCATTTTATTTCATTTTTGATGATTTCCAATTTTCCTAAATTCATACTTCGTACATTCCACATTCCAATTATTAACGGATGTTTGCAGCTGTTTTTTCTCATTTTGAGCCAAGCCACACCAGCAGATGAAGGTCCTGAAAGCTTGACTTCATCTGTGTCATTAAGGTCGACTCTACATTGAGGAGGCAACTCTTCCCCAGTCATCTTTTGAGTGTCTTCCAACCTGAGGTCCTCATTTTCTGACACTATATCAGACAATGTTCCACTGCTATTCATAAGGTTTATGGAAGCGCTCACTCTTCTATGCCAGGAAATCTGGAAGACAGCTACCTGGCCAATCGACTGGAAGAGATTCATATTTTTGCCTCTTCCCAAGAAAGGTTATTCAACTGAATGCAGAAATTATCTAACAGTAGCATCAATATCTAGTAAAATTTTGCTGAAAATAATTCAAAAGCAGCGGCAGCAGCAGTATATCGACACGAACTGCCAGAAATTCAGGCTGGATTCAGAAGAGGATGTGGAAAGAGGGAAATCACTGCTCATGTCAGATGGATCCTGGCTCAAAGCAGAGAATACCAGAAAGATGTTTACCTATGTTTTATTGACTATGCAAAGATATTCGACTGTGTGGATCATAACAAATTATGGATAACATTGCAAAGAATGGGAATTCCAGAACTCTTAATTGTGCTCATGAGGAACCTGTACACAGATTAAGAGGCAGTCATTCGAACAGAACAAGGGGATACTGCATGGTTTAAAGTTAGGAAAGGTGTGTGTCAGGGTTGTATTCTTTCACCATGCCTATTCAATCTGTATGCTGAGCAAATAATCCAAGAAGCTGGACTATATGAGGAAGAACAGGTGGGGCATCAAGATTGGAGGAAGACTCATTAACAACCTGTGTTATGCAGATGATACAACCTTGCTTGCAGAAAGTGAAGAGGACTTGAAGCACTTACTGATGAAGATCAAAGACCATAGTCTTCAGTATGGATTACACTTGAACATAAAGAGAACAAAAATCTTCACAACTGGACCAATAAGTAACATCATGATAAACGGAGAAACGATTGAAGTTGCCAAGAATTTCACTTTATTTGGATCCACAATCAACACCCATGGAAGCAGCAGTCAAGAAATCAAAGGATGTATTGCATTGGGCAAATCTGCTGCAAAAGACCTCTTTAAAGTGTTAAAAACCAAAGATGTCACTTTAAGGACTAAGGTGTGCCTGGCCCAAGCCATGGTGTTTTCAGTTAAAAAAAAAAATTTTTTTTTCATATGCATGAAAAAGATGGACGATGAATAAGAAAGGAGGAAGAAGAGTTGACGCCTTTGAATTGTGGTGTTGGTGAAGTATATTGAATATACCATGGACTGCCAGAAGAACAAACAAATCTGTCTTGGAAGAAGTACAGCCAGAATGCTCTAAGTCTCACATATTTTGGACGTGTCATCAGGAGGGATCCGTTCCTGGAGAAGGACATTATGCTTGGTAGAGGGTCAGCAAAGGAGAGGAAGACCGTCAACGAGATGGATTGACACAGTGGCTTCAAAAATGAGCTCAAACGTAGCAATGATTGTGAAGATGGCACAGGACCAGGAAGAGTTTCGTTCCATTGTACATAGGGTAGCTATGAGTCAGAACTGACTTGACGTCACCTAACAACAACATATATATTTAAAAGCTTTACTGATTTTGCTTCTCTAGAGAACCCAGTCTAAGACAGAGACGATTTAGGAAATTCTTGCAGTAGTCCAGATGAGAGCTTGGGTCATGGTAGGTGACCTTCGCTTGGACCATGGAGCTAGGAGTGGAGGTGTGTTTTTACATATCTGGACATATTTGGAAGGTAAAGCCCACAAGGTTCACTGGCAGGTGGGCTGTGAAGCATGGGAGAAATCGAGGAATCCCAGGGAGTAGAATGGAGTTGCCATGTCCTGAAATTAGGAGGACTGCAGAAGGAGAGATTTGAGGGAAAGGGGCATGAGTTCAGTTTGGGAAGTGTTAAGTTTGAGCTGTCAAATGGGCATTTGAATACATGCATCTGGAATAATCCTTTTGGCATGTCTTTCATCATTCTTTGAATACTGTGATGAATTCTATTTGCTAACGTTCTATTTAGAAATTTTTATTTGATTGGTCTGCGCTTTTTCTCTTTTCTTTTTATGCTATCATTCTGAGCCTTTCAAGCTCAAATAATGCTAAAGACCTTGATCCAATTGGTCTTGATTGGAGCCCAGGAATCTTCATTTTAAAGGTGCTCCATGGGATGCTGATGCAGGTGGTCCAGGAACCATTCTTTGGGAACCAATAAGCTTTCATGGTTCCAATGTCTTTCAGTATTATTCATTTAGCCAACTCCCTTTTTATTCTTGAGTCAATTTTGGCAATTTATATTTTTCTGTAAAACCATCCATTACATCCCAGATTGTCAAAATTTAGCATAGAATTTACATAATAATCTTATAATTAAAAAAAATCTCCGTATCAGAGATATCCTTTGACATCCTGAGTCATTTGTACTTGTGTGATCCTTATTTTGTCCTAATTATATTTGTAAGAGTTTAGTCAATTTTATCTGATGTTTTCAAAGCACCAACTTTTTCATTTCTATGGCATTTATAGATAAGGAGTGGGACCCTGGAAAATGAAATGAAGACTTCTGAAAGGTCATGGATACATGGATGAGACTGAGCATTTTAAACCCCCAAATCCCCCTAAACCTCTTTTTCTAACAGAGGTACCTCTTCCCTTCTGCCCTGCATTAAAGCCTTTCGATGGATGAACATTGGGCAATAGACTCACAGGCCGATGCCTATTCTCTTCAAGATCCCATCCCCACCATTTCTCATTGCCTCCAAACACATAATGAGAGTTTGATACTAACATAGGCTAGAGAGAGAGGTACAAGGCCTGTTCTGGGAGGAGATAGCCAGTATATCAAAACAGTTACAAGACCTGAGCAATCTGTGTTGACAGGACCCTGGCGAAAATATGAAGGAGTAAATTATAAATGGTGAGAGAGAGATAGAAAATAAGGCTCAAAAAGACTAAATTAATTGACATGGGTGCATTCACCTCTTTTGCAATGTTTAATATGTTGGCTTAAGCCCGTGGGGATAGTGTTTGTTATGAGTTTACAAGATTGGCTAATAAGAGCCTTGACTCAACTAATGTCATATAATAATGCTGGAACTACATTGAAATGCTGGGACTTCCCTGACATACTGTAGATTGAAAAAGTCCAAAAGCTCTAATTGATGGGTATGTTGGTTGGATCTACTATGTACAACCTGCTCAACCATCCATTAGCCGTACTACCCAATGACACAGGATATCTTGGAGGACAATACTTTCCCAAGTATTAAGAAATACATCGGTGGGAAATTATGGAAAGCCAAGGTAATGGTGGCAGCATAATCCAAATTTCCCAATACACCCTCTCCCCAAAACTTTAAAGAATAACAAGACTAAATCAAATCATACAAACCCTATACCTTCAGCAGAACTAGAAGGCAGAGAATTACGAACTTCAAATTAACTTTAAGTAGAAATATAAGCAAATTACAGCAAGTCTTCTCTCATGCTATGTTCACAGCCTACATGAAAAGTGAGACCGATCTGGAAAAATCTATGTGGATGATAGAAAGAAGGGAGCTGGCTATTGGCTGAAGAATGACGAAAAAAATCGCAAGGAAGATAAAGTTCACTCTAAGTGTGAAAATACTGAAGAAAGTGTCCTGCTTGGTCAGAGCACTGATTACAGGGAAGTGACTTAAAAAAAAAACACCTGAAACTCAAGGATACAGTCTGAAGGAGTTCAAAGAAAGGAAGGGAGAGGCCCTCTTAAAACTGCATGAATAAGGGAAAAAGAAGAGGGAGAAATTTAGGATCCTACAAAGTAAAAAAAAAAATCAAAGGACTCTAGTTATATACCCAAGAGAAATGAAAACATATGCCCATACAAAAACTTGGACACTGATGTTCATAGCAGGGTTATTCTTAATAAACCAAAAGGTAGAAGCAACCCAAATGCTGTCAACTGATGAATGAGTAAACACAATGTGACATATCCACACAATGGAGTATTATTAAGAATGAAGAACTGATACATGCTACAACATGGATGAATCTTAAAAACATTATGCTAAGTGAAAGAAGCCAGACACAAAAGGCCATGTATGGTATGATTTCATTTATTTGAAATATCCAGAATAAGCAAATCCATAGAAACAGAAAGCAGAGTAGTGGTTGCCAGGGACTGGGTGGAAAGGAGAATGGGGAAATGACTGTTCATAGGTATGGAATTTTTTGAGGGGGTGATGAAAATGTTCTGGAATTGATTGTGGGTATGGCTGAATAACTCTGTGAACATACTAAAAATCATCAAATCATACACTATAAATTGGTGAATTATATGATAAGTGAACTATATCTCAATAAAGCTGTTACCAAAAATAAATAAATAAAACAAAAACCTGTCTGCCTATCTCCACAACCTACTATGAATTCTCATATACTGGAAAAAAGAAGACAACAAAACTGTCTGTGACAATGACCAAATATCAGGTTTAATAGAAGAGACTTCAAAGTAGCCATTATAAATATGCTCACAGAACAAAAAGAAAGCATGCTTTAAAAAAATAAAGTGTGATGATAATGTCATATCAAATAGAGGATATCGATAAAGGAATAGAAATTATAAAAAAATAATGAAATGGAAATTATGGAGATGAAATGCACAATAACTAAAATTAAAACGTCACTAGAGGTGCTCAATAGCAGATTTGAACTTGTAGATGAAAGAATAAACAAACTTGAAGATAATGTAATAAAGATTATGAAGTCAAAGAACACAGAAGACAAGAATGTGTCTGTCAGTTTGTTGTACTGTGGTGGTTAACATGTTGCTGTGATGCTGGAAGCTATGCCACCAGTATTTCAAATACCAGCAGGGTCAACTTTGGTGGACAGGTTTCAGTGGAGCTTCCAGACTAAGACAGACCAGGAGGAAGGACCTGGTGGACTACTTCTGACAAAAATTGGCCAGTGAAAACTTTATGAATAGCAGTGGAACGTTGTCTGATATAGTGCCAGAAGATGAGACCCTCAGGTTGGAAGGCACTTAAAATACAATTGGGAAAGAGCTGCCTCTTCAAAGTAGAGTCATCCTTAATGATGTGGATGGAGACAAGCTTTCGAGATCTTCATCTGCTGATGCGGCATGACTCAAAATGAGAAGAAACAGTCGCAACCATTAATTAATAATTGGAACGTGGAATGTACCAAGTATAAATCTAGGAAAATTGGAAGCTGTCAAAAATGAAACAGAGAGCATAAAAATCGATATCCTAGGCATTAATGAGCAGAAATGGACTGATATTGGCCATTTTAAATCAGACAACCATATGGTGTACTATGCCGGGAATGACAAATTGAAGAGGAATGGCACCTTACTCATCATCAAAAAGAACATTTCAATATCTGTCCTGAAGTACAATGCTGTCAGTGACAGCAAAATATCTATATGCCTGCAAGGAAGACCAATTAATATGACCATTATACAAACTTATGCGTCAACCATTAATGCCAAAAATGAGGAAATTGAAGATTTTTACCAACTTCTACAGCCTGAAATTCATCAAACATGCAACCAAGAAGCATTTATAATTGCTGCTGATTGGAATGTGAAAGTTGGAAACAAAGAAGAAGGATCTGTAGTTGGAAAATATGGCCTTGGCAATAGAAACAATGCCAGAGGTTGCATGATAGAATTTTGCAAGACCAATGACTTATTCATTGCAAATACCTTTTTTCAACAACGTAAATGGTGATTATACATGTGGACCTCACTGGATGGAAAGCACAGGAATCAAATCAACTGCATCTACAGAAAGAGACAACAGGGAAGCTCTGTATCATCATCAAAACAAGACCGGGGGCCAACTGTGGAACAGACCAGCAATTGCACATAGGCAAGTTCAAGATGAAGCTGAAGAAAATTACAGCAAGTCCACGAGAATCAAAATATGGCCTTGAGTATATCTCACCTGAATTTGGAGACCATTGTCAGACTAGGATAAAAAAATGTTACACTATGCTGTCTATACGATACACACTTTAGTTTCAAAGATGTAGGTAGATTGACAGTAAAAGGATAGGAAAAACTGTATCATGCAAACAGCAAGCACAAGAAAGCTGGAGTGGCTATACTAATATCAGAAAAATAGACTTTAAACAAAAAAAGTTACTAGAGATAAAGAGGAAAATTTCATAATGATAATAGGATTAATCATCATGGAAATATAACAATTATAAACACGTATGGATCTAATAACAGAGCAGCAGTAAAATACATGAAGCAAAAACTGACAGAATCGAAGGGAACAATATATAATTCAACAATAACTGGAAATTTTCAATAGCCCACTTTAATAATACATATATCTGGACAGAAGATCAACAAGGAAATAGAAGGCTTGAGCAATGGTATAAATCAACTAGACCTAACAGACACCTATAGAACACTCTACCCACAAACAACAGAATATACATTTTTCTCAAGTGCACGTGAAACATTCTCCAGAATAGACCACACTAGCCATAAAACAAACCTCAATACATTTAAAAGGGTAAAAATAATACAAAGTTTATTTTCTGACCACAGTGAAATGAAATTAGAAATTAATAGCAGGAAAAAATTGAGGAAATTCATAAATACATGGAAATTAAACATCAGACTCCAAAATAACTAACTGGTCAAAAAAGAAATCATAAAATACTTTGAGATAAATGAAAATGAAGATACAACGTACCAAAACTTACAGGATGCAGCTAAAGCAGTTCTTAAAGGGAAATTTATAGCTGTAAGTGCTTATATTCAGAAAGGTCTCAAATCAATAACCTAATCTTCCACCTCGAGACACTGGAAAAAGAAGAGCAGACTAAACTGAATGCAAGCAAAAGGAAGGAAATAGTAAAAGTTACAGCAGAAATTAATGAAATAGAGAATAGGAAAACAATAGAGAAAAAGCAATGAAACCAAAGCTGATTCTTTAAAAAGATTAACAAAATTGACCAACCTTTTGATAGATTGACCAATACATTTAGAAAAAAAAAGAAAGAAGGCTCAAATTACTAGAGTCAGAAACGAAAGAGTAGGCATTACTACCCACTTTACAGGATTCTAAAGGAATACTATGAACAATCATACACTAACAAATTAGATAACTTAGATAAAAATAGATAAATTCCTAGAAAAATACAAACTACCAAAACTGACTCAAGAAGAAATAATCTGAATAAACTTATAACAAGTGAATAGATTGAACTAGTAATTAAAAAAAAAAAGACGCGCAAAGAAAATCCCTTGCCCCTGTGGCTTCACCACTAAATCCTATCAAACATTTAAAGACGAACTAATACTAATTCTTCGCAAACTCTTCCAAAAAATAAAAGAGGAGGGAGTATATCCCAGCTCATCTTATGAGGCCAGTATCACCTTGATACCAAAGACATCACAAGAAAACTACAGACCAATATCTCTAATGAATATGGACACAAAATTCCTCAACAAAATGCTATCAAACTGAATCCAGCAATGTATAAAAAGAATTATACAACACGACCAAAGAACTGGAATTGTAGAAGAGGGACTGCCCAGTGGAAGCACAGACAGGGCTGCCCATCAGGAACCAGAAGAGACATGACCATTGACAGAGATGCCACCCAAAGCAGAGAGAGAGAGGGAGAAAATACCGTGGTTTCTTCCTTCCTCTTGCTCTTCAATATCACACCAGTTCCTCCCACTGGCCAAACCTAACTGAAAGCCAATGGATATGGGAGCCTGAGAGATGTAATTTGCAGATGCCACCCTCTGCTGATTCCAAGCAGAGCAAGGGAAGGGCAGAGAATGAATTTGAGATCAACCAGGCAAATGACCAGCAAAGATTTATTGAATTAGTCACAAAAAGCACTAACTATAAAAGATAATTTTACCCTAGGAGCCCTAATACAGGGCATAAACAGAATACAAAACATTACCAAAAATGATGAAGAGAAACCAGATAACTGGCAGCTCCTAAAAATCAAACACCTATGCTCATCTAAAGACTTCACCAAAAGAGTAAAAAGACCACCTACAGACTGGGAAAGAATATTCAGCTATGACATCTCAGACCAGCGCCTGATCTCTAAAATCTACATGATTCTCTCAAAACTCAACCACAAAAAGACAAACAACCCAACCAAGAAGTGGGCAAAGGAGATGAACACACACTTCACTAAAGAAGATATTCAGGCAGCCAACAGACACATGAGAAAATGCTCTCGATCATTAGCCATTAGAGAAATGCAAACTAAAACTACGATGAGATTCCATCTCACACCAACTAGACTGGCATTAATCCAAAAAACACAAAATAATAAATGTTGGAGAGGCTGCAGAGAGATTGGAACTCTCATACACTGCTGGTGGGATTGTAAAATGGTACAACCACTTTGGAAATCTATCTGGCGTTATCTTAAACAGTTAGAAATAGAACTACCATACAACCCAGAAATCCCACTCCTCGGAATATACCCTAGAGATACAAGAGCCTTCACACAAACAGATATATGCACACCCATGTTTGTTGCAGCTCTGTTTACAATAGCAAAAAGCTGGAAGCAACCAAGGTGTCTGTCAACAGATGAATGGGTAAATAAATTGTGGTATATTCACACAATGGAATACTACGCATTGATAAAGAACAGTGAGGAATCTGTGAAACATTTCATAACATGGAGGAATCTGGAAGGCATTATGCTGAGCGAAATGAGTCAGTTGCAAAAGGACAAATATTGTATAAGACCACTATTATAAGATCTTGAGAAATAGAAAAAAACGGAGAAGAACACATACTTTTGTGGTTACAAAGGGGGGAGGGAGGGAGAGGGTTTATTATTGATCAATTAGTACATAAGAACTGCTTTGGGTGAAGGGAAAGACAACACTCAATACAAGGAAGGTCAGTCTAATTGGACTGGACTAAAAGCAAAGAGGTTTCCGGGATAAAATGAAAGCTTCAAAGGTCAGCGGAGCAGGGGCTGGGGTCTGGGGAACATGGTTTGAGGGGACTTCTAAGTCAATGGCAAAACAATTCTATTATGAAAGCATTCTGCATCCCACTTTGAAATGTGGCGCCTGGGGTCCTAAATGCCAACAAGCGGCCATCTAAGATACATCAGTTGGTCTCAACCCACCTGGAGCAAAGGAGAATGAAGAACACCAAGGTCACACGACAACTAAGAACCCAAGAGACAGAAAGGGCCACATGAACCAGAGACCTACATTATCCTGAGACCAGAAGAACTAGTTGGTGCCCGGCCACAATCGATGTCTGCCCTGTCAGGGAGCACAACAGACAACTCCTGAGGGAGCAGGAGACCAATGGGATACAGACCCCAAATTCTCATAAAAAGACCATACTTAATGGTATGACTGCGACTAGAGGAATCCCGGAGGCAATGATCCCCAGACCTTCTGATGGCACAGGACAGGAACCATCCCCGAAGACAAGTCATCAGGCATGAAAAGGACTGGTCAGCAGGGGGGAGAGAGATGCTGAAGAAAAGTGAGCTAATTAAATCAGGTGGACACTGGAGAGTGTGTTGGCAACTCTTGACTGGAGGGGGGATGGGAAGATAGAGAGAGAGGGAAGACGGCAAAATTGGCACTAAATGAGAGACTGAAAGGGCTGACTCAATAGGGGGAGAGCAAGTGGGAGAAGGGAGTAAGATGTATGTAAACTTACATGTGACAGACTGATTGGAATGGTAAATGTTCACTTGAAGCTTAATAAAAATTAATTAAAAAAAAAGATAATTTTACTGCATGAAAAAACAGAATGTTTGCTCATCAGAATCACCTTAAAGAAAATGAAAAGACAGGCCACAAACTGGGATAAGATATTTGGCAACACATATGATTATGTGTTAAATATGATTACTATATAAAGAACTACAAATCAATAATAAGAAAAAACAAACAACTCAACAGGAAATTAGGCAGAAGACAGGAACAGACATTTCATAGAAGAGGAAAGGCATATGGCCAATAACCATAGGAACAGATGCTCAACCTCATTAGCAATCAGGAAAATGAAAATCAAAACTACAGTGAGATGCCATTTTACACCCATTCAATTGGCAAAAATTGGGAGTTCCGACAAGTGTTGGAGAGGATGAGGAACAACAGAATCTTTTCTACTTTGGTGATGGAGTGAAAATTGGCACTACCACGTTGCCAAACAATTGGGCATAATATTGTGAAGTTGAATGTTTGTAAACCCTATGAGGCAGCGATTCCGCTTCTAGTTACAATAGGAGACATGTATAATAATGCTCGCAGCAACACTGCTTGCAATAGCAAAAGACAAGGAAAACCTAAATTACTATCAACAGGAGAATGGACAAATACATTGTTCAAAAGTGAAAATGAATGAAATACAGCCTCAAAAACCAACATGGAAAAATCTTAGTAACATAATCTCGGGGGAAAAAAGCAAGCCCAAGAAGGCTACATGAAGTATGATCCTCTTTTTATAAAGTTCAAAAAGAAGTAAAACTAGACAACTTCTGGTAGAGGTATATACCAAACCAAAACCAAACCCGTTGCCATCGAGTCGATTCCGACTCATAGCGACCCTATATACGTGATAAAAATTACACACATAAACATTTTAAATCATTTTAATTATATTTATAAATTCAAATTTGAGGCTAGTGGTTCCTTTGGGGTTGAGTGGGAGACAGGGGATGGCAGGGGGAATGAGCACATAGGCAAATATCAGATATGAGTAAATTTTAATACTCAAGTTTGATAGAGGGATCACAGATGTTCTGTATATTAATCGTGTCGTTGTTATGTGCCGACAAGCCAGTTCCAGCTCAACAACTTCATGTATAACAGAACGAAACACCGTCCAGTCCTGTGCCATCCCCACAATAGGAGGTATGTTTTCGCCCATTGCTGTAGCCACTGTGTCATCTCATTGAGGGTTGTTATGGATTGAATTGTGTCCCCCCAAAATCTGTGTTGTAAATTCTAACCTCTGCCTGTGGCTCTACTCCCACTTGTGAATGGGTTGGGTTGGTTACGTCAATGAGGCAGGATCAGTGTAGGATGTATCTTGAGTCAATCTCTTCTAAGATATAAAGCAGGTTAAACAGGCAAGCAAGTAGAGATGGGGGAGAAGAGAGGCCAAGGCACATGAAGGCCGCCCAGAAGCAGAAGTTCAAAGAGACAAGGACCTTCCTCCAGAGCCGACAGAGAGAGAGAGAGAGAGCCTTCCCCTAGAGCCGACACCCCTGAATTTGGACTTCTAGCCTCCTAAACTGTGATGAAATAAATTTCTGTTTGTTAAAGCCACGCACTTGTGGCATTTCTGTTATGGCAGCATTAGATACCCAACACAAGGGTCTTCCTCTTTTTTGCCGACCCTCTACTTTATCAAGCATGATATCCTTCTCCAGGGATTGGTCCCTCCTGATAACGTGTCCAAAGCAAGTGAGATGAAGTGGTGGTTACATTAATTAAATAATTAAAATGAATAAAGTAAGGCCATGCAAAAACCAGTCATGATAGCACATTATAAACCAAGAGTTATGGATAATCCAATCCTTTGTAAGTGAGGTCCCAAGGAAAATAAAAAGAATTTGTAAACATTTCTGGCTAAGCACAGCAGATTGGACAGATGAGTTTATCTCTGCTCCTTCCTGAATCCCCACTCAAATTGACTATACAGTGATTTTTTTTTATAAGTACTACAAGCTCACAATGGCCGAAAGGGCAAAAGAAAAGATTTCCAAAATAAAAATATTTGGAGATATCAAGTAGGCAGTTGCAGTTCAAGGAAGAGGTCTGAGTCAGAGTCTTTCTCAAATGTCTCCTTCTCCATGAGGCCTTCCCTGACCACCCTGTTTAGAGATGTAGCCCAACAGTGCTTTATATAGCACTTGTCATCTTCCAATATACTATATACTGTATACATTTATCTTGTTTGTTGCCTGTTTTCTCCTTCCCACTAGAACGTTAGCTCCAGGAGGGCAGCAATTTTTGTCCTGCACAATGCCTGGAACTTCCAAAAAACCCATTGCCATCCATTTGATTCTGACTCATAGCTACCCTATAGGACTGAGTAGAACTGCCCCCACAGGGTTTCCAAGGCTGTAGTCTTTATGGAAGCAGACTGGCACATCTTTCTCCCGAAGAGTGGCTGGTGAGATTGAACTGACAACCTTTCGGTTAGCAGCCAAGCACTTAACCACTACACCACCAGGGCTTCTTGCCTTTAATAAGTATTTATTGACTGAATGGATGAGTGGGATTACTAAAACAAGAGCATAAATAGAACTCAGCAAATACAACAGAAAAAGTATTCAACAGTCTAATGGGGAAAATTTTCAAAATAAAGCAAGACCTAAATCAGCAGAACAGAAAAGCATGCCACATACCAAGAAAAAATGGATATAGAATCATTAACCTGAAGACACGTCCTGGTTTAATTATTTAACTTTTGGTATAATGAGAGAATTCTTCAGAGAGTCAAGCAGAAAGAGCAAGTCACCAAAGGGAATAAAAACCAGACTGCCCTTGTACTTCTCCATAGAAACTATCAGTGCCGGAAGCCAGTAGAGAAATGTCTACAAAGTTCAGAGGGAAAGAAAGTATCACCGAAGAATATTATGCCCAGCCAATTTAATATTCAAGGATAAAGAATATTTGCAAAGAAGAAAGACTCAGGGAATTGAGCATCCTTTAGCCCCTATGGAAAAAACTACCCCATGAGAAAAATTCTACCAGCCAAGGGATAGATTCAGAACTCAGAAATAGAGAAGCTGTGGGCATTGAATCCTTTAAAATAGAGAACTAAGTAGACTCCATGGCTTCTAACAACAAAAACACAAAGGCTTACTGTAGAACCTCTGCTAAATTACCAGGGCGTCACACCGCCGCAGAGCAGAATACATTATAACCATTGATAAAGTCAAATCAGTAAAACCAAAAAAAAAAAAAAAAAACTAGGAGGTGGGTGAACAATGGCCAAATGTACAAGTGCTAACCCCATCTTTAGTTGCTCAGAGTCAATTTATAATGTCTCTTGTTTTTAGGTGCCCTTGAGTCTCTTCTAACTCGTAGTAGCCCTATGTACAACAAAACAAAACACTGCCCTGTCCTGCGTCATCCTCACAATGAGCCCATTGCTGCAGCCACTGTGTCAATCCATCTCATTGAAGGTTTTCCTCTTTTGTGCTGACGCTCTACTTTATCAAGCATGTTGTCCTTCTCCAGGGACTGATCCCCCCTGATAACATGTCCAAAGTAGGTGAGACGAAGTCTCAACATCCTTACTTCTAAGGATTATTCTGGTATACTTCTTCCAAGACAGGTTTGTTTGTTCTTCTGGCAGTCCACGGTATAGTCAATATTCTTCGCCAACATCATAATTCAAAGCCGTCATCATTTATTTGGTCCTCCTTATTCATTGCCCAGCTTTTGCATGTGTATGAGGGAGTTGAAAATACCATGGCTGGGGTCAGGCGCATCTTAGTCCTCAAAGTCACACCTTTGCTTTACAACACTTCAAAGAAGTCTTTTGCGCAGATTTGCCCAATGCAATACTTCCTTTGATTTCTTGACTGCTGCTTCCATGGATGTTGATTGTGGATCCAAGCAAAATGAAATCCTTGACAACTTCAATCTTTTCTCCGTTCATCATTATATTGTTTATTGGTCCAGTTGCGAGGATTCTTGTTTTCTTTATGCTGAGATGTAATCCATACTGAAGGCTGTGGCCTTTGATCTTCATCAGCAAGTGCTTCAAGTCCTCTTCAGTTTCAGCAAGCAAGGTTGTGTCATCTGCATAACACAGGTTGTTGATGAGTATTTCTCCAATCCTGATGCTGTGTTCTTCTTCATATAGTCCAGCTTCTTGGATGATTTGCTTAGCATGTTGTTGTTGTTGTTTTTAAAAAAAAAATAGGTGCCATCAAATCAGTTCCAAACAAATAGTGACCCTATGCACAACAGAACGAAACACTGCACCACCTTCACAATTGTTAACCCTGAGCCCATTGTTCCAGCCACTGTGTCAGTCCATCTCCTTGAGGGTCTTCCTCTTTTTCACTGACCCTCCGCTTTACCAGCTTCTTGGAGTATTTGCTCAACATACAGATTGTACAGGTATGGTGAAAGGATACAAACCTGATGCACACCTTTCCTGACTTTAAACCATGTGATATCCCCTTGTTCCGTTTGAACAACTGCCTCTTGATCCATGTACAGACTCCTCATGATCACAATTAAATGTTTCGGAATTCCCATTCTCCTCAATCTTATCCATAATTTGTCATGATTCACACAGTCAAATGCCTTAGCATAGTCAATAAAACACAGGTAAACATCTTTCCAGCATTCTCTGCTTTCAGCCAAGATCCATCTCACATCAGCAATTATATCCCTGGTTCCACATCCTCTTCTAAATCCGGCTTGAATTTCTGACAGTTCCCTGCCAATATGCTGCTTGCAGCCACTTTCGAATGATCTTCAGCAAAGCTTTGCTTCCATGTGATATTAGTGATATGGTTCTATAATTTCCACATTCAGTTGGATCACCTTTCTTGGAAATAGGCATAAATATAAATCTCTTCCCGTCAGTTGGCCAGGAAGCTGTCTTCCAAATTTCTTGGCATAGACAAATGAGCACTCCCAGTGCTGCATCTGTTTGTTGAAACATCTCAATTGGTATTCCGTCAGTTCTGGATCCTTGTTTTTCGCCAACGTCTTCAGCGCAGCTTGGACCTCTTTCTTCAGTACCATCAGTTCCTGATCATATGTTAGCTCCTGAAGTGGTTGAACGTCGACCAATTCTTTTTGGTATACTGACTCCATGTATTCTTCCCATCTTCTTTTGATGCTTCCTGCATTGTTTAATATTTTCCAAGTAGAATCCTTCAATACTGCAACTCGAGGCTTGAATTTATTTGTCAGTTCTTTCAGCTTGAGAAATGCCAAGGTTGTTCTGCCGTTTTGGTTTTCTATCTCCAGCTCTTTGCGCATGTCATTATAATACTTTGTCTTCTCAAGCCACCCTTTGAAATCTTCTGTTCAGTTCTTTGACTTCATCATTTCTTCCGTTTGCTTTAGCTACTTGAAGTTCAAGAGCAAGTTTCAGGGTCTCTTCTGACATTGATTTTGGTCTTTTCTTTCTTTCCTGTCCTTTTAATGACCTCTTGCTTTCTTCACATATGATGTCCTTCCACAACTCGTCTGGTCTTCGATCGTTAGTGTTCAACGTGTCAAATCTATTCTTGAGGTGGTCTCTAAATTCAGGTGGGATGTGCTCAAGGTAGTATTTTGGTTCTCGTGGACTTGTTCTAATTTTCTTCAGTTTCAACTTGAACTTGCGTATGAACATTGATGGTCTGTTCCACAGTTGACCCCTGGCCTTGTTCTGACTGATAATATTGAGCTTTTTCATCCTCTCTTTCCACAGATGTAGTTGAATTGATTCCTGTATATTACATCTGGCAAGGCACACGTGTTTAGTCACCATTTATGTTGGTGAAAAAACATTTGCAATGAAGAAGCCGTTGGTCTTGCAAAATTCTATCATCCAACCTCCAACATCATTTCTATCACCAAGGCCATATTTTCCAACTACTGATCCCTTCTTTGTGTCCAACTTTCACATTCCAATCACCAATAATTATCAATGCATCCTGATTGCATGTTCGATCAATTTCAGACTGCAGAAGTTGATAAAAATCTTCAGTTTCTTCATCTGTGGCCTTAGTGGTTGGTGCGTAAATTTGAATAATAGTCGTATTAACTGGTTTTCTTGTAGGCGTATGCATATTTTCCTGTCAGTGACAGCATTGTACTTCAGGATAGATTTTGAAATGTTCTTTTTGACAAATGAAGGTCCCGAAAGCTTGACTCCACCCACATCATTCAGGTCAACTCTACTTTGAGGAGGCAACTCTTCCCCAGTCACCTTTTGAGTACCTTCCAACCTGAGGTGCTCATCTTCTAGTACTATATCAGACAATGTTCCACTTGTATTCTTAAGGTTTTCACTGGCTAATTCTTTTCAGAAGTAAACTGCCAGGTCCTTCCTAGTCTGTCTTAGTCTGGAAGCTCAGATGAAACCTGTCTGCCATGGGTGACCCTGCTGGTGTCTGAATACCAGTGGCATAGCTTCCAACGTCATAGCAACACACAAGCACCCACGGTACGACAAACTGACAGACACGTGGGGGTGAATGCCTTTACATAATCAATAATACACATCTTTCTGGTATTCTCTGCTTTCAGTCAAGATCCATCTGACATCAGCGATGATATTACTCTTTCCACATCCTCTTCTGAATCCGGCTTGAATTTCTGACAGTTCCCTGTGGATGTACCGCTGTAACCGGTTTTGAATGATCTTCAGCAAAATTTTACTAGTGTGTGGTATCAGTGATATTGTTCAATAATTTCCACATTCGGTTTGATCACCTTCTTTGGAATTGGCACAAATATGGATCTTTTCCAGTAGGTTGGCCAGGTAGCTGTCTTCCAAATTTCTTGGCATAGACGAGTGAGCACTTCCAGTGCTGCATCTGCTTGTTGAAACAACTCCATTGGCATTCCGTCGATTCCTGAAGACTTGTTTTTCGCCAATGTCTTCAGTGCCATTTGGACTTCTTCTTTCAGTACCATCAGTTTTTTTGTTTTTTTTTTTATCATATGCTACCTCCTGAAATCGTTCAACATTGACCAATACTTTTTGGTATAGTGACTCTGTGTATTCCTTCCATCCTCTTTTGATGCTTTCTTCTTCATTTAATATTTTCCAGGTAGAATCCTTCAATATAGCAACTTGAGGCTTGAATTTTTTCTTCAGTTCTTTAAGCTTGAGAAATGCAGATCGTGTTTTTCCCTTATGGTTTTCTGATTCCAGGTTTTTGCACATTTCATAATTATACTTTACTTTGTCTTCTCAAGCCACCCTTTGAAATATTCTGTTCAGCTCTTTTACTTCATCATTTCTTCTGTTCTCTTTAGCTACTCTATGTTCAAGAGCAATTTTCAGAGTCTTTTCTGACATCAATTTTGGTTTTCTCTTTCTTTTCCATCTTTTTAATGACCTCTTGCTTTCCTCATGTATAATGTCTGTTATGGATTGAATTATGTCCTCCCCAAAGTGTATGCCAAGTTGGTTAGGCCATGATTCTTAGTATTGTGTGATTGTCCACCATTTTGTCATCTGATGTGATTTTCCTATGTGTTGTAAATCCTGCTTCTATGATGTTAATGAAGCAGGATTAGAGGCAGTTAAGTTAATGAGGCAGAACTAAGGTACAAAATTTAGGTTGTATCTTGAATCAATCTCTTTTGAGATATAAAAGAGAGAAGCAAACAGAGAGACAGGGGACTTCAGAGCACCAAGAAAGTAGTGCCAGGAGAAGAGTGCATACTTTGTACGAGGAGTCGTTGCACTGAGAAGCTCCTAGACCAGGGGAAGATTGATGACAAGCACCTTCCTTCCTCCAGAGCCAACACAGAGAGAAAGCCTTCCACCTGGAGCTGGCACCCTGAATTCAGACTTCTATCATCCTAGATTGTGAGAGCATAAATGTCTCTTTGTTAAAGCCATCCTCTTGTGGTATTCTTGTTATAGCAGCACTAGATAACTAAGACAATGTCCTTGATATCTTTCCACAATTTGTGTGGTCTTTGGTCGTTAGTGTCCAATGCTTCAAATCTATTCTTGAAATAGTCTCCAAATTCAGGTGGGATATACCCAAGGTTGTATTTTGTCTCTCGTAGACTTGCTCTAATTTTTTTCAGCTTCATCTTGAACTTGCATATGAGCAACTGATCGTCTGTTCTATAGTCTGCCCCTGGCCTTGTTCTGACTGATGATGTTGAGCTTCTCCATCGTCTCTTTCCACAGATGTCATCAATTTGATTCCTGTGTATTCCATCTGGGAAGATCCACGTGTAGAGTCACCTTTTTTGTTGTTAAAAAAAAAGTATTTGCAATGAATAAGTCTTTGGTCTTGCAAAATTCTATCATGCAGTCTCCAGCATCATTTCTATCACTGAGGCCGTAATTTCCAACTACTGATCCTTCTTCTTTGTTTCCAACTTTCACATTCCGATCACCAGTAAATATCTGTGCATCTTGTTTGCATGTTTGATCAATTCCTAACTGCAGAAGTAAGTAAAAAACTTCAACGTCTTCATTCCTGGCATTAGTGGTTGGTGAGTAAATCTGAGTAATAGTCATTGTGTTATGCTGGGTTCTGTAGATAAACAAAACCAGTAAAGTGTATAAATATATATGGAGAGAGATTTATATTAAGGAAAGGGCTCACGTGATTGTAGAAGCTAGAATGTCCCAAGTCTATAGATCAGGATAAAGGCTTCTCTGGATTCATGTAGCTGCGAACCCAGGATTGATAGGTCGGAAGACAGGCATCCCCTTCACAGGCTGTGAAGATTGACGAATCCCCAGATCAGCAGATAAGCTGATAGCTCAAGTCCCAAGAGCTGGAGGTCAGATGAACAGGAGGTGGCCTCAGGTTCCAGAGGGAGCAAAAAGCTAGAACATCCGCCCATATTCGAGTGCAGGCCACACCCCCAAGGAAACTCCCCTTCAACTTATTGGCTACCCACAGCAGATTCCATCATGCAAGTGATCACATATAAACACTGAGAATCATGGCCCAGCCAAGTCGACACACAATCTCAACCATCACAGTCATACTAACTGGTCTTTCTTGTAGGCATATGGATATTATCCTATTACTCACAGCTTTGTACTTCAGGATGAATCTTAAAATATTCTTTTTGATGATGAATGTGATGACATTCCTCTTCAATTTATGATTCCTGGCATAGTAGACCACTTGACTTTCTGATTCAAAATGGCCAGTACCCATCCATTTCAGCTCACTAATGCCTAGGATATTGATTTTTATATGTTTCGTTTCATTTTTGACTACTTCCAATTTTCCTAGAGTCATACTTCATACATTCCAAATTCCGATTATTAACAGATGTTTACAGCTGGTTCTTCTCATTTTGAGTCATGCCACATCTGCAAATGAAGGTCCTGAAAGCTTGACTCCATCCATGTCATTAAGGCCAAGTCTACTTTGAGGAGGCAGCTCTTCCCCAGTTGTATCTCGGCTGCCTTCCAACCTGAGGGGCTCATCTTTTGGCGCTATGTCAGACAATGTTCCCTGCTATTCATAAAGCTTATGGAAGCACTCACTCATCTATGGGTCAGCAAGCCCCATCACAGCCATCTCATGTCTTCTCTTGGTTTCTGCCCCCTCAAGCCATTATGGCTTTTGCTACTGCTATGCCGCCATCTCTAGCTGTCTTCGGTGTTACAGCTCCTCTCCCCCCCCCCGCCCATGTCTTCCTTTAAGCCTAGCAGGATGGCAAAACTGACCAATCCCCTCATTAGGATTTCATACACCTTATTTGCATTAGCAGCAATCTGTCCAATCCCCTTGATGGGCCACAAGTGGCTTATTTGCATATTCCCACTCAATCATTTTGTGGGCAAAGACTATGGCTAGAAGGGCCATATTAAGTAATCCACTGCAGCACAGTCACATAGGTAAGGGAGCACCCATATGGGTGACCTTAGCTACTCAGTTTCCAGCCCCTCCAGAGGCCAACGGGGTACAGCCTGGCTCAGCACCATCAGTCACATCATAGCATAAACTAGCTGGTAAAGCTGATAAAGTATGGCCCAAGGCCCTAGGCATACAAAAACACCCTCATCAAGTAGGATAATCCAAGGACTCAGAGGTTATCACCCAGGAGGTCAAGGGCCAGACCTTTCTTCAGAATGTACAGGTGTTGAGCAACCCAAGCCTGCATGATCTCATTCTTCAGCAGGCTGAAATGGTCTTCTTCACAGCATTGTGGCCTGAGGGTTCTGAGAGGATAAAATGGGAGCTACAAGGCCTCCTAAGACCTGGCCTCAGAAGTTACCCAGTGTAACTGCAGATGCATTTTACTGGTCAAAGCAAGTCACACACCCAGCCCAGAGCCAAAGGGATGGAAAAATTGATTCCACCTCTTGATGAAAGAGGAGCAATATCACATTGCAAAGGAGGACAACACTGAAAAAAAAAAGATTTGACTCATAGTGACTCTATAGGACAGAACAGAACTGCCCCATGGGATTTCCAAGGAGTGGTTGGTGGGTTCGAACTGCCAACCTTTTGGTTAGCAGCCATATACTTCATTGGAGACTCTATTATAACAATCTACTACACTTCAAGGCTTTTAAATTTTTTACTACTATAAGTAAGGCCATGATCATCCTTGTTCAATAATTTTTGCAGCTTTTAATGCATTTTCCTGTTTAAATTTATAGTGAAATATTCCATACATATAAAAAGGGATAAAAAGGTACGAAATAAATATAAAAAACTAGGTGTGCCAGATTTAAAGATGTGGAGTCTTACAACTGTGTAGATGTTTCTTTTGCAATTGTAGGTTTTATGTCTGTAGGAAATAGTGCAACTGTATCTACTCTCTAATAGAGGTGTCACTTTCTGCCACTTTAATACATTTACTTTGTACTTTGTGCATTTCTGGATGTCAGCAGTTCAAGAATCCAAAATGGAAAATCTGTCAATTTCCTGAATTTTTTTTTACTTGGATAAGTAGTCAGAAGAGAAATTGAAAAGAAAAAAAATTGTTTTTACCTTAATAGAAACATGTTTTTGAATTGCCCATATTTTTCAAAGCACTATGGGAGTTTGCTTTAGATTAAAAAAAATCATCTGAATTATTTAAAAGTTTAAGAAAGAATAATAGGATGGTATTCAGTTATCTTTTTGCACATGTCTCAATTGCTTTCTTAGGGTACACCCCGAGAACAGAGGACATGTACTTTTTAAAATTTTATGCATGCTGCTAAATTGCCCTCCAGACATGCTATACTAGTTTACACTCCCCCATCCTTGCCAACACTGAGTATTATCATTTTTCTTAACTTTTGTTAACTCAATAGGTTGTTTTTTATTCTGTATTTCTTTGATTATTTGGACTTTTTTCATATATTTAATGGTCATTTGCATTCCTTATTTTTGTGAATTTTCATTTAATAACATTTTCTCACTTTTAATTGTGGTATTTGTCTTTTTCTTGTTGATAGTAGGAGCTCTTTTTATATTAAGGATATGAACTGATTACCTGTCCATTCAGGACATGAAGATGCATGATCTTATTTTATCCTCACAAGTCTCAGGTGAGGAAGGTATGATAGGGTTATTATTAACTCTATTTTATAGATTTGTAAACTGTGGCTCAGAAAAGTGTGTACCTATAGGGGCATAGTTATTGGGAAAGCTGAGGGCAGAACTTGGGCTTCTGTCTCCCAGTCAGGACTCGCCTCAGCACCACAGGGGTTGAAGAAAGTGGTTTGCAAGGCCCTCTTCCAGCACTGACATTCTGGAAGGAGCAATGACCTTCATAAGACTGTGATTTCAAGGTTGGAGCTTAGCCCAACAACCAAGTCCGCTCAGCAGAACATGAACAACATCATTCCAGAGGCACCAGCACATTCTGGGCTGTCCACTTTCACTGGCCACAGTAGCAGATTGCAGGTTTTAGGAAATAAGCTGACTGACTGAAGGTCAAGCCTTGTCAAACGAAAGCAGGAAAGACCTATCATTCCCTCCCTCCCTCAGGCAACTTCACTGGGGCTAAGTGTGCTTTCTGCCTGGCTTGCAGAGGTCAAAGGGTTTGTAGAAGTCCATTTATCTTTACCTTTCTCAAGTGACTGTGGTTAACTTGTCACCAGGGCGGAAGACACTGTTCTACCCGACCAGGTCACCAACAGCATGCGGGTCAAATCCAGCTTTTGGTGGCCTCAGTTTGTTTGCTTATCACTGCCCCAGATGTGAGAGCGCAGCACTGGCCTTGTTCTATCCTGAGCAGCAGGCTGCAGGCTCATGCTCTCCCTACTCAAGACAGCCCTTGCCACATGCTCTCATACACAAGAAGAGTTAAAGGGAAGAATATTCTATTTCCTGCACCGCGTGCACAGCAGGAAAAGCTCTGTCCTGCCCCTAGCTGCACCACTAACATCCTGGGAGACCTCGGACAGCTCCCAGCCTTCTCTGAACCTCAGTTTCCCCCTCTGAAGGATAAGGGATTCTCTGTCTGTTGCAAAGTTGGAATTTCTGAATACCAGGTTTGGGTAAAGCCAAGCATTAAGAAGACTTCATGGAACAGGCAAGAGGGCAGGCACTGTCAGGTGTGGCCAAGAGGACCCAATGAGATTTAATGGGTTTAGTGGCAAAAACAGAAATTCACCTAGACAAACCAAACCCCCCAGGGCAGGGTCAGGGCAGATTCACAAGGGGCCCGGAGGCTGTCACCAAGATCCAAAGCTGACCTTTGCGCTTACCTGCTGGAAGAATCTTGCCTTCCTTGGATGCAGCAGGGGTGTATTGGAAGGGAAAAGGGGCCTTGGACATGGGCAAGTCTTTTGACTTCTCTGAGCCTCCATTTTCTCATCAGTAAAATGCAGTAAAGAGTCCTGGTGATAAGCACATGAGAAGATGCTCAGCATCATTAGTCATCAGGGAACTGCAAATCAAAACCACAATCAGGTACAATTTCACATCCATTAGGATGGCTACTATTAAAAAAAATGGAAAATAACAAGTGTTGGCGAGGATGTGGAGGAATTGGAACCCTCACACATTGCTGGCAGAAGTGTAGAATGGTGGCGTCACTGTGGAAAACGGTTTGGGGGTTCCTGAAAAAGTTAAGCAGAATTACTATATGATCCAGCAAATCCACTCCTAGGTATATAGCCAAAAGTCTTGGCAGCAAGTGTTCAAACAAAAACATGTCCTTGCATTTGACAAAGTCCCACACCCATTCATGTTAAAAACTCTCAGCAAAACAGGAATAGAAGAAAAATTCCTCAACATAATAAAGGGCATTTATACAAAGCCAACAGCCAACATCACCCTGAATGGAGAGAGCCTGAAAGCATTTCCCTTGAGAACGGGAACCAGACAGGGATGGCCTTTATCACTGCTCTTATTCAACATTGTGCTGGAGGTCCTAGCCTGAGCAATTAGGCTAGACAAAGAAATAAGGGGCATTCAGATTGGCAAGGAAGAAGTAAAATTATATCTATTTGCAGGCAACATGATCTTATACACAGAAAACCCTAAGGAATCCTCCAGAAAATGACTGAAACTAATAGAAGAGTTCAGCAGAGCATCAGGTTACAAGATAAACATACAAAAATGAGTTGGATTCCTCTACAAAAACAAAAAGAGCATCGAAGAGGAAATCACCAAATCAATACCATTCACAGTAGCCCCGTAGAAGATAAAATACTTAGAAGAATAAATCTCACCAAAGATGTAAAAGACCTATACAAAGAAAACTACAAGGTACTACTGCAAGAAACCAAAAGAGACCTACGTAAGTGGAAAAACATACCTTGTTCGTGGATAGGAAGACTTAACATTGTAAAAATGTCTATTCTACCAAAAGCCATCTATGTACACAATGCACTTCTGATCCAAATTCCAAAGACATTTTTTAATGAGATGGAGAAACAAATCACCAACTTCATATGGAAGGGAAAGAAGCCCTGGATAAGTAAAGCATTACTGAAAAAGAAGAAGAAAGTGGGAGGCCTCACTCTACCTGATTTTAGAACATATTATACAGCCTCAGTAGTCAAAAGAGCCTGGTACTGGTACAACAACAAACACATAGACCAATGGAACAGAATTGAGAATCCAGAAATAAATCCATCCACATATGAGCAGCTGATATTTGACAAAGGACCAGTGTCAGTTAACTGGGGAAAAGATAGTCTTTTTAACAAATGGTGCTGGCATAACTGGATATCCATTGGCAAAAAAATGAAACAGGACCCATACCTCACACCATGCACGAAAACTAACTCCAAGTGGATCAAAGACCTAAACATAAAGTCTAAAACGATAAAGATCATGAAAGAAAAAAATAGGGACAACATTAGAAGCCCTAATACAAGGCATAAACAGAACACAAAACATTACTAAAGACGCCGAAGAGAAACCAGATAACTCGGAGCTCCTAAAAATCAAACACCTATGCTAATCTAAAGACTTCACCAAAAGAGGAAAAAGACCGCCTACAGACTGGGAAGAAATTTGCAGCTACGACATCTCCGACCAGCTTCTTATCTCTAAAATCTACATGATTCTGTCAAAACTCAACCACAAAAAGACAAACAACCCAGTTAAAAAATGGGCAAAGGATATGAACAGGCACTTCACTAAAGAAGACATTCAGGTGGCTAACAGATACATGAGGAAATGCTCTCGATCATTAGCCATTAGTGAAATGCAAATAGAAACTACAATGAGATTCCATCTCACTCCAACAAGGCTGGCATTAATCCAAAAAACACAAAATAGTAAATGTTGGAGAGGCTGTGGAGAGACTGGAACTCTTATACACTGCTGGTGGGAATGTAAAATGGTACAACCACTTTGGTAATCGATTTGGCGCTTCCTTAAAAATCTAGAAATAGAACTACCATACGACCCAGCAATTCCACTCCTTGGAATATCTTCTAGAGAAATAAGAGCCTTTACACGAACAGATATATGCACACCCATGTTTATTGCAGCATTGTTTACAGAAGCAAAAAGATGGAAATAACCAAGATGCCCATCAACGGATGAATGGATAAATAAAGTATGGTATATTCACACAATGGAATACTACACATCAATAAAGAACAGTGAGGAACCTGTGAAACATTTCACAGCGTGGAGGAACCTGGAAGGCATTATGCTGAGTGAAATTGCAAAAGGACAAATATCGTATAAGACCACTATTATAAGATCTTGAGAAATAGTTTAAACTGAGAACACATTCTTTTGTGGTTATGAGAGGGGGGAGGTAAGGAAGGTAGGAGAGGAGTATTTACTAATTAGATAGTAGATAAGAACTACTTTAGGTGAAGCGAAGGACAACACTCAATACAGGGAGGTCAGCACAACTGGACTAAACCAAAAGCAAAGAAGTTTCCTGAATAAACTGAATGCTTGGAAGGTCAGCGAAACAGAGGTAGGGGTTTGGGGACCATGGTTTCAGGCGACAACTAAGTCAATTGGCAAAATAAAATCTATTAACAAAACACTCTGCATAACACTTTGAAGAGTGGCGCCTGGGGTCTTAAACGTTAGCAAGCGGCCATCTAAGATGCATCAATGAGTCTCAACCCACCTGGATCAAAGGAGAATGAAGAACACCAAGGTCACACGATAACTATGAGCCCAAGAGACAGAAAGGGCCACATGAATCAGAGACTTACATCATCATGATACCAGAAGAACTAGATGGTGCCCGGCCACAACCAGTGACTGCCCTGACAGGGAACACAACAGAGAACCCCTGAGGGAGCAGGAGAGCAGTGGGATGCAGACCCCAAATTCTCATAAAAAGACCAGACTTAATGGTCTGAGACTAGAAGGACCCCTGCGGTCATGGTCCCCAGACCTTCTGTTGGCCCAGGACAGGAACCATTTCTGAAGCCAACTTGTCAGACATGGGTTGGACTGGACAACGGGTTAGAGAGAGATGCTGATGAGGAGGGAGCTACTTGCCTCAGGTGGACACTTGAGACTATGTTGGCATCTCCTGTCTGGAGGGGAGATGGGAGGGTAGAGGGGCTTAGAAGCTGGCAAAATGGTCACGAAAAGAGAGACTGGAAGGAGGGAGCGGGCTGTCTCATTGAGGGGAGAGTAATTGGAAGTATGTAGTAAGGTGTATATAGGTTTTTGTGTGAGAGACTGACTTGATTTGTAAACTTTCACTTAAAGTACAATAAAAATTATTAAAAAAAAAAAAACATGTCCTTGAATGTTCATTGCAACACTATTCACAACAGCCAAAAAGTGGAAACAACCCAAATGTCTATCTACAGATGAATGGGTAAGAAAAAGGTACTATACCTATACAACAGAATATTATTCAGCCCTAAAAAAAGAATGAAGTACTGATATGTGCTACAACATGAACGAACCTTGAAAACATTATGCTAAGTGAAAGAAGCCAGATGCTAAAGACCACATGTGAATAACGGTGCTGGTGAAGAATATTGAACATACCAAGGACTGCTAGAAGAATGAACAAATCTGTCTTGGAAGCAGTACAGCCAAAATGCTCCTTAGAAGTGAGGATGGTGAGACTTTGTCTCATGTACTTTGGACATGTTATCAGGAGGGACCAGTCCCTGGAGAAGGACATCATGCTCAGTAGATGGTCAGTAAAAAAGAGGAAGACCCTCAAGAAAATGGGCTGACACAGTGGCTGCAACAATGGGCTCAAACATAGCAACGATTGTGAAGACGGTGCAGGACCAGGCAGTGTTTCATTTTGTTGCACACAGGGCTGTTATGTTGGAATCAGCTCAACAGCGACTAACAGCAACAAAGACCGCCTATTTATGATTCCATTTCTATGAAATGTCTTCAGTGGGCAAATCCATGGAGCCTGGAAGTAAATTAGTGGTTGCCAGGGGCTGGGAAACAGGGGTGGGGAAAAGGGTGAATGGCCGCTAATTAGTACAGGTTTTTGAGGGGGTGGGTGATAAAAATGTTCTAAAATTGATTGTGGTGATGATTGTACAACTCTGTGAATATACTAAAAACCAGTGACTTGTACACATTAAACGGGTGAATTGTATGGCATGGGAACTATATCTCAACAAAGCTGTTAAAAAAGGAGTCCTTGCCAAGTCTTTCTCACGGCATTGATGTGAGGATCCGATGAGAGCAAAATCCCTTGACCCTGCCCAGGCCAAGCCATTCCGTTTTGGTTCGCTTTCTTATCGAGAAATATAACAGGTACAGAGAAGCGAATACAGCTTAAATGTACAACTTCACAATTTATGGTAAAGCAAATGCCTGCGCAATTGCTATCCTAGTCAAGAAATAGAAAATTGGAAGCACCCCAGAAGTGTTCCCAAATACCCTCTCCAGATAAGAACCTCCTTCACCCGCCACCAGGAGTAAACACTACCCTGGCTCCTGGAGTAGCCACTACTTGCTTTTCTTAGAGTTGAGCCATCTCTGTGCATCTCTAACCAATAGTGTTTACTTATGCCTGATTTTGAACTTGATGTAATTGGAATCATCCAGCTTCTTTCACCCAAAATAATGCCTGTGAGATTCCTCTACGTTGCCACGAATATCTGAAGATCATTCATTTCATGGTATGAATATGCCATGAATTATTTTTCCACTCTCCTACCAGATGGACATTTGGGTTGTTTCAAAGTGGGTGTTTCTCTTGTTGTTAGCTGACATTGAATCAGCTCCGTCTCATGGCTACCTTATGTACAACAGAATGAAATGCTGCCCAGTCCTGTGCCATCTCCATGATCGTTGGTGTGTTTGAGTCCATTGCTGTGTATCTTGAGTGCCTTCCAATATGGGGAGCTCATCTTCCAACACTGTATTGGGCAATGTAACTTCCAGCATTGTAGCAACGTGCAAGCCACCACATTACAATATAGTACTGATATAAACTCCCATGAGCGGTGCAGGAGCTCTCCTTACTTGATGTCTTAGTTATCTAGTGCTGCTATAATAGAGATACCACAAGTGGACGACTTTAACAAAGAGAAGTTTATTTTCTCACGGTAAAGTAGTCTAAGAGTCTAAATTCAGGGCTTCTAGGGCGTCAGCTCCAGGGGAAGGCTTTCTCTCTCTATTGGCCTTCTTATCAATGTTCCCCCAGACTAGGAGCTTCTTCACATAGGGTCCCCAGGTCCAAAGGACGTGCTCTGCTCCCAGCACTGCTTTCTTGGTGGTATGAGGTCCCCAACTCTCTGCTTGCTTCTCTTTGCTTTTATCACTTAAGAGATAAAAGGTGGTGCAGGCCTCACCCCAGGGAAACTCCCTTTACATTGGATCAGGAAGGTGACCTGAGTAAGGATAGTGTTACAATCCTGCCTTAGTTTCCTTAACATAAAATTACAATCACGAAATGGAGGACAACCACACAATACTGGGAATCATGGCCTAACCACGTTGATACACACATTTTTGGGGGGATGTAATTCAATCCATGACACTTAACATCATCTGTAATGCTTAGAATTGTCTAACTAGGGAATTTTAGCCAATCTGATGGGTACCTGATGGCATCTCATTGTGATTAAAACTTCCATTTTCATCATTACAAATGAGGTTGAGCATCTACCTAATTGTCTGCTTATTGGCCATTTGGATATCCTCTTTTGTGAAATAACTGTTTGAATCTTTTGCCCATTTTTCTGACTTTTTCTTATTGATTGTAGGAGTTCTTTACGTATTCCAGATGCAAGCCCTTTGTCAGTTATGTGTGTTGCAAATATATTCTACTCTGTGGCTTGCCTATTCATTCTCTTAATGATGTCTTTTGATGAACAGAAGTTCTTGATTTTAATGTAGTCCAATTTATCAATCTTCTCTTCCATGGTTAGTGCATGTTGCGTGTGTCTTGATTACAAAATATCTCCCTACCCTATTTTATGGAGATATCCTCAATATTGTCTTCTAAAGTGTTATTGTTTTACCTCTTATCATTAGGTCTATACTCCACACAGAACTTGTTTTGATGCCAGGTAGTGCTTTAACTTCACTTTTTCATTAGATCTCTAATTGTCCTAACACCATTTATTAAAAAGATCATCCTTTCCTCACCATGTTGATGTGATACATTTGTCACAAGTCAACTGTCCCAATGTGCTCTTGATGGACTCTGAACTGTGACTGTCCATCTAACCCCTGGAGGCAGTCATAAGTGAAGCTCAGTCCCTCAGCTGCTTCTTCGAGGTCAACAAACCCCAGACACCCCAGGGCAAAAGCACTTGGAAGTGCCAGACTCACCTCTCTGGATTTCTGTGCCTCCCAGATCTTTGGCTCAGTATTTTTTTCACCATGTAGTTAGCTCATTGACGCTTTTAAGGTGTTTTTTGTTTTGTTTTCTTTTACGGTTTGTCTGGTTTTTCCAGTTTTCTTCAGCAGAAATGTTGTTCCAAATTGCCTAGTCTGCTGTTACTGAAAACAAAAATCTAGAACTTGCATGTCATTTTCTTGTTTTTTAAATAGGACTTTTTTTTATCAAGGGATAATATATATACACTATTTTTTGCCTGTTTTGAGCTTCATATAAATGAAACCATACAGTATGTACTCATTTTGTGTCTAGCTTTTTTCATTCAACATAACGTTTGCAAGATTCACCCATGTTGTTGCATACACCTATATTTCCTTCTCTTTCATTATTGCACAGTTTTCCACCATGTGAATATACTACAATATTTACCCTTTCTACTGTTGATAAGCATTTTCGTTGTTTTAGTTTTTGGCTGTTACAAATAGTGCAATTATGAACATCTCGTTTATGCCTTTTGGGTATGTCCCCATTTCTGATGGGTATGTTGTTCTCATTGTAGGTGCTGTCAAGATGGTTCCTTCCGACTCATAATGACTCTGGTATACAACAAAACAAAACACTGCCCGGTCCTGCACCATCCTCACAATTGTTGCTATGCTTGAACCCATTGTTGCAGCCACTGTGTCAATCCATCTCGTTGAGGTCTTCCTCTTTTTCACTGACCGTCTACTTTACCAAGCTTGATGTCCTTTTCCAGGGGCTGGTCCCTCCTGATAACATGTCCAACGTATGTGAGACAAAGTCTCGCCATTCTCACTTCTGAGGAGCATTCAGGCTGTACTTCTTCCAAGGTAGATTTGTTCATTCTTTTGGGAGTCCATGGTATATTCGATATTCTTCACCAACACCATAATTCAAAAAAAATTTTTTTTTTCAAAGGTGTCATCAATTCTTCTGCCATCTTCCATATCCATTGTGCAGCTTTTGCGTGCATATGAGGTGATTGAAAATATCATGGTTTGGGTCAGGCACGCCTTAGTCCTCAAAACGACATCTTTACTTTTCAACACTTTATGAAGAGGTCTTTTGCAACAGATTTGCTCAATGGAATATGGCATTTGATTTCTTAAATGCCGCTTCCATGGGCATTGATTGTGGGTCCAAGTGAAGTGAAATCCTTGACAAATTCAGTGTTTTCTGTTTGTCATTTATTGGTCCAGTTGTGAGGATTTTTGTTTTCTCTATGTTGAGGTGTAATCCATACTGAAGGTTGTGGTCTTTGATCTTCATCAGTAAGTGCTTCAAGTCCTCTTCAGTTTCAGCAAACAAGGTTTGGTCATCTGCATATTGAGGGTTGTTAATGAGTCTTCCTCCAATCTTGATGCCGTGTTCTTCATATAGTCCAGCTTCTTGGATTAGATGTTCAGCATACAGATTGAATAATTATGGTGAAAGGACACAACTCTGATGCACACTTTTCCTGATTTTAAACCAGTCAGTATTCCCTTTTTCTGTTGGGTATACACACATAAAAATGGAATTCCTGGGTCATAGGGTATGGAAATGTTTAGTTTTAGTAGATACTACCAAGCAGTTTTTCAAAATGGCTCTACCAATTTATAAGAGTTCTGGTTGCTCCATGCCCCCACCAACATTTGGTGTTATCTTTTTTTTTTTTTCATTATGGTAGATGTATAGTAGTATTTCATTGTACTTTTAATTTGCATTTCCCTAATGGCTAATGATTTTGAGCATCATTTCATGTGCTATTGGCCACCCTGATGTTTATTTTTATGGTAGACCTTTAATTTCCTTTCTAATCTATTCATGATTATGTCTGTCATCAAGTTTTCTATGTCTTCTTGAGTGAATTTTTTCCATTTTATATTCTAGTAGGTAATCATCATTTTTCTCTAAGTTTTCAAATGTATTGCTATAGAGCTTTTTTAACAGTTTTATTGGGATACAGTAAATGGGCAGCAAATGGTGGCTATTGCTAGTATTACTACTATTTGTTGAATAAATGCATAAGTTCTTCAGAGAAAGCAAGTCCTCCATGGCACTGGCACTGGTTCTTCAGAATGTGAAGTACTGAATGTCATTTCCAAAGTTAATGATGGGAACATGACCCTAAAAAGGTACTGAAGAGAGGGAAGGAAAGGGGAAACCAAGGGAGAAAGGGAAGAAAAGAGAGGGTGTGCTAGAAAAGGCTGGACAGGCTGACTCCCAGATGGCATCAGGGCCAGTTCTCCTTGTTTTATGATTGAGAACATCGGAGTCCAGAGACGGTAAGGGACCTGCACATGACTATAATCCCATGTGGCCTCTTTTAAGTCTTAGGATGATCTTAGTATCCCAATTAAGGTAGAAACTTTGGGGACTATGCTCCTCAATCAGCTGCTTCATTAAAAAGTTAAATATATACAGAAGAGAGTTTCTTGAGACAGAAATTAAAAGCAGCTCTCACAAAAAAGGGTGAAATACCTTATGGCTAGCCCAATGTTTTTTAAGCGACATATTTCAGCCTTCTGTTAATGTTTCATCAATGAAATATCAGCCCTTTTTCATTTAAACTAGTGAGGGTTTGGATAGAGGACAAAAGCATCATATGTTCTACACATCTTGCAATGCGAACTGTCAAGTTTTGCAATCAACATTGCCACAGTACTGCCGTTGACATGCTTCCAAAAGACTTAAAACAAAAATCCACCACAGGCCTGGAACAAAATACACAGCCTAGGAAAATGTGCATCTCATATTTCCTGCGTGGATTGAAAAAAACCAACTGTGGCCTCAGGCCAACAACAGGAAGATTCTTTGAGCTTTTCCTCAAATGCTCCCAGTTTAGAAACAGATTTAGAAGTGTGAGTTTGGAAAAGGGAAAGCCCTCTTTCAGCCAAAGGGATTTAGTTTCCCTCCAGGGAAATTTCTAGCTCTGACACTCTGGTAGTATGGTACCATGGCAGGTAGTTTCTACCAGGATGCCAGGGCTGGAGTTTTCCCTGGAACGAAATTAATGGAAAAAAAAAAAAAAAAGCCTGAAAAGGCAAATTCTAGTCTGGTCCTGAGAGGGAAAGGAGAGAATTTGGTAATTGGAGATCAGCTTAGACTGATAGCATGAATGGTCTGTGATTCCAAGTTACAAACATATCCTGTGGGGGAGTGGGAGTTTTGATCTGCTCCCCTTTTTTAACACTGCTCAGCCTGGAGATGATTCCCTCTCAAACCTGCTTCTCTTCAGAGGCTAAGACTTCGCCAGTGCCCCAAGTGAGAAAATTAGACTCATTCTCAACTCCTCTCTCTTCGTTATCCTCCTACATCCAATCATCCACCAAGTTCCAGAAATTCTACTTTCTAAATATCTCTTCAATCCAGCCACTCTTCTCTACCCCACCACCGCCACCCTTGTCCAAGTCTCCGTCAGCTCTCATCTAGAAGACTGGCACAACCACTCCCATCCCACCTCCCTGAATGGCAGAGACAAGGCTACACAGTCACAAAATCATTTCATTTTCTTCCAGGGTACACAGATAGGCCACGTCCCCCAAGTGCTGTTGCAGTTCAATCGGGGACCATGGAAAGTGCGTGAGGGTGATATAATGTCACTTCCAGGCCTGGACATAACATGCATTCTGCAGTGACATGGAGGGCACAGGTTGGAGATGCTCTCCATTGCTCTTAGGAAAGTTCAAAATTCTTAAAAATGGCCTACAAGGCCCTGCATGATCTAAGCCCTGCAGAACTTTCTATGATCTGTCCCTATTTATTCACTCATTTATCCAACAAATATTTATTGAGCACTTACTACCTGTCAGTAACTATGCTATATCTGGGGCTAAAGTAGGGGTAAGAGTTAAAGCAGCGAAATCATTTGAGATGCTGTTATGATCGTCCAGAAAAAGTGTGGTAAAGACCTGAGCTCCAGCAGGTCTCAGGTTCACACACCCTGGTACAATGGTACTGTAGCATCGAAGTCAGAGATTTCCCTGGAGGGAAACTGGTGAGAGCAAAACCCTGAAAATGCAAGTTCTAGTCCAGTCCCAAGAGGGAGAGGGAGAACTTGGAGACAGAGAGCCACCTACATTGGCAACATAAATGAGAGGAGGAATGGATCCAAGATATTTTAGGAAATAAAATTGGCACGACTTGGGAACTAATTGACTATGGAGAGTGAGAAAATGAGGAGTCTGGGTGGAGTTCCAGATTGAAGGCTGGGGTGAAGACCAGATTTAGGGGGAAGATGATGAGCTTCGTTTTGAATATGTGGAATTTGGGGTACTGATGGACCACCCGGATGGCATGTCAAAGAAGCAGTCGGATCTACAGGTCTGGGCTGGCAATGTACAGTTAGTTGTCATTGATCACAATCCTTCGTTGTCTCTCCGTTCTTAAAAACAACAAAAACCCTCCACAATTCTTCTCCCCACCCCCTCCCCACAGCCAACACTCTCTCACTCTCTGTCTCTCCCTCCCCTTCACAGCCATACTTACTAAAAGAGATGTCTCCTCTTTCAGTCTACAGTCCCAACTCCCTCTCACTAGACTCAGCTCTCCATCCTTGAACCAGCTTTCTTCAAGGTCTCCACGTTATCAAGTGCAAGAACACCTTTCTGTCACTGCGTAGCTTGACCTCTCAGCAGACTGTGACTGTACCGAGTATTCCCTCCTCGAAACCCTGGTGGCTCCATGAGCCTGCCTGCAGGCTAATGACCAGCGTGAACCCAATTTCCAAAATATGGACATTGATCCAGTTCTCATATTCCTACTTCTCCATTGAATTGTCTTGGCACTCTTGTCAAAAATCAACTGAAAATAAATGTGAGGGTTTGTTTCTGGACTCTCATTTTTATTCCATTGGTCTTTATGTCTACCTTTATGCCAGTACCACGCTGTCTTGATTACTATAGCTTTGTAGTAAATTCTGAAATCAGGAAATGTGAATTCTCCTACTTTGTTCTTCTTTTTCAAGATCGTTTGGGCTATCTGGGATCCTTGCAATTCCGTATGAATTTTAGAATCAGCCTGCCAATTTCTACAAAGAAGTCAGCTGGGATTCTGATAGGAGTCAAGTTGAATTTGTAGATCAATCTGGGGAGTAGCATCATCTGTTTATTTAGGTCTTCTTTAATTTCCTTCAATAATGTTTTGTAGTTTTCCCAGTATACGTTTTACACTTCTTTTGTAAATGTATTCCAAGGTATTGTATTCTTTTTGATGTGATTGTAATGGAATTCTTTAATTTCATTTTCAGATTGTTCATCGCAAGTGTATACATTTTATTTTTGTGTGTTGGTCTTGTATCCTGCAAACTTGTTTATTAGTTCTAATGGTTTTGTAGTGGATTCCTTAGGGTTTCTAGATCATGTCAACTGCGAATATAGTTTTACTTCTTCCTTTCCAATTTGGATGTCTCTTATTTCTTTTTATTCCCTGATTATTCTGGCTAGTACAGTGGTGAATACCAAAACCAATGCCTCTGAGTCAATTCTGACTCTCAGCGATCCTCTAGGAGAGAGTAGAACTGCCCCATAGGGTTTCCAAGTCTGTACTCTTTACAGAAGCAGACTGTCACATCTTTCTCCCACGGAGAGGCTGGTGGGTTCAAACCACTGAACTTTTGGTTAGCAGCCAAGCACTTTAACCACTGCGCCACCAAGGTTCCTTTAATGCCGAAGAGCAGTGGTGAAACCGGTCATCCTTGTCTTGCTCCTGATCTTCGGGGAAAAGCTTTCAGTCTTGCACTGTCAAGTACGATGTTTGCTGTGGGTTTTTCGTAAATGTCCTTTATCAGGTTGAGGTAGTCCCCTTCTATTTCTATTTTGTTTAGTGTTCCTATCATGAAGAGGTGTTGGGTTTTGTCAGATGCTTTTTCTGTCTATTGAAATGAGCATTATCCTCTTTTTCCTTTTATTGATATATTGGTCCAGCTTCTTTTTAAAGCTGAGAACTTAGGGGGATGCTGAACATACAAAAACAGGCAGGGTCTGCTTGGGTTGATGCAGGAAAGGAAGCTTGGGGCTGCCAAGCTGGCCCACTCGCCTTTCCTGCCCAGGTAGCCCTGGCTCCGCAGAAAACCGAGCTAGGGGTAAAGGACAGGCAGCAGCTCCGTGGCTTCGATCCAGGACTCCTAGTTGGGCCTGGCTGTCAGCCAGCTAAGCCTGACCCTGGGCCCCAGGGAGCCCTGGGGCTGATTTCAAGTACCCAGACACTTTGCCCACAGCAGCTCCTCAGGATCCGGCAAGTGGTGGATTTAGCCTGGCCTAGAGTTTTCTTTTTTTTCTCAGAGTTCTGGAGGCACCCCCACCCCGTACCCCACTGGCTGAGAGGCTGATCTGGGAGTGGCGGAGCCCTTGACACAGGCCGTGACACCTTGGTGGTCCAGGTCTCTGGTGACAGTGACACTTGCACTTCTGAAACCTTGATTCCAATCAAGCAAACATACAGCGGAGGTGTGGTATCTCAGGCAGATTGCAGGCAGCCCACTGATTACTTTCTGAGAAGACCGATTAAGAAACTTTATTACAGAAAATGAACGCATCTAATGTCCCCAAGTACACTTGTGACAAGAACAGATACGCAGGAGACACAGACAATAGTTGCTACATCACAGCCTCGTTCTTCCCGAAGGATCAAGCATCATTCAAGAGTGAGGTGGGGGTAGGAAGAGAGAAGTGGATAGAGAAAGCAGGTACCGTCCTTTTGACAGAAAAGCAACATTGCGAAAACATCCGCCATGGGCCGAGATATCAGGCAAAGCCTGGAGCCTTAGGTGGGGACATCGTGCTGCGTGTGGTCTCCCAGAGAAGCTAGAGTTTCATTACACTAAGTGGAAACCTTGGTAGCATAGTGGTTAAGTGCTACGGCTGCTAACCAAAGGGTCGGCAGTTCGAATCCGCCAGGCGCCCTTTGGAAACTCTGTGGAGCGGTTCTACTCTGTCCTATAAGGTTGCTGAGAGTTGGCATCGACTCGACGGCACTGGGTTTTTGTTTGTTTGTTTGCTAAGAGGAGCAATCTTGTGATGGGTGAAAATCTTACAGTGATGGTCTTGCTGCAAGCAACTGTTATGGATTGAATTGTGTCCCCCCAAAATATGGATTGGAAATCCTTACCCCTACACCTGTGAAGGAAACCCTGGTGGCGTAGTGGTTAAGTGTTACAGCTGCTAACCAAAAGGTCGGCAGTTCGAATCTGCCAGGCTCTCCTTGGAAACTCTATGGGACAGTTCTACTCTGTCCTGTAGGGTCGCTATGAGTCAGAATCGACTCGACGCCAGTGGGTTTGATTTTGGTTTTTGGATACCTGTGGATGTAATCCCATTTGGGAATGGAGTTTCACCGTTAAGAGGCCATATCAGCATAGGGTGTGTTTTAAGTCAATCACCTTTGAGATATAAGAAGTGCAGATTGGATAGAAAGAAGCAAGCAGATATGGGGGAAGATAGATGCCCTGCCACATGAAGATCACCAAGAGCCATGGAACAGAAGCTGAAAAGACAAGGACCTTCCTCCAGAGCCCACAAAGAAAGCCTCCCTCTAGAGCTGGCACCATGAATTCTAGCTTCCTAGACCAAAAACCAAACCAAATCCATTGCTGTCAATTCCGACTCATAGCGACCCTATGGGACAGAGTAGAACTGCCCCACAGGGTTTCCAAGGAGCAGCTGGTAGATTTGAACTGCCGACCTTTGGGTTAGCAGCTGAGCTCTTAACCACTGTGCCATCAGGGCTCCTCTAGTCTCCTAAACTGTGAGAAAATAAATTTCTGTTTGTTAAAGCCACACATTTGTGGTATTTCTCTTATAGCATCACTAGAGAACTAAGAGAGCAGCTAAGGGGCCAAGTGTCCAAAACTTGACTGCCTCCTTTGAACTAAATGTCTGCTTACTCAAAGACCACTTAGCTAGATGGTTACCCCACTTCTACTTAGCTCCTGTGGGAGCAGAGAAGAAAGTCACCCCCTTCTAGTCTTTGCCCCTCCATAGTTGGCATGTGCAGTTGCAACCAGGTAGAGGGGCACCACTCAGCAAGAAACCACTCCCTTGTGACAATAGCTTCGGCTTCTCTTCCGTACTTGACGAGTTGGCCACAGCTCCTCAATCTTAGCCTGGTATAGTGCAGTGGGCAGCAGCAGTGTCAGCCTAGAATGTCAAGCAGGGGCTGTGGGCAAGTGACAAGGGCATGGCTGCAACAGGAGGGGCAACAGGCCTGGGTGGACTGGGCCAAATTCCCAACCACGGTTTTATTTTAATTAGTGGTCATTTTCTAGAGGACCTAGAAAAACAGATTTGGGACCAATAGTTCTGATGTGAGAAGTGGCTATGGATAAGTAGAGATCAGAAATTGGGCCAGTGACTGTGACCATGACTTTGGGGGAGGACACTGTCTCCGGACATGCCAGGTTTCAAACAATGAATTTTAAGGAAAGCTGCTTTCTCCCGAGTAATGCCACCAAAGCATCCCTGCATGGTCCCAAGCCTCAAATCTAAGGACCCGAGTGTTAATGCTGGGCAGTGCAAGACTCAGCTACAACACAGTCTCCTTCACTACTGCAGACAGGGAAGATGGCTGGGCCTCAGCCCTGGAAATGGTATTTCGTAGCAAAACGTTCAGCCCCACCATGAAGTAACCCGAAATGTTTCAGTTTTAGGACACTTAACAACCATCTGTATTTCTGAGGGAAGAGCTCACATCGTGGGTAGGAAGCCATTCTATTTGATACATTTTCATGCTTAGAAACAAAGGCGATCCCATCAGCGCTGACCTGACCTGGCCTACCCAGCCCTGCAGCTCAGGTGCCCCAAGACATAGGCTACAATAGTAGGCTCTGGGGTATTTGACTTACTGGAGGAAGAAGGCAGGAAGAAACATGGGGTCCACAGGGGCCCAGGAGACAGCTGCAGCAGCTCAAAACTTCCTCCAAGGCTGAGAACAAGCAAATGATGCTGTTGAGCAATGCATGTGGCCCCATGACATGGGTGGGGGCCAAAAATCTAAGCCTGGACATTTGTCAGCCTCAATCTAACTGCCTAACTTTCTGCACCTTTTAAAAGCTGCTAAACCTATAGGATCAGAATGGACTTGGTGGCACTGGGTTTGGTTTTTAAACCTATGTCATTATCTCAGCCCTGCACTCAACAGCTCAGACTTCACCTTAACACCCCTCCAACACAAAATTACATGGGAGCCACGTCCTCCATCTCCATTCTAAGTAAGCCAGCCACGTTAAGACAGAAGTTAGTAGATTTACAGGGATGCCAGTCTTCAAATCCAATGGGCAGATTGTTTGACTGCTAAGGCTGCTGGGAGTCAGGAATTTAGACTGTTACAGAGAACAGTTTTAAAAACGTAATACTGTTTATTTAACTTCAAAAACATTTCAGCATTCTAAACATACAAAAAAATAACAGAACGTTGCAAATTGTTTTTAAGTACAGAGGTTCTTGAACTTCCATTGATGCAGTGGTTCTTCGCTTCGCTGACAATGAAGAGTTCCACAGTTTGTTGAAAAACAAACAGTTTAAAAACTACCACACTTAACTAAAACAACAAAAAAGTCCAAAACACTTCTCATGCCAGCTGACCCCCTTTTCCACAGCTAGGAATGGCAGCAGATGCTATGTCACTATATACAAAAACAAGACAACCTGAAGCTAAATGGATGCCCACCGCAGTGACAACAGGTCAGCTTCACAGTGCATGCCCTGAGCTCCGGCCCCTCCAAAGGGCATCCCCCCCACCAGCCTCAATGCCAAGCACGGACCAGCAAGAGTTTGTCCTGGTTGTTTTGTTCTTTTTACAAACTATAGATATGTACAGTGGATAACTCAGGATTTCTAGCCAATAACCATAGTTAACACCACCTTACAAATTAAACAAACAAAAAATGCCAAAAACGTCTTTAAATGTCTTGTCACACCAACAGCAAAGTGCACAGAGTAAGGAGAACACGAGAGTGCCTTTTCATTTCAAAAATGCTTGGAAATATGTACAACTTTGATACAGTTTCCGGGTGCTCCTGACACCCATGGCCACTTCATGTAAACCACTGACGATTTCTAGAGCACTTTGAGAGACTACAATATGATCATGATCCAACTTTGTAATTAAACCTAGTGAGGGCGACAGGTCTCAGAGAGACGTGCCAGTCACGGCGCTCCCCTACTCTAAGGTATTCACAAGGAGACAGATAAACAGTTCTTTTATTCATCCTCCTCCTCCTCCTCCTCCTCTTCTTCCTCCTCGTCTTCTTCGTCTTCCTCTTCCACCTTTTTCCGGGCAACTTTAGCAGGACCCTTCGCACCATCAAACTTCCCTTTAGACTTATAGTCGGCAACATCCTGGAAGGAAAAGGGACACATTCCCAATGAACAGACAAGCTCCCCTGCAGGGTGGAAAGAGACTTGCTGCCCTCACCTCAAAACAAGGCAGTAGGAATGGGGAACGAGGGAACGAGGCAGAGCTGGTAGTGTATTTGCAGTGTTCGTATCCAGCACGGCTACCCAGCCCAGGAAAGCAGCCACACGCCCTACAACCCGCCCAAACCCAGGGCAAGTGCTTGCCCACCCAGGGATTTGGGGCTCCAGCTACCAGGCTGGGCCACTCATGCCCACCTCACCTTCTCATACTTCTCCTTCAGTTTCGCTGCCTTGTTGTTGTAAGGCTGCTTCTCATTGTCACTCAAGTTATTCCACATCTCACCCAGCTTTTTGGCCACGTCACCAATAGAGATGCCAGGGTTTGTAGATTTGATCTTGGGGCGGAATTCTGAACAGAACAGGAAGAATCCAGACCTTGGGGAAAAGAATTGTATATATCAGATGAAGACCTACCAAAATGTGAGTTTAAAAAGTCAGAATCCAATGTTCTTGAACCGTCCTGCTTCCCAACCACTCTGACTTCTCCCTAAAGTGAAAACAGGTGTCGAGATACCATATACAATGTTACGCAGTTATAGATTCCTGAATGTGTAAGAGGCTTCTGAAGTATAAGGTGCTTTCTCAATCTTTGCAGTTACTGGGAGAGAAAGGGCTAGAGAGCATACGTAACGATTCCGGCACCCACAACAAGGCTGCCTCCTTCCCAAGAGAAGGACGCACAGGCACCCACCACACACAACCACCTCAGCCTTAACTCTGGACTTCAATGGCACTGCATTTCAAAGCTCAAAGGACAGATAAAGTTTTGCAGAGGAATCACGACATTTAAGATAGCTAAAGTGCCTATCTTTAAGAAAAAACAAAGAAACCTTACAAGCAGAGGAAAAGCTTGATAACTGTTATCCCAAGTCCTACAGTCACTTACGGGGGTCGTTTGGGGGCATTTGGGTCCTTCTTCTTCTTGCCCCCTTTGGCTGGCCCATAATCCTTCATTTCCCGATCATAGCGTACTTTGTCCGCCTTTGCCATCTCATCAAATTTGGATTTCTCTTTCCCAGACATTGTCTGCAAAGAACAGGACGAGTTAGATTCCTCACTGCAGTGAGCCCGTACCTGTTCGGTTGTCATGTAATTAAAAGGGCAGCTGAGACAACCACTTGCAAATGCGGGGGATAAAATAAAAGCACACACATAAGCAGACACACAAAATTCTAAAGACAAGAGAAGTCTCAGCAGACAGAAAGAAAACAGCAGCCCAGGGCTGCTCAGAAGGTAAATAACACTAAGGTGTGAATCTGACTAAGACCCCTTTGAAGGATACAAAAGAAAAATACCTTCCACCTCTCAGAGCACTTCTTGGAAAATTCAGCGAAATTGACAGGGACCTCTGGGTTTTTCTTCTTATGTTCCTCTCTGCATGTCTGCACAAAGAAGGCATAAGCAGACATCTTGCCCTTTGGTTTCTTGGGGTCACCTTTAGCCATTCTGACTGTGATGGATGGAAGAGAGACAAAGAGGAAAAAACCAATCAGGAATGGAACAGAACTCCAATACAGACGAAATGCAGAGCAAAATTAAAATTAAGTGTGCCGCTGGGAACTTCAAATGCCCCTGGCCACAGGCAGCCAAAGGCTGAGGGGGAGAAAACCAGCTTCACCGTCACTGTCATTTAACTTCTGACCAGCGTGAAGTGCTCTGGTTGAGTTACTTCTCAGAGAGCTATCAAGTTCTCCAAACAGAACCAATGCAGGATTCAAGCCGGGCGTTGCGTGCTGCATTCTGATTCAGAACTACTACATTTTGGAAACTACAAACCACAAAGCGCTAACGGAGACGGGGCACATTTGTGGAGAAAAGGTGGGGCGAGGGCGTTTAATGACTTAAGGCTAGGCAGTCATCCATTTAACTCCAAGGTCCAAAAAAAAAATTCACTGCTGCCAAACCCAAGATGAGAGCGGGAGAACTGCAAATAGGGAATGGTTTGAAATTTCCACTTTGTTAATGCATTTTGGCTTATAAAAATGGCTTTTACAACAAGGGCAATGCGCAAAATGAGCAGGTATCCCTAGTACTACTAGTTCAAATCCGTCACTCCATCACTATGTAAAGGGGGAGGGGAAACCAAAGGGCTAATCTAGCTCATCTGTACGGCGGAATGCACGTTCTGCCAGCAATACTTTCTCCAAAGTTTCCAAATAAAAATGCAGCTGTGGCGTGTCATCGTCCCTGTCCCACCCCCCAGCTTCCCGCCATCTTTTCCTTTTCCACACCCAAGGTCATCATGTAACGCTCCCCTTCCCAGCAACCGCCCAAAGGGGTGCGTTGGGGCTCGCGGTGGCAGCCCAGGCGGGGCGGGACGCGACACTGGAGAGCCCTGGCCGCGGCGGGCAGAGCGGCTGGGCCCTGTCGCCGGGTCACCCGGACACCCATAATTCACCTTCCATTTTGTCAAAAGCTTCCCGATGAAAGAAAGTGCCCCTGAAATCCGCCGCTGCCACCCCCGGGGGGCGCGGGGGACCGGGGTCGGCTGGCGGGCGGTGCGCAGGGGACCGGGCAGGGGTGGCGGCGGTGCCCGCCGTGCCGCTGAGCCCCGCTCGCTAAAATGGCTGATCCGCGCGCGGCCGGCGCAGCAGCAGCGGCGGCGGCGGCGGCGGCGGCGGCGGCGAACAAAGCGGCCCGGGAGCCCCCGCCGCCGCCCCGCCCGCCCGCCTGGCCGGACCCCCCCGGCGCCGGGCCCTCGGCGGGACAACAAAGGCGCCGCGCGGCCATGGCGCTCGGCCGCGAAGCCCGGGCCCCGCCGCCAGCCCGCCCGCCGCCCGCGGTGCCCAGGCCAGAGCCGGCGCCCGAGCCTTCCCGCCGGCGAGCCCGGGCCGCGCCAGCCGTATTCACCGCCCGGCGGGGCGCGGCGGCTCCGGCTCCGGCTCCGGCTCCGGCTCCGGCTCCGGCGCCCGCTCCGGCTCCGGCCCCCGGCCCGCCGGGCGCTCCCGCGACGGCCATGTTCCCGCAGCGGCCCCGCGGGCCTGCAGGCACCCGCGCCCGAGCGAAGTTTGCCCGCCCCGCCGCCCCGGGCGCTGGCCGAGTGCGGACGGGCCGGGGCCGCAGCGCCCGAGGCCGCGCCTCCCTCCGCGCCGGCCGCCCTGCCCCGCCGCCCGGGCTCGCCGGCGGGAGGCGCGCCCGACCCGGCGCAGGCAGCGCGCACGGGAAAAGTTGCGACACCTGGATGGCCTTCCCCGGCCGGCCGCCCGAGGGCAGGCGCAGGGCGCGGCGGGCGCGGCGAGGGGCGGCCGCGGAAAGTTGCGGGCGGCGCGGCGCGGGCCGTGCGGGACGTACCTGTATTGTTCGCGGTCTGGGCAGCGCAGGGCACGACGCGCGGCTCGGGCTCCCAGCCTCGCGCTAGCTGCCGCCACGAGAGCCGCCTGATTGGCCAGCGGGCGCCGCCGTTTAAAACAGCCTCCTCGCCCGGCCATTGGCCGCTGGCCTCATGCATATTAAGCAGGCGCCGGTGCCGATTGGGAGCGGCCCTGGGCCCGTTCATTCAAACCCAGCGGCCCGCCTGCATCCTAATGGGCTCGCTGCCTCTGCCCTCCCGCAGCTCAGCGGGTCGGAGGATGTTGTGCGGCGGTGACCCGGCGGTCCCGGCGGCCTCGGCCTCGGGCGGGGGACGGCGAAGTCGAGGCCCGTTGTCTGCCCTTGCTCCCGCCGCGCCGCGGTCAGGGCGCCCCCCGAGACCTACCCCGGCCGCCAGCAGGGGCAGTTGGTCCCTGCCGAGATCGCGGGTCCGCTCCTCGGACCCTGCCGCAGCCCAAAGAGGGTTGACTCCACGCCTGCGGATTCGGCTCGAACCCGCCCTTTCCACCTGTCATCTCCCGAAAGCGAGATCTCGCCTCCCGCGCCCGGGCTTCATTATGCCTGCAATTTCGGGAATTGCGGGCTTGGAGGAAACCGAGTTTGGCAAGAGCAGAGACTTTGTGAGAAACTGTGGTTTTGTGGTCAGGGAGTATGAGTCAGATCGGTCCTCTCTGCACTACCTACATTCATCCTCTACTCTCCTGACAACCTCTGGTGAAGAACGAGAGCTCTTGGAATGAACGAATGAACGGGATTTGACTTGGTCTCGACTTTGCCACTGGCTGGTGGTATGGCCTACAGCAAGTCACTTTGGGGGGCGGGGTTCAGGCAATGGTTTTCACAGTGAGGGGCAGTGTCACCTGTGCAAGGGCATTTGGAAATGTGTGGGGACTTTGCCCCATGATTGGAAGATGTTTCTGGAATTGAATAAGAGGAGGGGATGAACAGGAATGCTAAATGCCCGCTCGCACTGCACAGGCCAGGGGCACACAAGGAAGAAATGTCCCACTCCAAATGCTAGTAGCAGCCCTGTGGAAAAATACCTGACGGCCCTTCCCTCTTTGAGATACCTGGAGGAATGGAAGAAAAAGGAAGGGTGAGAAAAAGGAGGAAATGTTAAGGGTTGAAACGTGGGAAAAAAATAATGCAAAGGAAGAGACATCGTGAGGGTTCCCCCCCCCCCAACAGGAAGTTTCCTTCCCAAAGAGCTTTGAATAGCCGAAGATTCCCATAGTTAGAAATAAAACCCACCAGGAGATAAACTTTCCAAATGCTGTTTCCTGAAACAGTGGTTGAGCTTGAGGGGTGTGAGGGAGCTGGGCTTACCTGGTATCTGCCTCCTGTCCCCTCTGAGCCTCCTCACTAAGCCTGAGCCCCTGTAGACCGACAAGCAGAGCTGATACTACTTTTGACAAGAGCCCACGGGTATCAAGTCTTCACCCCAGGTCCCCCCTACAGAACCTCAGGCATGCAGGGATCTTAAGGTCACCAGGTCTTATCCTCTGTGCCCTTCAAACCAGCCGAGTTGTTGCCTACCTTCTGCTTGCACACCTCCAGTTGTAGGAAGGTGACCACCTGCGTTCTAGCTCTGGCCAGCTGTGTTGGCACCTTCCTCCCACTGAGATGAAGCCTGCCTCCTGCACCTTCCCACCCTCACCTTCCTGAGCCCTGGACTCACCATCCTTACACAGACCCATCCCTAACCCTTCAGAGAGGTGATGGCAGACCAGGAGTTTTGACTGGGTGGACAGCCCAGCTCCTTCGATGACCAGATTCTGACCAATGCCTCCCACTGCCAGCACGCCCTAGCCCCTCCACACCAGCAGGCCTTTCTAGGCCAGAGCCTCAAGCTCAGTTGGGATGGGTCCTCTGTCTGGTCCAGTTACTGCCCAGCATCCTGGCCACACTGGAAGCTGCACTTAGCAGTTGGCAGGTGCCAAGGGGGAGAGAACCAGTGTGGTCCACCTCAGGGCCCACCGGCACTCCATGGTGGCCCCTGGCTGGATAGCATGGGCCACAATTACAAGCCCATGCAGCTCACCTGCAGCAAACACATACGCTCTCACACCCAGGACAGCCTCAGAGGCTGCAGCCTGAACACAAAGCCAGAGAACTAGAGCTAGAAGAAACCTAGCCCAAACACCACTTCCAAGGGCCGGGCTTCCTGCCTGTCGCACAGCCCACCCCCTCCAGCCCCCCCCCACCCCCCACCCGCTGGTCCCAGTCTGCACACATACTTCGAATGATGAAAGATTTCCTCAAAGTCTTCAAAGGAAACAGCTCTGGCTCTGTCTCCATCTCCATTCCCAAGAAATCGCCTTCTTCCATGGAGCTGAAGCACTCAGCCTGAAGCTGAGATCTGTGGTCCTCAGAACCCCACTGAACTTGGCTATGACATCACCAACTGCTAGAGAGCTGAAGCGGTTACCAAGGTTACCAACCCCTGCCTCCCGCAAACACATGCACCACCCCAGGTTGTCAAGGCTTCTTTAGGCTCATCATCCTGGGTCCCTCCAACCCTTCCCCAAGAGTCTCAGCTTGGAGCCTTCTCCCCAGCACCCGCCCATTTGTAGCTAGGCCTGAGCCCAGGCCCAGTGGGCTCTGACCTCCATAGACACATCTCAGAATCCATGTACATATATTGAGTGGCTCCTAATACGTAACAGAAGGGAGATGAGGGGCCAGTCTTGGTGCCTTAACCACCAGACCGCAGCCCGGTATGGCCGGGGGGAGGTTGTCCGTGAAGTTGGTCTGATTGTCACTAGTCAAAGGCTGCCCAAAGGAGGGCTTCGGACCAGCCTGGAAGGTGAAAGGAAGTGACAGGATGCCAGGCCCCCCAGGGCAGGCTGCCTCCTCTGCTTGTAGCAAAGGCCAGTGCCCAACGGCATGGGGGCAACTCTAGCAGTAGCGCCCAACTAAGCTGCGCACCTGCCCGAGGACCTAAGGGGTTCTCTGGGCCTCTGCTCTGGCCCCCCTCCCGGAAAACACTTTAGCCACAGCAGTTGCCTCTGAGGCCCCACAGTGAGCAAATCTGTCCACACAGAACTTCAAACCAGAATCCCTTTAAGCCGCTAGGCCTCCTGGAGAGGTTATGAAAACATTGAAAGTAAATAGGAACTAGGACCAAGTGTGGCAAATGCTATTTAAAGAGGTTTTCAGCTCCTGGCCCCCAGATGATTGAGAGGAACCTCTTCATTCAGCGAAGATGAAAGCCTGACTCCTGCGCTCCACTCTCTCACCCAGCCCCACCCCCACCTGCCCCTAGGTCACCACTTGGTGCTGCGGCTTAACGCCGACCTCCAAACAGGCCGGCTGCCCTTGAGTATTCAGAGCGGGTCTGGGGGCAGGGGTGGGATGGGACTGTTCAGTCATCTCAGGGAACTTGTGCGGAAGATCCCATGTTAAAGCAAGGCCTTTCAATAAGGAGGCTCAGAGGCTGTGTAAATTCCCATCTTCCCAGGTCAGGAGCCTTTGGCGGTGGGTTCCAGATCTCCCCACGCCCTGCACCCCCCACCCCCCACTCTCCTGAAAAGGACCTACTCCAGTGCCTGGAGCCTCCCCCCTCCCCGGTGTCCCCACTCCCCACCCCTCTGCCCTCCCTTCAGCTCTCCGTAGGAATTGCATTCCACCTCCACCTTTTTGGAAATCCTGGTGGTGTAGTGGTTAAGAGCTAACCCTACGGCCGCTAACCAAAAGGCTGGCAGTTCAGATCCAACAGGCGCTCCTTGGAAACTCTATGGGGCAGCTCTACTCTGTCGTATAGGGTCACTATGAGTCGGAATCGACTCCACAGCAACGGGTTTGGTTTTTTTGGTTTTTCCACCTTTTTGGTGCCCTGGCGGCATAGTGGGTAAGCGTTTGGCTGCCAACCAAAAGCTCGGCAGTTCAAATCTACCAGCTGCTCCTTGGAAACCCTATGGGGCAGTGTTCTAGTTTTTTCTAGAGGGTTACTATGAGTTGGAATCGACCTCGACTGCAACAGGTTTGATTTTTTTATTTTCCACCTTTTTACCCATACCAGTTCCCATATCGACTCATGGCAACCTCATGTGTTTTCAAGGCTATGACCTTCTGGAAGCGGATAGCCAGGCCTTTCTTCTGAGAGGCCTCTGGGTGGATTCCAACCACCAACATTTTGGGTAGCAGCCAAGTCCTTCATCATTTCTGCCACCGGGACTCCTTTTTACCAGGGCATTGAACTGCTTTGTTGAAACGTACATTTGAACAAGATCCCACCCGGGGATCTTGTTCAAATGTGGATTCTGACTCAATATATCTGCCAGTGGAAAGGAAAATTCTCAGCAGGGGGTCGAACCAAGAGGACCAGTTGGAAGCTTTGCTTTATACTCATTAAAAAAAAGAAAAACTCATTCCTGCCGAGTCGATTCCGACTCAAAGCAACCCTACAGGACAGAGTAGAAAGGCCCCATGAGGTTTCCAAGGAGCAGCGGGTGGATTCGAACTGCCGACCTTTTGGTTAGCAGCCGAACGCTTAACCACTGTGCCACCAGGGCTCCTTTTACTCATACAGGAGGTGAATGTTTCAGAGGTGGGTAGGGGCTCCAGCGCTATTATAAGAAGTTTGGAGAGCAGCGCAGTTGGAAGGAAGCTTCGTGGCCCTCTAGGGCAGCCTCCTCACGGGACAGAAGGGCCCAGTGGCAGAGACTTGCCTAAGGCCCCACAGGAGTCCGTAGCTGAGCCTGGATCTGGGCTGCTGCTCTCTTGATCCTCAGTGTGGTGCTTGTCCTGATCCTCAGTTACTCAGCCCCCTATGGGACCACGGAACTCGGTGAGCGCAGGCGGAGCAGCCAAGCCCCTGCAGGAAGGTTCCAGGTTGCAGATGGCAGCCGCATCCCACGTACAACATGTGCACGCAGGGAACCGGGCGGGGGGCCGGCCAGCACCGCCCCTAGCGCGCCCCTGCACGCACGTAAGTGGCTCGAGGCTGCTGGGGCGCAGCAGGAGAGTGCGTTTCCCTGGCTTGGGCACGACCACGCCGTGTGCATTTCCGCGGCGGCCTCTCTCTCTCGCCTTCGCTGCTCAGCTTGAGGCCGGGCCCAGAGGACCTCTGCACGGGTACACACTGTCCCGATTCGGAGTTGGCTGCGGCCGGCGCCTAACCTCCCTCGGCTCCAGGGCGGCTCCTTCCCACTGCCCGCTCAAGCCTTTAGGGTGGGACCAGGGGCCTCTCCCAAGCAGTTGGTAGAAAGGAGCACGGGAGCGAGGGCTGCTTAGCTTGACAGAAGCCTCTTCATAGCACCAGCGCCCCAGGGCCCGGCTCGTGGCTCCTTTCTTACTGACCGCAAGGTGGGAAGTGGGTCAGAGGTTCGCCCACATTGCACTCTGTATCCGGACGCTGTGGGAATTCAGGTTGCTGAGGTCCGGCGGGAAGGAGGGAGATGAAACCGAAGGGGCTCTGCCCTCAAGGCTCCAGGGAGGCGCTCCAATGGGGCCGCCCCCACTGACCCCACCCCATTCCGGAGCAGCCCTGCCCTTGAAGTCTTAACCATCCCGCTGAACCTGGACGACTGCATTCAGGACCCCATCCCAGGAGAACACACACCTGCTGCAGGCTCTCAGCACCTGCCCCCGACTTGTGATTCGCTGGAAACTTCGGCCCTTGTGTAATGCAAAGGTCCTGGGCTTTGACTCGCTGCGCAGCCAACGGCCCAGCATGACCCAGCACGGCCCTCTTCAGGAAAAGATAACAGGCTATTTCCCTTCGCCTGAACCTAGGGCTTCCTGCACTCGGGAGCGAAGGGGCTGAAGATTCTCCACTCTCCAAATGAGATCGGAGTTGCTATTTTCAAAAAGTTCCTCACTCCCTCTTTCTGGCCTCAGTTTCCCTTCACCTACGGGGTAGGGGGGGAGGGGGGCAGGAAATAACCCCTAGGGTTCCTTAAGGCGTTCAACATTCTTCTGAGCACTAGTGGGGCTTCACAAAGGGACCCCTAGGCAAAATGAGTCTCCGATCTCCTTCTACCTTCCTCGAACCACCCCCAAAAGGAAACCTTAACAAAGGCAAACCACCTAGAAAGGGGACCTTAAAACAGCCCTCAGTGGTTGGCACGAGCTGCCCCCCCCCCCCCACAGCTCTGAGCCTCTCACCTAATTCTCTCCTCACCCTGCCCCCAGCTCACTTGGGAGTAGCTCCCCAGGGCCTTGGCATTTGCCCCACCAACCCTTGAGGCTCTCTTCCCTTCAGTGTATTCAGCATTGAAACCGCCCAATCCAGGCTTCCCTACCCACTTTCCCTACTTTATTTTCCTGCAAGCACTCAACACCAGCTAACATACTGTACCTTTAAAACATTTTAAACCATTTTTTATTGTGGTAAAAACATATAACATACACCAATTCAACAATTTTTACACATACAATTCCCCCCAGCTTCCCAGCCCACATTTCGCCTCTTGCTCCTGTCTCCTTCTTGCACTTTGGGATACTTGCCGAATGTCTGTCTCCACCCTCAGCCCCATGTCTGGCTGGGCTTCCCAGCAAGGCCAGGGAGCCAGGAGACACTCAGAAGCAATCAATGAATGAATGAAGGCCTGAGCAAGTAAAGAGTTCCTGTGTTAATGGGTTCTAGGCTGGAGCACCTGCCCTAGGCCTGAACTTGGGCTCTGTTTGACCCGAAAAAAGGAAGAGGGCCTGGCTGGGAGGAGGGGCAATAGCTAAAACCAGAGGACAGATGCCAATTCCATGAAGGAGTTGCTTAAGCCAGTAGGGGATCTGCTTTCCAATATCTCCCTCACTCATTTCTGGCACTAGAATCCTGCAGGTGCAGTTGGTGGTAGCACTCACAAGGGCTTTGACTCCAAAAAAGAGCACCAGAATCTTAAGAGCACTTGAATCCCTCTCCTAAAGCGGTCAGGTTGGGCATGATGGGTAAGCACAGAGCATTCTGCCAGGGTTGGAATCCAAGCTCCACGCCACTTGCCAGTTGTGTGACTTGGGCAAGTGACTTCACCTGTCTGTGTTCCAGTTCCCCCATTTGCAAAGTGGGCAGAGTAATGGTATCCCCCTCAAAACTGCTGTGGGTCAATTAATTGCTTGGCCATTAAGTGAAAGGTTGGGGATTAGAGTCCGTGCAGAGCCACCTTGGTTGCAATCCCCAGAATGTGACAGCATGCTCCCCCTTCCACTCTGGGTTCCCTGTGTCCATTCGTCCAGTTTTCCTGACCCTTCCTGCCTTCTCCTCTTGCTTTTGGGCAGGAGTTGCCCATTTGATCTCATATATTTGATTGCACTAAAAAGCACATTCCTCACGTGTGTTATTTGTTTGTTTTATAGGCCTGTGTGATCTTTGGCTAAAAGGCAGACTTCGGGAGTGGCTTCAGTTCTGAGTTAGCAGAGTGTCTGGGGCCTCCAGTCTCTGTCAGACCAGTAAGTCTAGTCTTTCCACAGGCTTTTGATGCCTGTGATCTTTCAGGTCATAGAATAGGATGATGATAATGAAAAGGATTATGGTGAGATCTTGCATTTTGTTCCTGAGTAGTTGGTAAGGTGCTTGCCTGGCTGCCGTCTGACGTGAGCCCCACAAAACTTGGTGAGGTATTTTTGGCATAGTTTAGAAAACACTGGTGGTAGAAGTGGGATGGAACCCACGTCTCCTGCCTCATAGCCTTTGTAACAGACTTGACTGGGTGGTTGTTTTTAGTGGGCAGACAAACAACGGGAGGGCTGAACTCACAGTGGTCATTTCCCGTGTCAGTGACCATCCAGGGCTCTTCTGTCTGCTGATGGCAACAGAGAAAAGGCAGAGAAGGTCGAAGGACCTGAGCTCAACCGCTGACATCATCAGATATGTGACCTGCCAGCACCTCATTTCGGTGGGGCCCAAACCCAGCTCCCCACACCCCAACACCTGCGCCCAGCCCCTCTTGTCTTTTTCCTCATCTTAGAGAATGGCACTACCATCCACCCAGTGTCCTGCCTGGCTCTCTCCCTGTCTCCCATATATCCATGCCATTACCAACTCCTGTTGATTGGATCTCCTCAATGTCACCTGACACCAGCCACTTGTCACCACCTCCCACCACTGAGCTGTGATCATCTCTCCCCTGGACGCCATGACAGTCCCTAACTGGTTGCCTGCTTAGCCCTCTTATTATCATCCATTCTCCACGCAGCAAGTGGAGGGACCTTTTAAAAATGTCCATTTCTATCTTGTTGCTGCTTAGTTTAAAATCCTTTCATGACTCTTCATTACCGTGAGATCAAGCCACAGAAAGACCCTTCAAGATCCAGCTCTAATCAGGTTCCTGCCACCAACTGCCAAGTCTCCCGCCCCAAGCCAATCACACACACCAAGATCATGCAGCCTACCTCAGCACTTTCCTGCCACCAAGCATTTTGCTCACAGTATCCCTAAGGGTAGGAAACCCTGGTGGCATAGTGGTTAAGAGGTACTAGCCAAAAGGTGCTAAACCAATAGGTTGGCAGTTCAAATCTACCAGGTGCTCCTTGGAAACCATAAGGGGCAGTTCTACTCTGTCCTATAGGGCCCTCCTATCGAATAGGGTTGCTATGAGTCAGAATTGACTCGATGGCAATGGGTTTGGTTTTTCAATTTATCCCTAAGGATGGGGGCAGTGGTGGCTCAATGGTAGAATTCTCACCTTCCATTTATGAGACCTAGGCTCCATTCCCAGCCAGTGTACCTCAAGTGCAGCCACCACCCATCTGTCAGCAGAGGCTTGTGTGTTCCTCCTCCACTGATGCTGAACAGACTAAGATGGACTAGGAAGAAAGGCCTGGCGATCTACTCTTGAAAATCCGCCAGTGAAAACCCTATGGATCACAACAGTCTGATTCGCAGCCGATCACAGGGATGGTGAAGGACCTGGCAGCGTTTCGTTCTGTTGTTCACGGAGTCTCTCTGAGTAGGAGGCAGACTGGATAGCAGCTGACAGCGGTGGCATCCCTAAGGGCAGTAGAGGAGGCCCTTTCCCCACCATCTCTGTGGAGATACTGTCTGGCTTTGTTCCTAATGCCCTCAGCAGACTGAAATTAACGAGCATAGGCTACCACAGCACGCGGCTGGCACCTCTGCTGGTGTTCCAGTGGGTTCTGCACCTGCCTGGCTTCTCCACTCAGCCTGGGGTACCTGGAGGGTCTGAACCACCTCTCCTGACTCCCTAGCCCACCCACCACCACACAAAGGCTTTGTCTCTTGTAGGTCCTCAGAGTAAAATTTGAACAAAATTGAATTAGTTTGGCAGAGTTCAGTGATGAGGGGCAGCGTCGTTGGGTAACAAGTGCAGTAAGCTAAAAACTCTGGGGAAAAACCGGGGATGGGGAGCGAGAAAGAATGGCCCACAGTGGCCTTGCCGCTGCTGCCACTGTTGCAGCGGCCTCCAGGAAGTGCCTCCCACTAGCTTCCTGATTTCCAGAGCTGGGTGATGAGGAGAACGGTGATGATAAACCAGGGATCACAGAAATGCAGCTTCTGGAACAGCTGATTGGGAACTCAGAGGGAAGAGATCTCGTCTGATTATGTGATGAGCTCAGCATAAGTTGTTAGCTAACTTAAATATTTATGATGGGTTTTAGCATGCCAGAGTTTTGATATCGTATACATTGTGGAACTTTATAAGCAGAAGGACCATTAGCACCTAGTGTCAACTCTTCCTTTTCTAGACAGAGAACTGGAGAGGGCTGGGAACTGATTCAAGGTCACATGGGGTGTTAGTGGCCGAGCTGGGCCTGGAACCCAGAGCTCCTGCCTCCCTTCCCAGGGCTTTGCTCACTGCACCACAATGCCTGTCTGTCCCACCAAAGTGGAGACTGGAGCACTTCTGGTGCTTTGGAAATGGACGTGGCTGCACCAGAGGAATGTGGATGGAGTTGGACATTTCAGTGCAGCAAATTACTTAATATGGCCCTTTTAGCCATGCGTGGTGTTATAAATCCCACACAGTGATTGGATGGGACTATGAAAAAGGTGCCTGTGGCCCACCAAGGGGATTGGACAGCTTGCTAATTATGCAAATAAGGTGCATAGCACCCTTGTGAGGGTGGGGCCATGCAAGTATGGCGTATGGAACCCTAACGAGGGAATTGTTCATTGTTGCCATCTCGATAGACGTAAAATGAACCGTCACAGAAGTGGGAAGGGGGACCTCACTACCACCAACAAAGAAGAGCCAGGAGTGGAGGCGGTCCTTTGGACCCAAGGTTCATGCTCTGAGAACCTCCTAGACCCAGGAGACACAGAGAGAGCTGTAACACTGGAAACAACACAAGACACTGAGAAGCAATGGCAAAATAAATGACAGCAGCACAACTAGAAAACCGGCGCTAGGTAGTCTGGTGGACTTCCTGGCCCGTGAAGCAAGGCAACTACAGTGGGCTGCTGACCTAGGGAGCAAGAGAGCTGAGCTCCTTCAGGCAGGAGGCTTTCTGGTGGAATGCGGTGCCCCTAGGCACTGGTCAACAGAGCTAAAGAGCTTTGTAACACTTGCCTGGGCAGGGCAGAGGCCAGGCCAAGGGGTCGGGAGAGACAGAGAAAGAAAGAGAAGCCTGCATGCAGGCACAGCTAAAGCTGTCCTGACTGAAGAACTGTATCCTGAGTCATTCCTGATCCTGAATTATAATCTGTCACTTCCCTAATAAACTCCATAACTGTGACTATGGTCTGTGAGTTCCGTGTGGCCATTGCAACAAATTATCAAATCCAACAGAGAAGTAGAGAGTGCCACGGGAGGGATGGCTGGTATCAGAATTGGTAAATATGGTGGAGAGAGAAGGCATGTCTGACCTCCGCCTCATAGGAATCAGCCTTGGGCTGTTGATCTTGATTCTCCTCCCCACTCATGAAGCTAGAGGAGGTCAGACAACACTGTCCACATACCATTTTTACAGACATACTGCACCAAGGGAACAGGAAATGGAGGTAGATGGTCAGATGGCTAATTTTAGGCTGAGAGAAGGGCATATGACCCCCACTACCCCACTCTTTTCCTAGCCCACCAAATCCACCACCTGGGGGTGGCACAATCCCTATTGTTCTGAGTATGAGAACCAGCCCTTAGAATATACCACTCAGCCCCTTCCCCCAAAGGGGTGGAGGTAGGGAGAGACTCTCCTCAGGCCCTGCTGATGGAATCTTGCTTTTCTCAAGCCTCTTGATCAACCTGTAGCAAGGTGAGGACCCCACCAACTGAACTGCCACTGAACTTCACCTTCAGGAACTCAGAGTGATACAATAGCCTCACAATCTTTGAGCAGGACAAAATGTAAATCACTGCTGGTGAGGATACAACCTTGCAAGAATACATTCTGGTACCACTATGTGGATCCATCACGGTAAAGGTTATGTTGGTGAGGATACATCTTGGCAAGGGTATGTCTGTGTAAAGATATGTCCTTGGGAGGGCATATCCTGGTGAGGCTACTTCTTGCTAAGAATACAGTCTTGTTCTTATATTGTGTCTATACCCTGATACAAAATTGTACAGAGGGAGTGTGGTGGTTCAGAGGTCAAGAGCACAGGCTTTGAAGTTAGAGGTACCTGAGTTCAAGTCTCACCTCTGCCTCTAACTAGCTGAGTGTCCTTGGGCTAGTTATTGCACCTCTCCATGCCTCAGTTTCCTCACTAGTAAAATAGGCCTGATAATACCCACCTCACAGGGTTGTTGTGAGTTTTCTAGGGAATAAGGTGCACTTAGCCCAGGTCTGGGCATATAGAAAGCACTCAGTAAATGTGATTGTCCCAGAAAGGTAAAATAAAATAACACATGATCTTTTTCTCTATTTCTTTATATTTTTTGACAATGAGCAGGAATTGCTCTTATGACCAGAAAAAAAAAAAAAAAACAGAATATAAGGGAGAAAAACACTATCCTTGCAACAAAATATTTTTCAAACCGCTACTAGAAAGTACTGCTGTGAGGCCTCACAGGTGTTCTCCCATTATCAGAGTATGGGCAGATGTTGCCAGGTCTCAGAGCGAAGGCAAGAGCCCGGGTTGGGAGGCAGGTGCCGGGACTTGTGGTCCTAATGTGTGCCCTGGGCCAGCACTCAGTGGCTCTCTTGACCTTGCCTGTGGCCATGTGTGGTGAGGGCAACCACAGCAAAACCAACTCATCATTTCCATTTAGATTTTTTGGGAAAGAAAAGCATCACAGATCAGGTGGGGCTCTCAAATCTACGAGCATCCATGATGAAGGAATGAAGTTTGAGTTCCTCTTCCTCAGTCTAGTGAAAAGTGATGCTGTGCTTTCAGGTTCTTTAAGGTATGAGATTGAAGAGAAAGCTACTGAGATGGGGACTTTTTTTTTTTTTGCGCTTTAAGTGAAACTTTACAAATCAAGTCAGTCTCTCATACAAAAATTTATATACACTCTGCTACATACTCCTAACTGCTCTCGCCCTAATGAGACTGCACACTCCTTCCCTCATTGTACAGATGAGTAAGTCGAGGCTCTGGGAGACTGAACAATTGGCTGAAGGCATCCCCTGGTGGGCAGGCAAAGAATATTTGTAAGGAGGAAATAAGGCCAGTTGCCCCAACCTGCTCTCTCATCTTCCCTTGCCTGGTTTGAATAAGTCACTGCCTTCCAAGCAGATGACTAAGTATACATCGGAGTCTCTAGATGAATTTCATTTTTAACACCAGTTTCTGTTTTGGACAAGAATTGCCAACTGTGTCAAATGTGGCAAGGCTCAAATGAAATATTTGTTCTCCAAGCACACAGACCTTGAGCAGGTGGTTAGAGCATCTGCAGAGATGAGAAACCATCGTTCTAGTCCCCGTCTGTATTTTGAAATTGAGTCTCCTGGGTATGAGTGGAAGAGTGGGAGTGAGGAGGTGGACAGAATGAGAAGCATCAGTAAAGCAGCTGCTGGTGTGCCCTAAAACATAAAGACTTAAGTGGATCACAGAGAGCCCAGGCAGGAACACAGCTGAATGCACGATCTGATTTTTCTTGTTGCCATTAGATTTGAAGATATTGAAGGTCAGTTCTGTTAAGAGGCCTTTGTGGAGGATAAAGAAAAGGTTACAATACAATATTGCTCCACCTTTTCCCTCTAGCCTTGGTACGAACAGACACATCATTAAAAGTCTGGTTCTCTTCCCTTCCCAAGCATAGCCAAGACAGGATGGCATTTTCGAAGGAATTTACAAGCAGCTAAGAACTTTTTTTTTTTTTTTAAGAACAGGATGAGAAAGAAGCAAACAAGATAGAACACCTCCCCTCTTCACCACCCCCAGGCTGAAATGACCAACTAGCTTCCCATTTACCAAATTGATTCAGAATTCCCAATATGGCTGTTCTCAGGGCCACTGGCCTCGGCAGATTTCCCACCCTGCTACTTGGCTACTTGGCCACTTGGCCAAATGGCATTAGGAGAGAAGTATTGTATCTGGAAAAAGAGGCGAGGGTGTGTTCTGAGAACGAATGAACCGATGGGAGCCTTGAACCAAGACCAATGCCTGAGCCAACCGCGTCAGCTGTCCACTGAAGGCTGCTGGGAGGGAACCTTGGACAGAGCAGATGGAAAACAACTGTCAGAAGACAGCAAATGGTATTCGTGTGGGTTTCTTTGTTCCTTGGTGTTGCTAAGGAGGGTGTTCTCCCTCCACTCTGGAGGCCACATGGTTCCTCCCTTCCCAAACAGAAGGGAAGGCTGAAGCTCACTGGCTGCTCCCCACTGCGGCTAACAGGACAATGTGTCTTCATGCCAAACACGCCATCGTGACCCGACCTGGTCCTTTCTGGGCCAGTCATGGCTCTGGACTTTTGTTTCTCTCTCTTTTCATTTTGATGCTTTGGGCTTCCAGGTAATGACACTCCGCAGTCCATGGCATCATTGTCATTGGTCTCTGAGGTCCCCCTCCCCCCTCCCCGCAGTCCTTTTATCCCCCTTCTCCACTCTAACTCTCCTCCCCTCAGAGGCCACCACTTGAGTGTCCACTGTGGCAAAATGGGCAGGGTCGTGTGTGTGGGCTTGTCTAGTTTCAATCCACATGAGAGATATTGCCCTGGAAAGCTTGTTTGGCTTTGTGGTGGGTCCTTTTCTCCACTCAGCCCTATGTGTGTTAACTATCCCTGCTGCTGTGTGTTCCCAGCTGGTTGCTTGTAAACCACTTTTTTATTTTTGCTTTCCCCCAGTGATGGGCATCTGGGTTGTTTCCCGTCCTCCATCAGCACACCCAATGCGTGGATCCCTGCAGTAGATGGAATAATGGCCCCAACGATATCCGGTCATAATCCCTGGAACCTGTGAATGTGACCTTATATAGCAAAAGAGACTTTGCAGATGTGTTTAAGGACCTGAGTTGCAGACATCATCCTGGATTATCAAGGTAGGCACCAAACACCACACAAGTGTCCTCAAAGAGGGAGGCAGGGGGAGATTTTTCACACCCAGAGGAGTGGGCAGTGTGAAGAAGGAGCCAAGAGACATTCGAAGATGCTGGCTTTGAAGGTTGGAGTGATGTGGACACAAACCAAGGAATGCTGGCAGCCTCCAGAAGTTAGGAGTGGCGAGGGATGGGATTCTCCCCTACAGTCTCCACAGGGAGCATGGCCCTTCCGACACCTTGACTTCAGCCCAATGACACTGATTTCAGATTTCTGACCTTCAGAACTGTGAGAGCATCAATTTCTGTTGTTTCCAGTTTGTGCTAAATTGATACAGCAGCCATACGAAATGAATACAGTGCCAGAGTGGGCCTGCAGGGAAATTTTGGGGGGTAAGCCCAGGAGTGGGATTGCTGGGGCAGTATGGAACATACAACTGATTTGGTAAAATGCTGCCAGGTAGCTCTCCAAAGCAGCTGCCTCTAGTCTAGCTGGAGTCCACCTACAGTACACAATGGTTCCTCTCTCTCCTCACCCTAAGGAGCCTGGTGGCACAAACATTTAAGCACTCAACTGGTAATCAAAAGGAGGTGGTTCAAAGCCACCCACTGGCCCTGAGGAAGAAAGACCTGGCTATCTGCTTCCATAAAGATTACAGCCTAGAAAAACCTATGGGGCAGTTCTACTCTGTCACATGGGGTCACCATGAGTCAAAAACAACTGGACTCTCCTCACCACCCCAGGAGACACTTGGCCTCTTCTGGCTGATTTTTGCCAGTCTGATCCCTGTGTATGCGATCTCACTGTTTTAATTTTCATTTCTCTGATTACTACTGAATTTAAGCGTCTCTCCACATACTTACTTGCTAGCCTTTTTGGGTTTCTCCTTCTGGGGGTTGCCTATTCTTCGCTCATTCTTTGCTTTGCTCATTTTCCCGTTGGGCCTTTTTCTTGTTGATTTGCAGAATTTCCTTGTATATTTTATAGATTAATCTCTTGCCAGTTTTAAATACAGCAGATATCTTCTTTCCGTCTGTCATCTGTTAACACTCTCTGTGGTGGCCTCCACTGAAAGAAACCCTTACTTCTGATGTAATCAAATCAATGAAACTCAAGGCTGGTACAAAAGAGGGAACTCATCAGGGACGGTCATGTGAACAGAGCAAGTGCTGGCATGTCTGTGTGTGTGCACACGTGTAACATAGTTGTGCACAGCCAAGCACTTTGCACTCCCAGTCCATTGCCCACAATTTGGGATTAAGGTGTCCCAATCTTCCTCTAGCATAGTCGAGGACCACAACCTCAGACTGGAGCACATGAGCACCCCTGGAGGGCCTGTTAAAGCACAGAGGGCTGGGCCCACCCCAGAGTGGGGCAGGCCTGAGAATGAGCATTTCACATCAGCCCCCAGGGGATGCTAATGTTGTTGGTCCAGGGACCACACTTGGAGAGAGTGTACAGGGAAGCCAGCGAGATGGTAACGAGGACAGACTACCTTGTTGATGCCCTGAAGACACAGAAATTACTGAGGTTTGTCCACCAGCCAAGCAGCAACAGCAAGTTCCCAGAGGACAGGAAAGCGGCTTATTATCACAGGACAGTGCTGAAAGGAACCCCAGGGACAGCTCAGACCAGAATATTTTGCTGAGGAGGGAAAGGGGGCCACAGAGGGCAGTGAATTGACCAAGGTCACACAACCAACTGTTGGCCAAGTGCACACTGCCTGGCTAGGGTTCTTTTCAATTTTTTGCCTTGACTCTCCTGAAGGCTCTCAGGACACATCTAGCCCTCTGCAGCCCAGAGGCATGCTTCACTAAGGTCAAGGGGCCACTTTGGCTGCCACCCTCCAGTGTCGCCCCAAGGCCACCCTCACCATCTCTGGCCCAGCACAAAGCAGTGAAGCAGTCCCTAGAAAGCACCCACATGGCACAGCAGCTCTGCAGACCCTCGGGAGCAGTGCTGGGTGCCACTGGGGCAGAAGAGGGGATGTGGGGTGGGGGACACTGAGGTGTAGCCATGGTTCCATTCCCTGCTCTCTCCCGTTCCCCACCCTGCCTCTGCTGCATCTGGGCTTCTGGAACACAGGACAGGCTCCGCCTGAGGATCCACTGTCTCTGTGAATCCCCTCTGACTCTGACTTCCCTGCCTCCCTCTTCTTTTTCATCAATATCGAATTTAACGGATTCTGTGCTCACCTCTTCTCTGTTCCTCAGTCCTGATCTATCTCCTGGTTGGCAGGAAACAGATAATGGTGACGGCTGAACAACACGATGAATGTAATTCCTGTCACCGAATTGTACATGTAAAAACTGTTGCAGCGTCTATCACTTCTCGTTACGGCTAAGCAAATACATATGTAAGAAAACATTGGCCATTTCAACAGTTTTTACATAGGGGTGCTCCACCTGGCACCCACCTCTCTGCTCTGCATCCATGCTTCTCTGCTGGCCCAGGGAAGGAGCAGAACTCCCTTGTCAGGTGGCACAGGAGGCTGGGCCCACGTGGCCATGCCCTTCTGAGAGCTTCCAGAAAGAACCAGCCCAGCGGACACCTTGATTTTAGCCCAGTGAGTCCTATCTCAGACCTCTGCCCTCTAGAAGTGTAAGAAAATAAATGTGCGTTGTTTAAAGCCACTAAGTTTGTGGCCATTTGTTACAGCATCCACAGGAAACGAACACAGTTGGATTTGTCTCGGTGTGAGCCTTCCCCGGCTGAACCCATTGGTCCCCTGGTGTGCTCCCCTTCTTGTACAGATTTCATTCCAGGGCCTGACACTTCAGTTAGTTGCTTCCGTGCCTCTCCAAGCCTGGGGACTTGTGAGAGATGCAAGTTCCCGGCCCTCCCTACCCAGACCTGCAACTCAGAAACTCTGGGAGCCCAGTCCTCAGTGCCTTAACAAGCCCTCCAGGGGATTCCAATGGTCCTCAAGTTCACCACCACCAAGCTCATTTATTTGCTCATCTCTTCCCCACTCCAGAGCTGTCAGGGTCGCCCTGACTAAAGGAAAGGTCTCTCTACGCACCTCTGTCCCAGCAGCCCTCGGTTTATGTTGCCATGATCTGTTTGTCTTTCCCACTAGCCCGTGTTCTGCCAGGGCAGGGGCTGTGTCTTCTTGTTCAGAGTTGACGTCTGGATGGTTAGTAGGCGCCCGATCAATATCTACAAGTGTCTGACAGACTACCTGACCTTCCCTGCTGCTAGAGAGACACCTGTGCCTCATCCCAGAATTTCCTGTCACCTGGCAGTGAGATATAGACCCTTGGTCAAAGCAATGTGTATTTTTTAAAAAGCTCTCTACGTGCTTTAAAACATAAACAACTTCCTCCTGCTTCCCTTTCAACCTAGGGACCAGCCTTCCCTTTTCATGGCTGTGGGGAAGCTGTATTCTCCCCCTCACCCCACTGTTTTTTTATTTCGTTTTGTTTTAGGTGAAAGTTAACAGTACAAATTAGCTTCTCATTCAAAAATTTATACACAAATTTTTTTTGTGACATTGGTTGCAATCTCTGCAATGTGTCGGCACTCTCCCCCTTTCCCTTTCCACCCTGGGCTCCCCATGTCCATTTGTCCAGATTTCCTGTCCCTTCCTGCCTTCTCCTCTTTGCTTTTGGTCTCGTATGCTTGGTTGAAAGGTGGACTTCAGGAGTGGCTTCAGTTCTGAGTTAGCAGGGTGTCAGGGGGTCATAGTCTTGGGGGATTCCTCCAGTCTCTGTCAAAAAAGTAAGTATGGTCTTTTGTTTTGTAAATTTGAATTTTGTGTCGCTCAGTACAGGATCCTCTATTGTGATCCCAGTCAGAGTGATCAGTGGTGGTAGTCGGGCACCATCTAGCTCCTCTGGCCTCAGGCTGGTGGAGGCTGTGGTTCATGCGGTCCATTAGTCCTTTGGGCTAATATATTCCTTGTATCTTTGCTTTTCTTCATTCGTCTTTACTCCAGATGGGTTGGGACCAATATATGTCTCAGATGGCCACTTGCAAGCTTTTAAGACCCCAGATGCTACTCACCAGAGTAAGATGTAGAACATTTTCTTTTTGAATTATGTTATGCCAATTGATCCAGATGTCTCCCAAGACCACGGTCCCCAGACCTCAGCCCAAGTAATTCAGTCTCTCAAGGTGTTTCAATGTGTCTATGAAGCTTCGATGACTTTGCCTTGATTGAGTTGTGTTGACTTCCCCTATATTGTACATTGTCTTTCCCTTCACCAAAGTTAACACCTGTCTATTATCTACTTAGTTATTTATCCTCCCTATTCCTCCCTTCCTTTGTAACCATCAAAGACTGTTTTTTTCTGTGTGTAAACCTTTTCTTGGGTTTTTATAATAGTGGTCTCATGCAATATTTGCCCTTTTGTGATTGACTTATTTCACTCAGCATAATGTCCTCCAGATTTATCCACGTTGTGAGATGTTTCACAGATTCATCATTGTTCCTTACCCATGCATAGTATTTCATTGTGTGGATGCACCATAGTTTGTTTATCCATTCATCTCTTGATAGGCACTTAGGTTGTTCCCATCTTTTTGCTATTGTGAACAATTGCTGCAATGGACATGGGTGTGCATATGTCTATTCATGTCACAGCTCTTATTTCCCTAGGATCTATTCCTAGGAGTGGGATTGCTGGATCTTATGGTATTTCTATTTCTAGCTTTCTAAGGAAGTGCCATATAGTTTTCCAAAAATGGTTGTACAATTTTACATTCCCACCAGCAGAGCATAAGTGTTCCAATCTCCCTGCAGCCTCCCCAGCATTTGTTATTTTCTGTTTGTTTCTTTGTTTTGATTAGTGCCGGTGATGTTGGAGTGAGATGATATCGCCTTGTAGTTTTGATCTGCATTTCTCTAATGGCTAATGATCTTGAGCGTTTCCTCATGTGTCTGTTAACCGCCTGAATATCTTCTTTGGTGAAGTGTCTGCATCGATTGAGATGATCCTGTGATTCTTTTCTTTTATTCTGTTTATGTGGTGGATTACATTGATTGATTTTCTAATGTTGAGACATCCTTGCATACCTGGTATGAATCCCACTTGGTCATGGTATATTATTTTTTTCATATGATACTGTCTTGGTCATCTAGTGCTGCTATAACAGAAATAGCACAAGTGAGTGGCTTTAACAAAGAGAAATTTATTTTCATGGTCCAGTAGGCTAGAAGTCCAAATTCAGGGCGCTGGCTCCAGGGGAAGACTTTCTTTCTCTGTCGGCTCTGGAGGAAGGTCCTTGTGATGCATCAATCTTCTCTTGGTCTTCTCTTTCTCAGTGCAGAAACCTCAGGTCCAAAGGATGCACTCTGCTCCCAGCACTGCTTTCTTGGTGCTATGAGGCCCGCATGTCTCTCTGCTCCATACTTTCTTTCATATCTCAAAAGAGATGAGCTTAAGACACTATATAACCTTGTAGATCTCATCAATATAACTGCCACTAATCCATCTCATTACATCATAGTGATAGAATTTACAGCACATAGGGAAATCACATCAGATGACAAAATGATGGACAATTACACAATACTGGGAATCATGACCTAGCCAAGTTGACAGATATTTTTGGGGGACACAATTCAATCCGTAACAGTTGCTGAATTCAAATAGCTAGAATTTTCTTGAGAATTTTTTATGTATCCTGAAGTACAATGTCCGTGATCGGATAATATCCATATGTCTACAAGGAAGACCAGTTAATACAACTATTATTCAAGTTTATGAACCAACCACTAATGCCAAAGATGAGGAAATTGAAGACTTTTACCAAATTTTTCAGTCTGAAATTGATCAAACATGTAATCAAGTTGCATTGGTAATTACTGGTGATTGGAATGTGGAAGTTGGAAACAAAGAAGAAGGATCAGTAGCTGGAAAATATGGCCTTGGTGATAGAAACGATGCTGGAGATCACATGATAGAATTTTGCAGGACAAACATCTTCTTCATTGCAAATACTTCCCCCCTACCCAAATACACCTGGACCTCAAGAGATGGAAAACACAGGAATCAAATCGACTGCATCTGTGGAAAGACACAATGGCAAAGCCCAATATCATCAGTTAGAAAAAGGCCAGGTGCCCACTACAGAAATACCATCAATTGCTCATATGCGAGTTCAAGGTGAAGCTGAAGAAAACTAGAACAAGTCAACAAGAGCCAAAGTATGACTTTGGGTATATCCCCCCTGAATTTAGAGACCATCTCAAGAATAGATTTGATGTATTGAACACTAATAACCGAAGACCAGACGAGCTGTGGAATGGTCCATCAAGGACATCCTACAGGAAGAAATTAAGAGGTCATTAAAAAGACAGGAAAGAAAGAAAAGACCAAAAAGAATTTCAGAAGAGACTCTAAAACTTGCTCTTGAACATCGAGTAGCTAAAGTGAAAGGAAGAAATGATGAAGTCAAAGAACTGAGCAGAAGATTTCAAAGGGCAGCTCAAGAAGACAAAGTAAAGTATTATAATGACATGTGCAAAGAGCTGGAGATGGAAAACCAAAAGGGAAGAACATGTTCGGCGTTTCTCAAGATGAAAGAAGTGATGAAAAAATTCAAGCCTCGAGCTGCAACAGTGAAGGATTGTATGGGGAAAATATTAGACAACATGGGAAGCATCAAAAGAAGGATGGAAGGAATACACAGAGTCAATGCAGCAAAAAGTATAGGTCAATGTTCAGCCATTTCAGAAGATACCATATGATCAAGAGATGATGGTGCTGAAGGAAAAAGTCCAAACTGCAGTGAAGACATTGGCAAAAAAAAAAAAAAAAAAGGCTCCAGGAATTGACGGAATACCAACGGAGATGTTTCAACAAGTGGATTCAGTGCTGGAAGTGCTCACTCCTCTATGTCAAGAAATTTGGAAGACAGCTACCACCAGCCGACTGGAAGAAACCCATATTCCCAAGAAAGATAATCCAACTGAATGTGGAAATTATCGAAAAATATCATTAATATCGCACACAAACAAAATTTTGCTGAAGATCATTCATAAGTGGCTACAACAGTATATAGACAGGGAACTGCCAGAAAATTCAGGGTGGATTCAGAAGAGGATGTGGAACCAGGGATATCATTGCTGATGTCAGATGGCTCTCGTCTGAAAGCAGAGAATACCAGAAAGATGTTGAGATGTGTTTTATTGACTATGCAAAGGCATTTGACTGTGTAGATCATAACAAATTATGGGTAACATTGCAAAGAATGGGAATTCCAGAACACTTAATTGTGCTGCTGAGGAACTTGCACACGGATCAAGAGGCAGTGGTTCGAACAGAACAAGGGAATATTGCGTGGTTTAAAGTCAGGAAGGGTGTGCGTCAGGGTTGTATCCTTTCACCGGACTTATTCAACCTGTATGCTGAGCAAATAATCTGAGAACCTGAACTGTATGAAGAAGAACGGGACATCAGGATTGGAGGAAGACTTATTAACAACCTGCGTTATGCAGATGACACAACCTTGCTTGCTGAAAGTGAAGAGGACTTGAAGCACTTACTGATGGAGATCAAAGACCACAGCCTTCAGTAGGGATTGCACCTCAACATGAAGAAAACAAATATCCTCACAACTGGACCAATAAGCAACATCATGGTAAACGGAGAAAAGATTGAAGTTGTCAAGAATTTCGTTTTACTTGGATCCACAATCAACATCCATGGAAGCAGCAGTCAAGAAATCAAAAGACACATTGCATTGGGCAAATCTGCTGCAAAGGACCTCTTCAAAGTGTTGAAGAGCAAAGATGTCACTTTAAGGAGTAAGATGTGCCTGACTCAGGCCATAGCTTTTTCAATCCCTTCATATGCACGTGAGTGAGAGAAAACGCTTGAGCATGTGTGAGTGAGAGGGTGTCGGTGTGTGAGTGTGTGTGCTTAGGGCATATGTGCGTGTGAATGCGTGTGTGTGCACATGGGCTTGTATGTGTAAATGAGAGAGAACACCTGATGTGTGTGAGCCAGAAAGGATGTATTATGTGAGGGCATATGTATGTGTGTGAATGTGAGAGTGTGGGTGTGTGTGAGTGTGTGTGGGGCCATGCATGTGACTGCGAGAGAGGGTGTGAGTGAGCGCCACATGTTTTGGGGAAGAAGGTTGCTCAGCTACACCAGGAGTCTGGCCTCCGCTGTGCAAGTGAGCCCACAGGCGTCACACCCCCCACATAACTGCCCACCTTGCCCCAGAGCTAAAGGAGAGCAGTGGCTGCTTGCTGCTTCCCCTTGCATCCCCTCAGGCCCTGCCTGGGGCCTTGCACAGAGGGCCTGGTGGGATATGTGGGTGAACTGAGTTGGCTGTGATCACTACCAGCCCCAGGACGAGTTGGCTGGCCTGCCAGGGCCCTGGCTGCTCTTCTAGGGTCTGGGCCTAACCCTGAGCCCGCTCCTGCCAATCAATGAACCTACTGGCCACTCAGCTCAGCACCTTACAATAAGGCATTCCCAGTCAGCAGCAACTGTTCACGGGCTGTTAACAGTCTATAAAGCACACACTGGGTAGGCGCTGGACTGATCTGGCAGGACTGAGGGCAGTGTGTTGTTTACACGAAGCTGCACTGAAGGCTGGCCTTTGAGCTGTGCTGCGGTGGGTCCCAGGCCCTGCTCTCAGCTGGGCAGGTCAGGCTCCAGGATGGGCTTGCTTAAGAGGCAGACAGCGCTATGGGGGCTTCTGGTGAGCAACCTAGAAGACACTGATGCATCTCTGGGCCACACACCCTCCTGTCAGGCTCCAGCTGCCACTGTTGTGAGTGCCCTGGATGAGGTGGACTTGAAGAGAGCTATCTGATCTCTAGACCATTCAGGGAGGGCAGGGATAGAGGAGGGCTGGGGGCTGACTGGCTCTAGACCAGGAAGGGGTGGGAAGGGTATCCAAGGTGCCAAGGAACACCAGGCTGGCTCAGGCCCCACCGCTGGGTGTCACCTGTGCTACTGGGGCGACACAACCACCCTTGTTGTTGTCAATATACACCACTGCATTGTTTCTGGGCTGGGCTTCAGCTCCTTGTTGCTGCCTAGGCAGGAGTTAGATCAGAGCAGTGTGTTAGCAATAATTGATTCCAGGCCCACGCTAGGGTGCCCCCGGTACGAAAACCGGGACCTACAAACCTAGTCGCCTCTGAGATTCTCCCCTCCAACAGAAGGACATCTGCCCATCTGGCTCCAGTCAGCAGCTTCCCTGGAGCAGTCCTTGGGGTGTATGTAAAGGGGTCATTTACTCCCCAGGCCCAAAATGAATCTCAGAGATTAGACATCAGGATTGTGGTTATGACCAGCGGAAGGGTGGGCGTGGTGACAGGGGCTTCTGAGGTCCCTGCCATGCTCTGTGTTTTGTTCCGAGTGCTGGTTGCACAAACTTGTTCACTGTACAAATTCATTGAACACTTTTCTGTCTGTGTGCCTTATGTCAATACAATATATTTTTTTACTAAAAAAAGAGAATCAACTATGTTACCATGGGATTCTGCAGAATAAAGGATTGGCAAACTTTTTTCCCAATTTCAAATAAATAAATAAAATGCTGGGCCAATAGTGGTGATGGTTGTACAACACTGTGAATATACTTAATCCTGCTGAGTTGTACACTTGAAAATGGTTAAAATGGCCAATTTTATGTCACGTGTATTTGATCACAATACAAAAACTGGGTAAAGATTTGTTTTTACAAACCATGCGTAGATAACACCAGGATTCTAGTAAAAATGTCAATAACCCATTGCCATCAAGTCAATTCTGACTCATAGCGACCCTATAGCAGCCTTATCACTTTGCTGCATAATCAAAAAAGGCACAGGGGAAGAGAGGGGTGGGGCTCCCAGGCGCCCACCAGGGCCTCCCTGACTGGGCCGATGGTCTTGTGTCAGCTCACAGCAATTAATTTGTCTGCAATATGCGCCGTCTCTGCCCTCGAGCTCGCAGTTGGGAGGGGCTATAAAGGGCACACAGAAATATCCAAGATGACAGAGATCAGTCTTGCTGTGAGGAACAGACCAAGCTCCAGGGGCCCCACCTGACTCCAAGCACCAGCCGCCACATCGCCCCTCCAACTGGCTGCCTTGGGGGCTGTGTGGCAGGCCCTCCCTGCCGCCTTCCCTCCATCCCTCCTTCAGTCAATCCATTACCTTCTGTTTACAGCCTCTTCAGACAGTTTTCCTTGGCCTGATGCCAAGCCAATTTGAATTAATTTTCCAAGCATGACCCTGTGAGTGACTATATTAAATGCCTTCCAGACAGGTCTCATTGCTGCATGCACACCATGCATTTGGCCAGCCATCTGCAATCACCATGAGGTGCCCTGCCCCACCGTGCAGCACCCAGTACCAGCCCCAGCCCTAAAAAAGGTGCCTATGGCGGCCAGGAGTGACAGACCCAAGGCGTGCCTTCTTCATGCCTTTCTTGAAAATTTAAAGAGAAGTTAACTCAGCTAAGCACAGACTGCCCAATGGTTGGCTTTTCAAAAGGAAACTTGCCCAAGGACTGATAAGCAAGATTGGAGACGGTGGGGCTCCTTGGCATTAAGAAGAGGGTGGCTAGAAAAGGGAGGGGTGTTAAAGGGATCTTCCCAACGCAGCTTCTCCCCAACCCAGCTTCTTCCTGAGGATCTACCCTTCTTTGTGCCGTCACTCCCACCTTCCACACCACTGCCCCCTCAGGCAGTTCCAGGAGAGGCAGAGGAGAGCTACTTGGTTAATTCTCAGGAAGAGGCTAGAGGGAGCCTAGTTTTTATTTGTACACCAGGAGGAGAGGTACACACACACACACACACACACACACACACACACACGTGTGCGCATGCGCACATGCACGTACACATGTGCATGCACATACATGACACACGTGTGTGCAGACAGCCAGCCTGTCGCAGAGCAGCCCCTTCACCTAATTACAGAGTCCATTTCTGGAAGGGTGCCTGCCATGGCTGTGAATTTACTGTCTGCCTCCTCCCTTCTCCTTGCTGGAGCGACTTGGCCTTTCTCCAGTTCACAAGAGCATCACAGAGGATGTTGGCAGCCTCCTTACCACGTCATCACCTGATTCATAAAGCCAGACATGCTCAAGGGTGGAGGCTTAGAGGTTGTCTGGCCCAGTCCGCTATGTGCGCTGCAAATCCAGTCCATGGCAGCCCCACCAGGGGCTCGTGCCGGTTTGCTTGCACACCTCCAGTGACCAGGTCTCTCACTACCTCTCAAAGCAGCCCGTTTCCTTCTGGTAAAACCCTGTGGAAAATTCTCCTTTATCTCGAGATGAAGCCTGCCTCCGTAAGACATCTTTCTGTTGCTCCGGCTTTTACTGTTCTGACCTTGGGGAGAAAGTCTAACTCTTTCTCTTCTTGAAAGCCTTGAAGAGATTTGAAAACAGACACCACCCTCCCTTGAGCCTTCTCTTCTCCAAGATGAGAGTAAGAAAAAAGACAACAAAACCGTAATTATAACAGCACTACCTACCATTTACTAAGGACACTCCATACATTATCCCCTGCAATCCTCACAACAACCTGTAAGCAGACCCATTTTACTGGTGAGGAAACTGAGGCACAGAGCATTCCATCAACCAGCCCAAGGGCACTCAGCTTGTCAGGGGCAGAGTTGAGACTTGAACCCAGGTCCCTCTTGGCTTCTGCACCCACCACACCTCCTCACAGGGCTGCCTGTGCAACTTTTTTATTGAAATATAATTCACACATCATAAAATGTGCCCTTTTAAACCTTACAATTCAGTGGATTTTCATATACACTTGGGTTATGTATGCAATCATCACCACGACCAATTTTATAAGCTTTTCATCACCTCAAAAAGAAGCCCTATAACCTTTAGCAGTCACTCCCCATTCCTCCCTCCTTCAAGCCCCTGACAACCACTAATCTGCTTTCTGTCTCTGTGGATTTGCCTGCCTGAGGCATTTCCTGTATATACATGGAATCCTACAATATGTGTGTGGCCTTTTGTGTCTGGCTCCTTTCACGTAGCATCGTGTTTTCAAGGTTGTTTTCATGTTTTGTCTGTTAAGAATAATGCAAACCTTAGTTTAGCTTAACTAGTAAAAAATGTCTGCCTTGAGCATTTATGCTTTTTTAAGGTCTAACGGGATTAAACTGACAACAGCAACTCGAAAGATGAGATAGGAAGCTTAGGGGCCAAGGAGTTTATGTTAATGGGGGAGGAATAACTCACAAAAGGAGGATGAGAATGGTTGCACAATTTGCAGAACGTAATCACGTCACCGAATTATACATGTTGAAACTGTTGAATCAGTGTGTTTTGCTGCATATATTCTCAACAACAAAATAAATAAAATTTTAAAAAGTGAATACACCTATTCCTCACTTATTGACTGTCTCATTATCAGACATTTTGCATTTATGACAATAGTAAAAAATCTACTATCCAACTATTCTGTGCATTAGCAATGTACGTCTGGCGGCAACGAATGCCGAGGTGTGAGGTAAGGGTAACGCTGGCTGTGATGGTTAGGGTTTTCTGTCAAGTTGCCTGGGCCTTGATTCTCAGTGGTTCGGCAGTTCTGTAATGATGTAGTTTGGCAGTTATATAATGATGTCATTTGCCAGTTATGTAATGAGGTAGTCATTTTCCATTTGGGGATCTGATGTAGTCATCCTCTATTTCTGCATGATGCCAATTTTCACATGACAACTTGGTCTTTGGAACCTAACCATGTTGATAAGTGAGGAGTGAGTGTAATACTACTATGAATATTTGTGTACAGGTTTTTGTGTGGATGTATGTTTTCAATTCTCTTCGGTGGAATTGTTGGGTCATATAGTAATTCTACGTTAAAATTTTTAAGGAACTATCAACCTGTTTTCCACAGTAGCTGTCCCATTTTACATTCCCACCAGCAATGTAGGAGGATTCCAATCTTTTCACTTTCTTGATAGTGTCTTTTGAAGCAGAAAAGTTTTTAATTTTGATGAAGTCCATTTTATCTATTTTTTTATTTTCTTTTTCATGCTTTTGGTGTCATGTCTAAGAATCCATTGCCAAAACTGAAGTCATGAAGACTTACACCTATGTTTTCTTAAAAGTGCTTTATAGTTTTAGTTGTTATATCTAGGTCAGTGATTCATTTTGTGTTAATTTTTTTAACATGATGTGAGGTTGTTGTTGTTAGGTGCTGTCGAGTCTGTTATAACTTGCAGCAACCTTGTGTACAACAAAAGGAAACACTGCCTGGTTCTGCGCCATCCTCACAATTATTGCTGATTGAACCCATCGTTGCAGCCACTGTATCTCATTGAGAGTCTTCCTCTTTTATGCTGACCCTTCTCCAGGGACTGGTCTCTCTTAATAACGTGTCCAAAGTACCTGAGACCAAGCCTCACCATTCTTGCTTTCAAGGAGCACTGGCTGTATTTTTTCTAAGACAGACTTGTTCTTTCTTTTGGCAGTCCATGGTATATTCAATATTCTTTGCTAACACCATAATTCAAAGGTATCAATTCTTCAATCTTCCCTATTCACTGTCCAGCTTTTGAATGCATACGAGGTGATTGAGAATACCATGGCTTAGGTTAAGGACACCTTAGTCCTCAAAGTGACATCTTTGTATTTGAACATTTTAAAGAGGTTTTTGCTGCTTCCGTGGGCATTGATTGTGGATTCAAGTAAAATGAAATCCTTGACAACTTCAATCTTTTCTCCATTTATCATGACGTTGCTTCTTGGTCCAGTTGTGAGGATTTTTGTTTTCTCTATGTTGAGGTGCAATCCATACTGAAGGCTGTGGTCTTTGATCTTCATCAGTAAGTGCTTCGAGTCCTCTTCACTTTCAGCAAGCAAGGTTGTGTCATCTGCATATCACAGGTTGTTAATGACCCTTCCTCCAATCCTGAAGTTCAGCTTCTTGGACTATTTGCTCAGCATACAGATTGAATAGGTATGGTGAAAGGATACAACCCTGACATACACCTTTCCTGACTTTAGACCATGCAGTATCCCCTTGTCCTGTTTGAATGCCTGCCTCTTGGTCCTTGTACAGGTTCCACATGAGCACAATTAAGTGTTCTGAAATTCCCATTCTTCTCAATGTTATCCATAATTTATGATCCACACAGCTGAATGCTTTTGTATAGTCAACAAAACACAGGTAAACATCTTTCTGGTATTCTCTGCTTTCAGCCAAGATCCATCTGACATCAGCAATGATATCCCTGGTTCTGTGTCTTCTTCTGAGTCTGGCCTGAATTTCTGGCAGTTCCCTGTTGATATACTGCTGCAGCCACTTTTAAATGATCTTCAGCAAAATTTTGCTTACGTGTGATATTAATGATATTGTTCAATAGTTTTGGAATTTGGCTGGATCATCTTTCTTGGAAATAGGCATAAATATGGATCTCTTCCAGTCAGTTGGCCAGGTAGCTGTCTTCCAAATTTCTTGGCACAGACAAGTGAGCACCTCCAGTGCTGCATCTCTTTGTTGAAACATCTCAGTTGGTATTCCATCAATTCCTGGAACCTTGTTTTTTGCCACTGCCTTCAATATAGCTTGGACTTCTTCCTTCAGTACCATTGGCTCCTGATCATATGCTACCTTTTGAAATGGTTGAACATCCACCAATCCTTTTTGGTATAGTGACCCTGTGTATTCCTTCCATTTTCTTTTGATGCTTCCTGTGTCGTTCAATATTTTGTATATAACAAAACCCAGTGCTGTCGAGTCGATTCCAACTTATAGCGACCCTTACAGGACAGAGTAGAACTGCCTCCTAGGGTTTCCAAGGAGTGCTGAATTTTGTATATAGAATCCTTCATTATTGCAACTTGGGTCTTGAATTTTTTTTTCATTTCTTTCAGCTTGAGAAATGCTGAGCATGTTCTCCCGTTTTGGTTTTTCTAACTCCAGGTCTTTGCACATTTAATTATAATACTTTGTCTTCTCGAGCTGTCCTTTGAAATCTGTTCAGGTCTTTTACTTCGTCATTTCGTCCATTTGCTTAGCTAGTCTAGGTTCAAGAACAAGTTTCAGAATCTCTTCTGACATCCATTTTGGTCTTTTCTTTCTTTCCTGTCTTTTTAATGACCTCTTGCTTTCTTCACGTATGATGTCCTCGATAGACCATTCCACAACTCATCTGGTCTTCAGTTATTAGTCTGCAATGTGTCAAATCTATTCTTGAAATGATCTCTGAATTCAGGTGGGATGTACCCAAAGTCTTACTTCGGGTCTCATGAACTTGTTTTAATTTTCTTCAGCTTCAACTTGCATTTGCATATGAGCAATTGATGGTCTGTTCCGCAGCCGGCCCCTGGTTTTCTTCTGACTGATGATATTGAGCTTCTCTGTAGTCTCTTTCTACAGACGTAGTTGATTTGATGCCTGTGTATTCCATTCAGTGAGCCCCACAAGTATAGTTGCCATTTATGTTGTTGAAAAAACCTATTTGCAATGAATAAGTTGTTGGTCTTGCAAAATTCTGTCATGCGATTTCCAGCATCTTTTCTACCACCAAAGCTATATTTTCCAACTACCAATCCTTCTTCTCTATTTCCAACTTTCACAAAGAAGAAGACCTGGCAATCTACTTCTAAGAAAAAAAAATTGACCAGTGAAAACCTTATGAATAGCAGCATAACATTGTCTGATATGGTGTCTAAAGATGAGCCCCTCAGGTTGGAAGGCACTCAGAAGAGGACTGTTGGAAGAGCTGCCCCCTCAAAGTAGAGTCAACCTTAATGACATGGATGGAGTCAAACTTTTGGGACCTTCACTTGCTGATGTGGCATGACTCAAATGAGAAGAAACAGCTGCAAACATCCATTAATAGTCAGAACCTGGAATGTATGAAGCGTGAATCTAGGAAAATTGGAAATCATCAAAAATGAAATGGAACACATAAACATTGATATCCTAGACATTAGTGAGCTCAAATGGACTGGTACTGGCCATTTTGAATTGGACAATCATATAGTCTACTAGGCTGCGAATGGCAAATTGAAGAGGAATGATGTTGCCTTCATCGTCAAAAAGAACATTTCAAGATCTATCCTGACATACAACACTGTGAGCTATAGGGTAATATCCATATGCCTACAAAGAAGACCAGTTAATACAGCTATTATTCAAAAGAACGCACCAACCAGTAATGCCAACAATGAAGAAATTGAAGATTTTTACTAATTTCTGCAGTCTAAAATTGATCAAACATGTAACTAAGATGCCTTGGTAATTACTGGTGTGAGTTAAGTGTCCAAATTTATTTTTTTGCATGAGGAGTTCCACTTGTCCCAACATTCTTTGCTGAAGAGACTATTCTTTCCCCATTAAATGGATTTGGCAGCCTTGTCAAAAATCAATTGGCCATAGATGTATGGGTTCATTTCTGGACTCTCAATTCTATTCCATTGATCTATATACTTATCTTTATTCCAGTACCATGTCTGTGCAATTTTGTATTCAGGGCTTTTGAGACAATATAACATTCTCACTAGGATGTATCCTAGCAAGGAAATATATGCTTACCATGATGTATGCTTTGGAGCAGAAAATTTTTCAATTTTGATGAAGTCCAATCTATCTAATTTTCTTTTTTTTGGTTGCTTGTGCTTTTGGTATCATATCCAAGGTCATGAAGACTTATACCTACATTTTCTTCTAAGAGTTTTATAGTTTTAACTCTTGTATTTAGACTTTAATCCATTTTGAGTTAACGACAAGCATGGCAGGCTTGATTTTGTTATAGGAAAAAAAAATCACAAAGTTTAGTAAAGGAAAAAGAAAATTTTACTCAGCATATATTCAAAAAGGCAAAAGTGAGAAGCGGACAAGCATGCTGTCAGAGCTAATGTCTGCCTGAATCCAAGAAATATTACAGAATAAGCAAGAGTGGGAAAACGACAAACATGCTGCCACAACCAAGTCTGTCTGAGTCCAAGGAACTATTACAGGATGACCAGTATATATTAACATTACAAAATGGGCAAAACTATTGAAAGCTTCACCTTTTCACAGATTGGCTAGAAACTGTGATCCTACGTTTTGAATTGTCTTTATTAACAATCATTGGTACAGGTTTCAGTAACGACAGTCAGGAGGGTCTTCATTGGTTCAACAAATTTTCTATTTTTTTTAAATGCTAATAGAAAAGGATAAGAGTGGAAATTCTTTTGTGTTATGGTTGATTGGCTTATGTAAAAAGTTCCTGAAAAGATATTTTCCAAAATTATCCTAGCTATTGTCTTTATATCTCAGGGCCCAGTTGATATATCCTTGTGAGTCCTTGTAAGTTCTCATGAGCCCTTGGGAACCCAGTTTCTGCTAGGTCACATACTCTATGCTCAAGGATGGGGAACAATGATTCCAATATTATTTCCTAAATCAATTTACATTCTGTACTATTCGAAGTCTCATTCCCTATGCTGTTGTATCTTGAGTTTTCGACGGCCAAGTCCAGTCGGTAGCTAGTCGGTGCTGGTTTTGCTACAAGCTGAACAAGAGGCTTGGGAAAAGCTAGCCTCCATCATCAGGGTCTGAGGAGCTTCTATCTCTATCCCCATCCATTTGGAGGGACTGAGAGAAGGGATTGTTAACTAGCTCCCTACCCGCAACCCCACCTTCTTTCAAATGTGTAGACTTGGCTCTAGAGGGGAAGTGGTTGGCCCAAGGTCACGTAGACAGCGGGTTACAGAGCTTAACTCCAATCCATCATTTTCTGACTCTAACTCCCTTGTTCTTTCTACTTATAATGCCTGCCTACAATGAAATAAGTCAGAATCAGCCCGGGATGGAAGGCCAGTGGGGAGAGAAGGAAAGAAGGTAAGTTTTCAGCAGGTCATTCAGTAAGTGTCTGTCAGCACTGAAAGATTGGGCACAGGGGACTTTCTTTTAGGAAAGCAGGAGTCAACTTTGTTGCAGTGTGGGTGATTCCCGAGAAATAAGGCCCTATGCAGAAAGCATTTCTTCAAGGAAACATTTAAAGGAATTGAGATGATTTCACTTGCCCCAAAGGCTCAGGAGTAAATTAATGGCTCTTTTCTAGTCCACGGATGTTCTGTTCTGAAGCTATTGTATACCTGCCCTGAGAACCAAACAAGAGCAAATGAAATGGGCTCTGTCATGGTAGGAGAGATTGAAATTAGCTGCAAAGAAGAGCTCCTAGGAGTGAAGTTGTTAATTAAGAAAATTCCTCAGTGGTGACCTTGAAACAGCCCATCCACTGAGACCGATTTAGCTAGACCATCCTCCACTCCTAGAGGCAGGGACCCAGGCAGCCTGAGGCCCACAATTACCCAGCACATTGCACCAGGGAATGAAGACACCCATCCCTCCAGTCGATGATGGGAGGCGGGAGAGTTAACCTCTCGGCACTTCCAAACGGAAGATCAGCTATAGATAACACGGAATAACTAGGCTGCAAAATCTCCTCCTTTTTCCTCTTTAAAGAACACCTTTTTTTTTTTTTTGGTATGGTTGTAAAATATATATAACAGAAAATTTGCCATTTTAACAATTTTTAAGTGTACAATTCAGTGACATTAATTACATTCACAATGTTTTGCAACCATCACTACTATCCATTTTCAAAAGGTTTTCCATCACCCCAAACAGAAACTCAGAGTACCTCCTCAGCAAGAACTTCCCACTTCCCCCATCCCTTGGTAATAAACTTCTGTCTCTATGCATTTGCCTATTTCTGATATTTCATATAAGTCAAATCACACAATGTATATCCTTCTGTGACTGACTTATTTCACTCATCATGTTTTCCATGTTCGTCCACATCATAGCATGTACCAGAACTTTATTTTTCTTTATGGCTGAATAATATTCCATTGTATGAAGAGACCATATTTTGTTTATCCATTGATCTGTTGATGAACACTTGAGATTTTTCTACCTTTTGGCTATTGTGAAAAGTGCTGCCCTGAACATTCAAGTACAAGTTTTGTTCACACCCAGTGTTCAGTTCTTTTGGGTGTACATCTAGGAGTGGGATTGCTGGGACACAAAGTATCTCTCTGCTTATAGGGATCCAAGTTGCTACAGAATCAGATGCCTCAACTCTGGGTCCCAGGGCTGATGGAGGCTATACACTGCCTAGAAAATACAAAACTGAAGGTTACAGAAAGAACCTCCTTTTAGCTCATATTTCCATTTCTTTTTCCTGGCCAAACTGCAACTGGGCCTGTTATTTGCATCACCAAATTAACTAGTTGGACTTTCAGTTCCCCTCTCTTGAGTCCTGAAATGACCCCAAGAGCAGATTTTCAGGTGGGGCGGGGCTACCAGTTGCGAATCTGGAGTTGACTTGGCCTATTGTCTTTCTAACCATTGCTTTACACTAGAAAGACTTTGCCTTCAGACCCTGTTGGGCCAAAATTAGCCTGTGAAGGTGCTGCCCCATTGTTTCATATATGCTGAAAATCTGCCCACATTTAACGCACAAATAACTATTTTGTTATTGACAGTTCCTCAACTTAAACCCATTCAAATGAATATTTTTGAAGACATGCCACCTACAGATCAGGGTATTTCAACATCAACATCGGTTGAATTCTTTCCAAGCACAATGTGTAACAATTCCTTCATTTTCACAATATTTGTCCTTTGAAAAATGCCTTGAGTTTGTGCATTTAAAGGGGAAGTGGGCAGGTTATAAGATAAACATACAAAAATCACTTGGATTCCTCTACATCAACAAAAAGAACATCGGAGAGGAAATCACCAAATCAAACCATTCACAGTAGCCCCCAAGAAGATAAAATACTTAGGAACAAATCTTACCAAGGATGTAAAAGACCTATACAAAGAAAACTACAAAGCTCTACCACAAGAAATTCAAAAGGACATACTTAAGTGGAAAAACATACCCTGCTCATGGATAGGAAGACTTAACATAGTAAAAATGTCTATTCTACCAAAAGCCATCTATACATTTAACGCACTTCCGATCCAAATTCCAATGTCATATTTTAAGGGGATAGAGAAACAAATCACCAATTTCATATGGAAGGGAAAGAAGCCTCGGATAAGCAAAGCATTACTGAAAAAGAAGAAGAAAGTGGGAGGCCTCACTCTACCTGATTTCAGAACCTATTATACAGCCACAGTAGTCAAAACAGCCTGGTACTGGTACAACAACAGACACATAGACCAGTGGAACAGAACTGAGAACCCAGATATAAATCCATCCACATAGGAGCAGCTGATATTTGACAAAGGCCCAGTGTCAGCTAATTGGGGAAAAGATAGTCTTTTTAACAAATGGTGCTGGCATAACTGGATATCCATTTGCAAAAAAAATGACACAGGACCCATACCTCACACCATGCACAAAAACTAACTCCAAGTGGATCAAAGACCTCAACAGAAAGACTAAAACGATAAAGATCATGGAAGAAAAAATAGGGACAACGTTAGGAGCCCTAATACAAGGCATAAACAGAATACAAAACATTACCAAAACTGACGAAGAGAAACCAGATAACTGGGAGCTTCTAAAAATCAAACACCTATGCTCATCTAAAGACTTCACCAAAAGAGTAAAAAGACCACCTACAGACTGGGAAAGGATTTTCAGCTATGACATGTCCGACCAGTGCCTGATCTCTAAAATCTATATGATTCTGTCAAAACTCAACCACAAAAAGACAAACAACCCAATCAAGAAGTGGGCAAAGGATATGAACATGCACTTCACTAAAGAAGATATTCAGGCAGCTAACAGATACATGAGAAAATGCTGTCTATCATTAGCCATTAGAGAAATGCAAATTAAAACTACGATGAGATTCCATCTCACTCCAACAAGGCTGGCATTAATCCAAAAAACACAAAATAATAAATGTTGGAGAGGCTGCGGAGAGATTGGAACTCTTATACACTGCTGGTGGGAATGTAAAATGGTACAACCACTTTGGAAATCTATCTGGCATTACCTTAAACAGTTAGAAATAGAACTACCATACAACCCTGAAATCCCACTCCTCGGAATATACCCTAGAGAAATAAGAGCCTTCACACAAACAGATATATGCACACCCATGTTTATTGCAGCTCTGTTTACAATAGCAAAAAGCTGGAAGCAACCAAGGTGTCCATCAACAGATGAATGGTTAAATAAATTGTGGTATATTCACACAACGGAATACTACGCCATCAATAAAGAACAGTGAGGAATCTGTGAAACATTTCATAACATGGAGGAACCTGGAAGGCATTATGCTGAGCGAAATGAGTCAGAGGCAAAAGGACAAATATTGTATAAGACTACTATTATAAGATCTTGAGAAATAGTATAAACTGAGAAGAACACATACTTTTGTGGTTACGAGGAGGGGAGGGAGGGAGGGTGGGAGAGGCTTTTTTACTGATTAATTAGTAGATAAGAACTACTTTAGGTGAAGGGAAGGACAATACTCAATACATGGAAGGTCAGCTCAACTGGACTGGACCAAAAGCAAAGAAGTTTCCGGGATAAAATGAATGCTTCAAAGGTCAGCGGAGCAAGGGCAGGGCTTTGGGGACCATGGTTTAAGGGGACTTCTAAGTCAATTGGCAAAATAATTCTATTATGAAAACATTCTGCATCCCATTTTGAAATGTGGAGTCTGGGGTCTTAAATGCTAACAAGCGGCCATCTAAGATGCATCAATTGGTCTCAACCCACCTGGAGCAAAGGAGAATGAAGAACACCAAGGTCACACGATAACTATGAGCCCAAGAGACAGAAAGGGCCACATGAACCAGAGACCTACATTATCCTGAGACCAGAAGAACTAGTTGGTGCCCAGCCACAATCGACGACTGCCCTGACAGGGAGCACAACAGAGAACCCCTGAAGGAGCAGGAGATCAGTGGGATGCAGACCCCAAATTCTCATAAAAAGACCATACTTAATGGTCTGACTGAGACTAGAGGAATCCCGGGGGTCATGGTCCCCAAACCTTCTGTTGGCCCAGGACAGGAACCATTCCCGAAGACAACTCATCAGATATGGAAGGGACTGGACAATGGGTAGGAGAGAGATGCTGATGAAGAGTGAGCTAATTATATCAGGTGGACACTTGAGAGTGTGTTGGCAACTCTTGTCTGGAGGGGGGATGGGAGGATAGAGAGAGAGGGAAGCCAGCAAAATTGTCACGAAAGGAGAGACTGAAAGGGCTGACTCATTAGGGGGAGAGCAAGTGGGAGTATGGAGTAAGGTGTATATAAACTTATATGTGACAGACTGACTTGATTTGTAAACGTTCACTTGAAGCTCAAAAAAAGTTAATAAAAAAAAGGGGGGGAGGAGTGGGATTTCGAGAATGTCAAGCAAGCTAAATGGTTTGGGTTGATTCACAAACCACACATGGAACATTTAACAGTATGGGCCCATCATGGGGCACAGTGGGATTAGATTCAGCATACTCTTGAAACTTCTTCCGGTCTGACCAGGTGGACCAGCCAAATTCCAAATAAGCACAAATTCTCCGATAACCCTAGTGTCAGTATCATCAGTGCTGCCAACAGCTTGCAGAAAATGGGACCCTTGATGAGAGAAGTACCATCATGTGTAAACGACAGGTATTAACTTACTAACATGTAAAGCAGCCATTTCTGTTATGTTATAAATATATTTATGACAATAAAAAACAAAAGTCAGCCGTTACCACCGTTTCAAATGCTGTTAGGTCAGTGGCTGGCCTCTCCTGTGGTTCATCTACAAGTGAAAACCTTGCTACTACTTAGAAAGCCTTCAGCTAGGTTTGGATTTGGCAGGAGCCTGATACAAAAGGGAAGTTGCCTTAGAGCAGGAAGAACAGGGCCACAGGAGTGGCCCCTAGGGACACACTGAGCAGCCACAACCCGGGAAGCCACACTGCCCACAAGCCTGCATCTACATGAAGGCAGGAGGCCTGGTTTACCTTGCTGCTGTCTCGCTGTGTGACCTTGGTCAAGTTGTTTTCGCTCTCTGGGCTGAATGACACCAAAGGAGCTTCTGTTCCACTGTACCCTGCTCAGAAGGTTTTCCATGTGCCTCTCAGTGCTGCATCGAGTGAAGAGCTCAGCAAAGGCAAGGATCACAGTTAAATGGCAGGATTTCATTTTTTGAGAAATGAAAGCGTATGCTGAGAAATGCCCTTGAGAATTGTGTGCTCTGGAAACGCTAGGCATGGGCCCAATTCAGCAGCTAGCACCGTCCTTGATCCACATGAAATCCTTGGAGCACTTTCAGTACACACGCCTTCCCCATTCTCTTGTTCATCTTGTTCCCAAAGCTGAGATGGTGCCTTCTCTTGACAATGAACAGCCGCTGGTGGAAGCATGATTTCCCTGACCTTCAACAGAAGAGTCTGCTGTGGAAAGGAAGAGGCTCCTTTGTTCTCACAGCTTCACTCTGTCAGCTTAGGCTCGCAGAGCAGGTGTGCAAAGGTGAGCAGAGAAATCGGCTTTCGATCAGCTCAGTCATAGGTAGAACGTGGCAGAGCCTCAAAGGTGTGTCTCAAATTTGACCTTAGACTAAACAAAGGATCTGCCAAACCCTCTTTTTACTTTTCTCCAGCGATTCTGGAGCCCAGTCTTGCAATGTGATCCTGGCCCAAACCTGGTGGGAGAGGTGAGCAAGCCAGAGGGCCTCTAGGTTGGAAGGCACCTCAAAGAAGACAAAGGCACAGGCCTGAGCACCCCCAAGAGGCCGGCCAGCTGGGCTCGATAGCTCAAGGAATGGGGATCCCCTCCATCCAGAGGCAACTCTTCCATCTTGGGCTTGTTCTGCCTCTTAGAAAGTTCCAGAATCCATCACTCCATAGAACAGACAGGGAAAAAGGGAAGGGGTGATAAGGGGGAATCCTGGAGGGGCTCATGGGGAAGTTTGATCCATTCTGTGTGGCCTCAACTTGTGGAAGCAAGGATAAAGGGGACAAGCTATGGGGTGATGGATTCCAGAACTTTCTACGAGGCAGAACAATCTCAAGATGGGGAAGAGCTGCTTCCACGATTCCCCCCATCACTTCTTCCATTTTCCCTTGTCTGTGCCCCCTTAAAGTCATCTTTTTCTCTTGCCTAAACAGTTCCCAAGATTATGCCTCGTATGAAAATGCTGAGTCGTTTTGGACTTCCTGACCACAGTTCCTGCAGCAAGCCCAGCTGGTCCATTTTTCTTGGAGAGGTTGCTGGTACCCAGAATGGGGCTCACATCCAGGCCATGTGGGCTGACTGGGAGACAGTAGGACAGCTCCCTCCCTCCTTGTAGATTAGAAGAGGGGCCCCCCAGAAGGGAGTGGGGGTAAAAGATGTCAATTTCTTTCTGTTGTGATTCAGCAAGCATGTATAGTGTTTTTCTCATTGTGCCCCCTCCCTTCCCATCTGCTTAGCCAAGATAATAATAGTTAAAACAAAAGAAAAATAGCAGCTAGACCTTGTTGAGCATTTCCTATGTGCCAGGCACTGGTCCTTGTGTTTTACATGCATGTTAATGTTTTTCTTCTACTCAAGGGCACTAAAGGGTAAGTGGTACTTTTATGCCTATTTTATGGATCAGGACACTGAGGTCCAGAGAGGTAAAGTGACTTGTCCAAGGCTGGCTGGCTCGAGTCCATGCTCCCAACCTCTATAGCTGAATGCTATCCCCTATATGAAAAAATGACCCCATACCTTTAGCCTCCCATTAGCAATAAGCAATGCCAGGCTCAGTTTGGCTTCAGGAAGACATTTTCCATGATGCCAAGTTCAGTATGTGCAAAGGCAGAGGCCCGGCCCTGGCATCAGGAAGGCAAGAGGCCCAGAGTGCCCACCCTGAGGACCAGACACCCTATGGCCAGCCAGGTTGGCCGTCTGCTGGCTGCCTGTCCTGAATGGAGCCCCTGGGACCATGAGCACTCCCACTGGTTTGGTCTGCTGGCTCATTGTCAAGGCTGGAGGGGGGAGGGGAGGGCAGCAGAAAGCCTTCGTGTAAGGCCCCTCTGGATGGAGGTGGAAGACCCGTTTCTATTGGCCTGCCCTTTATAAAAATGATCTGGGGACTTTGCTTGTTTAGAAATATGGTAGCGAGTCGGCAACTAGCTCCTCAGACACGTTCTGCCGGCATTCCCCAGAAGAGGTGCAAACTTGTTTTTTTCCAAAATGAAGTAGGTACAGCGATGCCTCTGGAGCTCAGTCCAGCTCTTCCCCCTTGTGGAATGTGTCTTCCCTCCATCTCAGACCATGTACAACAGATCTCAAAAGATTCTCCTCGTTTCCCTCCGTGCTTTGTCTCCTCAGCTGTTCTCCTATCTCGGAGCTTAGCCCAGTATTAAGTCAATAAGTACTCTCCAAAGCAAGCAATTACCCCACATGAAGACATCACTTCACCCCCACTAGGATGGCTAGAATAAAAAAGGCAGACAGTAACAGGTGTTGGTGAGGATGTGGAGAAATAGGAACCCTTGCCCATGGCTGGTAGGAATGTAAAATGGTGCAGCTGCTGTGGAAAACTGCGTGGTAGGTCCTCAAAAAGTTAAACATGCACTTAGCACACAAATCAACGATCTCAATCCTAGGTATATACCCCAAAGACTTGAAGGCAACAGATATTTGTACCCCAATATTCATTGCAGCACTATTCAGAATAGCCAAATGGTGGGAACAAGCTAAATGTCTATCAGCAGATGAATGGATAAAACAATGTGGTATATCCATACGATGGAATATTACTCAGCCACAAAGAGAAATGAAGTTCTGGTACATGGTACGCCGTGAATGAACCTTGAAAACATGACATTAAGTGAAAGAAGCCAGTCACAAAAGTCCATATATTGCGTGATACCATATATATGAAATGCCCAGAACAGGCAAACCCACAGAGACAGAAAAGAGATTAGTGGTTTTCAGGGGCTCGGGGAGTGGGGAATGGGGAATGGCTATGAAGTTTCTTTTGGGCAGATGAAAATGATTTGGAATTAGATAGAGGTGATGGTTACAAAACATTGTGACTGTACTAAATGCCACTGAATCATTCACTTTAATATGACCAATTTTACGTTATATGAATTTTACCTTGCTTAAAAAGAAAAGGTTCCCTACTGATTCTATCACACCACTGAGAACCAGGGGACCAGAGGGACAAACCCCAGTGCCGTTGAGTCGAGGAGACAGCTAATTACAAAGCAATGGGCTCAGTACTACAGGAGGAAGATGAATGTGTCCCCAGCCCTTCCTGGGCCCAGAGAGAGGGCAGGATGTCCTAGTAAGACCCAAGAGCTAAGCAGGAGCCAGCCAGGTAAACAAGCGAAGGAAGATCATTCCAGACCATGGGAATCAGTACAACAGCTCGGAGGCCTGAGGCAGCATGGTAGGGTCAGGAGAAAGATAGGTGGAGGGTGGCTAGAAGGAGAGCTGGAAAGCGGGGAGCGAGCTGGAGAGGAAGGCGGGGGCCAAACCACACAGAACTTTGAAGGCCAGGACAGGCATTTGGGGTTACTCGGGGTGGTGGCAGGGGGAGGGCTATAAAATGAGCTACTGGAGGAATTTAAGCCAGGGAGCAACGCCCAGGAGCTACTTTACTTTTTCCGAGGCTCCCTCTGGCTGCTATATAGAGAACAGGCTAGAGGAGGCAAAGCAGAGGGGGACCACCATGCAATTATTCAGGACAGAGATGAGGTGGATGCAGTCAAGGCTGTTTGAAAGGCACAGGTAACAGGAAGGGGGCCTCTCAGGTTTGGGGCTGGAGCAACTGGAGGATTGGTGTGCTGAGATGGGCACACTTGGGGGAGGAGCAGGTGATATTTTAGGCAGAGATCAAGAGTTTTGTTTTGGACCCTTCGATGCCTCTGAAAAATTTGATTAGCCAATGCAGAACAGGTGTTTGGATGCTCAGATCTGCAGTTCAGACGAGGAGCAGGGCTGGAGGGGGAAGGTGGCAGAGACCCGCGGGAAAGGCTGTGGTAGGGATGAGATGACCCAGGGAGGGACAAGAGGTAGAAAAGCAGGTCTGGGAGAATAGCCCTTGAGGGTAGGGGAACAAGGAGTGATGATGGGAGTGACACAGGCTGGAAATGTCACACCTGGAACCCAGGTCCTCCAGAGCCTTGGGCTTGGCCTTAGGAACAATGCGAAGAAGCTGCTGGAGGGTGTGAGCAGGGAAGGCCATCATTCTGCTTGCATTTTCGAAAGACACTCTCTCTTCCTGTGGTGTGGAGGGTGGACTGGAGATAATACCCAAATGGTGGAAACAACCTAAAAGCAAATATGGAAGCAGGACACCAGTTTAGATGATTGTTTTTTTTTCCTCAGGCAGTAACTTGGATTGGAGGAGTCCTGGTGGTGCAGTGGTTAAAAGATTGGCTGCTAACCAAAAGTTTGGCAGTTCAAATCCACCAGCTGCTCCTGGAAACCCTCTGGGGCAGTTCTACTCTGTCCTATGGGGTCGCTCAATGGCAGTGTTTGCTTTTTTAAACTTAGGTTGGGAGTGTCCTTAGTGAGGACAGAGAGAAGAGAACAGCTTGGTCTGCCTCTAACAGGGTATATAAATCTGAACAAAAAAGAGGTAGAAGGGCCAGGTACTCAACTAATACATGCTGATCCATTTTTTCTTCAAATTTGTATACCTGTTAGAGGCAGACCATGCTGTTCCAGTTTCTCTCTGCCTCAGTTTACCCTGGCCAGGTAATAAAACTGAAACAGAGGTTTTAGGTTCACGGAAGCAGATGGTTGTATTGAATAGGCTAGGATTTGACTCCTGTAATATCCAAATATGTGCACTCTAGCACCCTATGTGTGTGTGTGTGTCTAGGGGGTATTAGTTCTCTTGGTATCCCAGAGGTGTGACAATGCCTGTTGAAAACCAGCAAAAGGCATTTTTGAAGAAGATGTTATTGCCATTATATTCATGATGCTGATTTCCACCTTTGTGTTGGTAGCCTACGTGGGGAGTGTTCTTGGACTGCTTCTACTATATGGAAAGACTTCGCATCAAAGGCCAAATGTTGGTTGCTGTGGTTGGAGTCTCCCAAGAGCTTCGAGGAGACTTCACCGGGTAAGTTAAATAAGGTCCTAACAGCATTTGGGGGACCAGTGTCAAGTCCTGTTCCTACAGAGGTCAGGCTTCAGAATGGAAAATGCTGCCTTGGAAATATTACACAGACAGAAGTTCTTTTTTTTTTTAATTTTTATTGTGCTTTAAGTGAAAATTTACAAATCAAGTCAGTCTCTCACGCAAAAATTTATGCACACCTTGCTATATACTCCTAATTGCTCTCCGCCTAATGAAACAGCACACCCCCTCCCTCCACTTTCTCTCCTTGTGTCCATTCGGCCAGCTTCTGACCCCTTCTGCCCTGTCATCTCCCCTCCAGACAGGAGTCACCCACACAGTCTCATGGGTGTACTTGATCCAAGAACCTTACTCCTCACCAGTATCATTTTCTATCTCATAGTCCAGTTCATTCCCTGTCTGAAGAGTTGGCTTTGGGAATGGTTCCTGTCTTGGGCTGACCATAACCTCCTGGGTCCTTCTAGTCTCAGTCAGACCATTAAGTCTGGTCTTATGAGAATTTGGGGTCTGCATCCCGCTGCTCTCCTGCTCCCTCAGGGGTTCTCTGTTGTGTTCCCTGTCAGGGCAGTCATCAGTTGTAGCTGGGCACCATCTAGTTCTTCCGGTCTCAGGATGATGTAGTCTCTAGTTCATGTGGCCCTTTCTGTCTCTTGGGCTTGTAATTACCTTGTGTCTTTGGTGTTCTTCATTCTCCTTTGTTCCAAGTGGGTTGAGACCAATTGATGCATCTTAGGTGGCCGCTTGCTAGCGTTTAAGACCCCAGACGCCACTCTCCAAAGTGGGCTGCCGAACGTTTTCTTAATAGATTTTATTATGCCAATTGATTTAGATGTCCCCTGAAGCCATGGTCTCCAAACCCCTGCCCCTGCTCCGCTGGCCTTCGAACCATTCAGTTTATTCAGGAAAGAAGTTATTTCTTGCTAAGTGCTTATGCAGAGTCCATAATAACTCGACTGAGCACTAGAAAGAAATGTATAGGGTCCCTCACATTAGGAAAACATGCAGGTAGAAGGTTGTGCCCTGGCTGACTGGGCACGTGGATTCCTGAAGACAGCTGGGTGTTCTGCATTTAGATTTCCAAAGCAAGCAGTTCTCAGGATAATGAGTCTTCAGCCAATGCCGCGGCCCACTGGCATCTTGTGCCTCAGCTTTTCCTCCTGTACTCTTGTCATCAGGGCCATCATCACCATTATCGTCACTGCTGTGTGCTCCTTGATGAGTTCAGAAAACTCCTCATACCCCCAATGGGGATCTGAACCAGAATCAAAAAGGATGGGGTGATTCGTATCTCCTGGGGATTTGTTGCATTAAGTTACAAAATGCTTTGGTCAAAGGGTTCCTTCCGGTGGTGAGCAACTTGGAGGGATGTAAGATCAAAGTGATTTGGGGGGGACTCTGCAATGGCACGGAGCCCTGGTGGCGCAGTCGTTAAGAGCTCAGCTGCTAACCAAAAGGTCACCAGTTCAAATCCACCAGTCACTCCTTGGAAACCATATGGGGCAGTTCTGCTCTGTCTTATAAGGTCACTATGAGTCGGAATCAACTCAATGGCAACAGGTTTTTTTTTCTTCTGCAATGGAGCAGTGGTTAAGCATGTGGCTGCTAACTGAAAGGTCGGTGGTTCAAACCCTCAGCCGTTCCTTTGAGAAAGATGGGGCAGTCTGCTTCTGTAAAGATGACAGCCTTAGAAATACTATGGGGCAGTTCTGTTTTGTACTATAGGGTCTCTATGAGTCTGAATCAACTTGATGGCACATAACAACAATACAAACAACTGCAGAAGACACAGGTGCAGAGATGGTTTGGTGGTAGAATTCTCGCCTTCCATGCGGAAGACCTGGGCTCGATTCCTAGCCAATGCACCTCACGGCAGCCACCGCTCATCTGCCACTGGAGGCTTGCATGTTGCTGTGATGCTTAACAGGTTTCAGTAGAGATTCCAGACTAAGACAGACTAGGAAGATAGGCTTGGTGATCTACTTCCAAAAACCAGCCAATGAAAAGCCTATAAATCACAACGGTCATTGTTGTGTACAGGGTTGCCATAAGTCGGGGGGCTAATTCCATGGCAGCTAACAACAACTGCAGAAACATAAGGATGGAAGTCGGCACAGCTGTCTGAAGCTGCTGCTCCTGACTAGCCTTACTGAGCTGTGTCTGCGCCACCAGGCAGAGCCGGAGCGCCTGCATGCCAGCTGGCCCTCCTCCTCCTTGGCCCATTTTAAGCGTTCCCAGGGCCCTTCGGCTCTACTATCCTGCTGGTCTCCTTCTCCTTGGTTACCACTTGATCCCAGGCATGGAACTTCGGCACGGCACTGGCTTCCTCACTCTTCCCTCTGCTTCTACAACCCCCACCCAGTCCCCCCAATCTCTTCTCCGAAAGGATCTTTCCCCTGCTTTCCACTTTTTAATGATCCCTGTCATCTAGAGCAGTGTCCCTGGGTGGTGAAAATGGTTAACGTGCTTGGCTGCTAACTGAAAGTTTGGACATTCCAGTCCACTCTAGGGTGCCATAGAAGAAAGGCCTGGTGATCTACTTCCAAAAACTCAGCCATTGAAAATTCGGTGGAGCACAGTTCTGCTCTGACACACACAGTGTTGCCGTGAGTCACAGTCAACTCCACATCAGCTGGTACTGTCCTAGTCACCTCACCAAGAACAGCATTTTCCAAGGCAGACTCTGGGTTCTGTACAGCACAGTCCTGACTCCCCTGAAGACAAAGATCCATGCATGAGATGCCAGTCAGATCTGTCACCCTGAGTCCCTACCCCATCCCACTTAAAGTTCTTTGGGGCTTCTGGTCATCTTTAGATAGAGTCCAAATGTCACCTGGTCCACAAGCCCTGTGTGACCTGATTCCAGCCAACTCCTCCTCCATACCTCACGATTCCTCTCCTTGCTGGGCCTTTGCTTCAGCAGTTCTCTCTGCTTGAAACATCCTTCCCGAACTATTACTTCTCCTTTTAATCTGCTGTAACCTGATCATCCCCCATGCACCTGTCAGTTTGTCGTACCGTGGGGGCTTGTGTGTTACTGTGATGCTGGAAGCTATGCCACCGGTATTCGGATACCAGCAGGGTCACCCATGGCGGACAGGTTTCTGCTGAGCTTCCAGACTAAGACAGACTAGGAAGAAGGACCTGGCAGTCTACTTCTGAAAAGCACTAGCCAGTGAAAACCTTATGAATAGCAGCGGAACATTGTCTGATATAGTGCTGGAAGATGAGCCCCCCAGGTTGGAAGACACTCAAAAGATGACTGGAGAAGAGCTGCCTCCTCAAAGTGGAGTCGACCTTAACGATGTTGATGGAGTAAAGCAGTTGGGCTCATCATTTGCTGATGTGGCGCGACTCAAAATGAGAAGAAACAGCTGCAAACATCCATTAATAATCAGAACCTGGAATGTACGAAGTATGAATCTAGGAAAATTGGAAATTGCCAAAAATGAAATAGAACACATAAACATCGATATCTTAGGCACTAGTGAGCTGAAATGGACTGGTATTGGCCATTTTGAATCAGACAATCATGTAGTCTACTATGCTGAGAATGACAACTTGAGGAGGAATGGTGTTGCATTCATTGTCAAAAGAACATTTTGAGATCTATCCTGAAGTACAACACTGTCAGTGATAGGATGATATCTATATGCCTACAAGGAAGACCAGTTAATATGACCATTATTCAGCTGCTGCAGTATGAAATTGATCAAACATGCAATCAGGATGCATTGATAATTACTGGTAATTGGAATGCAAAAGTTGGAAACACAGAAGAAGGATTGGTAGTGACTTAGGAAATAATATTGGAGTCATTATTCCCTGTTCTTGAGCATACAGAATATGACCCAGTTGAAGCTGGACTCACAGGGACTCACAGTGACACATCAACTGGGCCCTGAGGTATAAAGATAATAGCCAGGGCAATCTTGGAGAATATCTTTTAGGGAACCTTTCTTATTAGCCAATCAAACAGAACACAAAAGAGTTTCCACTCTTATCTTTTTCTATAAGCAGTTAAAAAAATTTTTTAAGCAGTTAGTGAATAGAAAATTTGTTGGACCAATGAACACCCTTCTGATTGTTGTTACTAAAACCTGTACTAATGATTGTTAAGAAAGACAGTTCAAAACCTAGGATATCTGTTTCTAGCCAAATTGTGAAAAGGTAAAGCTTTCAATGGTTTTGCCCATTTGTAATATTAACATATACTGATGACTCTGTAATGTTCCTTGGACTCGGATAGAAATGGCTGTGACAGCATGCTTGTCCGTGTTCCCACTCCTGCTTATTCTGTAATATTTCCTTGGATTCGGGCAGACATTGCTCTGGCAGCATGCTTGTCTGCTTCCCACTTTTACCATTTTGAATGTATGCCAAATAAAACTTTCTTTTTGCTTTACTAAACTTTGTGATGTTTTCACCCTACGACAGTAGTTGGAATATATGGCCTTGGTGATAGAAATGATTCCGGAGATGGCATGATAGAATTTTGCAAGACCAATGACTTCTTCTTTCCAAATACCTTTTTTCACCAACATAAAGAGTGACTAAACACATGGACCTCACCAGATGTAATACAAAGAATCAAATTGTCTACATCTGTGGAAAGAAACGATGGAAAAGCTCAGTATCATCAGTCCGAACAAGGCCAGGGGCCGACTGTGGAACAGACCATCAATTGCTCACATGCAAGTTCAAGCTGAAACTGAAGAAAATCAGAGTAAGTTCACAACAGCCAAAATATGACCTTGAGTATATCCCACCTGAATTTAGAGACCATCTGAAGAACAGATTTGACGCCCTGAACACTAATGACCGAAGACCAGATGAGCTGTGGAATGATATCAAGGACATTACACAAGAAGAAAGCAAGGGCTCATTAAAAAGACAGAAAAGAAAGAAAAGACCAAAATGCATGTCAGAAAAGACTCTGAAACTTGCTCTTGAATGTCGAGTACTTAAAGCAAAAGGAAGAAATGATGAAGTAAAAGAGCTGAACGGAAGATTTCAAAGGGCAGCTTGAGAAGACAAAGTATTATTGTGACATGTGCAAAGACCTGGAGATAGGAAACCAAAAGGGAAGAACACACTCGGCATTTCTCAAGCTGAAGGAACTGAAGAAAAAATTCAGGCTTTGAGTTACAATAGTGAAGGGTTCTATGGGGAAAATATTAAATGACGCAGGAAGCATCAAAAGATGATGGAAGGAATACACAGAGTCATTATAACAAAAAGAATTAGTTGATATTCAACCATTTCAAGAGGTGGCATATGATCAGGAACTGATGGTACTGAAGGAAGAAGTCCAAGCTGCTCTGAAGGCATTGGCAAAAAACAAGGCTCCAGGAATTGATGGAATATCAATTGAGATGTTTCAACAAACAGATGCAGCACTGGAGGTGCTCACTCGTCTATGCCAAGAAATAGGGAAGACAGCTTCCTGGCCAACTGACTGGAAGAGATCCATATTGATGCCTATTCCCAAGAAAGGTGATCCAACCGAATGTGGAAATTTTAGAACAATATCAGAATATCACACACAAGCAAAATTTTGCTGAAGATCATTCAAAAACAACTGCAGCAGTATGTAGACAGGGAACTGCCAGAAATTCAGGTCGGTTTCAGAAGAGGATGTGGAACCAGGGATATCATCGCTGATGTCAGATGGATCCTGGCTGAAAGCAGAGAATACCAGAAGGAAGTTCACCTGTGTTTTATTGACTATGCAAAGGCATTTGACTGTGTGGATCAGAACAAATTATGGATAACATTGCAAAGAATGGGAATTCCAGAACACTTAATTGTGCTTATAAGGAACATTTTACATAGATCAAGAGGCAGTTGTTTGGGCAGAGCAGGGGGATACTGATTGGCTTAAAGTCAGGAAAGGTGTGCGTGTTTTCAATCAGTTCATGTGCATGTAAAAGCTGGACGATGAATAAGGAAGACCGAAGAAGAGTTGATGCCTTTGAATGGCGGTGTTGGTGAAGAATACTGGATATACCATGGACTGTCAAAAGAACAAACAAATCTGTCTTGGAAGAAGTATAGCCATAATGCTCCTTAGAAGCAAGGATGGTGAGACTTTGTCTCACATACTTTGGACATGTTATCAGGAAGGATCAGCCCCTGGAGAAGGACCTGCTTGGTAAAGTAGAGGGTCAGCGAAAAAGTGGAAGACCCTCAAAGAGATGGATTGACGCAGTGGCAGCAACAATGGGCTCAAGCATGGCAATAATTGTGAGGATGGCGCAGGACCAGGCAGTGTTTCTTTCTGCTGTTCATAGGGTCGCTTGAGTCAGAACTGACTCAAGGGCACCTAACAGCAAGAACCCTGATCATCCAACTGAGAAGGGGGCCTGCTTCTCCCTGCTATCACAGTCCCCTGTGCTCCCCTCTCTAACTGTCCATCTCCTCCTACAGGTCAACACCTGAGTCTCTCTGACTTCTTTCACCCTGCACTGAGAACACCGCCTGGCCCGCCGGCCCATCTTTTCCTTCCTGTGACCACTGCTACCTCCACCACATACCCTGAATCCAAACCCTTCTCTGAGCTCCAGGTCCCAGTCTCTGCCTGCATGATGCCAACAGTCTGCTTCTGCAGGCAAGCGCTCAGACCAGGCTCCCTGTACCCCTGTGTCGCTGCCACCCCCTCCAACCCATCCCCCACACCAAATAGCGCCCCTTTCTCACTCAGATCGCTCCGCTGCTTCAAACCCTCAGTAGCTTTGCTCTGTCCTCAGGAGAAAAGTGTGGCTCCTTGGCACAGCATTCAAGGCGGTGCCTGACTTTGCACTAAAATGAAATCTGAAAGAGAACAAGGGCATTATGGAGAGGTGGAGGAAACTGTGATAATTTGCTTACTACTCAAAAGCTATGAGAGGAACATTGTTTCAGAAGCCATATTCATGGGGGCTCTGATACTGCCGGTGTAGCCCGTGTGTCCCAGACTTGGGAACTTCCCCAAGAAGTCGAAGGGGTGGCCAACTTTGTATTTTGCAGAGTAAACACACTGAAGAAAATACTGCCATGTTTTCATAAAAGGAAGGACTTTTGTATACTTTCCCCCTGCAAAAAAGTTCTTAATTTCAGCATAAAGGTCAGTATTTTAGCTTTATGGGGGAAAACTTGCCACAACAACCTTCTTTTTGGGATCTCACCTGGGACTGGTGAAGATTCCAGTCCAAAGCCAGGCAAGTGGGGAAATTGCCTCTGGGCAAGTGCATGGTGCCTGCTGTTCCCGGGCCAGCTAAGCTACTGGCAGGCTTATTGATATGCAAGCAGCCTTTGTGTCCTCTCTGGTACCTCTGGGTCTGGCTGGAGGATTAGGGCCCAGGCTGGGCAAGGGAGAGGAAGCAGATGGAAGGGTGGCTGTAGCATCTGACCCCTCACCGTCTCTTAAGCTGGTGTTGAGCCCTCACGCCCGTTGGGTGATGGTGAGAAGCTGGTGGGAGTTTTTCTGAGAGAGCCAGAGCACCAGCTGAGCTACTTTGGGTCCCAGGGGACAAAGTGCGACCCAGAGTTCTGGCCAGGCCTTTGTCACTCCCCTGCCAGATACTGGGGGCACCAAGGAAGAGCACACTTGCATGGGCAGTGGTGCTGTGGTGACGGGCAGCTGTGTGTGTGTGTGGGGGGGTGGTAAGACCTTGCCAGGGCCGTGGTGCCATGGAGTGGGGCTGATTTTGGCCATGGTGAGGGACGCTACTTTGGAGGACTCCCAGAAATGTTGAAGGTGGCGACTTTGCATGTGAGGCTTTGTGGCAGCTGAGAGCCAGAATCAGGACTCTGCGCTAGTGATAACAATGGGACTTCATTTGTTTGGACAGGCAGCTGAGGCCTGGGGACTCTGAGTTCATAGATGGCTGTTTTGGAATTTGGAACATGTCTTCACAGGGAGAGGGAGTAGATGGACGTTGGGGGGTAGAAGGTTAGGGAGTGGTGGTGGAATCCCAGACTGGCTCTCAGAAGCCTGCTTAACTCAGGTTAGTGTAGGCTGAATGGAGGACTCCTTGTTTGTGTTCTGAGTACAGAAGCAGGCAGCCAAGTAGGGCAGTGCCTGAGCAGACACTGCAGTGGGGGGCAGGGGCAGAGGTGGGGGGGGAAGCCAGTAGAGCCTTGGGCCCAGGCCAGCCACAGAGGCAAGTTTGTCCTTGGTGTCCTCCTATTCCCAACAGTGCCTCTCCCATATTCCCGAGCTAGCCTGATGGCCATTCTTCCACACTACCATTCCTCTGCCTGGGTGGGAGCTGAGGAAAGGTGGGCATTTTTAGGACAGCAGTTCATCAGGACAAATGACTGGCGGGCTGTAGTGTGCATACCCCCATGCTGAGACTGGGCTTTAGGTGGTGGGATTTTGGTATCTCCTCCGCATTTACCAGCCAGAGCTCCAGCTGGGTGACTGTGCATTGCTGGAGACAGCCCCATCGTGTGCTGTCAAATCAATTCCAACTCACAGCGAACCCATGTGACAGAGTAGAACTGCCCCACAAGGTTTTCTAAGCTGTCATCTTTATGGGAAGAGATCACCAGGTCTTTTCTCCTGTGGAGCCACTGGTGGGTTCTAACCAATGACCTTTCTGTTAGCAGCCAAGCGCTTAATCATTGCACAACCAGCGACCCTTGGCGTCAGTGTAGGGCTGCACTTCCCCTGTGTTCAGGGAGCTGGCGCCTCCTCAGTGTTGATGTGTGTGTGGGCATCAGGGTCAGCTAGTCAGAGCCTGACAGGTTCCTACAGAGTATGGAATCTACGGGAACACAGGGACACCGAGGCCAGAGAGGGCAAGGGTACCCACAGTTAATGGAAAGTTGGGGCCATGTCTGCAGCCTGGAATACACAGGAATACCCGAACCTCGGTGGCCAGCATTTCTGTACTGTTCAGTATTTCTTTAGCTGTTACAGGCTGGCAAGTACCATTTCTGTGGCTTGTGCCAGGAGGTCCACCTGCCACTATCTCATTTCATCCTTAGCACAACCCTATTGGGTGGAGTCAGGATTTGAAGCCTACCTGTCTGGCTGTAAAGCACGTGTTCTGGACTATTCACCCCGGAGTTTCTAGTGATTTGGCCCCACCCTTCGTCACTATGAGTCGGAATCATCACTATGTGACTAGACCTGGTGAACTCCCCAATCTCAAGGAACATCCACTGTGCTCCTTTCTACTCCTTAATTGTTGTGAGGAATGAAACATGGGTATAATGCCTGGAATATGCCATGTGTATAGTATGTGTTCAATAACTACGAGCTGTTTTTATTGATTCTCCAGCTAGTTGGTGTGTAGAATGGGCACTGCTCTGGTTTTGGTTTTGCAGCCTCCGGATTAAAAGCCATGGATGGAAGTCAGAAGGCTCCATCTCAGGAAGATTCCTCTCTCACCTTACAACAGTGCCATGCGTGCCACTAGGGTTAGGGGGCGGTGGGAGCCAGTCGGGGGCTCCCTAGCTCTGCCGGCTGGGTGGGGGGCCCAGGAAGGCTGTCAAAGGGACTCTAGGGGCGGTGGCAGTAGCCAGCCTCTAGCCAGAATGCTGACCAGGGCAGCTGGTGCCGCATAATGGTGGGCCAGGCTCGACGCTGCCGCGCGTCACTCCGGAGAGCAGAGGCACTTCCTTTGTCCTCGAAAGCTGGCTCCAGCTGGGGCCCTTCCTGGAAGCGTTCACGTCCATGGCTGCAGCGGGCATTTTGCTGTTCCGGGCAGGGACAGACTCAGTTCTCCAGTCCTGGAGATGGCCTCCTTCTATCGGGCTTCATGTGAGGGGGTTGCAGCGCCTGTCGAGCATTTAACACGCTTTTCAGCTCGGCCCTGCAAACCTGACCTGGCGTTTTCAGCGCTTTCGCCCGGACCTCGGCAGGGCGGGCCCCGCCGCCCCGCCCCCGCCTCCGCCCCCGCCCCGCCCCGCCCCGGGTCCCCTCCGGAGCGCTCCCCTGGCCTCCCGGCGCCCCGGGCTCGTGTCCACCGGACACAAAGGTAGCCACCCTTTGTCCAGCCGCTATGCCCTTCAGTCTCCGGCGGGGCCGCGGAGCGCCGGACGGCAGCAGCTGTGGCCAGCGCGGGGCTCCCTCCTGGAACCGCAGCCGGTGGGAACCCAGGGACCATCCTTAGACCAAGACATCCAGCCACCGCGGGCCCAAGGTCACCTCACGGTTGGCCAGGCCGCTGGGCTGGCGCCGCCTCGGCTCACAAACCGCCCCACCCTCCAGCAGCCGCGGCCCCGCCCCCGCGGCAGCCCGGCCCCTCGCCCCGCCCCGCCCCCGAGACTGCAGCCTCGCCCCGCCCCGCCCCCGCCGCAGCCCCAGCCAGGAGACTGCGGCCTCGCCCCGCTCTGCCTGGCCTCGCCTCGCCTCAGCCGGGCGCGCGCCCCTCCCCGCCCTGTCGGGAACGCGCCGCGCGCGCCGGGCCGGGGCGGGCCCTGCAGGGCTTTGGGCTCCGCCCCCGGCTCCTCCTCCCCCTGCGCCTGGGCGGCTGCCCCCGAGCACTCTCGAGCTAACTGTGCGGCTCCCGGGCCCTCTGCCCGCTCCCAGGCATGGCGGCCTGCCGCTTGGCGTTCCTGGTGGGCCTCGCTTTCTCCTTGGCCACCCTGGTCCAGAGAGGTAAGGCGGGCGGGGCGCGCCGGGGGGCGCGCCGGGGGGCGCGCGGGGACCCGCCGGGCCGGCCGGCCGGGGGGCGCTGTGCGCATGAGCGGCCCGGCCCCCGCCCGCGGCCTGCGGCGGAGGGGCGGCGGGCGCTGCGGGCCGAGAGCCGGTGGTGACCCCGCCGTGGGTCGCTGTGGCCGGAGCGGGGGCCTCGGGGTAAAAAAAAAAAAAAAAAGCAGCAAAATGATTTAGCTCCCCCTCCACCTCCCCGCCCCCCCCCAGCATCCTGAACTAGCAGGTGTCGCCACCGTGGCAACAGCTGTCCCCGGGAGAGTTGGGAAAACCTTGAAGAGGACACCCATTCCCTAGAGCAGGGCCCCGCAACATTTGCCGCGACGCCACATGCCGCAGAAGAACCTGGGGAACTCCCTTCCCTAAAGATCGCGGGGCGGGGGGGCGGGGGTGGGAGCGTGAGGGCTAACCAGCTCCCCAGGGGGCTCGGGTGCCCGCTCAGGTTTCGGAGCCATTGATCAGACTTTGATCAGGAGAGGGAAATTCCGCTGAGTCAAGGGAACACGTTTCTTAGACCCTTGCAACTTCAAGCGAGGTCCCATGGGCATCTCCTGGAAGCTTGTTAGAAAGGCAGCATCCCAGGACCCACCCCAGGCCTCATGAGGCCGACTGCATTTTACAGGCTTCCCGGGGAGTTCGCAGGTACATTCAGGTTTGAGAGGCATTTCCTTAGATTAAATGCAGCCTGCGGTTAAAAATAGGGTCTCAAACGGGTACTAAGTGAATCCTGGTAATGAAGGCAAACTCACCTAGTGAAAAACATGAGCTCAGCGAAAAAGAACCTTTGTCCTACCTACTACTGTGTTCTAGTAAAATTTATCTTATGTAAGGACCACTGAAAAACAATGCACAGCACTAGCCCAGGCAATTTTGCCAGAGATGCAGAAATGTTTTCCATGTGGCCAACCTTGTGGAGTCAATACAAGAAGAGCCATTCAGCAGTCTCCAAAGGTCCCACACTATGGCTCTAGTGGGGAGAGAGACAAAGCACAAACAACAAAATATGTGTCATGTATTGTCAGTGCTATGAGGAAAAATAAAGCGAGCTAAGGGGTTAAAGGGTTGTTGAATTTTCTTTTTTTTAATCTTTCCCAGTTGGTATAAAATTTTTATTTTGGTGGTGATGCATTTGTGGGAAAACCGTAATCATGTGATTGACTTGCATCTAACGACATGGAATATTTCAAAGTGGGAGCACAGAAAAGTTAGAACAAAGATACTCTTTCAAGGCTGTCTTCTGAGAGTCTTCAATATGGTATGTGCATTGAGAAGGTATGGAATAGAAATGATCAGGTCTCAGATTGTCCCTGTCACACATTACCCTAGTTGAATTAGAGGGTGGTGGAGGAAGTCAAAAATCAATGCAGCCATTTGACGGATGAGGAAACAGAGGCACAGGAGGCACAGAGGGGATGTAACTTGCCAAAGGTCCCCCAGCAATTAAGTGGCGGAGCTAGGATTTGGTCCCGGACTTTTCTGACTCCAGAGTCCCTGCTTTTAAGCACTAGGCTAATGCCTTAGATGTGGAGGCAGTCTAGGTCTTCTACCATATAGTGGCCAACTGCTTTTGAGAAAGTGAGTCCTCTGAACCTCAGGTTGCTTCGTATCATATCTAACAACTCAAAAGGTGTCTCAAGGGGACCAGGGGTGTGCCATGCCTAGGTCTGCAGTCCTGCCGCCAGCTACACCTACTGTGTGATTGCTGTGAGCCAGGCCCTTCGCATATATTGTTTCCAGTTCCCCCAGCTATATTGCAGGTTACGTCTTATCCCTGCATCACCCGTGAGAAGCCTGTGGTCTACATAGCTTGGAAGAGGCAGAGCTGGGATTCAACCAGATGAGACTGCTACCCAATGACCTGTTTTTTTTTTTTTCTTGTTTTGTTTTAATTAAGACAGCTGAACCACAAACAGCTTTTGTTTCAAGTTAGGGGTCTAGTTTTCAGGATCTTTTGATCGAAAGATGAGGCCAAATCTCATGTTCCTGTTGGTCTCCTCCTGGGGTCAGGGCAGTTGCAGTTTCTGAGCTGCTGTGTTGAAATGAACAAACAGAGTGGGTGCTTGGTTAGGCATCCACTGGCTGTCTTGGGGTACTGGAACAGTGGCGTGGGTGGTGCGGGTGGGCCTGCCCAAGAGCCATGGGCTTCCTGACCCTGGGCCTAAGTAGAGTAGTGAAGCAGGGGGAGTGGCCTGCAGAAGCACATGGAAGCATGCTTTGTGAAAGCCCTCCAGACTCTGGCAAGTACAGACAGACTTTAGGCTCCCAGGAGTTTACAGGGCAGTTAACAAGTCATGCCTTCCTAATTAGCTATCAGTTTTCAGTCCACTGTGTATTTGACTAGCTCTTAAAAACCCCTTGAGGACAGATAATGCAGCCTGTATGTGCCTAGGGAAACGGAAGCTGTTCTTTTGAGCATCTGGGAGGAGTCTCAGTGGTGTGGGTGTTCTTCGTCATAACGAGGGCTCCATTTCCGGAATGCCCTCCATGGGCCTGCCCTCTGTGCTGCACACACACGTACCCCCCATAACAACCCTGAAAGGTTGGCACTATGACCCATATCGCCTCCTGATGTTCGTAATGGCCCTTGGCATACACTGTTGAAAAGTAATTGGGTGGTAACCCAGAACCCAGATGAAAACAGTAGCCCAGAAAGGTTTTGTAACTTATCTGAGGTCACACAAAGTCTGTAGCAGAACTGGATTGGAACTCAGATTGGTGTGAATAACCAAAGCAAGGACTACAAATGCAGATACTTACAGGGATTGGGTAGGTTATAGAAATGTGAGAAGAGAGCCGAGGATAAGTGTGTTGAGACATTGGCAAACAGATGAGTGCCTGCTCCCTTAGAGATAACCCAGCCTACAGATGAAGAGTGCAGGCTTTGGCGCAAGCTTGCCCAGTGCTAGCGTGACCTCTGGCAAGTCTGTGCCTCGGTTTCCTCATCTATAAACATATCCAGCTTATGGGCTTGCTGTTAGGATTAAATGAGTACAAAAGTATAAAGCACTTAGCACAGTGCCTGGCACACAACAGGCTCTTTTCTAATGTTAGTGGGTATTATTCATAGTGCCTAAGACATTCCAAGTCATGCTTTAAAAATACACCGTGGAAAACCTTGAAAACATGATGCTAAGTGAAAGAAACCAGACACGAAGGACCACATAGTGTCTGATCCCATTTATATGAAATGTCCAGAACAGGCAAATGCATGGAGTCAGAAAGCAGATTAGTGGTTTCCAGGGGCCAGGGGGGAAGAGAGAATGGGGAGTTAATGCTTAGTGGGCATGCAGTTTTTGTTTGGGGTGATGAGAATGTTCTGGAACTAGATAGTGGTAATGGTTGCTCAACCTTGTGAGTGTACTTAAAAACCACTGAATTGAATACTTTAAGCAGGTGACCTATTGTGAATTATATCTCCATAAAAAATACACTGTGCAGGCCAAGCAAAACAAGTGACAGCAGGTGACCCCTGGGTTAGATTGGTCTTCAGGGGCCTTGGGTTTGGTTGGGAGGAGGTGAGAACAGAGGGGCACCAGGTCCTGGTGCTGCTGAGATGGCAGGTGGGGTCCAGGCATAAGCCTTGAGGGTTGCAGGGACACCTGCAGAGTGGGTCCAGAGCTGCATCACCCTTCCTTCCTGAGTTTGCGACTGGCCCATGGGATAGGAATGTGTAGAGAGAGGTGGCTCCTAGGGAGGGGAACCTTCCCTTCTGTCGATGGCTCAGGGTCACACCAGTCATTCACCTGACTGACAGAGGGTTAGGGACTATTTGTCTTTTAGCCTCACCTGCTGTGATTGCTTTTGGCCCCCTCATTGCTGTCACAAGTCACATCCCTCTCCCCACCATCGCCTTGGAAACCAGGTAACTAAACCATGTTTGGTTTGATTAAAAAACACAGAAACCACACAGAGTCAGTGTTAGTGGGTACTGAGGAAGGACTTGAAATTGCCTGTGGTGAAGGTGCTGCCGCTGAGGCCAATTTTGCCCCCTCAGGGAAGTCGGAGTTAGGGGGCTGGTTTCAGTCTTTGTGCTTTCAGGAAAGATACCTTCCAGATTCACTAACTTTCCTGTTCTGGTTTCTTCTCTACCTGGTGTTTGCTATTCCTGGTGTGCATCCTTTCTTACTCTTTACACTTCTGGGCATGTTACTCCTTGGCTGCTCTTGGCCTGCCACAGAGCCCTGGCTGGAGGGGATCTTGTCCTCTGACCTAGACTTGGCCCTCCCTGAGTTGCTCAGACACCCACTGACTGGTGAATCCTGGTGTGCATCTAAAAGCTTAAGGTCATCATAAACACGTTAGGAACAGGCCCGAAAAGCTTTTGGCGCACGTAGGTGTTGCACAGAAATCCTGGTGGTGTAGTGGTTAAGTGCGACAGTTGCTAACCAAAGGGTCCGTAGTTTGAATCCACCAGACGCTCCTTGGAAACTCTATGGGGCAGTTCTGCTCTGTCCTATAGGGTCGCTAGGAGTCAGAATCGACTCGACGGCACTGGGTTTAGGTGTTGCACACAGGGGAGAGTGGGAAGCTGTGGTTTGTAGACTGATGGCCCCCAAACATGTCCACATTCTGATCCCTGGAACCTCTGAATATGTTACCTCATGTGGTAAACGGCAATTAAAGTAGCAGGTGGGATTAAGGTTGCTAATCAGTTGGCTTTTAGATGAAGAGATTATCCTGGAAAATATAATCACCAGGGTCCTGAAAAGTGGAGGGGAGCAGAAGAGCAGGCAGTGTCAGCAGCATGCAATGTGAGAAGGACTTGACTCACCATTGTTGGCTTTGAAGGTGGAGGAAGGGGGCCACAAGCCAAGGGATGTGGGTGGGCTCTAACCTGGTACCATTGAGTCGATTCTGACTCATAGGGACCCCATGTGACAGAGTAGAGCTGCCCCATAGGGTTTCCAAGGCTGTAAATCTTGATGGAAGTCGACTGCCACATCTTCCTCCCGCACAGTGGCTCTTGGGTTCTGACCTTTTGATTAGCAGCCGAGTGCTTAACCACCACAGCAACCGCTGCACCACCAGGGCTCCAGCAGCTGAAAAAGACAAGGAAATGAATTGCACCCTAGAGCTTCCAGAAAGGAAAGCAGCCCTGCTGACACCTTGATTTTAGCCCAGTGAGACCAATTCCAGACCTCTGACCTCTAGAACTGTAAAAGAATAAATTTGTGTTGTTCTCAGTCTGTGGTAATTTGTTATAGCTGCAGTAGGGAGTTAAAACAGAAGCTAAGGGTTAGATTTTATATCCTGTTCTCTTCATTGTTTTGGAAAAAACTAGTTTGTGATGTTTCTTTACACTGTTTCAATTTTTCCATTTGAAATCAATCTCCAGTATAATATCAGGTCAGGGTTTTAAAATAAATGTGCAGGAGATCAGATCACAGCCATGCTCTTGGGGCAACAGTGAACATTTAGAAGCATCCCTGAGCACCCTGGGAGATGGTTGGATTTCTGTTGCTTGGGTTTGATCCTGAACACGTTCACAAGGAAATCAGAGCCTGCACCTCTACCCTTGGTGGGGGCTACTGGCTGTCTCCCGAGAGCCCCACACCCAGTCCTGATGGCCATGCTTGGAGCAGGGTGCAGCCTGGGGCTGACAGACAGAGGGCTTGGGGCCTGTCTGTGCCACAAGTGTCCCTTCTCACTGCCCTGGTTTCAGTTAATTTTGTTGATTTCCTCACCCAAGGTGGGGGAGGGCAGAGGATCAGTGCAGGAGTGGGTGGGCCTGGATCCCTACTCCAGCCTTCAGCCAATTTCCAGCTCTGCTTTCCTTGGTTTTCTTCCTCTGCCTTTTCATAAGGTGTCAAAGGACTCTGCAGCTGTAAAACAAACGAGCAAACAAGCTTGAAAACTGCTGCTGCCATTGAGTCCCACACAGAGAGGTCTCTGCTCAGTGAATGCCTGTTTAAAGGAGAGGGTAGACAACATTGGGCTGGCATTGCTAGATGCTTCTGTTTGCAATCGTTTTCCAAATTAGAGGTGATACCCCCTGCAGGAGGAGTCCCTGGGTGGGGCAAACAGTTAAACACTGAACTACTAGCCAGAAGGCTGGCGGTTCAAATCCACCCAGAGGGTAACTCAGAAGATAGGCCTGGTGATCTGCTTCCAAAAGGCGACAGCCTTGTTTCTAAGGAGCATTCTGGTTGTACTTCCAAGACAGAGTCTTTCTTCTGGCAGTCCATGGTATATTCAGTATTCTTCACCAGCACCACAATTCAAAGGCTTCAGTTCTTCTTCAGTCTTCCTTCTTCATTGCCCAGCTTTTGTATGAGAATATCATGACTTGGGTCAGGTGCACCTTAGTCCTCAAAGTGACATCTTTGCTTTTTAACATTTTAAAGAGGTCTTTTGCAACAGATTTGCCCAATGCAGTAGGTTGTTTGATTTCTTGACTGTTGCTTCCATGGGCATTGATTGTGGATCCAAGTAAAATGAAATCCTTAACAACTTCAGTGTTTTCTCTGTTTATCATTATGTTGTTTATTGGTCCAGTTGTGAGGACTAGTGGTTAGGACATTGAAATACTTCTGTTTGAAATACTCCCTCCCCCCCATCAACTGAATCCCAGCCCCTCTCCCAGGCCCCTGGCCCCCATCATAATCCAGCAACCAATGGATTAATGCCCTGGCCAGTAAAAAAAAATTGCCATGGAGTTGATTCTACTCATAGTGGCCCCGTAGGACAGGGTAGAACTGCCTCAGAGGGTGGGTTTGAACCACTGACCTTTCAGTTAGCAGCCAGGCTCACTTTACCACTGCACCAGCAGGGCTGCTCACAGCCTAGGGAATATTTGGACTCTTACCCCTGCTAACAGGCATCTCTGGGATCCTGTTCAGAACTGAGCGTCTGCTTTTCCCTTCATGCCTGCTCTTCCCGCAGACCCCACCCTTCTGGTGGCTCCAGCCACTCTTCCACACCTTCTTTCCCTTACACCCCACATGTGATCTGGCAGCTGAGCACCATGACCACCCTCAAATCTATCCAGACTCTAGCCTTTTCTCAAACCCTCCCTGGCTGTCCCCCATGCCTGGGCCTTGTACCCCCAGCAGTGACCTCCCAACTGGTGCCCTGGTGCCCACTCCTACACTCTACCGTCCAGTCTCCACACAGCTACCAGAGGGAGCTTTTAGAAACCTCCTTAATCCAATGCCTCCCTCCTCTGCTCAGAACCCTCCAGCTGCTTCCAGTTGTTATGAAAATAAAGCCTGGCTTCCTCCCACCTGCCCCTGCCCTGGCTAGCTGTGTTCCAGCCATCCTGGGCTCCCTGCTAGTCCTGGAATAGGCCAAGGGCTTCCCCACCTCAGAGCCTTCCCATTTGCCCTTCCCTCTGCTAGAAGCCCCTCCCCAGCTAGGCACATGGTCCTTTGCCCCTTTTCTTCTACCTTTTACACAAATGGTGCCACCTTGGAGAGGCATTCCCGACCACCCTACCTGTAGTATCACCAATCCCTTCTACCCCCTAGCCTGCTTTCTTTTCCTTCAAAGCATTTACCCCTGATACTGTATGTTCACCTGTTTATTTGCTTACTGTTTGTCTCTGCCAGTAGACTTTTTAAATTTTATTGTGCTTGAGGTGAAAGTTTACAGCTTAAGTTAATTTCTCATTCGAAAATTTATACGCATTGTTTTGTGACATTGGTTGCAATCCCCACAATGTGACAGCACGCTCCCCCTTTCTACCCTGGGCTCCCTGTGTCCATTCGTCCTGTTCCTGTCCTTTCTTGCCTTCTCGTCTTGCTTTTGGACAGGAATTGCCCATTTGGTCTCATATATTTGAACAAAGAAGCATGTTCCTCATGTGTTATTTTTTGTTTTATAGGCCCATCTAATCTTTGTCTGAAAAATGGGCTTTGGGAATGATTTCAGTTCTGGGTTAGCAGAGTTTCTGGGGGCCATAGTCTAGGTGGTTCCTCCAGTCTCTGTCAGACCATTAAATCTGGTCTTTTTACATGAATTTGAATTCTGTTCTACATTTTTCTCCCACTCTGTCCAGGACACTTCTGTTGTGATCCCTGTCAGAGTGGTCATTGGTGGTAGCCAGGCACCATTTAGTTCTTTTGGTTTCAGGCTTGTGGAGTCTCTGGTTCATGTGGTCCTTTAGTCCTTTGAGCTAATATTTTCCTTGTGTCTTTGGTTTTCATCGTTGTCCACTGCCCCAGGTCGGATGGAACCAATAGTTGTATCTTAGATGTCCTCTCGCAAGCTTTTAAGACCCCACCAAGTGGGAGGTAGAATATTTTCTTTATGAACTATGTTATGCTAATTGACCTAGATGTCCCCCAAGACTATGGTCTCCAGCCCCCAGCCGCAGCTACTCGGTCCCTCAAAGTGTTTAGTTATATCTAGGAAACATGCTTTTGCTTTGGTCCAGTTATGCTGACTTCTCCTCTGTTGTATGTTCTTCCCTTCACTGAAGTTGACACTTCTCTACTATCTATGTAGTTAGTGGTTTTCCCTCCCCACCCTCATAATCATCTCCGCCACTAGACTTTGAACTCCATGTGAGCGGGGACTTTGTTGTTGTTTGCTTTATCCTCAGTACCTAGAATGATGGAGCCCCTGGGTAGTGCAAGTCATGAACATGCTCAGCTGCTAATCAAAAGGTTGGGGATACAAGTCCACCCCAAGGCACCTTGGAAGAAAGACCTAGCAAAAAAATCAGCCATTGCAAATGCTGTGGAATACAGTTCTATTCTGACACACATGGGGTTCCCATGAGTTGGAATCAACTCTATGGCAACTGCTTTAATATGTGAATGAGCAGTTACTGAGCCAGGTCCTGCGTGAGGCACTGTGGGTGAAAGTGAACCAGATAAATCATGGACCCTGCCCTCAAGGGGCTTATATTCCATCGTAACCATCATGCATGTTATAAGAGAGCCACAAGGATTCCATTGTTCATGATATGCTCTCCGTGTAGAAGATTTTCATCCCCTTTTCTCTTTCTGTTAAAAGCTATTCCCATTATCTATTGCTGCATGACAAACCACTGCAGACTTAGTGGCTTAGAACAGCCATCATTTTATTATGTTCATAGATTCTGTGGGTTAGGGATTCAGAAGGGTACATTTTCTGCTCCACAGTGTCTAGGGCCTCAGCTGGGAGGTCTCCAGTAGCTGGGAGCTAGAATCATCTGGAGGTTTTCTTACTCACATGTTAAAGGCTGAGCTCAGCTGGGACTATCAACTGGAACTCCTTCACGTGGCCTCTCCTTGTGACTTGGGCTTCCTTACAGCATGGTGGCTGTATTTGAACTCCTTACAGGGACTTTCAGGGCCCTAGATGGATTCCAGTGAACAAGGTGGAAGTCACATGGCTTTTTAAAAACTTTTTTTCATTTAAAGTGTACAATTTAATGTTTTTAAAAAATATATTCAGAAATTTGTGAAACAATCACCACAATCAATTTTAGAACTTTTTATCACTTCAAAAAGAAACCGTACCCATAAGCTATCATTCCCAACTAGAACCTTATCAGATATACGATTTGACATATTTTCTCCCATTCTGTGGATTGAATTCTTACAATGTTTTTGAAATACAAAAAAAAAATTTGTTTGCAGGAATATTTATTCAGGGGAATATTTTTCCTTTTAAGAGCAAGATGATAACTCTCACTTTTTTTGCCAATTTTTAAAAAATTTATATATGTAATTTTTATTGTACATTAGATGAAGGTTTACAGAGTAAACTAGCTTCTCAAACTTTTTTTTATTGTGGTAAAATACACATAAAATTTACCATTGTAACCATTTTGATGTGTACAATTCAGTGGTATTTAGTATATTCACAGTGTTGTGCACCTATCACCTCTGTCTAGTTCCAGAACTTTTTCATCACCCCAAATGGGATCCCCATTCCAATTAAAGCAGTCACTGCCCATTTCCCCTTTTCCTCAACCCCTGGCAACCACTCATCTTTCTGTTGCCATGAATTTGCCTTTTCTGGGTATAATATGTGCCCTTTCATGTGTGGCTTCTTTCACTGAACATAATTTTTTTGAGGTTCATCCACGTTGTAGCATACATCAATACTTCATTCCTTTGTGTGGCCAGATAATATTCCACTGTATGGATGGGCCACATTTTGTTTATCCATTCATCTTTTGATGGATATTTGGGTGGTTTTCTCTTTTTGGCTATTGTGAACAGTGCTGCTGTCAACACTGGTGTCCATGTTTTTGTTTGACCACCTGTTTTCCATTCTTTTGGGTACATGCCTAGCCCATGGCCTTGGAAGTCACACAGTGTCACCTTCCTGCTTTCTGTAGGCTATGGATCACAGAGGCTAGTCCGTCTCTCAATGGGAGTGTCAAGGGATTTCTTGCCATTTTTAAAACTGCCACACAAGCCCGCTCAGGTTCCAAGGCCTGGCTGAAGTGCTGCCTCCTCTTTGGGACATTAACTGCTTGTGGCTCTGTTACAGTGCACACTTCTCTAACTAACTCCCTGGTTCTTCGATGAGATGATCACTATCATGCACGGTCATTATTGTATGGGTTAGGAGCTTAGCTCCCTGGCAGCCTCTTCCCTTGATGCCATGTTACCCTCAGCTGTCAGGTTCTTTCTCCAGTGAGGCAGATGGACCAGCAGTCTCTGGGGTCCTTCCAGAACTGATGCTCTGTGAGCTAGACCTGGCCTTGTTAGCATAGGCTTTCTCCATGGAGGAGGCCCCTTTCAGAGAGCACATTGCCTGGCATGCAGCAGCCTTGGAGGAGCTCCAGTAGCGTGGGTCTTGAGAGATTTGGATTGCCAATCAAGGTAGAGCAGCCTGGGGGTTTGCCTTTCTCCACCTCAGATTATTTCAACTTACAGAAGAGTCATTGAGGGTTGATCACTTTCTTTCCTGGATAGAGGCTAGAGAGCAGGGGTTCTTAACCTTGGCGCTATTGCCATTGGGGCAGGATAACTCTTTGTGGTGGGGGCTGCCCTGTGCATTGTAGGATGTTTAGGAGCATACCTGGCCTCTACCCACTAGATGCCAGTCGCACCTGCTCTCCCAGTCTTGACAACCAGAAATAACTCCAGATGTTGTCAAATGTCCCCTGGGGGCAAAATCACCCCCAGTGGAGAAGAACTGCAGTAGAGCTGGGCATATGCTCTGTAATTCCACTCTCTGTTTTCTGTATTCCTCATGAGTCATCACGTTGCCTCAGGATAGACATGCTGGAATAAATCATATCACAGCCAATCTTTGTGGATTGGTGGTGTCAGTTGAGCCCACTCTCCGAATACACGCTAGACTCCTCGACGAAATTTGAGCTCCTTCTAGTTAGATCAGGCACGTTTCCAGACTCTAGTTTTTTTCTGTGCGGGTTTCCACAGACGGCTGGTGTCATCTATTGTGTGTTGACCATTGTTAGTGTCCGTTTTAGACGACGATCTCGGCTTTTTCAATACGTTGTATGATTTTCTGATTACAAGGGTAACGTGCGCTCTTTGCGGTAAACGTGGACGATGCAGAGAAGTGTAGAGAAACCACAAAACCTATCACCTAGGGATACTCATCGTGAACATGCTGGAACACGGTACTTCATTAATGTTCTCTAGCCACGAATATACATTTTGCTTTATTGGCATCACACTGTGTGTCTAGCTTTTGCTTTTTTGTGAAATGTAACATGTATCCAGGGAAGCACGCAAGGCCTAGACCTACCGTTTAAGGAATAAGTATAAAGTGAAAACCTTGTGTGGGTTATAGTCATCGGTATTTATCAAACAGTCAGGTACAGCACCCGAGTAGACCCCCCTGTGCCTTCCTGATCACAGCCCTTCCCTTCCCCTGAGAGGTAACCATTATCCTGATGTTGTCTGCTTAGGGTCTGTGCCCTGGAGCAGTTGAGCCAATGAAATGTACTCTGAGTCAGAAAGAGCGAGAAAGTTTATTTAGGAGATATATACACCACCGGGGACCCAACAGGAATGCAGGCTGTCTCTATGAAGTCCCAAGGAGCAATTTTTCATTAGAGCTTATGTAGAATTTTTACAAGGGTTAGAAGTGTCTTTGTAGCCCACAGATGGCATGGCCAGAGGAGTTATTCATTACAAGATAGTGACAAAAGACTCTTTCTCAGACTGTAGAGATACATGCCCGACATCTCTTTATCAGGCTAAAGATAACACATGTCAGACACCTGGGCTCTGATTTCCCTGTGGGGGGTTGTAAGTCACAGGTGATTGGACAGAACAAAACAAAGTTATTTGTAGCAGATCAAAACAAAGAACAAAGCCATTAGCATTAGGTCAAAAGAAAGTTATTAACAAAGGTTATGCAAAGGAGGAGGCTGGCAGAGGAAGGAGAAAAACCTACAGGTTCATCATGGTGTTAGTCATGTCAAGCTTTTGAAAAGGAGAAAACATGCTAAGGAGTATTAGGGTCACACTGACTTTGGGGACAGTCATTTTCTTGCTTTGGTTTATACTTTTACCACCTGTGTATGCACCTTGAAATTACATAGTTTTGACTGCCTTTTAACCTTGCCGAAATGGAATCACACCGCATGTAATCTCTTGTGCCTCTTTCACCCACGTTGTTGATGAGCCGTGTGCAACGCTGTAGTTCATTCATTTTCATGGCTGTGTATTATTCCACCGTTTGAATATATCACAACTCATTTTATCCATTCTCGTATTTATGGACATCTTGGGTGTGTCCAGTTTGGGGCCATTTCGAGCAGTTCTGCTGTGAGATTTCTTATGCAGATGTGCAGAAGATTCGCTAAAGCAGCGGTTCTCAAACTGTGGTCTGGGGGCCCTTGGGACATCCCCAAGACCTCTTCGGTCTCTTTTGTCTGCCTTGGAGGCTGCCAAAACCAAAGTCAAACCTTGTCCAGATTGGCAGATGCCCTCAGGGCAAGTGGCTGCATGCGCATGGGCTCTCAGCTCTCTCATTCCTGCTGTCTCTTAGGCTTTGTCTTTACTGTCTCCTCAGGTTTTCAGTGCTTTTAAGGGGGTGTTTTTTTTTTTTAAAGAATCAAGTGGCATTTATTTTTATTCACAAAATATATTCGTGAAAAACTCTGGGCCAGGCACTGTGCTTGGCCTGGGCGATACAGTGATAAGTCCCAGGATCCCGCTCTTCAGAAAGTATTTTGTAACCTGTCAAATGAATACCAGTGAGAGTGGTTATCAGTTCTGGCTGCACATTAGAGACTCCAAAAGGGCTTAAAAAAAAATCCTAATGCTGAGGCCCCGCTCTAAATCAATTAAATCAGAATCTCCAGGGCTGGAGTCAGGGAACCAGAATTAAAAAAAAAAATATTCCCTAATGTGAAGGTTGAGAACCACTCTTTTTTTTTTGATAATTTTTATTGAGCTTTAAGTGAACGTTTACAAATCAAGTCAGTCTGTCACGTATAAGCTTATATACACCTTACTCTGTACTCCCACTTACTCTCCCCCTAATGGGTCAGCCCTTCCAGTCTCTCCTTTCTTGACAATTTTGCCAGTTTCTAACCCTCTCTACCCTCCTATCTCCCCTCCAGACAGGAGATGCCAACACAGTCTCAAGTGTCCACCTGATACAAGTAGCTCACTCTTCATCAACATCTCTCTCCAACCCATTGTCCAGTCCCTTCCATGTTTGATGAGTTGTCTTTGGGAATGGTTCCTGTCCTGGGCCAACAGAAGGTTTGGGGACCATGACCACCGGGATTCCTCTAGTCTCAGTCAGACCCTTAAGTCTGGTCTTTTTATGAGATTTTGGGGTCTGCATCCCACTGATTAAGGGGGTGTTTTTAAAATCAGTGTTTTAGTTGTGTTCGATGGGAAGGTTGGTCCAAATAACCTATTCTACCGTTACTAGACACACAGATCGATAGAGGTCTGTATTCTGCTTATCCATGTAACTTTGTATTGTTGAGTATTTTTCTGTGTAATTAAGATTGTTTTGAAAATATGATTTTTGATGAATATTTAGGTTGACTTCAGGACTTTGCTGTTATAAATTTTGTTTCAATAAATGTTTGTTCATAAATATTTGGCTGAGGATAAGGGTATCTAGTTACAGGGGAGCTGGGAGAGGTGGGAGAGAGGAGGTCTGAACCTTAGTGCTCAGTTAATGCCAACTGTTGTGGCTGTGGTTGTCACACACACACACATTGGGCACTGAGGGACATATGGAGCAGGCCTGCCTGGTGGCCTCAGTCTTTTCTGTGAAGAAGGAGACCAAATCTGCTGAGAGTGCGGGGAGTTAGGTAAGGAGTCACCATTCAGAGGAGCAACATTGTTGGACAACAAGGGGAGCTGATTAAGGAAACACGAATTGGTGAGGCACCCTGAGGGCCTGGCTCTGCTTGCAAACCCTGTGCTGGCAGCCGTGCTAATTCTGGTCAGCACAGTGATGTGTGGGACCTGCCACTGCAGAGTGGCACCACCCCAAGAAAGAGCAAGGCCAGTGGCCGATCCAGGAAGAGCTAACTGAGTGCTGCTTACCCCCACTTGCTGCCGGGCCCACAGAGGTGTATCAGGCCCTAGCCCTGCCTCAAGGAGCCTGCAGTCGGTGGGAGTGGAGAGTGCCATCTCCTCCCAAAGTTGGGGATGAGGGAGAGGAGCAGAGCATGGTCACAGGGATTACTGGTGCTGGCTAGTGTCTGTGCGATGACAAGCTGAGACTCTGCCAAGTGGGAAAGGAGGGGGAGTGGAGAGCAAAAGGGATGGCCCAAGGCTGCCTGGCAGGCTCCACCGGTCTGGGTCTGGTGGGGCAGGAGGCCAGGTGAGGGTTGGGAAGAGGGCAAGGCTATAGAGTGGGACTTCCAAGGTGGGGCAGTTCCCTGGGCAGCTTGGGGATGGGCGTGTAGTTGTCTTCAGCCAAGCAGGGTGAATGAAGGGCGTTGCAGATGAGGAAGAGGGCGAAGGTGCCAAGGGCAGGACCTGGAGGGTGCTGCCGGCCATGGGTGTTAGCACAGGCCAGGAACGCTTGGGACGGAGACAGAAAGCGAGGGAAAATACCAGGAGAGGCTGGGTTCGGGGCGGGGGGCGGGGCTGCAGCCGCAACAGAGAAAGGAGGGCTGTCCAAGAGTGGGGATGGGTTTCGTGAAGGGTCGTGATGCTCCCTCTAAAGGAGGAAACTGAGGCAGAAAGTCACAAAGGGGCTTGCCCAAAGTCACAGATGGGCCTGCTGTCCAACACTCCTTTCTTTATACCCACCGCCTGCCTCTGGGTGTCAGGAGCCTTTGGGTAGTAGGTCTCCCTTCCGCTCTCACGTTAGAACAATTGCATCTCCACATACCATTCAGTTCATCCATTTAAAACAAGCAACTGAATGGTTTCCAGTATAGTCACAGAGTTGTGCAACCATCAAAAACCAATGACTCATAGCGACCCTATAGGACAGTGTAGAACTGCCCCACAGAGTTTCCAAGGAGCGCCTGGTGGATTTGAACTGCCAACCTCTTGGTTAGCAGCCGTAGCACTTAACCACTACACCACTAGGGTTTCCGTGCAACTATCACCACTATCTAATTCCAGAACATTTTCATCTCCTCCCCCAAATACCCGTGCCCTTTAGCAGTCACTGCCATTGCCTGCTCCCACCCTCTTCCCCTGCCTCCCCTTAGCAACCACTAATCTGCTTTCTGTCGCTGTGGATTTGCCTATTGCCTTTTCCGGTATTCTGGACATTTCATATAAATGGAATTGTGCAGTATGTGGCCTTTGTGAGGCTTGGAGGCATCTTTCTCTTAGCATAATGTTTCCAAGGTTCAGCCACATCATAGCAGGTATCTGCATCTTATTACATTTTATGGCTGAATAACATTCCATTGTATGGACATACCACATATTTTTATCCATTCATCTGTGAAGGAAGTGGTTAAGTGCTTGGCTGCTAACAGAAAGGTCCGTGGCTTGAACCCACCAGTCACTCTGCATGACAAAGATGTGGCAATCTGCTATAAAAATTACGGTCTTGGAAATCCCATGGGGCAGTTCTGCTCTGTCCTATAGGGTCACTATGAGTTGGAAGTGACTCGCTGGCACACACCAACAACAACATTCATCTGTTGATGGACACTTGGGTCGTTTCTACCTTTGGGTTGTTATGAACAGTGCTTCTGTGAACATTGGTGTACAGGTATCTGTTTGAGTCCCTACTTTTAAATCTCTTGGATAAATACCCAGAAGTAGAATTGCTGGGTCATATGATAACTCTGTTTAACTTCTTTTTTATTATGGTAAATATATATATATAACAAGACATTTACCATCTCAACATTGCTACATATACAATTCAGTGACGTTAATCACATTCATCATGTTGTTCAACCTTCACCGGTATCTACCTTTCACTTCTCGAGGCCCTGCCAGTTTTCCACAGTGGCTGCACCATTTTACAGTCCCGTCTGCCATGAATAAGAGTTACAATTTCTCCACATCGTTATCAGCACTTTTTATGTTCTGGTTGCCCTTTTTTTCAATCATAGCCATCCTAGTGGACATGAAGTGGTATCCTTGTGATTTTGATTTCCAGTAGTTCTTAAAGGACACGTAATTGGATTCTGTTTCTTCATATTTTATTTAGGGCTTTGATATCAGTATTCAGAAGTGGGATTGGTCTCTGCTTTTGCTGTGCTACCTTTTCCAGGTTTCACTTCATTAAAAGAAATGAGAAGTTTTTCCCGTTTCCCTCCTCTGGAAACTTTGAGTAGAGAAATCATCTGTCTTTTGAGGATTGAAATAATAGGAAGTAGTCAAGTAAGAAGGGATTGAAAGTAATGAGCTCAGAAAAGAGGACGCCACAGGAGGGGAGAGACGGCAGTGAACTCTGCAGCGTTTAAACGAATCTGGAGCCCTGGTGGTATAGTGGTTAAGAGCTCGGCTGCTAACCAGAAGGTCGGCAGTTCGAATCCAGTAGGTGCTCCTTGGAAACCCTCTGGGGCAGTTCTACTCTGTCCTATAGACTTGCTTTGAGTCAGAATCGACTCAGCGGCAATGGGTTTGGTTTTCTAGTTTGGGCTCAGTGAGGTAGAGAGAGGTGTCTGGTAGGAAGCCCAGGGTCCAGAGCTCAGGAGCCACTTTGAGGGCAGGGATTTACATTTGGGAGCAATGAAGGCAGACATCACAGGAACAGGTGGGATTACCTTGAAGGAGTGGATGAACATGAAAGATAGGAATCTGGAGAGCACCAAAATTTTAAGGCGTGGACAGAGTTGAATCAGTAAAAGAGACTGAGAAGGAGTCATGAGGGAGATAGGATAGAACCAAAAAAAAAAAACCAGGGAAGAAAATATGGTGATCGAGGACGGTGTGTTTCAAGAAAGGAGGCTCAGTGGAGGGTGGTTGGGATGAGGCCTCAAGTCTGCCATGTATATACTCAGACACAACATATCTCCCCCAAGCTGGCCTCTGCTCCACATGGGGGTTGATGGTGTAGGACCCATTCTAGGCCATATGCCAAGAAAGAGGTGTAGGTCACTCTTGCACCCCTGCAGCCCCTCTCAGCTACCCCTACCCCCCTGCCCAATCTGGCCATTCCCTGCCACACCCTGTCCCAGCCCTCCCAATTTCCCCCTCCTGGCTTGCGTCTCACTGTTCTCTGACACAAGTGGGCTCCTGGACCTCTCAGGCTTGAGTCTGGAGGTTTCTTTTGCCCAAATGCCCTCACCCTCTGCTCCCAGAGAACGTCTGCTCACCTTTCTGAGCCCAGGTCAACTGCCACCCACTCCCTGAGGCCTGCTGGCCAACATTGGTGACTGTGTTGTGACTGCATAGCAGCTGGCACATGAAGACATCAGAGCCTTGCTTGTTTTAGTGTCGCTGCCACTAGATTGAGGTCAAGAGCTTGGGTTTTCTCATATCTGTGTCTCCTGCAGTACCTGGTAGCTGGCACATCATCAGTGCTTGGTGTGCTAACTTTCTGGCTCAATAGCCTATGAAAAGCAGTCACTGAAGGATTGCCTTTCGATGAAAGCTCCTTAGGTCGTTGAACATAGGTTTGGAGTTGCAGAAATTTGAATCCCGAGCAGCAGGGTCAGAACACTTCTGTTGTGTTTAAGCAAGGCACACTGCACCAGTGCCTGGAAGTACACCCTGGTCCATGTTTTGGTGGCCATGCTCAGTCCCTGGTTAGAGGCCAGATGTATTTATAGTGAGCAAGACATCTGACCTACCACTCCTCCTTCTCATGCCCTGGGTGCTTGGACTCTTCTTGTCCCTCTTCCCTCTTCCTGTTATGTAGGCAAGCCCTGGTTTTAGATGGGAGCAGAAGCCTGCCATCCAGACTCCAGTCCAGCTCACTGCAGTCTCCGACTAGACTCGCCTTTCCACTGACTTCTCTGTGAACCTGTGGTCCTGAAATGCATTTTTCTCTTTTAATGGCTTTTAAAAAATTGAGATATAATCCACATGCCATAAAATTCACCCTTTTAAAGTATACAGTTGAGTGGTTCTTCGTATATTCATAAGGTTGCGCAGCCACCACCATGATCTAATTCCAGAGCATTTGCAGTACCCCAAAAGGGAACACGGTACCCATTAGCAGTCAGTCCTCGTTCTGCCCTGGGTAACCACTAATGTGCTCTCTGTCTCTTTCCACTTGCCTATGTTGGATATTCCATGTAAGTGGGATTACACAAATTTTGTCCTTTTGTTTCTGGTTTATTTCACTCAGCATGATGTTTTCAAGGTTCACCCATGTTGTGGCATGCATCAAGCCTTCATTTCTCTTTATGGCAAAGTAATATTTCATTGTACGGATAGACTACTTTTTGTTCATCCATTACCTGTTGATGGGCGTTTGGGTTCTTTCCGCCTTTTGGATATCGCGCATAGTACTGCTATGAACATCTGAGTGCAAGGCTTTTTGTGGACATATGTTTTCATTTCTCTTGGATGAGGACCTAGAAGTGGAATTGCTGACTCACAGAGTAGGTATATGTTCAACTTTTTAAGAAACTAGTAGAGTTTCAAAGTTGTTGTACCATTTTATACCCCCACCAGCAATGTGTGAGCATTCCAGTTCCTCCATATCCCCTCCAATATCTGATGGTGTTCAGCTCCTTTGACTCTGATTTGTCTGTGATTATGATCTCATTCCTCTTCATTTTTTTGGATTGCTGACGCCCTCACAACACCCTTGTTGTTTTTAGCACTTTTATGAATGTACCCACTTATGTGCGTCTTTCCTGAAATTTCTAAGGAGTTTCAAGAGACCCCAAACCAAACCAAACCTGCTACTGTCGAGTAGATTCCAACTCATAGTGACTCTATGAGACAGAGTAGAACTGCCCCATAGGATTTCCAAGGCTGTAAATCTTTATGGAACCAGACCGCCACACCTTTCTCCCGTGGAGTGCCTAGTGGGTTCAAATTGCCGACCTCTCAGTTAGCAGCCAAGTGCTTAACTGCTGTGCCACCAGTGCTTTTTTTTTCAAGAGACCAAACCGAAACCAAACCAAACCCAGTGCTGTCAAGTCAATTCCAACTCATAGCGACCCTATAGGACAGAGTAGAACTGCCCCGTAGAGTTTCCAAGGAGCACCTGGCTGATTCGAACTGCCAACCTTTTGGTTAGCAGCCATAGCACATAACTGCTATGCTACCAGGGTTTCAAGAGACGGGGGATGTAAATTTAAGTGCTTGGTCCATCATCTTGAATGGGAAGTCAGGTCATATTTTCAGTTATCTGAGTAGTTTCTGGTGTGGAGTCACATCTTGAAGGTCTCTGAAAAAAAAGACCAGCTGTTCTTCTGTCTTATCTTTTTCCTTTTTTCCTGCATTTGTTTTCAAAGCACAGATAGCAAGAACGATGATCTCTGTTTTCTCTAAGCTCAGTTCTGGAGGCTAAGAGTCTTAATTCAAGGTGTCAGCAGGTCCTATTATGGATGGAGTTGTGTCTGCTAAAAAAATCTTTCGAAGTCCTAACCCCCAGTATCTCTGAATGTGACCTTGTTTAGAAATAAGCTCTTTGCAGATGTAATCAAGTTAAAATGAGGTCATACTAGATTAGGGTGGGCCCTAATCCAGTGACTGGTATCTGTATAACAAGAGATGAGAAACAGACACTGAGGGAAGACGGCTGTAATGGCTAAGGTTGTGTGTCAACTTGGCTGGGCCATGATTCTCAGTGGTTTGGCAGTTATGTAATGATACAGTTTGGCAGTTATGTAATGATGTAGCTACCCTCCATTTTGTGATATAATGTAACTGCCTCCATAATGTGATCTGATGTGATCAGCTAATCAGTTGTAAGCTAATCAGCTAATCAGGTGTGGCTTGCATCCATATGGACATTCTGGCAAAGCTCACTGGCTTTTGCTCACTCTGGACCTGTACCTGGCTTGTCATCATCTGACCTCTGGTTATTGGAACTTGAGCCAGCACCCTCTTGTGTTGTTGTTGGGTTATTAGTTGCCATGAAGTTGGTTCCGACTTCTAGCGACCTGAAGTACAACAGAACGAAATACTGCTGGGTCCTGCACCATCCTCACAATTGTTGTTATGCTTAAACCCATTGTTGCAGTCACTGTGTCAATCCTTCTCATTGAGGGTCTTCCTCTTTTTCACTGACCCTCTACTTTACCAAGCTTGATGTCCTTCTCCAGGGACTGATCCCTCCTGACAACACATCCAAAGTATGTGAGATGTAGCCTTGCTATCCTTACTTCTAAGGAGCATTCTGGTTGTGCTTCTTCCAAGACAGATTTGTTCGTTCTTTTGTTCATTCAATATTCTTCTCCAACACCACAATTCAAAGGCGTCAGTTTTTCTTCAGTCTCCTTTATTCATCGTCCAGCTTTTACATGCATAGGAGGCAATTGAAAACAACATGGCTTCGGTCTGGCGCACCTTAGTCTTCAAGGTAACATCTTTGCCTTTGAGCACTTTAAAGAGGTCCTTTGTAGCAGATATGCCCAATGCAGTGGGTGTTGATTGTGGATCCAAGTAAAATGAAATCCTCGACAACTTCAGTCTTTTCCCCGTTTATCCTGATGTTGTTTATTGGTCCAGTTGTGAGGATTTTTTTTTTATCTTGAGGTGTGACCCATACTGAAGGCTGTGGTCTTTGATCTGTATCAGTAAGTGCTTCAGGTCCTCTTCAAGGTTGTGTCATCTGCATATTGCACGTTGTTAATGAGTCTTCCTCCAATCCTGATGCCCCATTCCTCTTTGTATAGTCCAGCTTCTCAGAATATTTGCTCAGCATATAGACTGAATAGGTAATGGTGAAAGGGTACAACCCTGATGCACACCTTTCTTGACTTTAAACCACTCAGTATCCCCTTGTTCTGTCCAAACAACTGCCTCTTGATCTATGTAGAGGTTCCTCATGAGCACAATTAAGTGTTCTGGAATTCCCATTCTTTGCAATGTTATCCATAATTTGTTATGATCCACACAGTTGAATGCCTTTGCATAGTCAATAAAACACAGGTAAACATCCTTCTGATATTCTCTGCTTTCAGCCAGGATCCATCTGACATCAGCAATGAAGTCCCTGGTTCCATGTCCTCTTCTCAATCTCGCTTGAATTTCTAGCAGTTCCCTGTTGATATACTGCTCCAGCCACTTTTGAACAATCTTCAGCAAATTTTACTAGAGCGTGATATTAATGATACTGTTTGGATAATTTTCGCATTCTATGGGATCACCTTTCTTGGGAATAGGCATAAATATAGATCTCTTCCAGTTGGTTGGCCAGGCGGGTCTCTTCCAAATTTCTTGGCATAGACGAGTGAGTACTTCTAGTGCTGCATCCATTTGTTGAAACATCTCAATTGATATTCCATCAATTTCTGGAGCCTTGTTTTTTGCCAATGCCTTCAGTGCAGCTTGCACACCTTCCTTCAGTACCATTGGTTCCTACTCATATGGTACCTCCTGAAATGGTTGAATGTCGATCAGTTCTTTTTGGTATGGTGACTCTGTGTATTCTTTCTGTCTTCTTTTGATGCTTTCTGCATCGTTCAATATTTTGTCCAAAGAATCCTTTGATATTGCAATTTGAGGCTTGAATTTTTTCTTCAGTTCTTTCAGCTTGAGAAATGCAGAGCATGTTCTTCCCTTTTGGTTTTCTAACTTTGGGTCTTTGCACGTGTCATAATACTTTACTTTGTCTTCTTGAGCCACCCTATGAAATCTTCTATTCAACTCTTTTTAACATCATCATTTCTTCCTTTTACTTTAGCTGCTCGAAGTTCAAGAGTGAGTTTCAGAGTCCCTTCTGACATCCATTTTGGTCTTTTCTTCCTTTCCTGTCTTTTTAATGATCTCTTGCTTTCTTCATGTGTGATGTCCTTGATGTCATGCCACAGTTCATCTGGTCTCCAGTCATTACTGTACAATGCATCAAATCTATTCTTGAGATGGTCTCTAAATTCAGGTGCAATATACTCAAGGTGGTACTTTGGCTCTGGTGCACTTGTTCTAATTTTCTTCAGTTTCAACTTGAACTTGCATATGAACAATTGATGGTCTATTCCGTAGTTGACCACTGGCCTTGTTGTGACTGGTGACATTGAGCTTTTCCATCATCTCTTCCCACATATGTAGCAATTTGATTCTGGCGTGTTCCATATGACAAGGTCCATGTGTATAGTTGTCATTTATGTTGGTGAAAAAAGATATTTGCAATGAAGAAGTCGTTGGTTTTCAAAAATTCTGTCATGTGATCTCTGGCATCATTTCTATCACCAAGGCCATATTTTCCAACTACCGATCCTTCTTCTTCGTTTCCAGGTTTTGCATTCCAATCACCAGTAATTATCAATGCCTCTTAATTGCATGTTTGATCAGTCTCAGACTGCAGCAGCTGATAAAAACCTTCTATTTCTTCATCTTTGACCCTAGTGGTTGGTGCGTACATTTGAATAATAGTCGTATTAACTGGTCTTTCTTGGAAAAAATTTTTTTTTTCTTTCTTGTAGGCATATGGATATTATTCTATCGTTGACAACGTTATACTTCAGGATAGATCTTGAAATGTTCTTTTTGTGGATGAATGCAATGCCGTTCCTCTTCAGTTTGTCATTCCCAGCATAGTAGACTACATGATTGTCTGATTCAAAATGGCCAATACCAGTCCATTTCAGCTCACTAATGCCTAGGATATCGATGTTTATGTGTTCTATTTCATTTTTGACAATTTCCAACTTTCCTAGATTCATACTTCGTACATTCCAGGTTCCGATTATTAATGGATGTTTGCAGCTGTTTCTTCTCATTTTGAGTCGTGCCACATCAGCAAATGAAGGTCCTGAAAGCTTGACTCCATCCGCATCATTAAGGTTGACTCTACTTTGAGGAGGCAGCTCTTCTCCAGTCATCTTTTGAGTGCCTTCCAACTTGGGGGGCTCATCTTCCGGCACTGTATCAGACATGTCCCGCTGCTATTCATAAGGTTTTCACTGGCTAATGCTTTTTAGAAGTAGACTGCCGGGTCCTTTTTCCTAGTCTGTCTTAGTCTGGAAACACAGCTGAAATCGGTCCGCCATGGGTGACCCTGTTGGTATTTGAGATACTGGTGGCATAGCTTCCAGCATCACAGCAACATGCGAGCCCCTACAGTACCACAAACTGACAGACCTGTGGAGATAGAGTGGAAAACCCTACATGAGAAGGAGGTGGAAGGTGAGGGATGGAGATGGTTTCAGTAGGTCCCGTGATAGCCCAGCGCACAGCCTGTGTGGCAGAGGGTGTGTGTGGTGCCCTCACTCCTGGTCTGTCTCCCTCTTCTCTGGAGTGAGCATATACAGCCCTGTTTGTTCCATCTCCTGAAAAATAATTGATGCCTTTTCTTCTCTCCCAGATCAATGCAGGGTATCCCCAGAGGGTTAGGGACTCTAGGGCTGGTAGAATGGGGGGAGGTGGGGGTGAGGCAGTGGCCCTGGCTGTCACAGCCCCTGTTAATGTAGGGGTGTGGGAGGTGGAGCCTTTCTGGTGGCAGCAGTTCCTGGACCTGGTGGGTGGGGGGTGGGTATGCGATGAGGACCTCAGTTGTGATCAGGCATTAAATATGCTTCATACAGGGACTCAAGCAGCTGCTTGTGTACCAGTGTTCATAGCAGCACTAGTCACAATAACCAAAAGGTGAAAAAACTCAAGTGTCCATCAACAGATGAATGGATGAGCAAAATGTGGTATAAATGTACAATGAAATATTATTCAGTTATAAGGAGAAATGAATTCTGATATATGCTATGACATGGATGAACTTTGAAAGCATTATGCAGAGTGAAATAAGTCAGATACAAAAGGACAAACCATTCGTATGAAATGTCCAAAATAGGCAAATCTTTAGAGACAAAAAACAGATTTGTGGTTTCCAGAGGCTGAGGGGAGGGGAAAATGTGGCTTATTGTTTCTGTTTGGGAAGATGCCAAGTCTTAGGAAATAGACAGCAGTGATGGGTGCACAGCATGGCAAATGTAATTAATGTTACTGAATTGTATACTGAAAAATTGTCAAAATGGCAATTTTTTTTGCAAAATATACCAGAGAATGCTTTGCATATCAGTCAGCCACTTGGATGTGTTTGCAGCTTCTCACCTTTAAATACACAAAAGAAATGTGAGAAAATACGAACAAAAAAGCTTCATAAAGAGATCTTGTCATTTTGGGGTTGATGGATGGCTCAAGATGTTATCTTTTCAAGAATCGAGTACGATACCTCCACAGAGCAGGACCGACAAATTTGCTGGGGCGCAGCAACCAGGGCGCGGTTTCGTCGCTGGAAAGCGGCGCTACCCTTGAGCTCCTGCGTCTGAAAACGGGGCCCCAAGCTCTGCACTCTGTAATGTACCCCTTCTTTGGCTGTCCATCAGGGATGTGTTGTAGAAACCTGGACACGCGTGCAGGAGAGAACATTCCAGCCTGGGAGGGAAGCTCAGGGCGCCAGCCTAGGGTGTGGGCTGGCTGACTTAAACATCCCCTTTCTTTCTGTGGAACTTCTCTTAGCCAGAGAAGCTGGGGGGCAGGGAGGTGGAGTGGGGAAGGAACCTAATTATGCAAATTTTGATCTTAAAGCTTTATTCGTGTGTTTCCTGGCAGGCTGTTCTTTAATCTCAAGTGCAAGATTGCTCGGAATTACCATATATTCTAGTTAATTGCATTAAAATTATAGCAAAGGTTGTTTTTGCTATAATCAAGAGTGATTTTGATTAATACTTACGAAATCAAATGCCTCAGCAGCAGTGAGAATGCGACCAGCCTTCTTAGTCAGCAGCTGTCTTCTCTCCTCCTTCCCTCTGTTCTTCCCAAAGGCCAAAGATGCAAACATATCTGAAAGGGTTTTTTCCTACATCTCTTTGCTTATATAGATAATCATTTTTTTTTAATGCCGGTGTCATCATATTATTTACTAGTTTAAAATTTTCCAGTGTTTTCACACTGCAATCAGCATGCTATTCTTTTTTTTTTTTAATAATATTTTATTGTGTTTTTGGTGAGAGTTTACACAGCAAATTAGATTCCCACTTGACAATTTCTACGCAGATTGTTCAGGGACATTAGCTACATTTTTCACTGTGTGTCAACATCCTTGTTGATTGCGTTCTGGCCGTTCCATTTCTGGTACTCTAGTTTCCCTGCCCCTTATCGCCTCATCTTTGCTTTAGAGTAATTGATGACCTTTGGGCCTTATATAGATGGTTTTTTAATGGAGCCCCGAACTCACGGTTAATATCCTTTATTTTGTGTGCCAGTCTCTTAGCTCACTTGAAGCTGACCTCAAGGGATAGTTTCAATTCAAGGTTTAAAGGATATCTGAGGGCGATAGTCTCAGGGAGTCTCCCAGTCTCAGCCAGTCCAGTAACTCTAGACTTTTTAAGAATTTGAGTTCTTTTGTGTGTTTTTCTCCCATTCTATCCAGGTCTATCTGCTGTGACCGTGATCACAATGGTCATACAGATAGTCCCTTTAAAAGAAAATTTCTCAAAGCAGAAGTCTACTTATTTTCCTCTGTCTATACTGCAGAGGTTATAAAATAGCTCTTTGTTGAGGAAGGTAAGAGAGGTCTTACCGACGATGAAGGCACGGGCACATGCCATCTCCCTGTTGGCTCTGCATGGAGGGCACTCTAAAGGGTACTTTCTATGGATTGGATCAGTAGAGCACCTTGGGAAGGTCCGGAAGAAACCTGGACAAACGCATATGAAAAAGACATTAGAATTACATACAGATAGGAGATGAAAACGACATGGAAGTTAACTATCGAAGAAGGTATGCACCAAGGGCTTAGTTAACGGAGTAGTTCAGTTTGAGTGGGATTCGTCGTGGAAGACTTTGTCAATGAAAGAAATTCTTTTTCAGGAATCTTTGCATCATTAAAATTAGTGAATGTTGTATCAGCCAGGATGGACTAGGTAAAGCTGTGGTAATAAACAGCCCCACATGTCTCAGTGGCTTAACACAACAAAGTAAGAGTTCTCACTCATGCTGTGTGCTCAGACAGGTTGGGATGGGGTCTCTGCGAATTGTAGTGGTAAGCCACAATGCATCCATATGAAGTCATACTTTACAGTCATTCACGGAGTCTGTCAAAGATTTGTTAGTGACACAGTAAACTGATCCCAATACAATGTTGAGTAAAAGAGCTGGCTATACCCGGGTGGTACAGTGGTTAAACAATTGGCTGCTAACTGAAAGGTCAGCAATTTGAACTGACCAACCATGGGAGAAAGATGTGGCAGTCTGCTTCTGTAAAGATTACAGCCTTGGAAACCCTATGGGGCAGCTCCGTTCTCTTCTATAGGGTCGGTATGAGTTGAATTCAACTCGATGGCAGTGCGTTTTTGGCTTTTTTATACCATTGTATATACAGCATTATCTCAAGCCTTTATTATCATTATTATTTTAGTAACAGCTTTATTGAGATGTAACTCACGTACTATTCACCCATTTAAACTTTCAATTCAGTGGTTTTCAGTATGTCGACAGAGTTGTACAGCCATCACCACAATCTAATTCCTGAGCATTTTTACTGCCCCAAAAAGAAAGTCTTGTTTCATTGACAGTCACTCCCCATCCTCCCCTTATCCCAGCCTCCGGCAACCACTAATCTGCTTTCTGTCTCTACGTTTGCCTGTTCTAGATATTGCATATAAGTGGTGTCATGCAAGGTTTGTCCTTTTGTGCCTCACTTAGCATAATGTTTTCAATTGATGCCTTTGAATTGTGGTGTTGATGAAGAATCTTGAATATAGCATGGACTGCCAGAAGAATGAACAAACCTGTTCTGAAAGAAATACAGCCAGAATGTTACTTAGAATCAAGGATGGCAAGGCTACGTCTCACATACTTTGGACATGTTGTCAGGAGGGAACAGTCACTGGAAGAGGACATCATGCTTGGTAAAGGAGAGGGTCAGCAAAAAAGAGAAAGACCCTCAACAAGATGGATTGACACAGTGGCTGCAACAATGGGCTCAAGCATAAAAATGATTGTGAGGGTGGCGCAGGAGCCGGTACTGTTTCATTCTGTTCGGTATAGAGTCATTATGAGTTGGAACCGTCTTGACAGCACCTAACAACAACAACAACAACGACAACGACAATGTTTTCAAAGTTCATCCACGTGATAGCCTATATCAGAATTAAGTTCTCTTTATGGCTGAATAATATTCCCTTGTATGGATGGACTACATTTGTTTTATTCATTCATCTGTTGATGGATGTTGTGATGATTATTTAATGTTTTTTTAAACAACTTTTTTGAGATAAAATTAATACACCATAAAGTTCACCCTTTTAAAGTGTACGATTCAGTGGTTTTTTTTTTTTTTTTTTTTAGTATGTACACAGGTTGTGCAACCATCACCATAATCAATTTTAGAATCTTTTCCTTCCCAGTGCCCATTAGCAGTCACTCCCAAATCTCTGCTCCCCCCATTCTGGGCAACCACCAATCTACTTTCTGTCGGTATGGATTTACCTATTCTGGACATTTCATATACATCAAACCATACACAATAGTGTTCTTTTGTGTTGGGCTTCTTTTATTCAGCCTAACATTTTCAAGGATCACCCATGTTGTAGCATGTATCAAGCCTTCATTCCTTTTTGTGGCTGAGTACTATTCCGTTATATGGATATGTCACGTTTTATTTATCTGTTCATCTGGTGATGAGTGTGTCTTTTTAAGTATTTACATAAACACCATTATACTTCAGGCATCCTTGTTCCCCTTAGTGGTATGTTTTGAGGCTCTTTGATCTGAGTCTGGGGTGAATTGTCTGTGGAGTGGAGGCCTAGACTAGAATTTCTTCAAAAGCTTAGAGCTCCTTGAGACAGATAAAAGAAAATTTCAAACTTGTTCTTTTAGAGGTTCTTAGGCTGGATACAGAACTCAATTTAAACATTCAAGACAGTCCTCCTTGTGATTAGAGGACTGGACTCCGCTTGAAGGCATTACACGAACATGCTCAGTCCCAGAAACACTAAACTGATCATCCAGGAAACTCTCATTCATTTGTCTTAACCCTGGGAGAACCTATAGAAGAGCGAGAAATTCGGCAGGTTAGAAAAGAGATGACAGAAATCTGATTCAGTATCGTATGTTCATTGATTCTGATATATGTAACTCTGTTTTGTCTGTTATTGCCATTTCAACATTTTTTTTATTGTGGTAAATATATGCACGTATGTGCATATTGCAGTGTGATGGATCACTTTCATGTGGCCTTTTTCCCCATGGTCTTGTAACTCCCACCCAAGTGATTGGGTGGGACTGTGCAAATATGGTAATTGTGGCCCACCAAGGAGCTGGTTAGTTTTGCCATCCCACTGGGCTTCAGAGAGAGCCAATTCCAGAGCAGACAGAGGATCTCACCACCACCAAGGGGGGAGAGCCAGGAACAGAGTGCATCCTTTGGACCTGGGATCCCTGCACTGAAACCCTCCTAGACCTAGGAGACAGAGAGCTGTAACACTGAAGATGGCAAGATGGCAAGAAGCAATGGAAGAGAAATGGCAGCAACAGAGGCAGTAGAACCAGGAGACTGGGAGGAGCCAGTGTGGGGGGTTTCCCAGCCCAGAGTGAGAAAGCTGAGTGTCTTTGGGCAGAACGCTTGCTGGTGGAGTAGGGTGCCTCCAGGCAGTTGGTGGATTTAGGTTTGCTGACCATGGAGCTAGAGCTGAGCGCCTCCAGGCCAAGGCTTACTGGCAGAGTGGGCTGCTTCTGGGCACTTGTTGGTGGAGCTAAACGAGCTTTGTAACACTTGCCCAAGCAGAGCAGAGGCCGAGGTCAGAGAGACGTATGCCTGTGGGCACGGCTGGGAAGAGGCTGTCCTGATGGAAGAACTGTATCCTGAGTATTTCTGAGACTGAATTGTTATCTGTTACTTCCCTAAGAAACTTCATAACTATGATTATGGCCTATGAGTTCTGCGTGGCCATGGCAATGAATTATCAAACTCAGCAGAGAAGGAGAGAGTGCCGTGGGAGGGAAGGTTGGTGTCAGAATTGGTGAAGATGGCAGAGGGAGGAGGCATGTCTGACCTCTGCCTCATAGGAATCAGCCTTGGGCTGCTGATCTTGATTCTTCTTCGCCCTTGTCAAGTTAAAGGAGATCAGACAATGCCCTGCTATGCCATTTTTTACACACACATATATACCCACACATATAACGAAACATTTGCTATTTCAACATTTTTTCTGTGTACAATTCAGTGACATTAATTACATTCATCATGTTGTATAACCATAACCACCATTCAGATTTTCCCATCACCCTTAACAGAAGCTCAGCTCTTCCTAAGCAATGGCTCCCTTTTTCTCCTCCCTCCCGCCCCTGGTAACCACTAATAAGCTTTGGTCTCTATACATTTGCCAAATGTAACTCAGTTTTAATTATCTTCTTCCACAAAGCCTTCACAAGTATGCTTCTGTGGGTTATGTTCAGAGGAATGAAGTCTTCATAGGAAGGCACCTCTGTTCTCTTATCCTCTTAAACCCAGACTGAGAAGTAGGATCAGGGACCTACCTGGACATTTTGAAAAGGAAGCTTTTAGTTTTAGAACAGTTTGAGATTTACTGAAAAATTGTGATGATGGTACAGAGAGTTCCCCTGTGCCCTGCACCCAGTGTCCCCTATTAAAAACATGCCACATTAAAGTGGTACATTGGTCACAGCTCATGAACCAATATTGATGTGTATAGTTAACTGAAGTTCACACTTGATTCAGAATTCCTTAGTTTCCCGTAATGACCTTCTGTTTCAGGGTCTCATGCCCTAATTGGACATTTTGCATCTGAGAATTATTGGGCTGAAAGGTCAAAGATCAGAGTTCCCTTTGTCTTTGGGTTGTTCGTGGCCTAAATTGTTGAAGGTTTCCTAAATTGGATGTGAAAAAAAAAAAAGCCACTGCTCAAACTGCAATATAGATTTGTCTTATTTTCCCTGGTGCTGTTCCATCTGTGGTACTTTGTGGCAGCGGTCCTAGGAAACTCACAGGCCCTAGGTGGTACAAATGGTTTGTGCTGGACTGCTAACCTAAAGGTTGGTGGTTTGAACCCACCCAGTGGTACTGCTGAAGACAGGCCTGGTGACCTGCTTCCGTTAAGATTACAGCCAAGAAAACCCCATGGAGCAGTTCTTCTCTTTAACACACGGGATTGCCGTGAGTTGGAATTGACTCAATGGCAACTGACAGCAACAAGGAAACACATGCTGTTCCAACATCCTTTCCAAATCTTGGCTTTCCCCCATCTTTAAATCTTACCATCATGGTAGGTATCAAGTGGTATGTCAGCGTTCCCAGCAAATGTGATAAATGTGTCACACCTGCAGTGCTGTGCACAGGGCTTCATGCACACATGCGTGGGTGACTTACTATCTCCTGGCCTGGGAGTGGTTCTGTGTTCTGGTCAAGTGAAGATGCCATTTGTCTCCTGTCTTTCTTCCCAAGCCATGTTCTTCCTATTTCTAGAAACTTCTCTTAAGCTCACAGGCTCCAGGAAGCCTCACAGGATTTACCCTACTCCTTACTCTTGATTTTTGTAGAACGCTTAGGTAGTATGTGCTATTGGCAGATTTCACTACAGTGAAAAATCACCAAAGGAAGAACATTCACGCCTCATTGATGGGCCCTTCTGGAAGGCCATGTCGCTGTTCTTTGGGCCGCATGCTGTAGGATCCATATGGAAAAGTGAGACCAGTAACCCACTGAATTCTCAATTCTTGACTTGCTGGCTTTGACTGCTTCATGCTTTGGCCTTCTCATCTGGAAATGGGAGTGTGGTCAACCTATTTTTTCATGAGTATTTTGATAATTCATAAGATTTGCAAATTAAGCTCCTTGTGGATAAATTAAAGCTAATACCCCCTGGAAGCCCCTCTCTGTGTTTTGGGTTGGAGTGACTGACAAGTATGTTTTCCCCAGGTAAATAAAAGACGCTGGTGATTGGACCTCTCGTTCAGCACCTCACCTCATTCAAATGCCCTGCGAGTACAATAATTGGAGGAAGATGTGCAAATGACAGGACCGTGGTATAATGTTCACAAATGCCAAGTTGTAGCACAGGCCTAATAATATACTGGGTGTGAATTATGGACCATAATTAAGGCCTTTGTCGGTCATATTACCCAATTAGAATATATGCAATTGTAAGTAGCAACCCTTTTTTTTTTTTTAAGAATAATTGTTGAAAGTGTGATATTACAGGGTTATCAAAATGGGATCTGGAAAGATTTCCAAATGCATACAGCAAACCTACTGGGAATAAAGGTGGATACTTGAACTCTTTCAAACGTGTCAGCTGCTCTGGCGACTTCTCCAGACAGAGGCTGTACTGTTCGTCTTGCTACTCCCTGTACCTGAGATGGGGCCTGGCACGAGGTGGATGCTCAGCAACGATTGGTTGACAGAAAGAAGGAACAGGTACATCGGAAAGGAATGAGGGAGGGAATATCAGTTTCCTCTTGCTGCTGTAACAAATGACTACAAATTTAGTGGCTTAAAGCAACACAAATTTATCTTACATTTCTGGAGGTTAGAAGTCTGACATGGGTCTTACTGGGCTCACATCAAAGTGTTGAAATCCTAACCCCTGGTACCTGTGAGAATCTCCTTGTTTGCAAATAGGGTCTTTGAAGATATCAGTTAAGCTACTATGAGGTCGTACTGGAATAGCATGTGTCTTAGTCATCTAGTTCTGCTATAATAGAAATATCACAAGTGGATGGCTTTAACAAAGAGAAATTGATTCTCTCACAGTCTGGTAGGCTAGAAGTTCAAATTCAGGGTGCCAGCTTCAGGGGAAGGTTTCTCTCTCTGTCAGCTCTGGAGGAAGGTCCTTGTCATCAATCTTCCCCTGCTTGAGGAGCTTCTCAGCACCAAACCAAAAACACATTGCTATCGATCAGGGACACACTATTCCCCTAGCTCTGCTTTCTTGGTGGTTTGAAGTCCCCGAGTCTCTGTAGTCACTTTTCTCTTATATGTCTCAAAACAGATTGACCTACCACATGAACCAGAGACCTACGTTATCCTGAAACCAGAAGAACTAGTTGGTGCCCGGCCACAATCGATGACTGTCCTGACAGGGAGCACAACAGAGAACCCCTGAGGGAGCAGGAGATGAGTGGGATGCGGACCCCAAATTCTCATAAAAATACCATACTTAATGGTCTGACTGTGGCTAGAGGAATCCCGGTGGGCATGGTCCCCAAACCTTCTGTTGGCACAGGACAGGAACCATTCCCGAAGACAACTCATCAGACATGAAAGGGACTGGACAGTGCGTAGGAGAGAGATGCTGATGAAGAGTGAGCTAATTATATCAGGTGGACACTTGAGACTGTGTTGGCATCTCCTGTCTGGAGCGGGGAGGGGAGGTAGAGAGAGTTGGAAGCTGGCAAAATTGTTCACGAAAGGAGAGACTGGAAGGGCTGACTCATTAGGGGGAGAGCAAGTGGGAGTAAGGAGTAAGATGTATATAAACTTATATGTGACAGACTGACTTGAATTGTAAACGTTCACTTGAAGCTCAATAAAAGTTAATAAAAAAAAAGAGATTGACCTAAGACAAAACCACATCTTGTAGATGGAGTCTTGCCTCATAAACATAGCTGCCTCTAATGCCGCCTCATAACATCATAGGGGTAGGATTTACAACACATAGGAAAATCACATCAGATGACAAAATGGAGGACAATTACACAATGCTGGGAATCATGGCCTAGCCAAGTTGATGCACATTTTCTTGCGGGGAGGGGGGGAAACAATTCAATGCATAACAGGTATAGGGTGGGTCCCAATCCACCATGAGTGATGTCCGTATGAAAAGAGGAGGACAGCCATGTGAATACAGAAGCAGATATTGGAGAGATGCTGCCATAAGCCAAGAAACACCCGGGGCCATCAGAAACTGAAAGACACAAGGAAGGTTCTTCCTCTGGAGCCTTCAGAGGGAGCATGACACCTTGAATTTGGACAATAAATCCCTGTTGTTTTAAGCCACCCAGTGTGTGGTACATTGTTGTGGCAACCACAGGAAACATACCCCAAAAAACCAAACCCGAAGCCATCGAGTCGATTCTGACTCATAGCGCCCCTATAGGACAGAGTAGAGCTGCCCCATAGAGTTTCCAAGGCTGTAATCATTAGGGAGGCAGACTGCCACATCTGTCTCCTGCAGAGCAGCTGGTGGGTTCCAACTGCTGACCTTTCAGTTACATTAAAAAAAAAACAAAACAACCACTGCTGTCAAGTTGATTCTGACTCATAGTGACCCTAAAGGACAGAGTAGAACTGCCACATAGGGTTTCCAAGGAGCGGCTGGTGGATTCGAACTGCTGACGTTTTGGTTAGCAGCCGAGCTCTTAACATATACCCTATGAATTCCTGAAATCAGCTGCGTGGGTGGACCTCCTCAGGGGCCACTGCAGGTGTATTGATGGTGGTGGTTGCTCTAGACTGAACTGCTGGTCCCTGCCTTCTGGTAAGCTGCTGCCATTGTGTCATTATTGTCGTCTCTGGGAGTGCTTGAAATTTATTCATGAACCAAGTTGGAGCTCAGGTGGCAATAGCTAAATCCATTTAGCAATCAGAATAAGAGGAAAACCATTTTCATGTTCCCTTGCAATGCTGCAGTGCTTAGCTCACCCAGAGGATATTAATTACTCAGCATGCTTTGAGGTGTAAAAGCATACATTTATCAAGACAAACATATTCGAATCTGGATTGAGGCAACAAGAGTTAATATGGTGCAAAAATTCAGAGAAGTCAGGCACTGGCAGAACACAGCTCTGTCTCTTTGCTCCCACGCTCTCTAGCACGAGGCGGGAACAGATCAGTACTTGTTTTGTGTTAAGGAAGAGAGACTGTTTTCACCAAGAGACATTTGTCAAATTGACTATAGGACCCAGCAAGTTTGTCGCATAGGTTTCTCGCAGGCTTTTCTCAGGAATGCTTCCGTGGCAGGTGGGGAGCTCCTGCGTCAAGCAGGTGTGATCTTGTTTTTCTGACCTCTTATTAATCAGGGCCCCAGTGGCCCCCTGCCAGAGGGCAGGGGAAATGCTTGTTTTACAAGTCCGTGGTGGTTGCATCCTGTGAGGTCTTTATCGTATTATCATGGGGTATCCTTATTACGTGGCTCAATTCAGGTTCAGTGAAGCTGGGCCCTTTATCTCCCCATCAGTTGACTCAGTCTGTTGGGGCTGCTCTTAGTCTTGTTCTCTGACCTCCAAGTGATCAAGGGGCTCATGATTTGATCCCTTAGCTCTGAATTGGATCCTGATCCATCTTGCAGGGCTTTCCCTGTGTTTGTTAGCAGGCTCATTGTTGACCCAGTCAGCCTCCTCTTTGATAAGGAACTCTACCTCCTTTCCGGAAGAGCTGCTCTCTGGACCCAGGCAGTAGCCCAGATGACAGGCAGGTGGGTGGCACCCTGGCTTTCCTGGACAAACTTAAGTATAGTGTGAGCATGTATGGCCCTTCAATTAAGGCAAACAAATGGAAAACACTGGGATGACGAATCTACAGTTCCCCACCTTTGGAGTCGAAGATATTCCCTGTGTGTTTTTTTTTTTAATTGTGGTAAATATATATGTAACAAAATATGTGCCAATTCCACCTTTTTTTCTAGGTACAGCACAACGATATGAATTACAGTCATCACATTGTGCATTCGTCACCACCCTGTGTACTTATTCGTCCGCCAAAAAGGGTCAGCATTGAAAAATTTGAAAACTGAAGCAGCTTGGATGTGTATTTATTCAATCAGGATTTATACTGGACCCTCCTCCAAGAGAATTAAAAGCTTCTTACATATGCAAAGCAGGCCACTTAAAGGAAAAAGGTAGAGGAGAGGCCATTCTAGGCAGGGGGCACTTGAGAGAGCCTTTCTCCCTGACTTGCTCCCTGGATCGTCTGATCTTCTGATCCTCTGCAGCCAGGGCTCTCAGCCTCTGCAGTTCTTGTCCCGTAGCAGGGAGCAGACACGCTCCTCTGCAGAGATGAGTTTGCTCTTGGCATGAAACCCAAGCAGGGATTTGTCACAAAGTGTTATTGGTACTCTGTCCTTGTACTTCTGTGGAAACAGATTGGGAGGCTCTCCCGGCCTGGGGACAGAGTTCGGATCATCAAAAGAACAAACCTGTGGGGAGTGCTTCTTCTCTGCTGGGCCTGTGCTCAGGGTTGGCATGGAGGTGACCAAGCACACTTCCTAGAGCAGTGCCATCCAATGGAACTTTCCGTGATGATGGAAGAGTTCTTTATCTGTGCTGTCCACCACAGTGGCCACCAGCCACATGGGGTGTCCCAGCACCTGACATGTGGTGAGTGTGACTGCGGAGCTGACTTTTAAAATAGATTGAATTGTAATGAATTTTAATTGAAACAGCCACATGTGGCTTGTGTTCCCCTGGTTGGACAGCCCCGGTCTAGAGAACACAAACACCTGCCTGGATTGGGCGGGCTTTCAGGAGGAACTAAGGGCAGCGGCAGACATTGAAGGAGGGAAGGACCAGTTAATCAAATCAAACTGAAGGGCTACTAGGCTCAGACATGTCAGTCAAGGCGTTGGCAGGTACTGGTTCACAGCCAGTCTGTGATGGCATTCTCCAGCAAAGACCGTTTGACACCCTCCACTAAAGTGTGCCCTTAGTTTTAGATGCCAGTTAGCATGAGTCAAATTGCAATATGACGTCAAACTTGTGTTCCCTCCTAAAGGGACAGAATCCACTTCAGTACAGAACAGGCCACTGGCGGGAGGGGTGTGTGTGGGTAGAACCAGCAATTTCCTCAGTGGATTTTCTCAAGGAACTGCCCAAGCTCTTAAGAAATGGGTAGATTTCCAAAGCTCTACTTTGTCTGACGAGGACCTTTTTAGACAGCGATCACCAGCTGGCTATGTGGTTTGATTTTTCAATTAAAAGAAATTCTTTGTGGCCCTCTGTGGCTGACTAAGGTCACTCTTCTACCGACTACTTGAACACTGGCCTCCCGGATACAAGGCTTTGGGGATTGTGAATTGAGGCTATGGCGAATCAGCTGCTTCCTAACAGGGCCTGGGAGCGGGTGAATGTGTTCATTACGTGAGGAATCCCATCTGCCTGCATCCCAGACTGGGTGTTTAGTTCTAGATTGCATGAAAGGTATATAGAATATGACCCTATTATAGACCAATTGAGTGGTGGTGTCTCTCATAGGAATATTTGTTCGCTTCTTGATTTTAGCAGCCATGTTTTGCTGTAGGCTCTGGAGAAGTTAGTAGCTCAGGATCTTGATTGAGACTGAATGGTTCTGTCTAGAGATGGTTTAGGTCTGTTGAATCCAAGGTCAGTGAGGGATTGATGAATACTGGAAAATCATGTTCTATTACCCTGAACTCTTTACTTGATGACATGTAGCGGGCTAGATCAGTGAACAGTAGGGGGATGGCTGAGGCCAAAACGTCTTATTACTTGTGCAAGATGTTACTTGGAGGAACCTACTCTTGCAATTCTTGGATGAGAAAGTAGGGGTAGAGTTTGAAGAAGACCTGTGTGGATGGTTGGCTTATGGTTTCGGAGTGATTTATGCAGCACGTTTATCATCATCATCATCATCATCATCATCATTACTGTAAGAGAGACATGTACATGATTAAAAACAAAAATGGCAGAGAAGGGTTTCAATTAATAGGAAAATGCTCCTTCTCCTTTCCTCTGATCCTTATTCTGATTCCCGCAACATAACCACGGTTACCAGTTTCCTTGTGTAAGCTTCCAGAAAACGTATATAGATGTAGATATGAGCATATACACACACGGGAGATTACTTCTCTGCACCTTGCTTTCCTTTGTTTAGTACTGTATCTTGGAGATCTCTCCCCTGTCAGCGTATAGGCTTACCTCGCTCTTTTTACCAGCCTCACGATGTTTCATTGTATGGAAGAACCGTATCTCATTTACCATTCCTCTCTGGTGAATACTTAGCCTGTTCACATTTTGATTGGCTGTTGTAAGCAGTGCTGCCATGGACATCCTTGTACATACCTCTCTGAGTACATGTACAAGTATTTTTCTGTAACAGGTACCTAGAAGTAGAATCGCAAGATTGAAAAATATGCATATTTGAATTATTTTAAGTTTTTGAATGTTAAAACAGTTACAAACTTAGGGATAAATTGCAAGCACAGTAAGGAACTTCTTTGATTCCTCTGAACCACTGACCGTAAGTTGTCCTCTGCTGTGACATCACCTCCAGATATTTTAGAGTGCATTTCGTACAGGCAAGGACATCCCGCTGCAGGGCAGCCATCACAGTCAGGCAGCTAATCTTGGCCCATTACTGCCTCCTAATCCTCAGACCCCATTCACATTTTGCCAGTTGTCCTAATAATATGTGTGGGTGTCTGTGTGTCTCTCCAACTATTTTTCCCTGAACCATTTCAGAATCAGTTGCAGACAAGATGCCCATTGCCTTTGATATTTCAGCATGCATTTCCTAAAAACAAAGACACTCTTCTCCAGGACCACAGCACATCTATCGCAATCAGGAAATTAACAGTGATCCAGTATTACCAGCTGGCCCAAAGACCTCCTGCAGATGTCACCAATTATCCCAGTCATGGCCTTTCTAGGTTCAGGATCCAATCCAGGATCACCCATTGGTTATAGCTGGCATGATTTCCTTGCTCTCAAGGATTCAAGTCTTGCACTGCCTGTTGCTCTTTGCCTGCGAACAGTTGCCTCCTGTGTTTTGTCCATTTTACGAATGTTTACAATGGACAGGCTAGTCTGATACCGGTTACTCTATCATAGTGAGAAGCAAAAGTCTACTTCAGAATTTTAGAAGCTAGGTTATTAAGTGCCATGACTTCTCTTTTCTTGGTGGATTATATCCTTTATTCTCATGAAATATTGCTCTTTTCCTATGCAGAGTTTTTGGTCTTAGATTTTTTTTTTGTCTGATATTAATATTGTCACATCTGTTTTCTTCCTGTTGGCAATTGTTAGGTGCGGTTGAGTCGGTTCCAATTGATAGTGACCCTGTGTATAACAGAACGAAACACTGCCTGGTCCTGTGCCATCCTCACAATCGTTGCTATCTTTGAACTCATCCGTGCGGTCACTGTGTCAGTGCATCTCCTGCGGGGTCTTCCCCCTTTTCACTGACCCTCTACTGTTGGCAGTTGCCTGGTATATATTTATCCGTTCTATTATTTTCAACATTTTTTGTTTACCATTTTGCTTTAGATTTATGTTTTGTTGATGGCATGTAGTTAGATATCTTTTAAATCCCATTTGTCTTTTAATGGGGAGTTTAACCCATTTGCAGTCTTTTTTGTTAGTGATTCTCCCTTCCCAGTTTTCCCATTTGTTAGCATGTTACATTACTACAGTACATTTGCCACAACTAACTGATACATTATTGTTTACTAAAGTCCATACTTTATTCAGATTTACTTAGTTTTTGTTTAATGTCCTTTTTCTGTCCCAGGATCCTACTCAGGACACCACATTACATTTAGTTGTCATGTCTCCTTAGGCTCGTCTTGGCTGTGACAGTTTCTTAGGCTTCTCTTGTTTTCGATGACTTTGACAGTTTTGAGGACTGGTCAGGCATTTTGTAGGATATTCCTCTGTTGGAATTTGCTGTTTTTCTCGGGATTATACTCGAATGATGGATTTGAGGTAGGAAGACTGTGAGGTAAATGCCACCCTCATCGCATCTCATGTCAGGAGTACATGCCATCAGCATGACTTACCCCTGTTAAATGTTAATCTTGATTACCTGGCTGAGGCAGTATTTGGCAGGCTTCTCCACTGTGAAGGTACTCCTTCCTGCTTTCCATACTGTAAAAGGCAGTCACTGTGCACAGCCCACAGTTAGGGAGAAGGGAGTAATGTGCCACTTCCTTGAATTCTCCTGTACAGGAGATTAGCGTATTCTATTTAATTAAACATTTATCTCAGTATGAACTCATGGGTATTTATTTTTATTTTGGGTTATAATCTAACTCCACTTTATTTTGTTGCTCAAATTGTTCCAGCGTTGACCAGTGGGAACTCTTTCAGGTAGTTCCTATGCGCCTTTGGTATAACACCATCATTGTTACTGTTTTCTTCTTCTTCTTCTTCTTCTTTTTTTAGCACTTCCTTACTTTCTAGCACTACAGGATGCTCCAGGCTCATCTTGTATATTTCCTGCCCCAATCCTACCATCAGCCATTTCTCCTAGGAGCATTGGTTGGTTTTATTGGAGAATGGGCTTAGAAACCAAGATCTGGGTGCTGGGTGTGTTCATTGCTTCTGGGGTATCACTGCTTCTAGGCCTTCCCAGATGTAGAGTAAGGAAATACATGTGTGTATACTAACCCATAATAAATTTTTTATACTAACCCATGTATATACACATATCCATAAATGTTTATGTATGTAACCACCAATATCTATATTAAGCTAAACCTGAGTCTATAGTGATGTCTCCAACTCTAATGCATTACCACATGGATCATTCTAAGCCTCTTCCCCTTGTCTGTAACCTCCCACTCCAACAGTGAGAAAGCTGACTCTCATCATCTCCCACCTGTTAAATTAATTGTTCAATTACAGCATACATGTAGAGCGATTTGTTTCAGAACTGATAACCCATACCCCTGTGGGAAACTATGTGCCCATCTATAGGGATCAGTAGCTATCAAGTTCAGTAGGGCGTGGGGCTGGGCATACAGACCCACTTCTGAGGACAGATTCTCCTGTGAAAAGCCTTTTCAGTTATATGTGATCAGTCAGGACTCCCAGTCTAGGTGGGCTGCCATGGGCTGGAGGGAAGCTACCCGGGATTGACAAAATGCGGAGCAACCTTTATGAACCCGGGGTGGGCTGAGAGAACTTCACCCATGATTAGTGGACCTTTGGGCAATTACACTCCCTCTTGTAAAAGTCAGACTTTGAAGAAGGTTGTCTGCAAGACTGTACTTCGTGTTCCAAATAGCTGACCTTCAACCTTCCGTTGGAGCCGAAGGCATTTTATTCTGATGCCTTTTTTTTTTTTTTGGTGAAGATAAGTTGGTTGTGGAAAGATATCAACTCAATATGTGTTTGGTGGTTTCAGCTGATTTCCTTTTGGGGCATTGCCTTCATAACTTTGTCTACAGGGAAACGGCCATTTCAAGAGCATACTTTCGTATTATTTTGTTTCATGCAAAGATAGTTAAGTTTAAAAATCATTTTTATATTTAGGATTCGGAGATGCTGGTAATGGTCTCAACTTGGAAGATGCGCTGCAAGAAACTTCTTCAGTAAAGCGTGAGTAGTAAATTTTAAAAAACTCTATTAAAAGCAAATGAGCAATTCATAGGCACCACCCACTCAGGTGCCTGTGTTTTACTTGATCAGATGAAATATGGTTATCATAAGTTGCTTTATTTAAAAGAAAATCTAAAAATGGAAAACTCCTTTGTTTCCTTTGTTGAGAATACTCAGCCTTGTGTGATAACTCATGCAGCATTCTCTGACCCAAGTCATAGTCCCGAATGATGTGACGAGCCTTCAGTGGCCTCCCAGTACTGCCTTCCCTGGCTCAGTAAAAAGCACTTTGAAGGGAATAAGGGAGTTGTCTCAGTTTAGATTTTCTTTTTGTAATAAACCCAGCTTCTCTTAAAAATGGAGTCTATATAGTCTCTCAGATATTTAGCTTTGTCATCAGTTTTCCTTTTCTTTTGAAAATAAAATTAAACCATTCTTTTTAAAAATGCATGAATACTTAAAAAGTAAAGCTGAGGTCCTTCTTGATGTTTCCCCATCCCAAGAGGGAACTACTATAGCCAGTTTGGGATACATTGGTCCCGGTTCATTTTCTATGCTGTTATATGTATCTACAGACCTACAATGTATTGTGGTTTTTGTTTTACGTGACATGTGTACGGGTGTTTCATATAGTCATTATGTGTATTATTGCCCGACTTGCTTTTTAAATTTAATGTGTTTAGAACACCTGAATCTGTTTGTCTGTCATCTCTCTATCATCTGTTTCTGTCTATCTATAACTCCACCTATTATCTACTTATGTATTTCTCTATCATCTATTTGTATCCATCTGTTTTTTTTTATCATATGGAGCCCTGGTGGCACAGTGGTTAAGCGCTCAGTTAGGATGCTAACTGAAGGGTCGATGGTTCAAACCTACCAGCTGCTCTGCAGGAGAAAGATGTGGCAGTCTGCTTCTGTAAAGATTAGAGCCTTGGAAACCCTATGGGGCAGTTCTGCTCTGTCCTTTAGGGTCTCTATGAGTTGGAATCAACTCAACGGCAATGGGTTTGGTTTCTGGTCTGGTATCTGTCATATATCTATGTATAATCTATTTCTATCATCTATCTCTTCATCTGTCAGTCATCCATCTGTGTATATCTACCTATCCCATCATCTGTCTATATCCATCAATCATCCTTTTTATATCTGTCTGCCTATCTACCTACCTTATTCTTTTTAACTGCTCTGTAGTGTAATGGAAACCCTGGTGGCCTACTGGTTAAGAGCTACGGCTGCTAACTGAAAGGTCAGCAGTTCAAATCCACCAGGCACCCCTTGGAAACCCTATGGGGCAGTTCTACTCTGTCCTATAGGGTCGCTGTGAGTCAGGATCAACTCAGTAACAATGGGTTTGGTGTAGTATACCACAGTATGCATTTAGCAAACATTTGAGTACCAGCTATGTACCAGCCACTGTTCCAGGCACTGGGGTACAGCTGTGAACAAATCTGACATAAGCCTGTGCCCTCATGGAGCTGACATTCAGTGGTGTGGCTTTGCAATGACTGATGCCATTTCCTTACTGGCAGACATGTGGTGTGCTTCCATCTTGCATGATTACAAATGGAGCTGCGGTGAACTTTCTTGTGCATGCCCCTTATGCTCATGCTCAGTGGAATTGCTGGGCCAAAGGGTGTGTGCATTGTATATATTAATGTTGTATGCTGTCAAGTCAATTCTGACTCATAGTGAACCTGTACAACAGAGTACAACTGTCCTATAGGGTTTTCTAGGCTGTAATCCTTATGGGAGCAGATCGCTAGGTCTTTTCTCCCATGGAGCTGCTGGTGGGTTCGAATGGCCGACCTTTTAGTTAGCAGCCAAGTGCTTAACCATTATGCCACCGGGCCAAATTGTTTTCCAAAATGGCTGGGCCGTTATACATTCCCACGGATACGATTACAGTCAGTCCTTGGATTACAAATGAGATCCGTTCCTAAGTGTCTTTAAAGTCGAATTTGTAGGTAAGTTGGAACAGGTACATATGGTTTTTATTTAGCCTTACTTTAGTAGAAGAAAATGCTCAAAGGCTTTTCCGTGATTTAAAAGCTGCACAGCACCAAGCGAAGGTGATTGTGATGAAAAATCTGTTGCAAGTAGGAGTTGGTTCAGTCATTTCAAAGGAAGGGCAAATTTACGTAATGTTAAAGGGCAATTACGAGTTGTCCAAAAGTCATAAGTTGGGTGTTCATAACCTGGGGACTTACTGTACCTGTTTTCCCAGATCTACATCAATACCATGTTTGACCAGTCAGACAAAATGTTACTAATACGATGAACAAAATAATGTATCTTCTTGTTTATTATGCTTTTTCCTGATTATAGTAAGATGGCGCATCAGTTCATATATTTATGGCCGTTTGCATTTTCTTCTTTGATGAACTGTCTTTTCATATCCTTTACTTGTTTTTCTCTTGGGTTGCTTGTATTTTTTTTATGAATTTGTGGGACCTCTCCATATATTCTGGATCAAGAAAGGAAGGGTTTCTGGTGCCAGACTGCCAGGGTCTGAGCCCTGCCTTTGCCACCTATTATCCGTTACCTTGGGCAAGTCACCTGACTTCTCTGCACCTCAGTTTCCTTATCTATTACATGAGGATTATAATAAGTTCTACCTTCTAGGGTTATTGAAAGGATTAGATGAGATGACCTGTGTGAAGTGCTTAACACAGTACTTGGTACAAGGCGAGTGCTGCGTAAGCGGTGGCCATTGTTGTTGTTATTTAACTGATTTAACTGGAAGGACTGACTGTGGTTGCATCTCTTGTGTAAGAGTCAAGAGGAATGCACACCTACTTAAATTGATCAACAGACTCAAGGTGCTTCCCATCAAAATCCCAGCTGGCTTTTTTGCAGAAATGGACAAGCTGATCCTAAAATTCGTGTGGAAATTCAAGGGACACAGAGTAGGCAAAACAGTCTTGAAAAAGAAGAACAAAGTTTGAGGACTCACATTTCCAAATTTTAGGACTTACTATAAAGCTAGAAATAATCAAGATAGTGTGGTACTGGTATAAGGATAGACATGTAGATCAGTAGAATAGACTTGAGAGTCCAGAAATAAACCTGCACAGCTATGGTCAATTGATTTTTGACAAGAGCGTCAACTGTACTTAATGCGGTAAGAATAGTCTTTTCAACAAATAGTGCTGGGACAACAGGATCTCCACATGCAAAAGAATGAAGTTGGGCCCCTACCTCACACCATATATCAACTTAACCCAAACTGGATCATAGACCTAAAACCATAAAAGTTTTAGAAGTTAATTTCTGTGCATGGTGTGAGGTGAGTGTTCAGGGCATTCCCAGGTTTTTCCTGAGCGTACGCACAGCCTTACACACGCAGGTGGCTATCTACAGTCCCAGGAATAAGGGAAATTGATGTGTAGTTCTCTTTTCTTGTCATGTCTTTGGTTTTGGTATGAGGGTAATGTTGGCCTCACAGAATGAGCAAGGAAGAGTTCCCTTCTAGTCTGCCTTTTGGAGGGCTTTGAGAAGGATTGGTGTTAATTCTTCTTTAAGTGTTTGGTAGAATTTCCCAGTGAAACTGTCTGTGGTCCTGGATGTTTCCTTATTGGAAGATTTTTGATTACTAACTCAGTCTCTTTATTTGTTAGAAATCTATTTAGATTTTCTACTCCTTCTTGAGTCAGTTTTGGTAGTTTATGTGTTTCTAGGAATTTGTTCGTTTCACCTAGGTTATCTAACTTCTTGGCATATACTTGTTCATAGTATTCCCTTATATTCCTTTTCTTTTATGTAATGTCATTAGTAACGTTCTCTCATTCATTCTTGATTTTAGTAACTTGGATTTTCTCACTTTTTTTCTTGGTCTGTGTACTAAAGGTTTGCCCATCTCGCTGATCTTTTCAAAGAACCAATTTTTGGTTTTGTTGATTTTCTCTGTTCTCCATTTTATTTATCTCTGCTCTAATATTTATTACTTCTTCCCTTCTGCCTTTCTGTGAGTTTAGGTTGCGTGTTTTCTAGTTTCTTACAGTGGAAGTCTCTTAGACTATTGATTAGAGATTTTTCTTCTTTTTCAATGTAGGCGTATACAGCTATAAATTTTCTTTTAAGTGCTGCTGTGGCAGCATCCCATATGTTTTGGTGTGTTGTGTTTTGTTTTCATTTGTCTCAAAGTGTTTTCTAATTTCCTTTGTGATTTCTTCTTTGACCCATTGGCTAGTTTGGAGTGTGTTATTTAATTTCTGCATATTTGTGAGTGTCTCTAATTATTTGTCATTGATTCCTAATTGTGATTGGATAACACACTTTGTTTGATTTTAACTCTTAAATTTGTTAAGGCTTGTTTTATCACATATCAGGTGGTCTACCCAGGAGAACGGATTTAAGAAGAATGAAAATTCTGCTGTTGTTGAGTGGGCTATTCTCTATATGACCTTTAGATCCTCATGGTTGATTGTGTTGATCAGTTCTCCTATATCCTTGCTGATTTGCTGCCCAGTAGTTAGTTCTATCAGTTGCTGAGAATAGGGTGTTGAATTCCCCAACTGTAATTGTGTATTCGTCTATTTCTCCTTCTCAACTCTATCAGTTTTTGTTTCATGTATTTTGAGTCCCCGATTTTTTTTTAATTAACTTTTTTTTTAATTTTTTTTATTAACTTTTATTAAGCTTCAAGTGAACGTTTACAAATCCAATCAGTCTGTCACATATAAGTTTACATACATCTCACTCCCTACTCCCACTTGCTCTCCCCCTCTTGAGTCAGCCCTTTCAGTCTCTCCTTTCTTGACAGTTTTGCCGGCTTCCCTCTCTATCCTCCCATCGCCCCTCCAGACAAGAGTTGCCAACACAATCTCAAGTGTCCACCTGATATAATTAGCTCACTCTTCATCAGCATCTCTCTCCCACCCACTGACCAGTCCCTTTCATGTCTGATGAGTTGTCTTCGGGGATGGTTTCTGTCCTGTGCCAACAGAAGGTCTGGGGAGCATGGCCGCGGGATTCCTCTAGTTTCAGTCAGACCATTAAGTTTGGTCTTTTTATGAGAATTTGGGGTCTGCATCCCACTGATCTCCTGCTCCCTCAGGGGTCCTCTGTTGTGCTCCCTGTCAGGGCAGTCATCGGTTGTGGCCGGGCACCAACTAGTTCTTCTGGTCTCAGAATGATATAGGTCTCTGGTTCATGTGGCCCTTTCTGTCTCTTGGGCTCTTAGTTATCGTGTGACCTTGGTGTTCTTCATTCTCCTTTGCTCCAGGTGGGTTGAGACCAATTGATGCATCTTACATGGCCGCTTGTTAACATTTAAGACCCTAGATGCCACATTTCAAAGTGGGATGCAGAATGTTTTCATAATAGAATTATTTTGCCAATTGACTTAGAAGTCCCCGCAAACCATGTTCCCCAGACCCCCACCCCTGCTCCGCTGACCTTTGAAGCATTCATTTTATCCCGGAAACTTGTTTGCTTTTGGTCCAGTCCAATTGAGCTGACCTTCCATGTATTAAGTGTTGTCTTTCCCTTCACCTAAAGCAGTTCTTATCTACTGATTATTCAGTAAAAAAGCCTCTCCCACCCTCCCTCCCTCCCCCCCTCGTAACCACAAAAGTATGTATTCTTCTCAGGTTTACTATTTCTCAAGATCTTATAATAGTGGTCTTATACAATATTTGTCCTTTTGCCTCTGACTGATTTCACTCAGCATAATGCCTTCCCGGTTCCTCCATGTTATGAAATGTTTCACAGATTCGTCACTGTTCTTTATCGATGCGTAGTATTCCATTGTATGGATATACCACAATTCATTTAACCATTCATCCGTTGATGGACACCTTGGTTGCTTCCAGCTTTTTGCTATTGTAAACAGAGCTGCAATAAACATGGGTGTGCATATATCTGTTTGTTTGAAGGCTCTTATTTCTCTAGGGTATATTCTGAGGAGTGGGATTTCTGGGTTGTATGGTAGTTCTATTTCTAACTGTTTAACGCCAGATAGATTTCCAAAGTGGTTGTACCATTTTACATTCCCACCAGTAGTGTATAAGAGTTCCAATCTCTCCGCAGCCTCTCCAACATTTATTATTTTGTGTTTTTTGGATTAATGCCAGCCTTGTTGGTGTGAGATGGAATCTCATCGTAGTTTTAATTTGCATTTCTCTAATGGCTGATGATCGAGAGCATTTTCTCATGTATCTGTTGGCTGCCTGAATATCTTCTTTAGTGAAGTGTGTGTTCATCTCCTTTGCCCACTTCTTGATTGGGTTGTTTGTCTTTTTGTGGTTGAGTTTTGACAGAATCATATAGATTTTAGAGATCAGGCACTGGTCGGAGATGTCATAGCTGAAAATTCTTTCCCAGTCTGTAGGTGGTCTTTTTACTCTTTTGGTGAAGTCTTTAGATGAGCATAGGTGTTTGATTTTTAGGAGCTCCCAGTTATCGGGTTTCTCTTCGTCATTTTTTGTAATGTTTTGTATTCTGTTTATGCCTTGTATTAGGGCTCCTAAGGTTGTCCCAATTTTTTCTTCCATGATCTTTATCGTTTTAGTCTTTATGTTTAGGTCTTTGATCTACTTGGAGTTAGTTTTTGTGCATGGTGTGAGGTATGGGTCCTGTTTCATTTTTTTGCAAATGGATATCCAGTTATGCCAGCACCATTTGTTAAAAAGACTATCTTTTCCCCAGTTAACTGACACTGGGCCTTTGTCAAATATCAGCTGCTCATATGTGGATGGATTTATATCTGGGTTCTCAATTCTGTTCCACTGGTCTATGTGCCTGTTGTACCAATATCAGGCTATTATGACTACTGTGGCTGTATAATAGGTTCTGAAATCAGGTAGAGTGAGGCCTCCCACTTTCTTCTTCCTTTTCAGTAATGCTTTGCTTATCCGAGGCTTCTTTCCCTTCCATATGAAGTTGGTGATTTGTTTCTCTATCACATTAAAAAATGACATTGGAATTTGGATCGGAAGTGCATTGTATGTATAGATGGCTTTTCATAGAATAGCCATTTTTACTATGTTAAGTCTTCCTATCCATGAGCAAGGTATGTTTTTCCACTTAAGTATGTCCTTTTTAATTTCTTGTAGTAGTGCTTTGTAGTTTTCTTTGTGTAGGTCTTTTACATCTTTGGTAAGATTTATTCCTAAGTATTTTATCTTCTTGGGGGCTACTGTGAATGGTATTGATTTGGTTATTTCCTCTTCGATGTTCTTTTTGTTGATGTAGAAGAATCCAAGTGATTTTTGTATGTTTATCTTATAACCCGAGACTCTGCCAAACTCTTCTATTAGTTTCAGTAGTTTTCTGGAGGATTCCTTAGGGTTTTCTGTGTATAAGATCATGTCATCTGCAAATAGAGATAATTTGACTTCCTCTGTGCCAATCCGGATGCCCTTTATTTCTTTGTCTAGCCTAATTGCTCTGGCAAGGACTTCCAGCACAATGTTGAATAAGAGCGGTGATAAAGGGCATCCTTGTCTGGTTCCCGTTCTCAAGGGAAATGCTTTCAGGCTCTCTCCATTTAGAGTGATGTTGGCTGTTGGCTTTGCATAGATGCCCTTTATTATGTTGAGGAATTTTCCTTCAATTCCTATTTTGGTAAGAGTTTTTATCATAAATGGGTGTTGGACTTTGTCAAATGCCTTTTCTGCATCAATTGATAAGATCATGTGGTTTTTGTCTTTTGTTTTATTTATGTGATTGATTACATTAATGGTTTTTCTGATATTAAACCAGCCTTGCATACCTGGTATAAATCCCACTTGATCGTGGTGAATTATTTTTTTGATATGTTCTTGAATTCTATTGGCTAGAATTTTGTTGAGGATTTTCTCATCTATGTTCATGAGGGATGTTCATGAGGGATATAGGTCTCTAATTTTCTTTTCTTGTAATGTCTTTACCTGGTTTTGGTATCGGGGAGATGGTGGCTTCATAGAATGAGTTGGGTAGTATTCCGTCATTTTCTGTGCTTTGAAATACCTTCAGTAGTAGTGGTGTTAACTCTTCTCTGAAAGTTTGGTAGAACTCTGCAGTGAAGCCAGCCGGGCCAGGGCTTTTTTTTGTTGGGAGTTTTTTGATTGCCGCTTCAATCTCTTTTTTTGTTATGGGTCTATTTAGTTGTTCTACTTCTGAATGTGTTAGTTTAGGTAGGTAGTGTTTTTCCAGGAATTCATCCATTTCTTCTAGGTTTGCAAATTTGTTAGAGTACAATTTTTCGTAATAATCTGATATGATTCTTTTAATTTCAGTTGGTTCTGTTGTGATGTGGTCCTTCTCGTTTCTTATTCAGGTTATTTGTTTCCTTTCCTGTATTTCTTTAGTCGGTCTAGCCAATGGATTATCAATTTTGTTAATTTTTTCAGAGAACCAGCTTTTGACTTTGTTAATTCTTTCAACTGTTTTTCTGTTCTCTAATTCATTTAGTTCAGCTCTAATTTTTATTATTTGTTTTCTTCTGGTGCCTGATGGATTCTTTTGTTGCTCGCTTTCTATTTGTTCAAGTTGTAGGGACCGTTCTCTGATTTTGGCTCTTTCTTCTTTTTGTATGTGTGCATTTATCGATATAAATTGGCCTCTGAGCACTGCTTTTGCTGTGTCCCAGAGGTTTTGATAGGAAGTATTTTCATTCTCGTTGCATCCTATGAATTTCCTTATTCCCTCCTTGATGTCTTCTATAACCCAGTCTTTTTTCAGGAGGGTATTGTTCAGTTTCCAAGTATTTGATTTCTTTTCCCTAATTTTTATGTTACTGATTTCCACTTTTATGGCCTTGTGGTCTGAGAAGATGCTTTGTAATATTTCGATGTTTTGGATTCTGCAAAGGTTTGTTTTATGACCTAATATGTGGTCTATTCTAGAGAATGTTCCATGTGCGCTAGGAAAAAAAGCATACTTTGCAGCAGTTGGGTGGAGAGTTCTGTATAAGTCAATGAGGTCAAGTTGGTTGATTGTTGTAATTAGGTCTTCCGTGTCTCTATTGAGCTTCTTACTGGATGTCCTGTCCTTCTCCGAAAGTGGTGTCTTGAAGTCTCCTACTATAATTGTGGAGGTGTCTATCTCACTTTTCAGTTCTGTTAAAATTTGATTTATGTATCTTGCAGCCCTGTCACTGGGTGCATAAGTACTTAATATGGTTCTATCTTCCTGGTCAATTGTCCCTTTTATCATTATGTAGTGTCCTCCTTTATCCTTTGTGGTGGATTTAAGTTTAAAGTCTATTTTATCAGAAATTAATATTGCTACTCCTCTTCTTTTTTGCTTATTGTTTGCTTGATATATTTTTTCCATCCTTTGAGTTTTAGTTTGTTTGTGTCTCTAAGTCTAAGGTGTGTCTCTTGTAGGCAGCATATAGACAGATCGTGTTTCTTTATCCAGTCCGTGACTCTCTGTCTCTTTATTGGTGCATTTAGTCCATTTACATTCAGCGTAATGATAGATGAGTAAGCCTTTAGTGTTGTCATTTTGATGCCTTTTTATGTGTGTTGTTGACAATTTCATTTTTCCACTTACTGTTTTGTGCTGAAACGTTTTTCTTTGTAAATTGTGAGATCCTCATTTTCATAGTATTTGACTTTATGTTTGCTGAGTCGTTATGTTTTTCTTGGTTTTTATTTTGAGTTATGGAGTTGTTATACCTCTTTGTGGTTACCTTAATATTTACCCCTATTTTTCTAAGTAAAAACCTAACGTGTGTTGTCCTGTATCGCCTTGCATCCCTCTCCATATGGCAGTTCTATGCCACCTGTATTTAGTCCCTCTTTTTGATTCTTGTGATCTTTTACATATTGACTTCAATGATTCCCTGTTTTGAGCATTTTTTTTAATTAATCTTAATTTGTTTTTGCGATTTCCGTATTTGAGTTGATATCAGGATGTTCTGTTCTGTGACCTTGTGTTGTGCTGGTATCTGATATTATTGGTTTTCTGACCAAACAATTTCCTTCAGTATTTCTTGTAGCTTTGGTTTGGTTTTTGCAAATTCTCTCAGCTTGTGTTTATCTGTAAATATCTTAATTTCGCCTTCATATTTCAGAGAGAGTTTTGCTGGATATATGATCCTTGGCTGGCAGTTTTTCTCCTTCAGTGCTCTGTATATGTCGTCCCATTGCCTTCTTGCCTGCATGGTTTCTGCTGAGTAGTCTGAACTTATTCTTATTGATTCTCCCTTGAAGGAGACCTTTCTTTTCTCCCTGGCTGCTTTTAAAATTTTCTCTTTATCTTTGGTTTTGGCAAGTTGGATGATAATATGTCTTGGTGTTTTTCTTTTTGGATCAATCTTAAATGGGGTTCGATGAGCATCTTGGATAGATATCCTTTCGTCTTTCATGATGTCAGGGAAGTTTTCTGTCAGCAGATGTTCAACTATTTTCTCTGTTTTCTGTCCTCCCTCCCTGTTCTGGGACTCCAATCACACGCAAGTTATCCTTCTTGATAGAGTCCCACATGATTCTTGGGGTTTCTTCATTTTTTTTAATTCTTTTATCTGATTTTTTTTCAGCTATATTGGTGTTAATTCCCTGGTCCTCCAGATTTCCCAGTCTGCATTCTAATTGCTCGAGTCTGCTCCTCTGACTTCCTATTGCATTGTCTAATTCTGTAATTTTATTGTTAATCTTTTGGATTTCTGCATGCTGTCTCTCTATGGATTCTTGCAACTTATTAACTTTTCCACTATGTTCTTGAATAATCTTTTTGAGTTCTTCAACTGTTTTATCAGTGTGTTCCTTGGCTTCTTCTGCAGTTTGCCTTATTTCATTTCTGAGGTCATCCCTGATGTCTTGAAGCATTCTGTAAATTAGATTTTTATATTCTGTATCTGGTAATTCCAGGATTGTATCTTCATTTGGGAAAGATTTTGATTCTTTTGTTTGGGGGGTTGTAGAAGCTGTCATGGTCTGCTTCTTTATGCGGTTTGATATCGATTGGTGTCTGTGAGCCATCACTAAGATATTGTAGTGATTTATTCTGTATTTGCTCACTGAGTCTTTTCTTGTTTTGTTTTCTTTCAATATACGTGCATGGGCTACTAGATTGCGCTGTCTTGATTGTTGTAGCCCTTGACTTACTTATGACCTATTACCAGCTGGTTTGGGCTGTTGCCAGATATATATGCCTGAGTCTATTCACTATTCTTGAGTAGAATCTGATTTTGGGTCATCAAGTGTGTGCTGCACCCTAACACCTATCCACCTTGAGAAGTAGTGGTGATAGTTGTGTGCACCAGATTCTATTAGCAGCTAGGGTTCACACTCCAGCAGGGGCAGGATGCTGACAGGCTTCCCCCAAGTGTCAGTGAGGTAGGTGTGTCTCTATTCCTAAAGCACCTTGGTGGGAGGGCTCTGCAGCTGTATCTTAGGCCCCCAATGCAAGTACCTCTACAGATTGGTAGGTGTCACCCTCCTTAGACTGCTAAGGCAAGAGGCTAGGTGGTCTGGGGGGAGCTTCAGCTCTCAGTTCCCTGTTGTGGGTCAGTTAGGGTTCTGTTGAATAAGCAGAGATATCAGACCTGGGAAACTTGTTTTTCCAGTAAACCCACTAAAAAAAATGCAGTCAGATCCCTATCAGAAATGCGTTTGCATTATAATAGCCACCTTGTTCCCTGTAGGGATGAAAGCCCGAAATATGGATCATATATGCTTGGCTGCAGCTGGTTCTGTGTTTTTAGTCCAATTTCGGAAGGATTTTTGGTCCCTGGGTTTTTTGTGGTTGCTTCTCTCAGGCTGGAGGAATGGGTTAGGAAAAAAAAAAAAGGGAAAAGAAAAGCCATGGAGCCGGAGCCGTTCTCCCTCTGGCTCAGGAAATTCCAGTGTTAATGAAGCCGCCTGGGAAGAGGAGGGGAGGGTTCAGAAAAACAGGAGAGAGTAACACCCCGGGATCTAGCCAAAGTTGCTTATCTTGCTTCGGATGACTATTTTATCTGAGATTCCCGAGGGGTGTGTCGCCTATGTGTGCTAGCTGTGTGGAGATTGTCCCCGAGGGCCTGGCCCGCTGAAGCCGCGGTCAGATCCTCTGCTGCCAGTCCAAAGCCCACCGTCAAGGTTCCTCTGCTGGAACGCTGCACTCCTGGCTCCAAAATCAGTCGCTGCCTCCCGGGGACTTCTCGTCCCGCCAGCTGTGTCGCCACGCCACCTCCGCAGACCTGCTGGGCCCCCTCCTGGGGTTAGTTCAGGGGAGTAGGGCTGCGCCCCATGTTTGCGCCGTGAGAGGATGCCGTGCTCAGCTCTCCCCTGCGCCCAGTCCTAAGCCCGGTGCCAAGGTTACCTGACTGGGACGCTGGCTCCAGGCTCCGAAAACAGTCGCTGCTTCCCTGTAGTTGTTCGTTCTCCATCTCTGTCACTCAGGTCAACTCTTTAAATCTGTTTGTTGTTCAGGGTTCGTAGATTGTCGTGTATGTGATTGATTCACTTGTTTTTCCGAGTCTTTGTTGCAAGAGGGATCCGAGGTAGCGTCTACCTAGTCAGCCATCTTGGCCCCCTCCTCCGAGTCCCGGATTTTTGATGCGTAGACATTTAGGATCATTATATCCTCCTGGTGGGATGATCCTATTGTTATGTTTTTCTCTAGTAATTTCCTGGCTCCCAAGTCTCCTGTATTTGATATTAATATAGCCACTCCTACTTTAAAAAAAAAATTAATGTTCAAATGTTATGTATTTTTTTCTTTTTTTCCTTTGAAGTACGTATGTAATTGTATTTTAAGTGCCTTCCTTTTAGACAGCCTATTATTAGATCTTGTTTGTTTGTTTGTTTTTAAGTCCACCCTGCCATTCTCTGTCTTTTGTTTGGTGTAGCTAGACCATTTGCATTTAAAGTAATTATTGATATGTTAAGGCTTAAGTCTACCATTTTATTATTTATTTTCTGTTGATTTCCTCTGATTTTTGTTCTTATTTCTCTCTCTCTCTTTTACCTTCCTTGGGTTACGTGAACTTTTTTTTCTGATTCCTTCTTGATTTATTTATAGTGTTTTTGAATAGATCACTTTGTGTAGATTTCATAGTGTTACTCTAGGTATTGTAATATACACATGTACATTACTTATTGCAGTCTGCTGGTATCAATATTTACCACTCAAGTGAGGTGTAGTAACCTTCCATTTAGATTCCTTTAGACTCCTCGCCTTTTTTTATGCCAAGAAGGAGAATCTATTATATTTGTTCTTATTTTGCATATCTCAATATTCTTCCTTCCTTTGTGAAGTTTCAAGCCCTCTTCTGTTATCATTTCCTTTCTGTTTAGAGAAATCAATTTCTTTAGCCATTCTGTAAGGGTAGGTTTGCCAGAGACAAATTCTTTTAGTCTTCTTGTGTTTTGATTTCCTTTTCATTCTTGAAGGATATTTTTGCAGGATACAGAATTCGTGGTTGACAGTTCTTTTCTTTCAGTACTTGAAAAATGTTGTGCCACTTTCTTCTCACCTCTTTTTTCTCATTTCAGATGTGAGAAACATGCTGTCATTTAAGTTGGTGTTTCCACCATCTTGATGTGTCATTTCTCTGATTGCTTTCAAGATATATTCTTTGTCTTTAGTTTTCAGAAGATTAATTATGATGTGTCTTGGTGTGGATTTCTTTGGGCTTTTCATACTTGGGATTTGCTCAGCTTCTTAAACCTATAGGTATATGTCTTTCACCAGATTAGGCAAGTTTTCAGCTGTTATTTGTTTGAATACTTTTTCAGTTAGCCTCTCTCCTCTGCTTATGGAACTCTGTTAATGCAAATCTTAGCTCTTTTTTTTTGTTTGTTTATTTGTAGCTCCAAGATGCTGTCAGTTTTTTTTTTAGCCTGTTTTTCTGTTTTTCAGACTTGGTAAATCCAGTGCATCTGTCTTCAAGTTCATGGCTTCTATTGTTTTTATTTGCACACTACTATTGAGCCCTTCCAGCGAGTGTTTTGTTTTTATTATTGTAATTTTCAGTTTGATAATTTCCTTTTGGTTCTTTTTTATCTCTTCTGTCTATACCTTGAGATTTTTTATTTTTTCATTTATATGAAGGGAATTTATGATTACTTGTTGAAGCCTTTTTATGATGGCTGCTTTAAAATCCTTTTCAGATAATTCCAACATCTGGTTCATCTCAGCATTGGTATCTATTGTCTGTTCTCTTCCAATTTGTGATTTTCCTGGTTCATGGTATAATGAATAATTTCCTGCCGTGTGGCTGGAAGTGAGGGGAGTGAAGCATAGTAGTGAATAGCCAGGCCTCATTAAGTGTTCTTGCTGCTGAGTGAGGGTAGTGGCTCAGCTCACCTCTGAACCTGCTGACACTGCCCTGGCAGAGGAATCAGAGCACCACCTGCTTCTACCATTTTTGGATGGCAGATCAGCTCCTCACTCAGCCAGCCGACACCACCTGATGGGAAAATAGCATAAGTGCCTGCTCCTGCCAGGCGGGCAATGGAAGACCACTTACCCACTCAGCCTCATTGACGTACCCTGGGAAGGGAATTGGAGTGTCACCCACTTCCACTGATTGGGGGATGGAGGATCAGCTCCTTATTGGCTTTGCTGACACCACCAGCTGGAGAAATCAGAGCATCACCACCTTGTTCTGCAGGGCAAAAGTGTAGGTGGACAATCAGCTCCTTGCTTGGCCTGGCTGAAACTGGGGGTAAGGGGATATGTTTTTTCCAACCGTGTTTCCCTGGAGTAAACCAAAAACCCACTGTCGTCGAGTCAATTCCGACTCATAGTGACCCTACAGGATGGAGTAGAACTGCCCCATAGAGTTTCCAAGGAGTGCCTAGTGGATTTGAACCGCTAACCTCTCCGTTAGCAGCCATAGTACTTAACCACTACGCCACCAGGGTTTCCTTCCCTGGAGTAGGAAACAAAAAAGGTTTTCTGTTCTTTTAGGTCACCCTTTCCCAGGTCTGTTGACTAGGGAGAAGAGGTTTTTCTGGGAGCTTTTTGTGTCCCTGCCTTTTGGCATTTCCTGTTTGGAGGCTTTTGTAGTGACTATCCAAGATTTATGGAAGGAAACCAGGAAACTCACTCCTGTGCTGTTCCTTAAGTACTGAGGTCTCTCAGCAGTGTGTCGCCTTCTTTCCACTGTCGGGAGTCTTCCTGTGCTTATTTGCTGTGCTCTGTCTAGGGTTTATTAGGTGTTAGAGGGAGTACCTGGGAGGGATAGGACAACGTGGTCAGAAACACCAGCCCAATCTTTTAATTTAAACATACAAGACTCACCTGTGCTGTTATGTGTACCATGGGGGCCCTATGGGAGCCTCAAGGAACAAGGCAAGAGTCTTGATGTGGAATTGCTAAGCCACGAAGTGGCTGCTGTGTTCTGTTACTAAACATACTACCCTTGCCTTTCCCAACACTCCACCACCACCACGACCCCCTACTACCCCAGAGGTGGGACCATGTCACCACCACCACAACTAGGAGGCCAGGAACGACCAGAGCTCCAGCAAATCCTGCAAATATGGCTGCCCTGAGGGCAGTAAGGGAGGACGCAGAGCTCCCTCTGGGTAGTGCTCAATGAGCTACCCAGAGTTTTAAGCCCAGTATGTGCACAGTCAGCCAAGGACTGCATCTGAACACTGGGTTTAATGTAATGGTGTATACCTGGCTAGTCACTGTGTCTTCTGTGTTTCCCGTGAAAAGTCCTGCCTGGAAAAATTTCAAGGAGAAAGATGCATTTGTCCTTCCTCCTCTTTTCACCAACTTCCCTTTCTGAAACCAGGGTAGGTATAATGACTGAAGTTTTAGGAAGCCCCTCAAACCTTTCCTTTAGGCAGATGGAGCATTTTGGAATGGCATTATTTTAAAGTGTCGTGTTTCAGTAAAGGACTTTAGAACTCTGTGCTTCTTTGCCACTCTTGCCTTTAGTTGCTGTTGTCTTTCTCCGGATGTGCCATTTTATGAGTCAGACATCTCCACTGACATGAATAAGAACTTGGCCCACAGAGAGGGGAATTTGGTCATTGCTCCCATCCTGCAACCTGTTACCAGTACCGTAGGGGCATTCTGGCTCATTCCAAGTGCCCTGCCTTGCAGTGAAGAGACAGTTGTGACCCGAGAGAGTTACTGCTGCTGTGTTATTTGACCTCTTGTCATCACATTTCTACTCTCAAGGGGTGCTTTGTGAGCACATGGTCCCGCTTGGTTGTCCAGTTTATGAGTTCTGTATAGCTGGTTTTGAGTCTTGGGTGAATACCTGCAGTCAGTGAGCCTACTGTTAGGATGGTCTGAGTGCTGGCCCAGGCACAACACTCACGGGAATAGAAATTAGTTGAAAAACTGATGACGTACTGCAACGGCAGAAGGCAGTAACTTGCTCCATCCCGTTGGTATTTCCATTATTGATGGCTATACAAGGAGTCGAATTCCGATGTAAAGCTTACTTTGTCTTAACTCACGGTTTGCACTGATGAATGCAGTTCATGAGTGTTGCTTTGCTTTTGGGGGAAATCCTGTACCCAGTTGTTAACCAGTTGGCTGGTTCCTTTATGTGGTGGGGCCCACTGAATGTAATAATTTTGACTTGTCTGGTGCCTTGGATAATCGAAATGATGGCTGCAGGAAACCAAATGCAGGAGGAGGAGGTAAGTCATAGCTGGTGAGAACTACTGGCCAGTACTGCAGCTCCCTGGTGGGGCTCTGTTTTGTTAGCACAATGGCCCTGACTTGACAGAGCTGGGAACAGCCAATGCCCATGAGAATCCTAAGACAGTGGTTCTCAAACATTTAGTCTCAGGACTCCTTTACGGTCTTCAAAATAATTGAGGGTCTCAAGAACTTTTGTTCATGTGGATCATATCTATTTATCATATTAGAATTCAAGTAGAAAAATATTTCTTAATTTTAAATATATATATACAAGTAAGTTACATATATATAAATTACATATACGTGTTTAAATTGCTCATTGCGTGTTAACATAAATGACATATTTTTATGAGAAGTGTTTGGCAAGGCAAACACAGAATTTGTTGAGAAGAGTGACATTCTTGTACACTTTTGCAAATCTCTGTCATGTCCACCTTAATGGACAAGCTGGATTCTCACACCTGCTAGGTATTCAGTCACTGTGATATGCTGTCATGGTTGAAGTGTAAGAAGAAAATCTGGGCTTAGATATGTAGTTGGAAAAGGGAGGAATGTTTCAGTAGAGTTTCTAGATCATTGCTGACATTCTTCTTGGATCTGACAGTAGAACTCAAGAAGTGGTCGTTCCTTACAGGTTAAGTGTGGTGTGGAATGTGAAACCATACCCGTGACCTTTCCACACTCGGTTCCATTGAACCTAGTGGACTCTATTGCCCTTCGAATGGATTTTATGCCCCTTCTTGACTTTGCAACATTTTGCATTGGTCCTTTGGAAAATATTGGTGCCCTGAGTTGTGTTGAGCTTCCAAATTTCATTATACGGTACCCAAAAGTCCCATTTGTTAATATCACTGATCTCCTGGGGCAAGTCTTTATGTATTGGGAAGATTATGGTGCCAGATACACGCTTTTCAAAATTAAAATTTTCCCTTGAGAGCTCAAATTTTATCATTGATAACAAGTACCGTCAATCATATTTTTGAAGTGACAGGATAATTTCATTCATTTTCAAGAAAGTGTTTGCTAAATATTCACAACCAAATAACCATAGTATCTCTGACATTTATTCTTTCAAATAAAATTGGTCTTCCATGAGAAAAGCAGCTAATACCACTCAGAACTGAACAATCGCAGAGGTGGTTTTCCTCGTCGAGTCAACTGTCGGACTTTGGTGTGCAACAGAAATGCTTTAGCCCTCCCTCCCATTTCATCAGAGAGAATATTACAAAAGACTTGTACTCAAGGTTGGGATGGAGTAAAATGGATATTTTTCCTCTGCTTCCTTGTATTAATTTTTTATTGCTTCGTAACAAATTACCATAGCATAGTGAGTTAAACCGATCTCTGTTCATTCTTTCATTGTTTCCCTGGGTCAGGAGCGTGGGTCCTGTGTACCTGGGTGTTCTACTCAGGGTCTCTCACCAGGCTGAAATCCTGGTGTTGGCTGGGGCGGGATCTCATCTGAGGTTCAAGGTTGTATTCATTTCCTATTGCTGTTGTAATGAATTGCCATGGACTCGGTTGCTTTAAAGAACTAAATTTATTATCTTCCAGATGTTGAGATCAGAAGTCTGGAATGAGTCTCACTGGGCTAAGATCAATTTGTTGCAAGAGCTGTGTTCCTTCTGGAGGCTCTGGAAAGTATCTGTTTCTCTGACATTTCCAGCGTCTTCCTTGGCTCATGGCCCTGTCCTCCATCTTCAAAGCAGCAGCATAGCATCTTCAGATCTCTCTCACTCCTGTCTCTGTCATCACATCCCCTGTTCTGACTCTGAAACTCCTGCCCCCTCTTTGCTTTTTAAGGACCCTTTAGGGAACTATGAGTCGAAATTGACTCGATGGCAATGGGTTTTTTTTGGTTTGTGTTTACATTGAGCCCATTTGGATAACCCAGGACAATCTCCTCAGCATCCTTAACTTAATCACACCTGCAAAGTTCCTTTTCCCTAGTAAAGGTTTTGGTGATTAGAATGTTGGCATTTTGGGGGGGGGTGGCATTATTCTGCCTACCACAGGGGTTCTCTTCCAAGCTCACATAATTGTTGGTAGAATTCATTTCTTTGCATCTAGAGAACACATGACCACTCCTTCTTCAAGGTCAGCAGGAAAACAAGAAAGAGACTATCTGCTGCTTTGAGTTTCTGAGTTCAGGGAAGGGCCTAAGCCCTCTCTTAAAGTACTCAACTGATTAGGTCAGGCCCACCCAGTATAATCTTCCTTTTGATGAAGTCAAGGTCAAACTGATTGAGCACCTTAATTACATCCACAAGATGTAATCTAATCACTCTAGTGACATCCATCCTATTCAAAGCTCCCTTTCACATTCAGGTTGTGGGATTATACAGGGAATGTACACCAGGCAGTGGGAATCTGGGGGCCATCTTAGAATTCTGCCCCCCACATTTCAACTGCAGGTATGTGGCGGTGAAGAATCCAATGACTGTTGTACCATTTGGTGCCGCTGCCTTGATTCTTGCTCAGGAGCCAGCAAATTTACCCACCATTGCTTTTGCACCAGTAGTGGAAATGTCAACCCAGTGAAAGGGTCGCATAACAGCTAAGGATAATTATGAAAATAGTTTTGACCTCGCAGACACACAGGGATCTATCAAGGGCACTTTGAGAACCACTGTCTTAGAAGAGGACTTTACACAGTTATGTGTCATCAGTAAGTTTTCTTTGCAGTCAGTGATTCTCTTCAATATTGATGTGCAGTGAGCATGAGTTTGTGGGACTGGAGAAGGCAGGAAGGGCATTTTAGATGTCTTCCTTTGTATCAAGCTTTACCTTTATAATTTTACTTCTGTCCCCAAACTCCCCTTTTACTTCTGTAGACAGTAATAAATTTAGTTCAACCTTTGGAAGGGCAATTTGGTAAAATCTATCAAACTGGAAAATGTCCATACTCTTTTGAAATGGGTTTGTATTAAATGTACAGATCAATTTGGGTAGAGTTGACATCTTTACTATGTTGAGTCTTCCAATTCATGAACACGGTCTATCTCTCCATTTATTATAGAACTTCTTTGATTTCTTTCATTAGCATTTTGTAATTTTTAGCATGTAAGTCTTATATATGTATCTCAGCTGTCTAGTGCTGCTATAACAGAAATACCACAAGTGGATGGCTTTAACAAACAGAAGTTTATTCTCTCACGGTCTAGAAGGCTAGAAGTCCGAATTCAAGGTGCTAGCTCCAGGGGAAGGCTTTCTCTCTCAGTCCACTCTGAGGGCAAGTCCTTGTCATTAATCTTCCCCAGGTCTAGGAGCTTCTCAACGCAGGGACCCCAAGTTCAAAGGATTCACTCTACTCCTGGCACTTCTGTCTTGGTAGTATGAGGTCCCTCTCCCTCTGCTTGCTTCTTTCTCCTTTTATCTCTTGTAAGACAAAAGGTGATGCAGGCCGCAACCCAGGGAAACTCCTCTTACATGGGATCAGGACTGTGACCTGAGTAAGGGTGTTGCATCCCACCCTAATCCTTTTTAACATAACCTAATCCTGCCTTACTAACCACTTTTTTTTTAATCCTGCCTTACTAACCACAGGCAGAGATTAGGATTTATAGCACATAGGGCAGTTACATCAGATCACAAAATGGAGGACAACCACAGAATACTGGGAATCATGGCCTAGCCAAATTGATACATGTATTTTTGGGGGACACAGTTCAATCAATGACAAGACGTTTTATAGGTGTGTATACAAGTATTTCTATAAGTATTTCATCTTTTGGAGCAATTGTACCTTTCGGTTAGCAGCTGAGCATTTAAACCACTGTGCCACCAGCGCTCCTAATATGTTTTTAGTTTCATATTCCATATATTTATTGTTATTATATGCAATTTCTATTTGTTGATCTTGTATCCTCCACCTTACCAAACTCACTGATTCGTTCAAGAAGGTTTTTTTTTTCTTTGTGGACTTCTTAGAATTTTCTACGTAGAAAATCATGTCATTTGCATATAGGGACAGTTTCATTTCTTCCTTTCCAATCTTTACGCCTTTTATTTCTTTTTCTTCTTGCAATGGCTGGAACTTCCAGTAATGTGTTAAATAAGAATAAGACTGGATATCTTTGTCCTGTTCCTTGATCTCAGAGGAAAAGTATTCGCCCCTTTACTGTTAAGTCTGATGATAACTGTAGGTATTTTCTAGATGTTCTTTATCAAATTGAAGTAGTTCCCCTGTCTTCCTAATTTGCTGAGAGTTGTTTTATTTATTTATTTACATTTATCTATGTATATGTGTATATATATATGTATCTATGTAAACTGGGTATTGGATTTTTCCACATCAATTAATGTGATTACGATTTATATTCATTAGCCTGTCATTCTGCTCTGTCCTGTAGGGTCACTATGAGTTGGAATTGACTTGATGGTGCTGGCTTTGGTTTTGTGGTGTTAGCCTGTTGTTATGGTGGGTTACACTGACTGGTTTTCAAGTGTTGATTCAGCCTTGTGTAACTGGAATTAACCCCATTTTTTCATGGTGTATAGATTTTTTTATATGTTCTATTCCATTTGCTAATTTTTGTTGAGAATGTCGCATGTAAATTCATGAGAGATACTGGTCTATGGTTTCCTTTTTTATACCTTCTTTGTCTTTGTTTTCAGGTAATATTGGCCTCATAAAATGAGTTGGGAAGTGTTCCTTCCTCTTCCATTTTCCGGATGACATTGTATGAAATTGATGTTAATTCCTCTTTAAATGTCTGGTATAATTCTCCACTGAAATTGTCAAGGCCTGGAGATTTCTTTTTTGTAAGCTTTTTAATTAAAAATTCAAATTCAAATTCTTTAATGGGAAGATTCAGATTGCCTATTTCATGTAGGTTAAGTTTTGACAGTTTGTGATTTTCGGGAAATTTGTCCATTTCTTCTAAGTTGTCAGATATATGAGTGTAAAGTTGTTCATAGTATTCTCCTATTATCCTTATAATGACTGCAGGATCTATAATGATATCCTGTTTCATTCCTTATATTGGTCACTTTTTTGTCTTCTCTCTTTTTGTACTTGTTAGTAAATCTAGAAGTTTATCAATTTTAATGACTTTTGGAAGAACCAGTTTTTTGTTCCATTTATTTTCTATATTGCTTTCCTATTTTCACTTTCATTGATTTCTACTCATATTTTTTATTGCCTTCCATCTGCTTTCTTTGGTTTTGCTTTTCTTTTCTTTTCCTAGTTTTTTGAGATAGGAGCTTGAATTACTGATTTGAGACCTTTCCTTACCTTTATTGTAAGTATACAGTGCCGTAATTTTTTTTCTCAATACTGCTTTAACTGTACCTCACATATTTTGATGTTTCCTATTCTTGTTTTCTATGTATTTTTAAATTTCTTTTGAGACTCTCACTTTGACTTGTGTATTTGTTTTAGAAGTATGTTGCTTAATTTCTAAGTGTTCAGAGGTTTTCTTGTCTTTTGTCTTTGTTTCTAGTTTGATTTCATTATGGTCATAGACCACTCTGTATAATTTCAGTACTTTTATATTTTTTGAGGTTTATTTTCTGGCCTAGTCTGTGGTCCCTGTTGGTGAATGTTCCACTGGAATCTTTTTTTTTTTTTAAGTTTATTCTGCTGTGGTTGGGTGGACTATACTATAAATGCCAATTAGATCCGGTTGTTTAATTGTGTTGGTCAGTTCTTCTATATCCTTGCAGATTTTCTGTCTAGAAGTTATATCAACTGCTGAGAATGAGGAGTTGGATTCCTCAACTATAATTGTGAGTTTGTCCACTTCTCCTTTCAGCTCTGTCAGTTTTTGCTTCATATATTTTGAGGCTCTGTTGTTTGGTACATATATGTTTAGGATTGTTATGTCTTCCTGGTGGATTGATCCTTTTGTAATTATGTAATGTCCTCCTTTGTTTCTAATGAGAATTGTTTGGTTATATCTGACTGTGATCCCCCCGCCCCCCGGCTATGTTATTTTTTTTTAATGTGGTAAAAATATTCACCAGCACAACAGCTTCCACATTTACAATTCAATGACATCGATCACATTTTTCACATTGTGCACCTATTGCTGTCCTTTTCCAAAACATTCCACCACCGTTAACATAAACTCAACACCCCTCAAACAAAAAACTCCCCCTGCCACCATCCTGCCCGCTCTTGGTAACCATTAATAATCTTTGGTTTCGATATATTTGCTTATTTCATATACGTGACACCATATGGTATTTGTCCTTTTTTGACTGCCAAAAAAAAAAATTTTTTTTTATTTCACTCAGCACAATGTTTTCAAAGTTTTTCCTTGTTGTGTCATCTGAACTTCATTTCTCTTTATGGCTGCATAATATTCCGTTGTGTGTATATACTACACTTTGTTTCTTCATCTGTTGATGGACGTTTCAGTTGTGTCCACCTTTTGGCATGAAAAGTGCTGCAGTGAGCATTGGTGTGCAGGTTTCTATTTGGGTTCCTGCCTTCATTTCTTCTGGGCGTATACCTAGAATTGGGATCGCTGGGCTATATAGTAATTCTATGTTAAAGTTTTTTTTTAATTTTTATTGTGCTTTAAGTCAAAGTCTACAAATCAAGTCAGTCTCTCATACAAAAATTTGTATACACCTTGCTATATACTCCTAGTTGCTCTCATCCCAAGGAGACAGCACACTCCTCTCCACTCTCTATTTCCGTGTCTATTTGGCCACCTTCTGACCCCCTCTGCCCTCTCATCTCCCCTCCAGACAGGAGCTGCCCACATAGTCCCATGTGTCTACTTGATCCAAGAAGCTCACTCTTCATCAGTATCATTTTCTGTCTTATAGCTCAGTCCTGTCTGAAAAGATCGCTTTGGGAATGGTTCCTGTCTTGGGCTAACAGACAGTCTGGGGACCATGACCTCCGGGGTCCTTCTGCATCCCACTGCTCTCCTGCTCCCTCAGGGGCTCTCTGTTGTGTTCCCTGTCAGGGCAGTCACGGATTGTAGCTGGGCACCATCTAATTCTTCTGGTCCCAGGCTGATGTAGTCTCTGGTTTGTGTGGCTCTTTCTGTCTCTTGGGCTCGTAATTACCTGTATCTTTGGTGTTCTTCATTCTCCTTTGATCCAGGTGGGTTGAGACCAATTGAAGCATCTTAGACGGCTGCTTGCTAGCATTTAAGACCCCAGATGCCAATCTCCAAAGTGGGATGCAAAATGTTTTCTTAATAGATTTTATTATGCCAGTTGACCTAGATGTCTCCTGAAACCACGGCAGTTTTTTCCCTTCGAGGTTTTGTATTTGTCATCCCATTGCCTTCTTATGTGCGTGATTTCTGCTGAGTACTACGAGCTTAGTCTTTTCAATTCTCCTTTGTAGGTGACTTTTTGTTTATCCCTAGTCGCTCTTAAAATTCTCTCTTTATCTTTGGTTTTGGCAAGTTTGATTATGTCTTGGTGACTTTCTTTTGGGATCTACCTTGTGTGGGGTTCGATAAGCTTCTTGGATAGACATCGTCTCATCTTTCACAATATCGGGGAAATTTTCTGCCAGTGAATCTTCAACAATTCTCTCTGTATTTTCTGTTATCTCCCCCGTCCTGGTGCTCCAATCACTCGTACGTTATTTCTCTTCACAGAGTCCCACATAATTCTTAGGGTTTCTTCATTTTTTAAAATGCTTTTATCTGATTTTTCCTTCAATAAGTTGATGTCAAATGCTTTATCTTCAATCCCACTAATTCTGACTTCCATTGCCTCAATTCTGCTACTGTGGGTTTCTATTGAGTTGTCTAATTCTGAAATTTTATTGTTAACCTTTTGGATTTCAGTTGGCTTCTCTGTATGGATTCTTGCAGACTTGTTAAATTTGTCATCATGCTTTTGTATAACCTTCTTAAGTTCCTCTGTTGCTTTGTCTGTGTGTTCCTTGGCTCGTTTTGCGTTTTGCCTGATCTCCTTCCTGTTCTCTAGAAGAGCTATGTATATTAATCTTTTGAATTTCACCTCTGGTAATTCCAATAAATTCTCTTCTCCAGAAGGTTTCTTGATTCTTTATTTTGGGCGCTTGCTGAAGCCATCATGGTCTGCCTCTTTATGTGGTTTGATATTGATATTGACTGTTGTGTCCGAGCCATCAATATGTTTGCCTAGGGTGTCCTAGTTTCTTGTTTTGTTTTGCTATGCCCATAAAGACTGGTCGTGTGAGCTTGTTCGATTATTGTGTCTTTTGAAACTCTCACGTGCTATCACCGGTGGCTAGAGCTGTTTCTAGGTATATGAGTCCAGGAGTCCATTTACTTATCTTGTGTGGATTCAGCTCAAGTGTCCAGATAGTCGGTCACCAGGTGTGTGGTGCAGACTCTTACGTACAGTCCTAGACAGGCAGGGGTGATTGGAGTAGGCACAGGTATCTGGCTGCAGTAGGGGATCACCTGTCGAGCAGGGCAGGGGGCTGATGGGCTGTCCCTCAGTGTCTAGGAGGAAAGCATATCCCTGTTCCCTAGAGCACGTAGGTGGGTGAGTTTTGCAGCCAGACTATGGGCACCCAATGCTGTTGGCTGTAAGGACTGGAAGGCACCACTTATTCTTGGACCCCTGTCACGGGTGGCTTGGTGGCATGGGTGGAGCCACCAGTCCTCAGGCCCCTGATGTGGGTAGGCGAGGACCCTGCTTAATGGGCAGGGAGGTGTTACATATCACAAATCTGCCATTCCACCTTATAGTTGATAGGTTTTAGGTAAATACCCTTTTATAGTGTGCTAAAGAGGGCCTATGCTGTTGAAATAGGCCCACACAAGTCTGTGCAGGGGTGAAAGTCATTCAAAGTCCGTGGACCCCTTATGCCTCTGCCTAGGTAAATGGGGTGTGTCTGCCCTGGGTTCCTGGCTTAGGGGAGCTGGAAGATTATTTTTTCCTGTTTGTTGATTTGTTCCCTCTTCAAAGCCAGGAGAATGGCTCACGGCATCCGACAGGTCCTACTTTTGGCCCCGGGGACGTGGCAATTCCTGAAGCCAGCCCAGACCTGGTGCAGAGTGGGGAGGGGGCAGGTAAATGGGAGAGAAATTCTTCCCAAAGGAGGTGTTTTTTCATCCACATGGTAGGTTAGATGCATGTACTTATCTTTTGCTGATCGAGTGCCATTTCTTGCTGGTTTTAGAGGCTTGAGTAGACTCTCCGCCATTCCGTGTCTCCCGATGTAGAAAACATGTCCCGAGCACCACTGCTTGTCTCACCACGCACACCAGCTGATCCAGCCTGCAGGGTGCTAGTTCCTGCCGGGTCAGGTTTGGCAACTCCTCGCTCCTTCTGAACTGTCTCTCCCTCCTCCTGCTGCTTAGTCTGATTCCTCGACTTTGACTTTGATGTGCAGGACTCCTAAATAAAAATAAAAACCCATTGCCGTTGAGACAATTCCAACTCGTAGCTACCCTATAGGACACAGTAGAACTGCTCCATAGAGTTTCCAAGGAGTGCCTGGTGGATTCGAACTGGTGACCTTTTGGTTAGCAGCCATAGCTCTTAACCAGTACGCCACCAGGGTTTCTTCAGGGCTTCTAGATTGTCATACATATAATCGATTCACTTGTTTTTTCGGGTCTTTGTTGTAAGTGTCTGACTATTCCAGCATCTTGACCCCACCTTTCATTGTGGTTTTGATTTGCATTTCCTTAATGACTAAAGAGGAGCCCTTCTTAATGCTTGGCTGCTGAGAGGTCAGCAGTTTGAACAGAAAAGCTCCTCCACTGGAGAAAGATGTGGCAGTCTGCTTCCATAAAGATTTACAGCCTTGGAAACCCAGTGAGGCAGTTCTGTTCTGTCCTGTAGGGTCACTATGAGTTGGAAGGGACTTGACAGTAGTGGGGTTTTTGTTGTTGTTTTTTTTGCTTTAGTGACTGATGACACTGAGCATCTTTTCATGTGCTGACTGTTATTTTTACACTCTCTTTGTAGAAGATTCGGACACGCATTTCTTTGATCCACAGACAACCCCAAGGACCTATCCAAAAAAGACAGGTAATGCATTTCAATGGCTGTAGACAATTTGGGGATCACATTATTGATGTGTAAAAGTCAATGAGGTTTTTTTCTTCTTGCAAACATTGCTTTTTCTTTTCTGAATAGTTGACAATTATTGACTGCTTGCTGTATAGAGAGCTAAACCTGTTCCATCTCTGCCTGCCTTCTCCCTTAAATTTTCTCTCCCTACTACCTATTTTACTACCTATAATAGTAGAAACAGTCATAGCACAGTCTTGATGTTTAAGAAAATAAACGATTGGCGAACTTATGCATGCTGTAAAAAAAGTCCATATTTTAAAAGGAATCTGGTTGCACACAAAGGCTTAATATTTACAGTCATGACTACAGTTTTTAAAAATATTTTGTGTGTGGGGGGGGTTCACTGTAAACACTTTCAGTTTGTGACATACTCCCATACTCCACTAGGAAGCTCACTCCATTCCTGGGTGGTGTTATCTGTGGTTAGGGTACCAGACTGATAATGGAGGAAACCAAGCTTGGGGCTCTGCAAGGTCTGGAACTCCCTGGTCATATGATCCTCTCCCAGGGGATGTGTGCTGGAGTCCCAACTCCACACCCACCAGGTCACATGCAGGACCACCCCTGCCTCACCACCCCCGCCCCCTAAAGGAAAGTGAGCAGAACCTGCCTAATTGAACCCTTCTACACTTCTCTCTGTTTTCCTACTCAAAGTGATGCTTTGGAGGCCGTATAAGAGCCTCAAGGAGCAAGACAAGTACTTCACTGATGGTGTGAACTCCCCTGAGCCATAAAGTGGATTTGAGTTTTGTTATTAAATGTGCTCTCTTGCCCTTCCTCCCTTTTAGAAAGATGGGGTCGTCTCACCACTACCACAACCAGGAGGCCTGCAATGACCCAAGCGCCAGCAAATCTTCCAGGTAAGGCTGCTGCCCTGAGGAGGGCAGTAAGGGGGGACCTGGAGCTCCATCTAGGGGCAATGTCCAAATGAGTTATGCATAGTCTAACCAATTGACTGTTTCCTTTGTGTTTTGGGGCCCACTGAAGATTATGGTGATTTTAACTTGGCTGACGCCTTGGATGATCGCAATGATCAAGATGACGGCCGCAGGAAACCAAGTGCAGGAGGAGGAGGTGAGCCGTAGCTGGTGAGAACCACTGGCCAGCACTGCAGCTCCCTGGTGGGGTTCTGCTTCTTTAGCACAACAGGCCCACAGAGCCACCCTTGACCTAGCAGAGCTTGGGGCAGTCAATGCCTGTAAGAACCCTAAGACAGTGGTTCTCAAACATTTCGTTTTAAGGACTCCTTTATAGTCTTCAAAATAATTGAGGGTCTCAAAGAGGGTTTGTTTTTTAAAGTGTAGGTCATATCTATTGATACTGACAATATTAGAACTTACAATTTGTAATATTAGAACTTACAACAGAAAATCTTTAAATATTTATTCATTACTTCATTTTAAGTTAACAACAGTAAATCCATACATACTAACATAGATAAAATTCTTATAAGAAATAACTGTTTGGCAAGGCAAACACAGAATTTGTTGAGAAGAGTGACATTCTTGTACACTTTGCAAATCTCTGTCATGTCCACCTTAATGGACAAGCTGGATTCTCACACCTGCTATGCATTCAGTCACTGTGATATGCTGTCATGGTTGAAGTGTAAGAAGAAAATCTGGGCTTAGATATGTAGTTAGAAAAGGGAGGAATGTTTCAGTAGAGTTTCTAGATCATTGCTGACATTCTTCTTGAATCTGACACTAGAACTCGAGAAGTGGTCGTTCCTTACAGGTTAAGTGTGGTGTGGAATGTGAAACCATACCCGTGACCTTTCCACACTCGGTTCCATTGAACCTAGTGGACTCTATTGCCCTTCGAATAGATCTTACGCCCATTCTTGACTTTGCAACATCTTGCATTGGACATTTGGAAAATATTGGTGCCTGAAGTTGTGTTGAGCTTCCAAATGATGCCACATTTCATTATACAGTACCCAAAAGCTGCATTTTTTAAAAATTTTATTTTATTGTTTTTGAGAATATACACAGCAAGTCATACACACCAGTTCAACAGTTTATACATGTATAATTCAGTGACATTGATTACATTCTTCAAGTCGTATAGCCATCCTCACCCTCCTTCGCGGAGTTGTTCCTCCTCCACTGACATAAACTCACTGCCCCCAAGGTTCCTATCTCGTCTTTTGAGTTGCTTTTGTCAGTTTGATCCCATATAGATAGATCTTGAAAGCGTACAATGTTCAAGGCAGATACTCTTCACTAGTTAAGCTAAAGTATTGTTTGGTTTTAAGAAGACTTCAGGGAAAATTTGATTTAAGGTTTAAAGAGTATTTCAGGGCAGTAGTTTCAGGGGTTCATCCCATCCTCATGATTCCAGGAAGTCTGGAGTCCATGAGAATTTGAAATTCTGTTCTGCTTTTTCCCCCTTTTGATCAGAATTCCTCTATAGAATCCTTGATTGAAATGTTTAGTCATGGTAGCTGGGCACCATCCAGTTCTTCTGGTCTCGGGTAGTCAGATTTGTTAATATCATCGGTGATCTCCTGGGGAAAGTCTGTATGTATTGGGAAGATCATGGTGCCAGATACACATTTTTCAAAATTCTGATTTTTCCTTGAGAGATCAAATTTTATGATTGGCAATAAATGTTGTTGTCAGATGCTGTTGAGTCAATTCGGACTCATAGCAACCCTATGTACAGCAGAATGAAACACTGCTCTGTCCTGCACCATCCTCACAGTTGTTATGCTTAAGCCCACTGTTGCAGCCACTGTGTCAATCCATCTCATTGAGGGTCTTCCTGTTTTCTGCTGACTGTGTACTTTACCAAGCATTATGTCCTTCTCCAGAGACTGATCCCTCCTGACAACATGTCCAAAGTATGTAAGATGCAGTCTTGCCGTCCTTGCTTCTAAGGAGCATTCTGGTTGTACTTCTTCCAAGACAGTTTTGTTCATTCTTTTGGCAGTCCATGGTATATTCAATATTCTTCGCCAGCACCTCAATTCAAAGGCGTCAAGTCTTCTTCAGTCTTCCTTATGCATTGTCCAGCTTTCACATGCCTATGATGCGATTGAAAATACCATGGCTTGGGTCAGACGCACCTTAGTCTTCAGGGTGACATCTTTGCTCTTCAACACTTTAAAGAGGTCCTTTGCAGCAGATTTGCCCAATGCAATGCGTCTTTTGATTTCTTGACTGCTGCTTCCATGGCTGTTGATTGTGGATCCAAGTAAAATGAAATCCTTGACAACTTCAATCTTTTCTCCCTTTATCATGATGTTGCTTATTGGTCCAGTTGTGAGGATTTTTGTTTTCTTTATATTGAGGTGTAATCCATACTGAAGGCTGTGGTCTTTGATCTTCATCACTAAGTGCTTCAAGTTCTCTTCACTTTCAGCAAGCAAGGTTGTGTCATCTGCATAACCCAGGTTGTTAATGAGTCTTCCTCCAATCCTGATGCCCCGTTATTCTTCATATAGTCCAGCTTCTTGTATTATTTGCTCAGCATACTTTTTTTTTTTAATACAGATTGAATAGGTATGGTGAAAGAATACAACCCTGACGCACACCTTTCCTGACTTTAAACCAATCGGTGTCCCCTTGTTCTGTCCGAACAACTGCCTCTTGATCTATGTAAAGGTTCCTCATGAGCACAATTAAGCGCTCTGGAATGCCCATTCTTCACAGTGTTATCCATAATTTGTTATGATCCACACAGTTGAATGCCTTTGCATGGTCAATAAAACAATAAACACCATCATTTTCCTTCAAGTGACGTGCTCACTTCATTCATTTTTAAGAGAAAAATTTGCCAAATATTCAAGGCAGTATAAAAAAAAAATTTTTTTTATAGCCATTGTTTATCCATCATTCAGTCCTTCTAGTAAAAATGATCTTCCATGACCGGACCAAACCTGTTGCCATAGAGTCAAGTCCAACTCATGGTGACCCCATGTGTTAACAGAGTAGAACAGTTCCATAGTGTTTTGTTTTGTTTTGTTTAAAGAAATCGGCCATAGCGTTTTCTTAGATGTCATCTTTATGGAAGCAGATCACCAGGCCTTTCTTCCATAACACTGCTGGGTGAGTTTAGTTAGTAGTCAAGCACTTTACCATTTGTGCCACCCAGGGGAAGTGGCTAATCCAACTGAGAACTGAAGGAGTCACACAGGTGCTGTTTTTGAGGCAACCAGTGTACTTTGGTGTGCAACAGAAACACTTTAAGCATACTGTGCATTCCTTCATACACAAGGTATTAAAAGATATGTGCTCAATTGTTCAATTATAATAAAATTGTTCATTTTTTCTGCCTTCTTGTATAAGTCTTCTATTGCTGTGTAACAAATGGCTGTAAATTTAGCAGGTTAAGGAAACACCCATTTATGGTTTCACAACTTTGATCAGGAGATCAGGAACAGCTAAGCTGGGTGCTCTGCTCAGTGTCTCATAGGCTGCTGTCAAGGTGTTGGCCAGGGCTGGGGTCTCATCTGGGCTTTGGGGTTTTCTTCCAAGCTTACGTGGTGTTAGAAGAGTAGACGCCCTTTCAGCTGTAGAGCTCTTAGCTGCTTGCTTCTTCCAGACCACAGGGAGGCTGAGGAGGGAGAGGGACTGTGCTTTTGATGAACTCAAAGTCAAACTGATTTGGCAACTTAATTATATCTGCAAGGTCCTTTCACCTTTGGCATGTAATGTAACCGAATGGTACCCATCCCCTTCATGGGTCCCACCCACGTTCAAGGTGATGGCAAGGAATCTTGAGAGCCCTCACTCAGATTTCTGCCTGCCACGTTCATTATGAACCTTAAGTGAAGCCGGCTGTCATTTCCTGTGGGTGTTGAGCAACATTCACAGAAGTGCCTTGTTGCTGTAAAATGCTTGTTTGTTTGGTTTGGTTTGGTGTGGTTTGGTTTTCGTGACTGAGATGTGTATTTTCTTTAGGCTTTTCAGACAAGGATCTGGAAGATCTCGTAGGGGGCGGTGGCTACAAACCCGACAGGAACAAAGGTAGGAGCATCGCTTCCTCTGAACAAAAGCCTTATCCACGTTGCAAAGGGGATTCCACAGCAAGGGAGAAGTAGTTCTTCGATATCCCAGCTTGCAAATTGGGATTCGCTTGGAGTGATGTGGGCCACGCAGCTCAAGGGGGGATTTATAAGGTAACTTGGAAAAGCCACACGATTCCCTTGTTGTGCCCTGGGCCAAGGTGCCACCTTGGTGAACGTCCCTGCCCAGCAGACGCCCATTTGCTGAGGCAGCACCAGTTAGGGTTACTGAGGACCAGGGAGACACATTGGGAAGAGCCTTCTTCCAAGCAGGGGAGCCTGCCACTTTGGGCGTGGGAGTGGCAAAACTCATCATGACAGAAGCGTTTTTTAAAGGGTCCAAAGCGAGTTGTCCTAGTTTCCTGTGGCTACCGAAAGAAAACACTGCAAGGTGGATGGCTTTAGAGAACAGAAGTGTATTGTTTGCCAGTTGTGGAGGCTAGCAGTCAGAATTCAGGATCTCAGCTGTGTCAGTTCCTTCTGCGGCCTTTGCGGCAGGAACTGTTCCATGCCTCTCTCCTAGTTTCTAGTCGCTGCCAGCAATCCTTGGCATTCCTTGGCTGCTTATAGATGAGTTTTGACATGGCTTGTCTTCCCCCGTGTGTGACCTGTCTGTGTGTCTCTTCTCCCCTTTTCTAAGACAGCACTCAGATGGAATAGGACCCACCCTACTCTAGTATGACCCTATTTCCAAACAAGGTCATGTTCACAGGCACAAGACTTAGAACGTCAACGTAGCTTTTTAGGGGACACAATTCAATCCATAATACAAGTCGATTCTTTTTTAAAATACCTTTTCATTTTGAAATAGTTTAAAACTCTCAGGAAGTTGTAAAAATAGTTCCGAAGAGCTCCTGAGTACCCTTCACCCAGCTTCCTCTGACGAGAAAATGATACGTAACCATTGTAAACTGTTCACACCAGGAGGTTGACATTGACACAGTAGCATTAAGTCAGGAGCAAACCTTAGATTTCTTCAGACTTTACATGCACTCTGTGTGTAGGTCTGTGAGATTTTGTCACGTGTGGATTAGAGTAACCGTCACCACAATCAGGATACAGAAGGGTTCCATCTCCACAAAGAAACTCCCTCGGGCTTCCCCTTCACAGCCACATCCCCCAAGGCCAAACCAAAACCAAAGCTGTTGCCTTTGAGTCAATTCCGACTCATAGCAACCCTAGAGGACAGAGTAGAACTGCTCCATAAGGTTTCCAAGGAGCAGCTGGTAAATTTGAGCTGCTGACCTTTTTGTTAGCAGCTGTAGCTCTTAACCACATTTAATCCCCAATACAACCGCCAAAGATTTAAGATGTAAACCTTTCATTGTAATATGCATCGATATCTGATCCTAAGTAGGGAGGGAATGTTAGCCCGATTTTTTTTTTTGATGTGGCAAAACAAGCTATGGTTGTAACTGGCTGTGGTTGTGACTCGTGGTGGTTTTTGTAACTTGTGGCTGCTGCAACTTGTTGCGATTGTAAGCGGTATGAGTGGCAGAGGACGAGTGTATCTGGTTGTAGGCTGATCCACTCCCAACATTCCCAGCCATGGTCGTGGCATTTGCTCCTTCCTTGCAGGGACTGTCTGCCTTTCATATGGGAGCAACGTTCTCTGCTGATTCTGGGATGCTGTTGTTAACTTTCTCTTCCCAAACGCCTTTGCAGGCAGTGTCATCTCTAGCAAAACACTCTACAAGCCTCTAAAGGAAACTCACAGGTGTCAGGAGAACATGGAGCCTTTAAAGGGCAAACCCAGCAAATGAGCCAATTACCCCTGGGTGAGAAATGGTATTTCCAGACAGCGAGACCAGGGCGGTAGCAGCGTGTGTAAGCCTGAATGACACACCATCTCTTCCTTATCAAAGGTGCATGTTTTAGCGAGGACAGAGCGCTAGAGAAGTCTTTAATTAGGCTCATGTTAGAACTCCTCTTGTGAAGAATAATCGATTGTTAGCTTCAGTTATAGCCTCGATCACTATAGGCGTCAGTAATAGAAGATACAGGGTGTCCCGGCCTACAAACCAGTGTGAGACCGAAACATGGCCGTGATCAGACACCATCCTTTTCACAGATACACGGGTGTCCAGAGTGAAGGGGAACACCTCACTTAAATAAAGGACAACCATCAGCATAAAAAGAATCCCAACGAATGTATTTCCCGGCCTTGGGTCTTAGGCACAGAGACTCAGTAATGTGGCATTGCGTACATATTTTTCTCAGAAAAACCTTTTTTCTGGCCTTGTTGGAGCCCCGTTCCTTGTTTGGACATGATGATGATGGTCTTTCATCAACAGATCTTGTTACCTTTCCCTAAGAGAGTGGTCCGTAAGCCTCCACTGCTTCCCTTGCCCCCTTCCTGCCTGGCCCAGTCTCTCAGAGCCTCCCATTTGTCCCATCACTGTCACTGAGAAAATTGAAGCCAAGATGTTTCATGGTCCCTCTTGTCATCTGCACTGTGGAGCAGGCAGGCTCTAGAATTGTCCTGTGGCCCCTGCGATGCCTCTCCTCAGGCCTTTGTCCTATGCAGTCCCTGTGCACAGCGGACATTGGTGATTACTTTTCCCCTCGGGCCCGCCAGGCTCTCTCCCCGTTTCTCTGTGTCATTCACTGCTCCTTCCTAAACACAGGTGAATCCGTTTCCTTGGGTGTCCAATTCAGTGTGCCATTCTCTTCCCCACCTCCCCACTGCCACTGACTCCCAATCAAACAGTAAGTCAGTGAGCATAGTTCAGAAGCTGTCCCCTTGGCTTAGCTAATTCTGATGGCAGGTTCCTACGGCCGGCCTCAGTTCAGGGCATGCAACTAGAAGGGACAGAAGGATCTGGCGTGGCTGGCTTCTGATTTTCCAGCTGTTCTTTAGCCTTACGGTGTTTTCAGCTCACAGGTCCGTCTGAGCAATGACTTGCCCACGGGATGGGTTCACCTTGGGAGGGATTGCATCTTTTGTCGGTGTCTTGAGAAAATGCTTCCTTACAATCACAGATGCTGACATATCGAGCTTTTGAGTCCGTTTGACATCCTGGGAGAGTGCTGACCCTTTCTCGGTGTGCCCCTGGAGGGGGAGCAGGAGGGTGGCCCTGAGTCTACTTCCTGTAACGCACTCGGTCGTACAGGCTGTGATGTTCAACTTGCTATGGGCTCGTGTGACCAAGTATGAATTCAGGAAAAGCTCAGCTTCACTGCATCTGGAGCTGAAAAAGAAAATAGGTTGGATTAGTCAGAGTCCCAAATCTGGGAATGTGGTGACGTGAACACTTCAGCAGCAGACACCTTTGTGGGGGCTCAGCCCAGCCTTGACAGTGGCCAGCTCCAGCATAGTCGGGACCCCAAGCCTTCACAGGGCACACATTAGTACACCTGGTGGCTGCCATCCTCCTTCCTGATCTGCTTTCCCCCACAGCAGTGACTGCGTTTCCACAGACACTGCTCCTCCCTCCATATCTAATTAAGGGTCTTTCTGAAATGCACTTACCTCAAGATTCAGCCCCAGACCGGGATATAACACGCTTTAATTTCTCCGTTCCCCCGGATGCTGACAGGGGAAGGAAGTGTCAGCTTCGTGCCTCCAGCATCCCAGGGCTGTTTCCCCAAAGCACCTGGGTCCTGGGAACACAGTCTCCTGCCACTGATGAGCAGGAGGCCGGAAAAGGAAGACGGTGGCTAATTCATGTTCCGCAATGGCACCGGTTGCTGGCCAGCTCAGATCCGTCCCCCGTGCACACAGCTTTCAGAGCCTCTTTCTGGAGAGCTGATGGTGACTTGTGTCATTATTGGTGTCACGTTGTCATTTATTGTCCCACATCAGTCAGACCTGGTCTCTGAAAGCACAGTCCCACCTCCCAGTTGCAGGCAACTCTCTAAACCTGTGCCAGGTCCCAGACAAGGCAACAAGTATGCTGCTCTGGGGCTTGGCTGCCTCTCGGTGATGAAATTCTGGAGGCACCACAGCTTCCAAACTCAGCGATGGATGAAGTAAGATGGTGTGGAAGTAAATCTCAGCCCTGAGGACAAGATCCCTGAGGGCCAGTTATTACTGGTTCAGCACTGCAGGGTCACAGCCCCCTGCAGGACCCTTGGGGCTACGTGTATTTTAGAATCCAGAACGTTTCAGGTTTTAGAAAGGCAAGATGGTGTTTACACTGCGTAATTACATAACAGCCCATGGGGGGGGGGGGCTGCACCCTGTAACCAAACATATCACTGTAGCTGCAGTGAAAGGCAGGAGAATTCACAGCAGGTCGGATGAAAAAAATATATATATATATATATATTTTTTTTTTTTAGTCAGATGAAGGGAGACCACAAATAGCTTCACTGGTTCCAGGCAGGGTTTGCTGTGGAATGAGTTATGCACAAATGTTGATTTTCAGAGCTAACAAAAAAATCTTTTTAAGCATTATATTTTGAGGTAATGGTAGATTCGCATGCAGTTGTAGGGAATAATCCAGAGGGATCCCCGTATACCCTTCACCCAGTCTCCCCCAAGGGCACCATCTTCCCTAACTTCGGTACGTCATAACCGGGATGTTGACATGGAGACAGCCCACTGGCTTCATTCAGATTTCCTCAGCCTCACATGCCATGTCTTTGTGTGCGCGTGTGCATGTGAGTGTGTGTGCGTGTGTGTGTGGGGGGGGTTGGTGTACCCACCACCACAGTCAAGATAAAAGATAAAAGACAGCTCCTCGTCAGCACAAGTCTCTGTCCCTCCTCCCGCGTGTGGCCTATGTTGTCATTCGGAACAGGCGTCCCAGAGTTCTCACCTGGGGTGGACCCCGCTCAGCCACCTGCCTGCTGGTTACTCACCTGGTTGCTGCCCTATAAGATGCAGCCGCTAAGTGCGGCCTCATTGAAGAAGAGATTAAATGGAACACTGCGCGGAGAGGCTGGGTGTTAATGGCCACTCGGTGTCAGCTCGCTCTCGTTTATTATCATTATGCTTTAGGTGAACGTTTATGGCTCAACGTAGTTTCTCATACAAGAACTTATACACATATTGTTACATGACCCTAGTTGCAATTTGCTCTCGTTTTACTGACAGGAAGTTCCACCTGTAAGCCTGGACTTTGCAGGCGGCAGGGATAAGAAAGCACACCTTGCTGCAGTCTGGTAGAAGCCCCAGGTAGACGTGCTGGTTGGGACCCGTGGCAGAAGTGAAATCCGAAGGGGTCAGCACAGTCATTCAGCTAGCTGTAGCCTGCGAGGCGGAAAGGGGAATTGGTTCCAACGTTGAGGGGTGGTGGGGGCGAGCTGTTCCTCCTGACCCCAAGATGGGTGATCGTGGGGACTTGGCAGACACTAAGTGTTTTTGTCCTCTCTCTAGGTGGTGGCCCCTACGGCAGCAGTGATGACTCAGAATCTGGTGGGTTTTTGAGTCCCAAGATTGTTGGGAGCTCTCATCTCAAACTTGGCTGTCCCCAACCTTCCCCTGAATGTCTCCGATAGAGACTCATGAGGCACATAGAGGGATGCAGCCATTTAAAGAAATTAAGCAGGAAAAAAACCGGAGCCTGGGGCAGTGGCCTGCTGGGAAGCCAGATGGGTCTGGAGGACACAGGCCAGTCCTATTCTCTGGGCCTCAGTAGAAGAGGGACTGCTCCATTCCTTGTCTACCTTTCAAGTCCTAAAAATGGAAATCCTCAGAAAAATGAGGAGCACTTAGCGAATCAGGGGACCCTGGGTCGTTTTAATGGCTTAGCTATATTGGAGTAATCCTCTCACACGGACTTGTCAGTCCTGGGTATTTGAAAAAGCTGAACTCAGTGGCTTCGGTGAGAAGGGAACCAGATGCCCGAACCTGAACTTGAATCTGAACTGAGTCCTTGTGGTGCTGTTGGTTTGACCCTGTCTCTCTGCCTTTCTCCTCCCTCCTCCTTTGGCCAGGAATGTCTATAGAGACTGGCACCATTGCCGGGGTGGCCAGCACCCTGGCCATGGCCCTCATTGGCGCCGTCTCCAGCTACATCTCCTACCAGCAGAAGAAGTTCTGCTTCAGCATCCAGCGTAAGTGGGTCCACCCCGCTTCCTAGACTGGAACAAATCAAGAAGGTCTTCCGAGGGAAGGGGGAGGAAATGGGAGCAAGTTAAGGGTCGGTGCAGGGCAGAGGGGGAGGCTGCATGTTTGTGAATCCTTGGAGCAGATCTGGGCTGAACTGACGTGCAAACTGGCCTGAAAGGGCAGGGCTGGCCGTGACCATGACCTTCCAAGAGCTCCAGTTCCCAGAGGCCATATTTCTGTGGGGACAGAGCCCAGAGACCTTGTGCTATTTCCTTCCTGTAGAATGGGAAGGACCCTGAACTTCCGTACAGCCTCAGGTCTCAGCCAAGGGGAGGCCCCTGGTCCAAGCTCCCTCTCAGGCGCCAGTGTCACCAGGAGCTGGGGGCAGCAGCCTCCGGGTCATCTCTTAGACACCACAGGGTACACCATTGGGCAAGCCAGCAGCTCTAACCATCTGGCAAGACCCCTCTCCACCTTTGGGACCCAGGAAGTAACTGCCTGGGAGCCCCTGCCCCTCCTCGCGCGGATCAGGCCATCTTAAAATAATGGAATCATTCATTTTTTTTGGAACATTTTACTGTGCTTTTTTTTTTTTTTAGGTGAAAGTTTACAGAGCAAATTAGTTTCACATTCAATGATTTATATACAAATTGTTTTGTGACATGGATTGCAACCCCCAAAATGTGTCAGCACTCTCCCCCTTTCCCTTTCCACCCTGGGTTTCCTGTGTCCATTTGTCCATTTTTTCTGTTCCTTCCTTCTCCTCCTTGCCATTGGCAGGTGTTGCCCACTTGGTCTTGTATAGTTGATTGAACTAAGAAGCACGTTCCTCATGTGCATTACTGTTTGTTTTATTGGCCTGTCTAATATTTGGCTGAAAGGTGGAGGTGGACTCCTGGAGTGGCTTCAGTTCTGAGTTAGCAGGGTGTCCGGGGGCCATAGTCTCATGGGTTCCTCAAGTCTCTGTTAGACCAGTAAGTCTGGTCTTTTTTGTGAATTTGAATTTTGTTCTATATTTTTCTCCTGCTCTTTTTGGAACCCTCTATTGTGATTCCTGTCAGAGTGGTTGGCGGTGGTAGCCAGGCACCACCTAGTTCTTCTGGGCTCAGCCTGGTGGAGGCTGTGGTTCATGTGGCCCATTAGTCCTTTGGACTAATTGATTCCTTGTGTCTTTGGTTTTCTTCATTCTCCTTTGCCCCCAAACTTTCCACTTATCTATTGTCTCTACTCAGTGTTTTTCCATGCCCACCCCTCCCCTCCCTTGTAACCATCAAAGACTGTTTTTTTTTAAATTTTTATTGAGCTTCAAGTGAACGTTTACAAATCAAATCAGTCAGTCACATATAAGTTTATATACACCTTACTCCATACTCCCACTTGCTCTCCCCCTAATGAGTCAGCCCTTCCACTCTCTCCTTTCATGACAATTTTGCCAGCTTCCAACCCTCTCTACCCTCCCATCCACCCTCCAGACAGGAGATGCCAACACAGTCTCAGGTGTCCACCTGATGCAAGTAGCTCACTCTTCATCAGCATCTCTCTCCCACCCACTGTCCAGTCCCTTCCATGTCTGATGAGTTGTCTTTGGGAATGGTTCCTATCCTGGGCCAACAGAAGGTTTGGGGACCATGACCACCGGGATTCCTCTAGTCTGAGTCAGACCATTAAGTCTGGTCTTTTTATGAGAATTTGGGGTCTGCATCCCACTGATCTCCTGCTCCCTCAGGGGTTCTCTGTTGTGCTCCCTGTCACGGCAGTCATCGGTTGTGGCCGGGCACCAACTAGTTCTTCTGGTCTCAGGATGATGTAAGTCTCTGGTTCATGTGGCCCTTTCTGTCTCTTGGGCTCATAGTTATCGTGTGACCTTGGTATTCTTCATTCTCCTTTGATACAGGTGGGTTGAGACCAATTGATGCATCTTACATGGCCGCTTGTGACCATGTAAGACCCCAGACGCCACATTCCAAAGTGGGATGCAGAATGTTTTCTTAATAGAATTTATTTCGCCAATTGACTTAGAAGTCCCCTCAAGCCATAGTCCCCAAACCCCCGCCCTTGCTCCGCTGACCTTCGAAGCATTCAGTTTATCCCGGAAACTTCTTTGCTTTTGGTCCAGTCCAGTTGAGCTGACCTTCCCTGTATTGAGTATTGTCCTTCCCTTCACCTAAAGTAGTTCTTATCTACTAACTAATCAGTAAAAAAAACCTGTCCCTCCCTCGGCCCCTCGTAACCACAAAAGTATGTGTTCTTCTCAGTTTATACTATTTCTCAAAGTCCTGTAATAGTGGTCTTATACAATATTTGTCCTTTTGCCTCTGACTAATTTCGCTCAGCATAATGCCTTCCAGGTTCCTCCATGTTATGAAATGTTTCACAGATTCGTCACTGTTCATTATCGATGCGTAGTATTCCGTTGTGTGAATATACCACAATTTATTTAACCATTCATCCGTCAACAGACACCTTGGTTGCTTCCAGCTTTTTGCTATTGTAAACAGAGCTGCAGTAAACATGGGTGTGCATATATCTGTTTGTGTGAAGGCTCTTATTTCTCTAGGGTATATTCCGAGGAGTGGGATTTCAGGGTTGTATGGTAGTTCTATTTCTAACTGTTTAAGATAATGCCAGATAGATTTCCAAAGTGGTTGTACCATTTTACATTCCCACCAGCAGTGTATAAGAGTTCCAATCTCTCCGCAGCCTCTCCAACATTTACTATTTTGTGTTTTTTGGATTAATGCCAGCTTTGTTGGAGTGAGATGGAATCTCATCGTAGTTTTAATTTGCATTTCTCTAAAGGCTAATGATCAAGAGCATTTTCTCATGTATCTGTTAGCTGCCTGAATATCTTCTTTAGAGAAGTGTGTGTTCATCTCCTTTGCCCACTTCTTGATTGGGTTGTTTGTCTTTTTGTGGTTGAGTTTTGACAGAATCATATAGATTTTAGAGATCAGGCGCTGGTCGGAGATGTCATAGCTGAAAATTCTTTCCCAGTCTGTAGGTGGTCTTTTTACTCTTTTGGTGAAGTCTTTAGATGAGCATAGGTGTTTGATTTTTAGGAGCTCCCAGTTATCTGGTTTCTCTTCGTCATTTTTGGTAACGTTTTGTATTCTGTTTATGCCTTGTATTAGGGCTCCTAACGTTGTCCCTATTTTTTTTTCCATGATCTTTATCGTTTTAGTCTTTATGTTTAGGTCTTTGATCCATTTGGAGTTAGTTTTTGTGCATGGTGTGAGGTATGGGTCCTGTTTCATTTTTTTGCCAATGGATATCCAGTTATGCCAGCACCATTTGTTAAAAAGACTATCTTTTCCCCAGTTAACTGACACTGGGCCTTTGTCAAATATCAGCTGCTCATATGTGGATGGATTTATATCTGGGTTCTCAATTCTGTTCCACTGGTCTATGTGTTTGTTGTTGTACCAGTACCAGGCTGTTTTGACTACTGTGGCTGTATAATAGGTTCTGAAATCAGATAGACTGAGGCCTCCCACTTTCTTCTTCTTTTTCAGTAATGCTTTGCTTATCCGAGGCATCTTTCCCTTCCATATGAAGTTGGTGGTTTGTTTCTCTATCACATTAAAAAATGTCATTGGAATTTGGATGAGAAGTGCATCGTATGTATAGATGGCTTTTGGTAGAATAGACATTTTTACTATGTTAAGTCTTCCTGTCCATGAGCAAGGTATGTTTTTCCGCTTAAGTTGGTCCTTTTTAGTTTCTTGTAGTAGTACTTTGTAGTTTTCTTTGTATAGGTCTTTTACATCTTTGGTAAGATCTATTCCTAAGTATTTTATCTTCTTGGGGGCTACTGTGAATGGTATTGATTTGGTGACTTCCTCTTCAATGTTCGTTTTGTTGATGTAGAGGAATCCAAGTGATTTTTGTATGTTTATCTTATAACCTGAGACTCTGCCAAACTCTTCTACTAATTTCAGTAGTTTTCTGGAGGATTCCTTAGGGTTTTCTGCGTATAAGATCATGTCATCTGCAAATAGAGATAATTTTACTTCCTCCTTGCCAACCCAGATGCCCTTTATTTCTTTGTCTAGCCTAATTGCTCTGGCTAGGACCTCCATCTAGCACAGTGTTGAATTAGAGCGGTGATAAAGGGCATCCTTGTCTGGTTCCCGTTCTCAAGGGAAATGCTTTCAGGCTCTCTCCATTTAAAGTGATGTTGGCTGTTGGCTTTGTATAGATGCCGTTTATTATGTTGAGGAATTTTCCTTCAATTCCTATTTTGGTAAGAGTTTTTATCATAAATGGGTGTTGGACTCTGTCAAATGCCTTTTCTGCATCAATTGATAAGATCATGTGGTTTTTGTCTTTTGTTTTATTTATATGCTGGATTACATTAATGGTTTTTCTAATATTAAACCAGCCTTGCATACCTGGTATAAATCCCACTTGGTCATGGTGGATTATTTTTTTGTTATGTTGTTGAATTCTGTTGGCTAGAATTTTGTTGAGGATTTTTGCATCTGTGTTCATGAGGGATATAGGTCTGTAATTTTCTTTTTTTGTGATGTCTTTACCTGGTTTTGGTATCAGGGAGATGGTGGCTTCATAGAATGATTTAGGTAGTATTCCGTCATTTTCTATGCTTTGAAATACCCTTAGTAGTAGTGGTGTTAACTCTTCTCTGAAGGTTTGGAACTCTGCAGTAAAGCCATCCGGGCCAGGGTTTTTTTTTGCTGGGAGTTTTTTGATTACCATTTCGATCTCTTTTTTTGTTATGGGTCTATTTAGTTGTTCTACTTCTGAATGTGTTAGTTTAGGTAGGTAGTGTTTTTCCAGGAATTCATCCATTTCTTCTAGGTTTACAAGTTTGTTAGAGTACAATTTTTTGTAATAATCTGTTATGATTCTTTTAATTTCAGTTGGGTCTGTTTTGATGTGGCCCTTCTCGTTTCTTATTCGGGTTATTTGTTTCCTTTCCTGTATTTCTTTAGTCAGTCTGGCCAATGGTTTATCAATTTTGTTAATTTTTTCAAAGAACCAGCTTTTGGCTTTGTTAATTCTTTCAATTGTTTTTCTGTTCTCTAATTCATTTAGTTCAGCTCTAATTTTTATTATTTGTTTTCTTCTGGTGCCTGATGGATTCTTTTGTTGCTCGCTTTCTATTTGTTCAAGTTATAGGGACAGTTCTCTGATTTTGGCTCTTTCTTCTTTTTGTATGTGTGCATTTATGGATATAAATTGACCTCTGAGCACTGCTTTTGCTGTGTCCCAGAGGTTTTGATAGGAAGTATTTTCATTCTCGTTGCATTCTGTGAATTTCTTTATTCCCTCCTTAATGTCTTCTATAACCCAGTCTTTTTTCAGGAGGGTATTGTTCAGTTTCCAAGTATTTGATTTCTTTTCCCTATTTTTGTTATTGATTTCCACTTTTATGGCCTTGTGGTCTGAGAAGATGCTTTGTAATATTTCGATGTTTTGGATTCTGCAAAGGTTTGTTTTATGACGTAATATGTGGTCTATTCTAGGCAATGATCCATGAGCACTAGAAAAAAAAGTATACTTTGCAGCAGTTGGGTGGAGTGTTCTGTATAAGTCAATGAGGTCAAGTTGGTTGATTGTTGTAATTAGGTCTTCCGTGTCTCTATTGAGCTTCTTACTGGATGTCCTGTCCTTCTCCGAAAGTGGTGTCTTGAAGTCTCCTACTATAATTGTGGAGGTGTCTATCTCACTTTTCAGTTCTGTTAAAATTTGTTTTATGTATCTTGCAGCCCTATCATTGGGCGCATAAATATTTAATATGGTTCTATCTTCCTGGTCAATTGTCCCTTTTATCATTATGTAGTGTCCTTCTTTATCTTTTGTGGTGGATTTAAGTTTAAAGTCTATTTTATCAGAAATTAATATTGCTACTCCTCTTCTTTTTTGCTTATTGTTTGCTTGATATATTTTTTTCCATCCTTTGAGTTTTAGTTTGTTTGTGTCTCCAAGTCTAAGGTGTGTCTCTTGTAGGCAGCATATAGATGGATTGTGCTTCTTTATCCAGTCTGAGACTCTCTGTCTCTTTATTGGTGCATTTAGTCCATGTTCATTCAGCGTAATTATAGATAAGTAAGTGTTTAGTGTTGTCATTTCGATGCCTTTTTATGTGTGTTGTTGACAATTTCATTTTTCCACTTACTTTTTTGTGCGGAGATGTTTTTCTTCGTAAATTGTGTGTTCCTCATTTTCATAGTATTTGACTTTCTGTTTGCTGAGCCGTTACATTTTTCTTGGATTTTATTTTGAGTTATGGAGTTGTTATACCTCTTTGTGGTTACCTTAATATTTACCCCTATTTTTCTAAGTAAAAACCTAACTTGTATTGTCCTATATCGCCTTGTATCCCTCTCCATATGGCAGTTCTATGCCATCTGTATTTAGTCCCTCTTTTTGATTCTTGTGATCTTTTACATATGGACTTCAATGATTCCCTGTTTTGAGTGTTTTTTTTCCAATTAATCTTAATTTGTTTTTGTGATTTCCCTATTTGAGTTGATATCAGGATGTTCTGTTCTGTGACCTTGTGTTGTGCTGGTATCTGATATTATTGGTTTTCTGACCAAACAATTTCCTTTGGTATTTCTTGTAGCTTTGGTTTGGTTTTTGCAAATTCTCTAAGCTTGTGTTTATCTGTAAATATCTTAATTTCGCCTTCATATTTCAGAGAGAGTTTTGCTGGATATATGATCCTTGGCTGGCAGTTTTTCTCCTTCAGTGCTCTGTATATGTCATCCCATTGCCTTCTTGCCTGCATGGTTTCTGCTGAGTAGTCTGAACTTATTCTTATTGATTCTCCCTTGAAGGAGACCTTTCTTTTCTCCCTGGCTGCTTTTAAAATTTTCTCTTTATCTTTGGTTTTGGCAAGTTGGATGATAATATGTCTTGGTGTTTTTCTTTTTGGATCAATCTTAAATGGGGTTCGATGAGCATCTTGGATAGATATCCTCTTGTCTTCCATGGTGTCAGGGAAGTTTTCTGTCAGCAGATCTTCAACTATTCTCTCTGTGTTTTCTGTCCTCCCTCCCTGTTCTGGGACTCCAATCACACGCAAGTTATCCTTCTTGATAGAGTCCCACATGATTCTTGGGGTTTCTTCATTTTTTTTAATTCTTTTATCTGATTTTTTTTCAGCTATATTGGTGTTAATTCCCTGGTCCTCCAGATTTCCCAGTCTGCATTCTAATTGCTCGAGTCTGCTCCTCTGACTTCCTATTGCGTTGTCTAATTCTGTAATTTTATTGTTAATCTTTTGGATTTCTGCATGCTGTCTCTCTATGGATTCTTGCAACTTATTAATTTTTCTACTATGTTCTTGAATAATCTTTTTGAGTTCTTCAACTGCTTTATCAGTGTGTTCCCTGGCTTTTTCTGCAGTTTGCCTTATTTCATTTCTCAGGTCATCCCTGATGTCTTGAAGCATTCTGTAAATTAGTTTTTTATATTCTGTATCTGGTAATTCCAGGATTGTATCTTCATTTGGGAAGATTTTGATTCTTTAGGTTGGGGGGGGTGTAGAAGCAGTCATGGTCTGCTTCTTTATGTGGTTTGATATCAAGTGCTGTCTCCGAGCCATCACTAAGATATTGTAGTGATTTATTCTGTATTTGCTCACTGAGTCTTATCTTGTTTTGTTTTCTTTCAATATACGCGGATGGGCTACTAGTTTGCGCTGTCTTGATTGTTGTAGCCCTGGACTCACTTATGACCTATTACCAGCTGGTTTGGGCTGTTACCAGATATGTATGCGTGAGTCCATTCACTGTTCTTGAGTAGAATCTGATTTTGAGTCATCAAGTGTGTGATGCACACTGTCACCTATCCACCTTGAGAAGTAGTGGTGATAGTTGTGTGCTCCAGATTATAGTAGCAGCTGGGGTTCACACTCCGGGGGCGGGGGCAGGATGCTGACAGGCTTCCCCCAAGTGTCAGTGAGGTAGGTGTGTCTCTATTCCTAAAGCATCTTGGTGGGAGGGCTCTGCAGCTGTACTTTAGGCCCCCAATGCAAGTACCTCTACATATTGGTAGGTGTCACCCTCCTTAGACCCCTAAGGCAGGAGGCTAGGTGGTCTGGGGGGAGCTTCAGCTCTCAGTTCCCTGTTGTGGGTCAGTGAGGGCTCTGTTGAATAAGCAGAGATATCAGACCTGGGAAACTTGTCTTTCTGGTAAATCTGCTAAAACAAATGCAGTCAGATCCCTATCAGAAATGCCTTTGCATTATAGTAGCCACCTTGTTCCTTGTAGGGATGAAAGCCGGAGACTGTGGATCACATATGCTTGGCTGGAGCTGGTTCTGTGTTTTTAGTCCAATTACGGAAGGATTTTTGGTCCCTGGGTTTTTTGTGGTTGCTTCTCTGAGGCCATAACAATGGGTTAGGAAAAGACCAAAAAAAAAAAAAAAAGGAAAAGAAAAACTGCAGAACAGTTCTCCCTCTGGCTCAGGAAATTCCAATGTTAATGAAGCCGCCTGGGAAGGGGAGGGGAGGGTTCAGAAAAACAGGAGAGAGTAAAAAAAGTAGCACCCCGGAATATAGACAAAGTTACTTATCTTGCTTGGGATGACTGTTTTATCTGAGACTCCCGAGGGGCGCGTCGCCTGTGTGCGCTGGCTGGGTAGAGATTGCCCCCGAGGGTCAGGCCCGCGTCTCGTGCTTGTGCTGTCTCAGAAGCCGAGGTCAGTTCCTCCGCTGCCAGTCGAAAGCCCAGCGTCAAGGTTCCCCGGCTGGGACACTGCACTCCCGGCTCCAAAAACAGTCGCTGCCTCCCGGTGAGTTTTCCTCCCGTCAGCCACGTCGCCGCGCCACCCGCGTGGAGCAGCTGGGGCCCCTCCTGAGGTCAGTTCAGGGGGGTAGGGCTGCGCCCCGTGTTTGCGCCGTCACAGAATGCCGTGCTCAGCTCCCCTGCGCCCATTCCAAAGCCCCGCGCCAAGGTTCCCCGGCTGGGACGCTGCACTCCGGGCTCCAAAATCAGTCGCTGCCTCCTGGTGACTTTTCCTCCTATTAGCAGCGTCGCTGCGCTGCCTGCGTGCACTGGCTGGGCTTTTCCCAGGGTCACTTCAGGGGGATAGGGCTGCGCCCCATATTTGCACCCTCTCAGGTTGCCCTGCTCAGCAACCCTGAACCCAGTCGAAAGCCCGGCGTCAAGGTTTCCTGACTGGGACTCTGGCTCCAGGCTCCGAAAAGAGTCGCTGCTTCCCCATAGATGTTCGTTCTCGGTCTCTGTCACTCGGGTCAACTCTTTAAATCTGTGTTTGTTGGTCAGGGTTCATAGATTGTCATGTATGTGATTGATTCACTTGTTTTTCCGAGTCTTTGTTGCAAGAGGGATCCGAGGTAGCGTCTACCTAGTCAGCCATCTTGGCCCCTCCTGTTTCTTTTTGTATATAAACCTTTTCATGAATATTTACGGTAGTGGTCTCATACAATATTTGTCCTTTTGTGATTGACTGATTTCACTCAGCATAATGTCCTCCAGATTCCTACATGTTGTGAGATGCTTCACAGAATCATGGTTGTTCGTTATCATTGCGTAACACTCCATTGTGTGTGTGTACTGCAGTTGGTTTATCCGTTCGTCCATTGATGGGCATCTAGGCTGTTTCTGTCTTTTTGCTATTGTGAATAATGCTGCAGTGAACATGGATGTGCATGTGTCTGTCCGTGTGACGGCTCATGTATATATGTATGTATGTATATATGTGTGTATGTATACACACACACACACACACACACACACACACACACCCCTAGGAGCGGGATTACTGGATCATATGGTATTTCTATTTGTAGCTTTTTAAGGAAGCACCATATCGTTTTCCATAGTGACTGTACCATTTTGCATTCCCACCAGCAGTGTACGAGAGTTCCAGTCTCCCCACAACCTTGCCACCTTTTATGGTTTTTTGTTTTTTTGATCAGTGACATTCTTGCAGGGGTGAGCTGGTATCTCATCATAGTTTTGATTTGCATCTCTCTAATGGCTAATGATTGCAAGCATGTTTTCATGTATTTGTTAGCCACCTGAATGTGCTCTTTGGTGAAGTGTCTGTTTATGTCCTTTGCCCATTTTATGTTTAAATTATTGATCTTTTTGTTGTTGAATTGTTGAAGTTTATATTTTAGAGATTAAGCCTTTATCAGATGTGTCGTTGCCAAAGATTTTTTTCCCAGTCTGTAGGTTCTCTTTTTACTCTCTTGGTAAAATCTTTTGATGAGCATCAGTGTTTAATTTTTAGGAGGTCCCAGTTATCTAGTTTATCTTCTGGAGTTTGTGCGTTTTTAGTTATGCTTGATATCTAGTTATGCCATGGATTAGGTGCCCTAGCATTGTCCCTACATTTTTTTTTCATGATCTTTATAGTTTTAGGTTTTACATCTAGGTCTTTGATCCATTTTTAGTTGGTTTTTGTGTATGGTGTAAGGTATGGATCCTGTTTTCATTTTTCTGCAAATGGATATCCAGTTTTGCCAGCACCAATTGTTGGAGAGACTATCTCTTCCCCATTTAATGGACTTTGACCCTTTGTAGAAGATCAGGTGTCCATAGGTAGATGGATTTACTTCTGGGTTCTCAGTTCTGTTCCATTGGTCTATGTGTCTGTCATTGTCCCAGTACCAAGCTGTTTTGACTACCGTGGCTGTATAGTAGTTTCTGAGATCAGGGAGTGTGAGGCCTCCCACTTTGTTCTTCTTTTTTCAATAATACTTTACTTATCTGGGGGTTCTTTCCTTTCCATTTAAAGTCGGTGATTAGTTTTTCCATCTCATTAAAGAATGTTATTGGAATTTGGATCAGGGTTGCATTGTATCTATAGACTGCTTTGGGTAGTGTCTTAGGCTGCGTTCTCTAGAGAAGAAAACTAGTGACGTGTATTTATATATATATATAGAAAGGGAGAGAGATTTATCTCAAGGATAAATTGAGGAAATTGATTGAGGGGCCGTGACTCTCTGTTTTGGTGATTTGAGTAAGACTACTGTGGGTACTGTTCGCTTGACCTAAAATTCTTCTACTTGTATAGATCAAGTAAATATTTAGTAGGTTTCCTCTCTGTTTCACTTCTAGTGACACCACGACAGAGAAGCCTATGCCATAAGTCCATACAAGTCAGACCATTCTGATGACTGCTTTGACTCTGCTGTCCATTACAGTAACCATGCCCACTTTGTCTTTGTTGATGGAGTGCCACCACTTGGCCCCTACCACCATGGGGTCCAATCAGTACCATTGTAGTTAGGTGTCTTAATTCAGTTAGAGCAGCTCTCATTGTCAAATCTGACTGACATAAAATAGCAATCACAGCAGTTTTCAAGGATGCTGGGGCTCCCTTCACAAATTTGTTCCTCACCGTTGTGGTAAAAGGTGTGTCCTCTGAGCACTCCATGTGTGGGTCTGTGTGTCTAACCTGATAAATCCACTCTAGCATGCCAGTTTCCCTAAGCCTTTGGATACTTTCTTCTACAGTACACCAAGGCTGGGCTGGTACTTCAAATTGATTTCGTGTGTGCCACTGCATAATCCATGATTCAGTGAACCAACCAAATAACCTATGAGATCCTTTCTTAATCTCTCAAGCTGAAACACTGAAGAATCTGTGCTTAGTGGGACCATGTCAGTAAACTCAGACTGATCCAAATTTATGTTTCTCGGACCATTATCCACACCTTTAATAGTTAATTCCCACACATATCCCCTAGGTTTCTGTTTGTACATAATAGGAAAGTCAAGCAGTTCTTTTGGAGTGTAGCATACCTCCTCCTGGGTCACACTTTGTACTTCACCTTTTAGGGCTCGCTGGGACTTAAGTCCAGTTATAGGTCTAGAAGCAAAAGTGGGTAGTGATGGTATGTCCTGGGAACATTTGGTAATGTCTCCTAAGGCATCTGCTCCAGGTGACGCCCTCAGCAATGTCTCAGATGTCACCCCAGACGGTATCTCAGATGAAGGCTTTTCAGACACATCTGGATTAATCTCATCAGATGAGGTGGGGGGGTGGTAATGGTTTTACTGGGGAGGGTGGCTTAGCAGACGAAGATGGACTAGTGTCTTCAGATGGGAGTAAGAGGGCTGGTTCTTTTGGCAGGAGTGATTAAACGGCATTCATGGGCTCAGTGTCCCCTGCTTCCTGATTATCAACCCACATGTCCCCATCCCAGGTTTCAGGATCCCGTTTCTTCCCAGCCAATGCCCTCACTTAAACTTTACACACCACTGGAGGTCAGGATAATAATTCAGCCACTCTTATGATAAGACTCTGGGTTTGGTTTTCGGTGGTTTCAGCTCTGTTACCACGAGAAATAAGGCTTTCTTTCAGGGTACAAGTGGCTACTTTGAGGTCTTTTATGTGGCACTTGAGCTGTGACTCTGAAGCCTTGAGCTCATCTCTTTCTTTCACCACTTTGTCTAGTAAGAGTAGGACCAACCAGCCAGCTTCCCTATACTTCTCATTCTGACAACATTGTAGAAAAGTATCAAACATGTGATCACCTAGAGCCTCGCTTCTCACCAATACTTGATCTATTAGTGGTGATGTTTTATGTATTAATATTGCTACCTCACACCATGGATTAGCAGCACCCTCTTTACTTCTGGAGGCAGAGTCATCAGTACCTTTAAGGCTAGTCAGATCTGAGAACCAATTTAGAAAATCATCCTTGTGGTTTTGTTTCTCTAGAACCACTCTCAGAACCAAATGTCTTAGGCTGGGTTCTCTAGAGATTTTATCTCAAGGAAATGGCTCACGCAGCTGTAGAGGCTGCCAAGTCCCAAGTCTGTGTGTCAAGCGTCAGACTGGAGGTAGAGGATGACAAATCCAAGATTGGCAGCTAGGACGGCAGGCTGCTGGCTCACAGGCTATGGAGGCTGATGAACGCCAAGATCAGCAGACAGCTGGCTCCAGTCCCAAGAACCAGAGGTCAGATGATGGCAAGCCAGATGCAGGATCCAGAGCAAGTGGTGAGCTTTGCCTGAAAGTCCATATATATTTTGGATACAGGTCACACCCCTGAGGAAACTCCCTTTACAGCACATCAGATCACATCATGGAGGATAACTACATGATGACATAACTGCCAAACCACTGAGAATCATGGCCCAGCCAAGTTGACACAGAACCTTAACCATCACAGGTAGTACTGACATTTTCACACTGTTAGGTCTTCCTATCCACAAGTGTGGTATGTTTTACCATTTATGAAGGTCTCTTTGGTTTCTTGTATTAGTGTTTTGTAGTTTTCTTTGTATAAGCCTTTTACATATCTAGTTAGATTTATTCCTAAGTATTTTATATTTTGGGGGGCTATTGTAAATGATATTGTTTTCCTGATTTCCTTTTTGGAGTTCTCTTTGTTAGTCTAGAGGAATCTGACTGATTCTTGTATATTGATCTTATACCCTGCCACTTTGCTGAATCCCTCTATTAGTTCCAGTAGCTTTCTTGTGGAATCTGTGATTGCCTATGTATAGGATTGTATCATCTTGCGAATAGGGATAGTTTTACTTATTCCTTACCAATTTGGATGCCCCTTATTTCCTTTTCTTGTCTTACTGCTCTACCTAGGGCTTCCAGTACGATATTGAGTAGGAGTGGTGATAAAACACATCCTTGTCTGGTTCCTGTTCTCAAGGAGAATGCTTTCAGTCTCCGTTGAGAATAATGTTGGCTGTTGGTTTTGTATCTATGCCCTTAACTATGTTGAGAAATTTCCCTTCTATTTCTATTTTGGTGAGAGTTTTTATCGGGAATGGGTATTGGACTTTACCAAATGCTTTTTCTGCATCGTCTGAGATGATCATGTGATTCTTTTCCTTTTTTTATGTTGTAGATTTTCCTAATGTTGAGCCATCCTTGCATAACTTGGGATAAATTCCATTTAGTCATGATGTGTTATTATTATTCTTTGAAACGTTGCTGACTTATACTGGTTAGAATTTTGTTCAGAATTTTTGTGTCTGTGTTTATGAAGGATATTAGCCTGTAGTTTTTGTTTTTGTTTTAGTAGTATCTTTGCCTGGCTTTGGTATCAGGGTTGTGATGACATCATAGAATGGATTTGAGAGTGTTCATTCCTTTTCTGTTCTGGAATAGTTTGAATAGTATCTGTGTCAGCTCTTTTCTGAATGTTTGGTAGAATTCTCCAGTGAAGCCATCCAGGCCAGGGCTTTTTTTTTTTTTTTTTGCTAGGAGTTTTTTTAATGACCTCTTCAATCTCTTCTTTTGTTGTGGGTCTATTCAGATTTTGTACTTCCGTTTGCGTTAGTTTAGGTAGGTAGCGTGTTTCTAGAAATTTGTCCATTTCCTCTAGGTTTTCAAATTTGTTGGAGTATAGTTTTTCACACTGTTCTGTTATCCTTTTTATTTCAGTTGGTTCTGTTGTAATGTCACCCATCTCATTTCTTATTTGAGTTATTTGCATCTTCTCCTTGTTTTCTTTTGTCAGTTTGGGTAGTGGTTTGTCGATTTTATTGATCCTTTCAAGGAACCAACTTCTGTTCTTATTGATCCTGTTGTTTTTCTGTTTATTTCAGTTCTAGTTTTTATTATTTTCTTTCTTTTGGCAGCCATGGGCTTCTTTTGCTGCTCTTTTTCTATTTGTTTGAGTTGTAGGGTTAAGGTATTGATTTTGGCCCTTTCTTCTTTTCCGATTTGCACGTTTATTGCTATAATTGACCTCTGAGCACTGTTTTTGCTGTGTCCCAAAAGTTTTGGTATGTTGCGTTTTCATTCTCATTTGATTCTAGGAATTTTGTTCATTTCATATTTGATTTCTTTTATTACCTGGTGGTTTTTAAGCAGGGTGTTTTTTCAGTTTCCATGTATTTGATTTTTTTTCCTTGTTCTTCCTGTTACTGATTTCTAATTTTATAGCATCGTGATCAGAGAAGATGCTTTGTATTATTTCACTGTTTTTGTATTTATTGAGGCTTGCTTTGTGGCCTAAGATGTTGTCTGTTCTAGAGAATGATCCATGTGCATTGGAAAAGAAAGTGCAGTTTACTGCTGTTGGGTGAAGTGTTCTGTATATCCCTAACAGATCAAGTTGGCTGGTTTTGATATTTCGGTCTTCTGTATCTTTGTTGAGTTTCTTTCATTGTTCTGTCCTTCATTGAAAGTGGTGTGTTAAAGTCCTGCTGTTATCGTGGAGCTGTCTGTTTCTCTTTTCAGTGCTGTTGGAGTTCGTTTTATATATTTTGGAACTCTGCCATTGGACGTGTATGTATTTATTATGGTTAGGTCCTCTTGGTGGATTGACCCTTTAATCATTATGTAATGGCCTTCCTTATCTTTTATTGTAGATTTTGCCTTAAAGTCTGTTTTATCTGAGATTAATATTGCCACTCCTATTCTTTTTTGGTCACTGTTTGCTTGATATATTTTTTTCCATCCTTTGATTTTTAGTTTATTTATATCTTTGTTCCTAAGGTGTGTCTCTTGTAGACAGCATATTGATGGGTCATGTTTTTTAAATCCATCCTGCCATTCTCTGTGTCTTTACTGGTGCATTTAAACCATTTACATTCAGTGTGATTATCAATAGGTAGGAATTTACCATTGTTTGTTTTGCTTTTGTGTGTGTGTGTGATGTTGACGGTTTCGTTATTCCACATAATTTTCTGTGCTGAGTTATTTTTGTTTGCGGAATTTTTTTTCATTTCCTTCATTGTCGTTGGTTTTGTGTTTACTGCATCTTTATAAATTTTTTTTTATTTTGATGAGTAGGTTTGTTAATTTACTTTGTGGTTACCCTGAGGCTTATGTTTCTCTTCCTAAGTTTACAAGTCTTTTATTTCCTGATAATGCCTTGATTTCCTCTCCATATGGAAGTTCTATAATTACACCATGTGTTCCTCCTTTTTGTTTTGAAGTTGTCCTCAGTTACAGACTGCTGTTTCTGGTTCCTTGTAGCTGTATTTTTGCGTATTCTTCATCTGGATTGGTATCTGGTTGATGCTGCCATGCGTCTTAGTCTCAGGTTGTTGTCTTACGTTGTTCTGAACAACAAAAAAATACTAAACCTGTTGCCATCTAGTCGATTCTGACTTATAGTGAAGGACGCTGTTTATTATGTCCTGTAGGGTCGGTCTGGTTTTTACAAATTTCCTTAATTTCTATTTATTTGGAAATGTCTTTATTTCGCTATTGTATTTGAGAGATAATTTTCCTGGATGTATAATTCTTGGTTTTCTTTCAGGGTTTTATATATTTCATTCCATTGCCTTCTTTCCTGTATGATTTCTGCCAAGAAATCAGAGCTTAGTCTTATTGATTCCCTTTGTAGATGATCTTTAGTTTTTCCCAAGCTGCTCTCAGGATTCTTTCTTCGTTTTCGGTTTTGGAAAGTTTGATTATGATATGTCTTGGCTAATTTCTTTTGGGATCTATCCTGTATGAGGTTCATTGTGCTTTTTGGGTGAATATCTTCTCGTCTTTCATGATATTAGTGAAGTTTTCTGCCAGCAAATCTTCAAAAATTCTGTGTGCTTTTTATTGTCTCCTGTTCTTGAATTCCGATCACAGATTATTACTCTTGATAATGCCCCACATAACTCTTAAGGTTTCTTCATTCTTTTTTCTGATTATTTCTCAAACAAATTGGTGTTAAAGAATTTGTCCTCTATTTTGCTGATTCTGTCTTCCATTGATTTGGTTGTTCTCCTGTGTCCTTCCATTAAGTTGTTTATTTCTGAAATTTTATTGTCGATCTTCTGGATTTCTAGTTGCTCTTTTTTTTTTTTTAATTATTTATTTGGTCGTTTTGTTCTTGCATTGCTTTCCTGAATTCTTCTGGTGTTTTGTCTGTGTTTTCCTTGGTTTTGTGTGTGTTTTCCTTGATCTCTTAGAGGACCCTATATATAAGTCTTTTGAATTCCTTATCAGGTAGTTCCATTACTCATTTCTTCCTCAGGGAGGCTTTCTGGTTCTTTATTTTGGTCACTTGCTGGAGCCATCTTCTGCTTCTTTAGGTGAATTGGTATCATCTGTTGTCTCCAACGCATTAAGGCATTATTATACTTATTTATTGTATGTTTATTTGCTGCACCCTTTTTTTTTTTTTTTGTTTTGTTCCGGGCAGGTGGGACAGGCTATTCTTGTTGGTAGTCTGGCTGCACTAGAGCGCTTACCATCTATCTCCGGGTGGGTAGGGTAGTGGCTGGGTGTGTGAGCTCAGGTCTCTCTTCACTGGTCTGGCGGGGTGGCTGAGAGAAGGCTGGACAGGTGTTGGTCACCATCTGTCAGTCCAGTGGCACAGGAGTGGGCAGCAGCACTTGACAAGTGGGTGGGGTGGCCGTTGTGGCAGATGTAGCTGGCTAGTGGCAGCGTTGTCACCACCTCCTGCCGGATGGGGGGGCGAGTCGTGGGCGGGTGTGTGCACAGTCGCACTGCCACCATCTCTCACCAGGTAGGGGTGGGAATGAGTGGCGGGTCAGTGTGTGCAGTCATGCACTTGGTGCCCTTCACAGGGTGGGGGGAAGGGTGAGAGACACGTGGGTGTGTGTGCGGCTGCACTGTCGCAGCCTCTTACTGGGCTGGGCAGGGTGCTGGCAACAGATGGGCACGGGTGCGTGCAGTTCCTGCCCCTCGCCAGGTAGGGGGGTATGTGGCAGGCAGATGCAAACGTGGCCGTACCACTTCTGCTTCTCACTGGGTGGGAGGAGGGAGGAGGGAGCGGTGGGCAGGTGCATGCATGATTGTGCTACTGCCACCTCTTGCTGGGTGAGGGGAGGGGGAGAGAGCGGTGAGTTGCCATGCACTTGGTTCTGTCGTTGCCACCTCTTGCCGGGCCGGGCAGGGTGCAGGCAGTGGGTGGCAGGTAGGTGTGCACACATGTGCACACAGTTGCCACTGCTTACTAGGCCTGGGGGGGCTGTTGGTCGTGGGCAGGCGTGTGTGCCAGCACACACCTACTACCACTTGTCAGGTGGGCAGGAGTGGGTGGTGAACGGGGCTGGGAGGGGGGGGATGGACTCGTGATATGGTTTCCGGTCAGGCGGGATGGCTGGGGTACGAGACCGTCTGCCAGTTCCGATCAGGAGGGTGGGGAGAGGCGGAGTGCGCCCCTCTGGCTAGCTGATGTAGGTGCCAGGGCACTTCTTATCCACTGAAGCCAGTAGCTGGGACCTGCCCCCGACCTAATAGAGGCGGGTAGGCACCCAGGGTCCAGCTGGGTGGGAGACCTCCTGCCGATACTCCGTGGATCCACCCTCTCATGCACACCACTCACCCCAGAGGTCAGGGACTGCTAATCGTGAGAATATCTGGCCCTGGATCCTGGCTCCTTCCCTCCTGTATGTGGACAGCAGAATCCCTGTAATTTTCGCTTTCCTTTCTGTGTTTTCCTCCCTTAGATCTGGATCATGAGCTGATCACCTTGCTTCTCTCCGGGTGTATCTGTACAGTTTCCTTGTCTCTTATGGGAATGCGTGAAGTTGCCTTCCTGTGTACCTCACCCGGGGTTGCTGTTGGCTTTCTCTTGGGATGGCCGCATTGTGCCAGGACAGCTGGTAGAGCCTCTCTGTTCTGCGTTACTCCTTGTTCACTGTGTTCATTCAATTTTTTCCTTCGAGTCAGTGTTTGATTCTTTATCCGTCTTTTTTGTTTTCAGGATTCCAAGATTGTTATTTATATCTGTTTTCACTTGGTTTTTCGGGTCTTTGCTGTAGGGGGACAGTATGGTGCAGCTGAACAAGCTGCCATCTTGGCTTCTCCCCCTCGTTGATTGTTTTAAAGCACTGGGAATGCAAGAGAAAGAGTAAAGTGGCCTTTGCCCCCACTCTATATGGTAGAATTTGAAAAGATAGGTTGATTTTATTTTCCGCTGTGGCTAGGAGTCTAAGCTGTGAGTAAATGTAGTAGTCACAAATAGTATCCTCTCTTAAAGGTCTTGCGTGGCCCCTCTCAGGAAGCCCTGTGGGGACGCTGTTGAGAGTGAGCAGGAGGACCAGAATTTGTGGGTTTCATAAGCACAGCTGGTGATGTGTTGTGTTTGCTGAGTGGAGTGTCTCAAATTCAAGGCTGGTATTTTTCTGGTTTGAATAACAGAATCTGGCTCAGCTGGAGGGCTCCCCCTGCCTCTCCCTCCTTAGCTCCTGGGAAGTGGTGGAAGGCTTAGCATCCTGTGAGGCCTCCCTTCCCCTGGCTCTGGGCCTATGGCCAAGGACTGTCGGTGGAACCTTTTTGAGGCTGCCATCTCTCCATGCTCCTCCCCTCCCTATTGGAAGGAAAGGAGCCATGGCCTGGCCAAGGGAACTTTGGGAGAATAACTCAGAGCTGCCTATGGGCCCAAAGTCCCTCAAGGAGCTGAGGGCCCAGAGACTGGGGTTAGGGGTGAAGGTGAGGATGGTGGCAGATAGACGTGGAAGCCGGCTCTCTGCCAGGGCAGTAGGGTTGTGCCAGCCAGGTACAGGGGGGAGTTCACAGGCCGGGGGGGCGGTTCCTGGGGAGCTGCCCTGCAGCTGTGGGCAAATGGGGTCTGGAGCGAGCAGAGAGATGCGGCAGGATCGGCCGGAGATGAGGACAAAAGCCCAGAGAGCATGGGTTCCAGGGACCAAGGCAACCCGGGGCACCTCTATGGGGAACCACCCTTTCCAGCTTGTGGATGGTAGTCTTCCCCGTCCTGCCCCTTCACCCTTCCTTCTCCCACGTTCCCTTCCTGGCCTGGCCTGGATCCTCCCTGTCCCCCACCTCCACGGTTCCCGGTCCTGAGGCTGGTACTGCTGTGCCACTCTTTTCTTGGCCCCGCCCCCCATCACCATCGCCGTGGCCCCTGCCCATCCTGGGCTAGCATCTCCTTGTCCCCCATCTGGATGGTTCCATCAGCCTCCTGTCTGTCCCACTTTCCTGCACACTCCACCCTGCTCCCAGAAGCCAGAGGGACCTGTTTAAAGTGGTCTGCCTGCACCACCCCCTGCTCCCCACTGCCCTCAAGGCCATGGTCCAACTCCTGAGCTTGGCCTTCAAAGCCCTTCATGATTTGGTTCCAGCACATCCCTCCCTGCCCCACCTGCAGGCCCACTTTCCCAAGGGCACCTGCCCTTCCCAGCTTCCTGCCTCGGCTGTGCTGTCCCTCACCTTCAGGCCCCCAGGCAGCCCCTCCCCAAGCCTGCTGGCTTCCTTCTTGCGGCCACAGTGTCCCCACTGACCCACAGAGAAGCTTCCTTGTCTGTGTCTGCCACCCCCATCACTCTCTGAACCTTCAGCTCCATGAGGGTCTGTGTGTGCTTTGTCTGCTGAGGTGTCCCAGGCACTGAGTACCAGCTGCCCTCGGGAGGAGCCAATGGATATTTGCAGGTGTGGCCTCTCGTCCCTGCCCTTCTGGCTGAGCCTCCCCTCGGCCACCACCAGGCAGAGATTAGTTGGAAGGCCAGGTCTGCACCCAGGCAGAGTAGACACTGGAAGCAGGCTGGGAAGCACCAGGGAGTTGGGGTGTGGGGGGTGTGGGTGCTGTGGCCCTCAGGAACTCCCAGCCTCTGCTGCCCTTTTCTTGGTGGCTCCAAGGCTCCGCGTGTCTGGTGACTGCCGTGGGTTCGTGTTGGGGGGCTGAACGTGTGTTCGAGTTCTCAGCTTTGTGTCTTGCCTTCAGGTGCAGCAGACGGTCAAGGTAAAGACACGCTCACTTTTTCTCTCCTGCTTTGGCCTTGATTATTCACCTCACCACCTCCCACTGCCCTTGCCCTTTGCCCTTTATCACCTCTTCCCTGGCACTTACCCACCTGGCTGTCACCACAACCAGCTTCCAGCATTCACTGATAGGTGGGTTAAGATGCCACCTGTCAGACCCTCCATGCCCACGCTGGGGCGGGGCTGGGTTTAGAGATGCATAGGGGTAGGGGGTGGGCCTGTCTGGGACTCAGATACCCACTGATGCTTGTCCCCAAGGAGCAGACAGCCAAGTGCCTCTGGCCATCAGCTGGGAAACTTCATTCCAGGGCAGCCGCCACCCGGCCCAGCCACTGCTCTGCCCGGTGTAGGGGCTGGCCTGGCCATCCAGAGAGCAGCCCTGCATCTGGTGGCCAGCTAAAGCCCAGCACCCGCAGGGAAAGCCAGCATATTTGAGGCTGGGTCACAGCCGCCTTTTCACTAGAAGGCACCTGCAGCCCCGGCTGGTGAAGGCCTTGCAGCGGCACCTGTGGCGGGTGGTGGCACAGGGAGAAGGGTCTGATCTGAATTTTCCCCCGGCCCGGGGCCTGTAGGGCCGTGCTCAGCCACAAGGCTCTGATAAGGCTTCCCATCCTCAGACAGCCTGGCTTTACTCAAGCAGAAGCAGGGATGGGGCCCATTCCAGGTCCTGAGAGGTGGCCCTGTGTCCACCCCGGGGTCACTCAGTGGCCTGTGTGCCAGTGTGAAGATGCTTTTGTAGAGTCCTTCAGGCCCTCCAGGAAGAAGGTTGGGGAATGGCTGCAGAGGCCCTGGGTCCACTAGGCGTGAGGAGGGAGAGGGGACCGCAGCTGTTCCTCCTCCACGGGGAAGCTGACCGTCTTCCCTGTGGGCATGTTGCTGGGAAAGCCATAGGTTGGCAGGTGACTTTGCTGGCATCTCCACAGCCCCCATCCCCGCATCCATCAGTCACTTGTGTTGTGCTTGGTTCCCTTTCTGTCCCTGGGCTCCTGGGTCAGTTCTGAGCCCCACCATTGACCCACCCCTGCAGAGCGGAGCCACCGTGTTGCCTGAGGTGGCAGGTGCCCTCGGGGAATGGGGTGGCAAGGACTTTGGTGTGCATTGTTGTGCTTCTGAGAATGATGGAAGAATTCCCAGACAGCACAGTCTCCTACCAGATGAGGGTGTTCAGAGGCCCCAGGTGCCGGGCTTTTCTCGGTCAGGACTGGGACCCCATGTCTGTCTCCTCTGTCTGTCACTCACGCTGCCCTTTGCCTTTGCAGAGGGCCTCAATGCAGACTACGTGAAGGGGGAGAACCTGGAAGCCGTGGTGTGCGAGGAGCCCCAAGGTGAGGACTTCTTGGTCACTGTCCATTGCTGAAGTCTCCGAGCTGGGCTGGGGAGCACAGAGGTATCTGTTTCCAGAATTCCCAGCTGATGTGGGCCTGGCGGGGCCTGGTGCCTTGATGGCATCAGGAACACTGCCTCACAGCCAGAGGCTATCCAGCACCATGTCGATGACTTCTGTGCACTGTTGGGGCACAGCCTCTGCTCCTGGTTCATGTGAGCCGGGCGCTAGGACCCTCTGCTCCCTGTCCGCCCCAACGGACACCTACTGGCGAATCCTGACAGAGCCCTGGGGGGTCTTCTGACACAGACCCCCAACTCTGACAGGAAAATTGCCACAGACAAGACGGAACACAGGCCTTCCTGTAACTGCCCATGACCCTCTCTCCCTCCCTTCTCCTTGCCTCCCTCTTTGTCCTTGTGCCCCCATTTCCTCCCTCTCTTTCTCCTTTTCTCTCCTTGCCTCTTCTCTCTCCTTGCCTCCTCTCTGTCTTTGCCTCCTCCCTCTCTCTTTGCCTCCTCTCTCCTCACCTCCTATCCCTCTCCTTACCTCCCGCACTCTCCTTTCCTCTCTCTCTCCATGCTCCCTCTCTCCTCCTTGTCTCCTCTCTCCTTACCTCCTCTCTCTTTCCTTTCCTTTCCTCCCTCCCTCTCTCCTTTTCTCTCTCTCTCTCTGCTTTCCTCCTTCTCCCTCTCCTTGCCTCCTCTCTCTGCTTGCCTGGCTTTCTCTCTCCTTGCCTCCGCTCTGTCTCCTGGCCTCTCTGTCTCTCCTGGCCTCCCTTCCTCTCACCTGTGTGGTTATCAGAACTTTCTGGGTTCATGAGCCGGCCGTCATTTGATGCCATCTAAGGTGGCCCAAAAAAAAAAAAATTTTTTTTTTTTTTTTGGGTTAAGGTGGCCTGTGCTGCTAAGGAGACTGTGTTGCTGACAAGTGCCCATGGTGCTATAGCAGTGGGTGGTCTGCCCGGGCCAAGGAGGCAGTGCAGACAAGTGTGCATCAGCCAAGGCGGGCGGGCAGTACAGGCCATGGCCGGGCCCAGACAGGCAGTGCGAGCACTTTGCTGGAGCCGAGGGCGTGGGAAGGGTATCCGGGACCTGAGAGGCCAGAAGTCCGTGGGCTCCATGTGGTGCATCGTGGGGTGAGTGATCTGGCCGTGGGGCAGCATGTGGATTAAAATGGGCTGTTTTCCTCCACGCCAGGATTCCTGAGAGTAATACACTTTGAAACCTGCTAGCCAGCATCGAGCGAGCACCGTCTATGGGCTGTGCTGAGTGCCTGAGGAATTGTCTTTATTTACAGCCCCTCTCCGCAGCCTTGTAAGGAGCACCCCCATTTACAGAGGAGCAGACTGAGGCGAGCTGTTTACAGGGCCTGTCCAGCTCCCCTCCTTCTCTCCCAAGAACTCTCTTCTTGAGCCACCCAGAGCTCTGCTCCCAGGGCCAGGGTCATCCTTCCTGGGGCTGGGGGCAGCGGGGAAGGGCAGAACTGGGGGTAGGGGGGAGACCAAGCTTCTATCCCCAGCAGCGGCTCGTTTCCGGCCTTCCCCTCCTGTGCTAGAAAGGAACGAATCCCTCCTAATGGGCATTTGGTTTTTCCTAGTGAGATACTCATCACTGCAAACCCAGTAGGCAGAGCCGCCGCCGCCTGAGCAGCCCCGGATCTGAGGCACCCGCTTGAGCCCCAGCCCCTCTCTCATTTGGATCCACAGCTGCTGTGCTGCTTTGTTGACGTCATTGCTGCTCGTTGCTCTCAGTTCTCTGGATAAGCTCTTGGTATTTGCCAGTTTGGTTTCAGGCCCTCAGTGCAGGGTGGGCCACGCACCTGCCAGGCACTCTGCAGAGGTGTGGTACTGCAAGCCAAGCCCTGCTCGGGCAGAGCCAGCACCAGCCTGCCCGCCAAGGACGAGGATGAAGAAAGCTACTTATGCTTAGGGGACAAGACCTGAACCCAGGGTAGTGTGATCCATGGACGTGCTGGCTTGGCTCTTCGTGGTGGGCCTGCCTGGGGCAGCAACTTCAAAAGCTGTAAATGGGGTAAGCCCCTAGCTAATACCTGGTATGTGCAGTGTTTAGGGGTATCCTTGGAGCTCCTGCAGGGAGCAACCCAGTCAGCACCAAGTAGCACCACACACACACGTACACGCACATACATACATGCATACCCATGCACACAGGCACACACATGCACACACACACCAGCCAGAGGGGCGCTTTTATTTTGGCCCTCTTTTTTGGATGACAGGTTTGAAGGGCTGGGCTTGCAGAGAGCTGGCGCGAGTGGAGACTTCCAGTTATTTAAGTGCAGACGTGCATCTCATCACAGTCCTACCATCAGCGTTTAGGGCTTTCAGGCCTCATTCCATCTGATTCCACAGGGAATGGGTGTGGGGCTGAAGGCTGCCATGATTCAAGTTTCCAGGACTCATTTGTGCACTGGATATGAGTGTTATGCTGAGTGGGCGGGGTGGGGGAGACGCTGACCCTCCACTCTATGTATGTTCTTATTTTGGTTCCCAAAGCTACAGATGTCAAGAATGAGCATCAAAGCCAGCAGCATGCTTGGGGTTTGCTTAAAAATTTTTGGGGGGGGTGTGGGGAGGGAAGAGATGTTTGCTCGGTTTCGTGACACACCCATGGCGGGGGAACTCTGTCGTCATCCTGCCTGTCCCGCTCCAACAAAGGGCACCCTGGAACCTAAGGCCTGGCACTTACCCACACCGAAGTGGTCTGGATTGGGCCAGAGCAGAGCTGGCTTCTTGGAATGTTCCGTGTGGATCCAGGGTCAAGGTTGTCCCAGCTCTGCTGAGCTGAGTCTTGAGCCCCCGACTACTGGTGATTAGTCAGTGGGAAGTTAAGAGTCCTATTTCCACAAATCTGCTTGCCTCCTTGGACTGTGGACCGCCTCGAGCATCCCCTCGCCTGCGTGGCTCCTTCACGTCCACGGTCTGGAGAACATACTGGTTGTGGTCAGTAGTAAGATGGAGCACTGCGTCTTCAGGCTGCCTTTAGGATCAACTCCGTACGGATGTGCGGGGCTCCGAAACACCCCTCCCCTTGCTTGCCGTTAATCCCAGACAGACCTGCACTGAGCAAACACCCCAGAACTGTGGCCTCTCGGAGCGCCCCAGTCTCAAGGTTAATTAGCAGGTGAGGGCACTGCTTGCAAGATGTACCTGTTTCCAGGGCCTCCCACCCTCCTTGGCCCGATAGTTGTTAACTTTGTCACGTTTTCACATCTATCCCTTCCCAACACCAAAGACGCCAAGGGCTGATGACCCCACCCCTGGAGGCCCACTTGAGGAGCTGGGCTGGAGGTGGGTCTGGAAGACTTGTCCTGTTGCCACATAGATAGGGTGACATCAGGGTGTGGGGGCTCGTGCCCTGAGGGACAGGAGTGGGGAGGGCCCAGGGCTCAGCATTGTTAGGATGGCCACTCACCGAGGTTCCCAAGAAGTCACAGTCACAGCAGTGACCAGGACGAGGGGTGATGGGACCACGTGTCCCTTGGCCAGGCATGGCGCTACACTAGAGCTTTGGGTTGGCCTCCTACGGGCAGGGCCTTCTCTACTGTCAGCCCTGAGGCTCGGCACCCTTCCAGGGCCAGGCTGCCTGAGCTCGTCCACTTTGGCTTTCCAATGCAAACCCTACAGCTGTGACAGAAAATCAGTGCTCTCACCCCCGCTTGATGTGAACCCTTCCTCAGGAACGACACTGACCTTAGTTAAAAGAGCTCTGGTTTGCTCTTAGCTAACCTCGGTCCTTCTGTGGAAAGCCCGTGGCCTGGCACCTAGACATGCAGACGGTAGCTCCTGGTAACTGGATGCCCTGAAGATCACTTCAGCCTCTTTTCCCAGAGCGCTCATCCTAGAGGGCTTCTCCTTCCAGCAGGAACACCAGCACCAGCGTTTTACGCTCGCGGGGGTGCTGCTGCCTGCAGAGCATAGGGGTTTCTTACGGTTACTGTGTCCATCTGCAAGTAGGATGGGCCAGCTTGGGCCTGCCCTATGGGATAGGGGAGAGAAAATGAGTGAACTTGGAAGGGCCAATTGAACAGGTCCAGTCCACGTCAGCTTAACTTGGTAGGGAAAAGCAAAAAGAAGAAAGGCTCAGTATTTAGGGTAACGAGTCTGAGCCCGAGCTCAATGAGGTGGGGTCCCCTCTTGGCGGGGGAGCCACAGAGGAGGCGCCTGAATGCCTCTGCCGCTCGGGTTGGGGGTTCATACCAATTCTCGGAGGAAGAAAGGGAGACTGATGAATTCCCTGTACATTTTTTCATGTGCTTGTGTTTAAGTGTGAATTGTAAGCTGTCCAGTGTTGTTTGCATTAAACAAAATTGAACCTGACAGGCCACTGTATTCTGACAGTGTTCAGTGATGCTGGCTTTCCCAGAAATAATAGCCTTTGGTTTGGAGCCCACCTGAGTCCCTTCCTCCTCAGCCAAAGCTTGTGTTCTTGCCTTCATCCCCTCGATGAGCAGCTTAGTGTCAGGGCGTCCAGGCTTGGCTTGTGAACTGGGAGGAGAGCCGGACATTGCAGCGGGCCCAGAGTGCAGCGGGCCCTGCGCGGTGACGGGAGGCTTCATGTTGAGGTCAGAGGGCATATCTGGGCCAAACCAGGCTTGCTTGTAGTAAAACATCACCAAGTCTCCGAACCCTGAACCACCCCCCCCCCCCGTCTTGGCCCAGACACTCAAAATTTCTGGTCAATCACATTGAAGACTTAGTAAGAATTAAATGATGATGCAAAGGCACTTTACATATATGAACTGTTCCTGGCACAGGAAATATTCAATCCCTGTATTTTATTATTTTTAATTTTCCTCAAAGGAAAAATCTACCAAAACTCCTAAAAAGGAGAGACAGCAAAAAACAAGACCACGGAGTAAACGTAATTTTAATTATAGATTAAAACAGTGCATCAGACAGGGCAAATACAACACTGTACCAGTTTTTAAAACCCTGAACTGCAAAGGTTTTACGTTCTAGTACACTTAAATAAAACAGAAAAAAAGAGTCGCCTAGGTAACAAAACCGTACTTCAAGTTGTTTTAGAAACTCAGGTCTGTTCTAGGAACATAAAAAGAAAAAGGACCTGTTGTGCTTCTTGGGAATCCATGGGGGTTTCTAGGGCTCCTGCTTGGGGCCGAGTGCATGGGGAGTGGGGCAGGCGCTGCTCAGAAACCTGCCAGGGCCCAGCTGGGACCAAGCCAGCAGGCAGGGACCTGGCCCCAGTGCCGGGTGGCCAGCCCCGCACCCACGGCCGGCTGAACTGTCCGGGTAAGCCCACTCTGCGTTCTCAGGTTCGCTCAACAGTACCTGACAGCCCTGGGGCAGCTGGGGGGTTGAATGTTATTCCCGGAATACCCATTGAAGAAAATCAGTGTATCAACGGATACAATCACTCAGTTTACACTGGGAGCGTGAATCGAAAGCTCATTTCAATTAAACTACAGTTTAGAAACAAATCACCTAGATGATAAAAACTGAGCATTGATTTTAGATGGTCAAATTACCGTGGATAAAGGTAAGGATCATTCGAAGAATTAGAAGGCTCCAAATATTTGACCGTAAAAACAACTTTTTAAGAACGCTCAGAAATAAGGTCAATCGGAAGGACTCTGTGTGGCATCCAGTCATTGGAAACAACCAGGCCCGTGCCAGTGCGCCGGACTGGGGTGTGCCCCTAGGCTGGGGGAGGAGGGCGTGGCCCGCTGGCTGCAGGGTTCTGCAGAGGCCAGAGCTCACCATCACCACACGAAGGTCACCACCCAAAGTTGCAACCCCAGCAGGTGGAGTGAAGCCTTTGGCAACGGAAGCCCCGGCACAGGGGTTGCTTTACGACAGTGGCATGCAGTGGCGCGAATACATGGAGCTAGGGGATCTTGTCACAGGCGAGGGCGGCTGCAGCTTGCTTTGCCCCAGACAACTGGAAAGCTGGGAGGAGGCCAGGGCAGCCCCAGCGCCAGTCCACGGGCATGGCTCCTGGAAGGAATCCATGGGGAGGCCTGCGGCTGCGGGGGACAGGCCGAGTCCTCGGTTTACCCCTCACCAGGGAAGGGCGGAGCATGCCTCATTCCCACCTGGGCTGCCCTAGGGGGCAAGTACCAGAGTGAGGCAAGGGCACACTGGTTCCCTTTAAATGGCCATCTGCAAACCTGGTTTCACACGTACCACGTGAAAGTTAGCATGAGGTTTCTTGGGTGACTATTCTAAACATAAAAAAAGGACATAGGAAAATAAAGGCATGTTTCTCTTGGTTAAAAATACCTTCTATGTACACAACAGTACTGGTACAGGAGGACCCCTCGCGTGAAGGGACTGGAAGAGATCGCAATATCTCCCCCCCACCAAATATTTCAGAACAGTTTTCAAGGTGTAGCAAAGAACAAAGATGCCACATGGCCGGCCAACGTGGAAAGTGATCGGGGTCTGTTTTGAATGAAGTACTGAGCCGTGAAATAATTCATGTACAACTCCCTTAACCCTAAGTATCGCACTAATTCACACTAGTTGCCCCAAAGCTGCCTGAACTGGTAGAACGTGGCTCCTGGGGCCAACCCGACAGCCGGGGCCCCTGTGAAACTGCTGGCGAGAGAGAACAGGCTGTTCAGGAGACAAAACGCGCTGGCAAAAAGGGGGCTCAGCTGGAGCTGTCGCTGAGCCTCACGAATGGCCGGCCGATGGCTGGAAAGGCCATCCAGACACGAGGCCGCTGGGCCTAATCCTAAAAGACAAGATCAGAAGCTGCAGTGGGAACGGCAGCCGCCAAAGGACCGCCAAGCCCTTTCCTTACCCACGGAAGGTCCTGAGACCTGGGGACCTGCAGGAAGCGCCTGCCCCCGGCGCTCGTCCGTCAGACGGAAGTGTGCACCGGGGTGGCCGAGTGGGAAGGTGAGGAGCCGCGCTCAGAAGAGGACGAGATGGAGCGCGTGGCCACCTCCCGCTGCAGCTCCTCCACCTTCTTCTGCAGCTCCGTCCTGATGGCCAGCAGCTCCTTGAGATTCTGGTGAATTGGCATCTGGGGGAAAGCAGAGACACAGCTGGTTTACCAAGCCCCTCCTACTGCACTGCTCTCCTGAGATATTCGCATGAACCATTCTGACGTGTTTGGTTCCGTGGTTTTTAGTATATTCTGAGTTGTGCAACTATCACCGCTAAGTCCACACCATTTTCATCTCCCCCTACCCAAAAAAAAAAAAAAAAAAAACCCTGTACCATTCTGCTCTGCCCCACCCAATGCCGCCCTGGAAACCACTCCTAAACTTTGATCTCCATACACTTGCCTATCCACGTCATTTGTCCTTTTGGGTTTGACCTCTTTCACTCAGCATCTTGCTTTCAAGGTTCCTCCATGTCTTAGCATGTGTCAGGACTTCCTTTCTCTTTATGGCCGAGTAGTGTGCTACTGTATGGGTGGGCCCTGTTGTTTATCCATCATCTGGTGATGGACACGGCTTGTTTCCACCTTTTGGCTATCGTGAATAATGCTGCAGTGAACACGGGTGTACAAGTTTATCGGTTTGCATTCCTGCCTTCAATTCTTTTGGGTAGGTACCTAAGAGTGGAATTGCTGTGTCATATAGTAACTCTCTTTTTAACTTTTTGAGACATTGTTTTTTAAGGAAACACTTCAACATCTGGACCCTGAGAGGATTAACATTATGATTATTCCAAAACCAAGACTCCTTGTAGATCCAAAGTCTCTGCGAGGCTTTCAGACAGGGGTGGGTTATCCAACAGGCATGAGACTGGCCTTTCCTCCTGTTTTAGTTATCTAGTGCTGCTGTAACAGAAATACAAGAGATGCCTTTAACAAAGAGGAATTTATTTTCTCACAGTCCAGTAGGCTACAAGTCCAAATTCAGGTCGCCAGCTCTAGGAGAAGGCTTTCTCTGTCAGCTCTGGGGGAAGGTCCTTGTCATCAATTTTCCCCTGGTCTCGGAGCTTCTCAGCACAGGGACCCCAGGTCCAAAGGACACGCTCCACTCCTGGTTCTTCATTCTTGGTGGTAGGAGGTCCCCCGTCTCTCTGCTTGCTTCTTTTTTATATCTCAAAAGAGATTGACTCACGAAATAACCTAATCCTGTAGATTGAGTCCTCCCTCCTTAACCTAACTGTCTCTAATCCTGCCTCACTAACATCATAGAGGTTAGGATTTACAACAATAGAATCACGTCAGATTCACAAAATGGTGGACGACCACTCAACAGGGGGAATCAGCCTAGCCAAGTTGACGTACAACTTCGGGGGACACATTTCAGTCTATAATGCCTCCCTTCTCATCCTCTCCTTCCCTTCCCTGCCCCACTGGCTCACTGTGCTCTGTCACTGGCCACCCATACCAGCCTTCCTGCTCATCTCCCTGCCACCGTCGTCGCTGCCCACCAGAGCGAGAGTTCTAGAACATACACATGGCCCTGTCATATAGCCTTCCCCTTGCTTCCAAACCCTGTGATGATCCCCACTGCCACCAGGATACAGCCCAAACTCCTGAAGATGCCGCACCAGGCCCTCCATGACCAGCCTGCCCCCAGAATGCCTGTGTGTCTAGCACCTGGACCCACCCATCCAGGCTGCTGGCATTTAGCATAAAAGGCTGTGGCTGAGACTTTTTCTCAGTCCTCCCTCCTGTGCAGGACAGCATAGGGGAGAATACCCACCCACCACCCTCCAAGCATGGTGCCTGGTGCTTTATGTGGACTCATTTTATGGTGGGTCTCTGGAACTCGGCCCCATCAGGCAGCACATCGCTGCCAGGGACACCCTTCCCATGACTGCAAACCAGGTGGCAAGATCATGGGCCAGTTATGGCTTTTCTGGTCCTTTCCTTCCCCCTCGGTATCCTAGGGTCATAGTGGTCGTTGAATAAAGTCACATGTGTAAAGCGCCCAGCCCAGTACCTGGCATACACTAGGTTGTCAAGTTGTAGTAGCTATCATTAGCCTGATCGTAATTATCATCCAAAGCTGATCTGCTCCCGTGTTAAGGATCTGACTGCATTCAACACTACACCTAACTCCTCACTTACTATCTCGGTATCTGACATTTTGCATTTACGACAATAGTAAAAAATCTACTGACTACTTTGCACATTAACGACGTATGTCTGGCAGTAATGAACGCCAAGGCGTGAGGCAAGAGTAACACTGTGACGGTTAAGGCTACGCGTCAACTTGGCCATGACCCTCAGTGGCTTGGCAGTTACGTAATGATGCGATCTTACTGTTGTATAATGTTGTAGTCGTCCTCCATTGTGCAGGCTGATGTGGTTACCCCCCATTTTCACATAATGCCTATTTTCGCATAATGACCTGGTCTTTGGAAACTAACCATACTGATAAGTGAAGAGTGGATGTAGATCTGTCATGTATTTTGCACTATTTAGAAAGAACTGGTCCTTGCCTGCCAGGGTTTTGTGAGGACAAGTGCAGGGCGACATGTGCGCAGGGCCGGCCCACCAACAGAGGGAGCTGTTGCGATGGGAAGGTGCTCTTGGCTCAAGGGGGCGCTCCTCGTCTGGACAATTTTACTTCTCCACTGGTCAGCATTTCTTCAACCCTACAACTTGCTGAGTAGAGGGGGAAAATAGACTCTTGCAGTCACCGAAAAGCCTCGTTTTAACCAAAGGCACTTCAGTTCTAGTAGTGGCTCTGTTGGGCATCCTGCTAATGCTAAAGAATTTCTGTGGACCACCTGGTCCTGCTGAGTCACCAAAGAAACTCATTCTGGAACTCCCTCTACATGATCTAAATAAAGTAGTTGATTTCAGACACTCTCTTTTATAGTCCCTTTTCCCTGTTGCTAAAACAGGTGAAATCGAAGCCACCCAATAAAGAAGAACTCGGCAAAGAGTCGAAATGGGACAGAAATAAACAGCAGTGAGGAGGAAGGTAGTGGCAGGGGAATGCTGGCTTTGGGTAAGCACAGGGGTCTCTGTGCTTAGCATTCTAAATGAAGCCCTGAGAGCCAGAAGGAGAGCAGCTCTGGAATCTGGGCCCCGCTGCAAGGGTACCAGCTTTGTGAGAGAATGCTAATGGCACTGCCACCACTCTGGCTCCCTGCAGGCTTCAGGGCACACCTGCCGTTTCAAAAGAACATTCTCCCTCATACTTATTTTGTGTTTTGGGGAGAATTCAGTCTAGTGACAAGTGGTTGAGCCAGGGGCTTACCACCATGCAGCACAAAGTCTAAAGGGAGAGAGGAATGTAAATAAATTACAAAGAAAGGTAACACAGTGCCATGATCACCTGTTGTCATCAAGGCCTGTTGAATGTCATGTTGGAACATTCAGGACTTGGGTGAGGAGGCATGGGGAAGCCATAGCTGGTCTCTAATTTCTTTCAATCTGAGAAAATGTTACAAGGAAAAAGTATGGTGGCAGGGGCCGGGGCATTTTCCCTTCTTCAAGAGGGCACCCAGTCCTGACTGGGCACACACCCTCGTGTTGTGCTACCAGATCGCCATGCAGCTTCAGGTGTGATACCTGGTATCATGTCTTCTCCCACAACACCACCACGTAAAGTCGTTTGAAGGACAGAATCAAATGCAGTAACCCAGGATACTTTATCTCTGTGCCTTCAGCAGCAGGAGACAGAAGTGGTAAGAGTTTTAACTCTCACCCAGCAAGCAGCATCTGGGCTGATGTGTGGGAGGAACCTTCTAGAACACGAATGTAAAGAGCTGAACCCTCCAAGGTGAGGGCAGAGGGCCTGCAGCAGTATCTGCCGATACCTCCCATACACACACTTTTACAATGCCCTCTTTATTTGGAAAGATAGGCTCTTTAGAAAAGAAGGGGAAAAAAAAAAGATACCTGAGGTCTCATTCGTGGATTCCATCGTACGTAATAGTTTGCCCATAATTCCAAATGACTCAGACTAGCAACAGGATATAATACGTGGTTTTCATAGTTCACAAAGAAGGGATTAGAAAATTCATCTAGCTGGCTATTGATATAAGACCATAAAGATATAGTCTTCGTATATATATCCTGAAAAATAAAAATGGAATACATTCAAAAATTCAATTTTCCTTCATATTGTCAAGAATTAGAATTAAATACAGAAAAGGACCTGAATGATGAAGTGCATTCATACGCTGGAAAATTCCGAAGCATTTACTGAGCACCCTTACCCCATGCCATACATGGCCTTATGCTGGAGACAGCATGAAAACACACCAGCTCCTGTCCTGGAAAAAGGTGACATCAGGCCAGTATGTCAGTGGAAGGCAGAGCCAGAACTTTCCAACAATCACAGGACGATGGGGTAACAGGATCTAGGCCCAATAATAACAAATGAATTTCTGAGCCCTGGTTGGAGATTGCTTTTGTGACCCTTAATATTAGGAGTGTGGGTAGAATTTACAGTTAAGATAAAATTCTTCACTGGAATATCGTGGCCAGCTAGGGAAAAACGTGACAGGGTTGTAGGCTGAGGAAGCTTTATAGAGAGAGGTATATATATCACTAAGTCACATCCCAGCAACACACAATCTTACAACACACTGTTTAGAAACACTATCTGTTTGCATTGCTCATCTGAAAGAAAACACCCAAACCCACAGGTCTGGTGGGACAGATACACATTGAACATGGACCAAGCACAATGGCAAAGTCAAAATGAGAAAATGGTGAGGCCAGGAGATATTTCCTACCAATCTGTTCACAAGTCAGCTTGTGTCCTCACAAGCTATCTAAACACCGGACATTCAATTATGACCTTTTCATTTTATATACGTATATACATATACACATATATTGTATTTATAAGAGCAAAAACCAGTAATAATTCCAAGGACTCGGAATAAATAAAACAATCACGAAAAAGAACAAAGTTGGAGGACTCACACTTCCTGATTTCAGAACTTAACTATAAAGCAAAGCAAAAGTAAAGTAATCCAAACGATGTGGTATTGGCATAAGGATAGACATAGAGATTAATGGAACAGAATTGAGAGTCCAGAAATAAATGCTTACATTTACGGTCTACTGATTTTCAACAGTAGCGCCAAGCCCATTCTTTCCACAAAGAACAGTCTTTTCAACAAACAGGGCTGGGTCCCAGTGGCCACCCCCACTGCCCATAAAGTAAGGGCTTGTTCCAGAGAGCCTCTAAGGTTAGACACACTTGGGGCTGGTAAAACCCCGAGAGAGCACTGAGCCCATCCCTCCATTCAGACAGCACCAAGCCTAGAACCCAGGCCCTCCGAGGTCAGTCTTCTTTCTACAATGGCACTTAGTGGGAAAGGCACCTGAGAAAAAGGGAGAGCAACAGACAGAGATACAATACGCTCACCTCTTTGAATCGCTGTTGTTCACAATTGCACAAAAAAGTCCCAAAGAGACAGCTATAAAGGTGATCCAAGATTGTGATCAAGAATAGTTCATTAAACTCGAACGCTGAAGGAAACTTCAATGGAGAGAAAAAAACGGTTTAGTCATGAAACCGCCAAGGACAGGTTCCCAGGGAATGCTGAGGCTGCTGGCCCAGAGCCACCCTCAGAGAGCCTTGGTCTAGACAGCCGATCCTCAAACTCATCTGCACAGCAGAACACCTGGGAGGCCTGGAATCACTGCATGGCTTCGACACCCTTCTGGCTGGTTCCCTTCCACGGGACTGCGGCAGCACAGCCTGGAGCTGCTGCTGACTAGGAAGGGGTGGGCCCGGACCCTGGCTCTCGCTCCCGACTCACTCTTCTGCAGCTGCCCTCAGCCGGGCAACACCAAATGCTTGGGGAAAACTACTCCTTTTGGCCACTTCTCTCCCTCTGGTTCCAGGTCCGTTCCCCCGGCACTATCTCCTGCAGTGAGGATAAGGCCCAAAAGTCAGGTTTAAATGTACAGGCCTTATGGGCAGCTCTGAACTGCAGCCATCTGCCGACTAGCTCAGGGAAGAGGGGCCCCTGCAGGGCCCCTTGGTTTTTCAGGGCTCTATGATTGGGTTAGGAGTCCTGGTGGCACAGTGGTTAAGCACTTGGCTGCTAACGTTAAGGTTGATGGTTCAAACCCACCAGCCGCTTCATAGGAGAAAGCTGTGGCAGTCTGCTTCTGTAAAGTTTACAGCCTTGGAAACCCTTTGAGGCAATTCTACTCTGTCCTCTAGGGACGCTATGAGTTGGAATCGATTCCATGGCAGTGGGTTTGGTTTGGGAACTGAGCACCAGCTGATGACAAATTTCTATGCAGCCATGAGTCTCGGCCGTCCATCTGCCTCAGCGACCCTGGGCAGGAGCAGCTATGGCCTGCGGCAGGATGCGGATCCTCCCGGACTGGCTGGGTGAATCCCATTTGCTAGCAGTCAGTTGCAGGCCCATGTGTAACACCTGCTGACTCAGCAGGGGACCGCGGTCTGCACAGCTGGAGGGCAAGACGACTGGCAGGACCTTATGCAGAAGAAAGGTAACATCTGGTGTGACATTGGTTGTTTCTAATTTTCTGCTTGTATTTGCAAGTGAAGAGAATTGAACGGAGCTAAATAACGGAGGGGGTCATAGTTTACACACAGACACAGGAATTCATTTTGAATGAAAGTGCAGCAAAAGGTTACCTGGTTTTCAATTTTGAGATAAAATATGTTTGACTCAGGCTACACAAGTCAGAAACCAGTTTAATTATGTCTGAGGCAATGACACTGGAACGGACCCGAATTTTTAAAATTTGGGTGAATCAGAACCATAACTAGAACAGGAAAAATTACAGGTCAAAGCCCTGCTAAAAACTTAATCTCCCTCATAGAAAACAAGGGCAGCATACGTATTGCATAGCAACCAAATCTCTTGCTATGGGATTTTGCAGAGTCAGAAACAGCGGTGACCCACTCAAAATGGAGGCCGACCGTGCCCCTCTGATTGTGTGTCACTCTCCTCAGGCCCGGCAATAATCCAACTGCACGCATCAGGCTCCTGAAAAGGATCACTATGCCTCTTCTGAGTCTCCCTTTCTGGTTATGATTCCAGACCACCCAAATTTTAAAAAATTCAGGTCTGTTCCGGTTTCGCTTCCTTGGCCATGACTGAACTGGTTCGAACTGGTTTGAAGCCCTGGCAGAAACACCCTGGGGATCTCTTACCTGTCTTGTCATTTGCCAAACACAGTCAATAAACTGAAGAAATATAGGGGATCTGTCCGCATCAGCGTGGTTGTCATCGCCGTGGCCCACTCGCTGAAAAGAAACAAAAGGTGACACAGTTGCCCAACACAGCGAATGTAATTAATGGCACTGACTCGTGCCCTTACAAATGGTTAAATGGCAGATATTTAGTTATATATATATATATTTTTTTCCACAATAAAACAATTTTTTTATTGAATTAAATTGACTTCCATTACTTTTAGGAAACAAAAGTTCAGTCTACTCTATTTTTACATACTGCTTTCTAATTTCTCTTTAATATAGTTGAGCTCAAGAAGTTACAGGCAGTTGGCCAGCAAACTTTTCAGTTCAAACGATGAGCATTGGCACCACAGGTGCAAAGCGTCACAGCACATTCTGAATGCCGTTTTTCTCCAAAAGTGTAAAAACCTTTTTTTTTTTCCCTTTTTCAGAAATGTCGGAAGTCTGAGAGTCAAAATAATGGTAACAATGTACAAGTTTTAACTAATTCTACGGGAGTCAGAACACCAAAAGCTCCCTCTTGCAATGATAATGAGGGGAGTCCCTACTCCAGGAGCCCAGTATTGTGCTTCGCCCCTTTTGACGTTTTATAATGTATTAATGGATTCATGCTAACAGGTATGAAGCCCATAAACAGGACTGACAAAACACTGTTAAGTGTCACAAGTAAAATCAATAAAACAGCTAAAGAGTGAGCATTCTAAGCGAAGGCTTCTAATAATTAAAAAAAAAAATTTTTTTTAATAATACGACTAAAAAAAAAAAAGAATGAGGAAGAAAAACCACTATGAAAATATAACATGATCACCACAAAAAGAATAGGAAATGCTGAATCTATGAAAACTGCCCCACCCAGAAAGACATAAAAAAAGAGAGAGAAATGGCTAAGTCACTTGAGGGTAATAGCGCACTGCCTCATTTCTATACGTCCCCTCTGTAAAATGATGCGTCAGACTGACTCTTACCTATTTAAGGTGCCTAGAGAAGTTTTGGAAACCGTGGTGGCATAGTGATTAAGAGCTACGGCTGCTAACCAAAAGGTCAGCAGTTCAAATCCACCAGGCGCTCCTTGGAAACTCTGTAAGGCAGTTGTACTCTGTCCTATGGAGTCACCTAGAGAAGTTGTGCACAGACAGCTCACAACTGAGGAATCATTCATTCTTTTAGCAGACATTTATCGAGCTCCTATGGTTTGTGACCCTCAGAATTCCAAGCATTTTCTTGGTGTCTTGCAAAGGCCAGGCCCTCGGCTAAGTATCTGGGCTACAAAGACAAATGAGCCAGTACCTGGTTCCACGAGTAATTCATTTGTGGTCTCAGGAAGAGAGAAAGACTTGTAAATACTAAAGGCAGCAAAGTGTTCCGAGGGCTTCCAGGTCTGCGGTAGGTGTGGTGGGGCAGGAAAGGACAAGGGTGGAGGAAGCAAATGTGGAGGGAAAGCCACACAAGTCCGAGTCTTGGAGAAGGTCTCACTTGAGATAAACCTTGAAGGACAAGGAAGTGCCTGCTTTCCAGGTGGGACAGCATGAAAACACGCCATGGTGCAGAATACTAGGGGAACCATCAGTAGCTGGGTAGGGATGGGCAAGGGGAGGGAGGTGAGAGATGAGGCTGGCGAGGTAGGCCAGGGCCAGATCACCTAGGGCCTTGCATGCCACACTGAGGAGTTTGCAAATAAATGCAGGCCTCCGGAAGGCCCTGAGGGGTTTACACCAGGCAGCGGCAGCATCAGACTTGCTTTTGGGAACACTCCATGTGGTGACAGTGGGAAGACGGATTGGAAGGGGACAGGCAGCAGTGACTAATTAGCAGACTGCCACGACAGCCCAGAGGGAGGTGACGAGGATTGAATTACAGGGATGTCAGTGGTGATGGAGAGGAGGCGACAGATTTGAAAGCTCGTTTGGAGGCAGAATTGACAAGACTTGGCCACTGATTATCCACGCGGTGTGAGGGTTTGGCAGCTGGGTTTGTCATTCAGAGCGGGAAAGGTGGAGTTCAGGACCAGGAGTGTTGGGGGAGAATAAGTTCAGCTCTGGATATGCTCTGTGTGAGGTGCCCGGTTCCAGCAGGCAGGGACAGGGAAGAGTCTTGAGCACAGGGGTTAGGCCTAGACATACAGAGTTGGCTTTGTGACAATCCAGGAAGGGAGCAGGGAAAAGGACACAGACACATTCTCAAAAAACATTACCAGGAGTAAACAGAGACTAGGTACCATCTGTCAGGTAATAAGAAAATGGCCCGGGCATGGTGCCATGCACTTTACTTGAATTATATCCTATCTTAATCCTCCCAAGATCCACAAAGCATGGATTTTTGTTATCCTTATTGTACAGATGAGGAGACAGGCTCAGAGAGGTCAAGTAACTTGCCCGGGGTCACACAGCTGATAAGAGGAGGAGCAAGGATTTGAACCAAGTCTGTCCACCACCAACAAAGGAGCCCAAGAAGCCATCAGCAAAGAGAGTGGTGGGGGGCCTGGACGCAAAAGGAGAGTTTCAGGAAGGGCATGGATTCACCCTGGGTCATACTGCCCCACAGGTCATCTCCCCTCATTCACTGAAGCTTTTACATCTTCTTTTTGTGTTTTTATGGCTGAATAATATTCTATTGTACGGACAGACCACATTTTGTTTATCCACTCATCTACCAATGGACTTTTTTTTTTAACTCCCCATTCCTCCCTCCCCCACCCCTTGGTAACTACTAATCTCAGAGTGGTTTTTAACATGCAGACCTTTGGAAGGAACATAGCCAAAAGCAGTGATCTTTTCCTTCATGGCATCTTCCGCTGCTGTTATGCTGGAAAAAAAAAAAAAGTCCCTCCCCACCCACTAACAAGAAAGAGTTTAAACTCTGGTTTGTGCACTCATTCACATTCTTTCATCTGAAATTCTATTTGGGACCTGGCGTTTGGTCAAGAGCTGCTGTATCATTTCCAAACATTTAACCAATTATGCCGGCATCATTTACTGAACGATTCTTCCTCTCCCCATGAATCTGTGCTGACACATTTATTATTCACTAACTCCTTATGCTTATCGGGGCTGGTTTCTGGAGGCTCTATTCTGCAGCACTGATTCGTCTACCCATCAGAAGATCTCCTCTGGGAAGCCTGCTCTGACTGCCCTGCACTGCCCTGTTCTGAGGCAGAGGCCCCACCCTCCAACGATGCTGCCACCACAGGTCACCTGTCTGTTCTTCTAGACCTGGAGAGCACCCTTACTGAGGGCCCCTGATGAGCCAGGAGTGCTCCTAGGCCTATGCCTTTCACATTTTTCACCCCGGGCCTAGCAAGGTGCCTGACACATAGCAGGTTCTCAATAATGTTCACCTCTTGACTGACTAAATGATTGACTGACTAAAGGAATCAACAAATCACCTGAGTGAGAGAGCGCTAGGTTCTAAATTCAGTGGACAACAAGATATTTACCTGGTAGAATCATTGGAATCGGTGGCGAGTGATTGTTATAGATGATTATGTAAAAAAAGGGGGGTCAAGGCTGGTTCTAACACAGGCTGGGAGAGCTGAGGAGGTGCTGGCTGTCATTTGAGAAGGCACATACAAAAGGAAGTGATACAGGAAGAAGGAGCACTGGCTTCATTTTGGCCCTGCTAAGTTGAGGTTGGCTGTGTTATACCCCATGGTGCTAACGAGAAGTAGGAAATGAGCTCAGGAGCACGGATGCTGCAGAATCAGATCACGGGTTGGGAGTCACTGCCTCACAGGTGGTGACTGAGGACAGGAATGCTTCAGTTCCCGAGGGAGAACATCAGTGGGAAGGGAAGAGGGTCAGGGCAGAGCCGGGGTAACAGCAGCATTTGGGGCTGGGTGGAGACTCGGCATGAGGAGTCAGGGAGGAGAGCCAGACTTGGAGACAGCAGAGATGGCCAGGGGCAAACACCTCTTTCTCCTCCCCACTGAGAACAGCCTTTGCTGGGGGAGCAGGGATGCTGCTACAAAATACGCCCCAGCTGCCCCATTTAAACTTAACTCTTCAAGAAACTGAAAACTCGTGATAAAGACAGTTCTGGGAAAAGTTTAAACAATGAGATAAGCTGTAGCTAGCCTACAGAATGCAGACACACAAACTTTATAAACCAATCCAAGCCACCTCCTGCCAATTAAGTGAATGACAACCAACCATGTTAAATCTGCCTCTTGGGAGCTCCTTTAACAGCTTATACTGTGTATAAGCTTATCACAATTGGGATGTGACCAGCTCATCTCTTCAGAGGGGTGCTCCCTGTTTGAGAACAGTTTTTTCTGCCCAATAAAACCTTTTAACTCTAACTGACCTATTGATCAGATTTTTTTTTTCTATTTCAACGATACTAATGTTTAAAAATAATAACTGGAGCGAAAATGCAGCCAGCACTGACCATGGAGCAAGCTCTGTCCTCAGTCCTTGGCACACCTACAGTCATTTTACCCTTACGACACCCCATTTCAGAGATGAGGGTATTGAGGCCCAGGAAGGCGAAGCAATGTGTCCAAGGACCTGACGGAGCTCCTAAAGCACCTGTGGACTTGCCCCTTCTTTCTTCCCTGGGAGTGGGGCACAGCCAGTACACCTGGAGCCCCCGCAGCTGGATCCCCGAAGTACTCATCTGCCCCAGCCTCCTGCTTCTTCAGTCAAGTCTGAGTGGGAATGGGACTTCTAGGAGTATTCAAATTCAGGCAAATCCTAAACAGCTCGAGTGCCCGGGTAGACCAGGAATTAGCTGCCATTTATACTAAAGTGGAAACCCTGGTGGTGTAGTGGTTAAGAGCTCAGGCTGTTAACCAAAAGGTTGGCAGTTTGAATCCACCAGGCGCTCCTTGGAAACTCCATGGGGCAGTTCTGCTCTGTCCTATAGGGTCGCTATGAGTCAGAACAGACTCGATGGCAGCGGGTTTATACTAAAATACCAAACAGCAGCCCAAGAATGCCGTACCAGACAACCCAACAATTCCACTCCCAGGTATATACCCAAGAGAACTGGAAACAGGTGTTCAAACAAAAACTTGTACACCAATGTTCATCGCAGCACTATTCACAGTAGCCAAAAGATGGAAACAACCCAAATGTCCATCAACTGATGAATGGATAAATAAAATGTGGTCCAGCCATACAATGGAATATTCCACCCATCAAACCAAACCCACTGCCCTCGAGTCAATTCTGACTCATAGCGACCCCATAGGATTTCCGAGGCTGTAAATCTCTTCGGAAGCAGACTGCCACATCTTTCTGCCGGAGAGTGATCGACTGCTTTAACCACTGCGCCACCAGGGCTCCGTCATTCAGCCATAAAAAAGAATGAAGTTCTGATATACGCTACAGTGTGGACGGTCCAGACACCAAAGGTCACACGTCACGTGGTGAATTTACATGAGCTATCTAGGGATAGGCAAACCTATAGAGACAGAAAGTCAGTTAGTGGTTACCAGGGACCAGGAGAAAGGGGGCTGGGGAGTGACTGTTAACGAGTAAGGGGTTTCCTTTTTGGGTGATGAAAATGTTCTGGTGGTTGCACAGTGCTGTGAATTTACTAAATGCCTCTGAATGGTTCACTTTCAAATGGTTAATTCTATGTTATGTGAACTTCACCCACTTTTTTTTTTTTTATATAAAGGCAATAACTGTACCAAAAAAAAAAGGAAGAAAGAAAAGAATGCCCTACCAGGAACATGTAACACTTAGGTCCATAGTAGTCTATTATGTCAATTCAGGTCCGATTGAAAGCAGGAAGCACGTGCATGCGTGCATGTGCACGTATTACATATTACACAAGACACACACAGATATGATGGAACAGAACAGTCAAGCAAGAACCTAACCATCTCAACTTACCAGTGCAAACCTATGTCCAAAGCTTATCCACTCCTTTTCTATGAGAGCTTCGAATCCTTTAATGGTCCGGTAGTAGCTGTCCAACATCAACATGGCCAGGGACGTGAGCTGGGCTGTTCGGTCCCAACCGTCGCTGCAGTGCACCACCACCGACGTTTTCCCAGACTCTATTTTATCGGCAATTCTGACTGCCCCAGCAAGAAGCGTCTTGGGGAAAGAAGGCATGTTGTACATTGAATTTCTATTACAACATAAAATAATTCTGGGGAGAACTTTGGAAGCTCAGGTTGATAAAATCATGTCATGCAATAAACTGAAACTCACAGGAAACGTTAGCATCACTTACTCAAAACTTACAGTAAACATGGTCCTTTAATAAAAGGCCACAACAGTGTTTTAAAACCTGATCTGGGTTAAGTAGATCTCATCTTTTTTCTCTCTCACAAAAGCCCCCACAGACTCCTGCCCCTGGAAACTAAGACAGGTTGAGTATGCAGCAAAGACGTGAGCATTTGGCACACTGAGAGATCGCTTGGCTATCTCTCTATGGTGCAAAGAGACTCCTTCGCATGAAAGCACTAGAAAGAAGGGATCACTTTACCCTTATATACTCAAGCCAGTGCGTCCCGTCCACATTGGACAGCCACCGGGCCTCATCGATGGACGGGTAAACGATCTCCTTTAGTTTCCGGAGTGACTCTCTCATCACGTGAATGTTGTGGATTTCCAAGAACACAAGCTCAGCGTTTGGGTAAGCGCTTTCACTTTCATATCCTCCACCCTTTGCCTGTTAAAAACCAGAGATATAGATGACATCACCGAGAGTTAACTTTTGTATTCTTCCTAGTGTTACCAGCTATGGACTTAAAAAAAAAAAATGAATCTGTTAATATGCCTCCTACATCCACCATCACCCACTGTCAGTTTTCAACATTAACAACTGGATTTTACTCACGGAGAGTTAGGTCTAAAAAGGTTAGGTCTGTTAGTGCCATCTGCCTGAACAGGAGAAGTTGCATGCCAAAGAATTTCTGTAATTAAATAATTCACGAGTTCCCAACAGATTGATTTAAAATGTAACAAAAGGGAGCTATGGCTCACCTCTTCGTGTTCTTATAACAAAATCTTGCCTGTAAGTAGCTTATATTTTATAGAGGCTGACATTCAAAACACATCTGTGTCAAAGATGGGAAGACACTGGAAGTCTCGGGCACTGCTGAAAGACTGTAAATTGGCACAGCTGCTGTGGACAGCTGTCTGGCAGCTCCTCAAAGAGTTAAACATAGAATTACCATGTAACCCAGGAGTTCCACTCCTAGGTACAGACCCAAGAGAAATGAAAGCAGAAGCTCAAACAGATACTTGTACGCCAATGTTCGTTGCAGTATTATTCATGATAGCCAAAAGGCGAAAACCACCCAGGTATGTACCAGTGGGGCACTGGATAAACACACTGTGGTCCGGCCGCCCAAACGGAGTAGTATTCAGCCATAAGGAGAAATGAAGTTCTGATACATGCTACAATATGAGTAAACCTTGAAAACGTGATGCTGAGTGACATAAGTCAAATATAAAAGGGCAAATGTCACATGATCCCACTTATGTGGAATATCTAGAACAGGAAATGCACACAGACCAAAGCCTGGAGGTGGTTACCAGGGGCTGGGGGGAGAGGGGAGTGGGGAGTTATTTCCTAGGGAGTACCGAGCTTCCCTTTGGGGTGGTGAGGCACTTTGGGAAATAGATAGTGGTGATGGAGGTTTCTGAATTGTACACTTTAAAATGGTGTTTTAAATGATGTGAATTTTACCTCAATTAAAAAAAATAAAAAACCAAACGCACCTGTGAGACTCCACTTACCGAGTGAACAGTACTGCTAGCCCTGAGCTAAGCGCCCAACAGCTAGTCTGAAATCAGGGGCACCTGAGGCCATCCTTTGGCTGGCTGCTTCCCAGGGGGTACTTGGGCTTCTTTTTACCCCAGAAGGCTGGGGAGGGCCCTGCTGGCACTACTATAAGCTTAGTCGTGGAGCCTTGGGGGCGGGTGGGTAACAGTGTCCAATATCACTAACTTCTCTCCAGGCCCTGCTTTATTCCCACGAAGTCCGGCCGCCACGTGCTTGTCTTCTCTGAGCCGTGCCCCCCCACCCCATTCCTGCCAGGACATAAGTGGGGTCTCCTTCCCACCCCCTTCCCCTTCTTCTGCCTCAAGACCTCCAGGTACCTGTTCTCTCTGTGTGTCGTGTTACGGAGTAGGTATTCACATTCGTTTTATTCCATAACTCCATTTTCTAATTACTATTGGTCCTTACCTTTAGTAAATTTCCAGATAACAAAATGTCTTTAAATATGTTTGTCTGGTTAACACCAACAGGGAGGGCTAGCTGTGGGCCCCTCGAACAGACTCTCACTTTAGGGGGCGAGGATCCAAACCGTGTGATGGTTTACTAGCAGGACATAAGAAAACAGGCACTGTTTCTGCAATGCTATTGACAACGCACCTTGTTGGTGTCAGCGACACTGTTTTGCCGGGCATCAAAGATGATAAGTTTGTGTGACTGTGCGTTAGCATCCATTATTGTTTGCAAGTATTTTTCATCTTCTTTGCAGCGCTTATCATTTGGACCCACAAGTGGCTGGCTGCAACGGGTAATCGTTGCCTGACTTTCTGGATGAATCCATGACAACACCTAGTATTTTTACCCAACAAATATTAGTAGAGTTCCTGAAACAGCACCTATTCTAACGATTAGGTCGTAGAAACAAGTTCCCTGCTCACACACAGCCTCTCCTGCATACTGTCCCCAAGGTTGAGAGGGCTGGGCCAATCACAACATTGAAATAGCTGGGGAACTAACTACATTCTGGGTCAGGTTGAAACAAGCCTGACTAGACGAGCTCTAAAAATCCCCTTCCACCTCTAAAACATGATGACTCGAAGTACCGCAAAAAGTAATTCTAGCCCCATTCATACTTGATTGACTAGTTTTACGTTCTCTTCTCACGTAGAAACACCTTCATATTCTTAAGGATGCCATGTATGGCAGAGTGAGGACAATCTGTGACTGTGCCTCAAAGCCTCCCATCTTCCTCCAGCGGCCAAGTGACTCAGGCTTACACCAGATGCAAACCGTGGGCTCACCAATGTTCACTCCCTGCAGGCTTCTCTGTTCTTTTCTGGAATGGCTTCCCTCCCACACAGCAACGACATCCCACTCAGCATCTAAGAGAGACTATACTTTCTCTACGATGACTACTTGAAGCCAGGGATGTGGACTGTTAATGAAATAGCATGCTAACTCTTCCTTACTACTCCTCTGCTATTCTCTACTACATTTTAAGGACAGAACTTTCTAGCCAGGTGTAAGAATTTTAAGTTAGCCTTGTACTTAGTAATATGAATTCATATGAAGGGAAGCCACAGCAAACAGAATGTTTATATAATTAGGTAGTTCCTGAGTATCAAAGATACGTTCATGTTTTTAAGCCAATTTGTTTACTTTTCATTTTGTTCACTAGGTTCTTTTCTGTTTTGCATCTTTCCATGTTAAATCTAATACAGTGGATGTTTATATCTAAGTGACAATGTTTGTTACTTACAGGGACTCTGCCTTTTGCTCGAAAGGCTGCCACTTTTGAAAGGTCGTCATCTTTGACACTAGTTGGCACAACAATGATGGCAGGGTAGGTGTCGCAAAGCTCATAATTACTGTTTATTTTGGATATTTTCCAACTCTCATTGGGCAAACCCTGTGAAGTGTCAGAGAAGAAGGGAGGAGGAAGATATATTTTTAGACTTTCAAAAGTACAAAGAAGGAACCACACCCATTTCTTATTTTCAACTAAAATCCATTTAAAATGTGTTGTTCATGGTTACTTAAAAGTTTAAAAGTACACTTTTCTAATATAACCTGTTTCCTAAGTCATTTCTAAAAATCTAATGAAGCTTAAGACTTTCCAAACCCACTGCAACCCACTGCCGTCGAGTCCAGACCACAGTAAAAAGTGAAAATTATACACTAGAAATTGAGTCCTATACATTCTGTATCTTCTTTTCTACATACGAATGAACACAGTGTTGTTTTAAGGATAAGAATGAAAATACACAGGAAAGTCCTTTAGAAAAAATGGACATTTCTTACAAATGTCTAAAATAAGTAATATAAAATACTACATCAAATATAAGGTTGAGACAAAGATGAAATGTCATGAAAAATAATATCTTGTGATAACTTGAAACTGACAACATATTAATGAGGTCCTAGATAGAGGCACGCTATGTCAGACTGATTTGATTTAGGCAGCCCTGGTAGTGGCGTAGTAGTTAAGCACTACAGCTGCTAATCAAAAAAAGCTCAGCAATTCAAATCCACCAGCCACTCCTTGGAAACCCAATGGGGCAGTTCTATTCTGTCCTATAGGGTCACTATGAGTTGGAATCGACTCAACGGCAAAGGGTTTTTTTTTTTTTTTTTTTGATATATACTTAGTTAACATCTAATATAAGCCATTGGTTTCGACCCTTACTCATCAACTCTTTACCAGAACATCTCATAAAAACCATCTGGCAGATTTGGTTTTGAAATCCCTACCCTTGTATCCCACTCACCCTCTGGAGAAAGGATGAGTAAACAGTGACATAGTCAAAGGTTTGGATAAGGAGAAGCGGGAACCCAGGAGATGAAGAACTTACAAACTAGATAAGTCAGACCCATGTTTGACTTGTTTTGAAAGGCTTCTTCGCCATTACATTCCTAGCCTTCTAGACGAGCAAAAGATTGTTCAATCTACTCTTTTCAGTTTGATAAGCATCATACTTTACCTGTCTCTTATATTCAGATACTGGATCATAAACTTTCCAGCCATTAATTGGAAATTTTTCTTTATAGCTGAATGCAAATAGCATCTGGATAAAAATAAAATCACAAAATACATGTATGTCAGTATTTCCTTTTTATATCATATACTCAATTTTAAAGCTTTTCATTCAGATATGAACTGAATGCATTAGGATTCCCTTTTCAATCTGTACATTCTGAAGTAACAATTGGCAGCTTTTCTTAGTCATTACACAGATGTGATGAATTTCAAGTGCTCTAATATTAGTTACCAACAGGGAAACAGAGAGAGACAAAGGAAGCCTTTAGGAAAAGGACTCTCATAAACCCATGCAAAACCAGTTTATTTTGGTGATTTACCTGCCCATTGGAAAGAGGAAATGCATGCTTGTTGAGATTTTCAAATATCCCCAGTTTACTCTGTTCTTCCTGTTTATAAGCAAGTCGCAAGTTCCTCATATCCTGTTAAACAATTAGCAAAGCTCATTTATTCAACATGTATTGAGTACCTAGGACAGACACCATGCCACAAATCGATACATAAATATTTTTATTTGTTTCTCATTTTATCTGTCTTGCTCCAACTAACAAAACATAATTAATAAAATACCTCCAAGATCTAAAAAAAAAGTTAAGTGAGGAAACTGGAACAAAGGGGGCGTGTGGGGGAAATCATCAGCTGAAAGGAGAAGAGGGTTAGCACCCAGAAGGTGGGCGGGCATGTCCTGTGCACTCACTTGCTAGCAGGGTGCCACAGAATTAGCTGTGAATTTTCAAGCTGCCAAAACAGTTAGTTACAGAATTCACACCATCCATAAACTAGAAACATGAGACGTTCCTACCTGGGTACCCATAGGGAGGACTCTCTCACATGGAGCTAATAGCCTCAGCAGCATCCTTACAGCAGATATGACGCTGTTCCTTACGATCACTTTCCTAAAATGCCCTCAATGTAAGTGCCTGACGAAGCTCCAAGTACCAGTCAGTGGAAACCACCCCAGCAAGGCCCACTCTGACTGTATAATTTCAAGTCAGTCAAAGTACCCCAGCAAGGCTCACAGACAGTGGAAACCACCCCAGCAAGGCCCACTCTGACGGTGTGATTTCTTCTCAGGGCAACAGTTAGAGCAGTGCTTCCCAACCTTTTGAAACCTCTGCCCTCATTAGTTAAATGCAACGGTCTCATTCTTCTTTAACATTGTATGACATTTGAAAAGACATATGACCACAAACCAATTAAAGCAATAGCAATGGGGGAATTAGAAAAGTTATTGTTGTGATTTTATTTGTAACAGTGAAAGAACGCATAAACCCTAAATGTTCATAAATAGAGGGCTGGTTAAATAAATTACAAGAACCCAAACCGGAAATTTAGAAGGGTCCCTGGCAATTCTGGAAGCAGGATCTCTTTCCTGGGCACTATATTTCGCTTGCAGCTTTAATAAACTGTACTGTATGAGGTAAAGTCACCAGGAGTAAAACATCTCTGTGAAGAGTGTTTCTTAAATGAATACTCGTTACTAAAGTCACTTCACATATTTTCTCCTTAACTCACTGGAGAAAGGGTACAAAACCAAAAATAAGCATGGCTCATGGTGAAAATTCCAACAACATAGCCAAGAAACATAACCATGTTTTGGTCACAGGATTTATGGAATACCCTTTAGAAAGGCTTTGACCAGCCACTGTTCTGAAGAGCAGTCTTAACAAACTGGAAAAAGTATTGATCTCTGCTTTCAGCTTGGTTTCCCCGAGAGCTAGCAAATAATGTTAGCACTGGGGTTATAGGTCCACGTTAATTAGAAATACTTCAGTGGAAAAGAAAAGGCTTACTTTGACAGTTCTATAATGGCTTTCATCAGTTGAGATAAGATTTGGAGGAGTCCCTGTTCTGAAAACATCTGAGTCCCTAGCAGTACAAATATCTCTTACTGTCTAAAGAAGGATGAGTCAGAAAAGGTTCGGAGCTGGTTGCTCCCTTTCAGTTTCTATTTGTGCTTGTATTATACCTTGCACACAATCTCTATACCACAAGAATTGTCTCCATGGCTCTGTGCTCCAATCTTCTCCACTCGACTGATGACTCCAAGGGGAACATCAAGGATGAAATGTGGATCCTAGGTTTAAAAATGAGGATGGGTGCCTGTCAATGTCAGTCAACAGAGTTTTCATACTGAAGTCTTCACTAGCTAAGAAAACATGTTTGTTTACTTCACATTTCCTTTGGTCCGAGCTAAGAAGCTGAAGTCTGAGTGACACCACGCTTTATGAAGTCTGTATCACGGTTACAAATAAAATTCCCCTCCCTGTTCAAGTGGTACTTTCACGGCCTTTTTTTTCAGGGTACAAAATTAGTTTGCAAATTTGCACATCTTAAAACTGACCCCTGGGTTACCTCTGGATGATGGGACTTCAGGGGCCCTTTCATTTTCTTCTTTATACTGTTCTGAAACTTTTTTTTTAAATAAACTACACCTTTAAACACTTACCCTCTCTACGTTTTTGAAGTACATTTTAAAGTCCGTCACTGTCAGGGTGCCACTCACTGCTCCCATAAATGGGCAGATGTACATGACGTCTTTAACTGAAAGAAAAAAGCCCACAGTAGCAACTCTTGCTGTAGACTTGTGCTTCAATAAATCTTAACATGAGTTTCAAAATACGTATTTATGACTCCAGCTTTCTGGGAATTTTAAGTTTTAGGGAATTATGGCAAGTATTACTTTAAAGAAAGACACAGATGAATAGTCTTTTAATAAAATTTTTAAAAAATTAAAAAAAAATTCTCATTTGCTACTTAGTAAGGTTTTAAGCGAAAGGTCTCATAATAAAATTTTGTTTTTTTTCCCCAGGTAGTTAATATTTTCCCCAGGTGATAAATGAATCATTTTAAAAAAGACATTAATTAAACTCAGAAGACCCTGGGTTACCATTTCATAAAGTACTGCTACTGAAAACTAACTGTACCGTGATGGAGCTCCAGAGGTCATTTTACAGATGACAGAAACTAGAAAAAAAAAATTTTTTTTTCTAGAGCCACATCAATAAAGTAGAAAAAGATCTTTCTATCTCAAATTCCTCACCAGCCTTCATATCAACTTTTATTGTCTTTTTGTTAATATCAATTAAGTGCTCAACATATTTGATTCCTATGAGTCTTATAAGAAGCTCATGTCTGCCACCAAGACACTACATCTTCACAGTCTTCCCTAAGAGTCATTCCCTTCTGGGAACATACACAGCTACACATGAGTCGAATGGGGCAATTAAAGGAACTAAAGCTGTCATTCAGCCAACTCTCCAAACACGCCCATTGAACCTTTCTATAACTCAGTGTGGACTGAGTGTCTTCTATTGCTAGGCCCTGGGCACAATGCAGTGAATCAGACAGTTCCTGTGCACAAGCAGCCTGTGACCTGTGCCAGACACAAAAGAGAATCACCTGTCAAATGTTATGAAAACAACATGGACACAGTGGGATGAAAGCTCAGAAAAGGATAAACTTAATTCCGCAGGGAAGCAGGGAAGAGCGGGGCAGGGTGGGGGGGGGAGGAGGAGAGGAAGGAGGGGCCGTGTCTGCGGGTCCTCAGAGGTCAGTGTGGGGGATCAAAGGCACGTGAGGAGGATGGACGGAGGCCAGAGAGGGTGTCAGGGAATGGATCAGGAAGGGTTTTTGTGGGATGCAAAGGTATTATTATCACCATTTTCTTTAAAAGAGAACTGACTGTTTAAACAAAAAAACAACAATGTAGTATGGAGTTGAGACCATATGTAAAAGTGAAATGGATGCTGAGGACTGGATAAAGCCTGGGAGGGGAGAAATGTAAGTACACTATTGTAAGGTTCTTATCCTGCACATGAAGTGGCATAATACCACTTAAAGGTAGACTGTGCTAAGTCAAAGATGTAAAGCAACCACTAAAATAACAAAACAAAGAGTTATAGCTAATACGCAAACATAGGAAATGAAATGGAATCTTAAAAAATATTAAACCAAAAGAAGGCCAAAAAAAAGAAAAAACAAACAAAGAACAGATGGGAAAAAGAGAAAACAAATATTGAAACGGAGGATTTCAATCTAATCATATCATTAATGTAAATAATCTAGACACTCTAAATAAGGCAAAGATTGTCAGCTTGGACACAAAAGCAAGACCCAGCTACATGTGGCCTACAAGAAACCCACTTTAAATACAAAGAAACAAATAGTTTGAAAGTCAGAGGAGGGAAATACGCATACCATGCTAACACTAGGTGAAGCTGGAATAGCTATATTAATATCAGACAAGTAAATTTCAGAGCAAAGAACATTACCAGGGATAAAGAAGGTCATGTCACAGTAATAAAGGAGTCAATTTATCAGAAGGACATAATAATCCTAAACTTTTATGTACCCAATGACAGAGCTTCAAAATAAAAGAAGCAAAAACTGATAAAACTGCAAGGAGATACAGACACATCTACAATTACAGCTGGAGATTTCAAAATCCCTCTCTCAATACCTGATACAACGAGTACACAGAAAATTATGAAGGATATGTAAGACTTGAACAATACTATCAACCAGCTTGACCTAACTGACATTTATAGAACGTTCCACACAACGACAGCAGAACACACAGTCTTTTCAAGTACACATGGAATATTTACCAAGATAGACAATATTGTGACTCAACAAGTCTAAATAAATTTAAAAGGATTCATGTCATAACAGAAGGAAATTAGGGGAATTTGCAAATATGCGGAAATTAAACAACATACTCCAAAATAACCCAAGGGTCAAAGAAGAAATCAAAAGGGGAATTCGAAAGCATTTTGAACTGAATGAAAATGAGAACAGAACATGTCATACATAATTTGTGGGATGCTGCTGAAACAGCACTTGAGAGAGAATCTAAATGCCTATATAGTAGAAAAGAACAAAGGTAACAAATCAATGACCACCACTTCTACCTTAACAAACTACAAAAACAAAAGCAGAAGAAAGGAAATAATAATGATCAGAATGGGAAATCAATGAAAGAGAAAACAGAAAATAGAGAAAACAATGATACCAAAAACTGGTTCTTTGAGACTATGAATAAAACTGACAAACTTTTACACAGATTGATTAGGAAAAAGAGAGAAGACACACATTACCAATACCAGAAATGAGAAACGTGATTTATCACTGTAAATTCTACAGATATTGAAAGGATAATAAGGAAGCATTATAAATAACTTTATGCCAATAAATTTAACAACTTAGATTAAACAGATAAATTTCTAGAAAGACACAACTACCAAAGCTCACTCAAGAAGAAAAAGATGACTTGGATAGTCCTACAGCTATTAAAGAAATTAAATTTATAGTTAAAATCTTCTCACAAAGAAAACTCCAGGTCTAGATGGTGTCACTGGTGAATTTCAACAAATATTTAAGGAAGAAATAAACTCTCCTCAAAAACCGAGGAGGAGAGAACAATTCTCAACTCATTCCACGAAGCCAGCATTACTCTGATACCAAAACCTGACAAAGACAACAAAACTACAAACCAATACCCCTCATAAATATTTGTGCAAAATTCCTTAAAAATTTTGGAAATCAAAGTCAACAAAATATAAAAAAGATAATACATCATGGCCAAGTGGAATTTATCCAGGGAAAACAAGGTTGAGTTAGCATTCACAAATTAATCAATCACAACATTAATAGGCTAAAGAAGAAAAACCACGATTTTATCAATTGATGCAGAAAAAGTATTTTGACAAAATCTAACATCCGAAGAGTAAAGAACTGACACCTTTGAACTGTGGTGTCAGCGAAGAACATTGAATATGCCATGGACTGTCAAAAGAATAAAAAAATCTGTCTTGGAAGAAGTACAACCAGAATGCTCCTTAGAAGCAAGGACGGTGAGACTTTGTCTTACATACTTTGGACACGTTATCAAGAGGGACTAGTCACTCCTGATAACATCAAGGTTATCATGGTCGAGAAGGACATCATGCTTCTAAAGTGGAGGGTCAGCAAAGAAGAGGAAGACCCTGAACGAAATGGATTGACACAGTGGATGCAACAACGAGCTCAAGCATAACTACAATTGCGAGTATGGTGCAGGACTGGGCGGTGTTCCATCATGTGGCACACAGGGTAGCTATGAGTCAGAATCGACTTGAACGTCACCTAACAACAACATCCATTCCTGATAAAAACTCAGCAAAGCAAGAGTAGAAGAGAACTTCCTTAACTTGACAAAGGGTAGCTATGCAAAGCCTACAGCTAACATTATTCTTAATGGTGAAAAACTGAAAGTTTTCCCAAGATCAGGAACAAGACAAGAATGTCCGCTCTCACCCCTTTTATTCAACATTGTATGGAAGGTTCTAGCAACAGCAATAAAGCAAGAAAAGGAAATTAAAGGCATCCAGATTGGAAAGGAAGAACTGGAACACTCGTACACTGTTGGTGGGTATGTATACCAGTGCAATTACTTTGTAGAAAACCCTGGCAGTTCTCTAAAAAATTAAATGTACACCTACCATATGATCCATCCAATCTGCTCTTAGGTATTTACCCAAGAGAAAAATAAATACATGCCCATACAAAATCCTGTGCATGAAAGTTCGTAGCAGCTTTGTTCGTAATAGCCAAAAGTAGAAACCACCCAAATGTCCATCAACAGATAAATGGATAAGCAAACTGTAATATATCCATATAATGGAATACTATACAGCAATAAAAAGGAATGAACTACTGACCCACGTCACAATACAGATGAATGTCAAAATAATCATGCTGAGTGGAAGAGGCTAGACAAAGAAAGAGCACGTACCCTATGATAACATTTCTGTAAGACTCTAGAAAATATATAGTGACAGAAAGCAGATCAGTGATTATTTGGGGATGGGGGTGGGGAGGGGCAGGGTTCCAACAAATGAGTGAATTGACATTACAGTGAGTGTCTCATCAGGAGAGGGCAGGCGCCCCTTCTATAAGTAATGCTACCTAATGAAGTTGGAGCATAAGATGATCCCAGACGGTCTTCTAGCTCTTAGGGTCATGCTGACGCTGATAAGAATCAACGGGCCCAGTCCATTTTCCCCCTAATTAAATTGGCCTGGCTGATCTCCAACACGGCATCACCTGTGCTCGCCCGTAAACTGCCATTTCATTTTGTGGACCTCCATAACCAAAGTGCATTCAAACTTACCAATGGCCTTGATTGATTCTCCTGGAAAAAGTGGAGCTTCTTCCATCTGTGCCAGCTTATTCCCATCCCTTAGAGCCTGGCAAAAGCAAAAACAAAAACAAAACAAAACAAAACAAAACAGGAGGAAATCTCACTTTCCATTTGTATTCCTGGGCTGAATTCTGGTGTGCTGTGCTTTGCTATGAGGCTACAGAAGCGAGCAATATGTATGCCCCCTTCCCCTCCCCGCTTTAAAGACAACTTCAAAGCTCAGCATCACAGGACACCATGCTGCATATTCTAGCAAATTGTTACAACATATTTAAGTCTCAGAGTTAGAAAGCATTAATACAGAAATGGCTTGACATGACAGATACAGGAATCACTACACAGACAGCTAGAAGGTCCCTCCAGAAATTGGAAAAAAGGTCAGAAAAAAGTTACCTTTTGAGCGTGAAACCAATACAAATCAAATCAACATCAGATGCAGGTACTGAGCTAGCTTGAGCAATGACCCAGCCTAAGAGATGATTTGGGAAATATCCAAGTCTAATTAAAATAACCAGAGAATGGTCTCAGGCCACTAACTAAGGAAAGCTGTAGAGTTGCATTGCAGCCCAGCTGTGTGCATGCGTGTGCGCGTGTGTACAAAGTGCACCACAAGAGGGCGCGGAGAGTGGGATTGGTCGTGTTCTCCCAGCCAGGTCATGAGCGCATGCGCGCTCATCGGGCAGACAGGAGTCTTTCAATCAGCACCTCGGGGCGGGGCTTGTTCATCAGGCATTTCAAGCCAACTCACTCGGTGCTGATTCTGCGCTCACTCAGCACATTGATTATGGCTTAGTTTAGACTTCCTGATTACAGTGATAAAGGATGCCTGGGATGGCGGGAGAGCTACATGTCCGCATTTCTAATGACCAGGTAGGCACTGTGGTCCAGTAGCCAGTCTCTTGTGAGCTAGGTTGGGTGCTCGTGCTCATTGCCGTCAAGTCGATTCGGATTCATAGCGACCCTGTAGGACAGAGAACTGCCCCATAGGGTTTCCAAGGAGGGGCTGTTAGCAGCCAAGCTCTTAACCAGTACGCCACCAGGGCTCCGAGCTAATCTTTTAGTCACGGATAACTCAGGGAGCTGAGAAAAATCGTGTTCTCGAACTACAAAGCTAGGGGCCAGAGCCTGAACTCAGGGGCCCACGCCCATTCCAAGGTGCTGCCACACCCTGAGATCTACCAAATAAACCAGTCACCTTCTTCTTGACATCTCTGACAGCACGTGTCATGAATAAAAATAAGGTGATCAAAAACCACAGCAATTCCCAAGCTGTTTTCACAGAGCATTATTTTCCCCCAAGAGATGTGAACAGTGCTTCTTTAAAAAAAAAAAAAAAAAAAAAAAGTTTGGGAAATGCTGGGTTAAAGGAAACAAGTGAGACTGGTGTCTGTAGTGCGGTAATGCACACAAAATCCGCAAGAGCGCGCTAGAGGATGTGCATTCCTCACACCGACTTGATCAGGAACTGCTTTTTCCAAGGAGCATCTGCTAACCTCGGAAGGACACTAGTGTGCTGGGGCCACAGGTCGGCCAGTATTACGTGTTCAGCATAATTTTGGGAATCGATGAAAATATTTACAATCGATGTCTTTTATAATCCTAACGTTAATGACTGAAAATTCAAAATGACGATTATATTTCAGTTTTAAGAGTATTCAGTATATTTTCATAAAGGGACTTAGAGGTCAATTTAAAAACACTATACATAGTAGTTTCATCGAAGTTATATAAAAGAAAGAAGTAAATATATAAATAGCAAATGACGTGCTAAATGCTGTATCAGGGATATATGTCTGTTCTACGGGGAGGGCCCATCTGCGTCCTCCTGGAAATACGCACATTTAAAAGACCACAGATTAGACTTCTTTACCTCCAAACAGTTTGTTCACCCTGTATTTTTATTCTAGGTTGGCTTTTAAGAGACTTTTCAGCCAAAATATTTAGAAAGCTAACACATTAAAGGGGATGTGGAGAACTGTTTTTATGGGTTCATTTTCATACTCACACCTGATAATAAAGCATAAAACAATAGTTAAGGCTTTTAAATTTCCAGTGTTAGAAACACTAAAAGATCACTAATCTTAATAAAAGCCTTAATTTGAAAGTCTGCTTCCCTTAATTTATTGCCTGAACTAGTGCTTAATTTTCTAGCATAGTTATAAAGTGAGAGGGCTATTTTAATCAATATCAGAGCTTGAAATTACTTCAAAGGTCACACTGTTAAAGCCTATTTTAGTGGCTAAATATTATCATCTATTATATGGACTTAAATCCATTAACACTAATGTAACTTGCATTTAAAAATAAATGGGGATAGACTATTTTGAAATGTATTTACTAAAGCTGTTTTAATCAACTGAGCATGGCTGGAGGAAATGACTCACTTTAAGCTTTATAGCAAATATTTTAAAGTCCTCAACCCAGGACTTGCTAATAAAATGTTGCATATGGGAGACAGCAGTGATTGGGGCCATTTTGAGAATTCACAAGGCTATCAAGACAAAGGCTGAAGAGCAAACGTTTCTCTTCCAATGGTCATGTCATGCTCGGCTTGAAAAACCTGTAGAATTCTATGAGCATGGATGTGTTGGTGACACAAAAATGGTGAGACAAACCTCTCACTCATAATAACTGAGTCTAACATATGCTCCTTAGATGATGAAAAACTATCAGAATAAAACAAACTAAGAAAAAAAAAGATAGTACTGGTTCAGATTTCCTCACAAGAGGTTCATTTTGTCAAGGAAATACTTTTAGCTTTAGTATATGAACTCAAGAGAAGAGTTTTTAAAGGCTCGTTTTTAGTGAGTACAGGAGATGCCCTTTGTAAAGCTGTGTTAGGAGATGGGACTCACGCTTGTGCTACATTAAGCATTTATTGCAACAACTATGTTGCACAGGACATGATTTGACCCTTGATTTATCCAACCCATGTACAGCATGATCAGAGAATGGGATCTTCTTATGAGTTAAATTTGATGTCAAGAACATACCCATTCCTCTTGCTGCCTTTGTTCAGAGTATCATCAATTGGTTCCCTTTTAGAATCTCATCCGAATCCTGTTCCAATAACCCTCAAGGTCCAGCTGAAGGTCCGTCTGCTCCCTCAATGTGTCCCACTGCTCCAGCCCACCAGAGTCCCCAGGTCTCTCCACGTCACTAGTGCTAATACCTGAACAACATTTTTCTCCTCATCCTGAATCTAAGCTGCCAGGTGGATAATTTGTGTAATGGCTGCATGCCAAGCAGTGGGCTTCAGAAGAGGCTCAAGGTGCTTCAGGGTCACCAAAGGACAGTGGGGCTGCGTGGTGTTGGATAAAGACAGCCCTGAGCACCTGTGGCCCCCCATGTTTCCCTGGAGCTAGTCTTTGATCAGCGTCACATATTGAGTTTCTGCATAAGCTTCAGGAAAAGGTCTGCTGCTTTAAGACTCTAGATGGTCTACAGCAGTACTGAGCAAAGAGTAGGCACTCAAGAATATTGGATGAATGCTTATTATTCCAACAGGGAAATATAAAACATATGGACTTATTTCACAAATACCTACTAGGTGCCAGGTACTGAGCTGGGCATGGACATGAAAATTTGAATAAAGCAAAGTCCACACCCTCAAGGAGTGAGCGCCCTTAGCAGATACACTGGTCCGCTCTAAGTCTTCGTGAAGCACTTCGGCATCTAGCGGTGACTGAGGGTCATTTGTCTTAACATCAAGAACCTTATCTGGGGAAACCAAGAAGCACAGATGAACAAGTTTCTGGTTGACAAAGTGTTGGATAAACCAATTTTTGCAAATAATGTCATCATGAATCTACTAAACTTGGACATGAAGACACTACTGCAGTACTAAAAGCATTTGGAAAGCATCGCTTATTGTCTAGAACTCTAGTATGAAATGGATTCTAAATACACGGTCTGTAGCTACAAAGAGATGAACACGTAGAACTTGCCACCTGATCAGCTTCAGCTTCAGAAGGGTAGCCATTGTGTTCTTCCTGAATCTCCTGCACAGCACCAGGTGCACGGACAAGAAGAGGCAAAGAGGAGAAAGAGAAACATGCGCAAACAGACAGGTGAAAGGACAGAATTTCTTTTGTAAGGAGACAGTAAGCATGTAAAAGTCGACACACCTTTCACGGCTTTGCAACTCACAACATTTTCCCCCTTCGAGTTAAGGAAATAATGTGTAGGCCATCTATAGCACCCTCTGCCTAAAATGGAGTATCTATTCTGTGTTTGTGTTAGGGTAGAGGAATGAAAAGCAAACCAATATCATGGATTTTAAAGAAGGTACCAACTTCTTAAAATCGAGAAATATTCTAGCATATAGCAAAGAAACAAAATAACTGACACATAATATGTTTATAGAAACTAAAGCATACCACAGAAACCACCAAGGGCAAAGTCAAGCCAAAATACAAAGCAAGTTCATAAGCATGTACTTCAAACACAGTGTTTACATTATCTAAGGAGCTCTTATATTGCCCAGGGGTCAATTACACTGGTAATAAGAAAATTCCAGATTATATATGTGTGTGTAACACACAAACATCCACACATGCGTACATGCATGCACATATCACAGGCTGGCCATACGTATATATGTATGTTATAGGCGTGTATTATACAGACATATCTGTTACCTCACTATTTATTAGACATTGTGATTAATGAAGAAATATCACTGAATATTTCTCATTAGCATACAAACATGATTCAAAGTAATGCTAAAAGGGCAAATTTGCTTATTTAAATTTTTAAAACTTTGTTGCAATCCCTTTGAAAGCATACGGTTCTTAATTTCTTCATAAAATCAACTATGTTTTGAAACTTTAAAATTGGACTTTGAGTTTAATAGGTGGTATAAAGAATATGAATACTGAGGATGACAAGATTATAATTCCTTTGTAAAGGTATATAAGTCTCTGAGGTCGAAAATATCAAAATTTTGCATAAATGTATTTTTATTTCATGAAACTTTGGTCCCAGTGACTGTATTTCTTAAAAGCAACCAGTGAAGAAGTAGCAAAGCTCTAAAAGTAAAGAATAGCAACTTAACCCACTTTTATGTTTCACCATCAGATTGCATTTGGTACAGCTGGTACTGCCATCCCTCAAAGCGGTGTAATTTTAAAAATGCAGCCAATGCCTTGAGATTTCCATTTTTAAAATATAATGAAAAATGGAATCATTCTTTGATAAAAAATTTTTAAACAGAAAAAGGGATGAGCAAACAAACAAAAAACCCCATCATTTCAAAGTCCATGCAAGTATAAAGCTAAACACTAATATTTAACAATGTGAATCAAAGAAAATAATTCCCATAAGCAAAAGGAAACACTGCAAAAACAAGATGAAAAAAAGATAAACCAACTCAAATAATGAGTTTGACTTAACCTGGTTACTTTTATACTACTCCATTGCCTTCAATAAGATTAAAAATTTTAAACTTGAAGTCACTGAATTCTACTTTCCAAAATCCACATAGTTTTCATTTAATGGGAAATAGGTTAGTTTTTCAACTTCTGTTACTAAGGTTTAAATGCATGCAAATTACCAATCTTTGTCTTGCTTTATGAATGTTCTGAAATAAAGGGAGGAAAAATATAAGTTCTAACCCACTAGTTGTAACAGTTACATCTGTATTTTAAGAAATACTAGACGGGACTGATTTTGCTAAATTTATCTTCAAGACTAGCATTTCTGCTTTTTGGGTCCAACATGCAAACACAAGCATGAGCTGAAATCTTAGGTTGGCAGGATGGAGAACAGTTGACTACTTTTGGGGAGCACCTAATTCTTCAGCATGACTTACACGATGAACAAAGTTAAAACAGGACTCTGCAGGCCTAGCCTTATAAGTCCAGCTAAGAATATCCATTTGGGCAGAATTCCTGTAATACCAGGGAAGTCAGTCTTGTACTCTGGTAACAATTTTTATGTCCTGCCCTCACACACGCTGGCTTTTAATGCACATAAAAACACCGTAACAAATAAAGCATTTCTAGTGAACACTTAAAGCTACGACAGGCCAAGCAAATTGATCAGAGGGACTCATACAAACCAGTGAGAGGGTAAAGAACACTAAGTGGACTCAGTGTTCACTAAAGCGCAGAGACACACAAGGAAGAGGCCCCTCTGCCAAAAGCCAAACATCCTTACCCTTATATCAGGCCTCCTGAACACCTGTTAGTTAAAACACAGAACATCAGCCTCGTGGACACGTCACTATTGATCTGTGAAAGATGCCAGTAAGTTGAACAGCCCATTCCCTAAGAAACGTCATACCCCTCTAAATAAAACCAACCAGATCAATGCTAACACATTTGCCCTCTAACTTTCATTCGATATCAAATCAATCCTAACACATTTGCCCTATCATTTTCAGGCAAGTCTATGATTTGGAGAAGCGGATTGCCCACAGGCCGAGACAAACCACATTATTTTAAACACTAACTCCTTCTGCCAAGTACTATGATAAGCTATCGTGAACAGGCTGTGTTTGAGAAGTTCGTTTGTACCTCTGTTTAGAATACTGAATGCATTCTTCCCCATAGAGGTGATGGTATCAAAAGGTGGTCATGCTCCCAAAGTAGGCAAAACAAAACAAAAAAACACAGAACCCTAAGCTATAGCATTAATGGTATCATAAAACCTAGTTAAGCACAAATCTTAACCTGGCTTCTATTGAAACTATATTTCCATTTCCCATTTGGGACTACAGAATCCCATCTTTGGGTTGTGCCACCCCATCTGCATGGGGAAGGGGGAGGGAGCTGCTGGCAGGAAGGGGAAGCTGGCTGCCCCGGAGGGGCAGGGGCCCAGGCCACTGTCCCATGTGAGGGGAAGCTAGGCTGTTAAATCAGGGCACTGATTTCAGCAGCATTATTCCTGGGCCCCTAGCCTGTGAATCCTAACTGAACATGCAGCACATGGAGGCAGAAAACCCACAGAACAGGACGTAACTTTTGCAAAGTGAATAGTGCTACAAGTCTGGGGAAGACTTTAATTATCTCAGTTCCCCACCCCAAAGCCTAAAATTCCATAATCTGACCACTGTATGCTCTATGAGAAACAGACTTAAAAAAAAAAAAAACAAAACAGAGGTTCTTAATAGCTTTATAGACTTTACTCGGAATGGATGAGATCACATGAATTTGAAGACAGAGACTCCAAAAATCACCATTGTATCATCATTATAAAATATCATTTGAAATTAAAAAATGTATTCTGAATTAAGCGATAGGGTCACTATGAGTCGGAATTGACTCAAAGGCAGTGGGTTTGGGGTTTTTTTGTTGTTGTTACAGCTCAAAGAGAATCAAAGCCCATATGTTCCTAAACATAGACTATTTAGACTAAGAAACTTAAACCTGGGAGGTTTTTTTTTGGGGGGGGGGAGCTAGTGGTGGGGTGATGGATATGCTTATTAATTGTGGTAATGGTTTCACCAGCGTGCAAATATGTCAAAACTTGTCAAACTGAACCATTTAAATATGTGCAGTTTATTGTCTATCAATTACGCCTTAAAAAGCTAATAAAAAACAATGACATAACACTACACACCTATTGTTATTAGGTGTCACCGAGTTGATTCCGACTCATAGCAACCCTAGAGGACAGGGTAGAACTGCCTCATAGGGTTTATAAGGGGCAGCTGGTGGATTTGAACTGCCGACCTTTGGGTTAGCAGCTGAGTTCTTAACCACTGCACCACCAGGGCTCCTACACACCTATTACAGTGGTTAAAACCAACCAACGAATGAGGCCACCAAATGCTGGTGACGATGTGGAGCGATATGCGCTCTCAGTCATTGACACTGGGGTGCAAAATGGTACAGCTGCTTTGGAAGTCAGTTTGGCAGTTTCTTAAAAAGCTAAACATAGTCTGAACATAGGATCCAGCAATTTCTCTTCGAGGTATCTGTCCAAATGAGTTGAAAACTTACATCTACACAAAACCTACACGTGAATGTTTACAGCAGCTTTATTCATAATTTCTAAAGCTGGAAGCAACCAAGATGTCCTTCGATAGGTGAATGGATAAATAACTGCGGGACATTCATAAAACAGGATGTTATTCGGCAATAAAAATAAGTGAGCTATATCAAGCCCCAAAAAGACGTGGAAGAAACTTAAATGCATGCTGCTAAGTGAAAGAAGCCAGTTTGGAAAGGTTACATATTTTATGATTCCAACTATAGGACATTCTGGAAAAGGCAAAACTATACTGGTGGTAAACACATCAGTGGCTGTCAGGAATGCCAGGGGGGAGGGATGAATAGGTGGAGTTTTTAGGGCATTTTTAGGGCAGTGATACTGTAATGGTTGGACACATGACTTCATGCGTTTATCAAAACCCAGAGGATGTACAACACAAAGAATGAACCCGCATGTAAACTATGGACTCCAGTTAATAATAATGTATCAATACTGGTTCATCAATTATAAGAAGCATGCCACAGGAATGCAAGACATAAATAACAGGAGAAACTGTAAGGGGTATATAGGAACTCTCTGTATATCTGCTCAATTTTCCGTACCTAAAACTGCTCTACAAAATAGTCTATTAATTAAAAAAATAATGAAGTAATGCATGCCTATATGGCCATAAAAAAACACCCAAAGTGGAGCAGGAGAGAAAGTCTCCCTGCCTCTCCCTCCCAGAGCCTCACTTCCCAGTGACAGCCACTTTTAACAAGAGCTTTTTGAATCTTCTGAGCATTGCCTCCATAACTGTAAATATGGTTACGCTTCTATTTCTTGATTTGTCAACTTTAAACAGTTATCTCTTGACCTCCTATTTCATAAGATGAGAAAATAAACTTCCTCAAACTATACCCTCCTTCCTAATCTCTGCTGATTGAACTTCTAATTTTTAACTCTGTTGTTATTTGCCTTCAACAGCATCATCATCATAAAAAATACTCATGAAAGGATTTTTTGGTAAATGCCTACCTCTCTTCTCTCTCACACACACACACACACACACACACACACTATGCCTGGTACTTTTTTCCTCCCTATTCCCCCCTCACCCCATCCCCTAGTAACCACTGATCTTCTTTTATCTAGATGGATTGACCTGTTATAGATATTTCATATAAATGGGATCATACAATATTTGTCCTTTTGTGTCTGGCTTCTTTTGCTTAGCATGTTCTCAAGGTTCATCCATGTTGTAGCATGTATCAGGACTTCATTTCTCTTTATGGATGAATAATACTCCTTTTTTTTAGTATGTACAGGCAGGCAGTCCCTGGGTTACGAACATCTGACTTATGCACAACCCGTAGTTACAAACCTGCCCCTATAAAATAAAAATTTGAGGTACACACAATGGTTCACAATAACAAATGGGACCTACTTTGTGATGCACATCAAAACATTATTACTGTATTATTATGTTAAAGATGTGTTACTGTATCTGGAAGTATTTCCTTAATGTTTTTTTATGCATAGAAAGGTACACTATATACTGAGACAAACATTTGACTGACATTAGATATGAACCATACCTAACTGTTCTGACTTATGCACAAATTTGACTTAAAGACAGACTTAGGAATGGAACTCATTCGTAAGCCTGGGACCGCCTACACCATGTTTCGCTTATCTGCTGATGGGTGCTTGGGGTGGTTCCACATTTTGGCTACTGTGAATAATGCTGCAATGAACACTGGTGCATGTGTGTCTGTTTAAGTCATTGCTTTCAATTTTGGGGGGTATATACAAAAAAACATTTTTTTTTCTTTTTATACCTAGGGGTGAATTGCTGGGTCATATGGTAACGTTATGCTTGCCATTTTAAGGAACTGCCAAACTGTTTTCTACAGTGGCCAGCAGCATTTTACATTTCCACTAGCAATGAATGAGGGTTCCAATTTCTCCACATCCTCATTGCAATAACATTTTTATGGAAATATCACCTACTGCAGAATCAAATAGCGCAACTGGACATTATATAGAGGAGCTACAACTCTTTGTCAACAAACCACTGCCATTGGAAATAGAAGATAACTAAAGTTCGGATAGGGGTAGGATGACAATCTGCTTTTAAACTCATATAATTCTTTAACAATTGTAATGAAATCCTCCATATTTGTGGTATAAAAAGGGGAAGGTCAACAGAGGCTTACCCAAAGGTCTCTATGTTGCTACCCATGTGTTTCTCTCTGGTTCAGCTTATACCTTTCCTGAAATAAGACAGTTCAGGCATGCACAGAGGATCATTTTGTTCTTGAATCTGATTCTAATTGAAGCTAGAGGAGGGAACAAAGGTTTTAAGTCAAGAGACATGCAGGTCAGCTCTCAACAGCCTTTTGTGGTGCTTGGAGTTGGATTACCTAAACCTCATTAGAAGACTTCAGATGCATCTCCCTAACCAGGGATTAGGAAGCAAATCGGCACAGTGGTTAAAAGAATGAGCCAGAATCAAATCCTGACTCCTCCACTCCCTGGCTGCAAGACCTCAGACAAGCCACGCAGTCTTGAGGAGTTTTGATCTCCTTGTCTCTAAATTGCCTCCCTTGCAATTGTTGGGAGGGTTCAGTTGGTTAAGGTAACTGTACCTAGAGTGGCATAATTATTCAAGTGGGAATTGTTAGTACTACCTGCGTAACCTTCTCAGTTGCCCCATCTCAGCTTCTCCAACTTATACCACAACCATCCTGACCTGCCCCATATCCCCTCTCTCAACTCCTACACACTCCAAGGACCTACGAAAAGGCATAAAAAATTAAAATTTAACAGAGCAAGTGTACTGCTCAGAAGTTAACTAAAAATTTACCTGCGTTACCACACTCTAAATAGCTTTCACTAAAATCAAGAAAAAGCCCCACCATTTCAATTTGTGTAAAAGTTTGTGTTGGGGGTAAAACTCCCTTTCTCTGCCCTCAGGTTCCACTTAAGTCATCCTTGGGGCACTCTCCAGCAGAGAGGCGAGGGCCTCCTCTTGACCACAAGCTCTTTGTGGATTTGGGTAAGGAAGCAGGCATGCTCCCCTTTACCTGTCTGGGATCTGTCTCCTCACCCCATGACCAGTTCGCCTTCGTGGGTCCTGCCCCAGAAGGGGAAGTCACAATTGTCCAGGGCTGCCTTCAGATGAGTGTGTTTAGCTCTGGGACAAAGGATGAGGCCACCCACTGTGGACGCCCACCTAAGCCATGCTCACCAAGCCAGCTCTTATCAATTAATAAAGCTGATATTTTGGTTTAAATCTCTTTGGCTCCTGTGACTTAATTCTTGATAATGGAAGGGTCGACACGCCTAAATCAACATCAGTGTGAAACTACTTCTTCAGAACATTTTCAAACACAGCCTGTACTAGTGATACAAACAGTAACTACTGCCCCCATATTACAAATGAGGAAACGAGGAAGCAGCAAGAGGGGAAGTAGTTTACCTAAGGCCATACAGCCAGGGACAGCAGAGTGGGAACTCCAACTAGCTGGCTTTATTTAGCACACATGCTCCTGACTCAACATGGCCCCACCTAAACTTCTGGGGGCCAACAAAGTCTCGGTTCTCAGAGAGGCCTGCTCTGTCCTTCTTGCTCCTCCTACAGCACTTGCTTTACAAGTCTATTTTAACACTCACCACAGTCCAGCTTGCACCGTAATTACTTGTGTCTCATTGTGAATTCCACGTGGGCTAAACTCAGCCCCTTGTACATGATAGGTACTCAAATAACGTGTATGGAATTGGATTCATGTTCAGTAATTACAATACACTCATCTTGCATTTGTTTTTACATATCATGTAAATTTTTGTAGAGTGACAATATACATTGAATAAGCATTTGTGTTTCTTATATATGTTGCCTCATTTAATACATTAATCTTCGCTGAAGTATCCATTATACACATGAGGAAACTGAGGCTCAGCAAGGTTAAGTACCTTATTAGGCAGCGGATCACTGACAGGGCTGAGACTCAAAGCAAAGTGCTCCAACTCTAAATTTCATGATCTTTTTGATAAACCACACAATTCTAAGCCAAAAAAAAGTCAGTTTTTTATAAATAAGTTATCTCTGAGCTTATGTCTCTAAAACTAGGAGGCTTCTTTTCAAGAAAAGATAACATTGGAGTAAAAGACACCACTATTTTCTGTTTTAGGTTTAAAGTCTATAAATAAAGTAAATTTTACTTTACCAAACACATTGCTATAAAACAAATTAAAAAGAAAAGATTCTCCCCTGCTAAGAAGTTTGAACTGTTAGGTCGGCAGACTGTCCCTCCTGCTGTGGTAAAGCGGGACACATTCTGTGGAGCCTCAGTAAGCACAAGCCTACGCAGCTTAGCGCTCATCAGTAACCTTGAGTCAAACCAAGGACAGGCCAAAAAATCTCAAAGTCAAAGGAACTTCCCAATACATTTTCCAACAAAGTGACCAAAACACAACCCTGGTCTGAAAGAGACTAGCCAGGCCTGAACCTTGCCCGATGTCCATACCCGTGTCCAGCTCTGACCCAAAACACTCGCCTTAGGTATTTAAAGCCCTCCAGGAAACCTGGCAAAGGAACAGGTCAACCTCATCCTTGCAGATGTACGCTGGCCTCAATTTCCACTTACAAAAGGGAGGAGTGAGTTTATTTGTAATTGAACTAATAGAAAAATAGTTGTTGATATCCTTTTCCTTAACTAAATTCTAAAATCTTTATTAGCAAAACTATATTGTTCATTTAAATGATGATTCTGGTATATCATGTTGTTGTTGATGTTGTGAGGTGCCGTCAAGTCAGTTCCGACTCATAGCGACCCTGTGCACAACAGAACAAAACACTGCCCGGTCCTACACCATCCTTACAATTGATGTTACGCTTGAGCTCATTGTTGCAGCCACTGTGTCAGTCCACCTCACTGAGGGTCTTCCTCTTTTTCCGCTGACCTTACTTTACCAAGCATGATGTCCTTCTCCAGGGACTGAGCCCTCCTGACAACACGTCCAAAGTATGTAAGATGAAGTCTCGCCATCCTTGTCTCTAAGGGGCACTCTGGATGTACTTCTTCTAAGACAGATTTGTTTGTTCTTTTGGAAGTCCATGGTTCATTCAATATTCTTCGCCAACACCACAATTCAAAGGCATCAACTCTTCTTCTGTCTTCCTTATTCACTGTCCAGCTTTCACATGCAGTTGATGCGATTGAAAATACCATGGCTTGGGTCAGGTGCACCTTAGTCTTCAGGGTGACATCTTTGCTCTTCAACACTTTGAAGAGGTCCTTTGCAGCAGGTTTGCCCAAAGCAATGAGTCTTTTGATTTCTTGACTGCTGCTTCCATGGTTGTTGATTGTGGATCCAAGAAAAATGAAATCCTTGACAAATTCAATCTTTTCTGTTTATCATGATGTTGCTCATTGGTCCAGTTGTGAGGATTTTTGTTTTCCTTATGTTGAGGTGTAATCCATACTGAAGGCTGTGGTCTTTGATCTTCATTAGTAAGTGCTTCAAGTCCTCTTCACTTTCAGCAAGCAAGGTTGTGTCATCTGCATCATGCAGGTGGTTAATGAGTCTTCCTCCAATCCTGATGCCACGTTCTTCTTCATATAGTCAAGCTTCTCGGATTATTTGTTGTTCAGCATAGAGACTGAATAGGTATGGTGAAAGAATACAACCCTGATGCACACCTTTCCTGACTTTAAACCAATCAGTACCCCCTGGTTCTGTCTGAACAACTGCATCTTGATCTATGTACAGGTTCCTCATGAGCACAATTAAGTGTTCTGGAATTCCCATTCTTCGCAGTGTTATCCATAGTTTGTTATGATCCACACAGTTGAATGCCTTTGCATAGTCAATAAAACACAGGTAAACATCCTTCTGGTATTCTCTGCTTCCAGCCAGGATCCATCTGACATCAGCAATGATATCCCTGGTTCCATGTCCTCTTCTGAAACCAGCCTGAATTTCTGGCAATTCCCTGTCGACATACAGCTGCAGCCATTTTTGAATGATCTTCAGCAAAATTTGGCTTGCATGTGATATTACTGATATTGTTCTATAATTTCCACATTCGGTTGGATCATCTTTCTTGGGAATAGGCATCAATATGGATCTCTTCCAGCCAGTTGGCCAGGAAGCTGTCTTCCCTATTTCTTGGCATAGACGAGTGAGCACCTCCTGTGCTGCATCCGTTTCTTGAAACATCACAATTGATATTCCATCAATTCCTGGAGCCTTGTTTTTCGCCAATGCCTTCAGAGCAGCTTGGACTTCTTCCTTCAGTACCATCGGTTCCTGATCATATGCCACCTCTTGAAATGGTTAAATATCGACTAATTCTTTTTGGTAGAATGACTCTGTGTATTCCTCCCATCTTCTTTTGATGCTTCCTGTGTCGTTTAATATTTTCCCCATGGAATCCTTCACTATTGCAACTCGAGGCTTGAGTTTTTTCTTCAGTTCTTTCAGCTTGAGAAATGCCGACCATGTTCTTCCCTTTTGGTTTTCCATCTCCAGCTCTTTGTACATGTCATTATAATACTTTGACTTCTCGAGAGGCCCTCTGAAATCTTCTGTTCTGTTCTTTTACTTCATCAATTCTTCCTTTGGCTTTAGCTGCTCGACACTCAAGAGCAAGTTTCAGAGTCTCCTCTGACATCCGTCTTGGTGTTTTCCTTCTTTCCTGTCTTTTCAGTGACCTCTTGCTTTCTTCATGGATAATGTCCTTGATGTCATTTCACAACTCGTCTGGTCTTCGGTCACTAGCGTTCAACGCGTCAAATCTATTCTTGAGATGGTCTCTAAATTCAGGTGGGATATACTCAAGGTCATATTTTGGCTCTCGTGGGCTTGCTCTGATTTTCTTCAGTTTCAGCTTGAACTTGCATATGAGCAACTGATGGTCTGTCTGTTCCACAGTCAGCCCCTGGCCTTGTTCTAACGGATATTGAGCTTTTCCATCGTCTCTTTCCACAGATGTAGTCAATTTGATTTCTGTGTGTTCCATCTGGTGAGGTCCATGTGTATAGTCACCGTTTACATTGGTGAAAGAAGGTATTTGCAATGAAGAAGTCGTTGGTCTTGCAAAATTCTATCATTCGATCTCCGGCATTGTTTCTGCCACCAAGGCCATACTTTCCAACTACTGATCCTTCTTCGTTTCCAACTTTTGCATTCCAATCACCAGTAATTATCACAATGCATCTTGATTGCATGTTCAATTTCAGACTGCAGCAGCTGATAAAAATCTTCTATTTCTTCATCTTTGGTCCTAGTGGTTGGTGCATAAATTTGAATAATAGTCATATTAACTGGTCTTCCTTGTAGGCATATGGATATTATCCTATCACTGACAGCGTTGTACTTCAGGACAGATCTTGAAACGTTCTTTTTGACAACGAGTGCAACACCACTGCTCTTCAAGTTGTCATTTCCAGCATAGTAGGCTATGATTGTCTGATTCAAAATGGCCAATACCAGTCCATTTCAGCTCACTAATGCCTAGGATATCAATGTTTATGCACTCCATTTCATTTTTCACGATTTCCAATGTTCCTAGATTCATACTTCATACATTCCAGGTTCCGATTATTAATGGATGTTGGCAGCTGTTTCTTCTCATTTTGAGTCATGCCACATCAGCAAATGAAGGTCCCAAAAGCTTTAGTCCATCCGCATCATTAAGGTCGACTCTACCTTGAGGCAGCTCTTCTCCAGTCACCTTTTGAGTGCCTTCCAACCTGGGGGGCTCATCTTCCACCACTATATCAGACAATGTTCTGCTGCTGTTTATAAGGTTTTCACTGGCTAATGCTTTTCAGAAGTAGACTGCCGGGTCCTTCTTCCTAGTCTGTCTTAGTCTGGAAGCTCAGCTGAAACCTGTCCTTCATGGGTGACCCTGCTGGTATCTGAACACCGGTGGCATAGCTTCCAGCATCACAGCAACACAGAAGCCCCCACAGTACAACAAACTGACAGACACATGGGCGGGGGTTATATCATGAGTTGCTATAAATTAAAAAAAAAAAAACCCATTGCTGTCGATTCCAATTCATAGCGACCCTATAGTTATTCAAAAATATTTTACATGCAATATAGAATCCTGACTTTTCTTTAATTAAACATTTTTTGAGATTATTGTAAATTCACATACAGTTGTAAGAAACAATACAGAGAGATTCCACCTAACCTTTACCCAACTTCCCCCAATAGTAGAATACTGCATAACAGTAGGATAATATCACAGCCAGAATACTGATACTGATACAGCTGAAATACAAAAGCTTCATCACAGGGGTTCCTCATGGTGCCCTTTTATAACTACATCCACTTTTCCTCCTCCCTACCCCCTTCTTAATTCCTAGCAACCACTAATCTGCTCTACATTTCCATAATTTGGTCATTTCAAGAGTTGTATCTAAATGGAATCATACAGTATATAACCTCTTGGGATCAGCTTTTTTCACTTAGCCTAATTCTCTTGAGATTCATCCAGGTTGTTCAGTGTATCAATAGTTCTTTCTTTTCACTGCTTAGTATTCCATGGTATGGATATACCAGTCTGTTTAACCATACATCCGGTAGAGAACATCTGGGTTGTTTCCAGTTTGGGGCTATTATGAATAGTGCTGCTATAATCATTCATGTACAGATTTTTGTGTGAACATTTAAGTTTTCATTTCTCTGGGACAAATGTCCGGCAGTGAGACTGCTAGGTTCTGTGGTAGTTGCATGTTTAGTTTTTTAAGCTGGTGTTCTTCAGAGTGGCTATACCAGCAATGTACAAGTGATCCAATCTCTCTGTATCCTGGCCAGCATTTAGTGTTGTCATTATTTTTCATTTTATCCATTCTGATAGACGTATAGTAGTATCTCATTGTGGTTTATTTTGCATTTACATAACAGCTAACGTTGAACACCTTTTCATGTGATTATTTGTCATCTATATGTCTCTTGCCCATATTCTAAATGGACTGTTTGTTTTTTACTGTTGAATTTTGAGAATTCTGTATACATTCTAGGTACTAGTCCTTTTTGTCAGATATGAGATTTGTAAACATTTTCTCCCACTCAGTAGCTTGTCTTTTCATCTTTTCAAGAGGGTCTTTCACAAGGTAATTAAGTTTGAAGATTTTCTATGCTTTTCCCTAAAAGTTTTACACTTTAAAATTTATGATCCGTTTTGAGTTAATTTTTGTACGAAGTGTGAGACTTAGATCAAGGTTCATTTTTCTTTCTTTTTTTTTTTTTTGCCTATAGCTGTCCAAACGCTCTAGCACTGTTTGCTGAAAAGACTATCTTTCCTCCATTGAATTGCCTTAGTAATAAAATCAGTTGAACATATTTGTGTGAGTTTATTTCTGAGTTCTCTATGCTGTCCCATTGATCTATATACCTATACTTCTGCCAATACCACACAGATTGATTACTGTAGCTATACAATAAGTCTTGAAATTGGGCAGGCCGATTCCTCACATTTTATTACTCTTCTTCAAAATTGTCTTAGCTATTCTAGTTCCTTTGCCTTTCCACATAAATTTTGGAATAATCTTGTCTGCATCTACAAAAAAAAAATCTTGCTGGGTTTTTTGTAAGAATGGTGTTAAACCTGTATATCAATTTAGGGGGCAGTAACATCTTTACTATGTTGAATCTTCTGATCCATGAACACATGCCTCTCCATTTATTTAGATCTTCTGTGATTTCATTCATCAGTGTTTTGTAGTTTTCAGCATACAAGTCCTGTACATGTTTTGTTAGATTTATACCTAAGAACTTCATTTTTTTTTTGGCAATTATAAATCGTATTAAATTTTTAGTTTCCATTTCCATGTGTTAATTGCTAGTGTTTAGAAATACGATCTTATTTTTGTCTATTTCTCTTGTATTCTGCGACCTTGTGGACCTCATCAGTCTTAGGAGTTTTATATACGGCCAAAGGAAAACCCAGGGAACTCACCAACCATTCCTTGGGTCCTGAGGTTCCTAGCTGGTTCATCATCTTCTCTACCATTTGGTGTGTTCTTATGTTTGTTTTATAACTTACATCCAGGGTTTCTAGTTGTACTTGGTGAGAGGAATAGGGAAAGTATGTCTATTCCATCTTTCCAGAAGCAGAAGTGCAAATCTTGACATTTACAAAAAATAATTCTTCCTCACAAGTAACTTTGGGAGACAGGATGGCACTTTTCTATCTATTAAATACCAAAAAACCCAAACCCGTTGACGTTGAGTTGATTCTGAGTCATAGCGACACTATAGGACAGAGTAGAACTGCCCCATAGGGTTTCCAAGGAGCAGCTGACGGATTGGAACTGCTGACCTTTTGGTTTGCAGCCATAGCTCTTAATCACTGAGCCATCAGGGCACCATCTATTAAATACAGTGGTTACAAACTGGAGGCCTATTGGTCAAACAGGCAGTAGTAGTTTTTTAAATTTAATTGCTTTAGGGAGTATGCTGTACTTCCCAGTTCTCCACAGCCGCCCCCCATATCTGTCTAGCTGTTAAGTGCCCTGTATAGGCATTTGAGTTTGCAGTCCCTGATTTAATACATAAGTCATGAGGCTAGGCTATCAACAATGGATTACGGCCATGGATTCAGAAAGATCATTCTCAAGCTTCTCTTTCTATAGACTAGTGCTCTCAATCTAAAAAATAATAACCGAGACCTAGCTCAAGTATAATGAAGCCTTTCCCATACACTGCCTCCCACTTACCTCAAAGCCCTTCTGGAAATTTTTGCTGAGGATTCAAAATTTAATCACTGCATGTGCCGCAGTGGTTAAGAGCTATGGCACTGGGTTTAGTTTTTTGGTGCTGAATGTTTGAATGATTAAACTTAGTACAAGACCTTTTCCATCTTCTCTCTTTTCTTCAGGGTGTTTAGAGAAGAGATCTAGCTACTGTGTATGCATGGGTTGAAGGGGAGGAAGAAGAGGAGAAGGACCGAAAGAAGGTGGTGGTGGTGATGATGAGGATGATGAAATGAGAGGAAGATGATCACATTAAAACTACAGTGTCCTAATTTCTATAAGGCTTCCCAAAATCTAATCTTTTCGGACAGAAGAAAACTGAAGAATGCTATAGAAAGAAAGGCATTTAGAGGCTTATAATCTAATCCAACCCCTTTATCCCTACAGATAAGGAAGCCAAGACTCAAGAGAGAGTATACAGGGTCATAAAGCTAACCAGCACTGTTTTTATTACTCCGTCATGTCCTCTCTTACTGGCCTAGTTCTACTTTCCAAACAATGGAAGCTGTGATCCACTGTGTCACTTTTATCCATAGTTCCTAAAAATGTTTCATTACAATTGGTAACTGTACTTTCTGTCTAATCTACAGCAGACTACATTCAGATCCTGTTCTTAAAGTTTCTGACAAATCTGAGAGAGAGGCTTTTACTGTTGGTAGTTTAGGAAAAATGAAAGCAATTGAGTTAGTAGTGGAGGGGGGCGAACCGAACATTTTCCTCATGTTTCTTCTAGTAGTTTTAATTATCAGACTACTACATTTTCGAGGTGATTTGATATTACAGCACGCCTTTCTTAATTTAGTTGATCCATAATTCAGCATCACAGCTCTCTATTCTTTCAGCCGGGACAGTGTTTTCCCAAACTCTGTCATTCATACACCACACCTCTGCAAGTTTGTGTGCTGTATGTGCATACCACCTGTGCTACTATTTATTTAATATTTATCTTTATATTGATTTTAAATCCACTTCTTTTTTATACTTTCTCCTCTAAGCAATAATATGGGTTAAATCACAAGTTTGCTGTGCTAGCTTTTCTCATACACATTAAAATAATGACATAATTATTCAAATAAAATATGCCCATGGGCATGCCATTTAAGCTCATCTCCTGTGCTACTAGTGGTATTTTTACCACATTTTGGGTGATCTGACCCTGAGCTTCAATTTATGACATGAGTAAATATGAAAACAACTGTTCTCAACATCTAACAATGGTTGCTAGTTTGTCAGATTTGCAGCAATGTACCAGAAATGAACTTCAGTGTATAGAAACCCAGAGAGCCTAGAGCAATGGTTCTCAGCTCTTCTCGTGCATGACAAACACTGGAGGCTCTTGGTCTCCATCCTCAGAGATTCTGAGTCAGAAAGACCAAGATGGGGCCCAGGAAGATCCATTTCTATGGAACCCCAGGTAGTGCTGATGTGAGAAGACTCAAGGACCACATTTTGAGAAACAATGGAAAACAGGGGATATAAATTTTTTTTAAAACCACTCTGGCTTTTCAATAGGATGACTGGGGTTCAAATCCTAAATCTAACTGTGTCATCCTAAGTAATTCGCTTAACCTCTCTAAGCCTCAGTCTCATCTGTTAAATGATGATTATAATAATAGCTACCTCTTGAGGTCGTTTTAAGGTTTAAATAGGTAATATGTCTAAAAGTATTACAAAATCATAGAGCCCCACATGACTTAGATGTTTGATGATGATGAACCACTCTTAGCAGCCTATATAATGGCTTCCATGCCAGAGGGGTCCCAAAGGCCCATCTTGGTTACCCTAATTTTAAGAACTACTTTATAAGTAGAACATAAAATTATTTTTGTGGCTTAGAAACATTTTATGCTATTATTAAAAAAACAAAACAAAAAAATCTCTCCTTGAAGAAAGCACAAAAACTCCTGAATTATAAATTTAATGCAAACTTTCCAGACTTTTCTACAGGGCAAATACAACAAAGACAGTTATGACACATGTTCTTTTACAATAATTCAAAGGCTTTAGCTATAGAAAAACCTTATTTTTTTCTTAACACTATCTGTTGAACCATTCCCACATAAGCTAAATCTGCTGCATGAAATTTGTAAATAGACTAAAATTTAAAAAAACAACAAAGAATGTAATTACTTCAAGTTAAAGTATAGTTTCAACCTGACCTCGTAAAGGTTAGAAAGCTACACCCGTGGTCAACAGAACCCAAACAATACTAACAACTATTCAACTATAATGGAAAAACCACAGTTAATTCATAATTATTTGTGAAGAAAATCACTCCAAGGTCTGAGAGCTATTCTCTGCACTCAGTGGGGCAGTATCTCAGCTATGGTAGGTGACAGGGCACCTGGGACTAGTGGGGCCGGCAACTGCTCAGTGACTCGGCCCGCCAGCATGGGCGATGCAACAAAGGCTTCTCCCACCTGGAAACAGCATAGCTGCCCACCAGAGTTTGAGGACCAGGAGCCCCAGCTCCACCTCGGTGGGCAACCATGAAGACCAGGTGGCAAGAACACGTATTAAGAAATGTGCTGTCCCTCTTCTAGCTGGGAAGACTGTCCAGTTCCACTTATCCACAGCTCTGCTTTCCTTTGGTAGTGTAATCAACAGCATCGGATGACTAGGGTGAAGCAACAGAGAGCATGACAACTCAATCTCAGTTAGGTGACTTCTTGAGTCACTTTCTGTACTTGTTATGTTATGAGCTAAAGAGGAACTGAGGCTAAAGCCCATAAACAAGGAGCAGCTACTACAAAAAGAAGTCATTGTCATCTTCATTGTGGTTCTGGAGTGAAGGAGAACAACTGGTAGATTTACAGTCTGGCCAGGCCCATGATCTTGAGACTATTAACTGATGGTAGCCCAGGACACTACAAGTAATTTGCATGTGCTTGTAAAACTCAGTTATCTCATAGTACCAAAACCAAGCCCACTGCCGTTGAGTTGATTTCAACTCATAGCAACCCTATAAGACAGAATAGAATTGCTCCATAGGGTTTCCAAGAAGTGCCTGGTGGATTCAAACTGCCGACCTTTAGATTAGCAACCAAACTCTTAACCACTACGCCACCAGGGTTTCCAAGTATCTCATACTAGCAGGCAAAAATGACTACAGTACACTGAAACCTCAATCTGAGTAAGTACAGTGGACTACTAAAATGTAAACATGGTCTCATCTACTGAACTTGTTAATAGTTCATTGAAATGAAAGGAAAGTTCGCCTTTAGCTTTAACAAAGGTGGAGCATGCCATTTTTTGATTTGTTACTTGATTCAATAGCTATTTATTGAGCACCTGTTGTGCTCCAGGATTATACTGGGGAACCAGTGGTGAGTAAAAGAGCCCCAGCCCCCACAACCAAGGAACCTATCACTCTTAACTTTAGAACAAGCAGGGGATCTACCTTGTAAAAGAAACAAGAAGAGATTTCTCACTTCAGTAAGAACTAAACAACACAGCTGCCCATACAAGTCTTTTGAGATTTTAGAAGTTCTCTGCATTGTAGTCTCACATGTCACCAGCAAACCCACTGCTGAGGAGTCGATTCTGACTCATAGTGACTGTATAGACCCTATTGGACAGAAGAGAACTGCTCCATGGGGTTTCCAAGGCTGTAACATTTACGGAAGAAGACTGCCACATCTTTCTCCGGAAGACTGACTGACGGGTTTGAACTGCTGACCTTTTGGTTAGCAGCCGAGCACTTTAACTACTGCGCCACCAGGGCTCCTTTTGCAAATGTTAAGAACTTATTAAAGTTTAGCTGAGTACTCACAGATCATATCTATATACAAAGAAGAAGTTGTAAAGTTAGAGAAGTCAGCCAAATGTTTTCTGAAAATCAGAATGCTCACAAAAAATATATGCATTTTTTAATAATAAAATGGAACTTGATTTTTAAAAGAATGATGATAATCTAAAGGCAGCTCTTCTTCTCAGTTACAAAACTCTGAGCACAGATACTAGAAAATGGTAACATTTCCCTTTGCAGTTTCAGATCCAACAACAGAGAATTTCTCCCTTCATTCCCAAACAAGTGGCAGGTGAGCATCCAGGGCTCAAGGAATTAAAACTTTGGCATTAAAATGGCAAAGCCTATTGCTATGTAGTTAGCACAGTGAAAACAAATTAAGTACTCAATGTCCCTTACCTTGTAATCTCTGGATACATTTTCGGATGTCACTGAACCTGCAATCTGACTAGAAATTGTAGCAGCTATAAGCTGTTTACACCACTCAACATGTGACCCTGTAGGACTAAAAGAAACGGCGTCATTAAACAATTGTAAAACACAGACTCTTCGGGGGAAAATGGGCACTTGGCAGGGATATACAGACAGTTTATTTTTTAGATGGGTGAATTTTCATTAGGCCAGTTGGTTACCTTTATATTGCGTATAAGAAGTGAAATACTGACAACTAGAAAGTAAGATTAGGTTCCAGGTGAACTACAAATGAATCAACCAGTTCAAAAAGGTTCAAGATTCTAGGTACTATCATTTCATGGAATTTTACTCTATTACAACTATATGGAATGAATATTCCTAGTGCAATCTATAGAAAATAAATTCTAATGTGAAATATATGCCAAGTCTTAGCTCCACAAAAAGAGCCATGCTCTGTAATACATATTTGACAGCATCTGCTTGTCAATTTCATGTTGGTAGTTTTAAATCTAGAAAACAGTGTGATTTCTAGGAATCAAAGTCTCGTCATGGAACAAAGGTAATTATATGATTTTATCAAGAACAAACTATGAAAATGATGTTCAGCATGCCGTAATAACAATACCTTACATTTCCATAAGGGCTTTGCCAACTTACAAAAAAGGTTCCTCAGGGCCAGCATATCTGAGCCTCACAACCACCGTGGGACAAGAAGGCAGAACAGGGACTAGCCAACTCATTTCCAAGATGAGACAAATGAGGCACACGGGGAACACGCTCTGTCAAGAAGGTGGCTGTCCTTCCAGGGCATAGTCCGATCAATAGTTCCTGACTCATGAAGCTGGGGGGCAAAACAGAATCCAGCGCCACAGATGCTAGCAAACTATCTCGTATGTGAACAGTGTCACGTAAAGAAAGATGACATCTCCATTTGCATAGCGCTCCAAAGTGTTCAAAGCACCTCTACCCACATAAGTTCACCCCAGCCTCACAGTGACTCAGGGAGGCCGGCAGGCAATACAGACAGTATACTTATCCTACAGGCGAGAAAACGAAGGCTGCAGTGTTTGTCCGAGGTTACATGACAGAGAAGCATGCCTCAAGGTCCTGCCTTCCAGTGAGAGATGCTTGCCTGACCTAAAGGGCCATACCGACTAACCAGGCAGTGAGGGGATTAAAAATTCCCCCGGGGGCTGAGCTCCCTACTGACAGATCAAGCAAGAGGGCAGAAGATGTTCATGAAAGTTTTATCTTGCAGGTGGTTTTCACCGTAAAAGGATGTTCCAGGCCTTTACAAGCTGCATCACTAACTAAATCCACGCTCCTGCCTCTGAAGGCTAGAAAACCCTGGAATGACCAGGCAGTATATAAAACAGCCTAAATGGTACAATGAAACAACTGCTGCTCTTGACTAGTGTACTAAATGGCAGTCTCCAGTCAGCACAGCCCAGAGGCTACCCGTGTGGTTGAAAACCGAAGTGAGAACACTAGCTGAATAGGCAGAGATTTCAGTCATGTCAGGCATCTATTCACACAATTTCTAATTAAGAGGTAGAAGCAAAGGGAGGGATTTTAATTTCCTTTTAAAATCCTAAGTTCCCTTTTTTGCCTGGTTATATCACACTTTTCTTCATCAGTATATTTCCTTTCTTTGATCTCTGTCATGGATGGAACTGTGTCCCCCAAAAATATCTGTCAACTTGGCTGGGTCATGATTCTCAGTATTGTATGATTGCCTACCATTTTGTCATCTGATATGATTTCCCTGTGTGTTGTAAATCCTATCACTATGATGTAATGAGATGGATTAGCGGCAGTTATATTGATGAGATCTACAAGATTAGATAGTGTCTTAAGTCAGTATCTCTTGAGATATAAAACAGAGAATTTTGAGCAGAGAGACAGGGGGACCTCATACCACCCAGAAAGCAGTGCCAGGAGCAGAGGACATCCTTTGGACCTGAGGTTCCTGCGCTGAGATGCTCTCAGACCAAGGGAAGACTGATGCATCACGAAGACCCTCCTCTCCTCCAGAGCTGACAGAGAGAGAGAAAACACTCCCCTGGAGCTTGTGCCCTGAATTTGGACTTTTAGCCTACTGGACCATGAGAGAATAAACTTGCTTGTTAAAGCTATCCACTTGTGGTATTTCTGTTACAGCAGTACTAGATGACTGAGACAAACTTATTCCCTGTCAACACCTACCTCGGATGGCAAACATAGCAGAAGGAACCCTATGGTTCATGGTGGGTGCACTGTTGTTACCACCACTGTGATAAGGGCACTTCTCTTTACTTTGGGGAACTGCCCCTCCCCACTTCACGGGCTGGGAGTAGGGCTGGCCCCTTCCTCCCGCCCTTGGTTGTAGGTGAGCTTCCCAGGTCCAGCCAATCCCAGGCTTTCCTCTTGGATCCTGAGCTGTGTAGATCACCCCCAGAGCTGCTGGAGGCCACTCCCATCCCCACCACCTTGAGGAACTCACACAGACAAGAAAACACAAGAGACGGGGAGTCCTAACAACACTGTTTGTGACTCTGACTCCAGTTGTGCCCGTGGCCATCTCTTCCCCTCATCTAGCCCAATTATGTGACCCTTTTTTGGCTTAAGCTAGATTGAGTTGGTGTTTTGTTGTCACTTGCCACTGCAAGTGTCCTGGCCAATGCAGTGACAAACAGCATGGTATAGTGGGCTAGCTGAATGGAGGCCAGGATTTGAGTCCTGTTTCTGTCACCAGTGAGCTCTGTGACTTTGAGCAAGCCACATCCTCTTACAGGACCTCAGCTTCATTATCAAGAGAAGTTCAGTATTTAGAAGAGAGGTGAGGGCAGTAAAGTCCATGGGCATGGCCAGACCATGTTAAAATCAGGTTCCACTCTAGGTGTCACTCTTAAAAGAAAGGCATGCCTCAGAGCTTGTCACGATGACAGAACTGGGAAGGGAGGCTGTGTTCGGCATTCCCCTCTCTTCTTTTTAGCCTGCCTGCTTCTCCACACTCCTGCCTTCAACAACCACTTGCACGCTACAGGCTCCCAGCTCTGTTCCTCCAGCCTGGACTCCTGATCTCCATGCCAACGTTCTTCCAGTCTGTGCCAGAGACACTGCCAACTCACCCTATCTAAACGGGCACCAGCCGCTCAGCCCCACAACCTGCTCCCCTCCTACGTCTCCTAACTCTGGAAAAAGCTCAGCCGACGGCCCAGCCACCCCAGGCCAGGAAGCCAGAGTTTACCTTCGAGTCCACCTGCCACTTCACCCTCACATCTGAAGGGTCCCCAAGTCGTGTCACTTGTACCTGCTAAGTGTACTAAGAATCCCCCTTTCTTATTCCAGACCACCGCCATCTCACTGTGTTTTCCTCAGCCTCATAAGTCTAAGCACCATCTATATACCAATGACTCCCAAATTTAGGTCTCCGGCAGAGACATTACCCCGGAACTCCAGGCTCATATAAACCAACCGCCTCCTTGACATCTGCTCTTGGACATGTAACTGGCACTTTGTCATTGGTACATCCAGAGCTGGAAGCCTTCTATTTCCTAAACCCATTCCAATTACAGTCTTCTCCAACTCAGCAACACCATTTCTCCACAAGCAATACCTTCCAACTGTCCTTGGTTCTTCTTCTCCCATACCAACAACCAATATTCAGCAAACCCTACTGGCTCTACCCTGCAGGTCTGACCACTCCCCCCAGCCCCCAACTCTATCACTCTGGTCTGAGCTGCCATTATCTCATTTGGACTCTAGCAATAGCCCCCTACCTGCTAGTTTCTCTGGATCCAATCCTTCCCCTTTGGGTCTAGTGTCCACACAGAGGCCGGAGATCCTACTGAAGTCTATGCCAGATGGTGCCACTCCTCTGCTCCAAAGCCCCCAATGGCTCCCACACCACCAAGTCTTCCCCAAGGCCTCCAAGCCTCTCCACCATCTGCCCCTCGGACCTCTCTGACCTTGCTTCCTACTGCTCTCCCCCTAACTCCCTCCACGCCAGTGACATTGGTCTTCTCTCTGATCCTTGAACATTTTGCTCACGCTTCCCACCCTAGGGCCTTTGCGCAGGCCTCTGCTTAGAATGCTATTGCCCCAGATACCTGTATGGCTGGATCCCACACCAATTTCTGGTCTTTACTCAAATGTCACCTTTCTCAGAGAGGCTTTCCCTGAGCGTCCTACCTAAAATTCCAACCACCCCATGAAGCACATACTCCCAATACTTCCCATCCCCTTCCCAGCTTAATTTTTCTCCCTAGCACCTATCCCCATTTGGCATAGTACACACGCCCCTCATTCAATGTCTCTGTCTCCCACCAAATGTATGCTCCACATGGGCAGAGATGGGTGTGTTTGTTCACTGCTGTGTGCTCAGGCCTAACACAGTGCGTGGCACAGCACAGGCACTCAGATTCACAGAATAACTGAATGAATGATCAAGTGTCAGAATAACCAACTAACTGGACTCCCTGCCTCCAGTTCATCTGCCACACTACTGCAGTGCAGTCGCCTATAAGTGCGTTGGAACCAAGAACTCGCCTGACTGAAATCCTTTTGTGGGTCCCCAAAGCTCGGGGGCGGTGGGGGGGCATGTAATGTCTTGTCCAAACCAGGACATTATTGAGAGCTGAAGGAGGATGCTATTAATAATTACACTGTCCCTATGGGTAAACCAGATCATATGGGCCACCTACTTGCAGCTGAGGTGGTTGTTAAAAAGAGCCCTGGTGGTGCACTGGTTAAGTGTTCAGCTACTAACTGAAAGGTTGGTGGTTCGAACTCACCAGCCACTCCACAGGAGAAAGACGTGGCAGTCAGCCTATGTAAAGGTTTACAGCCTTGGAAACCCTATGGGGCAGTTCTACTCTGTCCTATAGGGTTGCAATGAGTCAGAATTGACCTGATGGCAATGGGTTTGGTTTTTTAGTTTGGTTGGTTGCTAAAAATGCAGAATTCCAGGTCCTACCCCAGAGGTGGACTGATGAGATTTGAGGCAGGGCCTAAGAATCGGCATTTGCATCAAGCATTTGCAGTGATTCCTATGAAGGTTAACACAGAATCCCATAAGCCCATTGACATCGAGTCGATTCTAACTCATAGCGACCCTATAGGACAAAGCGGAACTGTTCCCTAGGGTTTCCAAGGCTGTAATCCTTACAGAAGCAGACTACTACATCTTTCTCCCACGGAGCAGCTGGTGGGTTCCAACCACTGACCTTTCAGTTAGCAGCCAACTGCTTTAACCACAACAGGGCCCAGAGCTTGATAAAGGCACAATTCTTTATAAAGGTACTCAAGCCCCTTCAAGAGCTGAGCCCTGACTTCCTGCAGGCCTTCTCTTAACAGTTTCTCACCTCCGCGGTTGCCAGCAGGAATGCACATTCCAGAAGCCCTCCCCAGCCTGTCCCCCTGCTAACTTCTACTCATTCTTCACCATTCTATTCAAATGTCAGCTGCCTCAGAAGGTCCTTGCTTAATGACCATACTCCCTGACCCCTCTACCACCACCACAGAAGAATTCAAGTATCCCAACTCTGTGTACCTAGAGGGCAGTGGATTGCAACTGAGGATGTGGAGTTTTTGAAAAATAAACTCCTAGGCTCACCTGAAGCCTCCGGAATCAGAATCCTTAGGCATGGGGCCTGGTCACCTGAAGTCCTTAAACAGCTTCTCAGAAGCTTCAGATGCACGCCCCATACAGAGCCCCACTGCCCTGGTGCTGTAACATAGCTTTTATCACTTTGGTTTAAATGTTGGCTTGTTTGTGGTCTCCGCTAAAAGGTAAGCCAGAGAGTCAAAGCCGTGCTGTCTTATCCTCTGTATCTCTAAGGCCTCCAAAACCTTGACTATTACAAGTACTGCCTTAGCTGTGATCAGTTTGCAGTGAAGTTGACTGCTTGGCTGATTAACTTATTAACATACATTGCAGTTACATGGAGATAGAAACAAACGAGTGGGTTTTCCCTGTTGTTCGTATACTTTTGGAAACTCCCAAAAGTTCAGCACACTGGTATGACTCAGACAGGCAGGAATGAACCGAACTCATCTCAAACCGACGGAGCTACATTACAACAGAGTCTCTTGCCTACTCTAGTGTCAGTGCACTGGCCCAGATGTGGAAAAACTGGATATTCCAGGCTAGGGGGATCATCCACCCCTTGGTCTCCAGGGTTGGGGAAGCCCTCCCAGTTGGACACATCGGTCTCTGGTTCTAACTGATGGATCTTAGTTCTGCACTGCCTGAGTGGCAGTATGCTCACATATGTATGCTCATAAATGCGATGCACCAGTTCCTTCAAAGTGTAAAGAACTGAAAGCAAGCGATTCTCTGTCCTGCATCATGAGCAGTTTGGAAGTTTGCCATCCCAGTTTTGCAAATCAGTGGATCTCTGCTCCGTGCCCTCGGTCGGGCTGCATCCCTCAGTCCGTGCTCTGAAGAACCCCAACACCAAAGTCCCCAGCGGAATTTTTGTCTTAAAACCACAAGCGGAAAAGGTAACGCTAAAAGAGGAAAGCCTGGCTGGAACTTCCTGCAGCCTAGGTGGCCCCGGGATGTTTTGACAGCTCCTGGGGGCTCAAGCGCGTCCCTGGTCGCAAGGCGGAAGTGAGCCAGGTGCGGGCCGCCCGAGGACCAAGTGCCAGGGAAGAGGCCTGGGGGTCCGAGAGGGAGTCCGGGGAGAGAGTCCGTGGGCTTCAGGGAGAGGGTCCGAGGGTCCGGCGTGGGGAGGGGTGCCCACGCTGGCCTCGGCGCGCGAGGGTCGGCCCGGCCTGGCGCGGGGCCCTCGGGGTCGGGGTCGGGGAGGCCGCGGGGGCCGGCCCCGCTTACCTGTCCAGGGCCTCCACGCTGGGCTGCCTGGAGCCGGCGGCGGGGCCCCCCGCGGCCCGGGGAAGCCTCCTGCTGCCCGCCGGCCCCGGGCCCCCGCCGCCCTCGCCGCCCGCCGCTGCCGCCGCCGCCGCCGCCACCGCCGCCGCCGCCGCCGCCGCCGCCGGCCTGTCCATGGCGCGTGGAGCCCGCCAAGCAGGGAGGAGAGCCGGCCCGGAAGGTCCTGCTGGCGCCTCTGCCCCTGCTCTGCGGCCCGCCGGCCTCAGGCGGCAGCCGCCATTAGCTGTCACCTGGCGGCCCCGAGTTACCCACAAGGCAGCGCGGCGCGGGGGCGGGGGCGACGCGGAACCGGCCGCCCCGTCCCCGGCCCCGCCCCCCGCCGCACCTGCGCGCCCCGCCCACTGGCCCGCGTGCCCCAAGCGTGGGGCCGGGGCCGCCTAAACCTAGGGGGGCTGACAAGCTGCCCCAGTGACCTGGGCCGGTCCAAAGCCACCCGGGTCAGAAATCCACAAACTCACGATGAAGCATAATGCACTTTGCTCCTCAGACTACCAGGTTGACTCCAGGGATCGGGGTTAGAAGTCAGGGGAAATTCGAGGAATAAAAATCATCTTTTCCCCCCGAGGGAGCCAGGAGAGTAGTGGGATGCAGACGTCAAATTCTCCTAAAAAGACCAGACTTAATGGTCTGACTGAGACTAGAAGGACCCTGGTGGTCATGGCCCCCAAACCTTCTGTTGGCTCAGGATAGGAACTGTTCCCGAAGCCAACTCTTCCGACAGGGAATGGACTGGACTATGAGATAGAAAATGATACTGGTGAGGAGTGAGCTTCTTGGATCAAGTAGACACATGAGACAATGTGGGCAGCTCCTGTCTACAGAAGAGATGAGAGAGCAGAGGGGGTCAGAAGCTGGCCTAATAGACAGGAAAATAGAGAGTGGAGGGAAGGAGTGTGCTGTCTCATTAGAGGGAGAATAACTGGGAGTATAGAGCGAGGTGTATATAAGGTTTTGTATGAGAGGCTGACTTGGTTTGCAAACTTTCACTTAAAGCACAATAAATTTTTTTTAAAAATCATCTTTCCCCGTAATTTCCCTTCCCAGAAAAATTTTGGGGTGGGGGAAGCACAGACCCGCAGGCTCTCCGGTCTTGACATTGTGAAGCACAAGTAGTCCTGTCTATTTAGCATTCCTCCCTGCAGGGTGCATCCCTCCCACTCCCCCAGCACACACGCCCACCTCCCTGCCATCTGTAGGGCAAGCAAGTGTTCTCATGCCGCCCTCGGAACTTCTGCCCGCGGTTTCTATGAAGAGGAGCATTTAACTCCTGTTGGTGAAAAACCCAACCCAACCAAAACCCATTGTGGTTGAGTGGATTCCGACTCACAGCGACCCTATAAGACAGAGTAGAACTGCCCCATAGGGTTTTCCAAGGCTGCAAATCCTTGCGGACACAGACTGCCACATCTTCATCCCGAAGTGAAAGACCAGTGCTCTTCAGATCAAGCCAGTGTCTGATGGTAAAGGCGTTTACGACGCTTGCTTTCTGGGCTAGATTGATTTCTCTGCCCATTTTGCTTCTGTTGCCATGTCCAACTGCCCGTCCACTCTCAGCTCACCCTGAGTGGGCCCAGACTCAAGGTGACCCCATGCACAATGGAAGGAAATGCTGCCCCGTCCTGCACCATCCCGTGATCAGTTGTGGATCTATTGTTGTGATCCATAGAGTTTTCATCGGCTGATTTTTGGAAGTAGATTGCCAGGCTTTTCTTCCTAGTCTCAGTCTGGAAGCTCTGCTGACACCTACCTGTCTACCACAGATGACCCTGCTGGTATTCAAAATACCGGTGGCATAGCTTCCAGCATCACAGCAACACGCATACCACCACAGTATGACAAACTGACAGACAGGTGGTGGATATCTATATGTACTGACAGAAAAAAATGAGGCCTCTGGGTCAGAGACAAAGATGGTTTTTTAATCACAGCAAAAGCAGCAGACAGAGCAAGATCTTCGGTCGATTCCCCAAGCTCCAATCCCCACAGGGCAACATGCTCTTTTGCCATGCGAGCTTGCCATTCCCATCCACATGAAGAGGTAGAATCAATTCCTCCACCTCCCCCGCCCTTGCATGTGAGCTGGCCCTATAACCTCCTTTAACAAATAGGGGGCCAGATGGCACCTGCATATGCAATGGGGTGCACCTTAAGAGAGGAACCCCAAATTTATGAAGCTCTGATCTTATATAGGGCTGCTAGTGATCTCCCATCCTCCCTTCCAGAGAGAAAGCTTACTCATTACCCTGGAATGCAAGCAAACTTCTCCTGGGGAATAGAATGAAAAGTGTTTACCTTTAGTACCCTGGACTGGCTCCAGGGAAAGAAGACATCTTCAAACTTCACTATCTGGGAATGTCTCTGTTATGAATTGAATTGTGCCCCCCCAAAATATGTGTCAACTTAGTTAGGCCATGATTCCCAGTATTGTGTGGTTGTCTCCCATTTTGGAATTGATGTAAATTTCCTCTGAGTTGTAAACCCTAATCTCTGCCTGTGGTTAATGAGACAAGATTGGGTTATGGCAAAGAGGATTAGGGAAACATGTAACACTCTTGGTCAGGTCACATCCCTGACCCAATGCAAAGTGAGTTTCCTGAGGTGTGGCCTCTGTCTCCTTTTATCTTACAAGAGATAAAAGGAAAAAGAAGTGAGCAGAGAGTGGGGGACCTCCTACCACCAAGAAACAGCGCCAGGAGCAGAGAGTGTCCTTTGGACCCGGGGTTCCTGTGCAGAGAAGTTCCTAGACCAAGGAACGATTGATGACAAGGACCTTCCCCCAGAGCCGACAGAGAGAGAAAGCCTTCCCCTGGAGCTGGCACCCTGAATTCGGACTTCTAGCCTACTGGACTGTGAGAGAATAAACTTCTCTTTGTTAAAGCCATCCACTTGTGGTATTTCTGTTATAGCAGCACTAGGTGACAAAGACAGTCTCCTTCTAGAATTTCATATCTTGGCTGTAAATGTACTAGCGCAAAGGACCCAGTACATGCAGAAATGTGGGGTACACAAAGAACTGTCTCCCAACACACATGCCCCCAGGCCCCACTCCCCCCTGCCCTGCAAGTCGCACACCAGGGCCTACCCATAGTTGTCGAGTTGAGTACCCTGCCTTCCCAGGAATCACTGTAAGCGCGACAGGTACATGGCCCCAGAGGCCCATCTGAAAGGGAAGCTGTGCGGTGGGGGTGAGTTCTCAGGCCCACGCCGGCATTCACGGGGGCGATCAAGGCTTTCTTTATCCTCTCAGCTGCACTCTGAATTTCTTGCCGGGGAAGGGGAAGGGTTGATGAGAATATGCTGCATGACGACGATATGTTTCTGCAGCGCACCATATAAAGCAGAGTTGTCAAAATTTCAAAATATGGCCTGGGACATCCATTAACATGCAGATTCATGAGCTCCACTCCAGATATGCTGCTGATTTAGGAGCTTGCGAGGGAGAGAGGAGGATGCTGGGAATCCACATTTCAAAAAGTGGTTCTGATACAGATGCTCCGAAAATTACACTCTGAGAACTCCCTTTAGAGGTAGCGAGAAGTCACGGCCGGGCTTTGGAGAGAGCTGAGCTGATCACATTTACATTTTAGAAAGATAACTTGGGCGGCAACGTGGAGGATCGGTTGGAGGGGCAGGAATGGTTGGGGAAGATCAGTGATGCGTGAGGCCTGACCTGGGACAGCTCTCAGTGACCGATGGGGTGTTGGGCATGAATGGGAAGGGGGAGGAGGCTAAGAGATGGGTCAAAGCTGATACCGAGGTTTCTGACTTGGGTAACTGGGTAGATGGTGATGCCAGTCACTGAGAGAAGGAACCTAGAATGACAGGCAGGTGGGATAGGCAAGTGAATAGAGTGAGTTCATTCTGGGCATGTTGAGTTTGACCCACCGTGAGTCACCGTGAATGGCCCCCTTTGATGACACCACCTTGTACGCCACACAACCAGCTCAATGATGGGTAGCAGCCTTGTGAGGTGCCTATGAGATAGCAAATGGAGATGTCCAGTAGGCAGTCACCATACGGGTATGGAGCTCAGGAGTGAGGAGGTAATAAAAAGTTGGTTCATTTTCATAAAATCTGAAAAGACTTTTTTAAATTTAATCTTCAGCTCCACAATTTGGGGACTACGTATGGTTCAGGCCACCACTTTCATTTCTGGAAAATGATATAAGCAAATGAAAGTGGACTTGATTACTTCTTGTCAACTGAGCTTCTCAAAAACAATTTTTTGCTAGGAATGAGCAAATCTAACGATCTATGGAACTACATGTGAATGCCACTGTAGAGAAACAGTCCCCTTGCTTAGAGGTGTCATGTCAACTCAAAAGAGCAAGGCTTTGAGCCATCTTTGCAGGTGAGCATGGATGACACTTGGAAGACATGCAAACTTTCAACAGTTCAAAAAACTCTCCTCCACAGCACACCCCACGTGTTGTCGGTTGAATTGTGTCCCCTCAAAAGATACGATGGTGTCCTAACCCCTGATACCTGTGAACATGACCTTTTTGGAAATAGGGTCTTGGAAAACGTAATCGGTTAGGTTAATATGAGGTCTTAGTGGAGTAGGGTGGGTCCTAATCCTACATGATTGGCATCCTTATAAAGAGATGAGATAGACACATACAGAGGAAGGATGCTGTGTGATACTGCAGCTGCAAGCGAAGGAATGCCTGGAGCTTCCAGAAGCTGGGAGAGAGTCTCCCTAAAAGCCTCAGAATGAATCAACTCAGCCAACACCTTGATCTTGGACTCCTAGCCTCCAGGACTTATAAGCCACCCATTAGTGGTCTGTTGTTACAGCGGCCCTAGGAAACTCAAGTAACATGGAAGTGCTGTCACCTTGGTGCATCGCAACAGGCCACTGAAGACGGCATCCACTTGATAAGCAAAGCATGGAGCTCTCTGTGGTTCAAGCCAGGACAGGGTGTGCAGTTCATGGTGTTCACTGTTATGCCCATTATCAGACTCTTTAGCCCAAAGCAATTCCTGGTGAATGATACAACAGATGGACTTAAGTTCTGTGTGTTCTTGCAAAACATTGCTGCCTTGGATCCAGGTTTTTAACAAGTCCCAGAAGCACCATCCAGTCATGTTTAAAAATCTTGGCCTGTCCACTTTTCAAGACTTTTCTCAACACAAAATTATTTCCTGATGTTGTATAACATTGGTGTTATGGGTTGTGTTCCCCCAAAAGACCTGTTGAAGTCCTAACCCCTGGTACCTGTGAACATGACCTTGTTTGGGAATAGGGTCTTGGCAGATGTAACTAGTTCAGTTAGCATGAGGTCATACTGAAGTAGGGCCTGGTGTCCTTATAATAAAAACAGGATAAGAGAAAAAGACACACACAGAGGGAGGTCGGCCATATGCCCACAGGAGCAGAGACTGGAATGACGTCGCCAAAAGCCAAGGAACATGTGGGGCTCCCAGAAGCTGGGCGAGACGAGAAATGATCTGCCCCTAGAGCCTTCGAAAAGAGCATGGCCCTGCTGACACCCTGAATTCAAACTTCTAGTCTCCAGAACTGTGAGACAATACATCCCTGTTTTAAGCCACAAGTTTGTGGCAATTTGTTACAACAGCTGTAAGAAACTAATACAATTAGACATTGTATTAGTTTTTCATCCCTGCCATAGTAAGTTACCATAAACTTAGCAGCTTAAAACAACACAAATTCATTGTCTCACAATTTCTGTAGGTCAGAAGTCCAGCATGACATAGCTGGGTCTTGTTTAGCACATCCCAAGGCTGGAATCGAGGTGCTGTCAGAGCTGTGTGCCTTTCGGGAGTCTCCAGGGGCAGAGCCTGCCCCCAAACTCATTGAAGTTAGAGGCTGAATTCAGTTCCTTGAGGCTGTAGGGCTGGTGTCCCTGCTTCCTTACTGGCTGTCAGCCTGGGGCCACTCCCTTAATATCAACTGCTGTGATCTCCATGTAGAGGCTGAAATTCATAGCGTTGTGTACATTCATCCCAGCACTTCTGGAAAAGCTATCCTTACTTTCAGGTTCCTGGGTGGTACAAACCGTTTGCACCCAACGACTAACTAAAAGGTTGGCGGTTCGAACTCACCCAGCAGCACCGTGGAAGAAAGTCCTGGCGATCTGCTTCCATAAAGATCACAGCCAAGAAAACCCTATGGAGCAGTTCTACTCTGTCACACATGGGGTCATCATGAGTAGGAATGGGCTCAATGGCAATGGGTTCGGTTTTTGGCATTCTTACTTCAGTAAAAGCAGCTGTGACTCTTAAAGTCTGCATTGTTAAATGACAATCATTGTTGGAATTGTGGAGAACCTTGTAAGGTTGCTAGCAGGACAGAGAAAAAAGCAAACCAACGAGATCCAGGAGAGAAAATAACATAGGTGTCACATGCATTTAAAACACGTATCTGCAGTTATAGCCCTGACAATTGAGCATCATGTTTTCATTAATATCTTTATTACAGCAGGTCTTTAGTCATTGCCATGAAAAATCTTCCATGAAACTTCACAAAATCCTTTAAGCTATTAGCATTAGCTTTTTTCTTTTTACGGAGTGACACTTTGTTAATTTATGAAATATTTACAGCGTTTACAAAAAGCAAGAGAATTTCTAATAAAATTTCTTATACTTACAAAATGCATACATTATACTACTGCATTTGAGATGCCTTATTTGGTAGCCCAATTAAGCTATGACATAAAATAATTTACAAAGATATATTTAATCTCTCTTAATTAATTGGAAACAAAACCATATTAGCTATAAATAGTCCTTTACAATCACTGTAAAACACATTACTTGTTTTAACTCTAGCCTTAACTTTTACAAACACACTTACTGAATGAATTAGTTCAGATATCAAATAGAACTGTGCAATTAAAATTTCATTTAATACTACAAAAAGAAAAAAAAAAAAACAATAAAACAAAAACAAACAAAAAACCTGAAAAGCAAACTGCCCGGTACTTCAAGTAAAAATTTGTAGAACCAGTTTTTATGCACACTTGAGGGAAGGGGCACCCGACACCATTGAAAATGAAATGCACGAAACACAATACTTTAAAGAATACGCTCAACAAATACACATCTGGGCACTGATTTCAAAGACTGCTGCTCCAGCAGGAGCTCACACACACAAGATGAAGAACCCTCCTTTGGTAGACAAGCTGGCTAGACTAGCGCGAGGTTTGCAAAAACATTCCCACCTAAGTAGCATCACGCCACCTGACACCCTTACACAGTGAGTGCTGTTTGCCACAACCTGAAAGCCATTCGGAATTTTCGGCAAGTTCATGAAAAATTTAGAAAATAGAACCAGCACAGTGAAAAAACAAATCATATTTAACTGGGCCCCATCAGTCCCTTAATATAAAAATAAGCTTCTCTTGAAAAGGAGGGGAAAACGCCTCATATTCCAAAATTTCAAAATAATGAGCAAAGCTCATCTCCGCAGCTATTTCTCCTTAAATCACCACTTAGGGTGGTACAAAATTTGGCAATTATGTAAACACCTTGCTTTTGGAGAATGCCTAGGAACTTGAGCTCAATTTGGTTTTGGCAGTAACACACATCTTTCACATTTGGATTCATTTTAGACAATCCAAAGTAACAATTAGAAGCAGCCTGGGGGAAAATCCATTTCACACACACATTTTCCCTTTTAACTTAAAATAATGTTGTTTCAATGAAACCCACAAAATCCATATTGTATACACAGTATTTCTAAACAGGTAAATTAAATTTAAATTTTCTTTTTAAAACCTGCTTATTTAATGGTGTCAGGATTTTCCAAAACATCATCTTGGCTCCTTTCTTCTGATTGCCATGTGGACACAGTATTTTTCTTGTAGTATGTATTATAGAAGGCACATATTCAAGAGCTTAAGGTTTTTTTAAGGTTATGTTAGTTCAAGTTCTATATGGAGGCAAATATTATAATCTACTTTGTACAAGATCAAAGTCAGATGTTTCCTTTATTCAGAGATGGAGCTCAGTGCCAGGGTTCCCGCTCAGAAGTGAGTTTGCACGTGGGGCATGATTTGGGAAGGACTTGCCGGGGAAGTCGGAGGATCGGAGATCTTGGCTGAGTTGGTAATCTGCAATTCCTCCAGCCGCTTGATGTATTCATCGCGCAAAGCTAAGAGCTCCATGTAACGCTGCTCCACTGGATTTGGCTGCTGGACAGAACCAGAAGACAAGAGTTACCCCTTCGTGCTGGCCAGGTCCCAAGAACACACCTATGCTACACTGCTGCTACTGCTGCTTTATGAATAAACCCTCTCCTTGAGGATTAACATAAAAACCAAGACCAAACCCATTGCTGTCAGCTCGATTCCAGCCGCTCTGAAGGAGAAAGATATGGCAGTCAGCTTCTGTAAAGATTACAGCCTTGGAAACCCTATGCGGCAGTTCTACTCTGTCCGATAGGGGCCATAGGAGTCAGAATTGACTCAATGGCACCCAACCACAACAATATACTTAGTTTACACTTCTACCATCACATTTATTCCCCTGCGTTATAATCAGCTGCTTAGGTCCTGGGCTGTCCTGCAGGCCTGCCCCTTGAGGGTGGAGACTGCCTCTTCTGAATCTCTGCGTCCCCCCAGGGACACACGGGGACACTCAGGATTTGGGAAATAAACATACACAGTGCTGAGGGACATAAAGATGTACACAAGACACTGCACGTTCAGAACATCTACCCAGAAAGGAGAAGTTGTTTTCTCTTTCGAGTAAATTTCAATGGATCATACTATAAACCAATTACTGACTTAAATAAATAAAAGTCTGCTAGGGAATACACATTCCTCTCTGACCCAGTCCCATTCTGTGAAGCCATAGGAGAATAAGTGGAATAAATGTATTATAGCAAATTCCTCTCAAGATGTCACTTCAAGCCTGACTTGTCACGGAAGTACCATTATTGCCTTTATATAGTCAGAAATGATTTGCTCCAAATTCCTTGAATTTCAAGAATCACCCCAAGGACAAACGGGTGAGGAAGATTCTAGAATCTGTGCAGAAATGGTCAACACTTTCTAAATGTTAACGGTGACTTATTTTATAGGACGAACACGCTGCTCATCCATAAAAGTCTTTTTCATTAGAAAAGGAACACGTCTTCTGTAATAGCAGTTAGAGCCCTGGAAACACCCCCATGCACTCTTTACTTGATATTCCAAACACTACAACTACCACGAAATACATTCCCTCAATCTGCTTCTCAAATCCCAAATGAAACAAGTGAATGTTCTCAAGCCCTGGAATCTGTCATTTTCCAGAAGAATACACATTTCAACCATTACTAAATGGCAAGAGCCTTTCATGCAAGTGAGAGACCTTGAAGTGCCAGTGCCAGCTAAAGCTGGCATTTCCCCAGTGAGAAAGGGAGCCCGCTGGCTGGAGTCGGGCTCGCTGCCTGAGCGGAATCAACAATTAAGGAGACAGGCTGCAGCAACACAGCCTTGCTGTCGCTGTGATCTTTCCATTGGGATTAAAGCAAGCGCTCTCTGCAAGACTGGCCTGGGAGAACAGGCAGTGGACCGTTTGAACCTCAGACAGCAGTGCAAACCTTTACAAAGAGCAACCCCAAGCACAGACTATTCCTAAGGCTTAGAACAGGTCACTAAACAAAGAGCCTTGGGAGCCTTCTCTACAATCTGCTTTGGAATGGAGGTGGAGTGGGGGCGGGGGGAGAAGGAAAAGCTGAAGTATATCTTTAATAAAATGTGGAGTCTTTTGCTTCAAAAATCATTGTTTCCATTTTTCATTGATAAATGGGGCCAAACAAATCTGCTATCTATGGACAGAACAATTATCTTTCTTTTACACGTAACCAGTACTAGTTGCCAGAGCCGACTCCGACTCACAGCAATCCCATGTGTGTCACAGTAGAACTGTGACTTTTTGCAAGTAGATCACCAGGAGCCTTTGGATGGATGGCTGTGAGCCTCCAACATTTCTGTTAGTCAATCAAGCAATGTTAACCATTTGCAGCACCCAGGGACTCCTTTAGAAGTAAAGGCCCTGGTTTAAAACAAAAACTTGTATGTTAGTTAACCTAGTACAGACACCTGGTCCAATACGGGAAAACCTATTTTCTTACCCTGGAAGGATCTTCTAAGTTTGGTCCCTGTAAGGAATTTTCCAGTGATGGATATGTGATGTGTAACGGCTTCAAGTGATTAAACGAAATCCTTGGCTATCAAAACTTAGACACTTTCCAGAGCTTTAAATCAGCTTACACTTTAATAAAAATTATATTATCCATGTTGACAGAGAAATTCAAGTTAAACATCGATAAAAATAAATGGGTTAGTACTTAACAACAAGTTCAGAGATGTGTTTTTTTTTAAGTCTGATATTTTTCTCTCACGATATTAAAAAACATACCGAATAACATTATCTAAAAGCCCAGAAGTAGTAAGTCAGTCAGCATTATTCTCTTTTCACGGTGCCATTTCACTTACTTGTTGTTTGATTCTGGGGTTCCATCTAATGTAGTAATTGACCCAAAGTTCCAAGTGGCGCATACTGGCGACTGGATATAAAACGCGATTGATTTCTTTAGTATAGAAGGGATTTTTGAATTTTTCTTTATTACTGTTTATCAGTGACCATAGAGAAACAGTTTTTTCTGTAACTTTCTATAGAAAAAGAGAAAGTGGAAAGCGTAAGTAAAAACACACATAAACCATTTTGCAACCTCTGGCCATCCAGATCAGCGTCATCTTGAACCATATTGCTCTCTGCTGAGTCACACACATTTACATTATCCCCCTAATAGCTCAAAATGCTTCATGGGCCAGTGAGTGCCATTTACTGATATTGGCAGAGATAATGGCCTAGCTCGAGAGCCACTATTTCTACCCGAAGCTAGAGGTGCAGGATGCTGGAACATTAAATGCAATTCACTGATCCATGAAGACTATTCCAGGGTAAAACAGTTGTAAACAGATGGGTGCTCTTTTTTATTTTTGGTGAAAATATACACAAGAAAACCTATATCCATTCAACAATTTCTACACATACAGTTCAGTGACACCAGTGGTGGTTGTTTTCGTTAGGTGCTGTCAAGTTAGTTCCTACTCATAGCGACCCTGTGTACCACGGAATGAAACACTGCCCGGTCCTGCGCCATCCTCACAATCCTTGCTATATTTGAGCCCGTTGTTGCAGCCACTGCGTCAATCCATCTTCTTGAGGGTCTTCCTCTTTTTCGCTGACCCTCTACCTTACCAAGCGTAATCTCCTTCTCCAGGGACTGATCCTTTCTGATAACATGTCCGAAGTATGAGATGTAGTCTCTCCATCCTCACTTCTAAGGAGCATTCTGGTTGTACTTCTTCCAAGAATGATTTGTTCATTCTTCTGGCAGTCCATGGTATATTCAATATTCTTCAACAACACCATAATTCAAAGGCACCAATTCTTCTTCGGTCTCTCTTATTCATTCATGATGTGATTGAAAATACCATGGCTTGGGTCAGGCGCACCTTAGTCTTCAAGGTGACATCTTTGCTCTTCAACACTTTGAAGAGGTCCTTTGCAGCAGATTTGCCCAATGCAACGTGTCTTTTGATTTCTTGACTGCTGCTTCCATGGCTGTTGATTGTGGATCCAAGTAAAATGAAATCCTTGACAACTTCAATCTTTTCTCCGTTTATCATGATGCTGCTCATTGGTCCATTTGTGAGGGTTTTTGTTTTCTTTATGTTGAGGTGTAATCCATACTGAAGGCTGTGGTCTTTGATCTTCATCAGTAAGTGCTTCAAGTCCTCTTCACTTTCAGCAAGCAAGGTTGTCCCATCTTTATATTGAAGGTTATTAATGAGTCTTCCTCCAATCCTGACGCCCCGTTCTTCTTCATATAGTCCAACTTCTGGGATTATTTGTTCAGCAAGCAGATTGAGTAACTATGGTGAAAGGATACAACCCCGATACACACCTTTCCTGACTTTACACCACGCACTATCCCGTTGCTGTGTTTTAACAATGACACTGGTTACAATCCTCATATTGTGTCACCATTCTCACCATCTCTACCTATGTTGTTTCACCACCATTAGCTTAGACTCACTGCCCCCTAAACTTTTCTTCTGTGCTTTAGTGTTACTGTTGTCAATTTGATTTCATATAGATAACTCTTTAAAAGGGCTCAATGTTCAAGGCAAACATTCTTTACTAGTTGGGCTAATCTGGTAAAGATGACTTCAGGGGAGAGTTTTGGTTCACGGTTTAACAATTATCTCAGGGCAACAGATTTGGCAGTTTCCCCAGTCTCAGTGGATCAGTAAGTCTGGCTTCATAAGAATTTGAAACTCTGTTCCACATTTTCCCCCTTCTTGATCAGGATTCAGCTACTGTGTGCTTGATCAAAATCTTCAATAATGGTAGCCAGGTACCTACCATCCAGTTCTTCTGGTCTCACGGCAAATGAGGTAGTAGTTCATAGAAGCACTTAGACCTATAGTCTATTTTCTTTTCCAATTCCTGGGTCTTCCTCTTCTGCTCCAGGCAAAGAGAGACCAATTGTTGTATCTGGGATGGCCATTCATAAGCTTTTAAGATCTCAGGCACTACTCACCAAACTGGGAGGTAGAACAGAAACTCTAAACACAATATTAGGCCAACTGACTGGACAGACCCACAAAACTATGACCCTAGACCTTCAAACCAAGAAAACTAATCTCATGAGGTGTTTAGTTGCAACTAAGTAGTACCAGCAACTTCAATCTTTTTTTGGAGGGGGGTTGCTGTTCCAATATTATATATAATGTCACATTTGCCATTTCGCCTTTTTTATAGTGTACAGCTTAGTGACATCAATTACATTACTAAAGTTGTGTAACTATTACCTTTAGTTGATGCCAATTTTCCCATCACCTTAAACAAAAATTCACTCCTTCCCAGAGAATGAGTTCCTCTTTTCCTCCCCGCTCCAGTAACCACTAATAACCATCACTCTTTATAAATTTGCCTATTCTTATCATTTCATGTAAATGAGAGCATATAATATTTGACCTTTTGTGATTGACTTATTTCACTCAGCAAATCTTTGAGGTTCATCCATGTTATAGCATGTACCAGGACTTCATTTTTCTTTACGGCTGAGTAATATTCCATTGTACATATGTAGCACACTGTGTTTATCCATTCATCTGCTGATGGGCACTAGGGTTGTTTCCACCTTTTGGCTATTGTGTATAGCGCTGCTATGAACATTTGTGTACCAGATTTTGTGTGGACATATGTTTTTAATTCTCTTGAATAAGTACCTAGGAGTGAAATTACTGGGTCATATGGTAGCTCCATGCTTAACTTTTTCAGGAACCACCAAACTGTTTTCCACAGTAGTTCTCACCACTTTACATCCCCATCAGCAATGGGTGAGGGTTCTAATTTCTCTGCCTCCCTGTCCACAGAGAGAGTTCTTTCAAGATCCTGCCTGGAACATAAGGTGCCAAGAATACTAGGAACTAAGTCAGGGGAGGGAGCTGGGGATCTCAACAGTCAGCACTTACCTGTTGGCCTCATCCTCCTCATGATACTACAGTCCCCAGCCCAGAAGCCCACTCTTACCCTCTCCAGAGAGGAACGCTCTAGACCTTTGTCAGAGGCCTCCACTCCAGAAAGGGGTGGAGGGAATCTGGGAATCTAAATCCTTATTCTAAATAGATCTTCAACTTATTCTTCTCCCTTTGCCCCAGATGTCTGGTACAGCTCATCCCTGAATCCTCTGGGGTTCCTGTGATGCAAAGTGGGTTGGTTCTTGGCTTTCTTCACTGCTAATTTGAGATTAGGTTATCTGAAGCTAAATTATTCACCATTATCTACCGCTTTCCAGCCTCCACCATTTTGTTGCTGTGCCTCCTTCCTCATTTCCCCTGTTCTTATAGGTTTGGCCTTTAATATTCCCTTTTGATTTCATGGCAGATTAGACACATTTTGGAGAGCCTCTACTAAAGAGATGAGCATTATTACTCACCTGTCTTTCTCGAGCAGATTCACAATTGAACAAGAAAGTACCAAACCGGCAACTATACAGATGATCCAAAATTGTAATCAAAAATTGTTCATTGAACTCAAAAGCTGTAGGGAACTAGACAAAAACAAACAAGCCAACATAGCATGAAGAATTGAGATTGATGTTTTATTAACTGAAAAGATGCATTGTAAAAGTAAATAAATGTGGCCACATTGTGGCGTTCCAGAAAGGATAGCAGGGGCTGCAATCTGCACACGCCCTATACCTCATTTGTTGGTGTTTTGCTCAGGACCAAGAAGTTTAAATAAGTGTGAAGTAAGGAATAAAGAAGAAAAGCAGGAAAACTGTCCTGTTTTCTGAGTTCTCTTGAGCCTATACGGTGTATCCAAAATCAAACCAAACTCATTGCCTTTAAGTGGATTCTGACTCATTGTGACCCTATAGGACAGAGAAGAACTGCCCCATAGGGTTTCCAAGGAGCAGCTGGTAGATTCCAACTGGTGACCTTTAGGTTAGCAGCCCGAGCTGTTAACTACTGCATGGCTCTTAACCACTGTGTCACTAGGGTACATAAAGCCAAAGAAACCCCAAACCTGTTGCTGTTGAGTCGATTTTGACTTATAGCGACCACAGCCCAGTGCACGCCATACGGCAGTTTAATTATTTAAAGTGTTATGAGTTAACAGACATGCCCATATTCAAAGGCCAGTTTAGAACGTATGTAAAATACAACTTAGTATCGTCAATGCCACTGCTCCTCCACTGGTAGAGACGATACAGTTAAATGTTGAATTTTTTAAATTTATATGGTAAATTCCGGACAAATAACTAATAACGAAAATAGAACACTGAATTCCCATGTACCCAACACCCGCTTCAACAACCATTCACATGTGGCCCACCTTCTTTCATCTCTATCCCTGCTGTGAATTATTTTGGATAAAATCCCAGATATCAGATGCAAACACTTAGTTTTAACATTAATTCAAACGTATTTTCATCCTATATGTCCCTTACCTGTTTGGACATTTGCCACACGCAATCGATAAACTGTAGAAAAATAGGAGATCGGTCAGCATCGGCGTGGTTTTTATCACCGTGACCTATTCTCTGCAATGAATCAGCAAAGATGAGTTGTTTTAGTCCATGGGTACACATCTCAAGAAAGCATACCAGGTGTTGTCCAGTGGGCTCCAACTCACAGCAACCCCATATATGTCACAGTAGAACTGTGCGCCATAGCATTTTCAAAGGATGACTTTTCAGAAGTAGATCACCAGGCCTTTCTTCCCAGGAGCCTCTGGATGGTCTCGAAGCACCAATCTTTTGGTTAGTAGTCTAGCACTTAACTGTTTGCACCATCCAGGGATGTGAACAAAGCACACAACCCCCAAAATGTGATGATATGGCAACCTGTCTTCTAAAAGCCAGGTTTATCAGAGAATAAACAGTATACTGTATTTTTCCATGTCACCATTCATCTGTCAGTTTGTCATACTGTGGGGGCTTGTGTGTTGCTGTGATGCTAGAAGCTACGCCATCAGTATTTCAAACACCAGCAGGGTTACCCTTGGTGGACAGGTTTCAGCTAAGCTGCCAGACTAAGACGGACTAGGAAGAAGGACCCAGCAGTCCACTTCTGAAAAGCATTAGCCAGTGAAAACCTTATAAACAGCAGCAGAACATTGTCTGATGCAGGGCTGGGAGATGAGCCCCTCAGGCTGGAAGGCACTTAAAAGACAATTGGAGAAGGGCTGCCTTCTCAAAGTAGAGCTGACTTTAATGACACGGATGGAGTCAAGCTTTCGCGACTTTAATTTGCTGATGTGGCACGACTCAAAATGAGAAGAAACACCTGCAAACATCCATTAATAATTGGAACATGTAATGTATGAAATATGAATCCAGGAAAATTGGAAATCGTCCAAAATGAAATGGAACGCATAAACATTGATATCCTAGGCATTAGTGAGATGAAGTGGACTGGTATTGGTCATTTTGAATCAGAAAATCATATGATCTACTATGCCAGGAGTGACAACTTGAAGAGGAATGGTGTTGCATTCATCATCAAAAAAGAACGTTTCAAGATCTATCCTGAAGTCCAACCCTGTCAGTGATAGGATAATATCCATACACCTACAAGGAACAACAGTTAATACGACTATTATTCAAATTTACACATCAACCACTAAGGCCAAAGATGAAATTGAAGATTTTTACCAACTTTTGCTGTCTGCAATTGATCAAACATGCAATCAAGAGGCCCTGATAATTACTGGTGATTGGAATGAGAAAGTTGGAAACAAAGAAGAATCGGTAGTTGCAAAATATGGCCTTGGTGATAGAAACGATGCTGGAGATTGAATGACAAAATTTTGCAAGACCAATGACTTCTTCATTGCAAATACCTTTTTTTGACAATGTAAACAGCAACTATATACATGGACCTCACCAGAAGGAATACACAGGGATCAAATCGACTACATTTGTGGAAAGAGACGATGGAGAAGCTCAACATCATCAGTCAGAGCAGGGCCAGGGGCAGACGGCAGAACAGACCCATCAATTGCTCATATACAAGTTCAAGTTGAAGCCAAACAAAATTAGAGCAAGTCCACGAGAGCCAAAACATGACCTTGAGTATATCCCACCTGAATGTAGAGACCATCTCAAGAACAGATTTGCTGCGTTGAACACTAATGACGGAAGACCAGGTGAGTTGTGAAATGACATCAAGAACATCATACATGAAGAAAGATGGGAAAGAAAGAAAGGACCAAAACAGATGTCAGAAGAAACTCTGAAACTGGCTCTTGAACGCAGAGTATCTAAAGCAAAAGGAACAAATGATCTCATAAAAGAGCAGAACAAATGATCTCAAAGGGCAACTCAAGAAGACAAAGTAAAGTATTATAAGGAAACATGCAAAGCTCTGGCTTAGAAAACCAAAAGGGAAGAACACGCTCAGCATTTCTCAAGGTGAAAGAACTGAAGAAAAAATTCAAGCCTCGAGTTGCAGTACTGAAGAATTTTACATGGAAAATATTCAATGAAGCAGGAAGCATCAAAAGAAGATGGAAGAAATACGCAGTCACTGTACCAAAAAGAATTGGTCAACGTTCAACAATTTCAGCAGGTAGCATACGACCAAGAACTGATGGTACTGAAGGAAGAAGTCCAAGCTGTACTGAAGGCACTGGCGAAAAACAAGGCTCCAGGTGATGTTTCAACAAACAGATGCAGCACTGTAGGTGCTCAATCGTCTATGCCAAGAAATTTAGAAGACAACTCCCTGGCCCGCCAACCGACTGGAAGAGATCTGTATTTGTTCCCATCCCAAGAAAGATGATTCAAGAGAATGCAGGTATTACCATACAAAATCATTACTATCACATGCAAGTAAAATTTTGCTGAAGATCATTCAAAAGCAGTTGCAGCAGTACATCGCCAACGAGCTACCAGAAATTCCGGCCTGATGCAGAAGAGGACGTGGAACGAGGGATATCACCGCTGATGTCAGATGGATCCTGGCTGAAAGGAGAGAATATCAGAAAGATGTTCACCTGTGTTTTATTGACTATGCAAAGGCATTTGACTGTGTGGATCATAACAAACCATGGGTAACTTCGCAAAGAATGAGAATTGCATAACACTTAATTGTGCTCATAAAGAACCTGTACATAGACCAAGAGGCAGTCGTTGGAACAGAACCAGGGGATGCTTCATGGTTTAAAGTCAGGAAAAGGTGTGGATCACGGCTGTATCATTTCACCATATGTATTCAATCTGTGTGCTGAGCAAATAATCCCAGAAACTGGACTATATGAAGAAGAATGGGGCATCAGGATTGGAGGAAGACTCGTTAACAACTTGTGATATGCAGATGACACAACTTTGCTTGCTGAAAGTGAAGAGGACTTGAAGCACTTACTAATGAAGATCAAAGACCACAGCCTTCAGTATGGATTGCACCTCAACATAAAGAAAACAAAAATCCTCACAACTGGACCAATGAGCAACATCATGATAATGGCAGAAAAGATTGAGATTGTCAAGGATTTCATTTTACTAGGGTCCACAATCAACACCTATGGAAGCAGCAATCAAGAAATCAAAAGACGCATTGTATTGGGCAAATCTGCTGCAAAAGGCCTCTTCAAGGTGTTAAAAAGCAGATGTCACTTTGAGGACTAAGGTTCGCCTGTCCCCAAGCCATGGAATTTTCAATTGCCTCATGTGCATGTGAAAGCTGGACAATGAATAAGAGAAACCGAAGAAGAACTGATGCCTTCAAATTATGGTGCTGGCGAAGAATACTGAATATACTGTGGACTGCCAGAAGAACAAACAAATCTGTCTTGGAAGAAGTACAGCCAGAACGGTCCTTAGAAGCAAGGATGGTGAGACATCATCTCATGTCCTCTTAACATATTATCAGGAGGGAACCAGTCCCTGGAGAAGTACATCATGCTTGGTAAAGTAGAAGGTCAGTGAAAGAGAAGAAAACCCTCAATGAGAAGGATTAACACAGTGGCTGCCAACAATGGGCTCAAACATAGCGACTGTTGTGAGGATGACACAAGACCAGGCAGTGTTTTGTTTTATTGTGAGTCGGAAGTGACTCGACAGCACCTAATAACATCGTTTTCAAGGTTCATCCCTGTTGTAGCATGTATCAGAGTTCATTTCTCTTTAAGGCTGAATAATATTCCATTGTACGATGGACCACATTTTATTTATTCATTCTTCCATTGGTGGATGTTGTGATGATTATTTAATGTTTTTTTTAAAGCTGCTTTTTTGGAGATAAAATTCACACACCAAAAAGTTCACCCTAACAACAACAAAACAACATTTTTCCCTATGGCAATAATGTAAGGCTTTGAAATAATGGAAATTAAGTATATCTACTTCTGTACAGCTCCAATAAAAACTGGCAAAGCATTATCATCTTGTATGAGTGCTACAGCTATTTCATATGGTTGGAATGTTACACATGTCAAGTCAGGGACAGCTGCAGAGAGAAAGGCCTGGATTATCCAGCACAGCAGGCCACTGGTACGTGTAATGGGGGCTCCCCAAAGAAGTTCTTTCCGTTGCTAAGGGACCAATCCTAAAGTTTCAAGACTTGAAACCACGTCAGAAAGGTGGGATTATTATAATTAAAAGTCGGTTCTTTCTTCCCTAAAAACGGGCACAAAAGCCTCACCATTTATTCATTTACTAAACAATGATTCTTTCTACTTGAAAATGGTATTCACACCACCTAGGAAATTTGGAGGAAGGAGAAAAAGGTTTCATAGGAGGGCTTCTGACACTGTGTCTATGGGGCCCTTTAGGAGACTCTCCTGGGAGTTTGTTAAAAATGCTTACTCAAACGGCCTCTGGAGGGAAGACCTGCAAATACGAATTTTAACAGGTTCTCTAGGTGATTTTAAAAACATGTATCAAAAAATAACATGAAAGGCTGCAAATAAAATAGTAGCATTTCTTTAAAAAAATACATTTGGCTCTAATAGCTACAATATTAGCTGAGAAAGACTTATCGTCCCATCTTCCTTCTGCTCAATTTCAATTTAAACATTTCTATGCAAACTGTATTACTCTCAAGTGAACAGGAGTGGAAATGGATAAACATGTCTCCCAAAAAGATTTTAAATAACCGAAGGCATCACACATTTGCAAACCAAAAAGTGGTTTTTATTACCTCCCTCCGATTTTATTTTTAAAAGGGAATACATGGTTTAACTACCAATTTTCTAATCTTCTATGGCAATGACCTGATGTTTTAAAAAAATTAGCTTTAGTATTTACTTACGGATGCAAATTTATGTCCAAAACTTATCCATTCTTTTTGTACCAGTATTTCGAAGCCTTCAATGCTCCGATAGAAGCTGTCCAGCATCAGCATGGCCAGGGACGTGAGCTGGGCTGTCCTGTCCCATCCATCACTGCAGTGCACCAGCACTGAGCTCTTTCCTGAGGACACTTTGTCTGCCACTTGAATGGCTCCCGTCAAAACCAGCTGCAACGAAGAAGATGGGAGTCGATATCGAGTTATAAGACGCTGCTTACATTTGAAATGATACTTTTTAATTGCAGAAAAAGTCTTATTTTAAAGTACTGACTTATGTCTAGAGCAGAAACACTTCTGAAACTGGAACACCAGGAGTGGCAGTATGCATTGGAGCACGCTGAGGTATTCAAAAACAAAAACAGACAAACAGAAAGCCAAGTGGCATTTAACGCTGATTTTCATATTAGTAAAATAACTGGCCCAGTGGGTCTAGTCTAGACCTTAAAGGCCTGATACAATGGAAATCAACTTTTGGCCTTTAAATTAATAAAATGTGAACTCCTATTTGACTCGTAAATAGAGGAATACTTATCCTAAAGATGATGGCATTCTAGTAAAACTTTGAGACTTTGAACTAACTGTATGTATACAAAGAGTCACTGCTATGATGTCATTTTTTTGATGATTCCACAGCTTACTGAGGTAGAATTCACATGCCATACAATTGAGCCATCAGAAGCGCTTAGTTCGATAAGATTTAGTTGCTTATACAGTTGTGCAACCACCACCACAGTTCAACTGTAGAACGCTTTCACCACCCAAAAAAGTTCCCTCATACTCATTTGAGGTCAATGCCTGCTCCCATCCTCAACCTCAGGCAACCAGCGATTTGCTGTCTCTATGAATCTGCTTATTTTATGCGGTATTTGTCCTCCTGTGACTGATGTCTTTCACTCAGCATCACGTTTTCAAGGTTCATCCATGTGGTAGCCTATCTCACGGATAAATAATATCTCAATGGATAGACCACATTTTGTTTATCTATTCATCTGTTGCTGGACATTTCAGTTGTTTCTGTCTTTTCACTATTATAAATAATACTGCTACGAACACTGGTATACATGTGTCTGTTCGCATTTCTGCTTTCAATTCTTTTGAGTGTATGCCTAGGAGTAGAATTTCTGGGTCATACGGTAATCTATATTTAACTTTTTGAGGAAACACCAAACTGTTTTCCACAGTGTACAATCCTTTTTTAAAACAAATCTTTTTTTTTTTCAGAATAGTTTTATATTTACAGAAGTTGTGAAGGTACTACAGAAAGTTCCCATACACCTGATCCAGTTTCCCCCATTGTTAACGTGGTAAATTCTACGGTGTATTTGTCACAACTAAAGAACCAGAACTGACCCATTATCATAAACTCAAGTCCAGTCTTTATTCAGATTTCCTTAGTTTTTACCTAATGCCCTTTTTCGTTTCCAGGATCCCATCCTGCATACATTATATTTAGTTGTCACAATTCATTTTTTTGCAATTTATTTTTGAGGACGATAAAGGAAAATGAAATTTAGACAGGCAAAATAAAAATACAATTCCCATCAAGTTAGAACATAAAATTTGACTAGAAAACAATCTATGTTAATAATTCATCGATTTAAAGGAGGCTGTTTTTGCTGATGGTGTTGTTGTTTATTACTGTTAAATGATTTCTAAAAGTGTTAGTTCCCTCAAATAGCTTTGGGTGCTTTGGCTTAAAAGAGTGAAGGATTTTTGATGTCTTTACCAAGATGAAGGATTGGACATAATAAAAATACAAAACCCAGTCTTTTAAAAAAAAAAAAAGTCGATTTGAGATTACTTTCAATCAAAACAACCTCTGTTTAGGTCCTTGGGGTCATACCCAGTAATGGTGAGATAGTAAACCGGCCATTTCCTAAGTCAACCCACAGGAAAGATTGAACTACCTACTACCGATGAGGTGGAAAGAGACTCGTACAAACACTCAAGATATTCTGGAGGTGATGTTGCAAAAGCTTTAATTTGTTGTTGTGGTATGCTGTCGAGTCAATTCTGACTCATAGCGACCCTACAGGACAGGGCAGAACTGTCCCATAATGTTTCCTAGCCTGTAATCTTTAGGTTAACCCGTTGTCATCAAGTCGATTTCAACTCATAGTGGCCCTATAGGTCAGAGTACAATTGTCCCATACGGTTTCCAAAGCTGTAATCTTTATGGAAGCAGATTGCCACATCTTTCTCCTGCAGAGTAGCTGGTGGGTTTGAACCGCCAGCCTTTTAGTTAGCAGGCAAGCGCTTAAGCACTGTACCACCAGGGCCCCTTAATCTTTAGGTTAGGTAAGCAAATGATAAACACAAAAGTGTCAAATATAGAATATATATTACAAGTGTTTTGTCTCTCAGTGTTGACTTCTTTAAAAATTTAAGGAATTAAAAAAATCCTATTCCATTAAGCAATTATTTTTAAATATGCAATTTTTAAAATATACTTGCCTTGATATGTTCTAACCAATGAGTAGACTCCAAACTGGACAACCAGTGAGATTCTTCCACATTAGGATAAACAATGTCTTTCACTTTTTTTAACGATTCCCGCATAACATGAATATTATGAATGTCCAAGAATAAAAGTTCTGTGTTATGGTATGCATCATCACTTTCATATCCTCCTCCTGTTGCCTGAGAAGCAACAAAATATATAAACTGTAAGTTGGGTTTTCTATTTCACCAGTAACTTACACAAAGGTTTCAAAACTTATTTGTCGTCCAAATTGTAACCTAAAAGCCTCCAGTTTAAGTACAGTAATTGACTTGACTGGGCTTTCTATCCAACACTAAGCATCAACAACATGAATCATACCATGAACTGGAAAAAGGTGGCAGGCTGGCAATTCCCTGGGGATCTGTATTTCTGAAAACAATTTTTTTTTCCCAAAGAGTCTATAATTACTAGCTCTTCTTCTGGATCAGGAAAGGGAAGGGCAGGTTCTGCATGGTCCTCATTCACCATCAACTTGGTAGCCGAAACAGTGTTCTTCAGGGGGGAGCCAGCCAAATCGAGGCAGCAGCAGGCACACTTGGCTTTGTAAGAGACTTCACATAAGGCACAATGGGTTAAAGGAAAGCCACAGACCTAGGCTAGTAGCTCGGCTTCCACCCTTATTTGCTGTGTGATCTGGAACAAGGCATTTAACCTCCCTGAGCCGCAATTTCCTCTTCTGTAGCATAGGAGATAATAATACCTACGTTTCATTGGATTAAAGGAGCTAACACCAGCCACCATTTGATGAGCCATATGATGTTTCAGGGAGCCCTGGTGGCACAGTGGTTAAGAGCTTGGCTGCTAACAAAAAGGTTGGAAGTACAATTCCACCAGGCACTCCTTGGAAACGATATGGGGTAGTTCTACTCTGCCCTATAGGGTCGCTATGAGTTGATATTGACTTGATAGCAACAGGTTCCATTTTCTTTGTTTCTTTGGTATCATGTTTCAGGTACTGTGCTTTTTGCTTTACACAACTTTCCAACTCTTACAGCAGTACTGCAAGATAGGTATTTACTATCCCCCCTTTGCAAATAAGAAAAGAGATTCTACTGAACTATCCCCAAAGTCCCAGAGGTAATACGTGGAATCTCAATCTAGTTTGACTTCAATGCTTGGGCCTTCCCTACTACACCATGAGTATTTCTCTGCTATGGAAATACTAAGGGCAGAGAAGACAAGATGGCCACCACCTACGTCAAAGCCTACAATTATTAACTTGCCAGGGCAGGCATTGCTTCACCTATACAGTATGATAAAGAGGGTCTGCTTTCCATGTAGACAAAAAAAGGAATAGTATGTTTTTGTTTAGAAACCTGGCTGCATTCTGCTTAAAAGTTTTAAAATGCCATGTAGCACGTGGCCTTTGGCCCTTTAAGTTGAACAGTTTAGAGGGTTGCAAAGAAACCAGAGCCACTAACTTCAGAGCACCAGTAGCAAGAGGGCAGGGAAACATCGGCCTGGAATTCAAGAGTCAAGGGAAGTCACTAGAAATATGTGCAGTCACTACCACCTGCTGTTTTCCCTTTTAACATTAGGAGGAATCTCAACTTGTAGCTGGGGTAGAAGGGCACAAGCAACCAATGGCTTTTTCTGGGTTAGCAGAAAGGAGTCACAGAGAAGGTTTCCTGCAGTAGAAGTAAGGCTACCCCTAGAACTTCAAGCCTGGAGACCTATGTCAGCCAGAGGCCTTGGGATCCAAGGACTCTAGGCGAGAAAAGTAATGCATTTTACTCAAGTACTTAAGTAGAAATGTTTCTTTAAAGCTTCCTGTAAATAGCATCAATTGTTGTTAGGTGCCGTCCAGTCAGTTCCAACTCACAGTGACCCCACGTACCACAGAATAAAATACTGCCCAGTCCTGCGCCGTCCTCACAGTCGTTGTTATGCCTGAGCCCATTATTGCAGCCACTGTGTTAATCCATCTCATTGAGGATCTTCCTGTTTTCCGCTGACCCTCTACTTTACCAAGTATGATGTCCTTTTCCGGGGACTGATCCCTCTTGCCAACATGTCCAAAGTATGTAGGACGCAGTCTCACCATCATTGCCTCTAAGGAGCATTCTGGCCGCACTTCTTCCAAGACAGACTTGTTCATTCTTCTGGCAGTCCACGGTATATTCAATATTCTTCGTCAACACCACAATTCAAAGGCATCAATTCTTCTTTGGTCCTCTTCACTCATTGCCCAGCTTTCACATGCATATGAAGTGACTGAAAACACCACGGCTTGGGTCAGGCGCACCTTAGTCTTCAGGGTGACAACTTTGCTTTTTAACACTTTAATAGCATCAGTAGTAGACAGTAAATATGAACTTTGTTGTTCAAAAAAAGTTACTAAAACAAAAACAAAAAAAGACACAAGATCCATTGCCGCTGAGTCAATTCTAACTCACAGTGACTCTACAGGACAGAGTAGAACTGCCACCAGGGCTCCTTTAAGTTACTAGGTAAAAAATAATGTACAAAGGTGCCACATTCCCCCTTCCTGGTTAACCCATGCCTCGGGGAAGAAAGCCTTGGCAGTGCTGGTCATGAGGTCACAACAGAGGCCCCATCTACCCAGTAGTTGCTTCTACAAGCTGCAGGCCTAGGCTTAGGGGGAAGGGCCAGCCTGAGTTTTGCTGGATGTGCAAGCCTATAATGGATCCAATAACATATGTCACCCTCCCCTAGACAGATGATCTGTTTCTCTACACAAGTGGCTTTTAAATAATCATGGTAATTTCCAAAGAGATTCTTGACACTGGCGTTCCTTTTAGACTAGAACTGAAAATGATAAATGAAAAAAAAGAAAAGGAAAAAGATACTTAGGACTCACTGCCAAAGTTTCTGGTAAAACCAGACATGAACAGCAGTCTGTTTTCATTTATCACACTGTACCACCACAAAACAAGGGGCTTGGTGCTGGGTCTCACCTATGCCTCGGTTTTGTTTGTTTATTGAATTTAAAATGGTGTGATGTGGCTTGGGACATGCGGGGTTGTCAATTTCTAAATGTCCACAAAAGAGGGAAAAATTACATCCAAAGAGAACAGAAGTCAGAAGGGGAAAAAGCATAGATCGAATTCCGGAAAGTTCAAATTCGCCATCTCTGGTTAGTTTTGAAGTCTTCTTTTTCGGTTTCCTTTTTACAACAAAACAAGAGCAGCCCAGATTATTGAGTGTTCTTAGGTTGTTGTTAGGTGCTGTCGAGTCAGCTCCTGCTCATAGTGACCCCATACAGAACAGAACGCAACACTGCCTGGTCCTGCGCCATCCTCACAGCTGTTGCTATGCTTGAGCCCACTGTTGCAGCTGCTGTACCAGTCTATCTCTTTGAGGGTCTTCCTCTTTTTTGCTGACCCTCCAACTTGACTAAGGATGATGTCCTTCTCCAGGGACTGCTTCCTCCGGACAACATGTCCAAAGTACTTGAGATGTAGTCTCGCCATCTCCGCTTCTAAGGAGCACTCTGGCTGTACTTCTTCCAAGATAGATTTGTTCGTTCTGGCAGTCCATGGTATATTCAATATTCTTCTGAGTAGAAGATTACTGAGTACAACAACGTAAAGGGCCAAAAGCCTGTTGCTATGGATACAGACGACTAGGGGAGAGACAGTCAAAAAGGGAGGCTTTTAAATGAATGACACAGAGATCTTTAAGGTCTAGGCTTTCCCCACAATTTTCCTTCCCTTCATTCCTAAGACAAATGGAAATAGAGGCACATTTCCCAAGTGTTAAAAAGGCATTTCACTGCTATGACAATGAATTCTAGAGTTAATATAATTAGGTATTCACTTTATACAGTTTAATATTTTAAAATACTCCCTCTAAACACTTCACTTTAATGTTATATCCCATCTACTTCAGGCTAAATACATACATGGAAATATGACATTTTATACATGTGTTCAACTCTAAATTATAAATGAAGGAGAACTGGAAAAGAGATATACAAAATCAAGGATAATCCAAGGAAAAATTTAGATTTAGATTTCATTTCCTGTTTCACTTATAAATCTCAAATCTAGTTAGAACGTTAACTTCCTTAGTGCTTTCCTTATAATTTCAAAATCATTTTCATTAGCTGAACAAAAAACCAAGTGAGGTAACAAATAGCTGGTCTAAGGGCATGCACGTTGGGAGGAAAAAAAAATTAAATGTATACGACGGATGATCCACGTACAAGCAATTACGGGTTGAACCCCCCCACACAGTTTTACACACACGAGTGTGCCCAGACAGCACAGGTTTCCCTTATGCAGCTGCTTATCTACTGGAAGTGCTCAAGCACTTGTTTTGCATTCGGCCTGAAGAAGCCAGGAAAACGCCCTCCAGGTAAGTCAAGTCTTAAGGATGATAAATCCAAGCCTTCAGCTGACCAGAAATCATCAATCTGCACACGGGGTGGGGGTGAACTACGTGGACAGGCATACTGAGAGCACTTGGGAGTGACAGCTGGCAATGCTGGGAGAAAACAAATGTCAAGAGTATATCAATCAGGGGCCATTTTGTGTCAGGTGACCAGCCTTACACCTCATACACTGTCTTAGGAGCTCCTGCCGGCAATACCACACAATCGCTGACGTTCACAGTGACGACCCTAATCAAGTTTAAGTGCATCTGGCATACTCTGCTTAAGCAGCCAAAGAAGACAACTGAGGCATATTGCTTTGAAAACATTAAAAGTGTACGCGCATGCGCGCGCGCGCGTGTGTGTGAGAGAGGGATAAAGAATTTAAAGCAGTGAGTCAGGAAACTTCACAGACATGGAACTACTCATTTCTTGAACTATCTGATATAAATGAGAATGCACATATGTGAATCTCTATGGATATGGGGGAGGGAGTGTTTGGGTAAGGCTACACATTTAGAATTTTAACAATTATAGCTCTCCACAATGCCTTACAGATGGTATAGTAGTGTATAAATCAACGGCCTAAAGAACTCCAAAGAAATTCTAACTTTTGCCTAAGATTCTGGCCAAAACCCCAGTTCATTACAGTTCTAGACCTGCCTGATTTATTTCATTTATTTTCATCTGATTTTAATGTACTCAACTTTTGGTTAAGAGAAGTTTTGTCATTTAAAAAAATGACTTTCTACTTAAATGAACATATGCATAAGAAAGCTGGGCAGTGAATGAGGAAGACTGAAGAATGATGCCTTTGAGTTATGGCATTGGTGAAGAATACTGAATATACCATGGACTACCAGAAGAATGAGCAAATCTGTCTTGGAAGAACTCCAGGCAGGGTGCTCCTCAGAAGCAAGGATGGAGAGACTACGTCTCACATACTTTGGACATGTTATCAGGAGGGACCAGTCCCTGGAGAAGAACATCATGCTTGGCAAAGTAGAAGGTCAGTGAAAAAGAGGAAGAGCCTCAATGAGATGGATCGACACAGTAGCTGCAACAATGGGCTCAAACAAAGCAACAATTGTGAGGATGGCACAGGACCAGGCAGTGTTGCATTTTGATGTACATGGGGTTGCTATGAGTTGGAACCGACTTGATGGCAGCTAGCAACTTAAATGAACTAGTTTTCTTACTTGAACTACATTTAACTTATTAAACCAACATGCTGATATGCTACGGTAATAATACTGACATAAAACCCCATACTCCACATGTAAATTTCTCTATGGCATCATTAAATGCACTCACCTTGTTGGCCACTGCATTTACATTGGGCCTTGCGTCATAGATCGTGAGTTTAGAAATTTGTTTATTAGTCTCCCTGATAACATCGAGATACTTTTCATCGTCTTTATTCCGTTTACCACTCATACCAACCAGAGGCTGACTGCAACGCACAATGACCGTCTTGTTTTCTGGATGAATCCATGACAGCACCTATGGTTAGTTCAGACATTTTAGCTATCCAGAAACCAACTCTCAAGAAAACAATTACAACTATAAAAAGTAAAGCACTAAAAATCACAATGAAGTAAATCTGATTTTGTGAAGCGGAGTACTTGTTCACTTGCAATTTCACTGTGTGTGTGCCCAGAAACACACGTGTATTTACTTATTTTTGTTACCATCGATATTTTCTTTTACTGTGCTTTAGCTGAAAGTTTACAGCTCATGTTAATATCTCATACAAAAATTTATACACATATTGTTTTGTGACATTAGTTGCAATCCCCACAATGTGACAGCACACTCCTCCTTCCCACCCTGAGTTCCTTGTGTCCATTTGACCAGTTCCTGACCCTTCCTGCCTTATCATCCTGCTTTCAGACATGAGATACCCATTAGGTCTCATATATCTGATTGAACTAAGAAGCACATTCCTCATGTGTATTACTTTTTGTTTTATAGCCCTGTCTAAATTTTGTCTGAAGAGTGGGCTTCGGGAATGGTTTTAGTTCTGGGTTAACAGTGGGTCTGGTGGCCATAGTTTCAGGGGTTCCTCCAACTCTGTCAGAGCACCAAGTCTGGTCTTTTTACACGAATTTGAGTTCTGTTCTGTATTTTTCTCTGGTTCTGTCTGGGACTCTCTATTGTATTCCCTGTCAGTTCAGTCATTGGTGGTAGCTGGGCACCATCTAGTTCTTAGAAACACACATTTGACAATCACCACTACTCAGAAACAATTAGAATCACAATTGCTTTACTATTTATTCTTTTCTTAATTAGCACCACATCTAATAGAAATGAAATGCTTACCTAAAAATAAGCTATATCACCTAAAGGAAATCAAAAGCTTCTGATATGATTTTAATACTGTAGCTTGTGCTGCACTTGTTATCATACAGAAAACAGCTTTAACGAGAAGTGAGAAGCAAAGGAAATCATTTCTGGTACGTTTCACTTGACACCAATTCACATCTACAGGTCATTTTCCCAACAGCCTCAATTCTAGAATATAACACAGTGGGGGTGGAGGAAAGGAGATCTCAGAACAGGAAAGAGAGCTGTCAGAGTCGTATAATGAGACTTAGATACCTGACTCATAGGACAACTCATCAAGCCTTCACTAGGATTCAATCTTTTCTATTTTTATATACAAGACTAGCACATTTGATGCCTGGCTTCCCAGCCCAGGGAGGATGAGAAATGATACATATAAAGGGAGCTGGGGAGGTGTGGCACAGTGGGCAACGGCGTGGGCTTTGGGGTCAGGCACAGCTCTGCCTTGTGTCTACCCCTGAACCGCAGGCGTTCACACACAACCTCTTCAGAACCTTCCTGTTCCTTTTGTCAAGTCTATGCGGGAGAATAACATTATCCTGCAGGGCTGCTGTGAGGACTGAATGAAGAAAGCTGGTAAAGGGCCTAGCGCAGTGCAGGGCGGAAACATGCGGTGCACGAGAGCTCGCATCAGCTTTTAGAAGCAGGTCCAGGGGCTAGTGAAGTTAGATAACAAAAATGAAGAAAATACTCATGAGACTCAACAAGTATAACCCTTCGGGCCCACTTAACGTAAACCAGATAGCCCTACAGTCTTGGCACTCACGCCTTACGATGGCAAATGACAAAAACTGGTTTTATAACAATGGCATGGGTGATTGAGGAAAGATTATATAATATTTAGAAGACTCATTTATCAAGCAGATATCTGAGTCCATGATAGAGAACAATGAAAAAACACCACTGTCACCCCTTGACTAAGGGTCAAAAGGCTCAGAACTGGGAAGCCCTGGGAAAGGCACTTCCCTTTCCAAAACCTCCATTTTCTACTCTGCAAAATGGAGTTGAGGTCTGCCTAGGCCAACTCCTATGGCCCCTGTATCAAGAGAGATACAAGCCATGAGATCACTTTTGAGAGAACAAATCGCTATACATACATACATATATGAGATTTTTTATTTAATAAAGAGCCTCATCGAGTATGAAATTTAAATCAGGTCATACACACAAAACTGCCCTTTCCCAATGCCTTCCTTCTTCCAGCCCTCTTCTCACTGCCTGAAAGATTCAAGACCAGAATCACGATGCCATGTTAGGGAATGCTACTTGTATGACTTGTTTCACCTCTTCACTTCTTTTTCTTCTGGGATGCCTATACCTGGATAAGAAGATATTTTGTTTTGTTTCTTGTATAGCTGAACAGGTACAAATAATGCTAAGTTTACAAGTTCACGTGCATTTTGCTGTCTCAACTACTATGAGTGCTTTTAAAGCAGATGGTATTGTAGCACATTATGCTTATTAAAGTTACTATCTGGAAGCCGTAAATGATGAAGGACGCGCACAAAGCTTTAGCCACAAAAAGATGTCTATCATGGCACTGTTTATAAAAGCTAAAGATGGAGCAGAGCCTAGATGTAACTGAAAATGGTAGTACATGAATCATGGTATGTCTATACACTGGCATATGCGTAGATCATTGTTGTCAATGTAGAATGTTGTTTACAAGATATTGCTAAGAATAAAAATAGATTATGAGATACACATTACAGAATAACTTCATTTTTTTCAAATAAAATGCACATATGCATTGAAGGAGATCTGGAAGGAGATACACCAAAATGTTTAACAGTGGTTCTCACTAGGTGGCAGACTTTCTTTTGCCTATCAGTATTTTCTAAAATGAACATAGATTTCTTGTATGTTCAAGACTTCCATAATATTAAGACAAACCTGTCTGAGAACAAAGGAATATGTATCCATTATTAGGACTATTAATGTGGGTGGCTTATTTCATCACCAAACAATACTTTATGATAGCTTGTATTTTACCTACATACAGAATAACAATTAAGATCTCTTTCTTACCAACACTTTCTGTATTTTTATAGGAACTTTAAAAAAAGAAGCGAATATCAAATCCTAACGATTTTATGTTATTGGTGATATAATTAAAGGCACATACACTTTTGGGTTTAAGCAAAATTTTGAGATGTATAGTCAAGAGTTACGTGATTTGAAGGCATATTGGAAAGAGCATATTATCATTCTACATAATATCTAATGATAGGTCATCTGTAAAGATACAGAGGTGATGGCCACTTTAGTATCTTTAGGAAAAATAAATGCAAACTGGTGGCCGCTGCAAGGCAGAAGGATCTGGAAAAGAGCTAGGTAGACAGTTAGGAATTCCCTTTGCTCTACAGTGGGCTTGTGTTCTTTCAGAATACTGTGGACCTCTGGATCAAGATGGTGGACTGGGTACAGTGGATTGGCTACATTTGTTTAATTTCCTTTCCCTCCCCAAATCCCATGAAATTGTCTCTCTCTCAATGCCTGCTCGCTCTCGCTCTCACACACGCACACATATTTCATAAAGTACATAATCGATAAGTATAGTACATCATCGATAAGTATAAATTGAATGATTGAGTAAAGAAAACTGATCCATACTACCCTAGCCCAGGTCTCCCTGTGTGCACGCAGGCGTGTATTAGCGAGACAGCTGACCACGGTAGGAGAGCAGTCTGTGGCTATGGTACAGAAAAGTACATCCCAGCAGAGTATAAAAGGACCAAACTTGTAACCTTGGCTTCATCAGCACTGTGTTCTAACAAAATAATTTAAGGAACATACTTTTGAGTACAATAAATATGAAGATATGAGCAAGACACTAACAATTAGAGAAGTAAGTGAAATTTAACAGTTGCAATTCATATTAGGCTCGCATTAGACAAAAGCTTCAAACAAAAGTTCTTTAAAGGACAAGAATGTCTAGGCTTGGAAGTTAAAGGCGAGGTAACGTTAAATCTTAATTTCTTCAACCTTTGCTTTTAAAAATGACCGATTTCGGGAAAAAAGTACTTATTATGACAAATTCTGCAAATAGAAGAAAAAAATCTCTAAATTTTTAATCAGTGAAAATTATGTCAGCAGAGCAGACAGTCTGACATACACATAGATATTTAAGGGCCCAAGAAGAACTTGATGAGCTAGGTTCTGTGGTACTGAAGTACAGTCAGGAGGCATCTGCCCTTGACTCCAGTTCGCTAATGGAATGGAGGCAGCTCGCAAATGTGACCAGGATAAGCAATACTAATAATGGTGAGCAAATGGAAAAGCCTGTACTTAACGTATTCTCCAACCTCAGATACCGTGTCATTTCAAGCGTGATTCATCTGACATTTATCGAGAGCCTACTGAGACAGTATGTCAGGTATTGTGCTACAAGGACAAAATCGACAAAGACCCTGTCCTTCCTTTCGTCCGTGTAGCACCTGGTCTATGCATCACAGCATCACTGTCACCCTCTCTTGCATAAGAGTCACTGTGTTCATTCTCTTGACTGTGAGCCTGCCTTGCTTCTTTTCCCATGTGGTATGGTGCTCTGCACTCAGAAGTCACTTGATAATTATTTGTTGGACTGAAATTTCAAAAGAGTGCTTCTCTGAATTACTTGATTACTGTTCCTAGGTCATAAAATGTACTCTTTGAGGTAAACATTAATTGTAGTACTCACTGGAATTCGATTTCGGGATCTAAAAGTGGCAACTCTTCTGAGATCGTCATCTGAGGCACGATATGGAACCACCAAAAGGGCAGGGTAAGTGTCACAGAGTTCATAGCACTTATTAATAAAAGTTATTCTCCAATGGTGATTGGGCAAACCCTGCAGGAGAAAAGGAAGTCTAAGTCAGTATCGCAAGCCTTCACCTCCTGATTTGGCCTTTGAGCCGATTTTCACCGTTATTCTCTCTAGCGGTATTGCACGTCTCCCTGACCACAGGGTGGTGACGGCCTACCACTTTATCACGACTGATCGTAAGGGAGCCAAAACAATCAAGACAACAGAACACAAGACGAAACACTGGTGGTTTCCACAATTCTAAACTATCTTTTGTAAATACAGATTCTCTTGAATTTGAGATGCTCCTTTATTTCATGTCAAAATATTCTTTACCACTTATACAATACAGATGACTCCAACTTCACCCCCACCCCCATCCCAAAGAAAATTGCATAATCTAAATCTTCACCTAATTGAGGGTTGAAAAAAGATCAGGCAACTTCCTCTCCCTACTCAAAACCGACTGAATGCTTCCATCTGCTCCCAAATAGAAAGAAGCTAAGCTTATGAAGAAAGTCACAGAGGGGAAGTAGGGAAAACCTCTCTGGGGAGGCTCATTTCGCCACCTCCTATGAATCTTTTAAATAAAGTTGTTTGGGATTGATGATCACCCTATAGGTTATGTGAGAAATACAGTCATTTGCATTCTAAGCTGGCTGCTAGTGTGACAGGGAGAAAAGGAAGACCGCTCCCATCCTACCATCTACCCACGAAATTGTATCTAGAACAGACAAGAGCCAGAGGTGGTGGAATATTCTCTCCCCATACTCACAAATACACAAATACACACACACACAAGTGAGCCATGTGGGTGTTTGCTTTGGGGACAGACATTGTACCTTTTCTTTAGGCCTGGCCCTATGGACCACGGACCAACCAGATGTTGAGTCTGATGCTGAGTCCAATTAGAGAGTTATAAGTCCCATCAGAAAGTTACAAGAAAAAAAGATTGAATATAATGGCAGTCTAGCACAGAATACCTTTGACAGTTCATACATGCATGCAATCTTAAAATCAGGAACTGTTTTGTTTCAAGCTGGAAGCTCTGAACTTAAAAAAAAGTCTTAATACTGTCAATAACACTCCAAAAATCAGGTAAAAATATGTTAATATATATTGCTACAGAGCTCTCCAAAACATGTGTAACGTTTTAATGTTTCTTCTTCCACCTCAAAAGCTGGTCCAGAAGAAAGGTCATTAAAATGCGAGGCAGACACAGCCTTTGAAGGCTTAATAGTCTAAAATTGGATTTATGGCAGCAATAGGACATACTATTTTACACATGTGTTCTAGAGTTAAGCTCGCCACCCAAATTCCAGAGCGTCAAATCAGCTAATGAACACACAAACCACGGATTAAGGCTAAAAACAGAAAATCTGATCAGGTGCTTGGTGGTAGAGGTGGTGGCTAGAAGATTCTTTTCAAGTCTAGGGTTTTGTGACTTTACTTTAGATCTACTGTCTTTTCATACAAAGCAACTGGGCTTGATTTGATTCTCGAAGCTCTTTTGGCCAAATTTTCAAATTTTAAGAGTTTTGTAGAATGAGAATGATGAAAACTTCCATCATAAAACTCCCAGATGTCCTACAGATTTGGTTATACCAGAGGTCAAACAATGGCTCTGGGTATGTAACACACATTGGATCTTCTTCACAAAAAGGTTACAAGAGACCCTGTCCCTGAACAGCACATTATATCAAGCCTCCTGCCTGACTATAGCAAATAAACATGTATGTAGGTGAAGTTCACATAACAGAGCAGTAAAGGCAATAATAATATATGCTTATCGAAGCTTTCGTAGAAAGGAAATCATTATAGAAAAAAAAAATCTAATTCATTTGAATCTTCAAAACAACAGTAATGTAATTGAAATCTAACTTCCAGTAATAGTTAAACTCCTAAATAGACAAATAAACAGCAACATCAACTCCTAAAAAGGTAGAGGTTTGACTTTTCCTAGACCAAAACTATTTGATTCATTTCACAAATAATGCATAACCAATGTTCCTTCACACAGGTGAAGGAAACAGAATTTGACCATCAAGCCTTCAATGTAGCTTGAATATGGCTATGGAATGAACTTATAAATTGCATAGTAATATAGTAGTTACTCTCGATAGAATATGCCATATTATACAAAATATAGATAATACTACTGCCATTAAAAAGGTATTTGCCAAGAGCATGACTGATAATGTATTGTCCTGATAGGTGTTTGTCATCCGCCACATACCTAGCAACTTACCTGCCGTCTGTATTCTTCCACTGGATTATAAACCATCCATCCATCCACATTAAACTTTTCTTCATTTAAAAATGCAAATAATGGCTAGAAAACACACACACACAAACACATAAAGTTTAATGTAAAGAAACCAAGAGTCTACAAATAGTGTACCTTGTGATTTTTCACAAAAATAAATTTTATCAGATTTGCCAACCATGAAATCACAACCAAAACGGAGATTTTAACAAAGAAACAACTGTGGAAAATTTAGAGCAGGCCTACAGTAACTTTTATCTTGAGTAAGAATTAGGTACTCTTGAAACTTCACATTTCTATGGCTACAAACACCTCATTTAATTTATTTTAAATGGTGCTCCACAAAAATCCAATTTCCAGACTGGAAAATGCCTGTCAATTTTAAAGAGTATCTGCATTATGTTGTCCTTTTTTTTTTAGAAACTAAGGTTTCCATTTGGCTCAAATTTAGGCAAGTACTCTAAAAGCAACAGATGAGGTTAAAGCCACTAAGAAAGAAAGAAAAGAAAATTCAGGAATGATTCTTAGATAATGCAATGGTCTCAAAGGGAACAATGAAATGTTTATCAAAAAATAGACAGGACATTAGGCAAACTCTGAATTAGCTGTCCTCTCTAGATTTTGACTCGATGCCCAGGTCTTGTCTCTTGCTCTCCAGGACTCCCTCTGAACTCCAGACTTGAATACCCAAGTGCCCACTCCACCACCCCGGCTGCCTAATATTGGCATCTTGAGAACTTTGAAATTCACTTCTCCAAAGCCAAACTCTTGATTCGCCCTGACCAATCCTGCTCCTCCCACAGTCTACCCCATTTCAGTAATGACAACTCCATCTTCCAGTTGATTAAGCCAAAACCTTGGAGTCATCCTCGTCACCTCACTGCTACCACCCTAGTCCAGGCCTCCACCATCTCTCACTTAGGTTATTTCAATAACCTAACCTCCTGCTTTCATCCTTGTGCCCCTAAAGTCAGAGTAATACTGTCACAATATAAATCAGATTAAGTCATTTGCCTGCCCCAAACCCTCCTGTGGCTTTCCATCTCACTTGGAGTAAAAGCTGAAGTCCTTCCAATGACCTGTGTGGCAGTTTGCCACCTGATCACCTCCCCCACCACATCTCTGCTCTTCTGCTTTCTCACTCCACTCCAGCCACACTGGCTTCCCATGCCACTCTCCAAATGCACCAGGCACACACCCATCTCAGGGCCTTTGCACCCGCTACCCCATCTACCTAGAGTGCTTTCTTCTTGTTGTTTCCTCTTCACTCCTTTCAGGTCTCTGCTCAAATGTAACCATAATCAATGAACCCTTCCCTGAAACCCGACAGGAAAACAATACTCTCTCCCCACAATGACACGCCCATCCCCCACCCTGTTTTATTTCCCCCATCATTTCTGACCATTTGGACATATTATACATTTACTTGTTTACTTCTGGGCCCCCACTATCCCCTCCCCCTAGAGCATGGGATCCACGAGGCAGACACTTGTCTGGCTGACATCACATCCTGTGTCCCCAGCGCCGGAACAATGACTGGCCCAAAGCAGGCACAACACGTTTGTTGACCGGATGAACACGTGGAGCCCACACAGCCCCTGCACAACCTCATTTTCTAGAAGCGCTGTGTCTAGGCACTTTTCCTGCAAGTACCTGCCTCTCCACCAGCTTTCCTTCGGTTATCAGCTTTGAGCACTGGTGTTCCCTCCCCTACATTACAGTGGATTTCTGGAAGAGCGTTACTTAGCATCAGCAATTGTCTGTATTTGAATGGCAAGAGGTTTAAGCTGATTGAGAACATGTTCCCCAGACTGTCATTGTGAACCTTCCGAAGGATGAGGCACCTTGAGCTGGCCTCAACTTGGCTGCACGAGGCCTGAGCGCTGCTGTGTATTCCATGATGCATGGCACACTGGCCTAGCTGAGCAACTGGCTGAGACTGTAGCCTAACACTGAATCCACAGCCACGCTTCATTATTCAGTACCACTTGGGAAAATAAGCAATTCCTGTTAAGTGAAGTATAACTTAAAGACAGATGACTTTTGGTAAAAATACCACTCAAATGTATGGTGCACTTCTTTATCCATAAACAGAAACAACTCATTTTCTGCCTCAAATGTTATCTTGTATCTCATAGTAAAATTACTGGTGAGTATAATATAAGTTTATAAAATTATTATCATTGGAAGATGAAAGCTATATGGACATGACTCATACCAAAATTATCTCCATAATTTTATTAATATACTTGATTTAAGAGAACTCTAAATAAAAGCAACATTAAAAACAATTGTCATTAACATGAGAATGAGATCATGTCCCCATGGTAGCTATGTATCAGGTGGCCTTTGTCATGAAATCTCTTCTGTAAGAACACTTCACATTCTGAATGACGTCCAGGTACATACGGTAAGTCGATGAACTAGAAACATGCCTAGAACTCTATGATGGAAACAAACAGATCCCAACTAACTCTTGATGCCAAGAGCCAGGCTAGAACCTCAACTATTTTGGGAAAATTACGAATCACATAATGGCCAAACATTCCTAGTCATGGAATAATAACAATACACTTAGGATTTGCATTAGAGCTTTAGGTAGAAAAGACCAGGGCCTTAAACCAGTATTCTAGGCATCCAAATATATTTGCTTACTTACAATTACAGGAAAACATTTTCTTTTAAAGTATTACTGGTTGGCATTTATGTCACATTTTTCTTTAAAAACCAAGGTTTTTCCATAAACTACTTGACTCACGTTTAACCAAACATTTCAAAAGAATCAACACTGATATTTTGTACAGTTGAACGTACCAGAACTTACTTTCCAGATATTTAAATTTTTACTTTTTTTCCCTTAAAGAATCAGATAAAAGAACAAAGCAAGAATTTTAAAATACAAGCTCTCAATAAAGTAACATAAAGGTGGGTTATTACAAAACTAAGCCTTACAGCAGAGATAATAAAATCCCTTCACCTGTAGCTCATCATTAAAGAGTGCAAGAATCTCTACAAGCGGCTACTTGTAACAAGCCTAATTAAAGCTCCCGTCTGAAAACTGTTAAAACCTAAAGGGAATGGGCTGCATATCCTGAGGTTTTTCACTGTCATTTATCTCCTCTCTCGGACAACACATTTTTTAAAGTCTTAGAGTTTGTTAGTACTTTATTAGGTAGGCTGACATTTTCAGCAATTATTCCTGAGTATAACCTGAGGTCAATTTTGACCCTTTATGTGGGAAATGGAACTCAGGAAAGAACCGGTCTGAGAGAATTTTCCATTATGACGATCGAACAGGGATTCATGTTTGTTAAATAAAAAAAAAAAAACAATAATAAAGTCCACCCCACAAACCCCTCAGAGCACCAATTTCATTTCTTTGCAATGAAAAAGCATAGGAATGATTCAGCCCCATGTAGCAAAGCCTGAGAACTCAGGAGTGGGATGAGGGCTAAGGGGGCAGGGTGGAGGCAGGGATGGCACTTTTCCCAGAAGCCAACCAATATGTGTCCCCTGCTCACCCCTCCTGAACCAAAGTCTGTAGGGAGTGATTGCCCCAGTCCTACAAAAGACATGTGGAATACACCAGAACCCGCAGGAATCTAGCCTAAGGGTTCTGTGTGCTCAAGCTATTTGAGGGGTTGCTTGACTTTATTATAAAAATTGATTTTGAAATAATTATACATTCACAGGAAGTTCGTAAAGAAATATATAGGGAGGTCCAATGCATCCTTTGCCCAGCCTCCCCCAGTGATAACACCTGGCATAACCTCAGTACAACACCAAAATTAGGAAACTGATGTTAGACAATATTCACTCTCAATGTCCAGCCCTGGCTCCCTTGAGTGAGCTGGTATCCCTTTATTTCACTCTATGTTAGTATTTAGCTGGAGTCCCTTGGTGGTGCAAATGGTTAATGTGCTCAGCTGCTAACCAAAAGGTTAGAGGTTCGAGTCCATCCAGAGGTGGCTTGGATGAAAGCCCTCTGGCTATCTACTTCTGAAAAATCAGCCACTGAAAATCCTATGGAGCACATGGGGTCAAAATCAACTCCATAACTAGCTGTAGCACTTGAGCATTTTATCAATTCAGATTCCTACTAATATCAAGAGATCATGTGTGGAGACTTAAAAACGGCAATCTGCACATTTTTTTCCAGGTTAAAAATAGCACAATATAACATTTGAAAATTGTTTAAATGACAAAGTTGAAATGAAAACTCTAGGATTTCACACTAGGAATAGAAAAGGCTCTGACAAAGGAAATAGAACTTGTCACCTTAATTTAGCTACATCTACCATTGTTGTCCCCCACATGTCTGTCAGTTTGTCATACTGTGGGGGCTTGTGTGTTGCTGTGATGCTGGAAGCTATGCCACCGGTATACAGACACCAGCAGGGTCACCCATGGAGGACAGGTTTCAGCTGAGCTTCCAGACTAAGACAGACTAGGAAGAAGGACCCAGCAGTCTACTTCTGAAAAGCATTAGCCAGTGAAAACCTTATGAATAGCAGCAGAACAATGTCTGATATAGCGCTGGAAGATGAGCCACCCAGGTTGGAAGACACTCAAAAGATGACTAGGTGGGGAAGAGCTGCCTCCTCAAATTAGAGTCGACCTTAATGACGTGGATGGAGTCCAGCTTTCGGGACCTTCATTCGCTGATGTGGCACTACTCAAAATGAGAAGAAACAGCTGCAAACATCCATTAATAATCGGAACCTGGAATGTACAAAGTATGAATCTAGGAAAACTGGAAATCATCAAAAATGAAATGGAATGCATAAACATCAATATCCTAGGCATTAGTGAGCTGAAATGGACTGGTATTGGCCATTTTGAATCAGACAATCATACAGTCTACTATGCTGGGAACGACAACTTGAAGAGGAATGGTTTTTCATTCATCATCAAAAAGAACGTTTCAAGATCTCTCCTGAAGCACAACTCTGTCACTGATAGGATAATAGCCATACGCCTACAAGGAAAACCAGTTAATACGACTATTATTCAAATTTACCCACCAACCACTAGGGCCAAAGATGAAGAAACAGAAGACATTTATCAGCTGCTGCAGTCTGAAATTGATTGAACATGCAATCAAGAACCATTGATAATTACTGGCGGTTGGAATGCAAAAGTTGGAAAGAAGAAGGATCAGTAGTTGGAAAATAAGACCCTCAACGAGATGGGTTGACACACTGGCTGCAACAATGGGCTCAAGCATAGGAACAATGGTGAGGATGGCCCAGGACCAGGCGGTGTTGCATTCTATCGTACACAGGGTCGCTATGAGTTGGAACTGACTGGACGGCACCTAACGACAACAACCACTGTTGTGTCTTATGGGGGAAAAAATCCACATGACAACAGCTTTTAGCTTTCACTTAATTAGCCACTATTGTAAAATGCTGCCTATAGAAAGATGCCCTGATTTGCTTAAAGCATCTAGATTGGATTCTTTTTACCTAGCAGTCTATAAATGTGGAGTGAGTCCTGAGTGTCCTTCATTGAGGAGGCAGGGCTGCCCACCACCAACTTAGGAATACTAGGCCTCAGGAAGCTTTGCGCAGACAGCCTCTTCCCAGGGACTGGCCGTGTCCTGTCTGTGAACTAGAGTTTGCAGATTCAGACTTCTAAAGATTAAGTATCACTCAAGTGGGGACCGTTAAAGAAGGAAAGCACGTTCACAGCATTCTGGATAACAAATTGCTAAGCTATTAGATTTAAAAGTGCTTTCATATGTTGTGCGTGGGGTCTAGTCCAGTCACAGTCACCATGCAATGGCACAGTCTTTAGATGGATGCAATTTTTAGGATGATCAGATCCTTTTTATGGAGCAAACATACCTACATCTCTGACTACCTGAGCTTAAAGACTTACAGAGCCACTACCTGCTTTTCTGATAGAATTTTGCAATGTTTGAACAGGAATTTAAATGAGAGGTTTTTTTTTTTTCTAATTTGATTCCTGAAATTGAAGACATTCATCTTTTAAAAAGTTTCCATTTGTCTTTTAAGGGTGCAGCAACATAAAATTGCCTCATTTTCATCTTTTAGATTACACTTAAGGAACAAGACCCCTTCATATGAGAGAAAAAAAAAAAGGTTTTATTAAAGTTGGAGGGAAAAAAAGCCTAAACATTTTTAAGGAAGAACCATGGGAGGTACTGAATTTGGCACAGTTTGTAATTCTAAGTAACATCTTAATGCTAGGTAGTGCTTTCAGTTTAAGTATTCCACACGACTTGAGACAGTAAATTAATTCATATAGCTGCCTCAAAACTAATTTTGCCCAAAAACCTGACAAAAGTTTCACAGGTCAAAAGGGGCTAGTATGTAAATTATCATTTACATTTTGGTTTGCATAAGTAATTCCTCTGAATCCTAGTTCTATCATGAAGTGTGTAATGCTGGGGAAACTGCTTAATATTCCTGGGTTTCAGTTGCCTTCGTATATAAATATATAAAATATGCATATTGTATGTATATAGGTATGCATATGTATGTATGTATGTGTATATATGTTGTTGTGGTTACTTGCCATTGAGTTGATTCGAATTCAAGGCAACCCCATGTGTACAGAGCAGACTGCCATGAACTTACAGGAAGCAGGTCACCAGGCCTGTCTTCCAAGGTGCCTCTGGGTGGGTTTGAACTGTCAACCTTTTGGCTAGTAGTTGAGCAATTAAATATTTGCACCACCCAGCCACCCTCATATGTATATATAAATAAGTTTATATATATTTATTCATTCAGGAAGGGGCCACGAAAGTACATGTGAAAGTCATTTGAAATCATTTGGGAAAAGACTATTCTTTACTATTTGTCCACACTCAGAATCACCTAAACATTCACCTGCCACCACCTCGTGTCCAAAAAGGAACTTACTACTCTTCCTCAACTCCCCTCCTATCTTCCTCATCTCAATGACTGGCACCACCAACAGCTGGATTGTTCCCTACCATCCCTTCCTCCCTCATAACTCTCTTTAGTCAATCACCAAACTGTGCTAATTTTACCTTCTAGTTCCTTCCCAGACTAAGTCATACTGGGGGGAGAAGAATCCCCTAGATTTAGTAAATGCTGCAGGCCTTGATTTCAAATGCAAACTAAGAGGAGGAGAATGATACCTTTAAAAGAAACTGGGAGCACAAGAGGAGGAGGTTTTTGGGTAAGATGAGAGACTCATTTCAAACAAATGTTTAACGTTTAGGAGTCAGTAGAAGTTATGAAGCAGCTAATGGGAAACATGAAGCTACAGATACGGAAGTCATGCTAGATAAAATAGAAACTTTTTTTTTTCAGACCAGAAGGCCAATTTATTGATTTACAATAAGACGGAGGACGACTGGGCAGCCCACACTGCTTGTGCCAGCAGATCAGCGCTCTTGCTCTGTAGACAAACTCTACAGACAGTCTGCTAGAACAGTTAATATTAAGCACTGACCATACGCTGGGTGTATTAGTTACTTGTCACTGTGTAACAAATTACCCCAGAATTTAATGGCTTAAAAAAAAAAAAAACAGAAACCTTTTTTTAAAAACGCATTAAGGAGCTGGGTAGAGAGGAATAAAGACTCAAAAGCCAAAAAATAATCACAAACAGGAATGCAGAGAAGCAAGTATGTTTGCTTTCACCTTCAGGGCACTCGTAGAAGTGGTTTTCATGGCCTCTTGGGGACACAGAAGCTAGGACATAAAGCTTGTGCCCACTCAAGACAGGGCGTCAGGTGGGTACCCTGGTTCAGTAATGCTTGGACTCCCCAGTCCTACCACCTCAGTGTGATGATGAACCGGAAATAATCACCTGAGGGCAAAGGAAGACAAAAATCTCTACCCCTCGCTGGCACTGGGAATTTGTAGCCACAAGTCAGCCCTCAACTAGTTTACAGCCAAAGTTCATAAAACTTGAATGATGAAAAAAAACTTAAGAAGGAGAATTTAATTTAGAAAAGATTTCAAGCTATTAGCGCCTCAAGATGCCTTCAGTCTAGGCCTCAAAGCATTCCCACAGATAAAGTTCCAAGAAATATGAGTTCACAGGCAATAATCACAAAACACACCAGGAGACAAAGCACCACAAGCCAGCAGAAATCACCACGTGTGGTAGAAAGAGGCTACAAAGACTTCAGGTAATTATAATCATTGGACACATAAATGATGTCTAGTACGTTTCAAGGAAATCCTGGTGGTGTACTGGTTAAGAGATACGACTGCTAACGAAAAGGTGGGCAGTTCAAATCTACGAGGTGCTCCTTGGAAACCCTATGGGGCAGCTCTACTCCATTCTATAGGGACGCTATGAGTCAGAATCGACTCAACGGCAATGGGCTTGGGTTTGGTTTGAGTACGTTTCAAGGAATAAAAGAAGGGGTTGAAAATATGAGTCAAGAGACCGAGACGAAAATTAATGGCCAAATAAATATGAAAAAAAAAAAGAACTTCTATAAGTGAAAAGTATAATAATCGAAATACTCAACAAATACGTTGAAGAGCAGATCAGGCATAGTTGAAGAGAGAAACGGTGGAGGAGAAGATAAAACTGAAGAAATTATCCAGCACTCATGGACCACTCAAGTTTTATATCACTATCCTTTATGTTGTTGTTTGTTAGGTGCTGTCAAGTCGGTTCCGACTCATAGCAACCCTATGTACAACAGAACGAAACACTGCCCCATTCAGTGCCACCTCACGATTGTTGTTATGCTTGGGCCCATTGCTGCAGCCACTGTGTTAATCCATCTCCTTGAGGGTCTTCCTCTTTTTCGCTGACCCTCTACTTTACCAAGCATGATGTCCTTCTCCAGGGAGTGGTTCCTCCTGATAACATGTCTGAAGCATGTGAGACTTAATTTCACCATCCTTGCTTCTAAGGAGCATTCTTTACATCTTACGTATGTTTTATAAGCATTCTTTCGTATTTATTCAATTTTAAGAAAAAACATCATGAAAGGAAGGGGTGGTCAAGAAAGTCAAATGTGAAGGTAGCAGAGTAGTCAGATGCTTCCCGTGGTTCCTCTTACAACAAAGACCCAAAAAGACAAGTGAACTAATTATATATGACAATCTAGGAGCCCTGATTTTTTTTTTAGGAGCCCTGAACATCAAAGACAAAGTTGAGGAACTGGACTAAGTGGCAGGGGGAAGGAGAGATTGTTCAGAAGCAACGAGAAGTTACCAGACCTGACCTGGATGGCACTGGCACCCTGCAGGCTGGATCGGCTGGTGTGCACAACGAGGCAAGCAGTGGCACTCAGGACACATTTTCCACATTGGGAGAGACCGAGCAGTAGAGACTCTGCTCAAGCCTCCAGAACCAGTGAGAAATGGTGCTCAATTGGTAAAAAATAAGTACGAATGTCTAACCTACTGTGCGGATCAACCCCTCCCCCCTTTTTGGGAAGTACCTCTCTCCGATTTACCTGCCCCCTCCGCGCTCTGCTCCAGGCCCTGGTCTGGCTTCAGTGACAGCCATTTCCCCTGGGCTGGAAGTAGGACCTGTTATGCACCCTGAATAGGTCAATACAAGAGGCCCTAAAACACAGCATTAACAGGATATACACCACAACTAACAATATACCAATACCAGGATAAGCTAGATAACTGGGATCTTCTGAAAAACACTTATGCTCATCAAAAGGCTTCACCAAAAGAGTAAAAAGAGAACCTACAGACTTGGAAAAAAATTTTGGCTATAATAAATCTGACAAAGTTCTAATCTCTAAAATCTACCAGGAAATCCAACATCTCTACAGCAAAAAGACAAATAATCCAAATAAAAAATGGGCAAGAGGTGGGGCCAAGATGGTGGAATAGTCAGACGCTTCCAGTGGTCCCTCTTACAACAAAGGCCCCCCACAAAAAACAAGTGAATCCATTGTATATGACAACCTAGGATCCCTGAACATAAAAGGCAAAGTTGAGGAATTGGACTGAGAGGCAGGGGGAGGTAGAGAAGGTTCAGAAGCAGTAAGGAGTTGCCAGACCTGACCTGGTGGGAACCAGGACTCTGCAGGCCGGACCCCTGGCACGAGTGCGGTGGGGCAAGCAGTGGTGTTCAGGACGCATTCTCCACATCAGGAGACATCAAGTGGTGGACAGTTCACTAATGCCTCCAGAATCAAGGAAAAGCAGTGATCTCGGCAAAAGATAAGTATTTGCATCTAATCTACCATGGACCAAAAAACACCCTTTTGGGGTCTTCAACACAAGTAGCTATTTAAGATGCATCAGTTGGTCTCAACCCACTTGGAGCAAAGGAGAACAAAGAACACTAAAGATACAAGGTAATTATGAGCCCAAGAAACAGAAAAGACCACATAAACCAGAGACTACATCAGCCTGAGACCAGAAGAACTAGATGGTGCCCGGCTACAACCGATGACTGCCCTGACAGGGAACACAACAGAGAACCCCTGAGGGAGCAAGAGAGCAGTGGGATGCAGACCTCAAATTCTCATAAGACCAGACTTAATGGTCTGACTGAGACTGGAAGGACCCCAGTGGTCCTGGCCCCCAGACCTTCTGTTGCCCCAGGACAGGAACCATTCCCAAAGCCAACTCTTCAGACAGGGACTGGACTGGACTGGACAATGGGTTGGAGAGGGATGCCGGTGAGGAGTGGGCTTCTTGGATCAGGTGGACACTTGAGACTATGTTGGCATCTCCTGCCTGGAGGGGAGATGAGAGGGTGGAGGGGGTTAGAAGCTGGCAAAATGGACACGAAAAGAGAGAGTGGAGGGAGGGAGCGGGCTGTCTCATTAGAGGGAGAGCAATTGGGAGTATGTAGCAAGGACCGTGGTTTTAGGGGACATCTAGGTCAATCGGCATAATAAAATCTATTAAGAAAATATTCTGCATCCCACTTTGGAGAGTGGCATCTGGGGTCTTAAACACAAGCAAGCGGCCATCTAAGACACATCAATTGGTCTCAAAGGAGAATGAAGAACACCAAAGACACAAGGTAATTATGAGCCCAAGAGACAGAAAGGGCCACATAAACCAGAGACTACATCAGCCTGAGACCAGAAGAACTAGATGGTGCCCAGCTACAACTGATGACTTCCCTGACAGGGAACACAACGGAGAGCCCCTGAGGGAGCAGGTGAGCAGTGGGATGCAGACCCCAAACTGTTGTAAAAAAGACCAGACTTAATGGTCTGACTAGACTAGAAGGACCCCAGAGGTCATGGTCGCCAGACCTTCTGTTAGCCCAAGACAGGAACCATTCCCAAAGCCAACTCTTCATACAGGGATTGGACTGAACTATGGGATAGAAAATGATACTGGTGAAGAGTGAGCTCCTTGGATCAAGTAGACACATGAGACTATGTGGGCAGGTCCTGTCTGGATAAGAGACGAGAGGGCAGAGGGGGTCAGAAGCTGGCTGAATGGACATGAAAATAGAGAGTGGAGGGAACGAGTGTGCTGTCTCATTAGAGGGAGAGCAACTAGGAGTATATAGCAAGATGTATACAAATTTTTGTTTGAGTGACTGACTTGATTTGTAAACTTTCATTTAAAGCAGAATAAAAATTAAAAAACACCCCTTTGGAAAAAACTCTTTCCCCTTTAACTGATCCCTCCCTGCTCTGCACCAGGTCCTGAGCTGGCTTTAGTGATAGCTGCTTTCCTTGGGCTGGAGGTAGGACCTGTTGCGCACCCTGAGCCATCCTCCGGGCCTTGGAGAAAGAGCAAATTAACAAACAGGGAAAAATAGTCTGCCAGCTCTCCTACACTGGGAACCCAGGGCAGAAACAGCTCCTTTGCCTAGGCGCAGGCACAAGTGGTCCACAGACTTCAAATACCTTTCACCCCTGCACAGACCTGTGTGGGTCCATTTCAACAGTGTAGGCCCTCATTAGCACAGTACAACAGGGCATATACCTGAAGACTGTTTCAGCTACATGGTGGAGAGGGAGGTTCATGACGTTTGACACCACTCTGCGTATTAAGCAGGGTCCTCACCTACCCACATCAGGGGCCTGAGGACTGGTGGCTCCACCCATACCACTTAGCCACCTGAGACAGGGGTCCAAGAATAACTGGTGCCTCCCAGTCCTTACAGCCAACAGCACTGGATGCCCAAGTCTAGCTGCAAAACCCACCCACCTGTGCACTCTAGGGAACAGGGACACACTTCCCTCGCAGGCACTCAGGGGCAGCCGTCAGCCCCCTGTATTGCTCAGCGCGTGACCCCCTACCGCAGCTAGATACCTGTGCCTACTCCGATCATCCCTGCCTGCCTAGGACTGTAGGTAAGAGCCTGCAACCACACACTTGGTGACTGACGACCTGGACACCTGAGCCAAATCCGCAAAAGTAAACAGACTCCTGGGTTCACACTCCTACCAACAGTTCTAGCCACCTGGAGACGGGATGGGAGAGCTTTAAAGACACCAATAGTCAAACCAGCTCACACGACCAACCTATTTGGGCGTATCAAAACAAAACAAGAAACTAGGAGATACTAAGCAAACATAAAACAAATAAATATAGTAACTTATTGATGGCTTGGAGACAACAGTCAATATCGAATCACATAAAGAGGCAGACCATGATGGCTTCAGCAAGCCATCAAAACAAAGAATCAAGAAAGCCAGAAAGGGATAGGAGCTGGTCGAATGGATATGGGAAATCCGGGGTGGAAAGGAGGAATGTGTGGTCACATTAGAGGGAGAGCACCTAGGGTCACATAACAATATGTGTACAAATTTTTGTATGAGAAACTAACTTAAGTTATAAACTTTCACCTAAAGCACAATTTAAAGAAAGGGGAAAAAAAGTCAAATGATAACGCAGTCGAAGAGGGTTAGGACTAATAGACCACCAAGTTTCATAACTTGTAAGGTCTTGAGTAACTTTCAAAAGACTAGTTCTACTTGAGCGGGAGGGCTAGCAGTCTGATTACAATGCGTTATGAGATAAGCAGATGTTGAGAACGTGCAGGCAGTAAACACTATGCTTCTGAACACATGGCAATACTGGGGAGGGCCCAGATGGGACGACAGTTCCGGGAGACAGGTAGCGGGGAGAAGAAATGAGCCCCTTCAAAGGCCAAAAGGAAGAAGGCAGTGGAGAGAGAGATTGAAGAGAGCAGTGCAAAGTCCTGGAGGAGGCAGGAAGGGAAAAGATCTAAAGCATGATTAGACCCTCAGTTAGTCAAGTTTACTGTTTATTTAAGAAAAGAAAGTACTGGCCCAAAAGAAAACAGAAAACTAAGACATACTTCAGTTCTAAGACCACATCAAGGCTGAAAAGTGTGTGTGTGTGTGTGTGTGTGTGTTTGTCTTCTATTTTCAAGTCACATCTGAAAATGAAGTATTTGCTTTAATCTATTAATTCTATAATTTGCTTAGAAAGTAAGGGTCTACTAAATTTCCCTTTAGTTTAAAATCTCAAAGCTGTTTATAAACATTTTCCCACTTCTAAAGAGAAAATAATGAGAAAGAATGAAGGCACACACACAAAAAATCCCCCTATGTTGCAAATACTCTATTTGCAGGATCATTTAAACCTCTCATTCAAATCATCAAAAGATATTTGTGCCCCCATAGCCCACTTTACCAAAGGAGCCCTGGTGGCACAGTGGTTCAGAACTTGGCTGCTAACTGCAAGGTCAGTGGTTCAAACCCATCGGTTGCTCTGCGGGAGAAAGCTCTGGCAGTCTGCTCCCGTAAAGATTACAGCCCTGGAATCCCTATGGGGCAGTTCTACTCTGTCCTGCAGAGTCACTATGAGTTGGAATTGACTCGATGGCAATAGGTTTAGTAGGGGTTTAGCCCACTTTACTAATTCTTATTTTTATGTTTTTACAAGTCAGCACAATTGGAGTAATGCAAGAAAGAACACAAGCTAGAAATGGTCCAGTGCTTAAGCTACAGGACAGGGTTTGACGTGGTTCAACAAAGCTAGGCAAAAAGAAATAAACAGTAAAGACTATGAAAACCAAAGGCGGAGTAACAAACGCCTGCAAATACTTATGAGGCCTGCTCTCAAAGGTGCTGCTGTTTCCAAGACCTCAGCTTCTGGCCTGTGTACACAGCACTCCACCACGAGTCAGGAAGGCTGCTAGTCTCCACAGCAAAGACTTTTAAACCCAGCTGCTTCTCTCTTGAAATCAGAGCTAGCAAGTCTACTCAGTTGTGCCTATTTGACTGCTATGGGAAGTCAAATTTACCAAGAACAAAACACAGCACAAATGAGCGAACAAACCAAAGCAGCCGACATCTTTGCCACTACAGGACTGCTAATCACCTCAGAGAATAAAAAGAAATAGGAGCTACTGTGATGCTGAAGAGCTTAATCTAAGATGTCACAGGGTAATGCAAAGTGCAGAAACACAAACTTGAACAAGCCTGAACAGGGTCAAAAGAAAAATGGAAAATCATTTCTGATGCCCTCTGTTTATTGCATAGCCCTGCCTCTCTTATTTTGCATTTCTAGTTAAGATGCTTTCTGGGTTTAATACTCTGAAATTTAAAACTTTTAAATAATCCTTTATGAAGGTACAAGCAATTATCTATTAATAATAGTCTTTATTTATATAGTATCCTTTGAAATGGCTTAAAGTGTCCTACATATTTGCACAACATGGTATTAACGTTCCTTGCACGTGCCGAGAAAATGGTCTGCTAGTAACAGAACCGCTGGCATTTACTGGGCACCTCTTTTTGGTGTTTGTTTCTTATATGCCAGGCACTGTTGTAAGCACTCGCTGGAACTCATTTAACCCTCACCTCAACCCTATGGGACAGGGGCTCTTATTATTGCCATTATAGGTGAGAACATCGATGCACGTAAACCTTAGGTGACTTCCAAGGTTGCCAAGCAGGTACCATGATAGGACAAGGATTCAGATGGCCAGTTCTCAGAGCCTCCCACCAGAAGGCCTCTGCAGACTCAGCTCACTGGGCCTCCCCTGCCTATGGCTGAGGTGCACCTGGAACCCAGGGCTTGGGTTCATTTCCTTTACCTCTACTTCCCTTATGTCAGTCTACATCCCATGAGTTTACTTATACACTTAAGCCCTTGCCTTACGCAATTCAAGGAAGTTCATGCAGGCCTAGAGCTGTAAAGATGGACTTAAGTGACTCTAGTAAGACCTACATTTACCTAAAATATGTCTTCAAACTTTTTTGACCATGATTGACAGTAAGCAATACACATTACACTATGCCTCAATACACACACGTACACACACACAGAGAGAATACACCCCCTGCATACATATCTAGTATACAGTCTCACACCCAGCGTGCGCACACACACACACGCACACACACCTTGTCTTAGTCCTGGTACTACCTACAAGGAATGTCTTAGTCACCTAGTACTGCTATAACAGAAGTACCACAAGTGGATGGCTTTAACGAACAGAAATTGATTCTCTCGCAGTGTAGGAAGCTAGAAGTCCAAAGTCACAGAGCCAGCTCCACAGGAAGGCTTTCTCTCTCCATGGGCTCTAGAGGAAGGTCCTAATCTCTTCTGAGCTTCTGCTCCTGGGAGATCTTCATGTGGCTTGGCATCTCTCTTCCCCTATTTCTGCTTCTTAGCCTGCTTGTTTAATCTCTTTTATATCTCAAAAGAGACCACCTAAGACACACCCTACACTAATACTGCCATCATTAACATAACAGGACAGCCCATTCCCAAATGGGATAATAACCACAGGCATAGAGGTTAGGATTTACAACACTTATTTTGGGGGGGCCACAATTCAATCCATCACACATCTAAAAGAAATGCTTCATGAAATCATACTTAACCTATATTATGTGTCAGGCTCTGGATATTTTCTATTTTATTCCATCTTAAAATGCTGGCTGCAACCTAGTGAACTGCTTTTATGACTCACTAAGGGGTTGGGATCCTCAGTTTAAAATATTCTTGTCTAAAATTTGTATGATCTCTGATTACCCACATCTGAGTAAATGGCAAGCAAGTGATAAAGGAAATCAATGACAGAACTTTGTTACTAAATATACCACCCTCAAGAAACATATTCATCATTTTCCTGTAACATTACCAGGCTGTGTTCATAGGTACACGACTTTGATTTCTGTCTTTAAAAATTTTAAAGTATCAGAAGCATTTGTCACACTTTTTATAAAAATGTAACATTTACCTAGAACTAGTACAAGTGGTTTCTGAGAATTCAGTATGATTTCCAGTTTTTTGAAAAGCAAAGTAAAAATAAAACAAAAACAAATGCTTTGGCTAAACTATAAAATGTTAGCTACAAAATTTTCAAGTCTTCCTGGGCTGAAAGAATACAGAAACAATCAAGCTAATGACTTGGGGTTGACTCTGTGTTGCCAAACTGCTCAAGTGGTGGGTGAAGTTCAATTCAAAGTTTCAGTCCTGACTTGAACACACTCAGTGACGAAAATACTAATGGAGACAGAGGCAAGCGAGAGCCAAAAGGGTAGTGTGGAAGGAAACAGCCCACTCATAGTCTATTCAACCCCCAGCGGGGTTTGGATCCAGCATTCTTGGTCTCCGGCAGCCGGCTCACAGGTCTGAGAGCAAGTTTACTTCTGACTTCCGAAGCCAGAAAAAGCCCTGCACTAACCAGTAGCTGGTTTACCAGTTTCAGTGATATTAGCAAAGTGCTGTTTTCAAGCAGGGCCCATTGTATTGTTCAATGCAATCAGGCTTAGATTAGGCTTCCAGGAAATCCCTTTCTGGCACACTCACACATTCCCCACTGTGGCAGTTTGAAAACTTTTCTTCCCCTCCTGTCTCAGAGGAATAATTGTCCCTTCTCCTTTCCAGAACTGCCAGACCCACTGGGCTTGAGCCCATCCCTCTGCTTTCCCCAGGACCCTGCTCTAGTAACCGTCCCTTCTTGCTCCTGCCTTCAGCTTCCTTTCCCATAGGCTCCCTACCGCCCAATCTACAAATACAACTTTCTCCAATTTGAGGAAATAAAACGCTTCTCTCAACCTGGCTATGCCCGGCCCTCCCCCCCTCCCAGCCCCGTTTTTTAATCGCCTAATGGATCACAACAGTCCAGTCCTGTTGTGCACAGGGTCTTCATGAGTCCGGGGCCAACTCAACAGCAGCCAACAACAACACTCGCTTTAAATGCTTATAAACTGGTTTCTGCTCCCTCTAGCCTGAGATCATTTTGTTGGATTATAAAAAGTTCACCAAACTGATGCCAGGCTCAGTACTAGGCACTGGAGATCCAAAGATAAAGAGAGAAGGTCCCAGCCTCAAGCAGTTCACAGTCCGGATCCTCCCTCTCCTGGAACCCCTCTGCAACATGTCCTGCCCACAGCCATCTTCCTTCGGCCCTCTGCAAAGTGCACGATCCAGGGTCTTCTCTCCCCTCCCTTTCCTCCTAATTCCCTTGGTTGGACCCGTTCCCACTTCTACTCCCTATAAGCTGGCCTTTTCCAAGGTTTTGGTTTTGGACTTCTCTATGTACCCCGAGGTGACTTAGCCACGGACCCCCAGGTGGGAGTTCCCTGAAATTTCAGGTAAAATTTTGTTTATCAGTACATTTTTCAGAGGAAGAGAAATTAGAGTTGAAATTGTACTACCAAAGGAATCCACAACTCCAAGGGAATTAAGAACCACTATTCCAAATCTCTGGAAACCCTGGCGGCATGGTGGTTACGAGTTCGGCGGCTAACCAAAAGGTCAGCCGTTCAAACCCACAAGCCGCACCCTGGAAATCCTATGGGGCAGTCCTACTTTGTCCTATGGGGTTGCTATGAGTCGGAATTGACTGGACAGCAACGAGTTTATTCCAAATCTCTACCACCTGTCAGTCTGTTGTACTGTGGTGGCTTGTGTTTTGCTGTGATGCTGGAAGCTACGCACTGGTATTTCGTATGAATTTGTCATATCACTTATGCTAGACTGTCACATTCCCGAATGGGACTCAGTATCATTCTTCCTGTACTGCTCCTCCTCACTTGTCCTCACTGCTCCCCTCCACACACCACGCAGTACTCTGCAGGCACTGACACTGCTTTCCTAAATTAATTTGATTCTAAAACAATGTGCGTGTCCACCTGAATACCGGGGAGTGGTATTCCAAGGTGGCCCAGTAGTTAAGAGCTTGGTTACTAAACCAAAAGGATGGCAGTTTGAATCCACCAGCCACTCCTTGGAAACCCTATGGGGCAGTTCTACTCTGTCCTATGGGGTCACTATGAGTTGGAATCGACTCGACGACAACAGCTTTGGTTTTTTTTTTTTTTTTTTTGTATTATTCCAAGGGCAGTGTCAACTGCTGATCTGTTTGGATCTTATCTTGTATTGTTTTGGTATCTGGTTTAAAACTTTTTATTTTTAAAGGAAGACTTAGTGGCTAAAGCTTAGAGGATGCGATTTTCCAAAACTTTGTACGGGCAATTCCGTTCTCATTTTTTCTCTCGTTTGTTACCCTGTTGACTTCCTGAGGGAAGAAGTAGCGATTCCTAGCATAGATATGAAAAATACAGACTTCAGAAATTAATCCCTCTGTGGATGGCTCTAAGGAGCTGTGGTGATACAGTGGTTAAGCGCTCAGCTGCTAACCTAAAGATTGATGGTTCAAACCCACAGTCACTCCATGAGAAAAGATGTGGCAGTCCGCTTCTGAAAAGATTAAAGCCTTGGAAACTCTGCAGAGCAGTTCTACTCTGTCCTCTAGGGTTGCTGTGAGTCAAAATCGACTCAACGGCAACAGGTCTGGTTTTGGCGGATGGCTCTAAGAGCCAAACAGAAATTCCAGGTTCTAGCTGTAGGTCCACAGCACTCAGAAATCCATCTCATTTGTTCCCATATAATGATTTCTTCTTCAGTTTCTCCTAAACTGGAGTTCAATTAAAAAAGCTATCATTATACAACTCCCATGCAGAAGTCACGCTGAGGCTAGAGAGATAAAGGCCAAGCCCTGCCTTGATGAGCTCACAATACAGCAGGGGGGCAGACATTCGCTAAGGCAGGTTGGGAGACGCGCTCTAACGGAAGGCTCTGGCAAGCCCAATGGCGGAACAAGTGAGAGGGAAGATGAATTCCCACTGGGGGATGGAAAAGGCCTGGGAAAGGGCTAAGGATTTCAGCCAGGTGTTGAAGGATGTATGCGTGGAAGATGGATGTTGAACACAGAAGGGACTGTAGGTCAGGGAAGAGTAAAAGCAACGACTCAGGAGCTGGGAAAGTGCAGCGTACACCAGAGAAGCACAGGGCAATCTGGTGTGGGTGGAGTCAATGACGGACATGGAGAGATGTGATCATACCTATATTTTTTTAAAACTGGCAGCATTGTGTAAGATGGGTTGGAGGGGAAGGAAAGTGAAAGAAAGGAAGCCAGTTTGGAAGCAACTGCAAAAGATCATGACGCAAATCAGGAAGCACAAGTAGAAATGGGAAGAGACGTTTGAGATCGGCTAAGGAAGTAGAATCTACAGGATTTGGAACTGATGTGGCTATGGGAGGCAAGGTAGAGGAAGAAGAAAAAGTTGACTTCAAGTTATCAAGCCTTAGCAAATGAGAAATCACCCAACTTATAGGACACATGGAAGGAGGTTAGGGAGATGATGAGCTTGGGATTCTCAAAGACTTATAGATGAAGGTGTTTCAGGGTCAGGCCCATTAGGTTCACCCAAGGACAATATCAGGGCTGGATTTAGAAGTCATCCACCCAGCAGTGATAGCTTAAGCCATGGGACTAAATGAAATCACCAAGAGAAAGGGAGTAACATGAGAAGATGGCTAAGAGTGGAACACTGACAAGATGCTTACAGGATTTATGGGAAAAAAACAGAGGCAATGGAGACTGGGAAGGAATAGTCAAGATGGCACAATAACACGGGAGCCAAGTAAGAAGGCTTTCAAGGGGGTGATTATAATTTTTGAATACCAGGGAGAGATGAAATGGCAAGAAGATTGAAATGAGTCACTAGATTTGACCAGTAAGAGGTCATGAGCTCAATGAAGGTAGCTTCAATAAAGCTGGATACCGGAATGGGCTGGAGGGAACTGTAGATGAGGCTAGGCTAGACTATTCTTTTCAGATGGTTGGCCCTGAAGTGAGAGATGGGACAGTAGTTTAAGGCAAAATCTGGTCTAACACCTGACATATTTGGGAGTAAACCCTAGGACAGACAGAAGATGCCAGTCCTTGCTTTTCTGAACAGAAAGTACACTGCAGAGGGTGACAGGTCCTAACACTCAGCCATCCTTCAGCCACAGCACCATGATTGTCTCTGAAGTGACAACCTAAACAACTCCCATCTTGAAAATAAGATAGAACATTACATACTTTGACACATAGCACAAGTTGACACCTGCTGTGTGAACCATTCTTTAATTTCTGAGAATTTACGGCCAGATCTGCAAAACCCAAGACAGAACGCATTCCCTAACTGGGCTTTTGTGAATTAGACTGACATTTTGACCTTCATTATTATTTAGAAGATGTGTTCCCATAAAAGTCCTTTTATCTTTTTTTTTATCCAAATACAGTTAAAAATATTTAATAAATATTTTTTCACATTACATATTTAACCAAAAACTAAGAAAAGGCTGAAAATATATTCTAACTATATGATATGATCATTTGTTTTTAAGTACTACGTTTTAACCTGTAATCAACCTATAAGTACTTCATATTCTTCTAGACCTGAATGGTCTTCATGTAATTGTCCATCCATCATGAATTTCCTTTGACTGAAACAAGTGCTGGTAAAATATGGGAAGGGAGAAACCTTGTTTCACTAGAAAAAATTTCAGGCCTTTATTGCAAAAAAGAAAAAAAAATTAAAAGACAGTTAGAGGAAGAACTGTAATACAAAGCAGTTCTTCTACCTAATGACCTCTTTCATTACCTTCAGTTTAGCCTGCAGTACATTATCCCATGTTACTGCTAGGTGCCGATGAGTAGGTTCCGACTCATAGCCACCTTATGCACAACAGAATAAAACACTGCCTAGCCCTGCGCCATCCTCACAATCATTGTTATGCTAGAGCCCACTGTTGCAGCCACCGTTATCAGTCCATCTTGTGAGGAGGGTTTTCCTTTTTTTCACTGACCCTCTACCGAGCATGATGTCCTTCTCCAAGGACTGGTCCCTCCTGATAACATGCCCAAAGTACGTGAGATGTAGTACTTATCCTAAAATAAAGGGGTGTGTGTATTTACACGCATTCTTTCCTGGCTCTCTCCTTAGCAGGTGTTTACCTCCATGTTTGTTTAGAGTCATTCAGAGGGGGAGGGGGTGGAGGGAAGAGTAGATGGAGGTAAGGTGAGAAGGAGAGGAATAAAAAGATGCAAAGAAAGCATGAGAGAATAAAAGACAGCAAGACCACGGCAGGATATAAAGAAAAATTGTTTTAAGAGCAAGGCTCCTGGAAAGGTTTATTTCAGTCACATGGTAGAAAAAAAAAATAAAGGAAGAATACTCAAACAGTAGAATGAATAGGAAGGCCAAGTTTTACGTACACATGCTGAATCCCCTTATGGACTAAGTCACAGATTATAACTAATTCAATGCATAATATATCTATCCTGCCATATATATACTAAATGCTATCAAATGATATTTGAAATGCCATTCTTTTAAGAAATAAACCCGCCCAATTCAGCTACTCTCTGCAATACCTATACTACACATCTGTATTTTCAAAGCATGTTTGCCTAAATGACATTTAGGCTCAAATGATTTGTCCCCATTTCTCACTGAGCCACAAAAGCCTGACACGCGTCACACATCAGGTGCCATGCTGGAAGCACTGGATTCTGGGATAGAAGTGCACACTGCTGACCAGCTGCACTGAGCTGCCCATACCCTACCTCACTACCTTCTCTATTTAAAGAGGGCTGGCCCAGACGGAGGGCACTTGGGGCTGGAAGAGCATGAGTTTCTCTGAGGGAAGCTACCAGGCACACACAGGGCTCCCATCGGCCTCGCAGGCACCGAGTTCCCGTGCAGCTCATCGGCACAGACCAGTAGGGGAGACCTAGGCCCTCTGGGAATGATAAGTGTTTAATAAACAGTCCTCATACGCATCACACTGCAAAGTGTGACACAAACTGAATACAAGAGAATCCTGGCCCACAGACTGTTCTCACAGAGGAGGCACCCGAGAAACTCATCTCGCTGAATTTACCAGATTGTGTGCCAGGGGAAAGGCGTGTCTGGTGAGGATCTCAAACATATCTCTTCTGCTGTGGCCTTCCTGTTTCAACGCGAACCTCAGGTTTCTCATGTCCTAAGGGCAAAGGAGAATTGTGAAAATTCAGGCTTCAGATAGTCACGTTTATTAGCAAAACAATCTTCCATTTAACTGAAGGAGAAGATTCACTTACCTGAAAGGGCAATTAATCTAGATTACCAAGAAAACCTTTGTTTTAGATGCTATTTTGACATATCCAATTTAAGAATATCTGAAAACATTCCCATTGTAGTCATAAATGTAAAAACAAAACAAAGCAACTAAAGAGATGACAGATAAAAGTCACTTTGTAAGAAGAAAAAAGCAAACCTTGTCTTGCACATGAGCTAAAGTGTCTATCTACTTTAACTGGCTTCTGAAGTATTTAATTATAAAACAGTATTTTATTCACGTATCTTTTTAAAAGAGTATTTGCTATCACATATAATCTCAAAATTGTCAAACATGTCATTAAAATGAGCTCTTCCTCTTCCCTCATATTTTTTCTTTTAAGTCTCATTTTAAAATTTAGAAAATGATCAGCATCTTAAGTTCTTATGTGAGTAATATAAATGTTTTTAAAAAATTATTGCGGTAAATGTATAAAAAACATTTGTCATTTCAACATTTTTTTACCTATACAGTTCAGTGAAATTACGCGCATCATGCTGTACAACCATCACCGCTATGCAGCTCCAGATTTTTCCATGGCCCTTAACAGAAGCTCAGCATCCCCTAAGTAATGACTGCCCCTGCTCCCTCCCTTCTACCCCTAGTACCCACTGCTAAACTTTGGTCTCTATATATTTACCTATTCTAAGTATTTCACATAAGTGAGATCAAACGATATTTGTCTTTTCGCAACTGACTTATTTCATTCAGCATACGTTTTTAAGATTCGTCCACATTGGGGTATGTATCAGTACTTCCTTTCTCTTTATGGCTGAGTAGTATTCCATTGTAATGATGGACCCCATTTTGTTTATCCATGCATCTTTTGATGGAATTTAGGTTGTTTCCACCTTTTGGCTATTGTGAATAATGCTGCAATTAACACTGGTGTACAAGTATCTGCTCGAGCCCCTGCTTTGAAGTCTTTTGCGTCTGTAGCCAGGAGTGGAACTGCTAGAACATATGGTAATTCTATGCTTAACTTTTTGAGAAACCACCAAATTGTTATCCAAAGTGGTTGCACCATTTTATAGTCTCACCATATAAGTAATATATTTTTCTTATATAGTTTTACTTTCACGGAGTTCTATATAAACCACGTTAAGTACCTCATATTAATAGTGACTGCTTCCAGGAACCAAAAAGTAATGACCCAAACCAGATTTAAAAGATAGCTTCAAATACGTATCTCTTTTATAAACTTGAGGTTAGTAACCTTCTTTTACATAGAATTCGAACAAAATACCCATTGCCATCAACTCTATTCTGACTCATAGTGACAGAGTAGAACTGCCCCAACACGGTTTCCTAGGCTGTAATCTTTATGGAGGCAGATTGCCACATCTTTCTCCCCTGGAGCCAATCACAGGTTCGAACCCCTGATCTTTGGTTAGCGGTCAAGCTCTTAACCACTGCACCACCAGGGCTCCTTCCAAACAAAATAGGCTCCTTTAAATGTCAACTTGTGCTGTAAGTCAAAGTATCTAATGTTCTATTTTCTTTTCAAGACAGAAGTTGTTTAGGTTGTCTCTTCAGAGACAATCATGGCGCTGTAGCTGAGGGATGGCTGAGTGTTAGGACCTGTCACCCTCTGCAGCGCACTTTCTGTTCAGAAAAGCAAGGACTGTGCTGGAGCCTGGAGACAGAGTAAGGCTGAGACAGGCTCAGCCCCTCCCTCTTGGCTGTTACAATCTTTATATTTTTCAAAGTGCTTTTCCATTTATTATCTCAAGAGTATTCTTGAAGCCTAGTAAGTTTTTGTTCTGAAGGACCAGCAAGTCTTGCTATATACAAGCCATCCCAAAATGCAAACAGCAGCAAGCGAAGTCTAAATAACTAGACTCTAAAACATCCAGTGAACGACCAAGACCGATCACTCTGAATACAAATGGCAACTACTGGTCCTTCCCTGCTCTGTGATTCTGTGCTTTCATTTTTAAAAGAACAGGATAAATCCAACAACTTATACACCCTCTTTAAAGTGGTTTACCAAAATATACCTGCAGAAACCTGAGATATTAGTTGTTGGTCCATGATGCAAAGTAATAGTCAAATGGAGGAAAAAATTGCTCCAATGAGATGATATACTTTAAAAGGCAGGGTTGGCAACCAGTCATAAGTACAATACTTGATTAGCCAAGGACCCTCAGGGATCAAGGACCTGTGACAAACTTTCTTCCTAGCAGTCATGGCTTAGCTGATAACTCTGTACCGTCATTCTCTTAACCACCTGGCCAGAAATTACACCATTTCTAGATACACATTTATTCTGCTCCCTCAGTAATTCTAACCACTACTTTCAATGTGCCAAAATACAAATAATCCAAGCAACTGCTTTTTGCCATCCAGTTCAGATCTAATTAAAAGGCAGAAGGAATTACTACTCCATCTTTCCAACAAGAAAACTGTAGTGGAAAACGCAAATAAGTCACAGGCAACAGATCACCAAATCTCTAACAGAAATATGAGCAGATACTAAACACTGAGTTCTACCTGGGACCTCTGAGCCTGACTTGTCAGGGAAGGACGCCTGGGAAAGATCCTTGCGGCATAAGAGCCTCCCAGTAAGACCCTCAACCTATTCAACTACTGGGTCACGTGGGGATGATGCGCAAAGCCTCGCTACGTTATCAGAGCTGAAGCAAACACGCCCCATTACAACAATTCTGAAGGGCTGATTTATTGAGGCACCATTCCCACAACGCATCTCTAAATAATACACAAATGACTTCTGGCTTCAAAACACAAGTGTCTTTCAACATACTAAATGGGGTAAGAAGTAGACGAGAGAAGGCTTTGTGGTGGCATGGTTTTCCTTTTTTTTTTTTTTTTTTTTAAGACTCCAAGTTGTCAGCAGGGGCTGGAATGGGACCTGGGGGAAGAATTCACAAATTCAGAGCCACCCTTGTAGGCAATACACCTGCTGCCCTGTTGCTGGATGATGTAACGGACAGCCACTATGGGAAAGGTGCTACTGGGAAGCAGAAATCTCCATGTGCAGCGTGGGCAGGAAAAAACGTGTCAGAGCTGTTTCGGGAGGATCACGCAGTTATATTACGGTTATTGACTGCAGACGAAAGCTGACCTATGACAGACAGGATGGTGAGTCTTCCGCTCCACTGCACCAGATTCCTTCTATACCAATTTCTGCTGAGAAAATGAAATCTGATTCTTGTGACATCAGTGTTGCCAGGGAGATAAAGACTGTGCTACTACATTGTTCCAGGCCATCTGCTTTGGGCTCACTCAAATTCCAATAAATGTACGTATAACACTTCAGAATTATGCTCCGTGAGTTGTGCCTAAGCATTTAGTCAAAGGGCAGGAGTGTGCTTTGTCTTATTAATTTTTTAGTTTGGGAGGGGGGGTTAATGTTCAACTACAAGTTTTTCCTATTGACAAGACAGTAAATAGAATTTTTAAAAAACCCTATTAGAGAAAGTTACTTCAAAATCAAAATAGCACTCTCATTCTCCTTGGGTGCTTTGCTATAACATTTGACTCCCGTGGATCCTTTCAGGCAAAATGCAAACCCTTCCTTAGAAGAAATCCCCAGTTTATGGTGATGGAGCTTTGGCAATGGACACTGGCGACGGCTGCACAGCATGATTACTATAACTGATGTCACTGAATTGTACATGCAAAAAATGTTAAATTGGCAAATGTGTCACATACATTTTTACAAGAACAAAAAATAATTTTAAAAAGTACCATCTCTCTAGATCCCAAAGAGTAGACAGTAGCTGGGATTGTAGAGAAGGTAGCTCACATTAAAATGGAAACAAACAAACAAAACTGAGGGGAGGAGTGATGGGGGATTTCAGTTCAAGTTTAATAATAAGATAATCCTTTGGTCCCTGATAGAGTGTACTAGTCTTGATCGTTTACAAGCTGGAGATAAAAACATCCTACTGTGTTCATAATCCAAACATAAATAGAACAGATTGCTTTTTTTCCAAATCACGAGTGCATGAGACTAGAAAAAGGCAACTTTGGTTCTAGTTCTGACTCTTCCATTGACTCCTTGGGCAGCCTTAGACAAGTCATCTCATTCAACAAAGGCCTCATTTCAGTTAGCAGCCAAGCTTTTAACCAGTGCGCCACCAGGGCTCCTTGCACAGATCTTACAGCACATCAAATGTACATACAGAGCATTTGTATCTATAAACCTATTGCCATCGAGTTGATTTCCACTCATAGGGACCCTACAGGACAGAGCAGAACTGCCCCATAGGGTTTCCAAGGCTGTAAATCTCTAGGGAAGCAGACTGCCACCGCATCTTTCTCCTATGGAGTGGCTGGTGGGTTTGAATGGCCGATTTTTTGGTTAGCGGCTGAGTGCTTAACCATTGCACCACCAGGGCTCCTTCAAAGTTCAGCCCAGGTCAACTTTTCTATGGCCCTTGAGCTGAGAATGTTTTTTACATATTTAAAGAGTTCAGGGGGAAAAAAAAAACACAAAGAAGAATATGCAACAGAGATCATAAGTGGCCCACAAAGCCTAAAAATAGTTACTATCCGGCCTTTTACAGAAACAGTCTGTCGACCCCAGGACTAGATCGAAGGTTCACAGTCATCTGAGATGCTTTAGAGAGTCCCAACCTTCTGGCTCCAAACCTTCAGAGACTATCTCACAGTTGGATTTGGAACAGAACGCAAAGATCCACATTTTACAGTTTCCAAGGTTATCCTGACACATATCTAGGTTGGACAACCACTGGAACAGATCACCTCCCAAATTCCCCTCCAGCTCTTTCCAGGATCAAGCATTAGTCTACACATTGCAGTCTGCTGATACCCAGTACCTGGAAGGCAGGTTTTCTTGCCAGAGGGTTTATTATGCTGTTTACAAAATGATCGTTTCACTGTGTTTGGATCCCAAATTTGCCATTTCCTATGTGACCTTGGCTAAGTTACCTCATTTTTCAGATCCTCAGGCTCCCCACCTATAAAATGGGGATGCTACCACAATTTTATTTTACCACCTACCTCCACATGGTGTTTGGACTGACACAGAGATGTGTAGTAAAACAGTTATTATTACAACTGATTAAATTTTGTTATCAAATCTGTGCCTCTCACCATCCTGAAACAAAGTATCAGGCCACTGCCTTTTAAAATTATCTAAGCAACAGGAAACCCTGGTGGCGTAGTGGTTACGTGTTATGGCTACTAACCAAAGGGCCGGCAGTTGGAACCTGCCAGGCGCTCCTTGGAAACTCTGTGGGGCAGTTCTATTCTTTTCCTATAGGGTCACTATGAGTCGGAATCGACTCGACGGCACTGGGTTTCATTTTTCGTTTTGGAAGCAACAGTTGGAGCCCTCGGCAGTTCAAATCCACCAGCCGCTCCTTGCAAAGCCAACGGGGCAGCTCTAATCTGTCCTACAGGGTCACTATGAGTCGGAACTGACTCTAGGGCACCTAAGAACAACAACAAGAAGCAAAAGTTACAAAGGTTGTTAGAGTTAAGGACACAAGCTGCTTACAAAGGGAAAATGTTCTTGTATTCCTCCTTCCTTTCACAGAGTGAAGGTGTCCAGCTGGTAATATGTCCTTATCAAGGGACACCAGGAGCAGGCTTCAGAAAAAACTAAAAAGCTTAAAAATTTTTTTATCTATAAAGTTTTCTTCCTATCAGTCAAGCTAACAAACTGACCAGCTCCTTGACTCCACATACTTGGTGATGCCAGCAGGTCAGTTTTATGGGAACTATTTCCCTCAGTCATTTTAGAAAGTTCCACCATGAAGGTCTGAAGAATCATTTCCGGGATCTTAGCTAAAAAAGGGACTTTGATCGTTCTTGAAACCCACATTAACTTGCTACTATCATTCGGCACTCGTGTGTCTTTTTCTTTGGGCAAGAAAGTACTGAATCTCTTACTTTACAAGTAATATCTAAACCATAGGAATTTTCTCCTCTACTTGTGGCGCCTCCCATTTTTTCAATTCTTGAGATCACACCCAGAGGAACATCAAGTATTAGAGCAGAATCCTGTAATGGACAAAAAGACAAAGTAAGTATTTCTGATAGTATAGAATTAAAACATCAAAAACATACAAAATGACGACAACCGTAAGCTTTCAGGACCCATTTATGAATAAACATGTGATCTAGGTCACACGTGAAAGAGCAAGTGTTAAAATAGTCAATTATGCAATTAAAATGTATCCCCCAATACGGCCCCATTCCTCACTGCCTCCAGACTAACTTAGACTAAACTTCTAGCTATGCAATTCAAGGGCCCGGTGATGCTGTGTCTCTGCAGACTTCTCTCCCATGGCATCCTACGCTCCATCCACAGTGAACTCCTTCACCATTCTTCAAACATTTCATTGACAATCAGGCCTATGTGCTTTGCTCAAGGCATTCACTTTGCCTGAGATGACCTACCTTTCTCCAAATACCAAAATTCTCCCCATAGCTTATGACTCAGCAGGCATCACCTCTAATGAAGCCTTGCTTCCCAATTAGATTAGATGGCTTCCTCCTCTGATGTCTCACATCACTTGCTTCATTCTGTCTTGTTACCATGTATTTACATGTCTGTATTCTCCCACTAGAAACCCACATCTGGAAGGAGTGCCTGTCTTAGTCACTGGTACACTTTCCAAAGCACATGGGCCTTTACGCATAGCAATGCTTCTCAACGCGGAGCCCAACTGGTCCGTTGACTGCTGGTAGGATGGAGTCATGTCAGTGAAGTAATACAGCAATTGTCACAACAAGCTAATCACAGCAGGTGCCACGTACAGAATCCCTCCTCTGTGCCTGGTCCTGCAATAGGGGCTTTGCATTCATTGTCTTGTTTTATCCTCACAACCATTCCAGGACATAGATGAATCCCTGTTTTCCAGCGTGGCAACCAAAGTTTTAAAATTTTTCAATAACTTGCCTAGTAACTATGGGGCAGGGCTGAGATTCAAGCCAAGGTCTGGCTGATACACATCTAAAGAGCCACAAAAATGTTCCTATCCTTTGACCCAATGATTTCACTCCAAAGAGCTCATCTTGTGGCTATCATTCAACAGGAGAAGAAAGGCAATACGCATGAAGATGCTGAATGGAGCCAGTGGTGGACATCTGGGTGGAGAAAATTATAGTCAACAGAATGGATAGGCACGCAGCTATTCCAATATTTATGGTACATGGAAAAATCAATTTAAGTAGAAAAAACCCAATGCCGTCGAGTCGATTCTGACTCATAGCAACCCTATAGGCCAGAGTAGAACTGCCCTATAAAGCAGTATCCAAAATACACTGTTGACTACAATAATGTAAATACCTATTAATATGAACAAAGATAGAAAGGGCTATGCACATTTCTTAATCCGAATTTGGACTCTGACAATAAAGAAAAAAGGTATTTGCTGAATTTTTTTTCTTTAAAATGTCCTTTGGGGAGGATAAAATTAAAATAAAGTTTTTTCTCTTAACTTTAAATCCTTCTCCTTAAAATATGATACAAAAACTAAGAACTTCCTTGTGAAATATAAATCTAGCTCATGGGTTGTCTAGAAACTCAGAAAGCCTAAGACTGCAGTAGCCTAGAATACGGCTCAGGGACAAAAACGAATGAACGACTGATACACCCAACAACTTCGGATGAATTTTAAGAGCATCACGCTGAAGTGAAAAAAGCCAATCTCAAAAGGTCACATACTGTATGACTGCGTTTAGCCAACATTCTTGAAACGACCAAGTTGTAGAGATGGAGGACAGAGAAGTGGTTGCCAGAGGCTGCAGAGAGGAAGGGTACGACTATAAAGGGGCAGCACAAGGGAGTTCTCTTGAAGTGATAGATTGCTGGTGGTGGTGACACAAATTTATACATGGAATCAAATGCTAAAGAATTACACACAAAGACATAAAACAGAATGCATGCAAAAATTGGTGAAATCTGAGTAAGGCCTGTAATCTAGTTCACTGCCCTGTGCCAATCAATCTCCTGATTTTGATAAAGCAATATAGTTATCCGGGGGACCTGGGTGATAGGTAGTACATAGGACTGCTCTGTGCTATTTTTGCAAGTTCTTATGAGTTCATAATTATTTCGAAACAAAAAGCTTTAAAAAGTTATTGTGGTGTAGTGAAAAGAGCACAAGTTCTTGAGTTGGACAAAACTGGTCGCAATCTGAGCTTTGACACTTATTAGCTGGATGATTCCGGCAAGTTGCTGCATCTCATTTACCTGTGAAGTACGCAGGATTCCAGATAACGCACCTAGAATGGTGCCTGGCGGGGGGGGGGGCTAGAAAACAGTGGAAATTGCTGCTGTTGTTATGGCAAAGCATACCTTAGTACTTGGAAGGCAGAGCTGTGCTCTGCAAATACAGCAGATGACTATGCTCTATCAAGCATCTAAACAGGTCTTTCTCTTTGTACCTATCAGGAGGCATATTTTCGCTGCTGCTATGGGATGAGACACCTAGTACATGACTCTAATCCAAAGACCTAAAGAAAAAAGTGCTATTCGGTAACTGTGTACATATAAAAAAAAAAAAAACATATATAGCTGGATATTATAAGACATTTATTTGTCAATACAATCTATTAAAGACATAGTATCAAGCAATTGATATCAATTACTATGCTTAGGTTATACTGAGATTTATGGGGGCCTGTAAAAGTTCGGGAAACCCTGGTGGTATAGTGGTTAAGTGCTACAGCTGCTAATCAAAAGACCAGCAGTTCAAATCCACCAGGTGGCTCCTTGGAAACTCTATGGGGGCAGCTCTATTCTGTCTTACAGGGTCGCTATGAGTTGGAAGTGACTCAACGGCAGCGGGTTTGGTTTTGGTAAAAGTTCAGCTGTATTTCTAAATGTCAAACTTGTACCTAAAATACACAGACTGGTCACTAAATGAAAATGTGATATTCTAACGTCAATATGGAAGCAAGAATGCAAAAAAAGGGGCAGAGGAATTCAAAGTGCGATGAAGTTCTGGCCTTGCTGTCCTCTGTCCCTGTACAGAGGATATTCCATAGCTCTGACTGCCTTGACCCAACCTAAAACAGAAAATGGGACACTGAGGAGACACAGATAGGTTCTGGTCAAAAGTGACCAAAGTCTAACGAGGCTACTTGCCACGTTCTCCCTGAATGACAGGTTCAGGATCAGACAGCTCAGCTGGCCAAACTGGAAGATCCAGGAATAGGAAAAGTAGCCTAACTCTCTAGAAACCTGAGTCTTCACTATCTAAATACCATTAAATATTTAAGGATTCTCAACTGTCCATTCTAGCTCAAAATTCCATGCTTAGGTTATTATTATTATGCTTAGGTTATATTGAGATTTATGGGGGCCCGTAAAAGTTCGGTGGGTTTGATCTGCTGGTCTTTTGATTCTCAACTGTCCATTCTAGCTCAAAATTCCATGTTGTTGTACCTCTAAGGATCTAAAAGAATTGAGAAGTAAATATGACAAACTAAAACAAACAAACAAAAAAGCAGGCAACCAGCGTCACAAAACAATTTGTGTATTGTTTAATGAGAAACTAATTTGCTCTGTAAACTTTCAGCTAAAGCACAATATAAATAAATAAATAAATAAATAAAGCATTCGCTATCTCTCTCGAGTGCATATTAAGTAACAAAAACTGTACTGGGTACTAGGGGTCCAGGAAGATAAACAAGATGCACATGCTGCGCTTGGGGGTGAAGAGGGGGTAGGGGACTTGGCACTAGTTGGGAGATGAGATATGTTTACCAGAACGACCACAATGCCAAATCGCTAGTGTCAAGAGCTATGAGAAAGCTTCAGACAAAGTGGGGTGGGAGGTGTTCTAGATCGAACTGTGTCCCCCAAGAAGACATGTTGAAGTCCTAAACCCTGTGCCTGTGACCATGACCATGTCTGGATATAGTTTTTTGGGGCAGGTGTTATCAGTTAAGTCATACTGGAGTACAGTAGGTCCTAATCCTAACCCCTCCAAGTGATGGTTCATATGAAGGGAGAACAGACATGGAGAACAGTGTCACATGCAGGGGGACAACAGAGGCAGATGCATCTACCAGCAGTGAAGGAACTCCAAGGACTGCTCGATGGGTCACTTTGGTGTGGCCTTTCTAGTCTTATAGCTCCCACCCAAGTGATCGGCTGGAACTGTGCAAATAAGGCAATTATGATCTGTCAAGGGGATTAGTCAATTTTGCCTTAAAAGAGAGTCAATTCCAGAGCAGAGAGAGGATCCCACCATCATCAAGGAAGAACAGCCAGGAGCAGAGAGTGCGTCCTTGGGACCCAGGATCCCTGTGCTGAGAAGCTCCCGGACCCAGGAGACAAACAGCTGTAACACTAAAGACAAGTGAGAAGCAGTGGCAGAGAGACAGCAACAGGAGAGAACGGCAAGGTAGATCAATAGGGGACAGTGCAATGGGCTTCCTGGCCGACGGTGTGAGACAGTTGAGCGCCTCTGGGGCAAGTCTCACTGCTGGAGTGGGGTGCCTCTAGGCGTTTATTGGCAGGGGCTAAAAGCTTTGTAACACTTGACTGAACAGGGCAGAGGCCTAGGGCCAGAGAGACATGTGCCGTCGGGCACAGCTGAAAAGGAGCTGTCCTGATGCAAGAACTGTATCCTGAGTGTTCCCAAGCCTGAATTGTAACGTATTATTTCCCTAATAAACCCTGTAACTGTAAGTATGGTGAGTTCTGTGTGGCCATTTCAATAAGTTATTGAACCCAGCAGAAAAGTAGAGAGTGCCATGGGAAACATGGTGGGTGTCAGAATTGGTAAAGATGGCAGAGACAGTAAGCATGTCTGACCTCCGCCTCATAGGAATCAGCCTTGGGCTGTTCATCTTGATTCTCCTTCCCCCTTGTGAAGTGACAGGAGACAGACACTGCCCTCACGTCATTTTTACACTAGGAAAGAGACCTGGAACTCTCAGAGTCCCTAGAAGGAATCAACACGGCCAAGACCCTAAATTTGGGCTTCTTCTAGCCTCCAGAACCGTGAGGCAGTATGTTTCTGTTCTTTAAAGCCACCCACTTTGTGGACACTAAGACAGGAAGTCAGGGGCAGCAGTGAATTTCTTACTGATTGGATCACATGAAAGTTCTGTGGCAATGACGACATTAAAGATGAGACTTAAAGGATGTAATGATAACGTTTGGAGATTGGCCTTTTGGAGGTAACAGACACCAAATGCACACATGAGGGCAAATAGGAGGATTTTATTAAAAACACCAACAAACAAGTGGGCTGGGTTTCAGACAGGGTGTTTAGGGAACTACCTGGAGAGTACACTGGGCTAGGATCAGGGAATCTGGGACCCATGGAATGTGTTCTGAGACAGGGAATGGCGCTGTATGAGGATTCATCTTAGCAGCATTGAACAGCGTGGACTGGAAAGGAAGGACCATACACAGGAATCATGGAGGCTAATGCTTTAGTGGAAGTGAGAGGCTATGAAGACCTGAAATTGGAAAGTAACTGAGGCAGGAAGCAAAGAAGGAGGTAGGTGTAAGAATCTGCTGAGCTACTGGGGAAGATTCAAAGACAACTCAGATTTAGGCCTAGGTTATCTGGGATGATTGTGGAACCACCAAGAGATGTGAGGAACACAAGGTGTTTTGGAGAAAGAGAACACTGTCAATTTTATACATAACTGGGTTTGAGGTTATGATAAATTAACCACATACAGATATTCAGGAAGCAGCTCGAAACACAAAACTCGAAGAGGTCCCAAAGGCAGCTCAAACTCAAGATGTCCAGGACTAACCACGTGATTTTTCTCTCTCCAAACTACATCTTCCTCCAAGGTGTTTTATCTCAGTGGCTGGATTCCACCCTCCCAGTTATAAAAACTAGAAACCTAGGAGTCATTCTCGAGATTAAGAGCAGATACCCTCAGTCTGGGTTATCCTCAGTCCAATCTCCCATATCTACCTCTCAAATCAATTTTGAATCTATCAACCTCTCCAATTTTACCAGCAACTTCTCCGGACCACAGCAACAGCCTAAGTGGACTCTTGGCATCAACTATCTGCTCCTCTTACAATTTGTTCTCCACACAACAGCCAGGGTGATCTCTTAGAAAAGCAAATCTAATGCTATCACTCTTAAACTTCTGCATAAACCACTTCAAAAGTTTTGCATCACTCAACTCTAAAAGTCCAAATGCTTAACAAGGTCTATGAGGCCTATGTGATCTAGCCACCACCTACGTCTCCTGTCTCACCCCTCACCATACTTTCCCTACACTCCATCCACACTGTCCTCTTTGCATAGTCCCTTGATTTCAGGGCCTTAAATCTCAACCGCTGTTCCCTTGGACCTCTTCTCTTCTCCCTGCTCCACATCTAGGTAACTTCTATTTTTTCTTTTTTCAGTAAATAATTTTTATTGTGCTTTAAGTGCAAGTTTACAAATCAAGTCAATCTCTCACATATAAACTTATATACTCCTTACTACATACTTCCACTTACTCTCCCCCAATGAGTCAGCCCGCTCTCTCCTTTTGTTACCGTTTTGCCAGTTTCTAACCCTCTCTACCTTCCCATCTCCCCTCCAGACAGGAGATGCCAACACAGTCTCAAGAGTCCACCTGATACAAGTAGCTCACTCCTCATCAGCATCTCTCTCCAACCCATTGTCCAGTCCCTTCCATGTCTGATGAGTTGTCTTGGGGTATGGTTCCTGTCCTGGGCCAACAGAAGGTTTGGGGACCATGACTGCCGGGATTCCTCTACCTTCAGTCAGACATTAAGTATGGTCTTTTTGTGAGAATTTGCGGTCTGCATATCACTGATCTCCTGCTCCCTCAGGGGTTCTCTGTTGTGCTCCCTGTCAGGGCAGTCATCGGTTGTGGCCGGGCACCATCTAGTTCTTCTGGTCTCAGGATGATGTAAGACTCTGGTTCATGTGGCCCTTTCTGTCTCTTGGGCTCATAGTTATCATGTAACCTTGGTGTTCTTCATTCTCCTTTGGGTTGAGACCAATTGATGCATCTTAGATGGCCGCTTGTTAGCATTTAAGACCCCACATGCCACACGTCAACGTGGGATGCAGAATGTTTTCTTAATAGAATTTATTTCGCCAGTTGACTTAGAAGTCCCCTTAAGCCATAGTCCCCAAACCCCCGCCCTTGCTCCGCTGACCTTTGAAGCATTCAGTTTATCCCAGAAACTTCTTTGCTTTTGGTCCAGTCCAGTTGAGCTGACCTTCCCTGTATGGAGTATTGTCCTTCCCTTCACCTAAAGTAGTTCTTATCTACTAGCTAATCAGTAAATAACCCTCTCCCTCCCCCCCCTCATAACCGCAAAAGAATGTGTTCTTCTCAGTTTTTACTATTTCTCAAGATCTTCTAATAGTGGTCTTACAATGTTAGTCCTTTTGCCTCTAATTTCACTCAGTATAATGCCTCCCAGGTTCCTCCATGTTATGACATGTTTCACAGAATCGTCACTGTTCTTTATTGATGCATAGTATTCCATTGTGTGAATATACCATAATTTATTTAACCATTCATCCGTTGATGGACACCTCGTTGGCTTCCAGCTTTTTGTTATTGTAAACGGTGCTGCAATAAACATGGGTGTGCACATATCTGTTCATGTAAACACTCTTATTTCTCTAGGGTACATTCTGAGGAGTGGGATTTCTGGGTTGTATGGTAGTTCTATTTCTAGCTTTTTAAGAAAATGCCAGAGAGATTTCCAAAGTGGTTGTACCATTTTACATTCCCACCAGCAGTGTATAAGAGTTCCAATCTCTCCGCAGCCTCTCCAGCATTTATTATTTTGTGTTTTTTGGATTAATGCCAGCCTTGTTGGAGTGAGATGGAATCTCATCGTAGTTTTAATTTGCATTTCTCTAATGGCTAATGATCAAGAGCATTTTCTCCTGTATTTGTTAGCTGCCTGGATACCTTCTTTAGTGAAATGCCTGTTCATACCCTTCGCCCAATTTTTGACTGAGTTGTCTTTCTGTGGTTCAGCTTTAACAGAATCATATAGATTTTAGAGATCAGGCACTGGTCGGAGATATCACAGCTGAAAATTCTTTCCCAATCTGTAGGTGACCTTTTTACTCTTTTGGTGAAGTCTTTAGATGAGCATAGGTGTTTGATTTTTAGGAGCTCCCAGTTATCTGGTTTCTCTTCGTCGTTTTTAGTAATGTTTTGTATTCTGTTTATGTCTTGTATTAGGGCTCCTAAGGTTGTCCCTATTTTTTCTTCCATGACCTTTGTCGTTTTAGTCTTTACGTTTAGGTCTTTGATCCACTTGGAGTTAGTTTTTGTGCATAGTGTGAGGTATGGGTCCCGTTTCATTTTGTTGCCAATGGATATCCAGTTATGCCAGCACCATTTGTTAAAAAGACTGTCTTTTCCCCAATTAACTGACACTGGGCCTTTGTCAAATATCAGCTGCTCATATGTGGATGGATTTATATCTGGGTTCTCAATTCTGTTCCACTGGTCTATGTGCCTGTTGTTGTACCAGTAGCAGGCTGTTTTGACTACTGTGGCTGTATAATAGGTCCTAAAATCAGGTAGAGTGAGGCCTCCCACTTTCGTCTTCTTTTTCAGTAATGCTTTACTTATCTGGGGCTTCTTTCCCTGCCATATGAAGTTGGTGATTTGTTTCTCCATCACATTAAAAAATGTCATTGGAATTTGGATCGGAAGTGCATTGTACGTATAGATGGCTTTTGGTAGAATAGACCTTTTTACTATGTTCAGTCTTCCTATCCATGAGCAAGGTATGTGTTTCCACTTAAGTCGGTCCTTTTTAGTTTCTTGCAGTAGTACTTTGTAGCTTTCTTTGTATAGGTCTTTTACATCACATCTTTGGTAAAATTTATTCCTAAGTATTTTATCTTCATGGGGGCTACTGTGAATGGTATTGATTTGGTGATTTCCTCTTCGATGTTCTTTTTGTTTATGTAGAGGAATCCAAGTAATTTTTGTATGTTTATCTTGTAACCTGAGACTCTGCCGAACTCTTCTATTACTTTCAGTAGTTTTCTGCAGGATTCCTTAGGGTTTTCTGTGTATAAGATCATGTCAGCTGCAAACAGAGATAATTTTACTTCTTCCTTGCCAATCCGGATCCCCTTTATTTCTTTGTCTAGCCTAATTGCTCTGGCTAGGACCTCTACCACATTGTTGAATAAGAGCAGTGATAAAAGACATCCTTGTCTGGTTCCCGTTCTCAAGGGAAATGCTTTGAGGCTCTCTCCATTTAGAGTGATGTTGGCTGTTGGCTTTGTATAGATGCCCTTTATTATGTTGAGGAATTTTCCTTCAATTCCTATTTTGCTGAGAGTTTTTGTTGTAAATGGGTGTTGGACTTTGTCAAATGCCTTTTGGGCTGCTACCAGATATATAAGCCAAAGAATCCATTCACTATTCTTGAGTAGAATCTGATTTTGGGTCACCAAGTGTGCAGTGCAGACTGTCACCTATCCACCTAGAGGAGTAGTGGTGATAGTTGTGTACACCAGATTCTAGTAGCAGCAGGGGGTCACACTCCAGTGGGGGCAGGATGCTGACAGGCTTCCCCCAAGTGCCAGTGAGTTAGGTGTGTCTCTATTCCTAAAGCACTTTGGCGGGTGGGTTCTGCAGCTGTACCTTAGGCACCCAATGCATGTACCTCTACAGACTGGTAGGTATCACTATCCTCAGATGCCTATGGCAGAAGGCTAGGTGGTTTGGGTGGAGCTTCAGCCCTCAGTTCCCCGTTGTGGGTCAGTGAGGGCTCTGTTTAATAGGTAGAGATACCAGACCTGGGAAACTTGTCTTTCCAGTAATCAGCTAAAACAATTACAGTCAGATCACTATCAGAATTGCCTTTGCATTATAATAGCCACCTTGTTCCCTGTAGGGATGAATGCCCAAGACTGTGGATCTCATATGCTTGGCTGGAGCTGGTTCTGTATTTTTATTCCAAATTTGGGAAGTCAGGGAAGGATTTTTGGTCCCTGGGTTTTTTGTAGCTGCTTTTCTCAGGCCAGGAGAATGGGTTAGGAAAAGACAAAAAAGCGAAAACAAACAAAAAAAAACACAGAGCACTTCACTCTCTGGCCCAGGAAATTCCAATGTTAATGAAGCTGCCTGGGAAGAGAGGGGAGGGGTCAGATAGATAGGAGAGAGTAGCACCCAGGAATATAGGGGAAGTTACTTATCTGGCTTGGTGATGACTGTTTTATCTGAGATTCCGGAGGGGCGGAGGGGCGTGTAGCCTGTGTGAGCTGGCTGGGTCGAGATTGCCCCCGAGGGTCAGGCCTGCATCCTGTGCTTGTGCTGTCTTGGAATCCATGCTCAGTTCCTCCACTCCCAGTCCAAAGCCCAGCGCCAAGGTTCCCCGGCTGGGAGGCCACACTCCAGGCTCCAGAACCAGTCGCTGCCTCCTGGTGACTTCTCCTCCTGTCAGTCACGTCGCTTCGCTGCCTGTTTGCACTGGCTGGGCTTCCCCTGAGGTCACTTCAGGGGGCTAGTGCTGCATCCCGTCGCCTTCTCAGGATGCCGTGCTTAGCTCCCCTGCGCCCAGTCCAAAGCCCGGCGCCAAGGTTTTCTGACTGGGACGCTGGCTCCAGGCTCCAAAAACAGTCGCTGCTTCCCGTGGTTGCTCGTTCTCTAGCCGCGTCAGTGTGCAGGCTGCTTGCGCTGGCTGAGTCTCTATGGAGGTTACCCCAGGGGGTTAGGGGTTAGGGCTGTGTCCCGTGCCTGCCCCGCCTCAGCAAGCTGCAATCAGCCCTGCCACTCAACACCAGGGAACCGCAAGGACTCAAGGCTATGGTGACGGTCGCCGGCTTCAAAGGCAGTTGCTGCTTCAGGACGCAGCTTTTCGCTCACCTGTCACTCAGGTCAACTCTTTAGATCTGTGTTTGATGGTCAGGGTTCGCAGATTGTCACGTATGTGATCAATTCACTGGTTTTTCCGAGTCTTTGTTGCAAGAGGGATCCGAGGTAGCTTCTACCTAGTCAGCCATCTTGGCCCCACCTCCCTATTTTTTCTTTTGACCACAGATCAACTATCATTTTCTCAGGATAACGTCCCAGGCTCCTCAAAGTATTGTACTCCTACAGTAACCGCATACAATACTTAACACAGCTTGCTATTACATATTGGTGTGATTATTTGATTAACATCTTTTGACCCCATTAGAACTATAAGCTTCATTGGGAAGAAACCATGTCTGCTGTGCTCACCATCATCTTCTTGCACCTGGCAGAGGTACACAACAGGGTCTCAATATTCAATAAATAATGACCTAGCAATTCCCCTTCTAGGTATATACCCAGAAGACTTGAAAGCAGGGATGCAAACAACTACTTGCACATCAGTGTTCATGGAGGCATTATTCACAGTAGCCAAAAAGTGGAAACAACCCAAATGTCCATCAACAGACGAATGGACAAACAAAGTGTGGTCTATCCATACAATGGACTATTACCGAGCCATAAAGAGAAATGAAGTCCTGATACGTGCCACAACATGGATAAGCCCTGAAAACACATTATGCTGAGACAGCCCAGTCACAAAAGGACAAATATTGTATGATTCTGTTTATATGAAACACTTGGAATAGGCAAACGCATAGAGACAAGTTTATGAATGATTATCAATTTTGGGCTGGGGATTGAGGAAATGGGGAGTTATTACTTAAGGTGTACTGAGTTTCTGTTTAGGGGCATGAAAACATTTGGAAATGGATAGCAATGATGTTTACACAACGCGGTGAATGTAACTAATGTCACTGAATCATATACTTAAAATAGTTAAAACGGCAAATGTTTTGTTATATATATTTTACCACAGTAAAAAAAAAAAAATACATTTGCTTGCACGTTGGGAAAACAAAAAAAAAAAAGAATGAAAGATTGGGATTTGGGCTAGACATCTGGAAAGCAACTGACAACTGCGAAAGAAGCGGGTGAGAACAGAACCGTGGAGGAAAATATATTTAGGAAGGAGGGGGAAAAAAAAAGAACTGCAAAAAGGATAAAATGTAGAAGTGGGAGAAGAGCCAAGAATGCATGGAGCAAATAACAAAGGAAGAGGTGGTCAACAAGATCAAATGCTGCAGAGATATTAACATGCTGAGGACTGCACCAAGGCCATTGGAATTGACTGGTGAAAGAGTAGTTTCACTAGGGAACGGAAGTTAAGGAGGCAAGAGTCTGGAAGGGGAAGCAGCACATGTGGACTAATTTTTAAAGAAGTTTGGCAGAGACGGGGAAGAAAGAGGATAGTAGTATCAGGGTAACAGAGATGCAAGAAGGTGCTTTGAGAATGAAGAGATGGGCAGGTCTGAAGAGTTGCGGGGAGGGGCAATGAAAACAGAAAATGTAAGACACAGACTGACTGGCGGGCCATTCAGGTTGTAAAAGGATAAAGAAAAAAGAAAGGTTCAAGCAGAGGGATTCACTTGGGAAAAGCAACATGTCATTCCTTCCTTTGAGATAGGAGGGAAGGAGGAGAAGAGGGGTGAAGACGGACTTATGCAGGCCATGAGGAGGGAACTTATGGGAGCTCAGCAAGGATGAATTTTAACTTTTCAACAGAGGAAGAGACAAGGTCAGCTACGGTATGGAAAGTCTGTCATCGATAAAATGAGAAGTCAAATCTGAGACTAAAAGAATTGCCAAAGTAGCAATGAGACCCTTTTTGAGGTCTGAAAGCCTGAATTTGTAGTGGAACTAATTAATTAAATCCATGACATGACTCTTGGTCACGATCAGTGCTCAGTCACCCACAGACAGTAGGCTTTACCCTAATTTGGGGACTGACAAATTGGGAATGGTACAGGGACAAGGGGGCAAAGGGACTAGAACACCAGCAGAATAAGGCTTGAAAACATTATGCTAAGTGGAAGAAGTCGGACACAGAAGGTCACATATTGCATGATTCCAATTATATGAAATATCCGGAATAGGCAAACATAAGTCGGAATCGACCTGACGGCAAGGGGTTTGGGTTTTTTTTTTTTTAAAGAGACAGAAAGTGGTTGCCTAGGGTTTGTAGGGATGTGGGGAGTGACTGCTTAATGGGTATGGGATTTCCTTTTGGAGCAATGGATTCTTACTGCCGACCTTTCGGTTAGCAGCCAAGCTCTTAACTACTGTAAGGGGAGGTGAAATGATACCTACCATTTGGAGTTTTGATTTGCACTTCCCTAATGACTACTGAGAGTCCCTGGGTGGTGCAAACAGTTACCAAGCTCGGCTGCTAACAAAAGGTTGGACGTTTGACTCTACCCAGAGGTGCCTCAGAAGAAAGGCCTGGCAATCTACTTCCAAAAAATTGGCCCTTGAAAACTTCCATGGTGCACAGTTCTAGTCTAACACACATGTGGTCACCATGAGTCAGAATCGACTCAACAGCAACTGGTTTTGGATATGCTAATAATATTGGAAGCTTCAGAGTCATGTTTTTCACTGCTTCTAAGACATTCCATGTAGTAGTTGTACAGTTCTAAGTCCATACATTAAGACTTATTTCTCCATTGGGCTTATCTCCAACATATTCCTTCTCCTATAATAATTATTTTGATGAACGGGAATAGCAAAAAATCACAGGAATCATTCTCAACTCCACTCTTTTCTTCAAGTCCTACCTCCAAATGGCCACTTGAATCTTCCCAAATCTCTCAAGGCTCCTTCCCCCTTTATATGTTTACTACTACTACAAGGTTGGTCTTCCTGCCTCCAGCTCTCCCTCCCCTAACCCATCACACACAAAGCAACCAGACTTGCCTTCCCAAGATACACATCTGATATGTCATTCTCCATGTAACAATCTTACTGCCTAACCGTGACTTACTCTTAAGGCTGGCTATTCTTCTAGCCTCATCTTCTCCCATTCCCACTCCTCCCTCCACCAGCTAGGTTCCAGCCCCAAAAGATGACTCCGCAATTTCCATAAAATACATTATACATGCTGTTCTTTCCACCTGAAATGGTCCTCCCTCCCTTCTGTATAGGATATTGTTACCATTCTTCAAGACTCAGTACAAATGTCACCAACTCTATAAAGCGTTCCATGACTCATCAAGCTGGGTTAATCATTCTCTCCCTTAGAACCTCACAGCACTGGTTGCATACCACTGTGTTCTCTGACATATGACACCACAATTACGCCATCTCCATATCCCACAAGGCTGTGCGTGCCTCCAAGGCAAGAACAGGAAGGTATCATTCACCTGGCTCAGCTTCCCCTGGTGCTCAGTGAATCTTTCTGGAATGAAGCCATGAACAGATAAATGAAAGCAGCATTAGTTTGTCTTTCCCATCCACCATGGTGCCTGAGCCCAAAGTGTTCCTGGAGATGAATCTGGAAGCAATCTTCCCCACAGTAGTCTATCAGATTACAGGGTATTACATGCCAAAGTAGCCCCTGATACAGCACAGGATTAACCCAAAGCCAAATTTCTGAGTGCCCTCCAGTTCAAAAAGATGGCTATGAAATTTGTGAGCTCTGGAAGCAAGGTTAATATTCAAGATGCTACAATTGAGTAGGATCCCCACTGTGGTCAATCCACAGTGACCAGGCCTTTACCCTCTGAGGAGCACTACCAGTCCATGAGCCTATTTCCTCCTAATTTTACTCACTGAATCCACTCTCGCTGAGCACCTGCTGTCTACCAGACACGGCACTAGCTAGACACGAAGACCCAAAACAACTCACCATCTAGTTAAGGCCACAGACACATCAGCAAATAAATAGGACCTATTTCATCCATTCAAGACATACTGATTGAGCACCTTCAATGTGCCAGGCTCCATTCTAAGTGCTGAGAGGATATCAGTGAGCAAACAGACAAGAATCCCTGTCCTCATGGAGTCTCTATTCTAGTGGGGTAGACAGACAGCGAATAACATGAACCAGTGAAGTACATAAACTAGGAGACAGTGACAAGTGCTCAGGAGAAAGAAGCAGCATGGAGATGGGCAGGAAGCAAGAGGGGGCATGAAAAGTTTAGATAGGGTGGCCAGAGAAGGTTTCCCAGCAACGAATGTTAGCATAGAGACATGGAAGAAAAAAAAAGGGGGGGGGGGCTGTGGGAATGCAAAGAGGGAACAATTCCTTCAAGTAAAGCAGGAGAAGGCTTCAGAGAGGACATGGTTTTTGAGGTGGGGTCTGAAGGATGAGCAGCGGCATCTGGAAGGGGCAGGGAAAGAGCACCCAGGTACAGTGACAGTAGTATGTGCGAGGACAGAGAAGCACTGAAGGGCCTCGCATGCCGGGCAAAGGGAAGGAAGAGGCTTTGCACAGCTTGAGGACAGTATGTTTGGGGAGAAGTGGTGAGAGCTGATACTAGACAAGTCAGGAGGAACCAGATTGTGGAGGATTCATGCCATACAAAGAATGGATTTTGTTCTGTGGCCAACAGGGAGCCAACAATAGTCTTAGAAATGAGAAGTAAGCCGGTCAGCTTAGTTTTAAGGAAGATCACTAGGGATGCAGCATGCAGGGCAGACTACGATGGGGACGAACATACAACGGGGACCAGGTAGAAGGCTGCAGCAGCAGTCTAAGCAGATGACAACTGGGCTTCTACTTCCTGGGGAACTTGCCCTTGACATCCACGAGACAGGACAGCTCACCCCTGAACCACACAGCACGCATCTTGATTCATCACTCCCACGGCAGTGTTTACATACCTGAAACAAACAGGTGTCCACTTCAAAATGCCAGTGAGATGACAGCTCTTTGACAAACACACACAAAAAGGTTTCATGTTTTGCAGCAGAATCCACAATTAATTTTCCTGTTTAGGACTTTAAGTGAAGAAACACTAAGATGACTACGTGTCTAGGCTTTTGTATCGACACTTAAATGGATTTCTTTAGAGGATGCTTTCTGCCTTATACTTGCACTAAATGTTGTGCCAACTGGTCACAATGGTTATATAAAACTTGGTGAAAGAAAACAAGAGTTAGTAGTCAGGGTCAAAGAGGCATTTTATTCACCCACTCAACTGGTACTTCCCACCCTTCAAGGTACCATACGAAAACAAAAGCTTGCTAAGTGTTCTCCCAAACATGAAAGCAATACTGCTCATTCCAGGTGTTTTGAAAAATACAGAAGAGTGGAGGGAAGGAAAGAAGGCATGCGCAGTCCCACTCTCCAGATACCCTAACTACTAACCATGGGCATATTTCTTTCCACGCTCTTTTCTAGAGAGTTCTTGTTGGTTGTATAGAGTGGCAATCACACTTTACACACAATCTCATTATGACACATTTTGAATAAGTCCCACAGATCATATTCAGTGATAACAAGCCAAGAGTCCCAAAGGCGAAAGGGACCGTAACATTTTCTGTAATTCTAAGCTTTGATGATTCTCACAAATATCAGCATAAAGTCTGTTGCTGACTTCTACTGATCTGTCCCAAAATTTTTTGATCCTTGGGAGGCAAGCAGAAGTCTAAGCCCTCTCCACAGAAAGGCACTTCAAATATTCGGAGGGGGCTCTATCAATGTCTCCCTTTAGTCTTATCTTCAGACTGAAGATCAACATTTGTTTCCATCATTGCTCACAGTGTAGTCACTAGCCTGGTTCCCTTTGTCTGAACTCGTTGTAGTTTGTCAATGTCCCTCTTAATATGTGGCACCTGGATTTGAACACGACACTTCAGATGGGACAACTGTCTCGTTTTATCCGGCCATTACATTATACGTCTGTTAATCCAGCCTACAGTTATATTAGCTTTTTAATCAGTTGTATCCAACTGCTGGCTCATATAAAGCTTGTATTCCTGTTAAGTCAGACTTCCTCCATCCTTTATTTACACAACTGATTTTTTATAAGTAAATTGTTATCTATGCTAAATTTCACATTATTAGTTTTGATCCAGTATCCTAGCCAAGTGAGATCATTTCAAACCCTGAATCTGTCATCCAGCACATTGACTAGTCAGATGTTTTTCACGTAGCAGACAAGTATGCCTTCCATGTGCTCACCTGCATCATGTTAGGCTGGAGAGGATGGCCCTACGCAGCAAGACATCAGCAACCACCCTTCCTGGTTGGCATCAAGCCTCTAATATAAGATCTACAGCTCCATCTAAGTGTGCTGCTCTTCAGGGTCTGTCACATGCCTTGATCCAATCAAGACACTGCATCAATAACACTTCCAACAGCTTATTTCTGTTCCAGGTACTTAAAGATTAGCCACTTAAATGATTAATTCTGGACTTTTGGCCATTAGCTAGCTGTCAAGGGTTGACACCCTGCTCACTGCTCTGTTAATTTCCAGAATCTTCTTTTACATTCTGGAAAACTAGAACATTTGCACATCTCTAGTCTTACATGGAAGTCAGAATAAACCCAACCCACTGCCGTCGAATAGATTCACAGAAATAAAATGCCCACTCTTGGGACCCTGACCCACACACCAGTCCCTATGAGCACTGTGCTATAGGTGCTGCCCTAGGGTGGGGCAGCTATAAAAGCAATGGGAATAAGAAACAGCAAATTTCAGAAGCTGGGTATAATCAAAAGATGAAAACTAAGCTAGATTAGAACTGTCCTGAAGAACTGGTAGGGTAAAAGCAATAAAGTAAAAGCTAGATTCCCCCAACAGTCTCGATGTCTCCTGTGTATAGGGTGCTGGTGGCCTACTCTTCCGTGTACCCTGGACCTATTCCCCTTTAGTCCATCCCATCAAAATACGCCTGCCCTTCAGGCTGACCTGGGCAATGGCAACCATAGACCTTCTGTGGCCACCACAGCAGCTATTCACTGGGGCATCTCTTCTTCATCTCACTGTTCCATCCAGTGCAGGGTTTCTCTGAGATGCTGTGGCAAACATGCCATGACCACAGAATGAAAATATAGAGTGGCTAAGCCACATCTTCATCATCCCAGTTCTAAACTGCTGCCTAGCGCTTTACAGTCAAACGCTTAGAAAGCTCTAAGAGTAGTGGCCCTTAACCAGGGATTTACACCACCATCTGCCTTTGTAAAGTTTTAAAAATACAACTGTGCCTGGACCAGAGCCCTAGAAATTCTGATTATATGAATTTATCATGAAAAAATAAATTGACACGTCAAATATTACCTCAATATTACTATCTTCTGTTATCTGGAGTCTCTGTATTATTTGTTATGCTCCACAAGTGGTTCTCATGTGTTCTTGGTAAAGAACCACTGTTCTGCATCTAACGTCTCCAAACTTGTTAAGTGGCTACAATTACCAACCCCTCCCCACTATCTGGGGGACTAAAATTAAAATGTCTTTTTAAAATTCACTCTACTCCCTACATACATAGGTGTTAGTGTAAAATGAGTTTTGCATAAGCCAAAAATTAAGAGTTGAGCAGCAAATCTATTCCCCATGTTAATCTGAACCCCAGTCAATCTTGCAAGGTAGCAGTGAAACAATTTAGCATTATCTTTAAAATTTAGGGTCATCTTTACGTTCTTAGAGTCTACTTACCGTTTCCAAACTTCTTAAATAAAGACGATAATTTGTGATGTATACTCTTCCCTTAATGGGGCCATTGAAAGGACATATGTAAATAACTTCTTTGTCTATTAAGATAAAAAAAGTACCCTAAAATAATGGAAATATATACCAAAATACACAACAAATGGTGCTAATTTAATATAAACTATTTGGCTAAAAATAACTACAACAGAAAAAAAATCACTGCAAAGGTTTAAAACTAGCATCGGCAATGTTTCTACATTACCATGCTAGGTCACGTTGGGACAGTGGGAGAGCTAGTGGGGCCACATGTCACCTCCAGGCACTAGCAGTGTTTCACTGAGCTTGCCCAGATGGCTGTGCCAACAACTGGAGAGCAGAAATGAATGTGGGCATTGCTGCTGTTCCCTTCAGGTGGTTGTAGAGGTAACTATTCAGCTACTTCAACCAGAGAGAGGATGGCCATTCACCAAAGGATAGTCTCATGAACTAACCGTCAGATTGGATGTCAAGGTTTGCCAACCTCTATCCAAACAATCATGATGTTTTAGTAAATGAATGTCAGCAGTAGAACTGTTTCTAGGGTCTTGGTAGAATCAAATATGAGGAGAAATTAAATCAGAAGGTTAATTTATTATAAAAGAAATACATCTTTCAAGGATGTTCTTGAATGTGTTAATGGCTTTTAAATTTTTTTTTTTTTTTTTTTAATTCTGAAACCCCTTTCTCCTTGGGTGCTAGATGAAAGCTACCCAGTAAGGCTACTTCATGCTAGTTCAATTAGTTACTACCTTGATTAAAGTTCTGGCACTAAGACACAGCACCCGAACATCATATGTGGAGATCACCAAAAGTAAGACATCCTGTTTGCTCTTATCCAGAAATTGGCATGACCACATCTTGCTGATTCCCTTTTTACAATGAGGAAAATGTGCAAGTCTAGGGATCAGGGATAGAATTCCTCACTGTGCCCAGCTAACTATTTCACAAAGGCACCAACCATATCTACAACCTTCATCTAATCAGCACACCATGTTTTAGCCATTTGAGCTAAACAACCCAGATCTTAGTCAGTAAGCCTAGAGGTTCTCTGAAACAAGAGGAATCGTATCATCTCTAAATACATGGGGGTCTGAGAGGAGGGCATCAACCCTAACATAAAATTTGGACATCTACAAAGTCAGCACTTGGCTCAGAAGCTGTCAGATGCTTCTGGATTCTTAAGCCAGAAAGATCTGGCCCTTCCAAAATAGATATTTCCTTTTAATATGAATTTATCATGAAAAAAATAAATCAATACATCCAAATGTTACCTCAAACTTGCTAACTTCTCTTATCTGGCAAATGAAAGATATTTTCAACTGATAAGGTCTCATCTATTTCAATGAAGAAAAGAGGTAGGCTTTAAGTCTTTACATTTCTCATTTTAAAGCATGTACCATAGGCTGGAAACCTTAATACCATATTGTTCTTACAACCTTAAACCATGAGGGTTTCTAGCTCCAATAAGACTTTGAAGAGATAATCTGCATTTTTCCCCCTAAAAAATTCCTAGTCTTTGGTACAGAGAAAAAAAATATCATTATCCTGGTAAGCATGACACTCTAGAAAGAACTCTTTGATCAAGAAACTAGAGTTCTCTCCATAGTAACACTTCTAAACAAAGAAAGTCTAGCTGTCTAGATTTGACTTCTAAAGAGTAGGAGGGGTTAAAGCCACCTGACACTGCAAATCCTGACTCCCCAGGTGCCTTACCAGTGATTCGCATTTCTCCTGGCAGGCGAGGAACTGCCTCACCGAGATCCCAATTAATTCCATCTCGAGGAGTCTAGAAAGGAATGAGTGGGATCAGGAGTCAGGACATTACATCTGTATGGGTCTTTAATCAACCTGCAATGTAATCAACTAGAAACATTTTTTAAAGAAAAAAAAATTTAGGTGTTTACCATTACAGAAAATTGGCACAGAGTATTCAAACAACTAAAAAATAAAATTCAGCACCAATAATTATTAGATGTGTTAACTTCTAGTCTGCATTTAGATGTTCACAGGCTTTTCAATAATATTAATTTTTTCAACAACCCTTCTAAGAGCTTTCAGAAAAGTGATAAAAAAGTAAATATTAAATGTGTTCTATAGACACATGGATACCTGTGGTGATTTTTTTTCCATATTAAATATTCAGTGATCTTTTGTTAAGAGAAGAAATGAAAACTTCATTTCAATGGGGGTCTTAACTCAACAACAATAATTAACTGGAATCCTCTTATAATGCCAGAAAATTAACTCGAGTTTTTTATTTTACTAAGATTATTCCTCATGTAGGTAACCAGATAAGAGGAAGGAATAGTTTGTCCAGAGCTCTTCAGCAGCCAATAATGCCTTTAGAAACCATTTACGCGAATCCCTCATACTACCTTACTATTTTTGCAGGCCCCCGGGTTTTAGAGGGATTCCCAAGCATGCCTTCTTTTTTTGCCAAGCAGCAAAGCATTAACCACTAGGCTCCACAGGTAAGTTTGCCATAGGTGTGGCTTAGGCCATAAAAAAAAATGCAGGTAAATGGGGGAGGGGTCTTTTAAGTGAATCGGCTGCCCCCAGAGGGAGATTAGCCCGATGACGGGCTTTGTAGTCAGCTTTCTGAGAGGTGAGGCACAGCAGAAGGGTCTGTTTACGCAAAAGGTTCTTTTCTAACAACACTTTTCATTCATTTTTTCTGGCAGTTTTTCAAAATCACACTGCAATCAATTTATGTATGAAATTAGGGCTTTTTTGAGAATTATAGGAAATAAAATATATGACAACACTTTTGTGAATTATAAAAGCTAAGCAAATGGAAAGGGCTATGCAAAATATAAATGGGCTATGCATTTCTCAGTAAACAAGAGAAACGCAAATTGTATATTTAGGTAAGATGTAACATGAGCCTTCTGTGTTTGCCAGCTGCACCTTCCCCTAGAGAGGTGTTTTCATAAGCGTGCTATGCTAATTTTTTTACAGTAACATGTAAAAAAAAAATTGGCATAGCAGCACTTACGACAATACCTCATGGAGGGAGGGTGTGGTTGGCAAACAAACGTAGAAGGCACGCGTGATTTGCAGAAAAATATGGTAAGGTGTCAAAGAGTGGTGTTTTGGTGGATTTTTAAGATTTTTTTTTTTATTGAAGCACAAAATTAAAATTCCTAGCCAAATTTAAACGTTTTAATGGTGGTAAGCTAAGCATTTCAACTAGAACAAGATGAATCATTCCCAGCTAGAAATGCCTTCCTCAAAGAGAAGTAAAGCCACACATCTCATATAATAAAGGATAAGATTGGAAAGAAATTGTATCATCCTTTAATACTAACTAAAAATAAGTGTAATGAACAATATCCAGTGTATCTTTTAAATATCAAAGTTCTCGCTCAGGAGAAGAAAGCAAAATCCAACCACAAAGTAAGGGAAGCAAATGTTTAATTAACATACGCTACATAGATGACATAAGATTAACATAGGATATACTTTATATTAGAGTAGCATTACACAAGGACTGATATTTACTTTCTTGAAGTTACTTTTGTGCTTAGCACTGATTCCAGTATCATAAAAGATTGATCAATATGATAACATAAAAACTTTAAACCTCTATATTTCAAAATCTGAACAAAATACCATAAATATAATTAAAAGGCAGACAATAAACTAGGGATAAGATTTGTAACATATCATAAAGAGTTAATTATCATAATATACAAAGAACACTTATAAATCAACAAGAAAAGAATTCCCCTCAAAACACCTCAAAAGGCAAAGAGGCAAAGGATATGAATAGTCATGTCACAAAAGAAATACAAATGGACAATAAACAATTTTTTTAAAAAGTCAATCTCATCAGTAATTCCATTAAAAAAACCCATTGCCATTGAGTCGATTCCGACTCATAGCAACCCTGTTGGACAGAGTAGAACTGCCCCATAGGAATATAAATTCAAAGACACCATTTTTCTCCCTTCTGACTGCTTGGGAGTATAAGTGAACCTTTCTGGTGGATAATCCGCTAATACGTATCAAGAGCCTTAATGGGCCATAAATAAAGCTTTTTTTAAATTCATTCCTTTCTTTCGCTATACATTCCAAAATCTTCCTCTAAGTACACAACCTTCTCTTTAATACTTTGAAAACATTTCCAGTTAAAGTTGTATTTGTTTTGGATGTGTAATATTTTACAACAACAATTAGAAAATAATCCCAATATTTAAGATTGTATAGCAGCTTGCTCAGTGAGCCCTGACCTTCATTTTATTTAGACAGCTTTCAGGGTTGGGGCCGGTTACCTAGTACCTTAAATGGATCAAACACCCTATGGATGCAATGTCTGACATTAGTTCACAAGACAGAAGTTCTCAAAAATCAAGATATGTGAAAAGAACTTACAAATGCAAAACTCTAACGTCTTTTCAGGAGCAAGGTGGGATAAATAAAACCATATGTATTAACATGTTTATATACCATGAATAAAAAGTGGAAACAACAACTTAATTAACCCTAAATGACTGCCTAATATTCAAATATGAGAAGCGAATGCAAAGAAAGATATAAAAATAAATCTGGAAACACAACTTACCCTCTTAATAGACTCGTTCTCCAAGGAGTGAGAATTGTATTTAGGAGTTGGTGCGGAAGCCATGCTGGAAAGTCTAACAAGAAAGACAACATTCAATAGCAAGTGAATCTGTATGCAAATTCAAACATATGCGACAGCTGACATTTAAATATTTCAACTGAGAAAAACAATTGGTACTGTTGTTAGCTGCCCGGGAGTCGGCCCCAACTCATGGGGACCCCGAGCACAACATAATAACAAAATGCTGCCGGGCCGTGCGCTACCCCCATGATCGCTACCCCCATGATCGCTACCCCCATGATCGCTACCCCCATGATCGCTACCCCCATGATCGCTACCCCCATGATCGGGTGTGGATTGGACCACTGCGAACAAATGGTGCCACTTTACATTTAAGTGCCTGCTTCCGTAGTAGGCGCCAGTGGGAATCAGACATACAGTTGACTAACCACAGCCCAGGTGGTATGTAAAAGAGCTCTGACAAAGGCACAGGGAACGCCATAGTTACACCTCGCGGAGTTCGTCCCAAGTCAGTCAGAAAAGTGAGCAAAGATTGATACAGAGTGAAGTTCACCGAAACACCGTTTACCATATTGAAAAACTGGTGGGGGGGGGTGGCCAACAAAGAACTGAACAAATGAAGGCATGCCCACATAATGAGGAAGGCGTGTGTATACAGAAAGAAGTTTATATGTATTATTTACAGCATATTAAGTCACAAAAGCAAATTACAAAACAGTAAATATAGAAAAAGCAGAAAAGTGGAAGACACTACAGACATTCCAGGCATTTTAAAATTATGCAACACGCCTTAAATGCCCACAGTTCTTAATTTTTAAAGATGATTTACTGAGGCAGCCAAGTAGAACGAGAAAAGGATAGACAATCTAACTCATGCTATTTTCTAAGAATTCTGTTTTCTCCAAATTAAGGCAGTTTAAAGTGGTGGGGATTTGATTTAAATCAAATTAGTAAGATTTGATTTAATCAGTGTTTTCAAGGGGAAGTATATGCTCCATTTAAATAATGCATATTCATGGCAATTCTGAGATAAACAAAAGCATCTCGTTCAGAACATACATAATACAGTTTTACTGCAAGGATTTATTTAGCCTTATGATGATTACAGCAACAACAGAAAACTAAGTAATGTTTTGGTTATTTTATTTATCACACTGAACAACACAGGTACATGTGAAGTCACTGGGAAGTAAGCCACATCCAATTCAACAGATGTTGTGGAGATTTATGGGATCTTTTTGCCAAAAGCTGCATTAAAAGGGCAACCACCCTTTTCACAAACAAAACCCAGCATGGAGAGTATTCACGTATCTTGGCACAAAACCTAGTGATTCCATAGCTGCGAGGTGCTACTCCCTGCACCTTAAGAAAGACACAAATGCTCAGAAGACCTGAAGTAGGAACTCGGATACTTTTATGCTAATGTTCACTGAAGCACTATTTACATAGCCAAAAGGTGGAGACAACTCAAGTGTCCATCAAGGATGGAGAAACAAAGTACAGTATACACATACAATGGACTACTCTTTAGACATAAAAAGGAATGAAATTGAGACGCATGCTACAGTGTAGATGAACCTCAAAAACATTAAGTGAAAGAAGCCAAACACGAAAGGCCGCATACCACATAATTCCATTTATATGAAATATTGAGGATAAATAAGCAAATGCATAGAGACAAAGTAGATTAGTGGTTGCCAGGGCCTGGGGGAGGGGAAACGGGCGATTATCTGTACGTGTGTGTGTCTTTATATATAGGGAGACTACCCCAAGACGCAAATAAGGGCAACCACCTGGATGAAGAGAAGAGCGATGGCCAGGTGAGGACAATCCAACAAGAATAGGGCCATGCCAACCATGTCAGGCTCCCCCCACCAGAATTCAGCTCTGCAAGGGCAAAGCTGTGGTCCCTTCGGCCCATGGCTGGCTCCTAGCATGTATCTCTCGCGCATATCCTAGTAAACAGAGGACCGAACACGTGCAAACTATACAGTATCACGAAACATTACAACGAGGTGAACCTGTATATTTGTTCACCCAATTCCAGAACGCTGGAACTAGGGAACAACCACTGAGGCTTAAAAATGAATTATTTAAGACAAAATACTTCTTTATAGAAAGGGATATAAACAACTTTAAAAAACCGGAAACTACTAAGAGGCAACACAACCTAAAATCAGAAATAGCTTTAAAAATTTGATGAATAACTTCAAAATGCATTAAATTCAGACAAAATAGTACAGTATGGTTTGAGAACTCTAACCTCCAGTTCATGTCCAAGCAAAGTAACCCATTACCCTCAGAGAGCAGAATGGATGAGATGGACTAGATAGAACAAGTACGATGTTTTTGCCCTAAAATTATTCTAGTGACTAAACAAGATATATATTTGGGAGGTTTTCTTCAGTTACAGATACAAAATTACTTTTTAGTAATCAGATACTTTAATTTTTAAAACAATTTAATAATAGAAGTCAATGTTTTAAAAATGTTAAATTATTACTGTTTTTAGTCAATATAAGAAATTTAAAATGCTGGGTTATAGTCAGCTCAGTTTTCACCGTCCTGTTCCTGTTTATTCTTAAACCATAAAAGAAAGATGAGTCTTCCTGGTTTGTTTTTTCTTTTTTTTGAACCTCACAAAAAATTTCAATTTAAAATAAATATAAAGGAAGAAATCCCTCATTTTCCCAGTGCTTTATTGACATATAATTCACAAAACCACAAAATTCACCCTTTAAAGTGTACAATTTAATGTTGTCAGTATATTTCCATTCGTGCAGCCATCACCACAATCAATTTTAGAATATTTTCATCACCCCAAAAAGAAATCCCACACCGTTAGCAGTCACTCTGTATCCCACTCCCCGCTCCAGCCTCTAAGCAACCACAAATTTGATTTCTGTGTACAGATTTGCCCATTCTGAACACTTCATATAAACACAGTCATAAACGATATGGTCTTTTGCACCTAAAGTCCTCACTTTTAGTTATACTAGAAACCGCTATTGTTAAAAAGTTGGATAAAGAAAAAAATGCTGAGTGAAATAAGTTGAGACACAAAAGGACAGATAGTACCTGATCCCACTGACATGAAACATCCAGAATAAGCAAATGCATAGAGACAATTGTTTATGAGTGGTTACCAGGGGCAGGGGGGAGGGGGGAGGGGGGAGGGGGGAGGGGGGCTCGTTGCTTAGAGGACAAGGTGTTCAGGGTGATGGAAACATTCAGAAATGGATGCTGGTGATGGCTGCACACCATGGTGAGCGTGTCACTGAATTGTACATGGGAAAATGGTTGAACTGGCAAATGTTTTGCTATATACATTTCATCACAATAAAGTTAAACAAAGAAAAAAAAGTTGGACCAAGTACAAATCTGAGGAATCTAAGGGTTCCAGTGGGGCTTGCTTTAAAATCTCATCAGTGAGCCTCTCCTTCTGGAAAGCTTCAAACTGATACCTGAGATTGACACAAGTGGGAGCAGGGATGCTGGAGGACGCAAACGTTGCAGAGTCTGGATTTGAATGGAGTCATGGACGTGTAATCAGGAAGGATCAGTCCCTGAGGGACGACATCATAGTTGGTAGAGGGTCAATGAAAAAGAGGAAGACCCTCAACAAGATGGATTGACACAGTGGCTGCAACAATGAGCTCAAGCATAACAACGAGTGTAAGGATGGCACAGGACTGGGCAGTGTTTTGTTCTGCTGTGCACAGGCTCGCTATGAGTCGGAACCGACTCGACGGCACCTAACAACAACACCATAACTGATTCTTTCACAAATTAGTCTAGATCCCAGAAATACCATAGGGTAGTAAAAAAAAAAAAATTTTTTTTTTTTTTTTTTTTTTAGTGCATGCTCAGTGGTGACTTATTATAAAGCATTTAATTGCCTCCAGGAACTACTACTTCCATTACGATGAGACCAATAGAAATGACCGTTTTGATCAAGGACCCAATAGATGGATCCTGAGCAAAAGGAGGAAAAGCGGGTAGCAAAACTTTCAAACTCATATGGAAACCAGACTTACTAGATCCATTGAAAACTAGGGAAACCCCTGAACCCAATGCCCAGAAATAATCTTTAAACCTTGATCCAAAACTATCCCATGAAGCTGACGTTAAACTAGACAACAGGTTAGCCCAACTGATAAAGAGTGTTTGCCTTGAGGATAGCGCTCTTATAAACAATTACCTATATGAGTGTAAACTGACGATAGTTAATCTAAAGCACAGATGAAAACTTTAAGGGGAACTTCAGCAATAGTATCCTGTGCTATACACTTTTCTCAGGAAGCAGACATTTCAAATTAAGGTACAAAACCTCTTCTACCACACCCTTTTTCCAGACTTAAGAAACTATCTTCTCCTTTCTGTTGGATATGAAAAACAGGATTCCACAAAATACCTGAAGCAGACATGATTATAAACATTTTAAAACAAGTGAGGGCCACTTTCACCCTGTAAAAAAAAAAATCTAAAAGCAGGAGAATTAGAAAATAATTTTGACCTCTGTCTCACAGGCTATGAAGCACAATCAAAGCTGGTCAACAGCCTCCACTCAGTTGTTTTTCGGAACTTTCGTGTGTCAGAACCTTTCAGTGACAAGACGCGTGCAGGCCTTCTGATTTTGCCTAGTATGATTTAGCACTTCAGGTTGAAATTTAAATTACACTGAAGGATGCTCTCTCTCTGGAGGCTACCTTGATGGCAGTGAAAAGCTACAAGAAGTGATGAACAAGAAGCCTCTGAAGAGTCCAGAATTCCAGGGTCTTTCTAAGGTCCTAACTGGGAAGTCTGATTTGAAAAACGCACCAAATACTCAGAGCAGTGGTACTCAGTAGTAAGAGACCCAATGATTCCTTTTTTTATAAACAAATTTTTATAAAGCCGCTGCACTATTCTGAGATGAAAATCATAAATATTATTAACACGATTCCAAAAAAATCAATATAACTTAACTCCAGTATAAAGGAGAAATAAAAGGGCAATGGTTTACAATATGATAATGTATTTTTCAATACTAAAGCCAAAACCAAAAAAAAAAAAAAAAAACACCTATTGCTGTGACATCAATTCCAACTCACAGCAACCCTATAGGACAAAAGGAAATTGCCCAATAGGGTTTCCAAGGAGCACCTGGTGGATCTGAAGAACTGCTGGCCTTTTGGCTAGCAGCCAAGCTCTTAACCACTGCGCCACCAGGGCTTCATAGTAAAGACAACCCCGCCCAATTTCCAACTGGGCCTCTAGGGAGAGTGTCACCACCCGCCCCCTCCATGGAGAACCACTCATAGAGTGCTCTGTACCTTGAGTGCCAATAAATACAGAATGCACCAGATTGATTTATTCTGACTTTTCCCATAAAGTTGCTCTGACTGTAAACCACCTAGGAGGCAAGAAAGGGTAAAAGATGCGCTCAGCCAAACCCCTCTCTGGACAAAAAAGGAGTGTTCACATTGCAGCCATTCTGAGATCATGTCAACTATCCATTTTACTTATACATTTTCTTAAGGGGGGCGGGAGGGCTCAATCCATATGAAAACAAACTATGGGCTACAAAACTAGGGATTTATTTCATTTTGTACAATTTCCTTTGAACAAAGGGCCAGCAAATGTTCTGGAAAGGGCCACAGAGTAAATATTTTAAGCTTTGCCAGCTATATGGTTTCTATACTCAACTCTGCCACTGTAGCACTAAAGCGGCTACAACCAAAAACCAAACCAATTCCGACTCACAGCGCCCCTACAGGACAGAGTAGAACTGCCCCATAGGGTTTCCAAGGCTGTAAATCCTTGCGGACGCAGACTGCCACATCTTTGTCCCAGAGTGTCTGGTGAGTTTGAACCACTGACCTTTCAGTTAGCAGATGGGCGCTTTAACCACTGCACCACCAAAGCTCCAAAGTATGCTTACTTCCATCAAACGAAAAAACTGGACTCCTAGCCCAGGGAATCTTTCTGTGGGATCTTTAACACAGAGACCTCTCCTCATTGCCTTCTAGTCCAGCTCAAGTATCTAGGAATACACCAGAAGTTCCTTAAATTTAACTGTTTTTTTTTCCAATTTTATTGTGCTTTAGGTGAAAGTTCACAGCACAAATTAGTTTCTCATCCAAAAATTTATACACAAATTGTTTTGTGACACTGGTTGCAACGCATGCAATGTGTCAGCACTCTTCCCTTTCCCTTTCCCCCCTGGGTTCTCCATGTCCACTCGTCCAGGTTTCCTGTCCCTTCTTGCCTTCTTGTCTTTGCTCTTGGGCAGGTATTGCCCATTTGACCTCATATACTTGGCTGAGCTGAGAAGCACATTCGTCATGTTTGTTGCTGTTTGTTTTATAGGCCTGTGTCTAATCTTTGGTTCAAAGGTGGACTTTGGGAGCGGCTTCAGTTCTGAATCTCAGGCTAAAGGGTCTTTGGTCTGATGATTCTTCTTTGGAAATTATAAATCGTTCAATAGCATTTCATTTAGAAACTGACTCTTCGCACCACTGTGATAGAATTCATTTGAAAGATTATCATACACCTACTTGTCTTCTTCAAATGTTGTCAAGGCCTTTGGATGACTAAGAACAAGGTAATTCAGGCCCAGTGGAGCTGGAATCATTTGTTCCAGCGGTTCGGGACAGATTTGGGCTGATCCATTAAACTCAGTACTTGGTCCCCTCATGACCAACGGCACATCTTCAAGACAGCTGATTGGCTTTAGGGGAATGAGCTGTGCCCATGAAACAGGGCAACTACCGCTGCTTTCAAAATGCTTCATACGCTGAAATTGATATAACAAATGAACTATTGCTTAGAAAATCCAACTACCATCAAGATTATTTTTAAAAATGTACTCAGGCTAGCCAGCAACGATACTGCATACATTTAAACAGATCATTCAATTCACCAAGGAAATCTGTAACAGTTAAATACCTGCCAGTAAACAACATTTTAAAATAGGAACAAGATCAAGTTCCCATCCACCAATTGTCTTTACTATGAAGCCCTGGTGGCGCAGTGGTTAAGAGCTTGGCTGCTAGCCAAAAGGCCAGCAGTTCTTCAGATCCACCAGGTGCTCCTTGGAAACCCTATTGGGCAATTTCCTTTTGTCCTGTAGGGTTGCTGTGAGTTGGAATTGATGTCACAGCAATAGGTTTTTGTTTTGTTTTGTTTTGTTTTGGCTTTAGTATTGAAAAATACATTATCGTATTGTAAACCATTGCCCTTTTATTTCGCCAATTCCAAAACTAATGAACCCAGCTGATCTGCTCCATGACAAAACTATATTTTGTTGAACTATTTTCTCCTACAAGAACTATGCCCCAAAAGTACATTTCAAACTTGTAAGTAAGAGGAACCTTCTTAACAAAAATTCAAGCAGTCATTACTGAAAGAATGAGAATAAAAACATGTAAATAGTCATAGCCTACACTAATGATAATGAAGGTGTCAGTTCAAAACATCTCCCAGCTTTCTAAGAACCCTCTCAGCTCTGTGCGAAGAGGCTCCGAAGGAAAGCCTAGGGACTGTGCATTACTGACAAAGAGTCCTTCGACCAGAATTAATGGGAGAGGGGGAGGGAAGAGAAAGGGAGCTAAGGTGAGTAAATGCTCATAGTTTCTAGAAGAGAGGAGAAAAAGCCTGGAGACGTGATAACCTGCCGTTGAACCAATTTCTCCAGATACTTTCACTTGAAGGTGCAAGTGGGAGCTTTGTGGGCACCAGGTCCTTTTATTACCTGCTTCGAGATGCCGAGGTTTTTCCTGACCTCCATCTTCACCCCATGCACGTGCACACACACACACCCCACTTCTCTCTACTTCGTATCTATTTGTAATCTTTCACTTCTCCCCCGAACTCTATATATCCGTTGACATCTGGTGTCTCCCTGCTAGATGTGAGCTTCCTAAGGGCAAAGGCTATGGCACCAACAACACTGAGCACAGCTTGGACACTCAATTTCCAGTGAATAAATGACTATAGCATCACCCTCAGAAACTTCCACCCTTAGAACTACTCCAACCCATCTCCCTACAACTGACTTTTGAGTTTATGATTTAATATACTGCTTAGTTTTGCATGTTGCTGAACTTGATATAAATGGAATCACTATACACTCTTCTGCCCTTACTTTTTGCATTCAGCATAGTGGTGAGAGTCCTAAATGGATGCGTGCATTGCAGTCCGCTTGTCTTCACTGCTGCATAGTAGTCCATCGTTCCACGCTTTGTTTTCCCATTCTCCTCCCAGTAGGCATTTGAAATCTTCCCAAGTTTTTGCTATTACAGACAATGCTGCTGTGAACATTTCTTGTAAATATCTTCCAGCAGTGCATGTCGGCAAGAGCTGCAATGGTATTTATGTGCCAGATTTTCCTATGCCTTTGTCTGATTTGGCAGCAACTATATTTTAAAATCAAACTATATGCAGAAGATGAATAAAGGATAACAATGTAGGCAAATCAACCATTTGGAATGAGATGAAACCCCAGGCATGTCCACACTCTAATTCAAGCAGCAAGTGGGAAAGGGGGGAAAATAATGAGACAGGCAGGAAGGGAACTAAGCTATAGACATTAGCAATCTACAAAATGGTCATGCCAATGTATGGTTCCCTTCAGAACAACTCAGTGTGTCAATCCATCCATAAGCCTTCACTAAACACCTAGTAAATGAACCCGCACTGAAATATTAGCATGGCTTCTTAGGAGAAATAATGGAATGACACTGGCCAATCATTTCTGAGACATTCCTTATTCAGCATATATAACTGACATTCAATCATGTTTCCAAAGAGCTCACGATCAATGGCCTATATGCCGGGGAATTACTGCAACACCTATAGTCGGCCACCGTGGGAGATTTCAAAACACTTGAGACGGTCTTCAAGGAGCTAGCAACTAAGCTGGGAAGATGATGAATAAATAGAACAAAGTTAACTAGCAATAAATAAATATGTATATAAAAAAAAATTTTATTATAGGTATAGGAAAAGTTAATTAACAATAAGGACAATACTGCAGGTGATACTATATGAATAAAGCCAAATCGAACATCCACTTATGGATGACCAGAGCTCCAAACCATCAATCACTTACTACGAACTAGGCATTGTTTAGGAGTCCCTGGGTGGCACAAATGGTTAAGCACTCGACTACTAGCCAAAAGGTTGGAGATTCAAATCCATCCAGAGGCGCCTTGGAAGACAGGTATGGCACTCCGCTTCTGAAAGGTCACAGCCATGAAAACCCTATGGAGCAATTCTACTCTGCACACTTGGGGTAGCCATGAGTCAGAATCGGCTCAAAGGCAACTAACTACAGCAACACCAGGCGTTGTTCTAAGCACAGATGACTCATTTAATCCTCCCAACAACCTTATAAGGCAACTACTATTACTATCCCCAAATGACAAATCCAAGGAACAGAGAGGCTAAACAAAACTTGCTGCCTACTGTCTTAGTTATCTAGTGCCGCTACAACAGCAACACCATAAGAGGCTGGCTTTACCAAACAGAAATCTCATCTCACAGTTTAGGAGGCTGCTGTTGCTGTTGTTAGGTGCCGTTGAGTTGGTTCCGACTCACAGCGACCCTATGTACAACAGAACACAAACACAGCTCAGTCCTGTGCCATCCTTCAATCCTTGCCATGTTTGAGCCCACTGTTGCAGCCATCTCGTTGAGGGTCTTCCTCTTTTATGCTGACCTTCTCCTTTACCAAGCATGATGTCCTTCTCCATGGACTGGTCCCCCTTGATAACACGTCCAAAGTACATGAGACAAAATCTTACCATCCTCACTTCTAAGAAGCATTCTGGGTGGACTTCTTCCAAGACAGATTTGTTCGTTCTTCTGGCAGGCCATGGCATATTCAATATTCTTCACCACCACCATCATTCAAATGCATCCATTCTTCTTTGGTCTGCCTTATTCATTGTCCAGCTTCCACACGCATAAGGTAACTGAAAACACCATGGCTTGGGTCATGTGCACTATCACCTTAAATGACATCTCTGCTTTTTAACACTTTAAAGAGGCCTTTTGCAACAGATCTGACCAATGCAATACGTTTGATTTCTTGACTGCTGCTTCCATGGGTATTGATTATGGATCCAAATAAACTGAAATGCTTGACAACTTCAATCTCTTCTCCGTTGCTCATTGGTCCAGTTGTGAGGATTTTTGTTTTCTTTATGTTGAGGTGTAATCCATACTGAAGGCTGTGGTCTTTGATCTTCATTAATAAGTGCTTCACGTCCTCTTCACTTTCAGCAAGCAAGGTTGTGTCATCTGCATAACACAAATTGTTAATAAGTCTTCATCCAATCCTGATGCCCTGTTCTTCTTCATGTAGTCCAGCTTCTCAGATTATTTGCTCAGCATACAGATTGAAGAGGTATGGTGAAAGGATACAACCCTGACGCACACCTTTCTTGACTTTAAGCCAATCAGTATCCCCTTGTTCTATCTGGACAACTGCCTCTTGGCCTACGTACAGGTTCGTCATGAGCACAATAAAGTGTTCTGGAATTCCCGTTCTTTGCAATGTTACCCATAATTTGTTACAACTCACACAGCGAATGCCTTTGCATAGTCAATAAAACACAGGTAAACATCCTTCTGGTATTCTCTGCTTTCAGCCAGGATCCATCTGACATCAGCAATGATATCCCTGGTTCCACATCCTCTTCTGAAACTGGCCTGAATTTCTGGCAGTTCCCTGTCGATATACTGCTGCAGCCACTTTTGAATGATCTTCAGCAAAATTTTGCTTGTGTGTGATCTTAATGATATTGTTCTATAATTTCCACATTCAGTTAGATCACCTTTCTTGGGAATAGGCATAAATATGGATCTTTTCCAGTCAGTTGGCCAGGAAGCTGTCTTCCAAATTTCTTGGCATAAACGAGTGCGCGCTTCCAGAATTGCATCCGTTTGTTCAAACATCTCAATTGGTAATCCATGAATGCCTTGTTTTTCACTAATGCCTTCAGTGTAGCTTGGACTTCTTCCTTCAGTACCGTAGGTTCTTGATCATATGCTACCTCCTGAAATGGATGAATGTTGACCAATTATTTTTGGTATAATGACTCTATGTATTCCTTCCATCATCTTGTGATGTTTCCTGCATCGTTCAGTATTCTACTGACCATAGAATCTTTCGATATTGCAACTCAATGCTTAAATTTTTTCTTCAGTTCTTTCAGCCTGATAAATGCTCGGCGCGTTCTTCCCTTTTGGTTTTCTAGCTCCAGGTCTTTGCACGTGTCATTACAGTACTTTGTCTTCTCGAGCTGCCCTTTGAAATATTCTGTTCAGCTGTTTTACTTCATCATTTCTTCCATTAGCTTTGGCTGCTCTATGTTCAAGAGCAACTTTCAGAGTCTCTTCTGACATCCATTTTGGTCTTTTCTTTCTTTCCTGTCTTTTTAACGACCTTTTGCTTTCTTCATGTATGGTGTCCTTGATGCTATCCCACAACTCATTTGGTCTTCCATCATTAGTGTTCAATGTGTCAAATCTATTCTTGAGATGGTCTCTAAATTCAGATGGGATATACTCAAGACCATACTTTGGCTCTTGTGGGCTTGTCTTTTCCTCAGTTTCAACTTGAACTTGCACCTGAGCAATTGATGGTCTGTTCTGCAGTTGGCCCCTGGCCTTGTTGTGACTGATGATATTGAGCTTCTCCATGGTCTCTTTCCACAGAAGTAGTCAATTTGATTCCTGTGTATTCCATCCAGTGAGGTTCATGCATAATTGCTGTTTATGTTGTTGAAAAAAGTATTTCCAATGAATAAGTTGTTGGTCTTGCAAAATTCAATCATGTCACCTCTGGCATTGTTTCTACCTCCAAGGCTGTATTTTCCAACTACTGATCCTCCTTCTCTGTTTCCAGCTTTCACATTCCAATCACCAGTAATTATCAATGAATCTTGACTGCATATTCAATCAATTTTAGACTGCAGAAGTTGGTAAAAATCTTCAATTTCTTTATCATTGGCATTAGTGATTGATGTGCAAATTTGAATAATAGTCATATTAACTGGTCCTCTTTGTAGGCATATGGATATTACCCTATCACTGACAGCGCTGTACTTCAGGACAGATCTTGAAATGTTCTTTTTGACAATGAATGCGATGCCATCCCCCTTCAATTTGTCACTCCAGGCATAGTAGACCATAGGATTGCCTGATTCAAAATAGCCAATACCAGTCCATTTCAGCTCATTAATGCCTAGGATATCAATGTTTATGCCTTCCATTTCATTTCTGATGATTTCCAATTTTCCTAGATTCATACTTCATACATTCCACTTGGGAGGCTAGAAGTCTGAATTCAGGGTGCCAGCTCCAGAAGGCTTTCTCTCTCTGTCCACTCGGAAGATGGTCCTTGTCTCATTGAACTTCTGCTCCTGGGCGATCTTCATGTGGCTTAGCATCTCTCTTCCCCCACTTCTGCTTCCCTTGTTTGCTTGTTTAATCTCATTTATATCTCAAGAGAGACAGACTCAAAATACACTCTACTCCTGCCTCATTAACATAGTAAACAGAACCTAATCCTCATTGACATAACCTAATCCTGCCTCATTAATATAACAAACACAAGCCATTCACAAATGGGATTATAACCACAAGCAAAGGTTAGGATTTACTGCCCATTGCAAAATGGAGGATAATTACATCAGATCACAAAAAGGAGGACAACCACAGAATACTGGGAATCAAGGCTTAGCTAAGTTGACACATATTTTGGGGGGCACACAATTCAATCCATGACACCTATTAACTGTTAAAATTAGAATTCAAACCCAGTCAGTCTAGCCCTTTTAACCTCTAACAGATGTCTGCCACTCTAACTCTCTAATAGATGATCAAATCAACATGAGGACATTGTCCCTCCTGCTTGCATAAAAAAAAAAACACAAAGGTTTTTGGGAGTTTCATCTCTATGTAACAAAATCTGATGACCACAAAAAAGAACATCAGCCTTTATTTTAAGCTCTATCCATCGTGTAGCATGTATCAAGACTTCATTTCTCCTACTGGCTGTGTAGTACTCCATTGTATGTGTGTACCTCATTTTGTTTATCCATTCATCTGCTGATGGGCATTTAGGCTGTTTCCACCATTTGGCTATGGTGAATAGTGCTGCAATGAACATTGGTGTACAAGTCTCTATTAAGAGTCTCTGCTTTCAACTCAGCCTTTATTTTAAAGAAGAGTAAACAAATAATGTTTTTTCCCCACTGAAGTAGTACATTCCTTCTCATTTACCCACTGCAATATTATTCTGTATCATGGAAGATTCTTTTACAATGATGTTTAAAAGAAGGAAAAGCTGTACTGCTAGTGGACAAAAAACAGAATGAATACCCCATGAGGTGTGATTACGATATAACGAGACTTTTGTTCAAAAGCGTACCAGAGCATACATCATTAAACGAGCTAGTCTTCAAAGAAGTCCCCTGCGATGGTCTGCACTTATTCCAGCAATCCTGCCACTGCTCTAAGTATTTTTGAAATTCTGCTTTTGAAACCGCCTTAAGAGTTAAAAGCTATATAACATACCACTTGTGAATTTTAACCATATCTCAATTTTTAAAACAATATTCCCCACAGCACCAGTGCCCACTATCCATATTGAACAGATGTGTCTCAAAATGACTGTGGTCTAGAGCCCAAGGTCCAATTCTCACTCAATGATCTGACACCACTGAAGATATCTGCTAAAATGTGCCAGGGTCTCTGATGGCAATTCCAAAGAAGAATTCCAGAAATATGCCGAATAATTTGGATTTGGAGCTTCCTGAGTCTTCTCTACGTAGCCTAGAAGCAAAAAGAATCAATCGAGAGGTTTAAATGCTACCAAGTGTCTCCTAATTGTTGAAAAATGCTGGGCTTGATTTGTCTTAATTGGCCCTAATTTACAAGAGTAGGTTAACCTTGAAAGTTAGCAGAGATTAGCAGTAGGACTAGTAGCCTGTCCAACAGGCATTTTGTCATAGTAGTTACAGAAGGAGTGTCCCAAAGGAATTCCCAGAGATTGGCTTAGCCAGAAGCCTTGGAGAGTCCAAAGAAAAAGACTTACAGTGACCCAGACGGTATGGACAGTGATTATCTTCTTACTTGGAGCAGTTACCTAATATCCTAGCTATAAACACAAGCTGCCACCCACCTCTGCTACCAAAGAAGGTGAAAGGACTGAACATGCACATTTCCAGAATTTAGTATTTTTAGCAAGGAAGAAGGTTTTATAGATACGGAAGAAATAATTTAAGAGAAAAGGCAGAAATTAAAAGGAAAAAAAAAAGGCAAGGAGGTGAAAGGGAACCAAAACCAATATGAAAAGATTGGCAAAGAAAAGATGAAGAAATTCCAGTACTTCGTCGACAATGACAGATATGAATCCTACACAGACAATTTGCATGCCTTTTGAAGGAGAATTAGATGCTGCTCCACAGAGGAGTGAAAAGAATTTCCAAGCTCTGGATATCAACACTAGGAGGAAGAGATGGGTAGTCGGGTGTCTTATTCATCTAGCGCTGCCATAACAGAAATACCACAAGTGGATAGCTTTAACAAAGAGAAATTTATTTCCTCACAGTAAAGTAGGCTAAAAGTCCATATTTAGAGTGTCAGCTCCAGGGGAAGGCTTTCTGTCTCTGTCGGCTCTGGAGAAAGGTCCTTGTCCTCCATCTTCCCCTGGTTGAGGACCTTCTCAGGCTCAGGGACCCCGTGTCCAAAAGACACGCTCTGCTCCTGGTGCTGCGTTCTTGGTGGTAAGAGGTCCCCCTGTCTCTCTGCTTGCTTCTGTGTTTTATATCTCAAGAGATTTCCTCAAAACACAATCCAAACTTGTAGGTTGAGTCCTGCCTCAGTAACACAACTGCCGCCCATCCTCCCTCATGAACATCATAGAGGCAGGATTTACAACGTAACAGGAAACTCACACAAAGCGGGAATCATGGTGAGGCCCAACTGATACACACATTTTTCGGGGGATATAATTCAATCCATGACATCGGGGTAGTGGTAGATAACGCGTATGAAGGTGACTATACGTAGAGTCAATGTGGCCATTCATGAGGTACACTATCTTGATGAAGACTGTCTAAGACATGGCCTCTACAAATATTATCCCACCTCCAATCACGATAAAAAACTAGGAATGGACAAGGACATCTATGAAAAACCTAGAGCTAACATCATACTCAATGGTGAAAGACAAAATGCTTTCCCACAAAGAGTGGGAACAAGGCAAGGATGTTTGTTCTTACACTCGTGTTCAACATCTTTTGGAGGTCCTAGCAACTGTATTAAAGCAGGAAAAAGAAATAAAAGACATGATATATTGGAAGGAAAAAACTGCATTTGCAGATAACATGCTCATATATGTAGAAAATCTTCAGAATACTGCAGAAAAGCTACTAGAACTAATCAAATTTAGCAAGGTTGCATGATGCATGAGATGAATATACAAAAATTGACTGTATTTGCATTATTAGCAATGGACAATGAAATATAAAAATACAATTTTCAAAAACAAAAAATCATGAATATTTACAGATACACCTAACAATATATGTGCAAGATCTGTACACTGAAAACTACAAAACGCTGCTGAAATTCAAGATCTAGACAAATGGGAAGACAGACCACGCATAAGTATCAGAAGACCCAATATTGTTATGTCACTACTGATCAGTAGATTCAATTCAGTCCCTATGAAAGTACCAACAGGCTTTTTCTGCAGAAATTTACAAGCTGATTCTAAAATTTATGTATGGAAAGGCAAAGGACAAAGAATAGCAAAAAGAATCCTGAAAAAAAAACAAAGTTGTAGTACTCCCCCTACCTGACTTCAAGAATGCCTCAGTAATCCAGACGGTGTGGTACTGGCATAAGGATAGACACACAGATCAGTGGAGCAAAATGAGTCCAGAATTAGACCCATTCTTTAGAGGTCCTAATAAAAAAAACATTTTTTTTTCAATGATCAATTCGTTTTCAACCAAGCTACTGTTGTGAGTTGAACTGTGTCCTCCCAGAAGGTATAGGACTTAATAATGTGGCCTTATTTGGAAACAGGGTGTTTGCAGATGCAATCAAGTTAAGATGAGGTCATGACGGATCAGGTGAGCCCTAATCCAATCGCAAGTGTCCTTATAATGAGAGAGAGATTTGAAGGAACACAGTCACGCACACACAGGGAAGATGGAGGCAGAAATTGGAGTGATACAGCTGCAAGCCAAGGAATGCCAAGGATTGCCAGCAACCCTGAGAAGATGGAAAAGGCAAGGAAGCGTTCTTCACTAGAAACTCCATAAGGGAGCACGGCCCTGCCAACACCTTGATTTCAGACTTCTGGCCTCCAGAACTGTGAGAGAATTAATTTCTGTTGTTTCAAGCCACCCAGTTTGCAGTGCTTTGTTATAGCAGCCTAGGAAACTTATACAGGTACCAAAGTAACTCAATGGGAAAACAGTAGTCATTTCCACAAATGACCCTGGAGAAATTTGATATCCATATGGAAAAATAAATGAACTTTGACCCTCATTTCATACAACATACAAAACTAACTTGAAATGGAGCACAGATGTATTAGTTTTCTATTTCTGCATAACAAATTACCAAAATTTAGCAGTTGTAAACAACACATATTTATGATCCCACAGTTTCTGTGCTCAGGAGTCCAAGCACAGCTTACCTGGGTCCTCTGCTCAGTCTCACAAGGTTGCAATCGAGGTGTTACCCAGGCTGCAGTCTCATCTGGGGCCTGGCTGGGTAAAAAGCTACTGCCAAGTGCATCAAGGTTGTTGGAAGAATTCACTTCCTTACAGCTACATAGCTGACGGTCTGGCTTTTTGCTGGCTGCGGGCTGGAGGCCGCCCAACATTCCTGGCCATGGCCACTTCCTCAACACAGCTGCTCCCTTCCATCAAGACAGCAAGGATAATCTCTGACTTCAAGGAAGGCCCAGTGCCTCTTGTAAGGCCTTTCAGCTGATTAAATCAGGCCCACCCAGGATAAATGCCTTTTTGAGTAACTCAAAATCACTGATTTGTGACCTTAACTACATCTTCAAAATTCCTTACTCTTTCATATACTATTGGCTAGAAGTAAGCCACAGGTTCCACCCACACTCAAGGGAAAGGGGTTACAATGGGTGTGAACACCAAGGTGCAGAAATCATGTGGCCACCCTGGGGTCTGTCTGCCGTGATAGACTTAAATGTAAGAGCTAAAACTGTAAAAGTTCTAGAAGGAAACACAGGGGAAATTTTTTGCAAATTTGGGTTAGGCAAAGATTTCTTAGATAAAAATTCCTTAGACAAAAAGCCTAAAACCATACTGGAAAAAAAAAAAAGGATCAGTTGGACTTCATCAAAAATAAAAAGTTTTGCTCTTCCAAAGGCACAGCTGAGAAAGTGAAAGGGCAAGCCACAGTTTGGGAGAAAATATTTGCAGATCACATATCTGATAAAGGTGTTGTATCCAGAATTTTTTTTTTATCCAGAATATGTAAAGAACTCTTACAACTCAATAATAAAACAATCTAGTTCAATTCGGAAACCCTGGTGGCGTAGTGGTGAAGAGCTATGGCTTCTAACCAAAGAGTAAGCAGTTCAAATCCACCAGGCGCTCCTTGGAAACTCTATGGGGCCGTTCTACTCTGTCCTATAGGGTCACTATGAGTCAGAATCGACTCGAGGGCACTGGGTTTGGGTTGGTTTTGGGTAATTCGATAAAAAACAGGCAAAATCTGAACAGACTCTTCACCAGAGAACATATACAAATGGCCAATGAGCACATGAAGACATGGGCAACATGCCAGTTAGTCTTCAGAAAGAGGCCAATTAAAAGCCCATGAGACACCATTACACATCCACTCGAATGGCTACAATTTTAAAAACTGACAATATTTAGCGCCAGGGAAGGCTGGCCCAACTGGAACACTGATACTCTGCTGGTGGGATGCAAAATGGTACAGGGACTTTGGAAAACAGTTTGGTAACTTCCTGTAAAGGTAAACGTACACTTACCATACAGCCCAGCAACGCCATACTTAGTATTTACACAACAGAAATAAAAACATAAGTCCGTACAAAGATGTGGAGGTAAATGTTCACAGCAGCTTTATGCATGATGACCCAAAACTAGATCAAGTCAAATGTCCACCAGCTAGTGAATGGACAAATTATGTTACAGCTATATTACGGAATACCACTCAGCAACAGAAAGGCATGAACTGCTGGTACATGCAACAACGTGAACATAAAAAGCGTTATGCTAAGTGAAAGACCCAAAATAGCACGTAAAATCATCCTCAATGAACTTCAGACCTCATTCTTTAATGCACTTACATTAGAAATCAATAAAAACATACCTAGAAAACACATTTGTATATTTAAAAACAAACTTCTAAACAACTCACAGATGAATGAAATCACCATAACGGAAATTAGAATATACTAGAACAAAATCATAATGAAAGTACTGTGTTTGGAAACATCCAACTTAAGAACAGCAGAATAAATCCAAAGAAAAAAGGAAGGAGAAAATGAAGAGAAGCGTGATTTCTGGGCTGTATTTTCCCTTGAAAAGAGCCAGAGACAGAATAGTGTACAGAGTACGCTTTTCGTGTAAGAAAAGGGGGGATGGCAAATACACGTGCTTGTGTGTTTGTGTGTGTGTTTGTTCACATCTGCAAAAAAATAAAAATAAAAAACAACAAACCCATAGAACAGTGAAATACAAACTAACAAAAGTGATTATGTATAGAGGGGTAAGAGAAACCGCATGGCTGGCAGGAGACAGGAATGGCAGCAAGACTTCTCTGAATATATTTTGATACAAATTTGACTTTAAATCATATAAAGTTATTCCTTAAAAAAAATGAAAAAAATCTCAAGAACCTGGAAACAGATGAACAAAACTGTATTATTAAGTTGGTATCATAATCAGAATTGACAAGTCTCTGGTGAGACTGGAGCCTCAGTGGCACAGTGGTTAAGAGCTCTGGCTGCTAACCAAAAGGTCAGCAGTTCGAATCTATCAGCCGCTCCTTGGAAACCCTATGAGGCAGTTCTACTCTGTCTTATAGTGTCACTACGAGCTGGTATCGACTCAACGGCAACGGGTTTTTAATGGGTCTGGTAAGATTAATTAAAAAAAAAAGTAGGAACATACAACAACATTAGGATTTAGGACGAGAAGACAGACAAATACAGACGTGGCAGGCAGAAATTAAATGGTAGTTTAAAACCTCCCCACACCAAAACCACCAGGCCCAGGTGGCTCTGTGGGCCAGTTCACCAAACATTCAAGGGGCACATAATCCCAATCTTGTACAAACTTTCAGAGAACAGAAAAAGAGGGATGACCCCCAACTCGCTTTATAAAACCAAAACCAAAGCAAACCCCCAAACCAATCATCATCGAGTTGATTCTGACTCACGGCGACCCCACACATGTCAAAATAAAACTATGCTCCATAGGGCTTTCATAGCTGAGTTTTCAGCAGTAGATGGCCAGGCCTTATCTTCAGAGACACCTCTAGGTAGACTTGAACCTCTAACCTTCTGGGTAGTAGTCAAGCACTTAACCACCTGTGCCACCTAGGGACTCCTAACTCACTCGATCAGGCTAATACAATCATGATACTAAGATAAACAATGACGGTATGGGAAAGGAAATTAAAGCCAAATTTCTTTCAAGAATACAGATGCAAAAATGCTGAAAAAAATATTGTCAAATCCAACCCAGCACTGTATAAGGGGGATCATGTCCACGTGGGGTTCATTCCAGCAGTGCAAATTTAGAAATTCCCGTAGAATAGGCAATCACATATAACAGGTTTAAGGATGGGGAAAAATATATTAGCTCCATGAAGGCAGAAAAGAAAGACGCTTGGTAAAATTCAACATCCATTTATGACCAAAACAGTGCACTAAAAATGTGTCTACATAAAGCCTAAAGTAAGCATAATACTTAATGGTGAAATACTGAAAACATCAAGCCTTCTAAAATAGAGCCCAGGCCCCACCCCAGACCTACTGAATCAGAAACTCCAGGCAGGAAGCCAGGAAACTGGTAGTTAAAAAACAAAAAGAAAAACCCCTTCAGGTGATTCTGATGCAGATGGCTACTCAAAGTGTCAGCCACAGACCAGCCACCTCAGCACCACCTGGGGCTTTATTAGAAATACAGCCTCTCAGGCTCCACCCCCGACCTCCTGAGTCAGAGTGTGCATTTCAATCCGGTGATTCACAGCACATTAAAGTTGGAGGAGCACTTGTTCCCAGCAGTGGATCTCGTTAGAATCACCTGGAGCACTTAAAAAAAAAAAAGTGCAGATATCTGAACTGCCTCGTCTATCACGAGACCAGAACTGGATGGTGCCCACTACCATTACTGAGCATTTTGATCAAAGATTCTATACAAGAATCCTGATCAAATGGGTGGAAATGCAGAACAGGCTTTGAAATTATGATAGACTCTAGACTTTCTGGAGCCATGGAGGCTGGATGAACGCCTGAAACTATTGCCCTGAGATAATCTTTAAACCCTAAACCAAAATTATCCCCTGCAGTTTTCTTAAAATCAAACAATAGTTTGGCTTAACTAGTAAAGAATGTCAGCCTTGAGCGGTAAGCTCTTTTAAGAACTATCTATATGGGATCAAATTGACAACAGCAACTTGAAAGGCTAGACAGATACCTTAGGGGGTAGTAAGTTTATGTCAACGAGGAAGGAACAACTCGGAAAAGGAGGGTGAGAATGGCTGCACAACTCTAAGAATAAAATCAATGCCACTGAACTGGACACGTAGAAACTGTTGAACTGGTGTATGTTTTGCTATGTATACTCTGAACAACAGCAAAATAACTGACCTGAAAAGTACAGATGTCTGGGACTCACCCTAAAAACCAGTTGCCGTACAGTCAGCTCTGACTCATGGCAACCCCATGTGTGCAGAGTAGAACTATGCTCCAGAGGGTTTTCCATGGCTGGTTTTTCAGAAGTAGATTGCCAGGCCTTTCTTCCAAAGAGCCTCTGGGTAGACTTGAACCTCCAACCTCTCTATTAGCAGCTGAGCATGTTAACCATCTGTACCACTCAGGGATTCCTCAGTCTTACCCTAACCAGTTAAACCAGATGCTAATGGAGTCAATTCTAACTCACGGTGACCTCATGTATTTCAGAGTAGAACTATGCTCCAGAGGGTTTTCAAGGCTGTCATTTTCTGAACTAAATCGCCAAGCCTTTCTTCTGAGATACCTCTGGATGAGTTCAGAGCCCTGGTGGCGTAGTGGTAAAGAGCTCAGCTGCTAACCAAAAGGTGGGCAGTTCAAATCCACCAGGCGCTCCTTGGAAACCCTATGGGGCAGTTCTACTCTGTCCTACAGGGTCACTGTGAGTCCGAACCAACCATCACCACCACCCTTTTGATTAGGAGTCGAGCACTTAACAGTTTGTGCCACAGGGACCTGAGTCTCACCTAGATCGATTAAATATGAATCACTGCGGGTAGGACCCGGGTGTCAGGTAATTTAAAACTGGAGAGGAGGTTCTAGTGAGCAGCCAGGGTGGAAAAGCACTGGTCTAGAGTATTCCCAGGACAAGAGCAGCTCTATTTCGGACTCCTCACCCTTTCTGAAAAGTCAGAGAAGAAAACACCGCCTGAGCTCTTTGAAGTTCCCCTCAAGGCAGAAGCTTGCATTTTCGACATATACCAACCAATGGCCCCTTCTGACTACAGCTTGCAAAACTGAAACTAAGAAGAGCCTCTGTAGTCATGAGAGCAGCGGGAAGCTGCACAGAGGCTGTATATAGAGTACTGGCTGAGGCTGCGGGCCCATGAGGACAACTGGCTTGAGTTCGGGTCCTGGTGCTGCTACTTCCTGTTTCCCCTTAGACCTAAGACTCAGTGGGATATGAATAGTTTCTACCTCAAAGCAATGTTGTGAGGATTAAAATGAGATGTTGGCAAAAGCACCGGGCAGAGGGCTTAGCATCAATCACACCTAACGTTAATGTAAGTTATCACTGAGGCGGCCCCGGCCCCACAGCGAATCTGATCAAGTCATTAGCAAAGCAAGGCCTGAGTGTCTCTTTCACCGCCGCGCTGTCCACCGCTGAACACTCGAAATGGGCCTAGTCCCAGCTGGGTGTGCTGCAGGTGTAAAATATACACCGGATTCCAACAACTCAGTGTGAAAAAGAGAGGGAAATATCTCACTAACAACTGCTATACTGGTTACATGTTGAAATGACGGTTTGGATATGCTGGATTAAATAAGATATATTATTCAAATCAATCTCATCAGTTTCTTCACTGTTTTAATGTGGCTACAGGAAACCTGTAAATTCCACGTGTGGCTCATGTCATATTTCTATTGGACAGCGCCATCTCAAGGGAGCTGAAGCCAGGATGGGAACTGCTCCTCTAGCCCAGCCATCTCTGACTTTCCTTTACATACCAATCACCTGGGGCTCTTATTAAACTGCAGACTGAGTCCGTGCGTCTGGGGCGGGGCCTGAGATTCCACCTTCCTCACAAGCTCCCAGGTGAGGGGCTGATGGTCTGCAGCTGTAACTTTAAGAAGCGAGGCCATCTAGACAGTCTTTGTCAACATGGAAAAACTGCTCATGACACAGAAGTAATTGGAACTTCTGGAGAAATAATCATGTCATCTTAGAGTTGATAACAGGGAAGAAAGAAATGCCAAGCAGGGTTAAACACGGCCCCGGCTTGAAACACTCAATGGGTCCCGCAGCAAGCAGTCCAGAAAAACATCCACTTTCTCTCCCAGGTCTGGAGCCACCAAGGAACCCCCCGGAACAGGAAGCTCAAAATGGAATCTTGGCCGGGGTTTCTCAAATCCTGCTAGTCACATAGCCAGAGTCAAGGGCAACGCCCTCCCGGGGTCTCACTGAAATCAAGCACCAATCCTCCTTCCCACTCTTGTCCCCAAACAGGACCCTCAAGCGGTGCTACGTTTCACATCAGGGCCAGGAGGCAATGCCAGCAGGTATATGTCTTCTTCCAGTAAAATAGCTGGCCAATTCTAGGCCTGCTAGAAGTAACCCTCAAAGCACAGTCCCCACTCTCTTAAGTCCCCACCTAAGTAATCTCAAGGCCATAAGGGAATTTAGTGTATCGCTATGAGTCGGAACAGACTCGACGGCAACGGGTTTGGTTGGTTTTTATCTGGTGCTAAGAATCCCCTTTCTAGGCCACCTCTGCCTCAATAGCCCCATGGAGGGGAAGGCATGACTCCCTGACGGAGCAGCCCATTCCGTTTTAAGAGGCATAGGGAAATAAAGAGTGCTTCCTTCTTACAAAAAGTTGAGGACATGATATCAACACATAACAATTATCACATGCTAGAGATTTCTTTAGACATAGGGCACCATTGTGCGTTGTCAGGATTTGCAGGCAAGGGGTAAGAGGTGAATGAGTTACAAACAAGTTACTTTTACTTTTTCTGTCAACTATTGCCCTTCAACGTCCCTCACTCCTTGCCATACCAAATATACCAACCATCAAAGCAAAAACTAACCTAAACTTAAACTGCCCATCACGAACACCCCAAAATCAAGACGCTGGGAAGAAAAGCAATGTGTGAGACCTCTCCCTTCCGTCACTGGATTCAAAGAACTCTTGTACTCATTTGCTTTTTGACCAAGGAAAGAAAGACTAAGTATGAGCCCTGTTTCATCTTGCAGACAGGGAACTTGATTTCTAGGCATGCAACAGAATTTGTTAAGATGAACATATCCAAGCAATTCTAAGACATCCCTCCTTGTCCAGCTTAAGTCAAAGAATGTTCACTAAATGTCTACTACATGTATAATAACGTTGTTAGGTTCCATGTGCTCAGAAAATGTCCTCAGCCTCAAGCCCTCTTAATTACACGCTTGGAAGACGAAAAAATTAATATGGAAATACAAAGGCATTATCTATCAAAATAAAGAGTCAAGGAACAGCAATATGAAACTAATGTCAGCACATGAAATTTCTAAGAGCTATTTATGGCGTCATTTCAAGATATTGAGAAAGAAATTCAAGTACCAAGAAAAGGGTACCAGGCACCCATCCTGTGCAAACCAGGAAAATGGTATGAACTTAGAGAGTAATCAAGCCCCCTAAGCAGCCTGGGTCTCTTCTAACCGCAGGAGCGAAAGCATCCAATAGTCTAGTATGGATCAAAGGAGAGTGGCCTGAGGATCTGAGGTAACGTCTAGCTCTGAAAAGGGAAAGACTTCCATCCTGAGACCTGGAGAAAAAGGCAAGCAAATTTCCCCGATGCAGGGATCGTCTTGGCCTCCCCTGTGACTGCTGGCTATCCAGTACTACCATTTTAGGAATAAATAAAATGGAAACTCGTAAGGTGTACCAGTGGCTTCGTGTCCATTTGAGAGATGCCTGCACATCTCAATGGTGACAGGAGAGGGAGAAGGAGGCTACAGGGAAGATGGGCCAAGAACAGAGAGGATAGCTGCCCTCTTACAGCAGTTCTCCAAATAGCGACGGCTTATATAACACATTAATGCAATAATAATAATGTTGCACAGTTCACAAAGGGCTCTGATCTACATGATATCACTGGATTCTCTGATGAACTCTGGGAGCTTGGCAGGGCAGGTTTGATTAGCTCTGTCTTACAGACGCAGGAGCTACCAGCAGCGAGGGAAAATTACTTGCCCAGCGTCCCGGAGTTAACAAGCAGAGAACTGGGACTTGAACCTGGCTTCTGGAATCCAAATGCAGGGAGCTTTCTTGCACCTCACAGACAAAAGGCTTTCTTTTTTTTTTTTTTTTTTACCACTTGTTGTTCCTCTGGTAGAAACAGAAAGCACAAGTGCAAGATGGTAATTTTCTAAAGAGACACTGCCACATTCTTAATTTTTCAAAAAGGGTCCTCGCTGTGGAAAAGTGCATGTTATAAACATTTCAAATAAAAAACCAACCTCCAACTATAGGATAACAGCTGGATTTAACTCGACTGCCTCCAACTGGGTCCCCTGGTATATGCACGTTTTCAAGGCAGAGGAATTGAAAGGCGCCTTCTCTTGCTGCTATTGTTTATAGCAACAAACAAAATATGGCCTCAAGTAATTTCTGAGTCCAAGTGGTAATGGGAATTTAGCACTGCAAGAACTCAGAACGCCACTGCCAACGTCACCTTGAAACTAAAAGTTTGCATCAACAGTGAAATACACAGAAATGTATAGAAAATCAAGCTTGCTGGATTTCCTAAAGTTTATTGGGACATAGCTAGGCTAACTTTTTTTCTTTAACAGTTCATATAGTTTAAGTAAATAACAGCTCACTTTTCTCGAGTGCCTACTATGTGTACTACGCTGCTCTGAACACTTACCCTGGATAAACCACTCAATCCTCCCAACAACCCTATGAGGAAAGTACAGTTATTATTTTCATTCTACAGATAGGGAGACTGAGGCACAGAGTAAGTAACTCATCCAAAGTCACACAAGTCATATTAGCACCAGGATTCAGATTCAGGTGGGCTGCCCAATCCTGAGTCAACGCCTTGTAGTCAACAGCCCCCATCCCACTGACCCCTCCGCATCTGCCAAAAAGGAATGATGAACTGAGAAACCAGAAAATAAAGAAAGCAGAACTTCAAAGAGGTCAGAAACAGGGAAGAGAAGTTACTAAAGACCAATGAAAACAACCTATTATTCTGTTATAAAATCAAATAAGGTGTAAAAATAACTAGAAACTCCAGCCTCTGAAATCCTTTGCCATCTGTTAAAAAATGTTGCCTCCTAAGCCTTGAAGAGCCTCTGCTTTTCTTATTTTGGAGACCTCATTAAAGAGCAAGAGTCATGTGTGCTTTCAGTGGTTTTTCTAAAGCAACTACAGTTTGCGAATTCTCCTTTCATTTTGGACCAAAGAATATCGGAGTATTTTTTGTAGCTTTAATTATTTTTCAGAACCTGTAAAACATTTAAAAAACTTGCTTTGAAGCCTTTGAACATAAAGAATATGAAAGAACTTCAGGTACTAAACAGATCAACTCTTACAGTAGGCCATTATTAATACCATTTTATTAGCATGCCTGTTCTTAGGAACTTGAGTGCTTCTGCACCTTAGAGCCAACTTGAAAATGAACTAGTTCCTTTACAAACCACACAACAGAAAGATTGACAATCATTTCAGATAACAGGTTCACAGTGCAGAGGACGAGAAGTCCTTGTGTGTGGTAGCCTTTTCTTCTTAGAGCCCATCAGACACTGGCATGAAATCAATAAGCGATACTGACGTCGACAAAGCCTCCTCAGCTAGAGAGAGCGAGGCAACTACCGGGACAGCAAGGGCTTTGAGGACCACCACCCTAGGTGTTTGAAACCACTTACTGTTAGCTTGAAAAGGGGTAAATTGTAAGTAAAACTGAGGCTATGATGAACTGACCATCCAAGAGGCCATCATTGGACAAATGATGACTCTAGAATCTCTCAGATTCAGAAAGATTGGCTTTTGGTTTTGAACATTTGCTTTAATGGAACAGCAGCTGACAATCCAAAACTAGCAATCTCAAGTCACGCCCAGTCACTCTCAATCACACCCACCTGCTTTATCATCATCTTAGCGTTTCAGCGCTCAATTTTTCTTCATAGCACTCATCTCCACCTGAAACAGAGGTACTCAGCACCCTGTGGGGCACGCCATGAGCACTCCTATGTTTAATGAATGAATGAAATCACTGACAACATGGTAAATATAAGGTAGGACTTGAAGGCAAGGAGACCAACTGTTTAATAAGCATAGGAATCGATAAGCCCCGACAGATGTTATCTATCTTCAACCATCTCGCTGAGGCTGCTATACATTGGTGCCGCAGACAGCACCACTGACTGGATTCTCCTTGATGGTATGGAATCTCCTAAGGATGGATAGCTTTGATTTTGTGAAACAACCAAAAGTCATTCAGAGTCAACTCTGGTGAACACATGATCACACCCAACATATACACTGGGTGAAAGCAAAACATGTTTCTAAAGTAATAAGTCTGGTTGTCTTACTTAGCTGGTAATATAGTTTTGAAGGAAATCCAAAACGTTTTGAACTACAGCAAAATTGTTGCTTGAAGTCTGAAGACTCTAAGGTGGAGACTTAACAAGCAACCAAAGTGAGCTGTGGTTAAAAAAAAAAAAAAAAAAAAACACCAGACTACACAGAATCCAAGATACCCCCAGAAACTTGGCTGATGAGACTGGCTTTGCCTTTAGGTTACACCAAAACCTGGGTCATATTAGTTACTCTTTCTGGGCCTTAGTTTTCCCATCCAGGAGAAAAACTGAACTATGGGAGCTCCAAGGTCCCAGTCGATTCTAACACACTGATTTCCATTCTAGCGAAGGTCTGGTATGCCTGTTTAAAAACCAGCCACAATCCACTTCGGCTCATAGCTTGGACGCGCTCTATAAGCCCGTAATATACTATCTGCAGCAGACTGTATTTGCTTAGGCAAATACTAAAATTAGTTTGCACTTCCTGAGCACAGCAAAACAGTTAAGGGAGGCAACCCAGCACAGGGCGCTTGCTCGTTCCTGTGCATACTTCCGACTGCGTATCAGGGAACTAACCGTCCCCTCTTAGATCTTCCCTCAACTGTTGCAAAAGCAGATAAACCTCCCGTGCGTGACCCAGAAACACTGTCCGAGGGCGACGACCGAGACTCCGCGGCAAGTGCCAGGCGGACCGGGCCCTCGAGTGATGCGGCGGTCGCCCGGAGGGCCAGGGCGAGGACCAGCCACCAAGCGTCGCCGGGGAGACAGGACGACCGGGACCGGGAAGCGAAGTTGGTGCAGGGGCGGCGACGCCACCCCCTGGACCGCGTACACTGACTCCGGCCCGACCTTCGCCCGCCGCCCGCCCGGGCCCTGGGGCGGGGTGAGGGGGAAGCCGGAGACACCTGCCCGCTGCTCCCCGGCCTCAGCCCTGCCCCGCTGGGACTGCCAAGGCACTCGGGCGAACCCCCGCCAGCTGCGGAGAGGCCCCGCGGTACCCGCCAGCCCCGGGAGTCAGACTTCCTCCTCCCGACCCCCCCACGGGTCCCGGCAGCGCCCGCTCGGAGCCAGGCCAGCCGCGAGCGCTCACCCACCTCCGGCTCCGGCCGCCACCGCCGTTGCCAGGCTGCTCGGCTCCCGGGCCCCGCTCCGCCCCATCCCGGATCCGGCTCCGCCCCTCCGAGGCCCGCCCCCTGAGGCTTCCCCGCCTCCGGCCGCCGCCCGCGCCCTCCTCAGCGCGCCAGTTGGCGGAGCTGCGTCACGTGGTAGGGGCGGGGGCGGGCGAAGGAGTGCTACGGTGGGCCCGGAAAGCCGCTCCGAGGGGCGGGGCTCTTCGGCCCGGTCGGACTGAGCAATCCGCTCCCGTAATAGGCTGAGGGGAAAACTTCGGAGGCTGCTGGGAAGCCCTCTTCGGACTGTCCAGGGCGTGGAGGCCGCTGGGAGTTGTAGTTCACGATACGGTACCGGGAATGGGCAGGGCCGAAAAGCTCAGGGCCACCCTTGTCAGAAAAGTTGGAGTCAGCGCCGAGCGGAGGCCCCTGGGAACCGTAGTCCCAGGACTGTTGACTGGGTCTCACTGCTTTTCTTCTATAAAGGGGAAGTCCAGAGGGAAAAGGTCTCTAGATAAAACTTTAGCGGATGTTGCCAAATTGGATTATTATTGGGCACATAGAGTTGGCTGCATGAAGTTGGGATACTACAATAGAAGTGTCACTGATTTTGGTGCAGGATCTACAATCCACAAACCCATCTAACAGCTAGGTGTCCCTCAAGCTGTGGCAGCTCCAAGAACCCTACTGAGACTTAGGAAAAGGAAGCATTTCAGCCAGGGTTCCTTCTATTTGTTGAGGTTTTGGGCAGGCGGCCATTAATACACTAAAAAGAAAGAAAAACTTAAAATGAGAGAGAGAAAATTCAGTGTGTAATCAAATAAGAAAAATTAGTATGACACAAAGAACAATGCATACATAATAATTATGCAAAAGCAAGTGAAGTAAATAAAACAAGTGAAGTAAATAACCGTAAATAGGATTACTTTAACAGGACCCAAGGATCACTATGACTCAGAATACACTTCACAACGCACAACCTATGCCAGGTTCCAGATGTTAAGAATTCCTGGTGGTGCAGTGGTTAAGTACTAGTCTACTAACTGAAAGACCCGCAGGTCGAACCCACCAGCCACTCCACGGGAGAAAGATTTGGCAGTCTGTTTCCATAGAGTACAGCCTTGGATACCCCACAGGGCAGTTCTGCCTGTCCTATAGGGTCATTATGAATTGGAGTTGACTTGATGACAATGGAGTTTTGGGATTTTTTCTCTTGCATTTCTTAGTTCTCCGGCATATAAAAACAGCTCTTTTACCTGGTACTAGTACATGTGGCACTGGGTTTTTTTCTGGGTTAGTACATGTCCATATGTATATCTCTCTACACTATAACCCTATGAAGAGTCCAGACTCCTTAGATGAAAACAAGGCCCTTCACAATCCAACCCAACCTACTCTTTGACCGCTTCTCCCAGCGTTCCTCTTTTCTCTCTTCACTCCAAGTTCTGGTCACAGGGAACTTCCTTCTATTTTCTGTATGAACCCGGTTCTTTCCTTCCTCCAACCTTTTCCACATGTTTCTCCTTCCTCCTAGAGTGGCCAAGCTCCTGGAAAGGGGGCAAATAGCATTTGTTCCTGGGCCAGGCCAAATGCCAAGCTCCCTCCTCTGCCCACACCATGGACAAGCACCTGTCAGAAGCCTTCTCCTCACACCCATTGTCATCATTTGCTTACATGTCAGCCTGCCAATCTCCATCCCTAGACTGTGTACTTCTTTGAATCATTCGTATCGGATTTCAAAAAGTGCTCAGTAATTGCATGCAAGAGGGACTGCTGAATAACTCCGGATTCCCAATATCTGGAAGTCTTGGAGCAGAGGAACAGAGGAAAATGTGGATGGGTGGAGGGAGGGAAGCTGCTGGGTGGGAGATCTTACATACAGAAGGTACTCAGTAAGCCCTTTGCCCTTTGCTCGAGCTGGAGTGGGGAATGGAGAGGTAGCTAGCTCCTGGGGAAGCGTTCTGCAGCACCTCCAGCCTCAGCCCACCCCAGGCCAACCCCAGCTCTAGGAGTATGCAGCCAAAGCAGGAAGGCACTGTAGAAAAGCCCAGTGTCTGGCCTGGGAAGTGCAGAGACTGACCTCTTCTCTGCCCACCTCTCAGTGCAGGGGTAGGATTCAATCAGGAGCAGATGAGGAAGTACCATCTTACCTTTGGTAAGGTACCTGTATGCTTGGCCAAGTCCTACATCCCATCAGGCTGTGACTGTATCTCGTAGTTCAAAGTGTGTGTGTGTGTGTGTGTGTGTGTGTGTGTACGTGCGCGTGCACGTGCATGCACATGTGTTGAGAGGGTTCTTCAGGCTTCCCTGCATTGTACACACACACACATACATATGCATACACCAAATGCAGGGGACCTGTGGGAGATGGCCTTCCAACCCAGGGCTCCTAGACGATATGGAGGGGGCAGCAACGAGTAGGACATACAGCTTCACCACCCATTCCCCCAAAGGTCTGCTTTTTCTCAGACACAGGCTGGAGGTGCCTCCTGCCCTCTGGGGCTCCATCCTGCTCTCCAAAGTTGAGGGAAGTGGAGCAGGAAGGACTAGGGGGTCCTACACTCTTGACCTGGCCAAGTGTGCCCCCTGCCCCCCCCCCAGCCTCCTGAAGATGAAGCTGGCCTGAGAAAGGAAAAGGCCCATTTCCTGCTCTTTGCCCTTACCACAGCCACTGCCTAGGCCCTGTGCTTCGATCTCCCTGTCCCCATTCCTGCCTCACTTGACATGGACCAAGGGCTCAGTGCTGGGGACTTCGACCACTTTGTTCTACCAGGTCCACTGTATTGGGGGCAGGGTGGGAAGGCGAAGGAAAGGGAGGAAGCGTCCTCATGGAGGAAGGAGAAGGCTGAAGAAAGAAAAAAAAAGTTTTTTTTTTTTGGAGGTGGTGAGAAATGACAAATGAAAATGTAGCTCTGGGTACTGTGCTGTAGCATAAACCACCTGCATCTCTCTGATCATTAGCTGCTTCCTCTGAAAAATAAGGTGGAATTATCCCCACTTGCCATCCCCAGGTTGCTGTGAGGACTACTCCACGAAAGAGGGGAGGGTGGTGTGTAGAGCGTCAAGGCAGCAGTGCTCTCAGGCTGCCAGGGGGCCACTGGGTAAGCCCCTGGGCAAGCCCCTGGGCCTTGGCACAAAGGCCCTGGGTTCAAATCCTAGCTATTCCATCTGTTAAGTGTATGACTTTGGGCAAGTACATCCCTCTAAGTTTTGATTTCCTCATCTGTGAAATGGGCACATTAGTATCCACTCAAGTCTTGATTTCCTCATCGGTGAAATGGGGATGTTAGTGTCTACTTCATAAACTTGTTGTGAACAATAAACTCGTGACTGCCAAAGACTAACTTCTGCTTCCAGGAGAACCCCGAAGTGGTTCTGCCTTCCTCCTTCCCATCTCCACCCTTTATTTAAAAAGTAGCCCCAGCAAAATGGTACAGCCACTTTAGAAAACAGTTTGGCAGTGACTTATAAAGTTAAAGATACACTTACCATATGACTCAGTAATCCCACCCCTAGGTATTTATGCAAGAGAAATGGAAACTTATTGACAACAGCAACTTGAAAGATAGGAAGCTTAAGGGGTAGTGATTTTTTGTTAATGAGAAAGGAACAACTCAGAAAAGGAGAGTGAGAATGGCTGCACAAATCAAAGAATGTAATCAATGTCACTGAATTGTACATGTTAGGAATGGTTGAATTGGTGTATGTTTTTCTGTGTATATTCTCAACAAAAACAAAATTTAAAAAAGCAATAGTAGATGTTTCTGGCCAATATGGCACGATAGACAGAAGCACTACACTGTCCCTCCACAGCAAAGACCCAAAAAACTAAGAAAAACAGAAGTAAATGTCAATCCTGGAACCCTGAAAATCAAATGAAGAGATAAAGAACTCAGCCAAGCACCAAATGGAATAAGAAACTGGCAGAGAACAGAGAGCGAGGAGAGAAATGAGTGGAGGCCCCCTATCAGCTAACGCAGCACGAATTCGCCATCTTGGACTCCTGTCGGAGATCGGTGGACAGGGAGTACGGGAAAGCAGCCTCACAGAGATCCCAGCAGGAGATGGAATACCCAGTAAACAGCGATATATGATTTTCCACCCCCCCCGTCCTTTTTCCCCGTTTGACCTCCCCTGCTTCATAGCTGACTGAGGTCACTCAGATGGCCAGATAGTGCAGGGTCCATGCCACTTGGACTTGCCCCACCCACATCGGAGACTGACAGACAGGGAGTAGGGAAAGCAGCTTCAAGGAGCTCCTAGCAGGAAACAGAGCTCCTGGTAACCAGCAATATATGCTTTTCCACCCCCCATTCTTCTCCCCCTCTGCTGCTCAGCATCCTCTGCTTCCTGCCGGCTGTAGTCTCTTGACCCAGAGGCACTGGTTCCTGCCTCTTGCCGCTAGGATTTGCCCCACCCACACTGGTTGGCTCTCAGAGTGCCATTTGGTTGTTGCTGGTGTTGCTTTTTTCTACTTCTTTTGGTTTCTTCTGTGCCTCTCACCATCTAACCCTCCTTTCTCTCAAACACCTTGCTCTGTGTGCCATCTTTGCTTCTTCTTGAAAGGCTGTGAAGTGCCACTCGACTGGGGAACTGCTTCCCCAGCCCACACCACCACGCTTGTGGGATCCCCAGGGCTTTTTGTTTTGTTTTGTTTTACTTTACTTTGTTTTGTTTGTTTCTCTTTGTTTTTGTGGCTTGGGAGCCCCTTCTAGCTGGGCTGCACTGTGCGGCTTGGGAGCCACTTTCCCAATCTGCGAAACTGCATTGTTGGGATCCCTGCAGGCATTTCTTTTTTTTTCTTTTTGTCTCTCCTCATTTCTCAGTTTCTCATCTCTCTATACTTACCTTCTTTTCCCATCTCCTGAATACCTGGTGCTGTGTGACATCTCTACCCCTTCTAGCCAGGCTGTACTGAGTGGCCTGGGAGCCACTGTCCCAGTCTTCACAGCTGCACTGGTGGGATGCCTGAGGGCTTTTCTTTCTTTCTTTTTTTCCTAATTTTTTTTATTTTCTCTTTTTCTTTTCTTCCCTTGTTGTTTTTTCTCCATTTCTCAGTTTCTCATTTTTCCACTCCAATGGCAAGCTCCCTTTGCACTCTTTTTCTTTTCCTTTGTTTGTTTTTGGCTCCTGTTTCTCTCTCCACTTTCCCATGCCCGTATTAGCTCCACACATCACAACCTTTCCCCTCCCTCCTGCCTACCCGCACCATGTGCTGAACATCACACCCCCGAGCAGCACAGGCAAGGCCTACCAGAACCTGCCCAGTGCTGATTCCTGGCCTGCCCTGTAGGCCCTACTACATGCCACAAACAACCCATCCAAGCCCCTCCCCTTCAAGTGGACCTGCCCTGCTGAACCATAGCTGAGCGACTGGCCCTGCCCATTGGACAAGGAGGTGAAAAGTATCACGCTCACAGACTAGCAAACAACAAAGAATGCACAGCCCGCCTGCTCAGACATAACCAAATAAAACAAAAAAGCAAGACGAAACAAGAAAATCTACAATCAATAAATGGAGAAAATAGATACTGGATGTCCGGAAGACAGCAGACAATATCAAAACAAAACAAAAAAACAGGACAGGATGGTTCCAGGAGTCATCCAAAAGAAAACATCAGATGACTTTCCAGTAAAAGAAAGGGCACTGGTAGGGAACTCAGATGTCTAATATTCAGAGCTATCCAAGAGTTGAAGCAAAAACTAAACAAAAATGAGGAAAAAATAGACAAATTCATGGAAAATACAGACAAAAAAATGGAAGAATTCAGGAAAATAATACAGGAACTAAATACCAAAATAAACTCACAACTAGAAATCATACACAAACAACAACTAGAAATCCAAAAGATAAACAACAAAATTTCAGAAATGGACAATATTATAGAAGGGCTGAGGAGGAGGTTTGAAACAATGGAAGACAGGATCAGCAAAGTTGAAGACCAACACTTGGATGCAACTCTGAGGAAAAATCAGAAAAAAGAAGGGAGAAAAAGAAAGAAACGCTGAGAATTATGTGGGATACAATCAAAAGCAAAAATTCGTGAGTGATCAGAGTCCCAGAAAAGCAGGAGAAAATGGAAAACACAGAGAGAATCATTGAAGATTTACTGACAGAAAACTTCCCTAATATCATAAAAGACAAAACGCTGACCATCCAAGAAACTCAGTGAACACCATATAGGAGAGATCCCAAAAGAAAATCACCAAGACATATCATAATCACATTTGCTGAAACCAAAGACAAAGAAAGCATCCTGAGAGCAGCTCGAGAAAAATGAAAACTCGCAGATGAGAAACAATAAGATTAAAAAAAAAAAAAAAAAAAAGCTCTGATTATTCACCAGAATCCATGCAGGCAAGAAGGCAATGGGAGGGCATATATAAAACCTTGAGAGAAAAACATTGCCAAACAAGAATAATAAATCCTGCAAAACTCTCATTCAAATAAAACAAAAGTTAAGACATTTCCAGATAAACAGAAATCAAGGGACTATGTAAAAACCAAACCAAACTCACAAGAATTATTAAAGAGAGTCCTTCAGTTTGAGAACAAACAACATCAGACCACAGCCCGAAGCTAGGATGCAAGATTGTATCAGCCAGATACCAACCTAGAAAATGAACTCTCAAGGACTATCCAAAACCAAAAGAAATACGACAGAGAACCAGAGAGGTTAATCTGTAAATGACAACAACGTCAGAACAATAAAAGAGAGAATAAACAGTGTAGGTATAGAACTTTCTAGTGGAGATGAAGGCAAGGCGATAGATACCAAGTAATAGTAGGCTGGTGCAAACCTAGGAAGACAGGGGTAAGTTTCAAGGTAACCACAAAGAAAGTTAACAAACCTACTCATCTAAATAAAGAACAAAAACATAAAGTCTCAGTAAAAACAAAATCTACAAAAATAAATGAAAAAAGAATTTCACAAACAAAAGGTACTCAGCACAGGAGAGTAAGAGGAACAAGGAAAATGTCAGCACCACAAAAAAAAAGCACTACAAAATGACAGCAATAAACTCATACCTATCAATAATTACACTGAATGTAAATGGCTTAAGTGCACCCATAAAGAGACAGAGAGTGATGGAATGGATTAAAAAAAAAAAACAGGATCCATCAATATGTTGTCTACAAGAGACACACCTTAGAAGCTAAGATGTAAATTTATTAAAAATCAAAGGATAGAAAAAAAATACCACTACTGTAAAAGCTCACGAAAAGGTTTACACACAAAAAGAAACAATCTTTGATGGTTATGAGGGAGGGGAGGGATGGGGATGGAAAAACACTAAATAAATAAACAATAGGTAAGTGGAAACTTTGGTGAAGGGTAAGACAGTACACAATACTGGGGAAGCCAGCGCCACCTGTACAAGGCAAGCCCATGGTAGCTCCATAGACACATGGACCTGAGGGACCGATTTGCTGGGCTGAGGGCTGTGGGGACCATTGTATCAGGGAACCTCTAGGTCAATTGGCCTCAGAGTTTATAAAGAATGTGTTCTACATTCTACTTTGGTGAGTAGCGTCTGGGGTCTTAAAAGTCTGTGAGCAGCCATCTAGGATACTCCACTGGTCTCATCCCTTCGGGAGCAAGGAAGAATGAATAAAACTAAAGACACAAGGGAAAAATTAGTCCAAAGGACTGAGGGACCACATCTACTACGGCCTCCACCAGACTGAGTCCAGTTCAACTAGATAGTGCCTGGCTACCACCACTGACTGCTCTGACAGGATCACAATAGAGGGTCCCGGACAGAGCTGGAGAAAAACGTAGAACAAAATTCTAACTCACAAAAAAAGACCAGACTTGCTGGCCTGACAGAGACTGGAGAAACCCTGAGAGTATGGCCCCTGGATACCCTTTCAGCTCAGTAATGAAGTCACTCCGGAGGTTCACCCTTCCGCCAAAGAGTGGACAGGCCCATAAAACAAAACGAGACTAAAGGGATACGCTGGTCCAGGGGAAAGGACTAGAAGGCAGGAAGGGGCAGGAAAGCTGGTAATAGGGAACCCAAGGTTGAGAAAGGAAAATGTTGACATGTCATGGGGTTGTTAACCAATGTCATAAAACAATACGTGTACTAATCTTTTAATGAAAAATTAGTTTGCTCTGTAAACCTTCATCTAAAATACAGTAAAAAAAGAAAGAAAAAGAGAAAACAAACAAACAAAAAGCAATAGAAACTTATGTTCACACAAAGACTTGTATTCAAATGCTCATAACAGCCTTTTAAAAATAACAGTATAAAAGGTAGCTCAGATTTCTGTCAACTGGTGAATGGCTGAACAAATGGTTGTATACCATACAATAGACCACTACTCACCAATAAAAAGGAAGAACTATTGATATATGCTACAACATGAATAATGAGTCTCAAAAATATTAGGTTTAGACATCATACAGAAAACATTACATACTGTAACTCATTGCTGTCACGTCGATTCCGACTCATAGCGACCTTATACGACAGGGTAGAACTGCCCCACAGGGTTTCCAAGGCTTAATGTTCTCGGGAGCTGACTGCCACGTCTTCCTCCTGAGGAGCAGCTGGTGAGTTGAACCACCAACCTTTTGGTTAACAGCTGAGGGTTTGACCACTTCGCCACCAGGGCTCCTTTTATTACATACTACTGTAGGGTTCCATTTACATTGCTTTTTGGAAAAGGCAAAGCTATAGTGTTAGAAAGCAGAGCTGTGGTTGACTGGGGTCAGAGGAGTTGGGGAAGGCACTGGCTGCAAAGGGAGCAGAGGAATGTTTTTGGGTGATGGAGATGCTCTAGATCTCGTTTCTAACGATGATTAGGCAACTGTATACAGGTAGTCCCCGAGTTATAGCAAACAATGCTTATGACCTCTGGGGTTTTTTTTTTGTACATCTTATTGTTAGTAATATGTACTACATACAAGGTTGCAGCCCATAATTTGCTGATGCTATCATTCTCAGATGTTCACGCACAGATGTTCGGTTTTATGATTTACTATTCAAAACACTGCTGTATAGCAGGCTATGGCCCGGTCTACAATGAAGTCAGTGTCAGGAGTCGTAACAGATAGAAAGTTGGGCGATGTTCAACTCTAACAGCATACGACAATTGAACTGCTCAAGAGCCAAACAATTCCAACTTCCTTGTTAGGACACTGACGCCGACGTCATTGTAGACCACGCCTACAGCGTGATCTTATTCAGCATTTTGTACCATAAGAAGCATCAGTTGTTATTTGAAAGTTGTAAGTCCCTAGATGGTGCCAGTGATTAACATGTTCACTGCTAACCAAAAGGTTGAAGGTTCGAGTCCACCCAGAGGTGCCTCAGAAGAAAGGCCTGGCAATCTAATTCCGAAAAATCAGCCACTGAAAACCTTATGGAGCACAGTTCTACTCTCATGCACTTGGGGTCACCATGAGTCAGAATCGACTCCATGGCAACTGATTATTGGATACAGTTGCCCAAACTCACTAAACTATAAGCACAAAATGGGTGAATTTCATTGTAGGTAGATTATGCTTTAATAAAGCTGAGGTTTAAAAAGGGAAAAATAAAAGTAGCCTCAGTGAAGTTTCCTGAGGCTGCCCAGAATTGTCAGTCTGTGTTTGCTATTTTCCAAGGGGCCTGGGGCCTTGAAGGGAAGAAAGGTGAAGAAGCTTGACCCAGCAATATTGAGGATGTGCTACACAGCCACAGCCTGAGTGGGGCTAGGGAAAAGCCCCTCCTCCCAGGAGAAGACAGAGTGGCCCAGTCCCATGGGGTGGGACAGAAGTGCTTACCTGGATGGAGGAGGACTGGGAGCTGAGTCCCGACAGAGGGAGCATGACCGTATCTGCCCCAGGGGGAGAAAGTGGGAGCTGCCAGTGCCCTGCAGAAGTAATCTGCACCCGGAGGGCCAACCTGGACTCTGTGCTCACGTGCAGACTGGAGTGCTGTGGCTTCTCGCTGGTGGTTCACGTCCGCTTTCTTTAGAACTCAATGTGGACTCACGGCCTCCTTGGGGAGGCCCAGCTCGTCAGCAGGGTGTATTTTCCCAGGTACTGAGTGAAAGTTCGAGCCAAGTGATGGGACAAGCAAACGCACACAGAGCAACCCAGGTTCTGTCCCAGGGCTTCTTGGACACAGAGCCAGGCATGCAGGCATTGTTGTTATGACATCACAATGTTTCCAAGGGCCAGCCCTGTGTGTCTCCCGCATCGCTAGGCAAATATAGCGTGTTCATGGATGTCTGTGAGGTCAAGTCCATAAATGGCATGGTGAGAAAATTGACCTAGCATCCCTTTCCCCTAGTCAGATCACAAATCACACCAAAGACAGAAGAAATGCCAACTCACAAGATTCCCTCCTTCTGCCACCAATGAGGAGGTCAAAAAAACAAAAAATCTCAGATTCTTACACTAAATTTTTTTTTGAGGTAAGCTCTGTAAGGAAATGTTCCATGATACATTCAAGTAGGTTCTAATCAAAACAGATTTTTAGAAAGAGCTTTATCTTTTTATTTGGAAGGACAAGCTTGACTCATGTTGAAGTGGGTCATATGCTACTTCTCAAGCACTGAAAGGTTGGGAGATGCAAGATTATAATTAAAAGAGAATATAAGAGAATGGGAGAAATAAAAGAGGAAAAACCTGAATGTCAGCAAATATTTGCTGAACCTGCATGAAATCTTGTTATTTAAGATCAATTAAACCACCACAAGTAGCTCCAGTTAAAAGGACCAAATAACCCAATTGGTTGACGAGGCTCTCCCTGGTTCGTCTCAGCTGTGATTATGCCAGAAGGTCAGCTTCCATCCAGGACAGGAGGTTCCACGTCCTGTTGTAGAAAAAAAAGCCTCCTACAGGAAGCCAGAAAGGAACGAAGACTCCCAGTCCCAGGTGACTGGAGGGATGAGGAAAGCAAGCACATGCGTCCTTTCCAAAATAAATACTGCCGCCTTTCCTTTGTGTCACTGCCAAAAACGCATGCGAGTTGTGAAGGGTGGTGGTGGTGCGGGGGTCCTTTCCCAGAGCGTCTTCCCAGACCCTTCCTCTACATTTGGGAGACAAAACAGCAGGGAAAAGGCCAGATTGTCCCAGGGAGAAGGATGCAATGGAATTGCCCTAGAAACTGCCTCCTAAACAGCCCACCCATCAGCAGGTGGGGAGCTGGCGAGGAATTTTTTGAGAAAACACCCTAGATAGAGTCTGCAGAAGACCCTCCCTTTTCACTTCGAGCCTTCAGGGACCACTTCAAAGAGGTCATTGACCACTGGGGGATATGTGCACCTCCCGAAAGAAGTCTTCAGGTGGGGGCCTCCAGGGGAATCTATGTGAGCTGAATGGGGTCTCAGCCACCTCTTTGGCCTCCTACCCCGGACTCTGCCAGTCTCCTCGGGAGCTTAGTAATGTTCCTAGTGACGGCTGCAGACCATCCACCCGCCCTTCCTCGTGCCTGGTTAGTTCATGGAGGTGTGTGACACAAAGCAGCTCATGTGAGTGAAAGCCTTTTAAAAACTGTCAAGGCCTGTCTCAGTTTTCTAGGGCTGTCATGACAAAGCACCACAAACTGGGTGGCTAATGAGAGATGTATTGGCTCACAGTTCTGGAGGCTGGAAGTCCGAATGCAGGGTGCTGGCTGCGTTGAGTCCCTCTGAGGGCTCTGTGCCTCTCTCCCAGCTTCTGGTTGTTGCTGGCAACTCGCGGCCACTGTAGCCACAGTACTCTTTGGTCTGGTGAAACAGTCACTCTGAGACTTGTTATTGTCCTGGTTGAGTTTATCATCCAGGAAGACCCTGATATCACATGGTTTTATGGGGAGGGAGGGAAATACAGTACTGCTTTTGACTCGTAGTATTGTTCAGTCGCTGTTACATTCTTAAATTAAATTCAACCAAATACTATCTCAACAAACAGGCATTGAGCCTGTTCTAGCCACGGTACTAGATGCTAAAGGGACACAGAGAGGTTTAAGACACGGCCAAGCCAGGCAAGAGATGAGAGCTACAGAGAGGATGAGCACTTCGACAAACACCTACAATGTTTCTTCACTCCAATTCAGCAAGTTTTTAATTGAGTGCCCACTGTGTGCTGAGATGGGGACATGGTGCCTGCCACCATGGGTTAGGACGGGTTACTGTAATGGATGTGTACTTCCACAAGCAGTTCATTACAGCCCCCGCTCCAGGCTGAGGGTGAGAGTCCAGGGTGCTATAAAAGTAGTGAGCAGCATCCTGGGCCAGTCAGAATGTCAGGGGGCCTCCCTGAGGAAGGTACCTTTGAGTTGACATGATGTAGTGATGAGTGCTATAAGCTGTAGGTATACAAATTGCCACAGGAACCCAGAGGACAAGCTGATAAAACCGTGCATAAGGTGGGATCTGTTTCATAGAGGTGGTGATGTTTGGGCTGGGCCTTGACCAGCGAGTAGAAGTTTACCAGGTAAAAAAAGAAAGGGGGACCATTCTAAGCTGGAGTTGGCACAGACAAAAGCAGGGAGACCAGAGAATTTATTGTCCAAACCAGGACACCTTTAAAGGGATGCGCTGTTCGTTAATATGCTGGGACAACAGGCACAAGTGGCGGCTGTCCTCAGTACACCTGGATGTGTGATCCCCCTGGCAAAAGCATGCAACCGTGAGTGTGCAGGGATCGTTTGGGGAACAGAGCAGTTAGAGTGTGGGATTGGTTGGGAAGGGGTGGGCATAGAAGGCGAGGCAGAAGATGGGGATAGCTGTGAAAGAAGGCCACCCTACAACGTTTGTCGTCAACTGGAGTGCGGCATGATATGTTCCAAAAAGGCAATCTGGTAGCCTGGTCCTTCAATTTGGTCCGATCAGCGGCAGACAATACTTCTTTGGCCCTTTTTTCTCCTCACAGTTACAAAAATACCATTTTCATATTGTGCTTCCCTTTTGGAAATCCAAGAAAGCAAAATATGCATCCTGAAAGCAATGAGATCCCTTTAATTGAAAGGGTTTTCGCCACCCTTTTCCACCACCAGGACCTGCCAGCTAACAATCGCTTTCCCTATTAGGATATACCTGTGACCGGTTGCCCTTGAGTTGACTCCAACTCATGGCGGTGCCATGTATGTCAGAGTAGAACTGCACTCCATAGAATTTTCATTGGCTGATTATTTGGAATTAGATTGCCAGGACTTTCTTCTGTGGTGCCTCCGGGAGGAATTGAACTTTCAACCTTTTGGTTAGCAGTTGTTGTTGTCGTTGTTACGTGCCATTGAGTTGGTTCCGACTCATAGCAACCCCATGTACAACAGAATGAAAACTTGCCCGGTCCTGCGCCATCCTCGAAATTGTTGTTATGCTTGAGCCCATTGTGGCAGCCACTGTGTCAATCCATCTCGTTGAGGGTCTTCCTCTTTTCCACTGACCCTGTACTCTGCCAAGCACGATGTCCTTCTCCAAGGACTTGTACCTCCTGATAATATGTCCAAAGTACTTGAGACGCAGTCTCGCCATCCTTGCTTCTAAGGAGCATTTCTCGTTGTACTTCCTCCAAGACAGATTTGTTTGTCCTTTTGGTAGTCCATAGCATTGGTTAGCAGGGAGCATGTTAACCATTCGCATCACCCAGGGAGTCCATTAGAATACGCAGCATAGGCTGATTCTCAGTAAAAGCTTGTGGGCAGAATAAAAAGCTGTTTAATCTTATGGAGGTGACTTTAGAACTGGTTTTCAGCACTTGGGTGCAGTGGGTGATGTATCATCAGCACTTAAAAGCCTCACTTGCCTTTGATTCCGGACCTGCAATAGTGCTTTCCACACTGCTCCACGGAGCTGGGGGGTCTGATAGTGCCCCAGAAAGTGCCCTGGAGGCTGCAAGAGGCTAGGCAGGACACACCAGAGGAGTTCAGCTTGGGCTGGGTTTATATTTGTTTGATTTGTCTGAAAATGGCTTGTAAATTAGGAAAACCTGAGGTTTATGCCCATGGCCAGCTTCTCTCAGCCTAAGAGCAAGTCTGTTTGACCACAAAATGGAAGTCATTGATTTCATTCATCCAGCAAATATCTACTGAGCACCAGCTCTATACTGGCCCTCTTCTCAGAACTGGAGTACAGCAGTGAACAGGTGTGTGTTTCTGTGGTGACCGCTTTGGTGGGGAATTTGGTGACAACAGAAGCCACCTAAAGCCATATTTTTTTTTCAATCAACAATATCCTAATGAATAATACCTACTAAAGATCACTTCTGAAATGCCTAGATTGGCACCGGGTCCTGCAAGAAGCATGTCACCTCGAGGCTTTCGAGACCCTCTAGGCTTCTCTCAGAAGCGGAAGGACGGACAGAAGCTGCTTTCTTGTTTCCTCGTCTTTTTCCTCAGCAGCTCAGCACAAGCTGTCTGGGAGCCAGTTGGGAGAAGTCTAAAGGGAGGGGCCAGCCTGAGTCCTTCTGCTCTCCCCTCCCTTCTGCCCTGCCTCCTTGCTCAGTGATTGCAGCAGCAGCCCTGGCCTTCTGCACGCCCCAGCCTGACCAGCCCAGGCTGGCAGGCCCAGCGTCTGTGGACAAACATTAACCGAAGCAGCCCCCAGGGTCTTCTCCCCGCGTGCCATCCATTCTGCACCCTGCATCTCACAGCCTCCAACAGGCCAACACCAGGAAGTTGGGCACACTGAAGCCCACGCCAGGTAGGTCTTGGTTGCTCCAACTGTGGGGGCCGTTAATGGGAAATTCTTTTGAGAAGTTTGTCTCCATAGCCTGTTACTGTTTCCAAGCACTTCTCGAAGTGTAAAGGGTGGGAACAAAATGCCCCTTGCCTGACTCCCACACCTTGGGTCTGAGGGACATTTCGTGGGTCTGATCCTGAGAATGATTAACAAGAGCACTAAACATAGCTTATCTTTGCACGTATCCTCTTGCTGAATCTCCCCACCCACTGCCCTGCCATGTAAGTATGATTAGCATACCCATTTTAGAGATGGAAGGAAGTTTGCAGAAGTCAGGGGACCCTCCCAATGTCACATGGCTCCTAAGTGGCCCACAGGGGTTTGAACCCAGGGCTGATTGACTCCAGAGCTTAAGTGTTTGCTTAAGGGTTTCTAACCAGTTCATTCCAGTTTGAACCCCTGCTGAGAATTTGCCTTTCCATCCCAGATATACTGAATCAGAATCTACATTTTAACAAGATTCCCAGGACATTCTTATGTATAATAAAATTTGGGAACCACTGCTCTACTAGTGGAAACCCTGGTAGTGTAGTAAAGTGCAATGGTTGCTAACCAAAAGGTTGGTAGTTCGAATCCACCAGGCACCCCTTGGAAACTCTGTGGGGCAGTTCTTTTCTGTCCTATAGGGTCGCTATGAGTCAAAATCTACTCGATGGCAATAGGTTGGGTTTGGTTTGGCCCTACTAGTGGTTCTCAGAATTGGTCTCCAACCAACCAGCAGCTTTATCATCACCTGGGAACTTGTTAGAAATGCAAAGGACTGGTTTGCTTTTTGCTTTTGTGTGAACCTGCCTTTCGGATGTGTTTTGCAGCGGGTGACGCTTCGTCCGCAGCCACATCACTCCAACCCACGTTCAGTAGATGCACGGTGAGTTTGCGTTCACCCCTAAGATCAGTGGGCTGGCTCCCAATATCTCCTACGCCTATAGCAAACTCATAGGAGCTAAAAAGAAGGCATCCACTCAGTCATCTTCTGGGGGGTGGGGTAGTGCTTATTTGAGGAGAGATCTGGACCTTTAAAATAATTTCCCCCAAATACCTCTGACTTGTGAAAAAGCAGACAAGAAAGCACTGATAATTTGAAGCTTACTTCCTGTTTATGGTGGTTACCATATTTATTTTAGGCCTAATGTGAGTTCTGGTTTTCTGCAGACTGTGGATACTTTGGAGTCCCTGGGTAATACAAATGGTTAACACGCTTGGCTGCTAATCAAAAGGATAGAGGTTCAAGTATGCCCACTGGCACCTTGGAAAAAAGGCCTGGTGATCTACTTCCGAAAAAAAAAAAAAAACCTGTTGCTGTCAAGTCAATTCCAACTCATGGCGACCCTATTGGACAGAGTAGAACTGCGCCCATAGAGTTTCCAAGGAGCAGCTGGTGGATTTGAACTGCTGACCTTTTGGTTAGCAGCTGTAGCACTTAACCACTACGCCACCAGGTCAGCTCTGAAAACCCTATGGAGCACAGTTCTACTCTAACACACACGGGGTCGCCATGAGCTGGGGTCGAGTCCACGGCAGCTGGTTTTCTGGTGGTGTACACTTTGTGTGTCCTGGGCCTTAGGTAGTCCGTGTCTGAAATACCTTGGTGTCCCACCGAACAGCCTCGATGCTGCCCCTTCTCCATTTTCGGTGACTGTGGAGGTTTATATAGCTGGGGGTCTGGCATGTGATAGGCATAGTGATGGTTTACCAGATGTCAGACTCTCAGTCAAGAAGCTCCAGTATGAGGAAAGCACACACACCTGTCTTTTAGACTTGGATTCTCAGGGTGCACTGCAACCCCAGGTGACAGGAGAGCTTGTCGGGAAGGTCAACAGGTTTTCCACAGGTATCCTCAGAGAGAAGGGGGCTCGGGTCCTTCAAAGGCAGCTCCTGGGACTCCCGGTGAGCATTGCCACGGAGACCAAGAGTCCAAGCCAGGGGCAGGGCCTCAGGGCTCCAGGGAGGAAACTCGTCTCTTCCAGACTCCCCATGCACCACTGGAGGTCCTGGTGGCCACACTGCTACCTTGGGAGCCCCTGCCTTGCTGAATCAGCTCAGCCTCCCCTACCCCTACCCTTCTCAGAGTTCTCAGGAGCGTTGTCAGAGGTGTCTAAGTCCCCTCTTAGAAACTTCCCAGCCCTCACACCATCATTCCTTGGTGGGGCTCATCCTGCTTCTCTTACCCTTCCCCTCCCCGGCTAGAAGGCTCCCAGTCCTTCATCACGCAAGCCCACCCCTGCAGCAGGGCCCAGATTAGGAGGGACTTCAAGACACTCAAAGATACAAGAGACATTTTCATCTGAGGGGAGCACCAGGCTGGGAACGCCAATCAAAAGAGACCCCTGCCCCTCCCAGACAAGGTCACCTTGGGCCATTCCTACCCCCTCCCGCCAAGCTTGCCAGATTTAACAAAAATGCAGGACACTTAGTTCCATTTGAATTTCACATCAACAATGCCTCTTTTTTAGTGTAAGTATGTCCCATGCAATATTTGGGATATACTTATACCAAATAATCATTCATTGTTCATCTGAAATTCCAATGGAACTGGCATCCTGTATTTAATCTGGCACCCCCCACCATACCTCGGCGTTTGCCCAGGACAGCCAGTCAGGCTCCCCATCTAGGCTGTGGTGTCAGCAAACACACCCAGCACAGTAGGTGGCTGTGCTCTCGCTCCCCGCAGAAGCCCAGGGCGCAGACTGCACTGTCCTCTGTGCCCATAGTCACGCCTCGGGCATAGCACTTACTGGCTTCTCCTCTAATTATGGGGTTTCGTGTCTGGTTCTCCGCGGGCTTGGAGCTCCTTACAGGCTGGGGCTGATTCCTCTTGCTTTCCCCCGCCCTTCCTCTCTCCCCTCCTTGTGGAGCCCAGCAGAGGGCGGGACCCAGGGTGGGGGAGCTCAGTCACAGTTCAGTGACATAAGCATATGTGAGAATAAATGAAGACATTTGAGAATAAATGAACACATGTGAGAAGAAATAAACATATGTGAGAAGAAATGAACACAAGTAAGAAGAAATGAACAAACATGTGAGAATAAATAAGGAAACGCTCCCTGATGGCATCTAAATACCAAGGGGGTGAGTTACAAAGGAAAGGCCTGGAGGGGATGAGCTGAGTTGACAGTAGCTGCTTCAAAGGGAGTGAGAGGTGACAATTCCAGGGGACAGGGAGGACAGCAGGAAAGAGCCCCATTCTCCCTGCTCCAGGAGGCCATGAGGCTAGAAACTATGCCAGTGGCATTTCAAGTACCAGCAGGGTCACCCACAGTAGACAGGTTTCAGTGGATCACAACAGAACATTGTCTGATACAGTGCTGAAGGATGAGCCCCCTGGGTTAGAAGTCCCTCAAAATACACAGTAGCTGCAACAATCCTGAAGATGGCACAGAACTGGCAATGTTTTGCTGTGTTGTACACAGGTCACCAACTCAGCTGCACTAACAAGAACAACATAAAATGGGCTGGTTGTAATAGCACTAGGATCATTATGAAGCCTGAACACAATAAGTCCTCTGAAGTGTCCAGCACAGAAGAAATTCTCAGCAAATGACGGCCTGGGGCTCCTGGAGGTCAGGGACTGTATTCCTTGCTCCTCATGAGTCTGGCTCTGCTGTCCAGCAGATGGCCTCGTGTGCAGGAGGCGCTCCAGGTAAGAAAGAGCATTGAGTGGGCTCTTGCTGCCCTGCCTCGGTGGGCCAGGAGTGGTTCCTACACCGACAGGCTGCTGGTGGGGCTGGGCAGGGAGGGCCGACAGTCTAAGCGAGTGGTTGGAAAGCACAGAGATGGACTGCTTCAGAACCGGGTTCAGATGGGGATCAGCTTCTTGCAGCTGCCTCCACAGGCCAGCACAGCCTGAACCCAGCCTTGCTGGGGTGCGTCCTATTTCAGTGCCTTCATAAAAGGGCTGCTTCTTGGAGGTCTGGGCAGGGCCAGGGCTGGAGTGCAGGCCAACTTTTTCCCCCCTGGCATTTGCCTAGTGACCCAGATTTGTGGCCAGGTGCTGGGCTAACTCCTGCCTGGTTTGGCTGGAGCTAGAGTTTCCAGTTCTAGCAGATAAAAATAACAGGACGCCAGTTTCATTTGAATTTCTGTTTGACAATGAATTGTTTTGTAGTGTAAGTATGCTCCCTGAGGCCTTCGGGATATACTTATCCTACAAACATTATTTGTTAAAAAAAAAATTATTTGTTGCTGATCTGAAATTCACAAGTAACCGGACTCCCTGCCTTTTCTCTGGCAGTCCTCACTGGAGAAAGGCCAGTGGCTGGGGATTGTGTGGGAATCAGCCTTGGGGGGCAGGTTGGAATAGGGACTGCTCCCACCAAAAGCACTTTGAATGAATGTGAAGACAATGTCATGGGCTGGTTTGTTTGTCTCTGCATAGAAAGGGCATTCCATGGCCCTCAAATGAAAACAGAATGAGAATTTCAGCTCTGCCTTGCTCTGTTGATGTGGCCCCAGAACACGCCTGGGTTCTGAAAGGGACATTGACTGTCAGACAAGGACTCCTTTCATTTTCTCAGCAGCACACCTTCTAACGCTTGGTGCCCACTACCCTGTGCCCCATTTGGAATACACTTGGGATGGGATACGCAGGGGACATTTGCCTCTCCAGAGGCTAATGTTCTTCTGGGCTGTTCAGAGGTGAGAATTACAAAGGCCACTTAGTCAAGGGACTAGGGAGCAGACACTATCAAAAACAATGAGTAGTTCAATTTCCTGAGTACCTTGGGAGCATCGGGCCCTTCACAGTCTGTTGTTGTTGTTGTTAGGTGCCATTGAGTTGGTTCTGACTCATAGCGACCCCATCTGCAACAGAACGAAACACTGCCTGGTCCTGCACCATCCTCACAATTGTTGTATACAGTTGTTCACAGTATACAGCCTCTAATCCTCACAACAATGCTGAGAGGTCGGGTGATCATTCCCATTTTACAGAAGAGGCAACTGAGGCCCAGGTAGGGAAGAAGGCTTGCAGGTGGGTCACACAGCAAGTGAGTGGTGAAGCTGTGGCTCAAACTCCATTCTCTCTGAACCCAGGGCCTACACTCTTCCTATATACTCCTCTTTGACTCTTGTGCCAGCCAGCATGCTCAATCTCTGCTCCACACCTCAGTTTCCCCATCTGTTAAATGAGGAGAATGGACGAGGTGATCCCTGAGATCTCTCTAGTGGTCCTCCTTCCATGTTGTTGTTAGGTTCTGACTCCTAGTGACCCTACGTACCACAGAATGAAACTCTGCCTGATCCTGCCCAATCTTCACAATTGTTATTATCCTTGGGTCCATTGTTGCAGCCACTGCATCAATCCATCCCATTGAGGAGGGTCTTCCTCTTTTTCTCTGACCCTCTGCTTTACCAAGCATGATGTCCTTCTCCAGGAACTGGTCCCTCCTGATAACATGTCCAAAGTACGTGAGACGAAGTCTTGCCATCCTTGCTTCTACAGAGCATTCTGGCTGTGCTTCTTCCAAGACAGATTTGTTTGTTCTTCTGGCAGCCTGTGGTATATTCAATATTCTTTGCCAATACCATAATTCGAATGTGTCAATTCTTCTTTGGACTTCCTCATTCATTCTCCAGCTCTAGCATGCATATGAGGTGATTGAAAACACCATGGCTTCAGTCAGGTGCACCTTAGTCTTCAAGGTGACATCTTTGCATTTAAACACTTTAAAGAGTTCTCTTGTAGCCGATTTGCCCAATGCAATGAGTCTTTTGATTTCTTGACTGCTGCTTCCATGGCTGTTGATTGTGGATCCAGTTAAAATGAAATCCTTGACAGCTTCAATCTGTTCTCCATTTATCATGATGTTGCTCATTGGTCCAGTTATGAGGATTTTTGTTTTCTTTTTGTTGAGGTGTAATCCATACTGAAGGCTGTGGTCTCTGATCTTCATTAGTAAGTGCTTCAAGTCCTCTTCGCTTTCAGCAAGCAAGGTTGTGTCATCCGCATATTGCAGGTTTTTAATGAGTCTTCCTCCAATCCTGATACCCCATTCTTCTTTACATAGTTCAGCTTCTCAGATTATTTGCTCAGCATACAGATTGAATAAGTATGGTGAAAAGATACAACCCTGACACAAAACTTTCTTGATTTTAAACCATGCAGTATCCATAGCTTCCAGCATCACAGCTACTCAAAATCCACCACAGTATGACAAACTGACAGAGGAGTGGTGGTCTCCTTCTGTAGAGATCACCAAAAAGGTGAGCTTACTTACCATTTGCACACATGTGTTTGCTGCAGGCAAAGAGACTCGCCTTCCCCTCACCCCTCGAGCAAAAAGACTGACCAATATTTATATTGCAAAGTTTGACCAGCAACTCGTGGACTGCCCGGCCCCCATAACATGGGCCTGGTGTCCATATACACACACAACAGGGAAAGGCTTCATAGCACCCCCTGGGCAGGTTGCAGCTGGGGGCACTTGGTCGACATGCCTCCGTAGGAATGGGGCAGAGAGATTAGATACATGTAACATGCATGTTACATACATGTAACATACATGTAACGAGCCTGGACTCCACACTACCCCAGACATCATGAGGACAAAGGACAAAACATGTCGGGAAAGCCTTGCTCCACCCTTCCCTCCCCAACCTACTCCAACCCAGCAAGATGGCCAAGACTCCCCATGGACACCACCAATCATTACCATCAGTCACTCGGCAGTGATGTGGCTGGGGTGGCTCGGGCCAGGCTTGGGGAACCATAGGTGATGCTCTTTCTCAGGTGTGGCAGCATAGGGGTTTCGAGCCTTCATAGGTTCTCCCTTCCCCCTTCTTTCCATGGCTGACTCTTGCCCATTCCTGCTGAGCACCATCAGGAATCACCTCCTCAGGAGTCCTCCCCTGCCCTCACCCTGACAGAGTTTGGCGCCCTCCTGTGGGTTCCCATGATGCTCTCTGCCTATTCTTCTCAGAGTGGCTGTTTGGCTGCCTGTCAGCATATCCATCCCGCATGGGGCTGTGAAGATGGGATCCAAGCTCCCTACATGACCAGCTTATTATTTTAAGTCTCACCTTAAACGTCACCTCCTCAGACAGACCTTTCTTGACCTCCCTGGCTAAAAGGGACCCCCTCCACACTCTGGTTATTCTCTTTCAATGTCTATGTAGCACCAATCATGGGCTAAATTAATATGCCTATGTAATATCCGGGCAAATTTCACGTAACACGAAATTAACCATCCTAAAGTGTATAATTCAGGAGCATTACATACGTTAACAATGCACCTACCACCTTTATCTAGTTCCAAACTGTCATCAGCTCAAAGGAGCCTGCTACACTCATTAGAATTCCCCATTTCCCTTCTCTCCCAGCCCCTGGCAACCAGCAATCTGTTTTCTGTCTTTATGGATTTGCCTATTCTGGACATTTCATATCAATGGAATCATATGATATGTGACCTTTTGTGTCTGGCTTCTTTCACTCAGCAGAATGTTTTCCAGGTTCATCCACATTGTAGCATGTATCAGTACTCATTCTTTTTTATGACTGGGTACGTTATTGTTAAGTGCCCTTGAGTAGATTTTGGACTCATAGGGACCCCATGTGACAAAGTAAAGCTGCCTCATGGGGTTTCCTAACCTGTAATCTCTACAGAAGGAGCTCTGGTGGCGAAATAGTTAAGCACTCGGCTGCTAACCAAAAGGTCAGTGTATCGAGCCTACCAGCTGCTCCGCAGGAGAAAAGACCTGGCAATCTGCTTCTGTTAAAAATTTCAGCCTAGGAAACCCTATGGGGCAGTTCTACTCTGTGCTATAAGGTTGTTATGAGTCGGAATTGACTCAATGACAAACAACAACAATGACGATATTTATAGATTCTATAGTTTATTTATCCACTCACCCATTGATGGACACTTGGATTGTTTCCACTTTTTGGCTATTGTGAACAGTGCTGCAATGAACATGTGTGTGTATGTATTTGTTTGAGTTCATGCTTTTAATTCTCTTGGATATATACTTAGGAGTGGAATTGCTAGGTCGTATGGCAATCCTATGTTTACGTTTTTGAAGAACCACCAAACAGTTTTCTAGAGAGGCTGCACCAGTTTTTATCCCCGCCAGCAATGCACGAGGGTGCCAATTTCTCTGCATCCTCATCAGCACTTGTTAGTTTCCATTTTTCTGATAATAGCCATCCTAGCGGGTAACCTCTTTGCTTTTGGTTTGCAGCATGTTAAAGTTGTCACCCAGGTCGTCCTGTGCTGCTTACGAAACCCTGCTCCGTGGAGCCCTTCCCAACTAGCCTTCCTTGCCTGTATCCATCGCTTCAGCTTGCAATGCCCTTACGCCCCACTTGTTTTTTCTTAGTAACAGTAAGGAAATTTATTAACTCACATAGCAAGAAGTCCAATGTTAGGACAGGCCGAACAATATCATGAAGCCTCCAGATCTTTCTGCCCCCTTGGCTGTTGTCCATGGCATCATCTGAAGGCTGACTCCCCTGCGTTCTCAATATGGCTGCTGAGAGTGATTCTGGCTACATGAACCCTTGTTCAAACCCACTGGGTGAGAGAGCAAGTAAAGGTCTAGTTCTAGGTTTAGTTCCCATGCTCACCCCTGAGCCAGTAACTGGCACAGAAGGGAATGCCATGTGCCATTTGGCTGCAACCCAGGTTCCTGAAGCCACATTGTGTGTCTGCTTTTCACCTGGGGATTCCTGTCCTACAGCCACCCCCCCACCCCCACCCCAGCAGAATCCATAGGTTTCTTCTCTGGGCTCTGCCAGCCCCTGTGTCTCTTCTTTCACAATGCTGCTGCCACTGTGTGGTCACTGCTTTTTTACTGTGAGCTCTGGAAGGACAGGGGCTGTCCCAAGTCCTCTGTGACCCCAGGGACTGGTCCGGAGGAGTTGCTTTTCCGACATTTGCTGAATGAAGGAGGGAATGCGTGAATGAACGGTTGGTGCAATGTGGGAGCCAGGACAGGGAGAGGGTGGGGTGGGGGTGAGGAAGGCCATCGCTACAGGTAGGTTCTGGCATGTAGGGGCCAGAGTGAGGCCAGGTGTGCCTGTGTGTGAGCGCTGGAGCCGCGCCAAGTCCCCAGCTCTCTCTTCACTTCTGGAAGCCCTGAGTGGCAGCCTGGGATGGGACAGGGAGCCCCGGGCTGACCAGAGGCTGGCCTGGTGTGGCTCCCTTAAGTGGCTGGCCCGCCCCTGGTCGGAGCCATCCTCCCTCCCTCCCACTGGCCTTTCCGGGCCACAGCCTTCGCCCCTCCCTCGCATGCCTGTCCTTGTCTCACCTTCTGGATTTGACACACACTGGTGTCCCCTGCCTGGTTATTAATAAGACACAGTGTCCTGCTAATAGTGCCTGCCCCCGGAGTGCTTCCTCAACACCAGGCCCTGGGTAAGGGGCTGCCCTAGGCCCCCGATCTCCTAACCACAGGATAACATAGGAATTATCACCCCACTTTCCAGAGGGCATTGTGTTGGGAGTACAGACAGAAGGGTGCTGCCAGACGGGTTGTGGGTCCCCGGTTATACCAGGGAAGGCAGAATCTTGGTTGAGGCCAAGTCAAAGTGCAGTGTGGTGGTGTTTACACTTGCAAAACAGCAGACCCCTTTTTAAAGGGAAACTGTAGGTGAGGTCCCCATGTAAATAGGGTCAAAATAGAACTGCTCTGGTTGAGAGTTGAGGCCAAGAGCCCTGCCTCCTCAGCACCCCCATCCTCTGCTCAGTGGCCCCGAGGCTCCGTCTGGGTTTGAACCCCAACTCTGCCACTTATGAGCTTAGCGTCCTGAGCAAGTCGTCTCATTCGTGACCTAGAGGGTGATGAGAGCACTCACCTTCAAAGGTTCTTGTGAGCATTGCATAGACGTTGAGGCGTGAATGAGCCCACACAAATGACGTATTTAGCATTTGCCTGGCACCCAGTAGTGCTCACTGGGTGCCCATATGCTTCTCCCTCCGTTCCAAGAACCCCTTCAGTACTGTAAATCTACTTTTTCTGTGGCTCTTCCTACCATCTCCAAGCCTGCCCATTATCACCCAGATTCCCTCCCCATCCATTCAATTATTTGACAAGTGTCTGTTAGGTTGAGTTGTGTCCCCCCAAAAGATATGTTGAAGTCCTCACCACCAGTACCTGTGAACATGACTTTATTTGGAAATATGGTCTTTGTAGATGTAATCAAGTTAAAATGTGGTTATTAGGGTGGGTCTTAATCCAATGTGACTGGTGTCCATGTGACGACAGAGGCAGAAACTGGCATAATGCAGCTACAAGCCAAGGAATGCCAAGGGTTGCTGGCAACCTCCAGAAGCTGGAAAAGGCAAGGAAGGATCCATCCCTAGAACCTTCAGAGAGAGTATGGTTCTGCTTACACCCTGACAATGGTACCCACCTCCTAGGTCTGTTGAGGGATTAAAGGATAGAGTGGAGCTTGGGTCTGGCATGTAGTGTGAGAGGTCGTCCCTTCCCTGCAAGTGGATTCAGGATGTTCATGGTGCTCAGTGGCCCAGCCTGGTGCCACTGTTCAACAATGTGGTACCGTGGTTAAGAGCTTTGGCTTTGGAAGTTTGCTTCTTGGATCAGCCCTTGCTAGATGGTGAACCTTGATCAAGTCAATTACATTGCCCAAGATCATACTTCCAGAAGGTGACTGAGATGTGTTTCAAACCCAGAGCCTCCACCTTTCCTAGTGTGACATGTAGCCTCTATTCAACTGAGATGTTAAACATCATGAAGAAGCCAAAACACTTCTGCTGTTAGGATGCTGTTTGGCAAAATGTGACTTTGGGGACCTGTAGTTTGCTGCATGTTCACTTCTGATGATTCCAGCCTAGGTTTGCAAGACTGGGGAATGTTCTTGGGATGCCCCTGCCAGTTTCCCAGGCTCTGCGACTCTCCTCTCCCATTCCCAGGCCAGCTTGTCCCTGGCACCTATGAGCCCCTCTCTTGAGGCTTGGAGCCCAGCCCAGGCCAGCTCAGCTCAGCTCTGTGCATCAAGACTGTTGAGGAGAGGCAGCCTTTGTCAGGCTCTGGGGAACCCCCCGCCTCCCCACAGCTAACAGGGCCAGGACTACAATACTCTAATGGTCAAAAAATGGCTTCAAACATTGGTGGTTGCCAGGGGCGGGGGTGGGAGGATGGGGAATAATAGCTTAATGGGTTGGGGGTTTTCTTTTGGGGAGATGAGAATGTTCTGGAACTAGATACAGGTGGTGGTGGCACAACACTTTGAATGTCTTAAGTGCCATTGCAGCACTATTCACAATAGACCAAAGGTAGCTGGTTTGTCCATTATACTGCAGGCTTCTTGAGGGCAGGCGCAATAAAGTGAAAAACAAATGAACAAACAAGAACACATAAAACACAGCTTCGAGTGTTCCGGACCTTTGTCCCCATCATAGCTTCATCCCAGCAGAACACCATGTGTCTCTTTGGTGGGTTGGAATATTACTCTGCTTGTTCTGATGCATGCTACGAAGTGGATGAACCTTGAAAACATCACGTAGAGTGAAATAAGTCAGTCACAAAAGGACAAATATTATATGAGACCCATATGAGACCATTTATATGAAATACCTAGAATAGGCAAATGCATAGATACAAAAGAATATTAGTGGTTACCATAGGACATCAATTCTTCAGTCTTGTTCATTGTCCAGCTTTCGCATGCATATGAGGCAACTGAAAATATCATGGCTTCAGTCAAGATCGAAATGGTTTGCTGCAGACTCAAAACGGCAAGGAGAACTCGAACTTGAACTAGAACAAATCATCCCAGCAAAGAAGAAAAAGAAGAGATGAGTGAGGAAACCGATGAGTTCCCGCGTGAGAAGAACATGTACAAAGGGTGGGTGGGGGGCCTTGTCCTAGACATGTTGGGCACAGACTGTAAAAAGGGGTCAGGAAGGCCATGTCCAGAAGGCCAAAGCTGAGAAAGAGATGAGGCATGTGGAAGACGCCAAGGACAGAGTAAGGACCGTGTTGTCAGCCCTGCTTGGCACTAGGTGGTCCCAGAAGGACTAGGCCTGTTGCTTAAGGAGACAGATTTAACATGACTAGCTGCTAGAGGTTAGGCAGAACTACTCAATTCCTAGTTTGAGAGTGCTTCTAAAAGACACTATCACACTGCAAAGGGTCCAGCTAACATCACCAGTGGGAAGGGTCACCTGTGAAAGAGGAGGGGGAGGTGGCCCTCAGCTTCCCTCAGGGACTTCTGTCTCCAGGCTCAGGCAGATCCTGGCCCACAAGTGACTTGAGGAGTACCTTAGTTTCTTAGGGCTGCACAACAAAATACCACAAAGTGGGTGGCTTAGAAGTACAGTAATTTATTGTCTCACAGTTCTGGAGGCTAGGAATCCAAATCAGAGTGTTGTCAGGGATATGCTCTCTCTCTGTTGGCTCTAGGAGAAAATCCTGCCTCGTCTCTTTCAGTTTTTGGTAGCCCCAGGTATTTCTTGGTGTTCCTTTGCTGCTTAGAGGTATATCTGCCTAGTTATCATTTGGCATCTGTATTCCCCCTGTGTGACTCTGTTTCCATGTCTGTTCTCCCCTTTCATAAGACATTATTCAGAAGGGATTAGGGTAAGACCTACCCTATTCCGGTATGACCTCGTTTGACTTAACTAACATCTTCAAAGAAAGGCCCTAGGTCCAAACAAGGTCTCAGTCACAGGTACGGGGGTCAGTACCTCAACACATCTTTTGGGGAGACATAATTCAATTCATAACAAGGAAGAAGCAAGAAAGAAAGAGGTTGATGTGGTTGTCTGTGGACATTGAACTTGCTTTTGGTCCCCAGAAAACATGACGAAGGATTCCAAACCAGAGGCTCTGTTGGGGCTCCCTGGGCCCATGCTATCTTTCCTCCTTGCAGGCCTCTCCCCCCCAAACCAGGGGCTTCCTCCAAGCCAAAGCCCAGCTCTGGTGCCCAATCCTTGCAGCCCAGCCAGTGCCAGTGCCAGGCCAGGCCCAGAGGTGGGAGCTTGGGCTCTGCATTCAAGCCTTCTTTCTGAGGAACTTGCCAGTGTGCTTGCCTCCCAGGAAGGCTGTGAGGATTTCAGGAGGTGAGCGCAGCTTATGATTCTTTTTTTTTTTAATTCAAAGGGAAAGGACAGTTTATTTTATTGATGAACAGTTGCTTATACAACTTTTTTAAGAACAGTTTTGTTGAAATATAATTCACACCCCTTAAAATTCACCAGGAATCAGTCCCTGGAGAAGGACATCATGCTTGGTAAAGTAGAGGGTCAGCAAAAAAGAGAAAGACCCTCAACCAGATGGGTTCAGAGGCTGCAACAATGGGCTCAAGCATAACAACGATTCTGAGGATGGCACAGGACCAGGCGGTGCTTCCTTCTGTTGTACGTAGGGTTGCTATGAGTCAGAACTGACTCGATGACACCTAACAACAACAAAATTCAGCCATTTAAAGTATACAATTCAATGATTTTTACTGTCTTCAAAGATACGTGCAACCACAACCACAGTCAATTTTAGAACATTTTCATCACCTCAAAAAGAAACCTCATACCTTTTACCTATCCCTCTCCCTCCCTTCGTCTCCTGACTCCCCGCCCCCCACCCCAGCCCTAAGCAACCGCTAATCTCTTTTCTGCCTCTATGGATTTGCCTGTTTTGGCCAGTTCATACAAATGGAATCATACACTATTTCTCCTTTTGTGACTGTTTTATTTCACTCAGCATAATATTTTCAAGGTTCATTCATGTCATAGCATGCATTAGAATTTCATTTCTCTTTATGGTTGGGTACTGTTCCATGGGATGGATAGACCAAATTTTGTTTATCCATCATCTGTTGATGGACATTTGGGTTGTTTCCAAATTTTGGGTATTGCAAACAGTGCTGCTATGAACATTAGTGTACAAGTTTTTGTGTGGACATATATTTTGTTTTCATCTTTTTTGGGAATGAAATTGCTGGGTCATATGTTTGGTTTTATGGTAACTCTGTGTTTAATCGTTCAAGGAATCTATTGATTCTTTTACTCTTTACAACGGCCATACGTGGTATAACCAAAACCAAACCAAATCTGTTGCTGTCAAGTTGATTCCAACTCATAGCAACCCTATAGGACAGAGTAGAACTGCCCCCACGGGGTTTCCAAGGAGCAGCTGGTGGATTCGAACTGCTGACCTTTTGGTCCGCAGCCGTAGCTCACCGTAGCTCTTAACCACTGCTCTACCAAGGCTCCATATGAGGTATAACCAAACCCCAAACCAAACCAATTGCTATCTAGTCGATTGTGACTCATAGTGACCCAGAGGACAGAGTAGAACTGTCCCATAGGGTTTCCAAGGAGCAATTGGTAGATTCAAGCTGCTGGCCTTTTGGTCAGCAGCCAAGCTTTTAACCACTACACCACCAGGGCTCCGATGTTAGGTATAGGTACTATTATTATCTCCATTTGGCAGATGGAGAAACCAAGGCACAGAAAGGGTAAGTGGTTTGCTGACCTGCCACAGGTCCTATAGTTAACAAGTGTTGGAGCCGTGATTTGAACCCAGTGACTCTGACACCAGAGTTCAAGTGTTTAACCACTGCCCTGTCCTGCTTCTTGGCCCACAGACTGTGTCCAAGTCCCATGAGGCCCTGGGGCAACTGAGCCTCTGCTTTTGGCCTGACTCCACACTTGCCAAGTCCTCCCACTGCTGCTTGCAGGCCAGGGTGGTCAGTGTGCCAAGCCTGGTCCCTTGTACCCAGAGGAGCTTTGCTGCCTCAGCCACTCAGAAAGAGGCAGGGCTCTGGGCGGGAGGCATCCAGGGAGAATCAGGCTTTGAAGCTCTGCATGAAGCTTTGAAAGGGCCACAGGTTTCCTCATTTGTGGCTGACCATGGGCCATGTTATTGAGTGCAGGGAGATTGATTTATCAAAAGCAAAGGCAAAGTGACCCAGGGAACAGGAGCAATGCTGCTGCCTTTCCACAAGGCTCCGTGCCATGCGCCTCGCATTTTCAATGACCAGAAAATTTCAATTTACTGAGAACCAGTAGAAGCATCAGCATTGGTGGCCATGGCGGGGCTCCCAATCCTCTAATGGGGAAATTTCCACCTGTGGCCATACAGGGGGAAAGGGCTGGAAAGAGAGGGAGAAAAATCCATTTTTGAAGGAAAGAAATGGAGCTGGCCCATGCCCACGGAGGTGGCTGAGGGCTGGTGCCAAGACAATGGGCTGGGGTCAAAGACTCTGCAGCTGGGCTTTGCAAAGCCTTGTGCCTAAATCAACAGCCCCAATGTCATCTCAGTTCCATGAAGGCCCAGCCTGAGCCCCTTTCAAATGGGACTCAGGTAATTCTGGAACAAATTAAACCTGCCAGCGGGCAAAGCACCACCATTTAAAAAGTGCATGACAGCTAAAGTAGGGTCCCCTGGCCTCCTCCCCAGCAGGGACCAGCTTTGAGTCCCCTCTGCCTGATCGACAGTGTCACTGCACGTGGCAAGAACCTTTAGGAAACATCACGTGAGTGTGCGCTCCAGTGTGTATGTGTGTGTGTGTTGTCCGCATCGTGAGTTCTCCCTGCATGCCTCCAGCCCCCCACTTCAAGCAGGGAGCTGGGCCTGGCTTCTTCAAGCACCCCTGCCCCAGGGGAGGTTTGGAGGACTGGGCCAAGCAGACTGAAGTGATGATGCAGGGTGCTGGGGTGGGTGGGCAGGGAGAGGCAGCTGGAGGAGAGGGCTTGCACGTGGGTGGGTCTTAGAGAGTGGGGCTTCTGCTGCACGCTTTTTCTTTCCTTTTTTTTTTTTTTTTTAAAGCAAAACTGACTTTTAATGGTGGTTCCTTTAAACACATGTATTTGGTGCTGAAAATTGAAAGATAATTGGTGTGGAACTGAAAAATATTTACCTTTTTGCAATTATATTTTATATAAACAATACAACAGAAAATTATCAATTTCTATTTCTGCATCCCTTTCCCCGAAAAAATTTTTTTTTTCTTCAATAGACTATTTTTTAGAACTGTTTTAGGTTTATAGAAAGACCACCGGGAGGAACAGGAGGTGGGTTGCTGAGAGTGGAGAGAAAGGACTGCTAGGGGCAGTGAGGCTAGGCTGGGGTTGGCGGGTGGGGGTGGGCCAAGCTCCCCTTTTATTTGGGACTCTGAGGACAGGACAGCTGTGACCCACGAGGCCCTCAGGCTGGCTGAGGAGGCCCCACTGGCAGGGCTGAGGGGAGGGAAGCCCAGGCCTGCCTGGGACCTGGCACTGCTGTGGCACCTGGAGGCCGAGGGATACACTGGGAGGTGGGCTGTGGTGAGGCTGGCTCCTAGGGAGGCTTCTGGAGAATGTGCTGCCTGTAAGGGACAGGGAGGAACAGAGGCCAAGAGTGTGACAGGGAGTGACAGCCGGACCTGTGCAGGACGCAGCAGGGCCTGTGTGAGCAGGAGGGCTGAGGGCCGGGGCTTTTGGCTAAAGACTGGTTCCATGACCCCTCTGCCCGCTGGACTGGGGAGGCCTGCTTTTGTCCCTGTCCCGCTTCCCCTGAGCCACAGACACTGAGTGTTGTGTGTGTGTGTGTGTGTGTGGAGGGGGTGCTCTCAGAGCATGTTTAGGCTCTGCGGGAGGTGAGAGGCCTGCCTCAGTGCCCCGTGCCTGCCTTTCTCAGCCCCCTGCGGTGAGCCTCCTGCCAGCCTGGAGGAGTGAGCGTATGAACTTCCTCAGCCAGCCAGAGATAAATGTGATGCGCCCGATTTTGACTATATCCACTCCCAACTCTTGCTTCAGCTGTGCTCTTACAGCACATGGGGGAAGGGAGTCCCAAGCAAATTTCTGTCTATCTTTTAGGACTTGTGGTTCCATCTGCAAGCCCCTGCCACCTGCCCACCACATCCAGGCCACCTTGTGGGAGCACCATGGGTCCTCGCTGCCCCAGAGCACTTGAGCTTGAGGCTGCGGGGTGTCAAAGACTTAGGGTCTGCTCCAGCATCAGGCTCGATCGACCATAAGTCACATGCCCATGAAGCCCTGTGGAAGCTACTTTCTTGCTGGGAGGGCGTGGGGTATGAAGGTGAAGTGCACAGCTGTCCCTGTTGTCCTGGTCCCATTTAAACTGGGAACAACCAGGAGCAAACCCATTTGCGGCAAATGCTGGAGGCGAGGGGAGGAGACTAGACAGTGGTGGGACCTCCAAGTCTGCTAGGACTGGGTGGCAAGGGACCCCATGGGGGCGGGACTCCATGGAGGGCGAGGGGTTGTAGGGAAAATTGCAGTCTGGAGTAGCAATGCCCCAGCCACTAGCAGTCCTGGACTTGAAGACAAGTCCTGGGGACTTGGGTCCTGCTCCTGCACCTGTCTCCCCCACACCTAGAGTGCCCTGAGCTCTCCTAGTCCTACCACTCACAATGAGCAGGGCTGGGTTTAGTCTGGGGCTTTGGGCCAGTGGCAGCAGGAAGGGAGGTGGTGAGAGGAAGACCCTCCTGTCCTGTTGCGGTGTACCACAGGGGGGTGGCACTCAGCTGCCTGGTGGCTTCCCCAGGCTCTCGTTGGTTATCTTTGTGAAGTGAGTGACCTCATTTTCCTGTGCAGCAAACATGTCATCTCCCCAGCCCCCTCCCCCAGCCACCCTCTGGCACAGGAGAAGATGGACCTTTAATTGGCTCTGCCACCCTCTCAGTAGAGCCGCACTCCTGTGGCTCATTGTGTTATTGCCTCCGATTCCAGGAACACACACAGGTATCAAGTTGCCCAAGTCATGAGCAGCATTGTGTCAGGATCAATTCTCACTCCACTGTCAAGGTGGCAGAGTCTGGGTAAGAAGGGCAGGTGTGGTCTGCCCAAGGGGCAGAGGATGGATGGTGTGGAGAATCTATCCTGGGCAAGTATCTGTCCCTCTGCACCACCCCGTCCCCCAGCACACAGCTACCTCTGTGGCCTCCGGTGCCCTCTGTTACTTCCTCTGTAAAGTGACTGAGCTTTTCTGCCGTGATGCTAAATGGCTTCAGCACAAGCGACAGAAACACATTGCTCCGTTCCCCTCAGTGCAGTCTTTTTGAGACGCATAAGACTTGGAGTAGCCTTCAAAGAACCCAGGGCCAGCAGGCTTAGCAGACTCGGGCTTGCAGGTACTGGGTGTGCCCTCGACAAATGAAACCATTGAGGCACTTTTCTCTTGGCTGTTTATTACAGAACGAAGGAAAAACGCACTGGCTTTAAACAGATGCCAGATTTCAAATGTAAAGCCGAACACAACATGGCAATTAAAATGCGATTACACAAGGTCAGGACACCGAGAAAGGCTTACAGGACAGTGGCTGTGGGGTTTCCATAACAGACACTTAAATATATATGACAATAATTGCAGATAGAAACTGTCAAAGACAAACCCCAAAACAACTATTAATGTTTACAGACTTTTTCCCCCCAAACCACAGTCTTACAGCAAAACAAATACTGAAAGGCCGTAAACCAGGGACATTGAACGTTTGCCAACAAAGGCACACCTGCAGACGTGCCAGCCACAGGGTTTTCTCTCGTCTGAGTGATAAAGGGGGACTGCTCAGACAGCTCTCAGCTCACCCACTAGCTCTTCATGGGCTTGCTTCCCAAATCAAAAGAACTTTCCAGTCTCCTGGTAAATTTCTTCTGGGGGGCCCTTAGGGTCACACAGCTTCTGCCGGAATATACTCATCAGGTAAAGTGTCGGGGAGACAGAAAGGTTCGCAAAAGAGATCAAGAATCACAGCAAGGGATAGAATTTTAGCAAAAATGGAAATAAAGGGCCAAGTGGTTTTCTATTTGGCATTTGTAACTTTGCACAACAGCTCTTGGTCACATCCACATCTCCCACGGCAGAACCAGAAGCGCCTCAGCCTTCTGGCTCAACAAGGTATCACTGGAGCTAACAGGACAGTCTGCATGTTTGTAACAATGTGTAATAAACACAAAAAAATGATATATAATAAACACAACTCTACTGAAACGAAAACAATGCCGTCACTTTATTTACAAAGTCACAAAACGAAGTATAAATACTTCTGTCATTAATGTTTAGGAAAACAATTTACAAAATTTTCAACTATGTACAGGTAGCTTGAAAAATCACCAGCTTTTCATTTTGTCACAGGTACAGAGAGGGGTGGACGTGGGCTGAGGCCACTCCAACTGTAAGGAGAAAACAACGGTGGCTGATTTGGGCCACTTGTGAATTTGCTATGGAGTCATGTCATTCCCAGGGTGACATCACTCACCGTGGGGCTTTCCGTGGGGGTCCTGTGGAGACTTAAAGCTTCCTGGCATCCTGGATGGACTGGCCACCGTTCTGGGCTGTGGCATTTTGGGCAGCAGCATTCTGCTCCAAAATGTCATCGATCAGCCTCAGGTTGCACACCCAGTCCGCGTCTGGGCTCGAGCTGGGGCCTTTCAGGAGGGCTTCAATGAAATCCACCTCACTGCAGTCAGGGGGCGAGATCAGATTGTTTAGTGGGAGCTGGGGCACCAAATTGTAGGGTGGCAGCTCAGAAGGGGGGCCTGTTCTGTTGGATGGACCTGGTGACTGGCTGGCAGCAATGGCAGAGGCAGCAGCAGTAGCAGCAGCAGCAGTCACATAGCTCGGTGGCTCAACGCCCTGGATGGGACTCATGGGACTGAAGCTGGCCAGGCCCTGCTGAAGGGACTTGGTGGCGCTCAGCACTGGCACAGGGCCCCGCACCGGGCTCTGCCTGAGGCTTTGGCTGGCCAGCAGGTTGAAGTTGCGGTTGGCCAGAGCAGCATCCCGCTTCCGGCTAGGTGGGCCCCCTGAGGCCATCTGCTTGTGCAGCACAACTGTCTGCTGGGGTGGGAATGCCGGGGCAACCAGAGGCGCTGTAATGGGTACCTTGGCGAAGATGGAATTGCTACCAAAATGCTGCTGAATGCTATTATCTACATGGCTTGGAGCTGGCCCCCTTGAGACCGCTGCAGTCCCAGCTGCTGCCACCATCGCCCACGGGGCATTGTTGAACACATTGGGCATTCTTGGCACACTAGGATGTTGGCGCTGGTGGGGGCTCAGGGGCTGGATGCCCAGGGGGCTGGGACGGAAGCCGGGCAGGGGCACTCCTGGGGGAGATGCCCTGGGACTCTGTGCATGCTGGCCAGACCTCGGGGGCAGGGGACACTGGGGGCCGGAGTTGAAGATTGCTGGCTGCTTGCGGGGATTCAGCGAGGTCACGTCTAGGGCGCTGTGGTGGGGGGGCCTGGTGGGAGGGGTCGTTCCTGAATTCAGATTGCTCGGAAGGAGCCGGGTTCTGGATGGTGTCAGGGGCTGGCTGGGGTGGGGGCTTGCCTTGGTCCGGCTGCACTTGCAGGTGACTAGTTCTTGGACGGCTATAGAGAGAAGTGGGCTCAGTTACAAAGGCACCCTCGACTTGGGTGGCAGTGGCTGGAGGAGAGCTACTGATCTTCACCCCCATCCTCACCACCTTTGCTCCTAGGGACACAGCCCCTGTGCCTGACTCCCCGAGATGCCCCTGCCTGACCCCCTACACCTGTCAGAGCACATCATGGTGGGCTGACATGCCAGCTTAGTCATCTGCCTTTCCAACTTGATGGTAAGCTCCAGCAGGCCAGCGTCTGTGCTCAGCACTCTCTCCAGGGCCTGGCCCCGCTCGCCCCTCTACTGGACCTGTGCAATGGAAGGAAGGAAGGAAGGGAGGGAGGGAGGGAGGGAGGGAGGGAGGGAGGAAGGAAGGAGAGGGAGCAGGGAGCACTGCCAGTGAGGCCTTCCCCCAGGGCTCAGGTCTGTTCAGCCTCACAGTCTCAGGAGGTGTGGCTTCCTCAGCCCCTCCACCAGCAGGGAGCCTGTTGCGGGTGAGCAAGGGAGGACAGAGGGAGCACAGTACTCTGTTCATCTCCAGGCTCCGCCAGCCTGTTCTGGGGCTTAGAAAGTGTTATTGGCTTGGCCTGCACTGGAGTTCCTGTCTAAACAAGCATGAGTGGACATCCTGGCCTCCCTGCAGAAGATGCCATGAGGGCGGACGTTGGCGACTGCCGTTGCACAGCGCCATCAGTGTCCCTCCTAAAGAGCTGACCAGGACCTTGTGAGCGCCCTGCTTCTGGGTGAGGAAACAGAGACAGGTAGCAGCCTGCGTTTGCCTGAGGCCAGGTAGGAGGCAGTGGAGAGAGGATGCAAGCCCTGGTCTATCTTCCCCTGAGGCCACCCGCCTCCCTACAACTGGGTTCTTCTCTGCTAACAGTGCCTGGATTTATTTATTATCATGGCAGCGTCCCTGTTGTCAACTAGGCCAGAATCTCGCTCACAAGGTGACCCCTGCAACTCGTCCATGAGAATTCCTCGTGGAACTCTGCCAGGCTGGTTCCAGGCCCAAATGGACAGGGGTTCCTACATGACCATAAAGGAGCAACGGCTACAAGAAAGATGCTGACCACCTGCCTTCCCCCATCTTGGCATTTTGGAGGTGTTGGCAGTGACCAGCCTCCCCTCACCCCCAGACTAGTGCTGAGTGCTCCCATGAGTGCTCTTGGTCTGGTCCAATCGAACTCCACCAGAGTGTACTGATGGCTTGGCATACGTCTCCCTGGCTAGTCCGTGAGCTCCCCAGGTAGGGCCACGCCTGGGTTTGTGGCTCTCCAGCTAGTAAAGGTTGATTACACTGAGAGCTGCCATGGGCGACCCCAGCAGAGGCAGAATTGGCCTAGTCCCTTTTCATCCCACACACCTGAGAGATGACCCAGGAGCCCATGAGAAACGGAAGGTCACCCCAGTAATGGGTGAGTGTGTGTGTGGGTGGGGGCAGGAGTGGAGCCCTGGGGGCATGGCACCCCCAGGTGATTCTAATACACGCTTTTCTCCTATTTGGAGCAATGACTTTAAGGGACCTGTTGTTAGTCAGCTCTGACTCCTGGAGACCCCATGTACAACAGAATGAGATGTTGCCTGGTACTGAGCCATCCTCACGATCTTTGGTATGTTCGAGTCCATCATTGCAGCCACTGTGTATTTTGAGTGTCATCCAACCGTGGGGGCTCATCTTCCCCCACTATATTGGACAATGCTTTGTCATGATCTATATAGGGTTCTCATTGGCTAATTTTTGGAAGCAGATCACCAGGTCTTTCTTCCTTGTCTGTCTGAGTCCGGAAGCTCTGGTGAAACCTGTCCACAGTGGCTGACCCTGCTGGTAGTTGAAATACCGGTGGCATGGCTTCCAGCATCATAGCAACATGTGAGCCTCCACGGTTCGACACACTGACAGATGGGTGGTGACTAAGGGGTCTGACTCTGTTTGATCAATCTCTTGAATGAAAGTGATTCCTGAGTCATTAAGATCTGGCCTTCAATTGGGATCTGACTTAAGCACTCGGGAAGGGATGAACAGCTTTCTATGTGAGTTCCAACCCCAGTGCTATTTAGCTGGAGGTTGAACTGACACTCGGACCTGCCCCTCTCCTTCAGTGCATCGAGACATCCCAATATGAACCACTTACTCTGACGTGAATTCTTGCCTCACTCCCACACATAACGCACCCCCCTTGCGTGCCCTTTTAGAAACATTGACCTTCACTGCTTACCTTGAAACTGACTCATCTGTTGGGCTATATATGCACTCCGCTGTTCAGGGGTCATTGCCGTAAGACCTGCTCTCTGATTCTCTGGCTAAACAGAAAATGAAAAAGCCATGTTAGGTAACAGTTACCACGTACTATTAGCCTTGGGATCGCTGTGTGGGGACCCAGGACTTGGCTTTGGTGGAGCAGAAAGCATGAGTGAACGCACCAACACACACTCGCATGCAGGCCCCGCCCTCCCAAGCAAAAGTCCACAGGTATAAATAAAAGTAGGCGTCTACACTTGGGTTCAAAAAACCAACTGCAACAGCATAGGATGGGGAAAGAGGAGACAGAGCTTCATAGCGAGAGTGCAGAGAAAAAAGATTTAGGCCTTTTGGATGTCCATCTGCTCAGGATGGGTCAGCAGTGAGATGTGGTCACCAAGATAGCAAATGTCACATAAGGTTGCATTAATAGAAGCAGAGTATGTAGAAGGAGGGAGGTGACAGTCCTATGCTACTCTGCCTTGGCCAGACCATGCCCACAGTGCTGATGGGAGTCTGGGCATGCCAGTCTCAGGCAGTAGTCCCAGACCAGCTGGCTGCATTGGGAGACGATAAGCAACCAGGGCGGGGACTTGACTCCCAACCACCCAGGTGCAGACTGGCCGAACATGCAGAGGATGCTGGGCTGGGGCCAAGCTAACTCTGGGCAATCTGGCGGTGGATGTCCAGCCTCTGTAGGGCTCTTGGGGAAAGGGCTGAAGTGTGTTCCTGGTGATTCTGGCATGAATGGCAGACGATCCCACAGTCAGATGGCGCATTGTCCCACACCAGGAGTAGCCAAACCCTCACGCCAACTTCCTTTCATCCTCCTGACTGACTGGAGCAGGGGCAAATGGGACGAGCTTCCTGTCTGCAGTCTCAAAGCCAGCCAGGCGGGCGGGTGGAGGAGCCAAGCCCAGGCCGCCGTGAGTCGGCTGAGGGAGGGGGACCAGGGAAGGGCATGGCCGGGAGAGAATCTCATGGAGGCCCCAAGGCCTGAGGGAAACCTTCAGAGCCAGGATGTGCCTGGGACAGGGTTGGACTCCCAGTCCAGTGCTCACAGCCTCACAGCATCTCTGCCCGCCTGGGGCCATCCCAAGAAGCCTGCTTGCTAGTGTGCCCGTGACCCAGGCAGCTCTGTCAGGCAGCGTACCCCCGTACCAGCTCTCTGGCTGGAGTTACCTCAGATGCCAGAATACGTGAAGACAAGAGCCTGCAAAATGGGCCGCCCCGGCAGGGCTCCTTTCCAGCCAGCAGGACTGGTGTGGGAGGGGTGGGGCGGCAGGGGCCTGGCAGCTGTCCCGGCCCCAGTTCCTGCCAAGGCAGAGGGGACAAACACAGGCCACTGGGAGGACTACAACAGCAGTGAGTTCACCAGACCTGGGGTTACTTTCCATCCCGCCCGTAGCCTGCTTCCTGTCCTTATTCTGCTCCCCCCACCCCCGCACTGGGGCTGCTGGGATGTGGGTGGTGGACCTGGGAGCTGCCTTCATGAGAGCTCACTGTACTGAACACTTGGCATTGATGATGTCCCTTCATCCTTTGAGGTGGGTATTGCTGGCATCCCAGCATTACCCATGATGGGTCACACCACCTGCCCAAGGCCACACCACCATGGGGAAGTGGAGGGACACTAGGTGCTGCTGAGATGCTCAGGGTGGATGGACCACCTCCCTGGGGTGGGCATACAGAGACAGCCCTTCCACCTCGACCCAGCCCCTTCACTTCTGTTCTTCCCCTCGACCCTCACACCAGCCCAGTGAGGGTAGGGCAGAAGACTGAAGGTCCCCAGCTTACTGATATGACAGCTGAGGCTCACAGAGCTTACACAACTTGCTTAAAGTCACATGGCTAGGCACCGCCATGTCTTCTACTTCCAGGCCCAGGGCTTCCACCATGCCAGCCGGCTACTTCTGGGGACCAGTTCCATGGGGCCTGCTAGTTTTACACTGACTCTGCCTCCAGCCCCACTGGCTGCCCATTCATTTTAGCAAATAACACAGTTGTAAGGGGTGGGTGGTGGTGGAAGGCTCGAGAGTGTGACTCAAGAGAAAGCTGAGGAAGGGCAGGAAAGTCCAACAGGAAGCATGTGGGGAGAAAAGACAACCCCACCCAAGGCCGCTTGGGGCAGGATTCCCATGGTGGAGGGAACACGCTTCTCAACAGTGCAAGTGTTCATCCCAGGAAGAAATGGAATCCACAGCATCCGAAACTGAAGGGACAGTCTGGTTGGCAGCATCGTGACAAAAACTCCCAAGTCCAAACAGTACCATCGCCCCCTAGCCTGCGGGCAGTGGTGGCCAGGCCTGCAGGCCCTAGGGTCCCCGGGGTGCTGCCACCGTCCAGCTGGGACCTCCCTGGCCTCTTCGCCCCAGGGGCCGTCCAGGGCCACAGCCAGGCCTCTGCTTTGCCTGGTCTTGCAGTCCTGGGCACTCTCTGCAGCCGTCCCGAAAAGGTGCTTCCTTTGTTTTGCAGCCAGAGGCTCCATCCTTTGTTCTGAATCAATGTGCTCCAAAGATAAGCCCCAAGAAAACAGTTGTTGCCTTTTGACACTGACAATTCGAATCGTTGGAAAATGGAGAAAACAGGAAATGACCAATGTTTTCAGTGACCAGGAGGAAACAGTGACTGAAAGTGGCTGCTTGGTGATGGGCCACTCGCTCTCAGCCCCTCTCCTGAAGGATGGCCCAGGCAAAGTGTGGCTTTCTATCTGCCCGGTTAAGGGGGAGGTCCTCACGTGACTCTTCCTTCTGGGACTGCAATTGTCATGGCACCGTGTCTTGTCGTGCCAGGTGGCGCTGACAATAATGGGGCAGCATCGAGGGGGCCCCATGGTGGCCACCATTATGGGCCTGGGACTGGATCCAGCAGGAGGTCTCCTGGAGAAGTAGTTAAGGGCCCAGGCTCTTCTCCTGCTGCCCTCTCTAAGCCCCATGAAGGGCCCTGTTCACAGATGGGCCCCAGGCAGGTCCAAGGGCTGCCTTTCTGCCAGCTTCTCACAGACACCCAGGAAACTGTAAAGCCCCTGCCTGTCTCTGGGGGCTGGTAGAAGGACTAATGCCAGCCTAAACCCTCCCCCTGCCAAGAAGCCTCTGCCTATGGGCACAGCGGTGCGCAATACATGGCCCAGCCACCAGCTCAGCATCCCTCCTCAGTCACCACCTGCTCCTATCTCCTGCCAGTCCCCAGTGCCATCACCTGGGTGCCTCCCCTTTATCACCACAGAAGAGGAATAGCCTCGTTCTTGATTCCATCACTTGGGCAAAGGGACTGTCTAGCTGCAAGGGACTGGCGGGGGAGAGGCAGCGGATCAGCAGAAGGGCAGGGAGGTAATCAGCAGGCCTCACAGACAGATACCCACAAGAGGTTCCCAGGAAGGGAGCATCCGACTGTGATGCTCAGATGAAAAACGCTTCTGTGGGAAGGCAGGGAAGGGATCCAAAGCCTGATTTTGTAAAGCACTTTTAGGGAGGAGGAAGAGACAGAGGAAGGGGAGGGAGGAGAACGAAGGGGAGGAAGGGGAGAATGAAGGGAATGAGGGGGAGGAGAAAGGGGATGAAGAGGGAGGGGGAGGATGAGGGGAGAAAGGAGGAGGGAGAAGGAAGGGGGGAAGGGGGAGGAGGAAGGGCAAGTGGAGGAGGAAGGAGAGGTGGGAGAGGAAGAGGGAAGGGAGGAGGAAGAGAATGAAGGGGATGAGGAGGAGGAGAAAGGGGATGAAGGAAGAGGGGGAAGGGAGAGAAGAGGAGGGGAGGAGAAGGAGAAGGGAGGAGGAGAAGGGAGGGAGAGAGGGCGATTGCTTTTTCTACCACTCGGGAAGTCCTGTCTCAGGGTGCTCCCATGCAGAGCCAGCCTGCACCACAGCAGAAGGCACTCAGCTATGAGTCCCAAAGGTTAATGAGCTCAAGTGTGGCTGTGTTTGTTTGTTAGCCCACAAGAGAAGGCACCTTCTTTTGTAGTTTTTGCCAAAGACACCAGACTTGGAAAGAGCCACCCACCCTTCTGGCTTCTTTGAAATGATAGGCAGACGGCCTAGTGCATGGGGCACACACACTCAAGACCTGAATGCTGGCGGTTCCCGTACCACGATGGGTGGGACTACTGGGGCCGAGGGACTCTGGTTGGTGTGGTCCATGAATGGAGGGAGACAGAGGCCCTGTCACCAGAGCCCTGTGCAAAGCTTTTCCCCCAGTGCCCTTCAGAAACCACTCCAGGGAGAAGCTGACTCCAGGGCCCTTCCAGGATCCCAGGAGGAAGCCAGAACTGAGCACAAGGCTGGAATTCCTCTTTGGGGTTGGCCTTCCAAGACCATTTATTTTCCTTCTCCATTCAACAACTTTTTATAAGGCTCGGTGCTGGGCTCTGAGGGGGTGGCAAAGAAGACCCAGGCTGATCCCTGCTGTCGAGGTGCTCACAGGCCAGAGGGCGTCCCTGCACCCCAACACCTCTCAGATCAATGCCCTAAGAGAGGCAAAGGGGTGCTGTGGAGGGGACATCGTTCTCTTCAGGGAGGTCAATTCCTCTGCCTCGGAAGGAGGGTGTGAGTTTTGGAGATAGATAGTCCAAAGGCAGGGCAAGTGCCTGGTTTCCAAGGCGACTGTTCTGGAGGAGACAAGATTCCTTTGGATGGTTGAGTGCTAAAATGGCTGGCATAAGAAGTTGCTCTGGTGGCTTTAGAGTCACACTGTATACTGCCCAGGTGATGCGGGTAAAGCCAAAAGGAACTCTTATGGGTAGGATGTGGGGTGGGCAGAAGAAATGTGCCTTCCCATCACCCCACCAGGAATACCTGCAGCCATTGGATTCCAGAAGGCACTGACAGGAGGTGGGAAGGCTGGGGATCCTGGCTCCATGGAGCCCTGAGGACAGAACCAGGGCTAAGGAGGAGGAGTTGCAGGGGGGCAGACTTCAGCTCAATCCAAGGAAGCTCTTTCTAATAAAAACATGTGTTCAAAGATGAAAGAGGCTGCCTGGGGAAGGGGTGAGCTCTCTGTCACCACAGATATGCAACCACAGGATATTTGGCAGGAGTGTCATAGAGGGGGCTTCCTATAAATGCATGGCAGGCAAGAGTCAGCGAAATCCTTGGCCCCTCTTAACTCTAAGAGACTGTGACTCAGTTTCTCTAGAATGTCTCCAGGGGAAGCATGACAACGGTGAGTGATGAGTGTGCTGTCAAGCCACTTCTCCTTCCCAGGGACTGCTGGGGCCAAGATCTGGGGTGGGGCTTACTGAGCACCTGCCCTTGGCATTGCCTTAGCTCAGTGTTTTTCCGTGCTCATTGATCCTGAACCTATCAACCCAAGTACAGGATGGGAGGATGGGGATGACTGGGCAGCCCCATCAGTCAGTTCATCACCCTTCAGGTGACAATCATTTATGGTAGGCCTGTTGTGGTGTAGGCACTGTCCCAGGCACGGGGATATCACTGTGCCATCTCTACTCTCATGGAACTTAAAACCAAGGGGGAAGCCCACAGATACGGCAAATCACCAGAGATCATTTCAGACAGTGATGTGTGTTTTCGAGAAAACAGAACTGGCTGAAGGGCTCAAGCATGGGCAGGCAATGGCAGACACGTTGGGTCAGTGCGTGGGGCCCTGAGGATGAACTGATAGCTGCCACATCGTTCTAGAAGTTGGGCAAAACCTGGGGCCACACCGGCCTGCTGGGGGCTTCCTTTGGCCCTTGGGCCCTGGCCCAGGAGTTGGGGACCTACCTCCTGGTAACATGGCTGCCTATGGGCCTGAGCTAACCTGGAGCTGCCACTGGGGGCTTCACTAAATAAAGCGCCATCAAAACCAATGGCTGAGGGAGATATTGCTGAAGGGGCACTGAGTTTCCGTCTGAGGCGATGAAACACTTCGGTGGTGATGGTTGCACAACTTGATGAGCATAAGCAATGTCACTGAATTGGACGCTTACAGATGGTTGAAGTGGCAAACGTTTTGTGATCTATATTTTACCACAATACATTTTTAAAAAACACCACCACCACAACTAAAACAAATGGCCGAGATCCCTAGGTCATCTTTTTTTTCGCCCTGCGAGGTCTGTCTTTCCACTTGACCTACAACTGTGTAAACTCCATTCCGACTCCTCCTCAGGCTTGGTGGTTTTGGGGCTGGCTGGTTCCGGAAGGGCTTGGTTGAAATGCTGGGAATGATCCCTGGGCAGAGGAAACCTGTGTCCTTCCAGCTAGCCTCTCTTCTTCCCTGTGCCTGAATCATCGGCTGGGCTGGTGAGGTGCAGCGAGGCTGAGGGGGAGCCTTTTGACAATGTGGGGCCTGCCCCCTAGCCCCCGGGGAGGGCCCGACTTCCACAGTTGCCGAGAGCAGTTAAGGGGGTGCGAGGTGACTTGGGAAGAGTGAGAATCAGGTGGGAAATCAAAATTCTTGAGCCAAGCTAGCTGGGATCCCCTCACTTGTGGCTTCTGAAGGCAAGGCAGGGCCAGGCAAGGCAGACCGGGGTGCAAACAGCAACATTTGGAGTGGGCGACTTCCCTGGCCGTTTGCTCATTCTGCCTCTCTGGACGCTTGGTGCAGAAGAGTGAACAGCTGAAGAGTGCGAGGGCATTCCAGGAGCACACAGAGAAGGGGAAAAAAAGAGCGAGGGAGGGAAAAATCAATAGCCTTCCAACGCAAGCGGCGGCTGAGGCAGCCAGGATGAAAGGACGCGGCTGAATTTCCATTAAAGGCCCGAATCCTGGGAGGCCCTTTCAGTTTGACAGCTATCTTCTGATCACTATCACTGAGAAAATGTTCACTTCTCCAGGTTTCTCAGCACACAGGGGCTGACATCCTGTGCATACTAACATGTCAGGCGTCAGAACAGCACTCCACCATCCAAGGGCAGGCCTCTGCTAAGGCCGGCTCGGACTGGCCACCCCCATCTTGCTCTCGTAAGCACTTGTGTGGCCCTTTGGGGCAAGTCATGCCATCCCTTCTAGACTCCGGGCACTCAAGGATGATCCGAACACCCCACCATCTTGGACAGGCTTGGTGTGTGCTCCTTCTGCCTGCCGTCCCGGGCTGCCAGACCTCCAGGGGGACAACCCAACTTTCCACTTCCATGGGGCTCAAGTCCTGGGTAAGGTCAAAGACAGCGAAGCAGGGGCCACATCAGCTCGCTGGCACCAGAGGCCCTTCCCAAGCAGCCACTAGGCATGGAGCAGGTGGGCACTGGGAGGGGGCTGGAGGTGCAGAAGCACAGCCTGACCCCGGTAAGCTCACAGTCTGGTCATAGGGTCAGACAGGCCAGTGAGGAAGTGGAATTCTGGAAGGCATACTGCAGAGGGAGCGAGCAATTGCACCGGCTGTCCCCACTCCTTTCCCTGAGGCTTGCCTTGGGTGGTCCCTTTGAGAAAGAAGGCCCAGGAGAAAGCAGAGAAGAAGCAGAGCGAGAAAGCGCTAGAACTCCCTCAGAGGTGTACAGAGCTTTACAGGTTGTCAAGGGCCTTCCTTCGGACCTGTCACCTCCTGTGTTCCTCCCAACACCCTTGTGAGGCGGGCGGGCAGGCTGAGCAGGGGACTGCGCCCCAGTTGGCAGATGAGGAAAGCGAGGCGCAAGGGGGAGTGACTTACCTGCAGCGTCGCAGCTAGGTAGCAGTGGACCAGGCACCTGCCTCCAGGCCTTCGGATCCCAGCCGCCCCAGGGCGCTGCCTCTGAGGTGCTGTGCGAGGAGGTGACTCGGGCCAGCTCATGAGCAAAGGAGCTGCCGGGCAGAAAGGGCTCACTCCCCAGCGCCTGGTAGGACGGGGGCTGCCGCCCGAGGCTGACCTGGGGGGGCCTGGCTTCCCCAAGCTTGCAGGCTTTGTCTACATGACTCTACAACAACCGATTGAACAGTCTGTCAGCGGCCTGGCCACGAGATGGTTGTGACCGATCTTGTCAACCACCTGACTGCCTAGCTCTGTTCTCTGGGTGTGATGTTTATACACACAAACTGGAGGGGGTGCTCTTAGCTTTCCTTGGATCACGGGCTTCTCAGACTCAGTTTAAAGCTATGGTCTGTCTCCACAGACTGATGCCCGGACGGTGGTGCCTTGCCCTCCCCAGCCCACCAGCATTTTGCAGACAAGTATCAGGGGTTTCTGGCCCACTTGACCCCACCCCTGGATCTCATGTTAAGAACCCCCTGTCTTGAGCCATTACCGTCTTCTTGAAAAGAGAAATCAGGCTGGTTTATCTTCAATGACTTTAACCACTGGCCATTCCTCCCTCTATCCCGCCCCACAACACTGTGCACCAACCCTAAGTTGGTGTGTATGTAGACATGCTGATGAATCTGTAAAACCAAATGGTGAGTGCAAGACCAAAACAAGCAAGTGTAACTCTCCCAACAGCCAAGTGCGCCTGAACCATATAGCCTCACTGGCCTTCACCCCTCCTGGGCCCCATGGCTTCAGGACTCAGTGTGGGTGGCACCTTGCCTTCCCAACCTGCTTCAGAAGATAAGGATTTCACCCAAGTGGAACAGATGACCCAGTTCTTTTAGCCAAAGGCAATTAAGAAAACCTCATCTTTGATTGCCATATCAGGGGAAAGCTTCAGACCTCAAATGAGCAGCTGACACAGTCCTGTCAAGAGGATGGGGAAGCTCGCCTTGATAAACGGAAGCCTTCTCTCTATGGGACACAGCGTCTTCACTCTCAGGCTGTCCTCAGAAGCCCTGAGCTGTGAGGGAACATCTGTGTCTATGACCAAACATCCCAGAGAAGAGGAAACTCTTCACCCCCGAGTTGAAGAATGTGTTCAGCACAAAGCTAAACAGTTGGAGTCAATTCGATTCATGGCAATAAACACTCACTAAGCACCTATTGTGGGCAAATCTTCAAGTAGATGCTTAGATACTTCATTTGAAATGAGAAGAAAGCCTGTCACTACTGAATTTATGGAGCACTTGCTATGTTCTAGGCTCTAATCCAAGGGATTACAATGTTTTTATCTCACCCAGTCCTTATAAACAGGTGTACGTGAGGCAAAAACTGTTATTGTTTTTATTCTACAGTTGAGGAAACAGGGGCTCAGAGAGGTTAAGTAATTTGCCCAAAGTCACACAGCTAGTTAGCAGCAGAGCAGGATGCAAAACCAGCCTTGCCTGGCTCCCAAGCCACATGTAGTTTGTCTTGGTGTGTGTGTGTTCCATCATTAGCCTGCCATATGGGAAGCTATTTTGGAAATGCAGAAGCTGTTAAAATGTGCCATTACAAAAGGTATAAGCAACGTTTTAAAGAAGGGCAGAGAAAAATTTAAGAGCAAATTATAAATACATAAGAATGGGAATACAAATATGGAAACGTGAAGACAATCTAACTTAAGAGATGATACGCCCTCAAAAAAAAAAAAAACACCTCAAAAAGGAAGATGAACTATTCTGATCCAGTGAACCCAGTGTGCTGGTGAAAAGACTTCTTGCCATTCTGACGGCACAGTCCCCAGCTGGAGAGGGCTCAGTGCCCCGCTTCCTGGGTCTTTTGATATTACAGAGCTGAGCTCCTTGACCATCTGCACCTTCATTTCTTAAAGCTCCCACTTGTCCTTGGGGCAGAAACATCACTTTCGACCAATGACAATTCTTTATGCCTGTATACCTAGCTCCTTGATAGTTTTCAACAATATTTTAAAGCCACATTGGAGTTTAAAGACCCCAAGACGGAAATATTAATTGAGTTCTTCTTACTTGCCCACTACCTGATGACGCATTCTAGAAGCAATAATGGGTTTATTTAGAGAGAAGTGAAGTTTTTGCTCAGGAATCCCTAGCAGTGTAATGTGACTTGTTGGATACTAGTGAGGGGTCAAGAAACAGGACTCTCGGCGGCATGAACACAGGCTCGAAGGGCCTCAGTGGTCCGTGAGGCAGAGAAAAACTGCAGATGGCACATGGCACCTTCTGGTGATGGAAGATACCCCTACAGCATGGGAAGTTCTGCCAGAGCTGCCATCAGGAGTGGCCAGGAGTCACTTATTCCAGTGGTGCAGAATGGCAACTGGCACTTCTCAGACCAGTGCCACCTCCAGTTAAAGATGAAATAAATAAAATAGACGGGATTCAAACTTGATTCTGCTGACTGAGAGCTTTACAGCATTTTCTCCACTTTATCTAATTAGGAAAAGAAACTGCTAAACACACACCCTTTAAGTGTGAGACCCAGCCCCCAAAGAACAGGTTGTTTTGGACGTTTCCAGTTCCAGAAGTTCCCAAACATACAGTAAGTCTAGTCCTCTCTTTGGAATCACTGGAAATCTCAGAAAACCAGTAAAACAATCATTGAAGGGCATGATTACTAGCTCTTGGGACTGGCTGGCTCTACATTATTCCAAATTTCATAGAATTAGATCATGGGGTAGGTGGTCTGATAGTGGGTGCCTGGTGTCCAATTTTGCAGAGATCACACCCACTCATTGCACGACCCTGGGCTTCCAATGACTGCCAGGTGGCTTGCTGGAACATGTTGGCCCAGGCTCCCTCTTTCTTCAAACCCCTCCCACGGCTCACCCTTGCGTAGAGACACAAATGCACCCTGCTAAGCACTGCCTGTATCGCTTTCCATCTTTTGGCTTCCCAGCCTCCTTGCAGCCAGGTTCCATGGTGCCATAAACCATTCATGGCAATTCCCTCAGGGTTCTCCAGACAGGCTGCGGCGTGTTGTCGATCTCATGTGCTTGGTTTGCCCAGCCTGGAACACTCTTTAAGTTTCCACGCCAGAAATCCCAGGAATCCTGACCACCTTTGAGGTCCAGCTCCTAGGGCTGAACATTCTGGGTTGACTGAACATTCCTGCTGGTCCAAGTCTCAGTCGCCTCGAAATCCCTCTGGTGCCCAGAAGGTGCCTGGTACAGGCAAAGGGCTCAGTAAATGCTTGCCAAGTTCAAGTGACTTTACTGTGAGCATGAAATGATGTCTCAGGCACTGGGGAGATTATAATCTGGTCAGCACCATGCTGGTCTCTTTTTAGTATCAACAGCAATGATAAACTGAGCCTGTATCCACCTTTAGCACCTTAACTCATCCTTTTTCAGTGTTGCTGGGTTTACAAAACCCACCAGCAGAATACCCACCAGCAGAATAAAAAAGAATAGAGTGGTCATAATCACACAATGAAACTGACATCATCTATTGAGCATGAAGTGTGCACACATGCCGTGGAGATTACCCCTAGTTTACAAACCAGCAGCGGCAAACAGGGGGACAGACCTGGATCTGCTTTCAGAGGCTGCACTTTTGCCCACTACGGAGTGACTAACAACCATGCCCGTCCTGGGTCTAGAAGTCCATGGGTTCCTTCTCCACACGTGGAGGGGAACAGCCAGGTGCTCCTTCGCTGCTCACATGGAAGAAAGCAGACTTGTTGCCTATTCTGCAACATCACCTTAGCTCATATGGGCTCTAGAGCAAGGAGCTGAGACTACGGCTGAGCCTCAGACTTATTCAGCTGCTTTGTGAGAAGTGGATGACTGCTCTTACTTTATGAATTATTGACTGGATTAGAATTTGGTCTCATATTCTCCACTATGGCAGTTCAGAAGGAGGTATACATGCATTCACAAGGCTATGGCGATTTACTGTAACCCTGCTGGCTTCTGGGAGCTTGCAGGTTTCTGGACTTAATCATCTCGGGAGCTCAGGCAATGAATCTTGAACTGCTGCTTTTCTTTCTCTGGTCATGCCTAACCACGTGAGAGAGGTGAGCGGAGAGAGCCCAGGAGAGGAATGTGAAGGCTTGGAGAGTGTACAGAGACTCTCAGAGCCCAGGTCCTCCATGCTGGGTTGACTTCAGACACCAGCCCCAGTTTTTCAAGTCACTAGTGAGATGAATATGCCAGGCACGAAATGTTAGCCACGTAGCCCAAAGAGTCAGTCAGGGCCATGGAAGAATCTGGATCTTTGGACAAATTGGTGAATGTCTCCACATGTCATAGGTGACAGGAGACGACTGTAAATGTCAAGTAACGTACTGGGAGAACAGGAAACTGTAATGCAAGCCAAGTCTTGGCCTCTTGCTTGCCCTTCCCTGCTTGGCTAACTGCAGATGGAACATCAATATATGACAATTATGTGTCTATTATTAACTATACAAAAAAAGGTATGCAGCTCCATTCTGAGCTTTCGTAAGTCATGGAACCGCTGAAGCTCTGTACGCAGCACCATCTGATGGAACTTTCTGTGATGATGAAGAGCCATCACAGTAGAAAGAACAGAATGTTCTACAGCGGCACTGTCCAATATGGTAGCCACGGCCACATGTGGTTATTGAGCACCTGAGATGTGGCGAGTGTGAGTGAGAAACTGAAAGTCTACTTTAATTTTAATTAATTAAAATATAAATAGCCAAGTATTGCTGCTGGCTGCAGTACTGGAGAGCACAGTTCTGTAAGCATGGCGGCTAAGGATTTGGGCTCTGGAAAAAGAGGGTCTGGGCTTGAATCGTAGATTTGCCACTTCCTAGTTATGCCACTTTGGGGAAGTTATTTAATCTTTCTGTGCCTCAGTTTCTTCATCTGTGAAAGGGGTATTGATTGTACATAATACATAGAGTGGTGGGGCTTGTGATCGAATTAACACACATGAAGGGCCTGACATGTTGCAGGTACTCTTGGAAGGTTAGTTAAAAAAACAATTAGTGCTAGTATTAATTAACAGTAATACTCCTGCCATGTATTAGCACTTTTACTATGCTCCAGGCACAGGCCTGCGGATTTCACACGGATTAGCCTGGAACTGACCATGCTGCTCTAGGGGTGGTCTGGCCAGCATGGCACAGCAGGCCTATCGCCTCTCCTATCTTTTGGTGACATGTTGTTAGTTGCCGTCGAGTTGGCTCCAATTTGTGTTGACCTTATGTATAACACAATGAAACACTGCCTGGTCCTGCACTATCTTCGTGATCATTAGTATGTCTGAGTTCATTGTCGTAGCTATTGGTAAAACAAACTAATAATAATGATAAATGATGATGCTAGTAGAGGCATTGTTGGGAACTTACTCAGCGTAAGGCACTGGGCTCAGCCCTTTCCAAGGGTTATTTCAACTAATTAATCCTCATAACAATTCTATCAGGCAGTAGTATTATGATCCTCATTGTACAGATGAGGAAACTGAGGCACAAAGAGAATAGGCAACTCGCTCAAGGTCATTCGTTAGTAAGTACCAGAGCTTGGACTAGAACCCAGGTATTGCCTGGCTTCAAAGCCCATGTTCTGGGTTCAGAGTTATCAAGTCACCCAGCTGAAATCTTTATATTGCAACAAGCAGACTGGCAGTAGAAGATTCCAGAGGGCCGCTAGGGCCCACAGCTGTGCAATGGTTGTGGGGCTGGCTACTGTGCAACCCAGGTGTCCTTTTCGTTCTACAATAACTGTATCCTAACATGAAGAGCACTCCAAGTTGGGGGATTTATGTTACGATACATGTAGTACAAGAGGGAAGCAGGGCTCACTAAAGAAATTCTGCAGAATACCAAGAAGACCTAGTGATGCAAAGGGTTAAGTGCTTGGCTGCTAACACAAAGGTTGGTGGTTCAAGCCCACCGTGGCTCTGCTGGAGAAAAGACCTGGCAAGCTGTTCCCATAAAGATTACAGCCCAGGGAGCCCTATGGGGAAATTCTACTCTGTCACATGGGGTCACTATGAGTCAAAAATTGACTCAATGGCCCACGACAAAAACAACAAAGCACCAATCCCGCCCGTTTGATGGCTCTGTTTCATGGACTTGCATTTTGTAAAAGTCAGTTTTCTTTGAGCAGGGTACCCCCTCCGGGAGCTCTGGAAGAGTCCAAACTTTTCTGGGTTTTACCTCTATAAACGTACCCAATTTAGCTTTAATGTTTCAAAGTTTAAATGTCTAGGGCTCCAGAATCAAGTTCACTTAGCTATTCCTTAGCGTTTGAATTTAATCACAGGATTAAGTTCAAGTGGTAAATTGCTACTTTGCTAGAGGGGAAAAAATAACCCAGTAGCCCAAAAAGGTAAAATCCATAATGTGTACATCAATTTGAGGATAATTATCTTTTTTTCTGAAAAATTAATTCCAGTGAATAAGCAACTGGACTCTTAGCTGCCTGGTCCAAGGCTGGGGCCCAGTCCTCTGTATCTCCCACAGAACCACGCTGCCATGCATTGCTGATGTCCAGGCTGGGCATTGTGGTTTCTTACAGAAAACCTGCCAGTCTGTTGGGCATTTTCGTGGCATGGCAATGCTGTCAGTATGAGGACTGTGTGTGGTCTGTTGGGCTAGGTGGGTCCCTAGGAATTATTCAGGCAGCGAGGTGGGCCGAGGACTGCTCCTGGAAGCCTCAGAAGCTGGGACAGAGGGGAAGTACACCCAGGCTCTCTGGAGTCCAGAGGCTTAGCAGCCTGAAGAGGCCTGTGGCACTAGTTGCTCTGACAGCTTCCGGAAAATTTCTATTGTCTCGCGATGATGATGACGATAATAGCTGCCATGTACTGAACAAGTACCATGCGCCAGACACTGAGTGAAACGCTTTACAAATTTTCTGTCATTTAATCCCCACGGCAACCCTGAAAGATGGGTACCATTATTAAACCCATGCTACAGGTGAGGAAAATAAGGTTCAGAGAAGCTAAGCAACTTGCTCAAAGTCATACCTAAGCAAGTGGCAGAGCTAGGAGCTGAACCGAGACCTGACTTACTCCAAATTCCAGGCTCTTCATCACAAATGCTAAAAAGACTTCAAGACCAAGCAATGTTCAAAGCATAACCCTTATGCTTCTTCTTTATATCCCCCACCCTGGAGTCCCCTCAGTGGCTCGCAGCTGACAAGCCCAGGCTTCCAAAGGAGGCGTCCAACTCACTGTCACATTCGGGCAACCAAGGAAGGGAGCAGCAGGATTTCCTTTGGAGACTTCCAGATTTAGCTAGCAGATTTAATACATGCATCTAAATTCACTGCCTCCCAAAGCCTCATTAAAACTACAGTCAGTTTTAATGTCTCGTTTTGTTTTTAAAGACACAATCTCACAAGGTTAGAGAGACCCGGAGAGGAGATCACAGCACCATGATTTCCGAAGCTGACTGAACAGACCCAAGATGCTGAATCACGGGGAGGCAGAGAGAAAGCTGAAAACCAGCTATGGCGGAATCTTCCACAGGCTCAGGAACAGGGGCCCCGGGTTGTCCCTGGTACAGTCAGGTGAAGGGGGGTTAATGTGACGGGGGTCGGCTGGAAGCTGTTGAAGAAGCTGGCCCACCACCGCCAGTTGCGGTCGAGTTGACTCTGACTTGTGATCACCCCATGTGTGTCAGAGCACAACTGTGCTCCACAGGGTTTTCAATGGCTGACTTTTCGGAAGATAGCCAGGTCTTTCTTCCGAGCCACCCCTGGGTGGATTTGAACCTCCAATCTTTCAGTTAATGGCTGAGCGTGTTGACCATTTGCACCACCCAGGGACTCCCTCCCAACTCCATGTCCCTGGGCATCTGCCCCTCCCCACCCTGGCCGAGATCTGGGGGCTTATTCTCTGGCTTGACCATTTGCCAGTGAATTTCCTGCTCTGATCTCCTGATACCTAGATCAACTGAGGACACTGGTGTCATCCCACATCTGAGAGCTGGAGGAACTGGGGCAGGCCATGGTGAGCTTGAAAGCAGAAAACAGAGAGTAGCCTGATCCCTCTGACCATAGTTCCTCTGCGTGTCCAGCACCATGTCACAGCTCTGCCAGATGTCCTGACTGGGCTTTCCAAAGCTCACTGTGACTTGAGCCACTGACTCCCCAGGAGGGAAGCTGGGGGCTGATGATGGCCAGGGACTGCTCAGCTCTTCTTCTGGAAGCTTTCATCTAATAGTGGAATATGACTTTTTCCTTACATACCTAGGTTTGTGCTTGCCACTCAGTTTTTCAAAATGAAGTAATTGCTTCCTTAAGAGTCCATCAATAAGTGGAAAAACTACATAGATAAGCAAGAAAATGATGGTCCCGAAAGTCAGGATAATGGTTACCTCTCAGGGGAAGGGAGGGGCTGTGATCAGGAAGGCACAGGGGGGTCTACTCGGGTGCTGTACCTGACTGTTTGATAAATACCGATGACTATAACCCACACAAGGTTTTCACTTTATACTTATTCCTTAAACGGTAGGTCTAGGCCTTGCATGCTTCCCTGGATACATGTTACATTTCACAAAAAAGCAAAAGCTAGACACACAGTGTGATGCCAATAAAGCAAAATGTATATTCGTGGCTAGAGAACATTAATGAAGTACCGTGTTCCAGCATGTTCACGATGAGTATCCCTAGGTGATAGGTTTTGTGGTTTCTCTACACTTCTCTGCATCGTCTGCGTTTACCGCAAAGAGCGCACGTTACCCTTGTAATCAGAAAATCATACAACGTATTGAAAAAGCCGAGATCGTCGTCTAAAACGGACACTAACAATGGTCAACACACAATAGATGACACCAGCCGTCTGTGGAAACCCACACAGAAAAAAACTAGAGTCTGGAAACGTGCCTGATCTAACTAACCAGGGTGAGCTCAAATCTCCTCAGGGAGTCTAGGGTGTATTCCGAGAGTGGGCTCTCAGAAGTCAGGTTGGTGGTTTTCTCTCAGGGGAGGGAGGAGGATATAGGAGTCTTCGAAGACATTTTTAATGTCCTGTTTCTTAAGCTGGCTGATGGGTACATGGGTGTTGGCTTTATTATTATATGTTTTATATACTATTCTGTATGTATAGTGTGACTTTTAACAAATGATTTCCTTTAGAAACACCAGGAACCATGTAAGTGAGAAACACGGTACTAAGTCAAAGGCATGACCCAAGTTTATAAATATAAAACCATCAGAACTTAGAGGTTAAAAAAATCACCTTAAGCACAGGACACTTCTAGGGCAATGAAATTACTTGTCATGATACTGTAAAGGTAGACACATGACATTATGCATCTGCCAAAACCCACAGAACTGCACAACACAAACAGGAACCCTCATGTAAACTATTGGCCTTAGTTATTAACAATGTATCAATATCGGTTCAGCTACTGTAACAAATGTACCACAGAAATGCACGATGTTAATAACAGGAAACTGTAGGCTGGGGGGAGGGGGCATAAGGAACTCTGTACTTGCCGTGCAATTTTTCTATACACCTAAAACTGCTCTAAAAAATAAAATCTATTTTAAAAAGTAAGGAGCCCTGGTGGCACAGTGGTTAAGTGCTTGGCTGCTAACCAAAAGGTTGGCAGTTTGAACCCATCAGCTACTCCGTGGGTGAAAGACCTGGCAATCTGCTTCCATAAAGGTTACAGCCTTGGAAACTCCACAGGGCAGTTCCACTCTGTCCTATAGAGCTGCTATAAGTTGGAATCAACTCAATGGCACACAACAACATTTTAAAAAGTCATCTTAGGATTTTGGGATTATTGCAATGGGTTTGGTGTGGTTTTTTTGGGTTTACTTTTCTGTTGTAAGTCACAGCTTTTTCTGGACATGCACAAGTCAAGGGACTAGGGTGGTGCCAAGGCTGCAGGAAGCACCTAGCTCAATCTACTCTCTTCATGGGACTTGGGGTTGCCTGGTATTGGCTCTCTGAGTTCTTATCAGGAGACAGAATACCCACTTGAATATCTGTGTGGCCAGGATAAAATTATTTAAGAAATAAGAAAATTGAATATTCAGCCTCTTAATTACCCTAGGATGAGGGTAGGGAAGGAAGGAGACCAGACATGGAACCAGGAGAGAGGAGTAGCAAGTCAGCCCAGTGTCATTCTTACTTGTCTTAGTATCACAGAATCAGAGAACATATATACTGAAAAAGACCTTGGAGATTGTCTAATTCAGTGACATCATTTTACACATGGGGCAGCTAAGTTCCTAAAAGGGGAAGGGAGGCCAATATACCTTATAAATATGGACACAAAAATCTTCAGCAAAATAAATCCAGCAACATATAAAAAAGGAGTATACACCACAAGCAAGTGGGATCTATCCAAGAAATGCAAGGAAGGTTCAGTATATGAAAATCAAGCAATGTAATATGCCATATTGTTATGTTGTTAGCTGCTGTTGAGTTGGCCTCAACTCATGATGACCCCAGCTACAAACCAATCAAGGCAGGCTTGGCTCTTTGATTCAGGTCAGTCAAACTAATCCCACCCTTGTCTCTTGCCTGTAGCTCATTGTTGTCTACCAGAAACTCAGAGAAATATCCTTCCCAGCCACAACTACCAAAGGAAGGATGTCAGTGGCTGCCCCAATTTTCAATGTGGGGAGCGTAATTGACTGCTCCCTTGTATCTACCACCATTCTTGACCTTGGCCACACTCCCAACCAATGACTGAACTTGATGGGCAAAGAAATGCAGGCCTATTCCTGTGAGGTGCAGGACTCCTTCAATGGGAAGCTTTGGCTCCAGACCTCCCTGTTGGCCTGGCTGAGCCTTTCCTAGAGGAGTGCTGCAGTCTGAAACTCTTCATACCCAATCTTTCTTCTGTCCTACCCAGTCATCACAGACCACCTGAATGGCAGTCTGAGGCTCTCCCCACCTTCTCTTGCTCACTCTCCCCTTGCCCTTCACAACTGTTTCCCCCAATACATTTCTTGCATGTTATTAGGAACTGAATTGTGTTCCCCCAAAATATATGTCGAATACCTGGCCTTGCACCTGTGGATGTGATCCTGTTTGGAAATAAGTTTTTCTTTTGTTATGTTAATGAGGTCATAACGGAGTTGGGTGGATCCTAAGCCTTATCACTTCTGAGTTATAAAAAGAGTGGAATAGGTCTCAGAAACACAAACAGGGGGAAGACTGATGCCAAGGATCGCCAAGGCATACCAAGGAACTCCAGGGGCTAATGACAAGGAAAGACGCCCTCCTAGAGCCACATCCTGAATTCAGATTTCTAGCCTCTGAACTATGAGAAAACAAATTTCTGTGCTTTAAAGCCACCCACTTGTGGTATTTCTGTTGTGGCAGTACTTGGTAACTAAGATATTTGTCTAACTCCATATCAGTTCTGCTTTTTGGCAGACCCAGGCGGACACAAAGGAGCACTTCTCTACCTAGCTCTTCTTTCAGCCAAAGATATAGAGGGGACCCTTTGCCCTCACCCCTCGGTGGTTCCCCCACACTGCCCCAGTGAGCAACCATTGTGAGCAACATGAGAAGTGCTCCCTGTTTCCTCCCATAAGCACTTGGCTCACAGCTCGGTGAATGAATTCCTAACTGAGCTTTATTGTGGTTTCTGTAGATTTCTTGAGCTGGATATTCTTTCCTGTGATTTTCCTTCATCACTCCAGTCATGAATTGGTTGTTTTGAAAAAGACAACACAAGTCTCTGGGGTGAACCCTGACAAGTGTATTCTCCCAGGGTTCCTGGATAACAAGGGCTTTAGTCAAGCCTTCTGAATGTCTCCACCTGCCTATGCCCTGCAGAGAAGGTTCTGGTCTCCCATCATGCCGGCCTCCCTCCCTTGTCAGGGCCCCACAACCTAGCAAATGAGTGGTTTATGGGTCTGTTTCAAAGGAAAAAGGACTAGCTCTGAGAACCAAAAGGGCAAGCTTAAGCATAGTCTACCACTATTTCTGGGAACACAGACACCCTTTTGATGTGTGAATATTGAACAAGAAGGGGATTCATCAGTTACCTTAAACTTAGACACAGCCTTCAAATTCAACAAATGCAGGCTCTGCTTTTAGATAGTTCATGGACTTTCTCTGTAATAAATAATCTGCTGTCTCTAAATAAATTACTTTAAGTGCTTGGTCTGGTTTGATTTAATTAGAAAATTCTATTTCATTGCGCAGGATTACAGCAATGTTGCTTAACTGCAAACGATGTAAGAAGTTTATATCCTGGTCTCAGATCTGAAGCCATCTGTCTAACACCTCTAGATGAAGAATGTGTGAGACCTGAGTGCTGGACCAGAAGTTAGGAGACCAGACTGCTGCCTCACTGGACTCTCACTTCCCCAGTGGGAAAATGTGGGGTTCACCCACATCAGCTCTCCAGACCCTGCTGGCTTGGCCAGCTATGAGCTATGGAAGTTTCTACTGCCTTCACCCAAGTGCTTATGGACCAACTATATGGGTGTGGAGAAGGGAGGGAGGGAGGGAGGTAGACACTCAAGGAGAGGAAGCTGCTCTCTGGAGAAGAGGCCCAGGATGGCTGGTAGGGAGGTACTCTGGGTGCTCAAGGGCACTAGGCTCCCAGGGGGAAGAAGGAGGAGCTATGAGAGAGTTGGCTGTGAATGCCAAGGACACTGGGGCTCAGGACCAAGGTGTTTGTTTCTTCTGCTGTCTTGTCTGTTTTGTTCCCAATTGTATACTGTGGAGTGTGTTGTATAGGTTGTTTGATGGTTCTCAGCTGTACTAAAATGCTGCAGCTGGAGTCTGCCCGCCGTTTGCCTTTCACAGCAATGGTGCAACATGGATTTACTGAGCACCTACACTGAGCCAGGTTACATGTTGTGATAACACGGATGAACGAGGTCAATGTGGTTCTTGTCCTTTTACAGCTGGCACCATCACGTAATGGGGAAGCAGTTAAACAAGGATTCATAAGAAAGACTGATATAAAGGAACTGCAGAGTGCTAGAGAACAAATAACAGAGAACCCAACCTAGGCTGCGGTGAGGTTACAGGAGGCTTCTTGGAGGAAGGACAAATAGATGTTGGCCAGGCAAAGGGCCCCTGGGGCAAAAAGTTGGCAAAGTTCCCAGACCAACTTTATCTACATCCCAGCTTCACTCGGTTCCACTCCTAGTCCAAGATCTGAAGGATACCAGGTTACCAAACCAAAGCCAAACCCAGTGCCATCAAGTCGATTCCGACTCATTGTGACCCTATGGACAGAGTAGAACTGCCCCACAGAGTTTCCAAGGAGCACCTGGCGGATTTGAACTGCAGACCCTTTGGTTAGCAGCCGTAGCACTTAACCACTACGCCACCAGGGTTTCCGGATACCAGATTACAGAGGGATAATTCTTGCAACAAGAAGCCTAAGGGTCCAGCTCTCCATGGAAAAGGGGTGCTTTCTGGAGCCACATAAAGTCATCCCACAGAGCCCTGTGATACGGGGGGTTGAGATGAACAACCTCCATATTTATGTTCCTAACTTATTCAATTCAAGAATGTCATGAACTTTCCTGAAGGCCGAAGGTATCCTTCATTTTTGAAAATCAGATTGAATTGGGTGTGTCCTGTTTATAAAACAACCATTTGTGAGTCAGCATAGAGCAGAATAGACAGCTAAGAAAAATCCTAGAGTCCTAAAATGTCAGAATCAGATGGCCCGTAGGAATCATCTGCACCAGTGGCTCTCAAGGCAGGGATCCCTGGGTCAGCAGCATCAGTATGAATCAGACATTCTGGGGAGGGGGGCCAACACTGTGTGTTTTAACAAGCCCTCCGGGGGATTCTGATGTACCCTCGAGTTTGAGAACCAGTGGCTTAATCGAATCCTCTCATTACACAGAGTAGGAGGCTGAGTCCCAGAGAAGCAAGGAGCACTTGACTTCAGATGACAGAAACAGTAAATGGCGTGGTAGACTTGGACAAACCCAAGGTCAAATTCTGAGTCTACAACTTACCGTCTACAGGCCTGATTGAGCCTTGGTTTCCTCTTTTATAATGTGAAAGCATTACCCTGAGTCATGTGTGTGCATCGCAAGAATCACATGCATCCATTTGTCAACTATTTAATGAGCTCCTACTATGCACTAAGAACTGTGTTAAGTGCTGGGGATATAACGGTGAGCCAAAACTGATATGGTCCCTTATCTTGTGGAGCTTACAGTCTAGTAAGGAAGCTAGACATAAAGCAAGTAATTGCACAGATACATGTGTAATTTCATGTACAAATGGTGGTGAGTGCTAGGAAAGGAAGAGAGAGTATGGTGTGATGCTGTATGCCAAGTACCTGGCACCCAGTGGAAACTCAACAATTGAGAGTTGATGTGATTCACACCCACAAGTCTGACTGAGCCCCTGGTTCAGTGCTCTTCACATATAGAGGCCGCCTTGTGGCCAGATGTGGCTTGCAGACAGGTTTTGTTTGGCTTGCACATTATTCTACATTCTTTTGAGTGTGAGTAACTTAGGTAGGCTGTGTGCTCTTTAGTTCACCCTGGTGCCTATGACCTTCATCTGATGCTGAAGCTGGCCCGGAACTCTCTCCACTGCCAGGGCAGGGAGCCTTGCTACCTTGTCCAGCATGGTATGATGTGGATGATGGACCAGTGACATCTGTGTGTTGCTTCCAACTCCCTTTTTTCAAATGGGAGGTTTCCTGGCTTGTTTTGTTTTTAGTTGCTATAATCCTGCTCTTTCTCTGCCAAGGTGAATCTGGTGACCAGAAGTCCCTGGAACCAGAGGATCTACATACTGACCAAACAGAGGATGTCACGTTACCTGGAGCTTCTAACTTAGAGCTGGACCCCTTTGGGGAGAGGTAAATAGGCTTCCCATGGGGGTGGGCATTTTTGAAGGCATATGCATGGGAGGAGAGAGTGTATGGATGTGGATGGCCAAAGAAGTTGACTGTAGCAAATACTGTCAGTTGCCTCACCAACATTGAGTCTTCCTCCTCTCGGTACCTTCCCCGATTTTCATTCAGGAGGCCTCAATTCCCCCATTGCAGCCCATATGCTTTGGGGAAATCTGGTTCCACCCAAGATTCTAGAAGTGGGGTACCTGGCTCAGGTTTAAATAGAGCAGCATAGTGGGCGTGTGATCAATGCAGGCCAACACACCTGAAAAAGTTCCCAGAGGCTTCTGGGAAAGCAGCTCCCTCACTCTCTGAAAAAGCTTCCAGAAGCAACCCTCTCTTTTGCTCCTTGGATGAGGCTAGGAGGAAGCCTGTAGCCCCTGGAGTTGCTGACCGCTCTCGTGTGCCCACAAGGGGGAGCTGCCTTAGGTAGAATAACCATTAATCCATTGCTGTCGAGTCGATTCCGACTCATAGCGACCCTATAGGGCAGAGTAGAACAGTCCCATAGAGTTTCCAAGGAACGCCTGGTGGATTAGACAGAAGGAAAGAAACCTCACCTTTGGTGACACTGTTGAGCTGTTGAATCAAACCAACCTTGAAGTCTGCCCAACCACTGGACTTCCATGTACAGAAGCCAGTAAATCCCCCGTAGTGTTTAAGCCATTTGAACTGTTTTTTGTTGTTGTTGTTGTTGTTGTTGTTGCTGCTATTTGTTTGTTTTGCTACTTGTGACCAAACAGCCTAACTGATAAAGAATCTAGCCTGGCTCCTCAGACCTCTGGGTTCGCGAGGTCTATATTATATCCCAGCCAGCCTCAGGTTAGAGCACACCAAATTGATGAAGCTTGGGGCCTGTTGACTCTGCTCAGCATTGAGTCATATTCTCCTATCATTATTCACAGAGAAGCTCATTTAAAGATAAGCCTAACACACCTGAATGGTCTGTACAACACACTCCAGCAACTACTTCCAGTGCAGATCAAATATTGCAATCTTGGGCTCCTCATTCAGATCTCAAGTGCCGTCCTCAAGCTCTAATATACTCTATTTTGCATTAGTGGAATGCTAGACACATTTTAGAAATAACAACATTAAGAATTTCAGGATCATATTCAATTCTGATGCAAACTCAAATATGTAATTTCTTTCTGAGTTTCTGTGAAGAAAATAATTGACAATGCAAACTGAAATTTATCTATAGAAAATAGGCAATGCTCGCTCCTAAAAGCAATTATTGGCACCCAGCTTCTGAATTTTTAAATTCCTTGAAAAGTCCAAGAACATACCAGAAAGACAAGATTTGATTTCAGGGGTAATAACTAAAAGAAAAAAAAATTAAAAGTTTGTAAGAAGTGTGGCTAAGTAAGACGCTAATGGCTCTAGAAGCAATCATGAGGGTTCATTCTCTTTCTCAGTCTCTAGCCCAATATTACATCACAAACTTTGCATACATGGAGAGTAGGAAATAGACACAAATCAAGGGCCTGAAGAATTACCGAGAAAAGTGTGGCCTTCAGGAGTCTCGTCTCTTAGGGAAGTGGGTTAGGAGACAGGGAATGTGGCTAGCACCATTGCAGGTGGGACTTGGGGAGCAGGAACTGAGAGATATTATTGGGAAAAGGGAACTGAACGTCCTGATCCCCTCTGCATTGGGCCAAGCCCACGTGGAGCATCTTGGTCAGTCTAGTAGAGCCTTACCCACCAAGAAGGCTTGCTCCAATGCCCTGTGCTCCATGCCAAGATAAGGGCAAAGAACTTATGGGGGTGGGGGAAGAGAAGACTCAGTGGGGACATGACAGTTGTCTTGCAATTTCTGAAGGGTTCGTAAGCCTTGGGGGCATAGTGAACTAGAATGTTGATCGTCCTTGAGCTTTTTATCTCAAAAATTTCTCTCAAAAATCAGGCATGGAGAAGGACTGCAAACTCAAAGTGGATGCCAGTCTAGCTCTGCAAGTCACAAGCAGATCCGCTTGCAGTAGGGACTTGCTGGAGCTTTGGATATTCTAGAGACCACATCATCGTGCTGAAAGCTGACTGACACAGTTTCATCAGTGGATAAGTCCTGAGTTACAATCCTGCCTTTTGCGGTTCAGGGTAACCACAGGGTTTGGAAGAGCAGTGCTGCCCGCCAGCTGCTGAGGAAAGAGCCAGACAGAGCAGCACCTTTCTAGACCTATATGAACTCAGCAGAGGATCAGTAAGGTCAAGACCACTGCCGGAGGCTGCACTTTTCGACCCCATTGTGCTCCTTGGGTCTGTATCAGTTTTGAGCTAGTGCAATTAATAGAGCAATAAGGGGAAGTCAGAGGACCTTTTTGGGGGAGAAGAACCTCCTCGGGATGTAATTATTCCACTAAAGACACTTCCAAATTAAGAGTGAACAAAGAAAGAAGCTAACAACATAGCTACGGAATGGCAAAAACAAACAGACACAAAACCTCAAGAAGATAAGTTCCACCAAGAATGTGAAATCTGTGCTCATGAACTATTAAAATAAACCCCTTAATGTTTTTTTTTGTTAAACCATGGGTGGGAGCTTATTCAAATACAACCAGTTGTTCTTGTAAGCTACGTTTTAAACTAGCAGCCTTCAAAACAGGGTCACTCTACGAATCTGTGAAACATTTCATAACATGGAGGAACCTGGAAGGCATTATGCTGAGCGAAATTAGTCAGAGGCAAAAGGACAAATATTGTATAAGACCACTAGTATAAGATCTTGAGAGATAGTATAAACTGAGAAGAACACATACTTTTGTGGTTACGAGGTGGGGAGGGAGGGAGGGAGAGGGTTTTTTACTGATTAATTAGTAGATAAGAACTGCTTTAGGTGAAGGGAAAGACAACACTCAATACATGGAAGGTCAGCTCAACTGGACTGGACCAAAAGCAAAGAAGTTTCCAGGATAAACTGAATACTTCAAAGGTCAGCGGAGCTAGGGAGGGGTTTGGGGACCATGGTTTAAGGGGACTTCTAAGTCAATTGGCAAAATAATTCTATTATGAAAACATTCTGCATCCCACTGTGAAATGTGGAGTCTGGGGTCTTAAATGCTAACAAGCGGCCATCTAAGATGCATCAATTGGTCTCAACCCACCTGGAGCAAAGGAGAATGAAGAACACCAAGGTCACACGACAACTAAGAGCCCAAGAGACAGAAAGGGCCACATGAACCAGAGACCTACATCATCCTGAGACCAGAAGAACTAGTTGGTGCCCAGCCACAATCGATGACTGCCCTGACAGGGAGCACAACAGAGAACCCCTGAGGGACCAGGAGATCAGTGGGATGCAGACCCCAAATTCTCACAAAAAGACCACACTTAATGGTCTGACTGAGACTAGAGGAATCCCGGCGGTCATGGTCCCCAAACCTTCTATTGGCCCAGGACAGGAACCATTCCCAAAGACAACTCATCAGATATGGAAGGGACTGGACAGTGGGTAGGAGAGAGATGCTGATGAAGAGTGAGCTATCTGTATCAGGTGGTCACTTGAGACCGTGTTGGCATCTTCTGTCTGAAGGGGGGATGGGAGGTTAGAGAGAGTTGGAAGCTGGCAAAATTGTCACAAAAGGAGAGACTGGAAGGGCTGACTCATTAGGGGGAGAGCAAGTGGGAGTACGGAGTAAGGTGTATATAAACTTATATGTGACAGTCTGACTTGATTTGTAAACGTTCTCTTGAAGCTCAATAAAAGTTAATAAAAAAAAACATGGTCACTCTATACTGTGCTTGTCAAAAAGTAACAGCAGAGCTATAAACACATTTTGCTTGTAAGTGAAAACCTCTCACTGCTCTCAGGACTGACGGAAATCGACTGGTTTACGTTACGAATAGTAGCATCACCCCACGGTGTTATGAACAACTTTCCTGGAAACAAGCAATACCATGAGGGGCCTGAACTTCTAAGCCAGCTTTTTTTGGCTTTTCTGATCATGTGCTGCTGTCACTGGGGTATGTGAAATGGCACCTAGAGGTCTCATTTTGTCCTTCTAAATTACATTAAAACAACAACAGAACAACCAGTGCAAATTACCACTGGAAGTATAAAACTGTATTTGTTGGAAGTTGCAGAAATCACATGCATTCAGAGACTGCACTTTTTTGAACCATAGGCAACTTGCCCACGTGCTGTAGAAGGCCAAGAGCCCAGGTATACCAGACAAATGTCTACAGTCAGTGGGTAGCGGCCCTGTATACAGACTTCAAGTTTTCCCTTCTGTCTGACATGAGAAAATAGTTAATCAGACTCCTAAATCTTGAAGACTGGACGTTTCTATCAGTAATCACTCAAAATTACTCAAAGACTCAAAATCGTCCCAAGAATTTAAACATTCTACAGGGCTAGATAGACATCATCTTGTGCCTGAGGAGCTCACTATCAAGTTGGGGGTGCAGATGTGACACAAATAATTCTGACAAAAAAGTGGATAACACCAAGCTCTGAGAGACAGAAACCAAAGGTCTTGCAAGCTGGAGACACAATGGCAGGTATGTCAACTTTCCCAAAGTCTTCTGGGCACTGGTCAGAGGCTCGTGATTCCTAATTTGTGTGACAGTGTCCAGGCCTTAGGAGTTGGTTCTCATTGTGGGTGGGATCCTGAACCTCCTTCAGAACTGTCTCCCCAGACCTAGCACTTGCTCCACAGGGACGGTGTGCACAGAAAGCCAGCCTGAAACGGCAAGTCAGTGTATCCTTCATTCTGTCAGCCCTTGTATTAATCAGCAAACTGAATCATCCCAGTGTTTCCAGATGTGCACATGCACCAGAGAACCAATGAAGCAAGTTGGGTTTCTCATCCCATTTGGAAGCCGAGATAACGTCTGTTCCTGTTTACAGTCACTTCTTTGTCCCCTCACCCACATGCTGTCATTTCTCCAAAATGCCCCAGAAAAGGACAGAAATTCTGTGCAATTGACCAGGAATGTTATTTCTAAGCACTGAATATGCCCAGTAGCCCCATCCCAGGTGTTTAAGGTGCATTTACTCACTTCACTAATGACTGTACATGCAGTCAATACTGCACCCACCACCAGCTTCCAAACAGAGGCAGCTCAGCTTGCTGCCAGGTGTGCATTTCACTTTAATATCATTTCAAAATAAGATACTGCTTTTGATTAGGAGAGGATTAGCAAGTGTTTCAGAACTTAGGTTTTGGAGGATGTGAACCTCGAAAGTCATCTTCGAGTGCTTTGTCTTTTTTCATTTTCCAGAGCTCCCCTTGGAAAGGGTTGCCCGATAAATGGCAAAGGGTCAGGCAATAGCTCACTTATTCCCACTTAGGGGTGGTTGGGGCCCATTCAAACCTTTGTTACAAGGAAATAAATGACCACTACTCAAAATTGCAAATGAGGACTCGGCCTTCAAATGTTGGCCTACTGAGCTAGAGGGCTTTGGCAAATTCTCTTCATGAGCTACCCAGACAAGGGCCTGCAAAGGCTTGAAAGCAGAAAACAGAGAGTAGCCTGATCCCTCTGACCATAGTTCCTCTGCGTGTCCAGCACCATGTCACAGCTCTGCCAGATGTCCTGACTGGGCTTTCCAAAGCTCACTGTGACTTGAGCCACTGACTCCCCAGGAGGGAAGCTGGGGGCTGATGATGGCCAGGGACTGCTCAGCTCTTCTTCTGGAAGCTTTCATCTAATAGTGGAATATGACTTTTTCCTTACATACCTAGGTTTGTGCTTGCCACTCAGTTTTTCAAAATGAAGTAATTGCTTCTTTAAGAGTCCATCAATAAGTGGAAAAACTACATAGAAAAGCAAGAAAATGATGGTCCCGAAAGTCAGGATAATGGTTACCTCTCAGGGGAAGGGAGGGGCTGTGATCAGGAAGGCACAGGGGGGTCTACTCGGGTGCTGTACCTGACTGTTTGATAAATACCGATGACTATAACCCACACAAGGTTTTCACTTTATACTTATTCCTTAAACGGTAGGTCTAGGCCTTGCATGCTTCCCTGGATACATGTTACATTTCACAAAAAAGCAAAAGCTAGACACACAGTGTGATGCCAATAAAGCAAAATGTATATTTGTGGCTAGAGAACATTAATGAAGTACCGTGTTCCAGCATGTTCACAATGAATATCCCTAGGTGTTTGTTAGGTTTTGTAGTTTCCAGAACTTGTGCATTTAGCTTTAAGTTCAAAGCTCCCAAAGCAAAGCAAACCTTGGAATAACCTCTGACAAAGTCAGGGTAGGAATCTTTCAGTCCCCGAAGGCCACATTTAGGCCAGGACTACAGAGATAACTTCCTGAAGTGCCCACTGTCTTTTTTCCTAGGCACCTAACTCTGATAACCAAATCAAGGTCTCTGGGCTCTGTACTTTTCATCTGTGGGATTCAAAGCCACACATTTTCTAATCTAACACGAAACTGTTAGTTAACATTGGGAGAGGGTACAATGCTTTGAAGAAATAAATGCTTGCCCTTGATTCCACTCTCTAAGACAGAAGCTGTTATTCCAAGGGGAGTCAGGAGTCAGTGCGGGACTCTGCTAGCATTGCCAGATGCCGCTTGAGGTGGCCACAAAGACGAGCCTAGCAGGGCAAATCTCTGGACCTTCATGTTTTTCAGCTGTCAACAACCTCACCGCTTTTGGTGGGGCGAACTAACAGGATAGATAACTCCTCATCTAGCAAAAAATCACAATACGACAAAACAAACAAAAGCAGCATTTGTCATTGTGGGCTAAATATTGAAATCAAATAAAGTCCCAAACTTTTTCAACTCCTCAGAAAAAAGCCCAAACACTTTCTTTTTAGAGGGTGGGGGTAGAGTGCTTTAACTCTGAGCAGTGTTCTGTTTCTCCTTCAAGCTCAAAAGGAGCCGGATCAGAGCACACACAGTTGCTCTGCATAGCAGGCCCAGGTTGTGGGATTTATCAAACCTCAAGGGACAGAGCAGCAGGCTAAAAGTACAAACAGACCCAAGAAAAGTTTCCCTAAATCCATGATATGGGATCATTAATGGATCTGAAGCTGGGAAAGGTGTGGGAGGCGGGCAGGAGGGATGCAGTGGGGCTCTTTTAGTACGTGTCCCTGGCTTGCCTGCATGGCTCACAGCTCTGACCCAACTTGCTGTTCTGGTGCCATCCACACCTACACTCAGAGACAGCGCGGGTTTTGGGCATTAGGGCCAAAGCTGAATGCAGCATGTGTCCACTGTGACTTTCCATCTTCCCTAGGCAGGTTCGATAGCTTACAAACTTTTCACATGAGGACACAGCAGTAAGGAAGCACTTCACTTTCATATCTGTTGTATGTACAGAACTACACTGCCTTCTCATGTGGCATTCTCTATTTCGAGTTTGTAAGTCTTCATAAGGAGATAGAGTTTAAACCAGCATGATATTATAATTGACGTCTGTCCTTCTTATACCTCCGCAAAACTGAACTGAGATCCCTTTTCTTGCTCTTGCCTTATGGTGACATATAACTTAGTATAAAATATACACTTTGTAAAAGGTCTCATTTTAGGCACCCTGACTTCAGTAAGTTTCATCGTTTCTCTTCCATAACTTAAGACAAAACAAGCAAGTGAACAAATAAAACAAAACAAAAACACTGACAGGAAGTTTCTGAAAATGGTTGCATTTTTGGCTTTTATAAGATGACTAAGTGATTTTACAAATTTTATCCATTGATCTCTGTTGCTAAGGCATCTGCATTTGGGGGCTTTTGCATCCCTGTAAGTTTTGGCACTGGCCCCGCTGAGTATCAGACCATTACTCCAAAGGGCACTAAGTCGCTTTCATTGCAACGCGTCATATCTCACTTATTCTTCAACTTCTGACAGAAGAAAAAGGTTGAAGTTGAAAAGGTTAGCATTGACGAGCAGCTCATTGTAAATTTTTCCTTTTTGAAAAAGGAACAGAGCTTTGAGGTGGAGGATCATTGATGGCTTTATGCAACCCCCCAAAAAATGAAAAACAAAAATTCTGATTCTTGGGAACATTTGCACCTTCTGAGCCTGCAGTACCCAAATTCAACAGCCTGTGAAGCTGCATTTCCTGGCAACTCAGGGTGGTTAAAACGAAACTTTTCCCACCCCAGTCGCTGCTCTGTCCCTAAATTTTCAACATGGAAGTTATGCTGTGTCTAATCCCATTTCCTCCTAAGGCAGCTAAAAAAATTCCCCAAACTAATTAGCGCTTCACGGCCCAATTTAGAAAGAAGGGAAAAACTAAGCTTGTATGTGCTATTGTATTTAAATACAAAAATAAAAATGCTCACTCAGAAAAACATATTCATGTCTGCCAAAGGTGTGTGTGGGATGAGTGAGCCCCAGGCTCTGACCCACAGGCTCTCTGGAACCCAAATGCCACCTACTGCCCAGCCCCCCAGCCCCCGCCTGCCCCCCATTTTTTATCTGGCAAATTGTAGCTCTTCTTTAGAAGTGTGGGCTGCCCAGAACTTATCCCAGAGGACTCCACTCCAGCACTCCACCAGCTGACCTTTGAAATGAAATCTGTGCTGCTTCTCCCCAGAATGAGTAAAAGGCAAAACATAGAGAAACTTTCCTGATAACGCTCAGAGCTGTGCTGTTCTCCCCACCCCTTCCCTTCAAGAAGAGAGAAGAATTAAGGGAAGGAAGGAAGGCCTCGCAAGTCCAGTGCCACAGAGCTTCCCCTGACAATATTTGGTGCATCTGACTTCAGGCCGGTGGTTTATTTCAGCAACATAATGGTGACTTTCTTTTTTTTAATTTTAACGAGCAATTTGGAGACTACGAAAAGGCTCCTCTGAGACCTCCCCTGAGAGGCCTCTCCAGTTGAGGATGGAGCAGATGTAACTTTGATGAGAAGAGGGAACTGTCTTTGCCTAACTAACCTGTTTGATCATTTTTGTTTTCCATGGGAGGTCATGGTATGAATGCAAAGAATTTAATTTGCACTGCTAATTGCGACAGTGGTAATGAAAGGTTATGCTCTACTAAGCAGGCTCCAAGTTCAAAGCCAAAGGAACTTCCAGTTTCAGAAAAGGTTCTTTTCCAGGATTTGTGTGTGGGGAGTAAGTGGTAGAGGGGAGGGAGGGAGAGAAGAGAGGAGGAAGGGAAGGAAGGAGAAAAGGGGGAGGAGGGAGAGTAGGGAGTAGGGGACAGAAGGGGGAGGGAGAGGAGGGAGAAGAGGAAAGAGAAGAAGGAGAGGAAGAAGAGGAAGAGGAGGGAGAGAAGAAGTGAGGGAGAGGAGGGAGAGGGAAGTAGAGGAGGGAGTGAGGGGAAAGGGAGGGAGAGAAGGGGGAGGAGGGAGACAGAGGGAGAGGAGGTGAGGGAGGGCGAGGAGGGAGTGATGGAGTAGGGAGAGGATGGAGTGAGGGGAAGAAGGGGAGGGAGGGAGAGGAGGGGGAGGTGATAGAAGAAGAGGAGGGAGTGAGGGAGAGGAGGGAGTGAGGGAGAGGAGGAGGAAGGAGTGAGAAGAGAGGGAATAGGGAGAGGATGGAGTGAGGGAGAGGAGAAGGAGGGAGGGAGAGGAAGAGGAGGGAGGGAAAGGAGGGAGGGGGAGGAGGGGGAGGGAGAAGAGGAGGAGATAGAAGGAGAGAAGGATGTGAGAGAGTGAGGGGGGAGGAAGGAGAGGAGGGAGAGGAGGGGGAGGGAGTGAGAGGGGAGGGAATAGGGAGAGGATGGTGTGAGGGAGAGGAGAAGGAGGGAGGGAGAGGAGAAGAAGGGAGGGAGAGGAGAGGGAATAGGGAGAGGATGGAGGGAGGAAAGGGAGGGGGAGGAGGCGAAGAAGAGAGGGGAAGGGAGTAAGTGAGGGAGAAGAGAAAGAGGAGGGAGATGAGAGAGAAGGAGGGAGAGGAGGGAACAGAGTGAAGGGAGAGGAAGGACCAAACGTCCAGGATCACCAGGGTGTTCTGGGTACTTTAGCTTAGCCCTCTGGGGGCATGGGGCTGGGCTTACCAACTTCCAAAAACCAACAAAGAAGAGAAGCACCAAGCCTGCAGTGCCAATCACCAAGCAGGACCATTGTTCTTGTGACCTTGGCCCTGGGCGAGCCACAAGGCTGATCCTAACTCCGCCACGCCTTTAAACACTCTACCTTCTGTCGTCTTTCACTCCCTGGCAGCCAGGGGGCCCTCTGCCTTGAAATCAAAGGCAGCCCTCAGCCTGCTCTGGGCCAAGCTAGCTGGAGGGCAGGAAAGGGAAGGGCAGCAGGAGGAGGCCCAGGCAGGACTGGGTTGCTCCTCACCCCTGCCTCTGCTCACAGAAAGTCGCCCTGGAGTCACATCCACACAGGGATGGAACAGCCCCGACGTGGCTCCCAGTACCTCAGCTCCCCTCCTAGATTAGGCCCCTGGGCTGGCGGGAGGGGGAGCCTACATTCTCCCCTCCCCATCTTTCAGGGGGCTCAGGAAGCTGAGCTGATCTGGTCCCTCTGACGCCATCAGCCTGGGTCCGCTGACTGGGCTTCTTCCCAGCCACCTGGGGAATGTCCTCCCTGACACCCTTATCTGGAAAGCACCCCACTAGGGAGCTTTCCTTAGGGGTGCAACCCCTCTTGTGTGCCTGGCCATGTGCCAAGCACCCTTCCCTCATGTCATTTCATCTTCACAGCAACCCCATGAGATAGGTATCCTAATATGTCCATTTTACAGATGGGTAGACTGAGGCTCAGAGGGAGTAACTAGCTTGCCTGATGAAAAAGTGAGAGAGCCAGGATTTGGACCCAAGTGATCTGGCTTCCTCCGAAGCTAGTGCTCTCTTAAACCTGGCCTCAAACCTAGCCCTGAAGCCTGGGCCCTGCTAAGGGCTGAGGGCCAGGCCCAGGCTTTCCGGCCCTGTGCTATCTCCCATCAGACCCTCAGTGCTGGGAGGGCCTCACTTTGGCGGGCTCAGTTTGCCAAAGGTGGCGTGTTATCTCCATCTGTCCACTATCTCTGCAATGTGAGGAGTTCATGGTGGCCTGAACTTAGGAGAAAAACCAGTCAATTCCAACTCATGCCAACCCCATGTGTGTCAAAGTAGAGCTGTGCTCTGCAGGGTTTTCAATGGTGATTTTTTGGAAGTAGATTGCCAGGCCTTTCTTCCAAGGCACCTCTGGGTGGACGCGAACCTCTGACTTTTGGCTAGTAGCTGAGTGCTTAACCATCTGCATCACCCAGGGACTCCGAGCTAAGGAGAGACTAGCCTTATTGTTAAAGGTAGAAAGCATATATGTGAGACTTGATTCCCTTTTCGTTCCCCTCTCAAAATCTGTACAAACAACCGCGTGCACCTCCTTGGTCTGTGTCTCCACAGCTGCCCCTTCCCCCTGTGCCAATGGCCTGTCTCAAGGATCAGATTTCAGGCATTTTTGTCCTTATTCCAGCTGGCCACTATCCACAGCCCTCCTCTAGCCTCCCCAGACAGGAGGCCCTGAGGTTTCCAGCTTTGAGTGCAGCTCGGCCGGCATTTGACCTCTTGCTAGCCCCCCTCTTCCTCAGCACATCTCTGACCTCCTGTTCCTAGTACTTGGCTGAGTCTCTCAGTAAAGGTAATTTTTATTTACCAGTTGCTGATTACAAAATCGAAAACTGCATTTCCTAACCTGATTTGGCAACACACTAAGGTATCTCCAATTGTCTTCAGGGAGAAGGGGCATGAATTCCAGAAACAAAGTCCTTTTGCCTCCCTTTGAGTACAAACAAAGATACTCCTCCTAGAATGGGGTTAGGGTGAGGAATACAATGAGGAGAGTTGGAATCATTAAAATCCAACAAAGGGAGGCAGGGTATCCCGACTCCAAAAAAAGCGGAGCATCCTGGAGTTCAAAACTCCCACTTCATAATTACAGGTCCGAATCCCTTATTCGTGACTTTAAGTCCAAAAATCTCTGACGATCAATTTTATGTTTGCAAATTCAGCGCCAATATTTATTTGGGGCAAAATTTCACCTGGATTTAGTTAAATATTCGTATTTCTCGGCAAAAACAATAGAATGCTGCCGATTCCACCAGAGGGTGGTGTGATATTTGGGATATGTGCCATACTACCTTTCTAAAGTTCCAAATGTTCTGAATTTAGAAACATATTGCCCCCCAAGGGTTTCAGATCCAAGACCTCGAACTTGCACTCCACTGTCTTAAGTAATTGTCTTCTCAATGCCCTTGGAGAGGGGGCTATTACTTTCTCCCTTTTCAGTTGATGCTCTGAGGGGTCAAGTTAACATTGCTCCGGGAGCCAGCTCAGTCTTTCTTGGTGGCTGGACTTGAACCCAGGTCTGTCTGCCTCCACTGCCCTTGCTCAAACTGACACACTGACCTGCTACCCTGGAGACAGATGGCATTTGCCTTTTACCTAAAGTGAAAGTGAAGGGTACATTGGCATTGGATTGGGCACTCAACAGATACAAGGTGAAATTGCCAAGGTCAAGAAACACTATTCTGCAAATAAGAATGAGCTGGATGTTGCATTCATGCTTACTTAGGAGTTTGTTTCTCATTTTACAGTTAGAAAAGACTTCTTTAAAAAACAAAGATTGGGGCAAAATGAATGTTCTTTCCACAGCACCCACTTTTATCTATGTCCTAGGTAACTACTGTTTTCTGAGGCTCAGCCTGGCCATCAGCAGAACTTGGGAAGTTTACACCACTGGCAGTGGAGAAGCTCGCACTCTCCTTCCACTGCTGGGGAGATGGGTGGGACTGAGCACGAGAGACGGCAAGAGGAAGAACAATGAGAGTCCTAGCCAGGCAAAGATGTCCCCTTTTCTTTCCCACCAGGCCTGGAGTTGTCCAGGAGCTGCAGGGCCTAGACCAGTGAGGGCTCACGACTCCTGTCAACCACATGGTAGGGATGAGGTCTGCGAAGAATGCTGCTCACTTTCTTCCCTGAACAGCACCTGGGTTCGAGAGCTGCCTCTTTGCCCCCAGAAAACAAGATTTGGCCGCTCAGGGTCAGGAGTTAAGAGTCTCAATGATAGCAAACCTTGCTTGGCATGGACTTTGTGCCAGGCCCTGTTCAAAGTCCTTTAGATGTTTTAATCCACTTCACCCTCTATCACCCTATCATCTTCACTCTCTATCACACTTCTGTCATCCCCATTTTCTAGAAGAGGAAACCATCTCAGGAAGGTTAAGGCAGGAATGGAAAGCTCTGGAAGCAGTGTCACATGCATAGAGTTGTGAGTGTGAGCTCTGTAGCCAGATGCCCTGCTTTGGCCCTGCCTTGCTGTGTGACAGTGGGCAACTCAAGTCACTTCTCTGTGCCTCAGGAAATTATAACCAGCCCTACCTCTGAGGACTGAAGTGAGAAAAGGCAGGTAAAGCACTAGTCCTGGCCGGTGGTCCCTGGCCAGCATTGGCTGGGAAGGCTGCCCCAGGTGGCAATGATATCACATTTGTGGAGCTGAGCCTAGCTCTCACCTGTGCTGGCGAAGGTCGCTTGAGCCCTCTATCATGCTCTTAGCCTCAGTGGACTTGGCTGCCTGGCCCTTCCCCCAGAACACTTCATCCAGCCCCGTATAGGACATTGGTTGGGTGTGCTTTTCATGACCACGATCATTAAGAACTCTCCCTCTGAGCCAGTTGACCCAACTCTGGGGCACCACAATCAGGCTACAAAGGGACCCCGTTGAAGACAAAACAAAGCAAAAAGGCTCACAATGATAGATGGTGATGCGTCTCCAGGCTGAGCATCTTGCCTGCTAGTGAAAGGGTCCCAGTGTTGGTGCTGGCGCTCCACCGAGCTAGCTGCAGAAGTCCATGCAAACAGATGGCAACAGGCCTATAACAAAATCAAACCACAGTGCTCCTGAACTGCGGACGAGGGCCCTGTGCCCCAGCTGGCCTGCCCTGCCTGGCTTCCTCTGTGCTGCGTCCCCTGGGCACCGCATGGGAACTCTGCTGGATGCATCAACCAAAGGACCAATCCTTCGGAGTGGCACACTCTCCTTGGTTAGGCTCCGTTGACCTGGATCATGAAGACACTGTCTCTGTCTCACAGGGCTACCACAGTCATGCTCCTACGAGGTCCTCGGGAAAGAGGGCAGCCCTGACAGGGCCTCACTTGGGCCAGGTTCTGGCCCAAGCACTTTATGGGTGGACGTTCCCTTGTTAAGTGCTGTACAGAAGAGGAGGCATGAGGAGGGGGAGGGAATGGAAATGCCAAGGACCGTCATCAGGGCCAACTTTACTGGAGGCGATGGTGCCTGAGTCTTAAGGAGCTGGACAGGAGAGAAAAGGTGGGAAGGGAAGGCCAGGCACAGGGAAAGGCATGAGTAAAGGCAGAGGGTGCCCAGTGGGGGGCCAAGAGCTGTCAGCACTTCAGGGTAACGAGATAGAGGTGGAGTCTAAGGAGGGAGGCAGGGCCAGCCTCTGGGTCTCTGAAGACTTCGGAGCAATTTTGACATATGACCAGGTCACTGAGCAAGATAACTGTCAGAGCAATGGATGGCTTATTGGGGAAACAGTTAAGAGTTGACTATCAATTTAAGACAAAGAATCAAGAGGGACTGGATCAATGGAAACCGGGGGTGGGGGGGACATCCTGCTTCCTGGTAGTCACACCTTTGTGTGAGGTCCTCGTGGGCTGAACCTAGTGACCTGCTTCTAATGAAGAGAATATAGCAGAAGGGGTGGGCTGTCCCTTCAGAGACTGGGTTATGAAGACTGTGACTTCCGTCTTGCTGGCACTCTCTCCCTCTTCCTCCCTCTAATGAGGCTGACTGCCTTGTTGTGAGATGCTCTGTGGAGGGGTCCACGTGGCAAGAAACTGAGGGAGGCCTCAGGCCACAGCACATGAGAACTGAGGTCTCAGTCTAACAACCTGTAAGGAACCGATCCCTGCCAACGACCACCTGAGTGAGCTTGGGAACAGATCCTTCCCAGGTAAGCCTTGATGTGACAACCAGCCTGGGAGAGCCCCTAAGCCAGAGGACCCAGCTAAACCGTGCCCAAATTACTGACTCACAGAAACCGCAAGGTAATGTTTTAAGCTGATGCTCTGGGGTAATTTGTTAAGCAGCAACAGAGGACTTATATAGCTGGGGAGCAGAACCCAGAAAAGTAGGATCTGTGACTGACACCCGGCAGTTAGAATCACCTGGATTTAGTGATTGATAAGACTGTAGGGGATGAGGGAGAGGGAGAAGTGAAAAGTAATTTCAAGGAAATCCCGGGCTCTGGAGCCAGACTGGGTTCAAGTTCCCGCTCTGTCCCTCGCTAACTGTGTGACTGGGCAAGTTATTTCAACTCTGAGCCTTAGTTTCTTCATTCGTAAAGTCAAGATGAAAAGAGAAACTGCCTTACAAGAATCTGTCTCTCCTTTCAGGACCTATACAGTGAGGGTGTGCAAAAGTTTGATATGGCATTTCTAGAAGGTTCAGCATACATCCTTATGCCAAGATTTAAATGCTTCAGTGCAGTTTCCTTGTGTCCTAAGAGGCTTGGCCTGACCCTGTGTCAGGCAACATACTACATCGCCCGATGCAGGGGAGGGCAGTGGGGTGCTAAGGAGGGTGGTGCGGTGCCATTCGGACTTGTCTCCCTGATCCCTTCTCCTGGGAGCACCTCGTGGTGTACACTTTTCCCCCCAGAGGAGTAAGAAATCCGAACAGACAGGGGAACCATAACCTTGGCCTCCTTAACGCTGTGCTCTAAGCACACAGCACTTGTCAAGTCCGGTCTCAGAGAACACTACAGCCTGGCTTTGCCCTCCACAGCCAGCCGGCACTGGCGAAGACATAGCCCTGACTTCCAAAGCAATGCCACGCCGCCAGAGACGAGCTCGTCTTACCTGTCTGGGCTCTGAAGGCAGCGGTCGCGGCAGGCGCTGGGGCTGCTGGATCATCTGTTGCAGAAGGATCGAAGAATGGTCAGGCTGCTGCTGCTGCAGCTGCAAGGTGGCGGTGGCGGTGGAGGAGGCAGTGGCAGACGAGGCCTGTGTCGGCGTCGGCTGCTGCAGGTAGTAGAGCAGGGAAGGGTGCCTGGAGGTGGCCGGCACAGAGGGCAGCTTCTGGGGGCCCGGCTCAGAGACAAAATGGGACAAGGGCTTGGTGTTGCCAAAAGTAAACGGCTCCGGGGCCCCTGGGCTGGGGTTGGCCGACCCCTGCTGCATGAGCAGGCTCAGGGCTTTGGAGGAGCCGGAGGCCATGGGCTTAAAGATCGCATTTGCTTGCTGCTGCTGCTGCTGCTGCTGCTGCTGCTGCTGCTGCTGCTGCTGCTGCTGCTGCTGCTGCTGGCTCCGCGGGGTACTGGTGGGTGTGAGGCTCCGGAGCAGGGAGCACTGAGGGGTGAAGGACTGCTGTGGCAGGCCCGGGCTGGAGAGCTTCTCCGGGCGATAGGGCGGCGAGGGCCCGGGGGTGCTGGTGGGCAGAGCAGACATCAAGTGTCCTTGGGGGTTCTTGATGTTGGAGGACACCAGGTTGGCAAGAATGGAGCTCTGAGGGCTGAACTGTGACTGCTGGCTCAGAGCTGGGCTGGGGAGCTTCTCGGACACGTAGGGCATGATGGGCCCCAGGGCAGCGCTGCTGCTGGTAGCCATGCCTGCGAGTAAGGCATTGGGAGAGCCTTGCAGACTGCTGCCCGGCAGGTTGCTGGATGACATGCAGGACACCATGAGGCTCTGCGGGCTGAATGGTGGTGGCGGATGTGGTGACGGCACTGGGTGGTAGGTGGGGGAGAGGCCTGGTGGAGGCAGACCAGACCAACTGGGTGCGGGCCCTTGCTGCTTCGCGACGGATCCCTGCTTGTTGGCTGCCAAGGCCTTCAGCTGGTGAGCGTGATGCCACTGAGGTGGCGGCACAACGACAGAGAGCATCGCCTGGCCCTGGTTCTTGGTCTGTGCTGTCGAAGAACTGGGTGAGACCATCTGCTTACTGGTGGAAGGGATCGTGTAGCTGATCCCTGCAGAGGAGGGCGGTATGTGAAGTGACACGCCAGCCACTTGGCTGCAGCTAGAAGCAAACTCCTTGCTGGAACCCAGGCCCTCCAGTTGTGGCATGTGCACCGAAGGCTTGGGAGCTGGGCCTACGGCTGCTGGGGGATGATCCAAGACCAGCGGTTCCTCTGGCTTGCTCCCCAGGATCTTCTCAAGATCTAGATCACTAGGAGAAGGTTCTTGAATTTTTGTTAGCTCCTCCAGCAGATCTTGAAGTTCTTGGTCTACAGCTGGCATACTACTCGGCACGCTGTTGACTTTGTCATAGTAAGGAACAGTGGGTGCTTTAAGCCCCATTTCTGCTGTCGGGGGCACCACAAATGGTGAACCCATAGGGCTGCCGTTCATGGGATTGTTCTCAAGGAGGTGCGAATGGCCAGTTACTCCCATAGCTGTCACACCCGGGTTCATTGACAATGGGGGCAGCTGCAGCTCAGCACAGGGGGCACTGGGATGGGCCCGTGGGCCCATAGAAAGGGTGACGTCTTCAAGGCAGGGCCTCTTAATTTTATTAGGGTAACCCCCATCAGCCATGCCTGGAAACTCCTGGAAGCTGTCTTCTGTTTGTCTCCTCTTAACGGTGCCCTGTGGCTGAAAGAGAAAAGAGAGAGTGTGGCATTTTTATAAAGGCTTGGCACATGAAAGCTAATGAACAGGAAACCTGCAACGTAGCAGCTTCGAGACTAATAGTTGTCAAATGTGAAAAGCGGCCTATTTTTGGAACTATAATGCTTGTTTCTTTGTTGTTGTTTCATTGAAACTGTCTTGTTACATTTCAAATAAGGCATTATGCTGTCTGTATACTAAACATGACAGAAAGTCATGCAAAGGATATTCTTTGCCCAATTAAAGAGGAGTTCTATGAAACTCCGCAGAAATCACTAAATGAACTATACTGCCAAAAGCAGGCATTTCACAGCAAACTAGAAAGAGCTCGGATCGTTTCAATTCCAACTTGCCTACAGATACTCTGATTTTTACAAAGTAAAAGTGCCACATAGGCATTTAACTTATAAGAGACATTTAACTTGTAAGTTGCCTGCCTGTCGTGGTTAAGTACATCAGTCTGCTATGATAAAGTGGAAGACAACAGAGCCTTTAAAGGAATGAAATAGGTCTGGGGGTGCTTCTCTAGGCAGCTGTCTAAGATATACTGCTCAGGGGAAAACACAAGTGGCGGAATAATAATCATAGCATGATTTCAGCGATTTTTACATACACACGCACACCCCTAGTACATACAGAAATAACTTGGAAGAGGACTTAAACCCAACAGCTGGGAGTTTTCATCTCTTGGGGAGTGGAATGACTGACAATTCCCTCTCTATTCTCTACATTTCTGTATTGCTTGTTTGTTTTTAACAAGAAGGACTTGTAAGCCAAAAAATAAAAGGATAAAGCTTATCTACATAAGAAATTCCTCTTTGCAGATGCACCCTCAGGTTGGGGAGATAACAAATAACAAGAAAAGGCCCAATCTGGGCTCTGCACCTTGGGAAAGATGCCCACCATTTAGAAATGCTTTGCCTTTGGAAACAACACAAAGGCCTCGTTGTTGTTGTTAGGTGCCGTCAAGTCGGTTCCGACTCATAGCGACCCTATGCACAACAGAACGAAACACTGCCTGGTCCTGAGCCATCCTCTCAATCGTTGTGCTTGAGCTCATTGTTGCAGCCACTGTGTCAGTCCACCTCACTGAGGGTCTTCCTCTTTTTCCGCTGACCTTACTTTACCAAGCATGATGTCCTTCTCCAGGGACTGATCCCTCCTGACAACATGTCCAAAGTATGTAAGACGCAGTCTCGCCATCCTTGCTTCTAAGGAGCATTCTGGTTGTACTTCTTCTTCTAAGACAGATTTGTTCATTTTTTGGCAGTCCATGGTATATTCAATATTCTTCGCCAACACCACAATTCAAAGGCGTCAAATCTTCCTTATTCATTGCCCAGCTTTCACATGCATATGATGTGATTGAAAATACCATGGCTTGGGTCAGGCGCACCTTAGTCTTCAAGGTGACATCTTTGCTCTTCGACACTTTAAAGAGGTCCTTTGCAGCAGGTTTACCCAATGCAATGCGTCCTTTGATTTCTTGACTGCTGCTTCCATGGGTGTTGATTGTGGATCTAAGTAAAATGAAATCCTTGACAACTTCAATCTTTTCTCCATTTATCGTGATGTTGCTCATTGGTCCAGTTGTGAGGATTTTTGTTTTCTTTATGTTGAGGTGCAGTCCATACTGAAGGCTGTGGTCTTTGATCTTCATTAGTAAGTGCTTCAAGTCCTCTTCACTTTCAGCAAGCAAGGTTGTGTCATCTGCATAACGCAGGTTGTTAAGGAGTCTTCCTCCAATCCTGATGCCCTGTTCTTCTTCATATAGTCCAGCTTCTCAGATTATTTGCTTAGCATACAGATTGAATAAGTATGGTGAAAGGATACAATCCTGACACACCTTTCCTCACTTTAAACCACTCAATATCCCCTTGTTCTGTCAGAACAACTGCCTCTTGATCTACGTAAAAGTTCCTCATGAGCACAATGAAGTGTTCTGGAATTCCCACTCTCTGCAGCGTTATCCATAATTTGTTACGATCCATGCAGTTGAATGCCTTAGCATGGTCAATAAAACACAGGTAAACATTTTTCTGGTATTCTCTGCTTTCAGCCAGGATTCATCTGACATCAGCGATGATATGCCTGGTTCCATGTCCTCTTCTGAATCAGGCTTGAATTTCTGGCAGCTCCCCTTCGATATACTTACTGCTGCAGCTGCTTTTGAATGATCTTCAGCAAAATTTTGCTTGTGCATGATATTAATGATATTGTTCTATAATTTCTGCATTTGGTTGGATCGCCTGTCTTGGGAATAGGCATAAACATGGATTTCTTCCAGTCAGTCGGCCAGGTAGCTGCCTTCAAAATTTCTTACCATAAATGAGTGAACACTTCCAGTGCTGCATCAGTTTGTTGAAACATCTCAGTTGCCAGTCTGTCAATTCCTGGAGCCTTGTTTTTCTCCAATGCCTTCAGTGTACCTTGGACTTCTTTCAGTACCATCGGTTTCTGATTTTATGTTTCTTCCTGAAGTGGCTGAACGTGACCAATTATTTTTGGTATACTGACTCTTTGTATTCCTTCCATCTTCTTTTGATGCTTCCTGCGTTGTTTAATATTTTCCCTGTAGAATTTTTCAGTATTGCACTCAAGGCTTGAATGTTTTCCAAAGGCTTTAGGGATACAGTATTTCCTAAATCCCTTTAATGGCTCCATATGATCATCCTTGGCTGTCATGTTAATGACCATGACCTGCATGTCAACAGATTTTATCAGTCAGCAATACCTCTCCTGCAAGTAATGGGGGAAAAGGGGTGCAGGTGGAGGAATATGTGTTGGAATGATCAAAAGAAGAAAAGAGAGACTTGGAAACTACTCAAATGCCAACAGTCTAACAAACAGATATATTTCTCCTGAAACACTTGTTCATGTAAGAAAGCCCTCTCGCCCTTAGGAAGTCTTACTAGGCCAGCCGGTGCTGGTCCTCTGATGCCCTCTCCTATTGGGCTCTTCAAGCTTGATGAGTTTATAGCTCACTTGCCAGCATGATGGGGGTGGAAATCATGGCTCTCACAGAACAGTGACTGTCAAAAGAGATCCCCCAGGGCTGTGCATCTCAGGCCTTGCTGCCCATCAGAATTCTTCAGATTCCTAGGACCTCCCACCATAAATCCATTGCTGCTGGGGGGCCAGGCATCTGAGTGTTCCCAAAGCTAGAGCACAGATGGCAGTGGCATGGCACAGGGCCCTGGTTTCAAGGCAGACTCAACTAGGTTTTAGTCTTGGCCTTGCCACTTAACCTCCCTGAGGCTATTGCCCCGAGAAACTCTTCAAACCTTGAACTGAAACTAACCCGAGGTCACTTTGTAGCTAAATAACACATTGGCCACAAAATAATATCACCCACAAGTACCATGCTCCTTTAAAAAAATCACCTATATGAGACTAAACGGTCAACAACTACGTTAAAACAAAGATGAGAATGTAAGGGAGCAGGGAAACTAGATTAATGGAAATGGAACAACCAGAACAGAAATAACCATTAAGGTATTGGGCCTAAGGAGGCAGGGGGTGGAGAAGGCAGGGCATGAGTACCAGACACTAAAGTGATACCAAGAGCCACTGGAACACACAGGCACCCATCAACGGCATCAAAGCAAACGTTGCCCACTCAATCCCAGTTCTGGAAACTAACTGGCTCCTCAATAACAAAGCAGAACCCAGGAAGCTCCTGCGGGGTGTGAAGGGCATCCAAGGAGCTGGAGCGGGTACCACCTCTGCTCTGACAAGTCTGCTCTGGACAGCCACTGGCACTGGCACTGGCCTAGGGAAGCATTTCTCCAGGGTTCTGATTCGTCTTGCTTTCCCCAGGGGTGGGCTTGGGTGGGATGTGTATTGGCTGTTCTCCTCCAAGCTGTCCTGGTGGTAGGGACTGAAAGGAGACTATGCTTATTTGGAGGCCTGCAGCTCTTCACTGGGTTTTGACGGTCAGAGTTTTCAGCAGTGAGCCTGGAGTGCCTGGCTGGCTGGCCAGCAGGCCAGCCAACCCTAAGGCAGGCCACGGGAAGGCGGGCTGTGTTTACCCGAACGTACTCAGTCTCGGGCTGTGTTTACACAGACATGCTTAGCCTGGCTCAGTTAGCATCTGCTTTCACCAGGCAGCAGTTAGGCGTGGAAATCTATTATCCAGTTAATTTTTCCCCTAGAGAGAGGCTTGCTTCAGTACCTCCTCATTCGAAGTCCCGTGGTTTGCTACCCATCTCAACTGCAAGAAGCTGGCTGGGCTTACCCCAATGCCCAGTGCCATACTGCCGCCTTCACTGGCAGACCAGGGCTGGGATGCCGCTGCCGAGGTTCTGAACATCTGGGCCTGGGTGGGGTTTCGTCTTTTTTTTTTTAATGGGATTATACAAAATATGGTTTTTGTTATCTGCTATCGGTAGCTGCTAACCGAAAGGTTGGCTGTTCGACTCCACCAGCCACTCCTTGGAAACCCTATGGGGCAGTTCTACTCTGTCCTTTTGTCCTATAGGGTTGCTATGAGTGGGCACCAACTTGACAGCAACGAGTTTATAGGTGGCGTAAACAGCTTGCACTTAACTACTAACCTAAAGATCAGCAGTTTGAGCCTACCCAGCAGCTCTGCAGAAGCAGCCTGGTGATCTGCTTCCACAAAGATTCCAAACCACCTATTACAGCCTTGAAAATCCTATGGAGCAGTTCCGCTCCGTAACACATGGTCGCCATGCGTTGGAATTGAGTCAACTGCATTGGGTTTGGTTTTGTTGTTGTTGTGTTTTATTTACTTAATAATAGAATGGGGACCTTTTTCTATGCTGATATCTACGTGTCTAGGTCATCGTCAATATATGCATCTCTCATATCTACTTTCCCACTGTGTGGCTGGGCCATTGTTTATTTCACTAATTCCCTGTTCTTGGACACGTGCTTTGCATTGAGTTTTTCTTTCTTTTTTTTTAACTCCTCATTCTGCCTCCCTCCCAGCCCCTGGTAACCGCTGGTCTTTTGTCTCTATGCATTTGCCTATTCCAGATGTTTCATAAAATGGAATGACACGGTATTTGTCTTTTTGTGTCTGGCCACCATTTTAGAGAAGTGCAGCAGAGAGCTCACTGCTCTGGAATGGCTTCCACCCTTGACGCCCTGGTGGGGGTGGCAGGCCCCCCAGTCAGGCTTCCAGACCCTTCTAAACAAACTTTTCCACTTCACACACGTGTGGTTTCCCAGCTCAGTAACAGCACGCTGTTAGTCTCCACCACCAGCTAGCCCCTACTTTCTTCAGGCCACATGTCCCACGTGATCCTGCCCTCTCACTGTGAGGATTTTTTTTTCCCAATAAGCGAATCAGCAGACACTGGCAGGACTTCCAGAAAGAATAGCTCCACCTTCTATTTTTACAGAAAGTGGATTGGAATGTGAATTGCCTGTGGTCACATAGCTAGTTAGGTGGGAACAGCAGAGCTAGCTCCCATCTGTCCCAACTCCCAGCCAGAGCCCTCACAGGTCAGGTCTTGGGGGGACAGTGAGCGAGGGGTGGGCCTGGCTTCTTGGAAATGAATGGCTTTACCTCTGCACATGAACGCTTGTGGAGTCCCCTTTCATAATCCTGCAGACAAAGCCACCATGACCTTATAAACATTCATTAAAATGCATTTCAAAGCACGTGATGGCTTCCCCACCCCCTAAATAATGAGAGAACAAAGGCAACCCTTCTGATAGGGGACAAGTTCAGCTCTGAAGTCTGCATTATTTCTGGTCCTGTTTGAAAGATGACAATATGGCAACCCTTCCCCTTCGACAATTTCGGTCCTGAGTGACACAAAGGGCAAAGATTTCTTGGGAAAGCTCTAGATGATAAGAGTACAGTCCAGGCTCCTACAATGGGTGTAATTAGAATAAAGGATCTAACTGTGTACATTACTTTTTCCAAAGAAGGCTGGCAGGACATTATAAACACTTAATTTTGGACACTCTACACAGATATTGGAGTCCCTGGGTGGTGCAAGCGATTAATGTGCTCGGCTGCTAACCAAAAGGTTGGAGGTGCGAGTCCACCCAGAGGTGCCTCGAAGAAATGCCTAGTGATCTCCTTCCAGAAAAAAAAAAAAAAACAGCTGTTGAAAATGCTACGGAGCACAGTTCTACTCTGACACACATTGGATTGCCAAGAGTTGGAGCCTACTTGACGGCAACCGGTCTATCTTCTTTCGTGCGTCCACACAGCTGCAATCCTAAGCACCAGTGTGATGCTGTTGAAATTGAATCAGCAGTCCACTGTTGCAAAGTTCAAGTTCTTAGGTCGCCCTTAAACTAGCAATGTAATTATACACATCGACCTCCTGGTGTTTATTATTAATAGGAAGATAATAAAGTGGGTGATTAAGCATTTGCTAATTACTCCTAAAAAAAAAATAAGGGAGGTTGTGATTGAGTTAACAGAGAAGGCCAAACCAAATTTAACTCTTCAACACACAGCCTGTCTCCCAGTGGTGCTTCCAACTTGCCAGAGGTGACAGGCTACTATTTTTAGGTGGCAAAACCCTCTGGCAAAGAGCACCTCTGTAATGAAGGCCGAGTGCTAAGCACTACGCTCAAATCCCCTCCCCCTGCTGTCCAACTTTGCACCACCCCCCAGGCCCAGCCCATCCTTGGCTCATAGGTGTGAGTGCCTTGGGAAGAGATGCTCATGGAGCTGGTACTTCCTGTAGTCTGGTCAATCTCTTGCTCTACCTTGTACTGCTGTATTTGAACTATTATGTAGGTGGGAAAAGAATCGAGAAACAGATCAGTCCCACACATTTGGATGGGCATCTTGTCTATGGTGTCTTCCCACTAGGACGTACCAAAAGAAGGATGCTGCTACTATCCTTGGCCACATTGACTTCTACAACCAATTTCTGCCCACACCCTGCCTCCTCAGCCCAAGAGGTGGTTGCGTGCTTACTAAACACACATATTTTAGCTCCTGAGCAGAGGTGCCAAGCCCAGTTAGTAGATATAGAGCCAGACTGTTGAGCTCTGTGCCATAGAAACGGAGGGGATGCAGAATAAAGAGCATCAGCCCAGCTCAGAGGCCTTCCAGGTTGTCTAGGTCCTTTTTTTTTTAATTTAGATAAAATTCAAGTGGCATAAAATTAACCCTTTTAAAGTGCATAGTTCAGAGGCATTCATGACATTCACAATGTTGTACCACCAACATCCCTATCTAGTCTAGAACATTTTCATCACCCCAAAAGAAAACTCCATGCCCATTATGCAGTCCCTCCTTAGTCCCTCCATTCCTCTCAAGCCCTGGGCAACCACTAATCTACTTTGTCTCTATAAATTTACCTATTCTGGACATTTCATATCAATGGGATCATACAATATTTGTCCTTTTTGTGTCTGACGTATTTCACTCAGCATCATGTTTTCAAGATGCATACAATGTCAGAGCATGTTTCAATATTTCCTTTCTTTGTATGGCTGAATAATGTTCCACTGTATGGATAGACCACATGTTGTTTATCTGTTCATTTGTTGGTGGCACTTGGGTGATTCCCACCTTATGGCTATTGTGAATAGTGCTGCCATGAACATCGGTGTACAAGTCTCAGTTTCAACCCTGTTTTCAAGTTTTTGGGGTATATACCTAGGAGCGGAATTGCTGGATCATATGGGAATTCTACGTTTAACGTTTTGAGGAACCACCACACAGTTTTCTACAGCCTAGGTCCTCTTATTGAAGGGTTGCAAGGGAGCTGAGACTCAAAGCCAACTTCCTTAGAGGAACATCTCTCTGCTATGCTGCCTGTCCCCACACACTGCACCACAGCCTTTGCCAGGACAAAAGGCTGAATGATGGCATTCAGAAGCCAGGGCACCTGCCCCTGTGGTGCCAGAGAACATTAACCGCTAGAGACTGAGGGCCAAGTGAGAATGCCTGAACAAGCTCAGTCATTTTAGGCTTGGTTTCTGGGACCCATGTGGCTGTGTGTCTGCACAAGGACTAGGCTACGTCTCCTGTAACAAGGCCTTTCTGGGGACCTGGGGTGATTCATTGCACCCATCACTTACTTAAGCACTTCAACAGTAGACTCACGGGCTCTGTGTCAATCGTTAAGATGTTGGCCTTTCCTAGGCCAAGCCTATGCGACCCAAGGCTTCATGTTAACAACCACAGGCCTGTGTGGGTGCCAGGCCCCTGTCAGTAGACAATGTGTTCCTCATTCATTACCCTTTGATTCTCACAACATCCCAGGAGGGAGGCAGGGCTGAGCTTAGTATCCCTGTTTTGCACACGAGTAAACTGAGGCTTGGGGAGGCCAGCTGACTTGCTAAAGGCATAGAGCTAGTCCGTGGCAGAGCCTGGCCCTTGGGACTCCAGTGTGCACTGTGCCAGGGCACAGCCCAGGCTGCAGAGTCCCGGGGCCCCAGTGTGCAAAGAAGTGGAGGTGTGGATGCCTCCGCAACGAGCCAGCCTTCCCAAGTGAACTAGAGGCAGGACATTGCAGTTCTGCACACTGAGATTGAGGAGGAAAACCTGCTGTTCGCTGTCAGGCATGACCTTTCATGTTGCCTGCAGGAACTACCACACTCGCCCCCAAGCTTTCCAATTACACATCTCAGGCTAGCGCCAGACAGCAACACGCTCTGCTCAGAGAAGGAAAAGTTGACTACAGCTTGCACAGTGGATATTAACTTAGCTTGGCTGCTGGGGATTGCTGCTCCCGTCAGGCCCATCCATTTCCCTGCAAAGCCCTTCACTTGCCCTCAAATGTAGGAGCACACGGCTGAGTATCTAAGAGCAGCAATGACTGTTGTCAGGAGAGTCAGGGGCTAAGATGCCAGACACCACTCCCTGGGCTCCAGAGGGGGTCTGAGAATTCAAGTCAGTTCTCTGCTCAACAAGAAGGAGCAACACTAGAAAACCTGCCTCTGTCCAATTGGGAGGAGGTAATCTGATCATACAAAGAAACTTCTGGACTCCTAATTCAAATAACAGATCTGAGCAATGTGGGATGCTAAGAGGGCTGGAGGTAGGAGCCTTAGACCCTCACAGTCTGCCTCAAGCTTGCCTCTAATTGCTGGTCACTTTGGGCAAGTCATTTTCCCTCTCTGAGCCTCTGTTTTCTTACCTGTAAAATGGGGAGCATGAGGTCTACTTCTCATGCGTGTTATAAGGATAACATGAGCTTAGACATGTGATGTTATCATAGTGCCTGACACGGTGTAGATACCAAGTAAACATTATCTCTCTTTCCACTCTCAAAAATGCAGACACATTCCTGGTGGTCCTAAAATAGCCTTTACCACAGTTTACTCAGCAGCATCTGCCATCCAAGGCATATCTGCCTTCAGTCATTGGCTGCGGTCCTGAGCAGCTGTGTGTGAGGCTAACTTCTGTAAACCCAGTCAGAATAAAATGCAGCAAGAATTTGCCATTGAAAGGAAATCCTCAGCAAATATATTATGAAGTGAAAGATTTTGCATTCGAACTTTTTTTTAAAGTGTTTACTTGGCGATATCGGCCCTTTAAATAATGAATCCTAATGTAGTTTTGGCCACAAACACACGTTGGTGTTCTATAGCTCCAAAACGCAAGCAACAGGAGTAGGTTACATATTGAAAATAATGACAACTGAAGAAATATTTATAGCTCTTTCACTATACGTGCAAGTGTCTGTGCTTATAGCATGGAAGGGGGTCACCTAGCCTGAGAAAATTCTGTGTGTGTGTGCGTGTGTGCGTGTGTGAGTGACGGTGGTGACAGAGGTGATGGTGATAGTGGCGGTGATGGTGATAAAGGAGGTGATGGCGGTAGTGGTAATGGTGGTGGTGATGACAACGGTCACGGTGATGGTGATGAAGGTGGTGGTAGTGGTGGTGGTAATTGTGATGGTGGTGATTTGGTAGTGGTAGTGGTGGTGGTAATTGTGGTGGTGGTGCTAGTGGGTGATGGTGGTGATGGAAATAGTGGAGGCGGTAGAGGGGGGAGTTGACGGTGGTAGAGGCGGAAGTGACGGTGGTGGAGTCGACGGCAGAGGTGGTGGAGACGGAAGGGGTAGAGGGTGGAGGTGGAGCCAGTGGTGCTAGTGGAATCAGGCAGCCGCTCCTACGGGGCGCTTCCTTCACCTTATACTGCTCTGTGAGAACCTTCACTGCCCGGGCCGCGGGAGGAAGACGCAGGCTGGCTGCGTCATTAGCAGACACTTCAAAACAGCCTCATTGCACTCATTCATAATTATCTTTTTCTCACTTGGAAAACTGAAGCTGAATTACTGGGGAAAACACAGGAGATTTTTGTTTGTTAATATGCTGCCAACAAAGTAATTTTACATCAGATTTAACTACAGCAAAGGGCAAGGACTTTCTAACTTCCTTAGCTGTCACGTGGCTTAAAAAATGGCTAGCACTTAGCTACTGTGCACTTAGCTATTTGAAGCCATATATTCAGAAAGCAGATGTTGGGTGTTGATGTTTGGGGGTTGGCTTCCTGGAGGTATTTTATGTGAGCCAAGTTCATTGTTCTAAGCTCCAGAGGCCTGGCTCGAGGGAGGAAAAGAGGCATGAAAACGTTCAGCTTTTCTGACAGTGTCACCCAGACAGCCTTAACACTAGACAGCTTCCACGCCTCGAGCTTATTCTAGAAAAAGAGGCCGCTAGGGAGACTGGCACTGGGCTCCCCACCACTCCAGAGACGAAAGCTTCCGGCAGGACAAAGCAGTGCTGGCTAGAGGGCCCAGAACTGAGAGCACATTGCAAGGAGAGCTGTAGTGAGCCAGACAGAGAAGGGTCTGGTATTCTAGGGTGACAGACCAGAAGGGAATAACAAGAGCAAAATCAGCACGGGAGCAGTGTTCTTCAAGGGAGTACAAAATGGTGATGTGATGGAGAGCAGCGGGGTGACACCTCTGAGGAGACAGGAAGTGCAGGAAGGAGCAGACCAGAAGAACTGGGAGCAGAGCTTTGCAGGCAGGAGGGCAGTGAGTGAGAAGGCCCTGGGGCAATGCCCTTGGCACTTTCCAGGAACAGAGTGTGCCAGGGAAGGAGCCTGGTTCGCAGAGGGAAGCCATTGTGGGGGGAGGGGTGGTGTTAAGCAGGGGAATGATCTGCTGCATCTGTTTGTAAAGGTGCTCCTTGGGGGCTGATCGAGTGCAAGAAATGGATGATGCAAGAAGGAAAAGGACAGTGGCGGAGGCAGGGACTCTGGGAATAGGATGGCACCAGAGCATGGGGCTAGCTTTGGTATTTTTTCAAGGGACAGGAAGCAGAACACGTGGGGAAGTATGAGGACCTATGATCTTACCTCAAGCGGGTTGTTGCTTTTGCTGGGTGCCTTCGAGTTGATTCCAACTCATAGCGACCCCATATGACAGAGTAGAACTGCTCCATAGAGTTTCCAAGGCTGTAATTTTTACGGGAGCAGGTCACCAGGTCTTTTCTCCTGAGGAGTGGCTGGTGAGTTTGAACTGCCAACCTTCTGGTTAACAGCCGAGCACTTAACCGTTGTACCACTAGGGCTCCTCCCTCACGTGGGTACTGCGATATATATTTGGGGAAACAATGAACCAAATGCCCAGTGACCTAGATCAGGGGCTGGCGAACTTTTTTTCTGGGAAGGACCAGACAGTAAACGTTTTAGGCTTTGCAGGCCATCTGCAACTCTCCCTAGTAGATGATACATTAATGACTGGGCATGGCTGGGTTTCAATAGAACTTTATGTACAAAAACTGGCTGGGTGGCAGGATTTAGCCCACAGGCCATAGTCTGCTGACCCCTGACCTCCAGCATTGTCAGGAGCAGAGCACCTTCCCCAAGGGAAGTAAGTTGATTCCAAATTGCCCTCCTCAAGATGCAGGGGGCCTAACAAATAGAGTGGACGGACAACATTTTCAGAGTGGAAAACTTAGCAAATACTTCAACCATAGCGCAAAGTAGGTGAGCATTTCTGAACTGCCTAAGTTCTGCGGCACTCCTCAGTGGATGTTTTCACCTCCACAAGTGAGAGTTGTTACTACGGGGCATCCTGTGGCGGGGGCCGCAGGCCCCAGCGAGGGTCATGCGCGCTGTCTCCTCCAGTGCCGCCATGGGATGGGCCTTGCTCTTGCGGTCTTGGCACGCTGCTGCACGATCTGCATTTGTCGGGCAGATCAAGCACACCCTCCTCACTTGGGCATTCAAGGTTCTGTGACCCAGTCTCACCTTCTATCCTCCCCACCCCCAGCCCAGGTGCTCTGGGCGTCACCACATTGGGCTTGTACATTTCCCACCTCCATAACATAACTGGCTGGGGGCTGGGACTGATTCCTACTCATCTCTGTGGCCCCAAAGCACAGTGACAGGGATGGCACCTGCAGATTTGAATTGAAAGCTTTCCTGCCAGTTATCCTGCTCTCTTCCCAATTCCAGCCAGGAGACAACTGCTTTTCAGACCTCGGACACACCCTTTCCCCTCTGTGTGGCCCTGGCCTCCTCTTGTGTCCAACAAAGAGGCTGGGCTGGAAGATTTCTAACGAACCTTCTGGCAAAGATGAACAGTAGCCACTGCTTATTGAGCATTTACTATGGGCCAGGTTCTGAGCAGTGGCCGGAGGTGCTTAAGAGCGGAGTTCCCACATCCTGGCAGTGAGCCTGTGCGCACCTGGGCTAGATGACAGCCCCAGCAGCAACAGGGCTGGAGAAACAGCTCTGTGTGGAGAACCAGGGGAGTGAAGAACTGGAGGGAGGTGGGCAACGTGAAGCCTGAGCTGGAGGACAGGTCTGCATCCACAGGGCCTTTGGCTTATGCCTGCCTTTCAGAGTTTGGTACTTTGGGCGTTGGATCTAGTGGGAGGGGAGCAGGATGGAGATGAGGAGCAGAAGTGAAAGGTGGGAAGGAAGGGGAGACGGAAAGGCAGAACAGGGAGTGTTTTAAAAGCTTATTTTATATCGACTACAGAAATTAAACCATAGAAGCAAATGCTCTTTTTCCAGAGGTCTGGAACTCAGCACCCCTGAGGGCAGCTTCTGACCCAGATATCTGTCTGTAAATAGAGTCACACGAGTTCTCCGGCTGGGGATTTTCAGAGAAAGCAAGAGGCCTCAGCCTGCACAGGCCAGTTCAGAGTTTGGAGAGCCGGAGGCCACAACCCAGGACATGCCCCCAACCCAGTTTGCACACACCCTAGAATGGGGTGGTACCCAAGCCTCAGCCCACCTGGACTCTCCTGCTCCCCTGCCCTGAGATCCAACGGCTATCCACTCTCTCTAGGCAGCCCAAGCTCCAGGCACCTATTTTAACCTTGGGCCTTAATCCACCAGCAGCTCCTTGGAAACCCTTTGGGGTTGTTGTACTCTGTCCTATGAGGGTTGCTATGAGTTGGAATCGACTCGAAGGCAACAGGTTTGGTTTTTTGGTTTTTAATCTCAAGGAAGCTGGGGGCGAGGAGCGAGTGTAGACAAGGCCAGCATGGGCTCCTGAAAGTTCAGAAATAGGGAGTGCCAAGCTTCAGATGCCAGTGGAAACCAGCTACAAAATGGAGCTCCCCTGCCCGCATCCTCCCCTACAAATGAACAGAGATTTGCAGGCCACTGGTTTGCCAAAGTGGGCCTCCCAGGCAGGATCCAGATGTGGAAAGCCCAGTGGTATCTTGGGAGCTGAGTAGCACTCAGCCCTTGGGGAAGAGGTCCATCTGAAGGCAAGGCCCTGCCTGGCTCCCTGCCCAGGTTTGGTCTCTAACAGGAAAGGGCCCCGACTGAAGGAGAAGGAGGAGGGAGAAAAGGGAGCGAACAGCTGCGTGCTCCATGGGGAGGATCCCCAAAATAGAAAGGCACATACGCACTGCAGGCCCTTGACCCAGAATGCTGATAGCTGCACCACAAACCCAGCTCTCCTCAGTGCAGTGGGGTGGGGATGAGACGAAGATGTTCTCAGGGCTCCTGTGTGCCTACCTGAGCTCCAGGGACAAGTGTTTCCCATTGCCCTCCTGAGCAAATGCTGATCTCTGATCATTAAAAAAGTACTAACATGTGGTGCACAACAGATGAGGGTAATTCATGTCACTGAGTTGTACATGTAAAACATGTTGACCTGGCAATTGTTTTGTTATACATATTTTGCCACGATAAAAAAAAAAGAGTACTAACAGCAGGAATACCCTGTGTGGTTTAAAATGTGTTCACATCCATATCCTGTTTATCATTGTCCTAGAAGCCCTGACATAGAGAGTAATTAACCCAGTGTTACTGATGAGGAGATGTGGCCCAGAGACTTGCACAATGTCCTCAGTAAGTGGCAGGGACAGGCGCCTCACCAATGAGCTGGTCCCTGGGATCACCTGGTTTATGGAAGTGGGGCCCATACATGTGGGCTTCCCTTTCCTGAGGCCAGGCCTGCGCCTGCCTTGTGACGACAGCCTACATGAACCCAGGGATACTGGAAAAGACCCACACCCTGAACCTGGGCTCTCACTCCAGGCTTTCCAGAGTGCTGTTTAGAGAACTCACTCCAATTCTGGGCTGGCTGTCTCTGCCTCCCTGTTGGGTTTTGTATATTAACCTTATATCCAGCAACCTTGCTATAATCGTTGATTAGTTCCAGGAGTTTTGTTGTTGTTGATTCTTTGGGGTTTTCTACATAGACAATCATATCATCTGGGGGCAAAGACAGTTTTATTTCTTCCTTCCAATCTGTATACCTTTTATGTATTTTAGTTGTCTTATTGCATTAGCTAGGTCTTCCAGAACAATGTTGAATAGTAGTGGTGAGAGGGGACATCCTTGTCTTGTTCCTGATCATACGGGGGAAGCATCTAGTTTCTCACCATGAAGTATATTAGCTATGGGTTTTTGTAGATGTTCGTTGTCAAGCTGAGGAAGTTCACCTGTGGGGTTTTGAATCAGTCTAGTTTGCTGCTCATGGGCTGGCCAGTGGACAATGCAGGTCAGAAGGCTCCAGGAAGCCACCTGGATGAAGTAAAGATGCTTCTGCTGTTTACCCGTTTATGTTTACCTGTTTACTCTGCTACTGTTATGGAATCTCCAGAATATCTGGGACTCCATTTTGTCCACAGCTCTAGCTTGAACACCCAGCCCTCAGAAGGCCCTGTAAACATGAGCTCCTAATCTGGAAATGGGAAGTAGCAAAATAGAATGAGCTTTGGAGTCAGGGTACCTGGGTTTATGTTCTAAACTTGCAACCTACTGACTATTCGACCTTGGGAAGGGTCTCAGCCTCTCTGAGCCTCAATCTGCTCTTTGATGAAATAGAAACATTAATCCCTGCATCACAGGAGCAAATGAGCTAACACATATAAGGGAGACACTCCATCATTCTCTCTTCCCAGTTTCATGAACTCCAGAGTAGGATGGATCTCTTCCTGGTAGAGGAAGCCTGGGAATAATCTGATCCTAGACTGTGATCTCCTTCTGGGCCAACCATGCCTCGTTTAACTCTGCAGCCTAGGGCCTGGCACAGGGCTCGGCACAGAGGAGGGCCCTGGCAATGTGGAGGAAGGCCAGAGACATAGACAGGCCTTTGGACATAACACCCATGCACTCTGACCTCAAGAGAAAATGACTTGCCCAGGATCTCACACAGAGCGCTGGCATCAAATCCAAGGCCTCTTTACTCAGGGTCTAGCGCTCTTTTGTGCAAGGGAAAGCGTGTGCCTCTAAGAATGATGGGTACAAATCTTGAACCTGATCATCCACCACAGCAGGAGGTGAACAGACCTTCTCCTACTGGGTATTTCTAAGGTCCTCAGTCTAAGGAAGAGGGACAGATGGAATGAGTATTTTATAGCTATCCAAGTCTCCACCTCCCCTGTTACAATAAGGGCTCCTCTCTTCCTAGCCCCACTTGCCTCTAGCACTTAGAGGAGAGAAGCAGAAGGGGTGGGGCTGATTTTGGTCATTCCATGGGTAGAAAGCACACTGCGCTAGGGATCACTCAAATGCAGACCCCTGGTGTGGAACCCTACCTTCTCAATGGGCATCTTTCTACAAGCCACTGGATTTCTTGGACCTTATTGTCCTTATCCATAAAGAGAGAGCATGATAACAGTACTTCCTCTGGCCATAGACTGGTTGGAAAGCTCAGATGGAATACTGGGCATGACAACCCCTTGGACCCATTGATTCATTTTTTATCATTAAATAGCTGAACAACTGAAGATGAGCCAAGAGCACAATAGCCCCTTCCTCCTTCATCTGTACATTTAATGCCCGTAGCACCCCTATTTCGTCTAGGAGCTGCCTTATGCATGGCATAGATGGCTGGCTCAGAGTTGGGAGAATATTTGCAACTTCTAGAAGAAAGCAAACTTGACCCTTGATTCTTCTTCCTTTTATCTAAAGCTAAAACTCTCTTGTATTTCCTCGGTGATCTTCAAGTATGTCTCATCAGCTGTATCCCTGCAATGGGGACAGCGAGGCAGAGTCACCCGGGTGTGTGTGTAGACTGAGACAGAGACGACATGTGACATGCACACTGAGTCACCACTCCCCCGCAGGCTCCAGAGCACTCCCAATCTGGAGTGCTAATTCCTTCAGGATTCTCACAGTAGTAATAAATTGACCCACTGATTTGGGGGAAAAGTCGAGATGCCAACCTCAAAGGGAAGGCCCGATGGTCCTGCCTCCTGTTAGAGCTCCATCTGCCACCTGCCAAGATGGGCTGCCTTCTGGACCATCGGTAGGTACCCAATGCTCGAAAGGCAAAGCTCCCCTTTCCCCAGATCACAAAATTCACTAAACAATCATGCTGCTGAAGGAAGAAATAAATGCATCACTGAAATTCCTTACAATGACTCTTCCCACCTGACATGTGTTCAGTGCTTTGTGGTTTTTAATGTGCTTTAGATCTAAGAGGCAGCAGAGTACAGCAGCAATGGCAGCAGGCTCTGAGCTCTGCCATTTCCTAGCTCCGTGGCTTTGTTCAAGTTACTTAACTGCGCTGAGCCTCAGTTTCCTGGAGATAATTCTAGCCTTTTCCTCTCAGGGTTATTGTGAGGATTACTGGATAATGTTCCCCAAATGCTTAGCCAAGTGCCTGGCACCTACTAAACGCTCAACTAAAGTAAACTCCTCCGGGGGAGTTGCTTTCAGAGCCTGAGGCATGTTTGTTGGATATCCTCAACTGGAGCCAAACCCTGGTCTTCTAGGACAGCCTGGAGTTTCAGACATAGTCAGGCCACTCAGAGTCAAGGGGGGAGAACAAGTTGGGCCACGGAGGTGCCAGAAGGGCCGAATGTTGATCACGTCTAAGATGTGATTCTAAAGCAATGAACGTGAAGTTTTGGTGAGATGTACAAAGGGCTCTAACAGCCATTTCCAAAGAGAAGTCCAGGCCCGAAATGGTGTGAAGAATGGTAATTTCTCCAGAGTAAGGGAGTGGATGGCCACCCCAAGGACCCACTTTTAAGGACAACCTTCCCTGAAATGCATGCTTTGAGGGCTATACCTGTCCTAACCAAAGAAGTTACTTACTAGTCATGCTTTTGAAGAGGGTTGGTGGGGTGGGTGAAAAGAAGGGGGAGAGGAGCCTTGCAACCACAATCCACCTCCCTTTGCTCCTAGTGTAATGTGCTTGACTGTTAAGTAAAAGGTTGAAGGTCCGAATCTGCCCATAGGTTCCTTGGAAGAAAGGCCTGACGATCTACTTCCAAAAGGCCACAGCCATTGAAAACCCTATGGAACACAGTTCTACTCTGACACATGTGGGGTTGCCATGAGTCGGAGTCAACTGTGGCAACTGGTTGGTTGCTCCTAGGACTACGGCTCCAAGCAAATGGAAACAGGTGTGAAACAATGGAGAAATCCAAAGCCATAGCTAAACTGATAACTCTGGGTACATTACCAAAAGGTTTTCCTTCACTGGCTCAGTTGTTGGCCATAAAGTAGAAGCAAGGAAAGAAAAAAAAAAGGGTGATGATAATTAGGATGGAGGTTAGAGATTCCCTTCTAGAAGACACCTGACTGAAATGCTGGCAATTTGGAGGACAAGGTTCTTGGCCAAGTAATCCCTCCATCTTGGCAACCCCATCTGATTGCCATCTCCAGGAGAGCTGGGACTCCTGTAAGCAAAGGTTTGTAAACCCTTACATACTCAACTCGATGCCACATATTCAATCAATTGTTGGTAGTTGACAATAAGGAGGAAAAAAAAGAGAAGCAAGATTTCAATAATCTCTCCCCAGACCCATGCACATATCAGAATCCTAAAAGAAGTAGAAAGCTGACTTCGGGAAAGTGAATTGCCCCTGGAATTGGAGAAGACAGGCCATCTAATTATGTGAAATGACATTACCTCAGAGCCCCGGGCTCCCAGTTCTATGAACAGGAAGGAAGCAGACCCACGGCTCTATAAGAGCCATTTCCTCTCTGCTTTATTAATTTCAAAGATTAGCAAGCCACTCCTTTGTGGGCCTAATACACCAAGATAACAGCCATTGTGTTTGCTGCAACTCCTGCTAATCAAGTCTTGGTAGACTGGTGAGATTGCAGACTTTCATTGTCAAACTCAACCAACCAATGGCTCTCGTAGCCCCTTCTATCATCATCCTGGCCCCTTAGAACTAACATTGAAATTCCTAACTCTGAGTTTCAGAACCTGGGCCAGGTGGTGTCTGGGTTCCCAGGGAGGAAAGTGGAAATGTGCCAAATGAGTTTAAAAAGGACACAGGAACTAATGGACCACATCTACCACAGCTTCCACCAGACTGAGTCCAGTATAACTAGACGGTGCCCAGCTACCACCACTGACTGCTCTGACAGGGATCACAATAGAGGGTCCTGGACAAAGCTGGAGAAAAATGTAGAACAAACTTCTAATTCGAAAAGAAAGACCAGGCTTGCTGGCCTGACAGAGACTGGCAAAACCCTGAGAGTATGGCCCCCGGACACCCTCTCAGCTCACTAATGAAGTCATTCCTAAGGTTCACCCTTCAGCCAGATTGGACAGGCCCATAAAACAAAACAAGACTAAAAGGGCACACCAGTCCAGGGGCAAGAACTAGAAGGCAGGAGGGGACAGGAAGGCAGGTAATAGGGAACCCAAGATTGAGAAGGGAGAGTGTTGACATGTAGTGCGGTTGTTAACCAATGTCGTAAAACAATATGTGTACTATTTAATGAGAAACTAGTTTGTTCTGTAAACCTTCATCTAAAGTACAAAAAAAAAAAAAAAAAAAAGGACACTGGAGCCAGAATGTTAAATGGGAATCCCTTGCTGTGCCTTACTCATGACTTCCTATACTCAGTCATACTAGGACGCTGATGCAACACGTTGGGTGCCTGCCATTCGGATACTCCGGGTTTCTATTATTAAGAGGAAAGGTAGGATCTTCTTCCCCCTCACCCTTCCTCTGTCTTGTTGAAGGGGTATGGTACAAAGATCACTGGACTGGGAATCCAGATGGAGCCTTGGACTGTATTTCCAGCTCTCCCTGGGTATCACAAGGGGCTGGGTCAATTCATTTCTTAGGTCTTTTCTAGGTCAGACTCGCATTCCTTACATTTTGGGTTGATTCCCTGCCACCATGCTTGCACAGAGAATTTCAGTAACACATCTTAGGTTCAAGTTTTAGATTAGAAGCATTCAATGCCCCCCGCCCCCCTCCATAGCCCATTGTCTGACCGATTCCTGGAGCTTTCTGGGCTCCTGACGATTTCCCACCATGGCGTAATGGGGAAGCATGCTCTTGATTACAAGCCGACTTTTCCAGTCATCCATTGTTTGACCTGCAATTTTATTCTTGACTCTCCAAGGCGCTTCCCAAACGACCTAGACACAGGGCTTAGGGAGACAAAAAGTACACTGTCTTTCAGACACGAAGATGAGACCATTGACCCAGTGCATCACAGACTTTTACTCTGAGGACAGATTTGCATGGAATCAGCCATATTCCTTCTCCTGTCTCTCTCCCCACCCCACCACCCTCATCGTGCCCCCCTCCACCCCCAGTGATGAGGGGTTGGAATGAGGGGGCAGTCTCTGGCCACAGGCAGGGCAAAACTCACTGAAGATATGGTGGGTGGGTGAAGAAGCAGCGTGATGTAACCACAAGAACACTGAGCCTAAGGCAGGTAGTGTAGATTCTAGGTCTGGCTTTGTTTTTGAGTGGTATGCAGAAGACCCAGGGAGAGGGGTTTCTGTGTTTTGAGCCTTAGTTACCTCATTTGAAAACCATGATGGTTAGATCAGGTGATATCTTAGGGCCCCTTCCACTTTACTAGAGTAAGCCTTATGGCCCATAGAAGGGGCAGCACCAAACTCTGATCCTGTTAGCACCCAATCAAGTGAGGTGACCAACAGTTCACAGTCTGACAGACATTAGAAGAAAGCAATGCATTTTGGAAGAGGCTTATGAAGTCCCAACTTACTGGTTTATGGGAAACTCACTGAGCATAGCTACCCTAGTATATCCCTCTATGATGAATGAGCAGACATATGCAAACCCAGGTAAAGGTGTCATTTCTTTTTGTTTTACATGATCTGGACAAGAAACAAGAGCTTTCCTAAGATGTTCACATACTGGGACAGCCCTCTTTTCCATCAACTTCCTTGTTAGTACAGAATCAGGCTCTAAAATCTCTATGTCCAGGCTTCTGCTTCTGGGAAGGTGGAAAAGAATTGTTTTTCTCTATTCCTCTCACTGAATACAACTAAAATCCCTGGACATTATATATAAAACAAACATAACAAGACCCCCCAAAAGTGGAAAGAAAACTGCAGATCAGCTAGGGAACTCAGGGGCCAAAAACAATGTGGCAGTAAGTTCTCTGGGTGTACTTTTTGCTTCATCTATCCCAGACTTGGAGCTGAAAAATCCAGCAACCTATAAATGACAATGGGCACAGACATAAAAGCCCCAACAAAAGTCTGCTCCCTCTAGCCAAAGGACCAGGAAAGGGGCAGCTTAGCAAGACAGAAAACTTTTAGACACTAACCATTCTACTCCAGCCAAATATCACAGAAAAATTGCAGTCCCATCCCATTCCATCAGCAAAGGCTGAATGGGGGGCCTAGACCCCAACCCCATCTGACAGTAAGGAGGCACCCCTTCCTTTCCCCACTGGGGCTGTATCAGAAGGTGCCTAGTACAGAGTAAGGACTTTCCCCATATCTCAGCAGTAACAAGTCAACCCCTTCCCCTAGCCATGTCAGTGGAGGCCATATGGGGAGCAGTAATTAGGCACTCCTACTCCTCCCCACCAGGTATCAGCAGAAGCTTAGTGGGGAGCTGGAACTCTCACCCCCACCCAGCAGTAATAAGGAGCCCACCCTCCCTGGTGTCAATGAAGGCTAAGTGTAGAACTTGAACTTCTATACCCACCTGGCAGAAACGAGGTGGTGCCCCCCTTCCCTGCTGGAGCGGTGTCAGAGGATCCGCTAAAACAGAAGATTTAAATAAGATCCAGTCTTATAATATAATACCCAAAATCTTCAAGTTTCAATTAAAAATCACTCATCATACCAAGAACCAGGAAGATATCAAACTGAATGAAAAAGATAATCAACAGAAGCCAACACTGAGATGACACAGATATCAAAATTACCTGACAAAGATTTTAAAACAGTAATCATAACAATGCTACAACTAGCAATTACAAACATGCTTGCAACAAACAAAACAGAGAAAGTCTCAGCAAAGAAATAAAAGATATATAAAGAAGAACCAAATTGAAATTTTAGAAATGAAAAAATACAATAACTGAAAACAACAACAACAAACTCAATGGATGGAATCAAGAGGAGAAAGGAGGGGACAGAGGAAAGAATTATTGAAGTTAAAGTTACAACAATACAAATCACCCAAACTGAACAACAGAGAAAATAGATTGGGGGAAAAAAAAATGAACAGTACCTCAGGGGCATGTGGGATTAAAACAAAAACTCTAATATTCCTGTCATCAGAATCCGAGGAGGGGAGAGAGAAGATGGGATTGAAAAAGTGTCCAAAGAAATAGTGGCTAAAAACTTCCCAAATATGGAAAAAGACATAAACTTGCAACTTCAAGAAGCTGAGGGAACCCCAAGCAGGATAAACATGAAGAAACCTACACCAAGACCCATCATAATCAAACTTCTGAAAAGTGAAGATAAAGTCTTGAAAGCAAAGAGAGAGAAATGACACCTTACCTATGGGGAGAAAACAATTCCAATGACAGTGGATTTCTGATCAGAAACTATGGAGGTCAGAAGGAAGTGGCACAATATTTTTCAAGTGCTAAAAGAAAACTCAAAACCTGTCAATTCGACATACTTTGGACATGTTGTCAGGAGGGATCAGTCCCTGGAGAGGGACATCATGCTTGGCAAAGTAAAGGGTCAGCGAAAAAGAGGAAGACCCTGAGCAAGGTGGATTGACACAGTGGCTGCAACAATGAGCTCAAGCATAACAACGATTGTGACGATGGTGCAGGACCGGGCAGTGTTTCGTTCTGTTGTGCATAGGGTCGCTATGAGTCAGAACCAACTCGATGGCACCTAACAACAACAACAACAACATACCCACTGAAAACATGTTTTAGATGTTAAAGGGAAGTCAAGACATTCTCAGATGAAAGAAAACTAAGAGAATTTGCCATTAACAGACCTCTCCTATGAGAATGGCTAAAGGAAGTTCTGTAAACAATAGGGAAATGAAAAAAGAAGGAATCTTGGACATCAGCAAGGAAGACAGAACAATGGAAAGGGCAAAAATATGGGTAAATATAATAGAATTTTCTTCACCTCCTGAGTTTTCAAAATTATATTTGATGATTGAAACAACAACTATGACGCTGTCTGATGTAGTTTCAGATACGTGGAAGAAATACTTAACACTACTGCATTATAAACAGGGGAGGGTAAAGGGACATAAAGAGAGGTAAGATTTCTATACTTCACTTGAACTGGTAAAATGGTGACATCAGTAAACTGTGATAAGCTATATACATAGTATGTAATGCCTAGAACAACAACATTCAATCAAAAAGAATATGTAGATGCCAGAACTAAAAAAAATGGCCTAATGGGGGGCATTTATGTCAACTGGCATAACATAGTTCGTAAAGAAAATGTTCTACATCCTACTTTGGTGAGTACTACCTCGGGTTTTAAAAGCTTTCGAGTGGCCATCTGAGATACATCTGTTGGTACTATCATGTTTGGAGCAAAGGAGAATGAAGAAAACCAAAGACAAAAGGAAAATATTAGTCCAAAGGACAAATGGACAGCATGAACCACAGTCTCCACCAGCCTAAGCGCAGAAGAACTAGATGGTGCCTGGCTACCACCACCTACTGCTCTGACAAGGATCACAATAGAGGGTCCCCAGATAGAGCTGGGAAAAAATGTAGAACAAAACTCAAATTCACAAAAAAAGACCAGATTTACTGTTCTGACAGAGACTGGAGAAGCCCCCCAAACTAGGGCCCCTAGACACCCTGCTAACTCAGAACTGAAGCCACTCCCGAAGTCTATCTTTTAGTCAAAGATTAGACAGGCCTATAAAACAAACAAAAATATGTGAAGAATGCACTTCTTAGTTCAATCAAATATATAAGACTAAATGGGCAACACCAGCCCCAAAACAAAGATGAGAAGGCAGGAAGGGACAGGAAAACTGGACAAATGGACACGGCGAACCTGGGGTGGAAAGAAAGGGGCAGAGTGCTGACACATTGTGGGAATTGCAACTAATGTCACACAAAAAATTTGTGTATAAAATTTTTGAATGAAAAACTAATTTGTGCTGTAAACTTTCACCTAAAACACAATAAAAGTTTTTTTTTTTTAATGGCCCAAGAAAAAGAAATACTTGGGTGTAAATCAAACAAAACACGTACAGGACTTGTATGCTGAAAACTACCCAACACTGATGAAAGAAACGAAAGAAGATCTAAATGAATGGACTCAGTATATTGGCAGTGTTCACAGATTAGAAGATCCAGCATGGTAAAGATGTCATTTCTCTTCCAAACTGATGTACAGGTTTAACACAATTCTTATCCAAATTCCATCAAGATTTTTTTGTAATTCTTGACACAATTATTCTAAAACTTACATGGAAGTCCAAAGGAAATAGAAGAGCTAAAACAATTTTATAAAAGAATAAAGTGGGAGGAATTAGTCTACCAGCTTGTAAGACTTGTTATATAACTACAGTAATCAAGACTGTGTGGTATGGCAGAGGGATAGACACACAGATCAATGGAACAGAACAGAGAACCCAGAAATAGGCTCACACAAATAGGCCCAATTGATTTTTGACAAAAGTGCAAAAGCAATTCAATGGAGGAATGATATATTTTTCAACAAATGGTTCTGGAGCAACTGAACATCTATAGGCAAAAAAATGAATCTTGACCCAAATCCATATTGTACACACACACAAAAAAACTCAAGATAAATCATACAGTTAAATGTAAAACTATAAAACTTTCAGAGAAAAACAGATGAGCAAATCTCTGGGATGTAGAGCTAGGCAAAGAGTTCTTAGACCTGACACCAAAAGCATGAAATGTAAGAGGAAAAATTGACAAACTAAACCTCATTAAAATGAAAAACTTTTGTTCTGTGAAAGATCCTACGAAGAGGATGAAAAGACAATGCAGACTGGGAAGAAATATTTGCAAAGCTCATATTTGACAAAGGACTAGTATCTAGAATGCATAGAGAATGCTCAAAACTCAACAGTAAGAAAACAATCCCAAAAGAAAAGGAGCAAAAGACATGAAGAGACATTTCACTGAAGAGTTTATATAGATAACAAATAAGCACATGAAAATACATTCAACATCATTAGCCACTAGGAAAACGCAAATTAAAACAGCAATGAGCTATTACTACGTACCTACCAGAATGGCTAAAACAAAAAAAATAAATAACAACAGCAAATGCTAGTGAGGATGTAGATAAATTGGATCACTCATACACTGCTGGTGGGAATGTAAAATGTTACAGTCACTCTGGAAATTAGTTTGGTGGTTTCTTATAAAATTAAACATGCAATGACCCAGCAAGTCCACACCTAGGTTTATACTCAAACTTGAAAGCAGGGACTCAAAAAGATACATGTCCACCAATGTTCACTGCAGCACTATTCACAATAGACAAAACAATCCAAGTGCCCATCAACAGACGAACGGATAAACAAAATGTGGTATATCCATACAATGAAATATTCCTCAGCCATAAAGAGAAATGAAGTTCTGATGCATGACACAATGTGGATGGACCTTGAAAACATGCTGAGTGAAATGAGCCAGACACCAAAGGACGAATATTGTATGATCCCACTTATATGAAATGTCTAGAATAGACAAATGCAATGAGACCAAAGTCTATTAGTGGTTACCAGGGGTGGGTGAGAGGAGTGCGGGGTTACTGCCTCAGGGGCACTGAGTTTCTGTTTGGGGTGATGAAAAACCTTTGGAAACGGATTGTGGTGATGGTAGCACAACATGGTGAATGTAATTAATGTCACTAACTTGTACACTTAAAAATGGTTAACAGGACAAATTTTTGTTATGTATGTAATTTACCATAATAAAATTCAACAAACAAAGGAAACATGCAACTACCACATGACCCAACTATTGCAGTCTTGGGCATATATCCCAGAGAAATGAAAATTTATGCCCACACGAAAAGCTGTACCAATGCCAATTTCCTGGTTTTGATATTGTACTACTGTTATGTAATATGTAACCATTGGGGGAAACTGGGGGAAGGGTACAGGGGGCCTCTCTTTACTGTATTTGCAACTCCCTGTGCATCTAGAATTAAAGTTTTCAGTGTCCAGATGCAGGGGGACATTGATGCCTCTTATTGCTTCTGGGGACATTTCCGAAGTAGCATTCTGTTCTCAAGTAATTTACATTTTTTTTTTAAAAAAACAATTCCCATCCAAATACTTCTTGAGCATTTCAAGTCCCAAGCCTGAGGACTCCATTGTGACCTCATTCAAATACTAGGGTCTACAGACACCCAAGAGGGGGCAAAACGGCATATAATATACACTGCACCCAAATGAAAAAAGACCTCAGATGCTGCTGAGGCTATCATGACTCTCCGGCCAGGCAGGCCCAGTATCTCCCGTCTTTGTGGGGGAAGGGGGCCCAGATCTCATTTCAGGGCTGGCAACACAAAACCCATCCACATCAAACAAGCTGCCCATTCGGCCCTAATGAAAAAAGGCCAAAAAAGAAAAAAAAATTGCTTTGCCTTTTAAAGTCTCCTCTGCATTGATTTTTTGTCCTGCCCCTTAGTGGCCCCCGGCAGCCAAAGTGGAGGGGACACGTGGGGGTGGTGGCCAGGGCTTCCTGAACAAAGGCCCGATTCTCCGGTCTGGAGCCGCAGCCTGCTCCCCGACCGCCACAATCACCGTGGTGCTTGGGTCCTGGCTGGGCCCAGGGCTGGGTGGCAGGGGCTGCAGAAGGGACTCCAGTGAGGGACCGCCATCTGCAAATTGACTCGGTTTGGTCCAAGTCAAAAACGGTCTCACAACCTCAGCACACTGGCATCTGGACAGGGTCTTGTTTCCTCTTTCTTTCTAGATGAATTTGGGCCTGGGAAATAGCCCATGGGCAAGACCTTTCTGCCCACAGCAGGGGTGAGCCACCTCTTGGTCCCAAGGACCTGGCTAGGGCTCTCCCTCCCATCCCTTCGAGGTTCATGAACCCTTGTCCAGGAAGACTATGCCACCCTAAGGAAGACACTCACCCTCCGCAATGTTTCTCACCCAAGCGCCCCCCCACCCAGGGCTGAAGATGAACCCCAAAGCCATCTCCCATGAGCGTGTTGGATTTCAGCCTAATAAATCCATGTGGATTCAGCTTTCTATTCCATAAAATAACCATGTTTGCTTTAATCTGGAAAGAAAATGCCCGTCTTCAAGTAAACTTGATGCTCCAGGGAGACGCATCGCTGTGGCTTCGTAGCCTGTGTACAGGAGGAGTACTCATACCTCGGGTGGGTAGTCTCTCTTCCCCCCTCAGGCCCTAAGCACACACCTGGGAGGCCCTAGCCAGCCACGCCCAGGAGAGCAGATCAAAGGGGCCCCAGGAGCTCCAGGGTTATTCTGGCCTTTTGCTTGCTAGGCCATTGGTCACTGATGGATCCCTGATGCCCATCTCGAAGTGCCATGGGGGCCAGTTCTATCTTGCTGTCACCTGGCCCCAGGCATGACAGGGGAAGGGCACACGGAAACAAAAAAAAAGCACCTGGTGAGAAAGGAAGGGGACCGTGATACTGATAGAGCAGCCCTGAAAGGCTGCAATCTTCTTTAAAAACTCAAAGGGGTCCCCGCACCTGTCCCCCAAATTAGACGAAAAATGAGTGAAGGCTGGAAAGTGAAGAGGCATGCTGCCCGCTTCTCGGTTGCACCCTCAGCGACTCGGGGTAAGTTGTCCGACCTGCCTGTGTATGTCCCTCACCTAGAAGTTTCTTTCTCTGTGCTCCCTTGATGGGGTAAAGATGGGAGATGGGTGCAGGTCAGGCATTTCTGAGGAAAGCTTTAAGGCCACGAGGTCCACCCTGGATCTCCGGGTTCTTGGGCAGGGTAGAAGATATTAGATAGGACAGTCCTCATTTTTCAAGGGTATAGTTTAGCCCCCAGAGGAAAAAAAGTCCAGAGACCTCATGGTTTCAGATGGGCTTGCAGAGGACTGGAACACACTTACTGGGGTGGAGATAAGGTGCAATGGCAAAATAATGGAAATCTGTTTGCAAACCCATACAGTTGCCCGTTTCCGCAGGGAAGGCACGGTGCCTGTGAAGACTGGCCCACGTCCGCAGTGGAGAACACTCACCAGCCACTCTGAGCTTCTGGTCTTGCAAAATACTCCGTGGTGAAGAATCATCTCTCATTGGAGCGACTAGGAGCTGGGCAATCCAAGCCCAGGGCAGTCCAGGTCACTCAGCACGGAGCAAACACCCAGCTTGGGATTCCTTATGCTGCCCTCTCCGCTAGCCTGAGGCCAGGGGTCATCCTGCCTCTGGCAGCTCGGAACCAGAGCACCTCGCACGGTGCTTGGCTCATGGCAGACGCTTGCAAACTGTGGTGGCGGAGCCAGGTGGGAATGGAGAGGAAGCAATGGGAAGGAAACACCTCAATGGCGCATTGGCCAGCTGCATGCGGAGCAGGAGGAAGGCACGCTCTGCCCCTCCAGACTTGCAGCCTGGGCTACGGGAGAGAGAGTGGGGCTGCTGCCAGCGAACAGACTCGCCCAAGGCACTGTCATCACTCAGAGCCACCGGGGGCTCTACTGCAGCCCATCACCCTGCTCTAAAAGGGGCTGGCCTGATGCCCCACATAGAAACAAACCCTTCACTTCCTTACTGGCTAACTATTGCTAATTGTTCTCTCCCACTGACAATTTTGGTGTTAGGCTGGGAGGATGTCCTGGTCCAGCAGAGGTCGGATGCGGCAGAGGCAGGAAGGGCCCAGGCTGAAGACGGGCGGGTCAAGGCTGCTAGATGTCAGTCGAGTCAGGGCTTTGGAGCTCAGGGAGCTGAGCCTGAAGCAGGAAGGCTAGCTCCTCAGTTATTAGTTGTAGGGCTCTGGGAAAGTCACTTAAACTTTAAGACTCAGTTTTCTCATCTGTAAAATGCAAAGTTGCATACAGTAACATAAAAGTTACCATTGGGTGCCTGTCCTGAGGCAGGTACCAGGCCGGGCGATTGACACGCAGCATTGCACTGGCTTTCGCCAACAACCCTGCAAGGAAGAGACGAAGACCCCCCTGTACATGTGCCGCAAGTACCTGCCTAGCATTTGTCTCCCCCCTCTGGACTGTAATGAGTCCGAGTGCTTAACACAATCAGCTGCCAACCAAAAGGTTGGAGGTTTGAGTCCACCCAGAGGCACCTCGGAGGAAAGGCCTGGTGATCTACTGCTAAAAAATCAACCACTGTCAACCTTATGGAGCACAGTTGTTCTCTGACATGCCTGAGGTTGCCGTGAGTCGCAGTTGACTTGACAGCAGCTGGTTTTCTAGACTGTAAACTCTGTGGAGCAGGAAGCATGCCTGAGTCGTGGTCATAGCCCCTGGGCCCTGGTGTGTTCAGAGCACAAAGTAGGTGCTCAGGAACCATCTGCTGACAGAATGCATAGACGGGTGGACAGATGAATAGGACTCCTGCAGGGTGGATTAGAGTTGGGGTGGAGGGCTGGGCCAGGCCCCTCAGCAGCCTAGAACTTCTATGACTTGCTGTGCAAGTGCACTTAGATACATGAACACACTGTTTCTTGGAACAAATATTTCTGTGCATTACAAAGGACTGTTCTGACATGACATAAGAGCTTTAAGGCATATCATTATAGCCTTGTGCTGATAAATATATCAACATTTTAAACATCACTTTTAGTTTTTAAAAGCTGACTTTAAAAAGCCCAGACTGATGTGGAGAAACTGGAACCCCCTGCATTGCTGGTGGAGATGTAAAATGGTGCAGCTCTTGTGAAACATTATTTCCTCAAAATGTTAAGCATAATGTGACCGTATGACCCAGCAACTCCACTCCTAAGCACATACCCGAGAGAAATGAAAACATATGCCCACAAAAACTTGCACACAAGTGTTCACAGAAGCATTATTCACAATAGCCAAAAAGTGGAAACAATCCAAGTATCCATCAACAGAAGAATGGATGGACAAAATGTGTATGTCCATAGGATGGAACGTTCGCAGCCATAAAAAGGGATAAAACACTGATACTTGCTACAACATGCATGAAACTTGAAAACACTGTGCTAAGTGAAAGAAGCCAGTCATGTAAGACCACATATTATATGATTCCATATATATGAAATCTCCAGAACAGAGTAATCTATAGGGCCGGGAAGTAGAATTTTGGTGTTTAGGATGGGGGTATATGGGGAGTAACTATTAAATGGGTAAGGGCTTTTATTTGGGGGGTGTTGAAAATGTTCTAGAATTAATTGTGGTGATAGTTGCACAACTCTGAATATAGCCAAACCCACTGAACTGAATACTTTAAACGGGTGGATTTTATGATACGTGAATTGTTGTTTTTAGGTGCCATTGAGTCGGTTCTGACTCACAGTGACCACATGTACAACAGAACAAAACACTGCCCAGTCCTCCACCATCCTTACAATCGTTGTTATGCTTGAGCTCATCGTTGCAGCCACTGTGTCAATCCACCTCGTTGAGGGTCCTCCTCTTTTCTGCTGACCCTGTACTCTGGTTGTACTTCTTCCAGCACAGATTTGTTGGTTCTCTTGGCAGTCCATGGTATGTTCGATATTCTTCACCAACACCACAATTCAAAGGCATCAATTCTTCTTCCGTGCTGTCCAGCTTTCACGTGCATATGATGCGATTGGAAATACCATGGCTTGGGTCAGGCGCACCTTAGTCTTCAAGGTGACCTCTTTGCTCTTCAACACTTTAAAGAGGTCCTTTGCAGCAGATTCGTCCAATGCAATACATCTTTTAATCTCTTGACTGCTGCTGCTTCTGTGGGTGTTGATTGTGGATCCAAGTGAAATGAAATTCTTGACAACTTCAATCTATTCCCTGTTCATCATGATGCCGTTTATTGGTCCAGTTGTGAGGATTTTTGTTTTCTTTATGTTGAGGTGTAATCCGTACTGAAGGCTGTGGTCTTTGAGCTTCATCAGGAAGTGCTTCAAGTTCTCTTCACTTTCAGCAAGCAAGGTTGTGTCATCTGCATAACGCAGGTTGTTAAGGAGTCTTCCTGCAATCCCAATGCCCCGTTCTTCTTCATATAGTCCAGCTTCTCAGATTATTTGCTCAGCATACAGATTGAATAGGTATGGTGAAAGGATACAACCCTGACGCACGCCTTTCCTGACTTTAAACCAATCAGTATCCCCTTGTTCCGGCTGAACAACTTCCTCTTGATCTACGTACAGGTTCCTCATGAGCACAATTAAGTGTTCTGGAATTCCCATTCTTCGCAGTGTTATCCATAGTTTGTTCTGATCCACACAGCTGAATGCCTTTGCATAGTCAATAAAACACAGGTAAACACCCTTCTGGTATTCTCTGCTCTCAGCCAGGATCCATCTGACATCAGCAATCATATCCATCATTCCAGGTCCTCTTTTAAATCTGGCTTGAATTTCTGGCAGTTCCCTGTTGATATACGGCTGCAGCTGCTTTTGAATGATCTTCAGCAAAATTTTACTTGCATGTGATATTAATGATATTGTTCGATGATTTCCGCATTCCGTTGGATCATCCTTCTTGGGAATAGGCATAAATATAGATCTCTTCCAGTCAGTTAGCCAGGTAGCTATCTTCAAAATTTCTTGGCACAGACGAGTGAGTACTTCCAGCACCACACCCATTTATTGAAACATCTCAATTGGTATTCCATCAATTCCTGGAGCCTTGTTTTTTGCCAATGCAGCTTAGACTTCTTCTTTCAATACCATTGGTTCCTTGATCATATGGTACCTCCTGAAATGTTTGAATGTCGACAAGTCCTTTTTGGTATAACGACTCTGTGTATTCTTTCCATCTTCTTTTGATGCTTCCTGTGTCATTTAATATTTTCCCCATAGAATCTTTTAATATTGCAACTGGAAGCTTGAATTTTTTCTTCAGTTCTTTCAGTTTGAGAAATACAGAGCCTGTCCTTCCCTTTTGGTTTTCCACAGCGAGGTCTTTGCACGTGTCATTATAATACTTACTTTTTCTTCTCGAGCCACCCTCTGAAATCTTCTGTTCAACTCTTTTACTTCATCATTTCTTCCTTTTTGACACCCATTTTGGTCTTTTCTTTCTTTACTGTCTTTTCAATGGCCTCTTGCTTTCTTCACGTGTGAAGTCCTTGATGTCTTCCCACAGCTTGTCTGGTCTTTGGTCACTAGTGTTCAACGGGTCAAATCTATTCTTGAGATGGTCTCGAAATTCCACAGTCAGCCCCTGGCCCTGTTCTGACTGATAAAATTAAACTTTTCCATCATCTCTGACCACAAATGTAGCTGATTTGATTCCTGCGTATGCCATATGGCTAGGTCCACATGTATAGTTGCCATTTATGTTGGCGAAAAGAGGTATTTGCAATGAAGAAGCTGTTAATCTTGCAAAATTCTATCGTGTGATCTCCATCATCGTTTCTATCACCAAGGCCATATTTTTCACCTACCGATGTTTCTTGTTGGTTTCCAACTTCCACATTCCAATCCCCAGTAATTAGCAATGCAGCCTGATTGCATGTTTGATCAATTTCAAACTGCAGAAGTTGGTAAAAATCTTCAATTTCTTCATCTTTGTCCTTAGTGATTGCTGTCTAAATTTGAATAATAGTCTTATTAACTGATCTTCCTTGTAGGCGTATGAATATTATCCTATCACTGAGAGCATTTTACTTCAGAATAGATCTTGAAATGTTCTTTCTGATGATGAATGCAACACCATTCCTCTTCAAGTTGTCATTCCCAGCATAGTAGACCATATGATTGTCCGATTCAAAATGACCAATACGTGTCCATTTCAGCTCACTAATGCCTAGGATTATCAATGTTCATGTGTTCCATTTCATTTTTGATGACTTCCAATTTTCCTAGATTCATACTTTATACATTCCAGGTTCCAATTATTAATGGATGTTTGCATCTGTTTCTTCCCAGTTTGAGTCTTGCCACATCTGCAAATGAAGGTCCCAAAAGCTTGACTCCATCCGTATCATTAAAGTCGACTCCACTTTGAGGAGGCAGCTCTTCCCCTGTTGTCTTTTGAGTGCCATCCAACCTAGGGGGCTCGTCTTCCAGCACTATTTCAAACAGTGTTCTACTGCTACTCATAAGGTTTTCACTGGCTAAGTCTTTTCAGAAATAGACTGCCAGTCTCTCTTCCTAGTCTGTCTTAGTCTTGAAGCTTGGCTGAAACCTGTCTGCCATGGGTGACCCTGCTGGTATTTGAATACCAGTAGCATAGCTTCCAGCATCACAGCAACACGCAAGCCCCCACAGTATGACAAACTGACAGACACGTGGGGGATACGTGAATTATACTCTCATAAAGCTATTTTTTTGTATTGTTTTGTTTTTTAAAGCCCAAATTGTTATCACTCCTTAATCTAAGTTAGGGTTTTAGAAAGATGGTCCTTTTAGAGAAAGAGTTAAGCAACATCTTTTAAGCCTTTGAAGAAAAAAAGTTTATAACGTCCACTCTTGCAATATTGGATCTTTTTGCAATGGGACACCAACAGGCCTTTTCTTCCTCTTTATCTTTGGACACAGTGATGCGGGTAACTTTTCCCTGGTGTCCCAAGTAATCAATAAACTACTTACAAAGTTGACGCAAAAATATTTCAACCTGTGGTTGGTGCATTGCAGCTGCTCCCCTGGAATATCCCAATTTCTCCACTATTGGTTTAAAGATATCTTTATGCTGTTGAGGTTAAAAATATCACACCACCACACACACCTGGGTTGTTTCTCTGTTGACTTGTTGGTTGGTACAAGTTCCAGTCTCCATACAGTAGGCTTTGGGCAGCTGATTTTGGCTTCAAGGAACCAAGACTTGGACCATCCAATAAGTCAACAGGGAGCCAACTGCTTTCAAGTTGGCCATGTCCTGAAAACTTATTTTACTTTAAAATCAAACCACACACAGTGGCTGCCACCACGGCAAACAGAGTACAAAATTTTCTGGAACCTGGGGACACCAAAAAATGAGGGCAGACCAAGACAACCTTGCAGCGGTGACGACAATGCTGGTCTGGTCACATAATCGACGGCAGCAGAGCTATCCTGGAAGGTAACATGAAGCCGAGTTTTTCCAAGACCTCATTTCTTACTAGCCTTGTCTAGCATCATTCTTTCCTGTGTCATGAACATCATATACACTCGGAGAACTGAAAAAGCCCTTGGATTTACAGTGGCAAAAAAAAAAAAAAAATAGTTGATGCAAACTGTCATCAGTCCAAACTGGAGGGCTAAGCTCTCTAATATGCTGGCCCTTCCATGTTCAGACAATACTCAGGTTGCAAAGCTTATGCTAAATGCCCTCAAGCTTAGTTCCCCTAAGCTTTTCCCTAGCTGATTGTCAAAGCTTGGGTTGTGTTGGAGGGTGCTGGGAGCCTGTTCAGGTGTGGTCTGCAGGGTCAGACCATCCTGCTGAGATTGTCGGTGTTTGCATGCACTATAGGCCTAGGGGAAACCTTGGTGGCGTAGTGGTTAAGTGCTATAGCTGCTAACCATAAGGGTCAGCAGTTCACATCTGCCAGGTGCTCCTTGGAAACTCGATGGGGCAGTTCTACTCTGTCCTACAGGGTCGCTATGAGTCAGAACCGACTCAACGGCACTGGATTTGGTTTTTGTGTAGGCCTGGGGGGAAGAGCTCCTTCTTTAAACTTGGGGTCATTCCCACCAGTAACAGTGGACGCCTGCTCCCTCCAACTTTCTGGCAAATTGGGCTTACTGTTCAATTGCCCCTCAGGTTGCTCTACAGCCGACTAGCTAAGGGAAAAGGAAAGGCAGCTGGTTTCCTCCTTTCTTGCCCCTACAGACTGGGTGGTGCAAACAGTTAAGTGCTCAACTACTAGCCAAAATGTTGGTGGTTCAAACCCACCTCAGAAGATAAGCCTGGTGATCTGCTTCCAAAAGATCACAGCCTTGAAAACCCTATGGAGCAGTTCTACTCTACACACATGGGGTCACCATGAGTCCAAATCAACTTTACAGCAACAAACAACCACATCAATGAGCTCTCTCGGCTGTGGCACCAAAGTCTAAATAAATAAATAAATCCCCCCCCCCCCACACACAATTTTCAAAGCAATGCTGTCCCTAGACATACCATATGAGTATAACTGGAAATACTGGGCTAGGAAGGAGGAAAACGGGATTTTTTTTTTTTTGGTTTTGTGCCAACATCAACAGGTTATAGCTTAAGAGTGAAGAGTGTAGAAGCAGAAAGGTGGGACCAAGATGACGGAGTACTGAGACACTTTCTGTGGTCCCTCTTACAACGAAGACCCCCCCCCAAAAAGTGAATCAATTATATATATGACAATCTAGGAGCCCTGAACATCAAAGGTAAAGTTGAGGAATCAGACTGAGCATCAGGGGGAGGGAGATATGGTTCGGAAGCAGTGAGGATTTGCCAGACCTGACCTGGTGGGAACCGGCACCCTGCAGGTCAGGATCAGCTGGCGCCAGTGGTGAGACAAGCAGTGGCATTTGGGATGCGTTTTCCACGTTGGGAGAGACTCAGTGGAGGAGAGTCTGCTCACGTCTCCAGAATCAGCAAAAAGTGGCATTCAATTGGCAAAAGATAAGTACATGCACCTAACCTATCACGTGGACCAAAAAACACCCCTTTGAGGAAAAAAAAAAAAAACTCTTTCCCATTGGCCTGACCCCTCCCTGCTATGCACTGGGTTCCAAGCCAGTTTCAGTGATAGCTGCATTCCCTGGGCAGGAAGTAGGATCTTTCACTTGTCCTGAGCTATTCTCCCAGCCTTGGAGAGGGAACAAATTAACAAACAGGGAAAAAATAATCTGCTGGCTCCTCTAAGCTGGGAACTCAGGGCAGAAACAGCTCCTTTGCCTAGGCATAGGCATAGGCATAAGGGGTCCATGGACTTTGAATGCTGCTCACCCCTACATAGACCTGTGTGGGCCCATTTCAACAGCATAGGCCCTCATTAGCACAGTACAACAGGGTATATACCTGAAGCCTAGCATCAACTCTTTCAGCTACGTAGTGGAGAAGCAAGTTCGAGACATTTGACACCTCTCTGCCTCTTAGGCAGGGTCCTCACTTACCCACATCAGAGGCCTGAAGACTGGGGGCTCCATCTATGCTATCTAGCCTCCCAAGACAGGATTTCAAGGATAAGTGGTGCCTCCCAGTCCTTAAAGCCAACAGCATTGGGTGTCTGTATTCCAGCTACAAAACCCACCCACCTACATGCTCTGTGGAACAGCGACACGCTTTCCTCACAGACACTCAGGGGTGGTTCTCATCCCCCTGCCTAGATCAGCACATGACCCCCTACTGCAGCCAGATTCCCGGGCCTACACCCAATGACATCTGCTCCTCTAAGACTGTAGGTGAGAGCCTGCACCACACGCTTGGTGACTGACTACCTGGACGCCTGAGCTGAATCTATACAAGAAAAGTAAATGGACTCCTGGACTCAAATACCTAGTAACAGCTCTACCCACCTAGTGAAAGGATATTAGAGCTTCAAAGGCACCAATAATCAAGCTAGCTTATTATAGCAGCCTATTTAGGCATATCAAAACAAAACAAGAAGCTAGGACACAGTAAACAAACATAAAATAAATAAATACAAGAACTTATTGATGGCTCAGAGACAACAGTCAATATAAAATCACATAAAGAGGCAGACCCTAATGGCTTCAACAAGCTCCCAAAACAATGAATCAAAAAAAATCTTCTGGATGAAGAGAACTTCCTGGATTACTGGGCGTAAAAATTAATATGCAAAACTCTTCAAGAGTTCAGAAAGGAGATCAGGCAAAATGCAGAACAAGTCAAGGAGCACACAAACAAAGAAATAGAGGAACTTAAGAAGATTAGAGAAGAGCATAATGACAAATTTAATAGGCTGCAGCAATCCATAGAGGGACATCAAACAGAAATCCAGAAGATTAACCAAATTTCAGAATTAGACAATGCAATAGAAAGTCATACGAGCAGAATTGAGGCAGTGGACGTCAGAATTAGTGAGACTGAAGATAAAGCAAGTGACACCAACATATCTGAGGAAAAATCAGATAAAAGAAGAAACCCTAAGAATTATGTGTGCCTCTATCAAGAGGAATAACCTATGAGTGACTAGAGTACCAGAATGGGGGGGGGGTAATAGAAAATACAGAATTGTTGAAGATTTGCTGGCAGAAAACATCTCTGAAATCATGAAAGATGACAAGACATCTATCCAAGATGTTCGTCGAACCCCATACAAGGTAGACCCCAAAAGAAAGTCACCAAGACATATTATAATCAAACTTGCCGAGAAAAAGAGACTTTTAAGAGTGGCTTTTAGGGATAAACGAAATGTCATCTACAAGGGAGAGTCAATAAGACTAAGCTTGGACTACTCAACAGAAACCATGCAGGCAAGGAGGCAATAGGATGACATATATAAAGCCTTGAAGGAAAAAAAATTGCCAGCCAACAATTATACATTGAGCAAAACTGTCTCTCAAATATAATGGTGAAATTGGGACATTTCCAGATAAACAGAAGTTTAGGGAACTGGCAAAAACCAAACCAAAATTACAAGAAATACTAAAGGAAGTCCTCCAGTTAGAAAATCAATAACATCAGATAACAACCCGAGCCTAGAACGCAGGACAGAGCAACCAGATATCAACCTAGATACAGAAATCACACACAAAAAACAAAAATCAAACCTAAAACACTCAAAACAGGGAACCACAGATGTCATTATGTAAAAGATAACAACATCAAAACAAAAAAGAGGGACTAAAAAGTGTAGTCATAGATCTTTCATATGGAGAGGAAGTCAAGGCAATATAAAGAAATAAAAAGATTGGTTTAAACTTAGGAAAATAGGGGTAAATATTAAGGTAACCACAAAGGAAACTAACAATGCTACACATCAAAATAAAAAAGAAGGAAAACATACAGACTAAGCAAATGTAAAATCAACAACAATGAAAAAGACGAAAAGAAAACATATAAAGAAATACCACTCAGCACAGAAAATTAAGTGGAACAAAGAAACTGTCAACAACACACAAAAAAGACATCAAAATGACAGCACCAAACCCATACTTTTCCATAATTACGCTGAATGTAAATGGACTAAACACACCAATAAAGAGACAGAGTGGCAGAATGGATAAAAAAAAAAAACACAATTTGTCTATATGCTGCCTACAAGAGAAACATCTTAGACTTAAAGAAACAAACAAACTAGAATTCAAAAGATGAAAAAAATACGTGTCAAGCAAATAACAATTAAAAAACAATTAAAAAAGAGCTGGGGTGGCAATATTAATTTCCGGAAAAAAAGACTTTAAAAGTAAAATCCACCAAATAGGATAAGGAAAGATACTATATACTGATTAAAGGATTGATACACCAGGAGGGCATAACCATAATAAATATTTATGCACCAACAACAGGGCTCCAAAATACATAAAACAAACTCTAACAGCATTGAAAAGAGAAATAGACAGCTCCACAATAATAGCAGGAGACTTCAACACACCGCTTTCAGGAAAGGACAGAACATCCAGAAAGAAGCTCAATAAAGACACAGGAGATCTAAATGCCACAATCAGCCAACTTGATCTCATAGACACATACAGAACACTCCACCCAACAGCAGCCAAGTAAGCTTTCTTTTCCAATGCACATGGAACATTCTCCAGAATAGACCACATATTGGGCCACGAAGAGAGCCCTAACAGAATTCAAAACATTGATATATTACAAAGTATCTTTTATGACCATAAAGCCATAAAAGTAGAAATCAATAACGGGAAAAGCAAGGAAAAAAAATCAAACACATGGAAACTGAGCAACACCTTCCTCAAAAATTACTGGGTTACAGAAGAAATTAAAGAAGGAATAAAGAAATTCATAGAATCAAATGAGAATGAAAACACATCCTACATGAACCTTTGCGACACAGCAAAAGCAGTGCTCAGAGGTCAATTTCTAGCAATAAATGCACACATCCAAAATGAAAAAAGGGCGCAAATCAAAACCTGAACCCTACAACTCGAACGAATAGAAAGAGAGCAGTAAAAGAAGCCCTTGTGCAGCAGAAGAAAGCAAATGATAAAAACTAGAGCAGAATGAAATGAAATACAGAATAGAAAAACAGTTGAAAGAGTTAACAAGACCAAAAGCTGGTTCTTTGAAAAGATCAACACAATGGATAAACTACTGGCCAAACCTACAAAAGAAAAAAAAGGAGATGAAGCAAATAACCTGAATAAGAAATGAGATGGGCAATATCACAGCAGACCCAACTGAAATTAAAAGAAACATGACAGAGTACTATGAAAAACTGTACTCTAACAAATTTGAAAACCTAGAAGAAATGGATGAATTTCTAGAAACACACTACCTACCTAAACTAACACAGAGGTAGAACAACTGAATACGCCTATAACCAAAGAAGAGATTGAAAAGGTAATTTAAAAACTCCCAACAAAAGAAGCCCTGGCTCTGACAGCTTCACTGGAAAATTCTACCAAACTTTCAGAAAAGAGTTAACACCACAACTATTAAAGGTATTTCAGAGTATAGAAAAGAATAGAATACTCCCAAACTCATTCTATGAAGACAACACAATCCTGATACTAAAACCAAGTAAAGACACAACAAAAAAAAAAAGAAACTTACAAACCAATATCCCTCATGAACATAAAGGCAAAAATCCTTAACAAAATTCTAGCCAATAGAATTCAGCAACACGTCAAAAAAAGAAAAAAAAATTCACCATGACCAAGTGGAATTCATACCAGGTATGCAGGGATGGTTTAACATTAGAAAAACAATCAGTGTAATCCATCACATAACTAAAACAAAAGACAAGAACCACGTGATCTTATCAATTGATGTAGAAAAGTCATTTGAGAAAGTCCAACGCCCATTCATGATAAAAAACTCAGCAAAATAAGAATAGAAGAGAAATACCTCAACATAATAACAGGCATTTATACAAAGCCAACAGCCAACATCATCCTAAATGGAGAGAGTCTGAAAACATTCCCCTTGAGAACAGGAACCAGACAAGAATGCCCTTTGACACCACTTTTTATTCAACGTTGTGCTGGAGGTCCTAGCTAGAGCAATTAGGCTATAAAAAGAAATAAAGGGCATCCAGATTGGTAAAGAAGAAGTAAAACTATCTCTATTCGCAGATGATATAATCATAAACACAGAAAACACTAAGGAATCCACAAGAAAACTACTGGCACTAATAGAAGAGTTCAGCACAGTATCAGGATACAAGATAAATACATGAAAATCAGTTGGATTCCTCTACAACAAAAACAAAGAGAACGTCAAAGAGGAAATCGTCAAATCAATAGCATTTACAATAGTCCCCAAGAAGAGAAAATACTTAGGAAAAAACCTAATCAGAGACTTAAAAAGCTTATACAAAGAAAACTACAAGACACTACTGCAAGAAATCAAAAGAGATCTTCGTAAGTGGAAAAACATACCTTGCTCATGGATAGGAAGACTCAACATTGTGAAAATGTGTATTCTACCCAAAGCGATCTATAGATACAATGCAGTCCTGATCCAAATACCAATGGCATTTTTTAATGAGATGGAGATACAAATCACCAACCTCATATGGAAGGGGAAGAGACCCTGGATAAGTAAAGCATTACTGAAAAAGAAGAACAAAGTGGGAGGCCTCGCTCTAACCTGATTTTAGAACCTATTATACCGCCACAGTAGTCAAAACAGCCTGGTACTGGTACAACAGGTATATGGACCAATGGAACAGAATTGAGAATCCAGACATAAATCCATCCACATATGAGCAGTTGATATTTGACAAAGGCCAATTGGGAAAAAGACAGTGTTTTAAAAAAATGGTGCTGGCATAGCTAGACATCCATCTGCAAAAAAATGAAAAAAAAAAAAAAAAAAAACCCATACCTCACACCATGCACAAAACTAACTCAAAATGGATCAAAGACCTAAATATAAAATCTAAGATGATAAAGATCATGGAAGGAAAAATAGAGACAACGCTAGGAGCCCTAATACATGGCATAAACAGTATACAAAACATTATGAACAATGCAGAAGAGAAACCAGATAACTGGGAGCTCCTAAAAATCAAACACCTATGCTCATCCAAAGACTTCATCAAAAGAGTAAAAAGACTACCTACAGACTGGGAAAAAGTTTTTAGCTATGACATTTCCGATCAGTGCCTGATCTCTAAAATCTACATGATACTGCAAAAACTCAACTGCAAAAAGACAAATAACCCATTTAAAAAATGTGCAAAAGATATGAGTAGACACTTCACTAAAGAACACATTCAGGCAGCTAACAGATACATGAGAAATGCTCATAATCATTAGCCATTAGAGAAATGTAGATTAAAACTGCAATGAGATTCCATCTCACTCCAACAAGGCTGGCATTAATCCAAAAAACACAAAACAGTAAATGTTGGAGAGGCTGTGGAGAGACTGGAACACTTATACACTGCTGGTGGGAATGTAAAATGGCACAGCACTTTGGAAATCGATTTGGCGCTTCCTTAAAAAACTAGAAATAGAACTACCATAACCCAGTGCCATCGAGTCGATTCTGACTCATAGCGATCCTATATAGGACCCAGCAATTCCACTCCTTGGAATGTATCCCAGAGAAATAAGAGCCTTTACATTAACAGATATATGGACACCCATGTTCATTGCAGCACTGTTTACAATAGCAAAAAGGTGGAAGCAACCAAGGTGCCCATCAACGGATGAAAGGGTAAATAAATTACGATATATTCACACAGTGGAATATTACACATCAATAAAGAACAATGACGAATCCGTGAAACATTTCATAACATGGAGGAATCTGGAAGGTATTATGCTGAGTGAAATTAGTCAGCTGCAAAAGGACAAATATTGTATGAGAACAGTATTACAAGAACTTGAGAAATATTTTAAACACAGAAGAGAATATTCTTTGATGGTTATGAGAGGGGGGAGGGAGGGAGGGAGGGAGATGGGTTTTCACTAGATAGTAGATAAGAACTATTTTAGTGAAGGGAAAGACAACACACAACACGGGAGAGATCAGCACAACTGGATGGACTAAACCAAAAGCAAAGATATTTCCTGAATAAACGGAACGCTTCGATGGCCAGTGTAGCAGGGCTGGAGTTTGGGGACCACGGTTTCAGGGGATATCTAAGTCAATTTTTTTTTCTAAGTCAATTGGCATAATAAAATCTATTAAGAAAACATTCTGCATCCCACTTTGGAGAGTGGCGTCTGGGGTCTTAAACGCTAGCAAGCGGCCATCTAAGATGCATCAATTGGTCTCAACCCACCTGGAGCAAAGGAGAATGAGGATCACCAAAGACACAAGGTAATTATGAGCCCAGGAGGCAGAAAGGGCCACATGAACCAGAGACTAGAAGAACTAGATGGTGCCTGGCTACAACTGATGACTGCCTTGACAGGGAACACAACAGAGAATCCCTGATGGAACAGGTGAGCAGTGGGATGCAGACCCCAAATTCTAGTGAAAAGACCAGACTTAAGGGTCTGACTAAGACTAGAATGGCCCTGGAGGTCATGGGCCCCAGACCTTCTGTTAGCCCAAGACAGGAACCATTCCCAAAGCCAACTCTTCAGACAGGGAATGGACTGGACTATAGGCTAGACAATGATACTGGTGAAGAATGAGCTTTTTGGATCAAGTAGACACATGAGACTATGTTGGCATCTCCTATCTGGAGGGGAGATGAGAGGGCAAAGGGTCTCAGAAGCTGTCAGAATGGACACGAAAAGAGAGAGTGGAGGGAAGGAGTGTGCTGTCTCATTAACAATTAGGAGTATATAGCAAGGTACGTATAAATTTTTGTATGAGAGTCTGACTTGATTCGTAAACTTTTGCTTAAAGCACAATGAAAATTAAAAAAAAAAAAAGGATATGAAGTGGCACTTCACCAAAGAAGACATTCAGGTGGCTAACAGATACATGAAGAAATGCTCACAATCATCAGCCATTAGAGAAATGCAAATCCAAACGACACTGAGATACCATCTCAACCCAACAAGGCTGGCATTAATCCAAAAAACACAAAATAATAAATGTTGGAGAGGTTGTGGAGAGACTGAAACAGTTACACACTGCTGGTGGGAATGTAAAATGTTACAAACACTTTGGAAATTGATTTGGCGATTCCTTAAAAAGCTAGAAATAGAAGTATCATACAATTCAGCAATCCTACTCCTTGGAATATTTCCTAAAGAAATAAGCGCCTTTACACGAACAGATATACGCACACCCACGTTCACCGCAGCACTGTTTACAATAGCTAAAGGACGGAAACAACCTAGGTGCCCATCAATGGAAGAATGGATAAACAAATTATGGTATATTCGCCCAATGGAATACTACACAATGATAACAACGATGAATCTGTGAAACATCTCATAACATGGAGGGCATTATCCTGAGTGCAATTAGTCAATCACAAAAGGACAAATATTGTATGAAACCACTGTTGTAAGAACTCAAAAAAAGGTTTAAACACAGAAGAAACCATTCTTTGATGGTTAGGAGGGTGGGGAGGGAGGGAGAGGGGTATTCAGTAACCAGAGAGTAGACAAGAACTATTTTAGGTGAAGGAAAGGACAACACAGAATACAGGGGAAGTCAGCATCACTGGACTCAACCAAAAGCTAAGAAGTTTCCTGAAAATAACCAAACACTTCGAGGGACAGAGTAGCAGGGGCAGGAGTCTGGGGACCATGGTTTCAGGGGACATCTAGGTCAATTGGCATAAGAAAGTTTATTAAGAAAATGTTCTGCATCCCACTTTGGTGAGTGGCATCTGGGGTCTTAAAAGCTAGCGAGCAGACATCTAAGATGCATCAATTGGTCCCAACCCACCTGGAGCAAAGGAGGATGAAGAACACCAAAGACACAAGAAAAATATGAGGTCAAGGTACAGAAAGGGCCACATAAACCACGGACTCCATCAGCCTGGCTACCACCAATGACTCTGCTCTGACAGTGAACACAACAGAGAGTCCCTGATGGAGCAGGAAAAAAGTGGGGTACAGAACTCTAATTCTAGTAATAAAGACCAGGCTTAGTGGTCTAACTGAGACCGGAGGGACCCTGACTGGCACGGTCCCTGGACCCTTTGTTAGCCCAAGACGGTAACCATTCCCAAAGTCAACTCTTCAGACAGGGATCGGACTGGGCTATGGGATAGAAAACGATACTGGCGAGGAGTGAGCTTCTCAGCTCAAGTAGACACATGAGACTATGTGGGCAGCTGCTGTCCAGAGGTGGGATGAGAAGGCAGAGGGGGACAGGAGCTGGTTGAATGGACATGGGAAATACAGGGTGGAGAGGAGGACTGTGCTGTCACACTGTAGGGAGAGCAACTAGGGTCTCATAACAATGTGTGTATAAGTTTTTGTATGAGAAACTGATTCGAATTGTAAACTTTCACTTAAAGCACAATAAAAAAAAAATAGTGTAGAAGCAGCTCATAAACACCTTCCAGCACAGCAGGCCCAAGCTGGTCAGGAAAGGTGATCTGGGAAGGGTAGACCAAACATGGGGCTGGAGACCTGGGCTCCCACACCACCTCAAACAAGTCACTTGACCTTGAGCCTTGGAGTCTTCAGCTGCAAAATGGGGCCAATCTCCCCTGCTCTTCTCCCCTCAGTGTCAAATGTGGAGGGAGTGGTGCTGTATGCAAGGTAGGAGCAGGCGCAGTTGGAGGGCGGCATCTTTGGGCAACAAAGGAAGTGCAGCCAGTAGGGGAGCAGAAGGGAAGCCAGCTCTTCTTTTCCCGTCCCTCTCTTTACAGTAAAGCTTGGCTAGAGTCCTAGGACTTTAATAAACCAAAAACAAACAAACAAACAAAAAACCCAAACCCACTGCCATCAAGTCGGTTCCAACTCACAGCAACCCTATAGGACAGAGTAGAGCTGCTCCATAGCATTTCCAAGGAGCACCTGGTAGATTCAAACTGCCAGTCTTTTTGTTAGCAGCTGTAGCTCTTAACCACTACGTCCCCAGGGTTTCTAGAATCTTAATAGGGGGAGGAAAAATAAGATATGATAAGGCCCAGCCCCTTTCTTGTTCAGATAGGGAAACGGGGGCACAGAGTGAGGCAGGGGCTCGGCCAGGATCCAATGGCTAGTGATGGATGAGGAGAGCTGACACTAAAGTCAAGTTCATTGAGTCCCAAACCAGGACAGGATCCCGGCAGGCTGCACTGAAGACGGACACTCCAGCTAATATTCTGTCTTGTCCAACTTCTGAAAGGCACTGAGCAGAAGCAGCCTAATAAATCCCCAAGGCCGCCTCCTGGCCTGCCCAGGAAACCTGCCTCCCCTCAAAGAAGTGCCTGCACCATTGAGGTTCAGCTTCTCTCTGCCAAGGCGATGGGCGGGTCACTTTGCCTCTCTGAGTTTCACTTTCTCGCAATATACTAAAGAGCTTGGCCTGGAGGACTCCAAGAAGCCTGCCAGCTGGCACTGCCTCTGTGTTGGTGACTGGCTCTCCTCTCTGGTCATCCACCTACAGTGAGTCCCTACCCAGGGTGTACTTCCTTTCAATGGCAACTAGAGAAAACCTTGACTGGCTCCAGATTCCTAGTGTGGCTGCGTGGAGTTTGGAGTCTCCTCTTTCTAAACTAAAGACAAATCCCACCCTCCACTCCCAGATTCTGAGCAAAGCAGTTTGGGGAAGCAGAGGCCTGGATCATTAATTAGGACAATAAGCAAGAATTCTTCGTCAACCTCAAAGCCCAAAGTGCCCTACAAAGCAAGTGGGAGAAAACAAGGCCACAGCTAAGAGAGAGATGTGGACGGTTGTTACCGGGCACTGTGAGCAAGTGTCCCCATAGGTCCAGCTTTCTGTCCCCAACCATACGGTAGTGAGTCTCATGAAAAAAAAAAAAACTATCTAAGGAGGGGATGGAAACACTGATGGCGTAGTGGTTAAGAGCTACAGCTCCTAACCAAAAGATCGGCAGTTTGAATCCACCAGGCGCTCCTTGGAAACTCTATGGGGCAGTTCTACTCTGTCCTATAGGGTCACTATGAGTCGGAATGGACTCGATGGCAATGGGTTCGGTTTTTTTGGTTTGGAAGGAGGGGGTGGGGAGGATAGAAAGATGCTTAACAAGTGGCCAAAAGGAGCAGTGAGTTAAAAGAAATAGAACAGCCGTAAAAAAGACTATTATTAGGCAAGAAAAGATTTGTGAAGAGTTCATGTTTAAGCTGTCTGCCTTAATACAGCCCACTCTTTAGATGGATTTAGGATCAGAGGGGTACAAACCTTGCATTGCACTTAGAGTCTTAATGCAAAATCACATCTGATGGGAGGAAAATGTGATTTCAGCGCTTACTCTGACTAAAGAAATTCTCTCCATCCTTGGAAATGCTTCTTTGCTAATATTTTAGGTATTATTTCACAAATGAAAGAAAACCATCAGCTTTGAAGGAAACAATCTAATTTTCAAGACATTTATCTATTGTGAGTTGGCAACAATGGCTCTGGTTTCCAAAGAAAGCAGGGAAATTGCTGTGCATTTCGGAAATGGTCGCAGACACTTCCCTTTGAGAACATAGTCAACAAAACACATACAAGCAAGCATGAAAATGAATGTGACTTAATAGACAGCCATTCAGCCTCAGGGCATGATAAACAGGCAGGATAAACGTTGTACAGACAGCCAGCTTCTGGTTTCTAAAGGAGCTTGAAGGGGAAACTCGACATGAATACTTTCAGTAGGCTACCCTGGTAGATAGTGAGAGCTGATTTCCACCGTTAAAACTATTCGGGTAGATTTCTCTTGCCTGCCCTGTGCCTACGTCGTTTACTTAAGAAGCACGAAGCTCCATTTCTGTTATCTACCTTGGGTGAAGAGGAACCTGACAAGTCCCAACTATCACTTGACCCACAGCTCAAAACTATTTCCATCCCATAAGCCCAATTGCAAATACTGGGGCAAATGAGACATCTTTTCTTGATCAAAATTCTGCCCTGAGTCAGAAGAAAAACATGCCTTGGCTGGAGCTTATAACTTCGGAGGCCACGTGGTCAGGGTGCTAGTTCACCAGGAAGAGGAGGTTTCAGGAAAAAGACCAATGTCTTACTTCAGCACTATTCTACTCTACTCAGTCAGCTCCGTTCACCTGAGCCAGCCAGAAAGCAGACAGTTTGAATTTCTCCAGAGCTGAACTTTGTCCATTGTATTTATTTCTTCTGGACCGATTTCTGTGAAATCCAAATCCACCTCCACCACTTCAACGGTCCTTCTTGCTCCAACTACTTCAAGAATAAACATTTAACTCCATTTTGGGGTCAAATACAAACATATTTCTGAGGTTTAAGGATTAAGAGAGCTAGAGCTTGAAAGGCATATTGCTATGACACATTGCAGGCCTCCAAAGCTACCGTAGGCTCTTCAGTGGGGTGTCACCCATTACACTTCCTCGACTGTGCACAGAGTTGATGAGGAACTTGGAAGCACTCCAAATAAACCCTTCTGGGCCAAGACTTTGCAGTTCATTTATGCAATCAGCCATCCCTTGATTCATCCCATCAAGTTGCCTGTGTCATACTGATTCCAATACTCATCCTTCCTTTTTTTGCTTATACAAGGCAAGCACAAGGGAATTGTAGAGAAGGTATAAGACAAGACACAAATGGTTCATTATGTACGCAGCAGAGTTAAGGTACAGTAAAGTCCTGTTAGCTCTGTAAACTTGGTGCGTCCAAATGGTATTATTTCACTAAGTTTTACCCTTTAAAATGATTCAGAAGCCTCTGGTGGTTTATAAAATTTATTTCATATTCATTTAAGAAATTGCTTTTTATGAGGGAGTATTATTTCTGCTGTGTTTCTCTTGGGTGGTGGAAGTTAGAGGATTCTACCCCGTACATCTATAAAGACTGCTAGGGTCTCTGCTTTCCATCAAAATGTTTTCCATTTCTCAAAGTAGTTGCCAATATACTCATGGAACTTGGAACTAGAAACCTTGGGTTCAAGTTCCAGTATGGGGAGGTCACTGGCTGCACGCGTGTAAGTTTGAGTCTCTTCATTGCCCTGGTCCATCACTACCCTGGTTATTCCCCCTTGGCTATATTGCTTGATGTGAGGTGGACACCATGCTTCAGGGACAACCATAGCAGCAACTTCATCTTGACACATCACTGCTCACAGGGCAGCCTGAGAAGATGGTGATGCTGTTGGCAGGCCCAGCTTGCTGCTGAATCACACTCACTGCCAACCAAAAGCCTCTAGTTTTTCCTCAAGCTGTATCTCCTCCATCCTTGGGCAAGTGTGGGCAGATGGTTTCAAGACCCAAATGTAGGACCTGTCATATATTTCTGTCCAATCTCCCATGACAATCTTGAGCTCATCAAGATCTTGGATCCTAATGTCACGCTACGGAGAATTCATTACCCTCTGGCACTATGTCGTGGGAAAATCCGGTTCAGAGTCACTTCTCTGTCCTCATCCAGATCACTGAGAAGCAGAATGAGCCAGGTCCTTTAACTTGTGACACAATCACAAAGCTGGGTGACATCTAGCTGGAAGTGAGGATTTCACAATAGATGTTGCCAAGTGCTTTGCTGAGGCCCCAAAACACAAGCCTGCTTTTCTCTCCCGACCTACCTGCCTAGTGACTTTTTCTAACAGAAAATGAGGCCATTCTGACACATACGCTGCTGCCGAAGACCCTGTAGTGACTTCAAGGGGTTCCTGTGCCTCTTGCTTTTCTTTTAGTCCCAATTTTCACTGGCTTCCTTTTCTTCTTTTTCTCTTGATTTTTGTTTTTTTCTTTACTCTGCTTTAGATGAGAGTTTACAGAGCAAATTAGTTTCTCGTTAAAGAATTGATACACATACTGTTTTGTGACATTGGTTGCCAACCCCGCCACATGTCAACAGTCTCCCCTTCTCGACCTCAGTTTTCGCATTTCCATCCTTCCAGCTTTCCTGCCCCTTCCTGCCTTCTTGTTCTTGCCCCTGGGCTGGCGCACCCATTCAGTCTCCTATACATGGTTGAGCTACATGTATTACTGTTTGTTTTATGGGCCTCTTTTTTTTTTTTCCTAATCTTTGGCTGAAGGGTGAACCTCAGGAGTGACCAGGGACCATACTCTCGGGATTTCTCCAGTCTCTGTCAGACCAGTAAGTAGGGTCCTTTTTTGTGTGAGTTTGGATTTTGTTCTACTTTTTTCTCCAGCTCTGTCTAGGTAGGACCCTCTATTGTGATCCCTGTCAGAGCAGTCAGTGGTGGTAGCCGTGGTAGCCGTGGTCCATTACTGGCTTCTTTTTCTAAGCACTCAACTAACTAGTCCTCTAATAGTATATCCTAGAATTTTTCTGGGGAGCCACTTCCAGCTGACTCCAGCAACAGGAGACATCTAGTTTAAGGAATTTCCCTTCTGGGAATTTGGAAGTATGTGCTCATCTCCAGTCTTCTTTTTTGAAGTTCCCTGTGATTCTTTAGCACTCCATGATAATGGTTCATGGTCTTGCTGGCAGGTGGTCTCCCTGAGCGTCCTGCCTTGTCATTCACTCTGGTCCCAAGTATCTGGTCATTGACAAAAGCCCTCTCTCCATCACTTCATCCATTGCGATCTTCAAGTCCAGCTGAACAATATCACCAACCATTCTACCACTTTCAAGTTAAAGATCATTCTCTTCTATGAAGAAGCTTAAGGCTTTTCTCCAAAGGCTTTATCCTTCTGTGGGACGATTCTCATCACTATCCAGGAACTCCAGGGGTGTGGTGTTGCCATCTCCTCTCTTTCTGAGGCGCCCCACCCCCACCCCATGACTCTGGTTGTGATAGGCCTTGGCTAACTCCATCCTCTGCTGCTTCCTCTCCAGAAGGTTCCAAGTCCTCCTCTTGGTGTGATGAGCCTTATGCTGATCATTTCTTGCTAGTGCAACAGGTTTCTTCTCTTCTTCCCCATCTCATGCCTGTCTTCATATTTTTGACTCAGTCTTCTGTTCCTGAAACAGTGTTCCTGGGTAACATGGGTAGCTGCACCTCCATAACAAACTCATATAGGTCCAGGGCAGATATATGACGAATTCCTTTGGGCTCACAGCCTACCATTGATGGCTGAGCCTCAATCATTGTATTTTCTAAAACAGGAACCATATCATGCTTATGGAAAAGGGAGGAATCCAAGAAATATTGTGGAAAGAAAGCCAAGTGGGGACAACTGAGTGGTCAGTGAACAAAAAGACATCTCAGATGATTTCCCAAGCTCCTTGAATAAGCAGGAAATGTGACTTGATCACCCACAGTAACTCAAAATATAGGTACCAATAAGAGAATACCACAAAAATTCCAAAGTTGGATTTTGTGACACCTCACGTGGCTAAAGGAGTGTTGAGATTGGAATAAAAGTAATATTATAGACCTTAATTTTAAAACACACTTGTACTGGTCAATTTATGAGAGAAAGAGAAAGACAGGGATACACCCACAGAGAAAGAAAGAATGAGAATGAAAGATGGCTGTGAAATCCACTTTGGGGGGAAGTCGTCACAACTCAAAAAGACTTGAGACAAAGTCCATCACAAGTCCATGGGTTGAGCTTGAGATGCCAACATGATGTACGACTGAACAAGAGGAAGAATTGGCTAGAGGAACACAAAAGCTTGCAGACTGGCAGGGAGCTGGCCAAGTAGGGGGTGGGGGATCCACCCTGAGGATGCAGGAGGGGATGAGCCTGACAAGGGAGCTGGAGAGGTGAATTTGTGGGGAGCAGTGGGGAGGTACTCGATCTATGTCAATTGTTCAGAGTTAGAAAAGCCTGGAAGGTGAGTGCTGATGTTACAACACAGAGAACTGGGGAGAGCTTCGAATGTTGTTCCCCCATTAATAATCCCAAGGAGGGTTCGAATATGTTTCCTTCTATGAAAATCTGTATCACCACCACACTAACACTATTTTAGCTTTAGCACATTTTGTGGGGCCCTTCGAAGCCCTTGACTTTTAGCACGGTTCTAGATCATATGATTTTATTACCGAATTTTTATTCCTAAAATTTGATGAAAAATAACGTGATTTGCAAAACAAGCAGGCCAGTTAAATCAAGTGAATTCAACTGGGAGTATGCCTGCTTTTCCCCTCCATGGGTGCAGGTTCTGCCCCCGGGGCCATGATGGCTCCTGACAGCTGGCTTCCTGGGACCCAGGAAAGAAGGAAATGACCAGAGAAAGTGGCCTTGGCAACAAAGGATCTCATTGAGCAGGCTTATAGGGGAATTATTATTTTTTTACTTAAAAAAAAAAAAGCTGTGGTAAAGTAAACATAACAAAAGTTTGCCGTTTTGATCATTTTGATGTGTATAAGTCAGTGACATTAATTACATTCACCATGCTGTGTAACCACCACTACTGACCATTTCCAATTTTTTTCATCGCTCTTAAGAGAAGCTCAGTGACCCTTAAGCAATCCCTCCCCATTTTGCATAAGGCAATCCCGACATTGGAGCAGTGTGGGATGTGGAGGCCGCTCCCCAGACACATGACAAACAGCCTCTTGGTGGCCTCTGGTCCACCTTGTACACACCTCCTACATTCTTCCCATTGGCCATGGTGAGAGCTTCTCTGGGTGGTTTGTAGGCTTCATCCAAGAAGCAGCATGCATGGCAAAGCCTGAAACGGTCTCGAAGCTGCCACAGGCAGTGGTGCCTGACCAGCTTGCCCAACAAGGCAACCATCTCTCAGTCTTTGCAAAACCTGCTGTTGCAGCTCAGAAGCCAGGGAGTGTGGGCAATCAGTGCTGATGATCTTGTGGGGAGATGGCAGGATCCAGCCTGCCTCTTGGGGCCTCACACCATTCTGTGAAGCAAACGGGCTGGGTTCCTATTCCAGAGGAGGGGACTTTGGCTGAGGAAGGGGGTTGGGGCAGAGGCCAAGCCTGGTGATAACCAGCTAGCAAGTGGCCGCCTTTGAGTTCGTTCTCCACTGAAGGTGCTTGCCCTTGGTAGGGTGGAGCCTTGAGTGGGCCCTGGCCTGGCTATTGGGCCTTCCTTGAATTTGATGAGGTTTGGGTCCTCAGGAGAGGCTTCTGCCTCTGTGCCAGCCTGAGAGGCAATGTAGCTCAGTGGTTAAAGCATGGCCTGGGTTTGAGTCCTAGCTTTGCCACTGATTGGCTGTGTGGTTCTGAGAAAGTTACTCAACTTCTCTGTGCAGCAGTTTCTTCATCTGTAAAATGGAGATGATGATAATAACAGCACCTATCCCGTAGGGTTGTGGTGAAGGTCGAATGCATGACATCTGTAAAGTGCTTAGAACAGTCCCTGATGTGTGGTGTAAGGACAAATACAAATTGAAAACAAGGTGCTTCAATTCTCACTGTTGAAAATAAGGGAAGGGGCTCCCCTTCTCCCTGTTCTTTCAGAATTCGCTTTAGATAACTTGTCATTGTAAATTCTTTCTCTTTTTGAAAAGTACGTGAAAAGAATGGTTTCTTAGGGACCTGGGGGCCATCTCATTTGAAATGTAACCAGCAAGGAAGCTCACACCCCTGCCTCCCAGTTTCTTGGAGGGAGATTAGCATAACTTCAGGTATCCAGCCATAGAGACATTAGGAAATTAGCAATTTTATCTTGAACACAAGACCCTTCACGTAGCAGTGTCCATTAGCTAAGTAAAGGGTCAAATTCCTTTCTGCCTGCTCGACTCGCCGACACTGGGGTTTTTTTGTTGTTGTTGCAATCCCTTTAGTGGATCGCTTGTGAGGCATCACATTCTAGTTTAATGCTTATTCCAGAATAAAACTTTTCTTTCTCTTCTATTTTTGTGGAGAGGGTTTCTGGGTTGAGAGTAGATTGTTTTCGGTAACTTTTCCCCAACGATGGTAACGTGTCAGCTAGTGATACTGTTTTCCTCCAAAGGGTGCTGACATTCAAGAATCACCGCTAAGTGCAAATGCAGCGGGGTGAGAGCATGGTGCAAAGGAGACCTCAGCAGGCGTCAGACACACGCTCCCAGGATCGGAGTCAGGAGGCTGGGCCCCCAGAGACCTTGCAGCTCCCTCGCTGTGTGGCCTTGGGCCAGCCCAGCCCTTCCTGGGCCTCAGCCTCTCTCCGGGATGTGAAGGGGGCGGAATGAAAAACAATGCCAGGTGGGCCCACGCTCTGCGCGCCCCAGGAAGTTCCTTTCCCATCAGGGCCAAACAAGAGGGGAGGGGCTGCTCCCAGTTCTGAGGCTTGAGCTCACTACAGTCAGAGTTCAAGGTTGGTCTCGGTTGCTGACAGCAAATCCACAGACCATTTCTGTGTCAATTAGAGGAGCCCATTTCTCTCCGGCATATTTGATAAAATGTTCGTTTCTTTTCCCCGACTCCTAAAAGTGAAGCTTACATTTAAAAAAGACATTTCGGAAAGTGGATACATTTTGATAGGAGCAATTTGAAATGGCCACAGGCACGAACACACACAAATGGAGGATGCTGTTTAGCTTGCCTCTGAGAGCCCACGTTCTGTGGAGAGGCAGCTCAACTGGCCACTCTCTCAAGCACACTGGCCACACCATAGCAGGGAAATCGGGTGGCCCGGGCCAGTGAAGTGGCCTCCAGGAACTTCCTGTTGTCTTCTGGAAATCACTATGTTAATGTCCCAGCCGATCAGAGCCCTTTGTGTCAGTCTTCAAAGCCATTTGCACACATTAAGTACTTAGCTGGGGCCGGCACCCCAGTGAGAGACCAGAACTGAGCAGGCAGGCAGGCCCCCAAGTGCATTCTTGGCCTTGGGCTTTTAACCCTCACTTTTCTCCTCCAGCCCTCAGTGAGTCTCAGCCTGAAGTTGTCTGGACTATGAGGCTGGCCTGTCTACCTGCTGCCAGGTAGGCAGCCAGAGGGAGCCGCCAATTGTTTTCTTTTTTTAAAGAACAGCCAGAGGAACATGAAACTGATTGCACCCCATTTCATAAAAGCCGATACAATTCAGGAGAAACGGAACCCCAGTGAGGGAAAGTGCCAGACTCTCCTCAGAGCCCTTCAAGATCAGAGGGGGTCAGCAGCACAGCCTCCCCAGTTCAGCACTCCTCCAGCATCCCCAGAAAAGAGGCTCTCCAGTCTTGCCAGGACCGATGGAGCTCACCACTCCACTGCTGCCCTTCTTGGCTGGACCCCACTTACACATAGTTTTACGTTCCCACTCGCCACTCCCCATTATATTGCCTTCCTTCTTCATTTGTTACCATATTTAACAGGTGTGGAGCAGCATACAGGAGTTGCTCTTAGAGACTGGGGCAAAATAGCAGGAAAGCATTTGAAAACAACTCGTGCAACCAGATGCCACTGCTTGAGCAAAGCACCGCCCCAGGACGGACTCCCCTACATCAGCCCTGAGAGTCTGGCTCCTTGGCGCTTCCATTTGTAGACATAAACATCCACTTACGGGTTCTGAAAGCGCCAGCTAAGCCAGCATTTGGTCTCACGTAATGCCAACAGTGCTGTATCATCAGTCAACTTGCCTTTCCACTGGGTGCACTTGCAACATACTTTGGGAAAAGTGCACTGGAGTCCTGCAGATAAAGGTTGACATGTAAGTTACCAGCACAGAGAAATACTAGGTTTTCAGGGAAATATATCGTACTGTGCACATAAAGACAACGGGGATATCTTTTCCTTATCTGAAAATAGGCCCTTTTTTCAGGATAGCGAAAATGGAAGTAATGATCAAGAACAGAGAACGTTAATCAAGAATAACCTCTCCTTGATCCAAAGCTTCGTAAATGGAAGACTCAATAGATAGCAAATGAAATTAACCAGGGCCACAGGCACATGAAGTTTTCTCCCTCAAATCTCAGCCGATGGTTCCCATTTCCCCCAGATACTGTGCAGGTTACTCCCCCAACATCTATATAAGAACAGCTCCCCCCTCCCCCCACAGTCTCCCAGTGATGTGTTGTTGCTGAACAACTGGCTGTCCAAGAGGACACTGAGGAAAACCTCCGATGTGCAGCCCTTTACTCTGGGTAGTGTAAAAACTCTCATGGCCGCCCTCAGGCTACCAGCAGGATGTCAATCAGCCGGCACGGGCTGCCTACAGTGCGCCTATGCCCCATCCCCTGTGCTGTGTCCTGTGCCGTGCCACTGTGGAATCATAAAGATGGCAAAGTGACAAAGCACCAAGGAATAAGACTGCTGCAATGGTCAGCACGGGCATGCTGGCTTTTGATTTCTAAACTGTTTCCCTAATAATAATTATTATAAACCAGTTGATGGCAAGTTGACCCCGACTCATGGCGACCCCACGTGTGTCATAGTAGACCTGTGTTCCATAGGGTTTTCAATGGCTGATTTTTCTGAAGTAGATCACCGGATCTTTCTTTTGATGTGCCTCTGGGTGGATTTGAACCTCCGATCTGTCAATTAGCAGTCACACAGTCAGATTGTGGGGGTGGGGGAAGCTAGCACTGAAACCTAAGTTCCCTGGTTGTGCTTTGGTGGTAAGAAGGAAACACAGGATAATAATAAGTTATAAAGACAACAGTTTGACTCAGCTGGAGAATGAGGGAAAAAAACTTCCAACTAATCAAGCAAGTTCCAATGCTGCCTTAGCAGAGGCCCTTGACCTGGGTTCATGGAGAATTCAGGGAGTCCATAAGCTTGAACGGGGAAAAATTCCATTTGTTTTCACCAACCCCTTGCTGAAATTTCACATTTCCTTCAATTATGAAAGTGAGCAACAAATCACAGTAGTATTTACAGACCCTGTGGCTTTGTTGCCAAGAGAAATCACATATTTTTATTTCACACTGCAGTTGTAGCAGCTATCTCCAAATATCGCTACCTTGAAATTACAGCAGCATGAGACTTGCTGCTAGATCTTCTTATTTAATGTGTTAAGAAGCACAGATATTAATAGATCACAAATTTGCTCTGTTAATACATCGCTAACTGTATTTTGGCATCATCGGTTTCGTTTGTGATCCCATTATTTTATTTTGTGCCTTTAAAACCATTTTTCTGAGAAGGGGGCGAGAGGCTTCCCCAACCAGCCAAGGGGGCCATGGCACAGGAAATGTTCAGAACTCTGCCTTCGAGAGCGCTTGCCCAGCACCCAGGGCAGACCCCCTTCCCTTCCCCTGGGAAAGTCAGAAGGATCAGCTCCTGCCCAGACAGCTCAGCAACAACCCACGCTGGAGAGAAGAACAGCAACTAGAAAAGTTCTGCCACTTCCCCAGGGATTCTTGAATCCACAGGCTCCCGGCCGCCGCCAGGTGTAGCGAGGCTTTGGATGGCTGTCAGAAAGCTCTCCGGGGATGTCTGTGTCTGGTTCCAGAAAGTGGGCTTGCCTGTTTATGGAGGTTGCCTGGCCCTGCTGGACAGAGGACGCCCAGGGCCTGTCACCGTCGCTGGGCACTCCAACATTTTTCCCCACTGACACAGCTTGGGGCCCGTGAGTCAGTCCTTCTTGGGAAATGGCTGAGAGAGGAAGCTTGCAGAGATGTAAACGAAGCAAGCGGGAGAGTGAGGGAAGGGCAGGAGAGGCTGAGTCAGATCCCCCCCATCACTCTTCTACGGCATCCTGGGAGTGCTGCTCAGATAGAAAAGGGGCCCTGCCTTGCCCTCCCAGTGCTGAGTCACTCCAGAGCGGTCAGCCTCTCTGCCAACATCTCCCCTTGGTGGGCCTCCAAGCCAAACAAAGGCCCCCAAACACAGCCAATGTTGGCCACAGAGAAATTCTAGAAAGAATATGTTACTAACTTGATGGAAAAATACGAACAGGGTGGATCTTTCAAAGACTGTGAGCCCCACCCCCTCTTGGCATCAGCATCAAAGGAATTCTGAGCCCAGGGGCACCTGGATTTTTACAGACCATCTGTCTTTCGGGTTGTTGTACTGTGGCGGCTTGCATGTTGCTCTGTTGCCGGAAGCTATGCCACTGGTATTCAAATACCAGCAGGGTCACCCGTGGTGGACAGGTTTCAACTGAGCTTTCAGACTAAGACAGACTAGGAAGGAGGGCCTGGCAATCTACTTCCAAAAATCAGCCACTAGAAACTCTCTGGATCACAACAGAACATTGTCTGATACAGTGCTAGAAGATGAGCCCCCTAGGCTGGAGGACACACGAAATACACAGTGGCCACAACAGTGGGCTCGAGCATAGCAACGATCGGAGGTCGGCGCGGGGCCAGACGCAGCGTCGCTCGGCCGTGCACGGGGTCACCGTGGGCCAGAGCTGACTCTACGGCAACAACCAGCAACGACAAGGGACCCAAGCTGCAGTTCGGGGTTCGGGGTTGTTCGGTTCGGGCTGAACTTGCTTTCAGTCATTTCCACCCTCAGAGATTAGTGTCTCCATCTTACAGTGGGGGGAGCTGAGGCACGGCAAGGTTAAAATCCTCGCGCCCAGCCAGGCGGCCAGTGAGTGACCGAAGAAGAAAAGGAGTTCATGCAAGGACTTCGTCTCCCAGCTAGACGAAATCTGAGCACGGAAGCCCAGGAGGACCGCCGGGCTGTCCCAGCGAGGTAACCGCCTTGGGCGTTGCACCGGATGGTCCCGGGGAGCACACCACATCCGACTCCAAGGGAGCACTCGGTCAGGGTCAGCTATTGTCACTGCTGTTCTTGGCGTGATATGAAAGGCACTCGGCACACAAGCTTGGCGAGGAGGCGGCCAGGATCAGTAAATGTTCCAGACCATTCTTTTCTGCCTCATCCCATTACTTTATACCCAAGGGATGGTGTAAGGGGACTGTACCAGCGGGTAGTAAGGATCGGAGGGGCTGAAAATGGCCAGGCAGGGGGTGGGTCGCTGGATTTCTAGGTTCCATGCCCCTTGTGCTCCCCCATAACACATAAGCCAGCACCTAAGACAGCTATAGGAGCCCTGGTGGCGCAGTGGTTAAGGCACTCGACTGCTAACCGAAAGGTCTGCGGCTTGAGCCCACCAGCCGCTCCATGGGAGAGACATGTGGCAGTCGGCTTCCGTAAAGATTTACAGCCTTGGAAACCCAACGGGGCAGTTCTACTCTGTCCTACAGGGTTGCCATGAGTCACGAGCGACTTGAAGGCAGTGGTTTTTTTTTTTTTTTAAAGCAGCTACTTCACCAGGGCAGGAAAGACTCAGGGAAGTCCTGTTAGTGCACAGCTCTGAGGAGAAAGGTTTGATAGAAAATATCGGCCACCAACTCCCTTTTGCAACTCAGAAACTAGAGTGAGGCCCTGGAGCCAGGCATGAGGCTCCGCTCCTTGTGGTTAGGTACCGGGTGAACCCTTAGCTAGCACCTCGTCCTAGTCCCACACTTTGCTCACGGGGAAACGAAGGCCCAGGGAGTACAGCCAAGTGTTTTGATACATCATATAAAATACTTTGCAGCCCGACAGCTGGGGCAGACATGCTCCTAGACCAGAAGTCTCCTGACCCCAGGTCTGGTGCTCTTCTGGCACTTTCTAGACACAATCCCCGAGAGCCACAGAGGAATGCATTTCCCTAGCAGGGAACTCGGTGGGGTGAGGACTTCTCTGAGAAGGTGTGATGTCACCCCAGCCCCCTCCCCACCTTGCCTCTCTCCAATCTGCCTTTAAAGAGATAACAGGAAAAAGTGACACAAAAAGTGCTCGAAGGGTGGAAAATAGGTAACATCACAACCGCCCTTCTCCCTGGTTTATTTCAAATTATATGTCAAGCGTATCGCCTCCCTTGCCCTATTGCAACAGGTCCTCAGATAGCACAGGCACACAGGTGGGCTGCCCAGAAAAACTGCCCATTCATTCTCCAGGGACTTCCAATTCCTCCCCAGCCATCCATAAAGGGGACTCCTGGTGATGTCTCCCTATTCCCAGCTTGCCTGCTTTTCCCCTATTATTTGCCCCTCTTCCTAATCTCATTTAAAAATACGGCTCCCAGAACCAGACCAAAAGTTCTTTCTGGGTCCAGCCTAATGTCTAATTTGCTGCAGTGGAAAACCATGAGTCTCTGCCAATCCCATGGACAGCCATGGAGTTAAAAAACAAAAACAAAAACCCACCAACGAGGGAAGGCAATAGTGCTCAATTTCTTAAGTCACTTCCCAGATGACCCAGCCATTCCACTGCCAGGTAGTTAGTCACCTAAAAGAAATGAAAACACGTGGCCACACAAAGACCAGTACACCTAAGATGATAGCTGCTTTATTTGTACTGGCCTAAAACTTGAAACAACCTAAATGCTCATCAACAGGTAATACATAAATAAATTGGGTATAATCCACGCAATGGAATAATACTCAGCAATAAAATGCAATGAACAACTGATACACGCTACAGCATGAGTGGATCTCAAAGTCGTTATGCTGAGGGAAAAAAAAACTAGAAAAACCAAACCCATTGCCATCAAGTTGATTCTGACTCATAGTAACCCTATAGGACAGAGTAGAACTTCCCCATAGGGTTTCCAAGGAGCGCTTGGTGGATTCCAACTGCCAGCCTTTTTTTTTTTTTTTTTTAAATCAGTTTTTATTGTGCTTTAAGTGAAAGTTTACAAATCAGGTCAGTCTCTCATACAAAAATTTACATACACCTTGCTATATACTCCTAATTGCTCTCCCTCTGATGAGATAGCATAGTTCTTCCCTCCATTCTCTCTCCTCGTGTCCATTTGGGTAGCTTCTGGCCCCCTCTGCCCTCTCATCTCCCCTCCAGGCAGGAGATGCCAACATAGTCTCATGTGTCTACTTGATCTAAGAAGCTCGTTCTTCACCAGTGTCATTTTCCATCCCATATTCCAGACCAATGCCTGACTGAAGAGTTGGCTTTGGGAATGGTTCCCGTATTGGGGTAACAGAAGGTCTGGGGACCATGGCCTCCGGGGTCCTTCTAGCCCCGGTCTGACCATTAAGTCTGGTCTTTTTAAGAGAATTTGGGGTCTGTATCCCACTGCTCTCCTGATCCCTCAGGGGTCCTCTGTTGTGTTCCCTGTCAGGGCAGTCATTGGTTGTGGCCGGGCACCATCTGTTCTTCTGGTCTCAGGCTGATGTAGTCTCTGGTTTATGTGGTCCTTTCTGTCTCTTAGGCTCATAATTACCTTGTGTCTTTGGTGTTCTTCATTCTTCCTTGCTCTAGGTGGTTTGAGACCAATTGATGCATCTTACAAGGCCACTTGCTAGCATTTAAGACCTCAGATGCCACTCTCCAAAGTGGGATGCAGAATGTTTTCTTAATAGATTTTATTATGCCAATTGACTTAGGTGTCCCCTGAAACCATGGTCCTCAAACCCCCACCCCTGCTACTCTGGCCTTTGAAGTGTTCAGTTTATTCGGGAAAATTCTTTGATTTTGTTTGGTCCAGTTGTGTTGACCTTATTACTATCTGATTAGTGAATACCCCTCTCCCTCCCTCGCTCCCCCCTCTCATAACCATCAAAGAATATTTTCTTCTGTGTTTAAAAACTACTTCTCCAGTTCTTATAATAGTGGTTTTATACAATATTTGTCCTTTCGCAACTGACTAATTTCACCCAGCATAATGTCTTCCGGATTTCTCAATATTATCAAATGTTTCATGGATTCATCATTGTTCTCTGTCAATGTGTAGTATTCCATTGTGTGAACATACCATAATTTATTTATCCATTCATCCGTTGATGGGCACCTTGGTTGCTTCCAACTTTTCGCTATTGTAAACAGTGCTGCAATGAACATGGGTGTGCATATATCTGTTCGTGTAAAGGCTCTTATTTCTCTAGGATGTATTCCAAGGAGTGGGATTGCTGGATCGTATGTTAGTTCTATTTCTAGTTTTTTAAGGAAGTGCCAAATCGATTTCCACAAAGTGGTTGTACCATTTTACATTCCCACCAGCAGCGTATAAGTGTTCCAATCTCTCCACAGCCTCTCCAACATTTATTATTATCTGGTTTTCGGATTAATGCCAGCCTTGTTGGAGTCAGATGGAATCTCATTGTAGTTTTGATTTGCATTTCTCTAATGGCTAATGATTGTGAGCATTTCCTCATGTTATCTGTTAGACACCTGAATGTCTTCTTTAGTGAAGTGCCTGTTCATCATATCCTTTGCCCGTTTTTTAATTGGGTTATTTGTCTTTTTGTAGTTGAGTTTTAGTAGGATCATGTAGATTTTAGAGATCAGGCGCTGATCGCAAATGTCATAGCTAAAAACTTTTTCCCAGTCCGTAGGTAGCCTTTTTACTCTTTTGATGAAGTCTTTGGATGAGCATAGGTGTTTGACTTTTAGGAGCTCCCAGTTATCTGGTTTCTCTTCTGCCTTGTTCATGTTTTGTTTTTTTTTTTATGCCATGCATTAGAGCTCCTAGCCTTGTCCCTGTTTTTTTCTTCCATGATCTTTATTGTTTTATATTTTATATTTAGATCTTTGATCCATTTTGAGTTCATTTTTGTGCATGGAGTGAGGTATGGGTCTTGTTTCATTTTTTTTGCAGATGGATATCCAGTTATGCCAGCACCATTTGTTAAAAAGACTGTCTTTTCTGC